>NC_135169.1:9022763-10452763 GCF_041146795.1 Maylandia zebra | reverse complement strand
TTCTTTGTGTCTGGGGGTGGGCGTCCAGGTACACACCGGCTCACTCCTTGGCGGCCGCTTACCGGGGCCCGGAGCCTGGGGCTTAACTTAACTGTGAGTGGTTGTGTCTCTGTGTTATTCCACCTTAATCAATGACTTCCTGTTAGCATGAAGTGCTTCTGTAGGACTGATGTCATTTTCATGGTTGGATCATTTAAATGAAGCTGGACTCAGATGCAGTAAATAAGCTGATGGATCATTAATGAATAAAGCTGGTCAAACACATCACGTGGACACATGTGATTGTGTGTTGTAGTATTGATCCCAATGCTGGTATCAGTCCTGGATCAATAACACTGGATGGATGCGTTCAGCATGGAGCCCTGAGCTGTGTTACAGATGTCGTGAAATCGATCAATGCAGAGCAGTGTCACAAACCACGGAGGCCCCAGAAAAGTGCAATCAAACGATGAGTTTATTAACACACAGGAGAAAACATCAGCATATGTCTTCTGACCAAAATACATGTTACACTTATAAAGCAGCGGGGTACACGCCCCCCCATAACGTCAATGACAGAGTAAAATAGGTTCCAGACATTAGTCACATCTTGTACATCTTTAATGGCTATAAACAGACACAGAACTTCTCTTTTCTATAACAGCTTCCATACAAGGTAATAATCTTAAGCCCTCAGAGTATGAGGGCTGGTTATCGCCTCCAGTCATCTGTTACCAAGTAGAATAAAATGCAACAGGTTTGCAACAAGAAGCTGGAAACATTTGGGCCTCTGCTCAGGCCTATTCCTAGATTATATGTATTATATGTATTGTAAGCATGCATTGCAGCTATCCTTCTATGTTCTAGTTTCCCTCAGCATGGATCACCTGGACAGTCACGCCAGTGAAGCTTAAGACCCTCAATGACCCGAACATCAACTCAAAATAGGCACAGATATGCAACGTGTATGAAATACTTCTGACCGTACTTGTAATAAAAGTTAACATAATGGAAGGATCCTCAAATGGACATCTTCAATCAACAGCTGTAATGCAGTATCAATACTGTGAGAAATATTATTAGATGGAATAATGCTGTAAAGAATGTTATTAATGCAGTTATAATGATGCAGATTATATGGCAGCAATAAAAGAATTTCTGTATTTAGCAAAGGTCACGTATTAAAAAAAAACAGCTGATTGAAAAGCCTGGCTGAGTGATAACAGACAGGTTTCAATATGTACACAAGGATCTCCACACAGAGCTACATGCATTCATATGGACTGAAATAAAATCAGTTTTACTGCAATGACAGCTCCATGAGGTAACTCCCATCCCAGCAACACAGCCACTGTGTTTAAGGTGGACTGGATGAAGAGTCGTCAGTAAGAACAGACAGATGAAGGTGAACGAATGCTCAGACATGTGAGATAAAGGCTGTGTACTTGTGCTGGTAGATGTCTGGGTCTGGGCTGGTTCTGATGTCCAGGTCGTCCCATAGACAGCAGCACCGCGTACCTCATCACTCCAATCCTGTTTGTAATCTGCAAGAAACCAGGAAGGCTCACTGCTCTGTGCAAGCAAATGTGTTTTTGAAAGGATTTCCTCAAACTACCAGTCTTTACATCTCGTACGAGCACATCACACATTATCAGGAAATGATGCTTTTGTCTTCTCTGAAAGCTGTGATGCTGCTTGGAGACATAAGCACCAAAGTAACGTGTTCAGCAGCAGCAGCTCAGAGCTGGAAGTACAAGTGTGCAACATGTGGCCAGAGTGGTGACAGAGCTGAACACTAACCTCTGTTATGGTGGATAAATAATGCAGCTGCATCATTAAGGCTCCTCATGGCTGCACAATACAGGCAGCAGCAAAGGACAATGATCCCAACTAGGAGGAGAGCCCAACCAGAATACGGTATTCAGAAAGGCACGAATATCATGTTTTTTATGAATACTTATTTCGAGCAAATACTTTTAAAAATATTTGTATTCGAGAACAAGAAAAACTTTATATCAAAAAGCTGAGTTTCCTTATGAGACTGCAGTGCATGATGGGATGAGTGAGTGACACAGGCTGCTGCACACAGCAACAGAGAGGCAGAGCGATAACTGGGTCCAGAGGCAGTTTAACTTTAGTAACAAAAACTTTAGTGAAACTTTGAGCAGGAAGGAAACACCCAGAGAGGCGTTTAAGACGCTCAGAAGCATCGAAAAGTCCGTGTTGCATTCAGGTGGAACTTGGAAATTCACAAATCTTCAACCGAGTCCTTGGTTGATTTATTTCTGCTGGTTTTCCTGTTTGAAACACAAACGTCTTTTATCACTTTGTTGTTCTTCTTCCTGCAGCATTTTAATATTTCAGCACTGAACTGATGTTTCTTCAAAGCTCGTTTCAACCTGTTGAAGTCATGAATGAAAGTGCAGACTGAGAGTGGATCACATGATGTTTGAGGTGTGTCATGTGACATGTTCAGTATTGTCACACATGTCTAGATTGTCCCTGATATCATAACTGCTCAAACACTGATGATTATATTTGAAGAATTATTCCTGATGGCAGCAAAGTTTGAATGGAGCTCTCTGTCTGTGCTGATTTGTCGCCCTCTGGAGGTCAAAGCACAAACTGCATGATGTCACTGTAACCACCACAGAGACAGGAAGTGTTTTTATGACTGAAACACTGAAATGATGCTCAGACGTGTTAAACGCTGCTGCTGTGCTACATTTGTCATTTCCTGCTTTCACTACCTTCCATGTCAAAGCGCTGAACTCATCTGATCACTTTAATGCAGTAAAACAGGAGCTGACGTGACTGATCACATGACTCTGAGGGATGTTTCCAGCACCTCGCTGAATCTGAGCCATGAAGATTTAAGGCAGCTCTGAAGACAAAGCAGGTCTGAGCCTGTGTTAGCAAGCTTTACCTAATAAAGTGGCAGCAAGGACTCAGTCAGTAATGATCAGAGCCAGCAGGGGGCAGCACAGAGAGGCGCTGTCAGAGGAGCAGGCTGACAGCAGACTGGTCATATTCCATCATCTATACTGAAATAATAAACAGGCACACAGCCAGAGGTTCTGCTTTGCTGCAGGGTCTCTTTGTTCTTCACATGCGTGTCGGGCCGAGTGTAAATCCTGAGGCTGAGCGGCCTTTGTACACACACACTTCTAAGCAGGGCAAAGCTGTCAGCACAAACAAGAAGTGAGGAGAAATCCAGGCAGCCGGCCTGTGTCTGTCCAACCGGTCAGAGAGCTCTTTACATGCAGCAGGATTTTTAAAATAAAGTTGCAAATCCAGCTGCTAATCCAAATGTTAATCCCTGAGCTAATCTGTGATCAACAGTGAAGGGATTGAAATGAGGAGTGGAATCACCATTTTAAAAATCTGTTTTTTAACATGGAATTCAAAAATGAATTTACAAATTTATTCTGCAATTCATGATTTAAGCACAGAATTCTTTATTTCGATGCGCCTGGTTCTTGTGGTCCCCCATAAATTTCATATATACAACATTGTTTTTAATGAGCAGGTTTTCATCCTGTTCTTCTTCACTTAGACGACATCAGCTTCACATTTTAATGCTTTACAATAACAAAAGATCAGAAACAATTACCGAGTCTGCATGAAAACATAGATGTACAACTTGTAGACTTGTGTCACTTCTATGTTTGGAACGTGACAGAGTCTGAGTTAGAAATCTGTGGCTCATGACTGATTGTTCTAGTACGGATCTAAAAGCCCAACATAAAGCAACAAAAGATCAAAATATTACATAATACATAACGTACATAAATAATCTATATACTTCATGTCAATGATCTGTGTGTGTGCTGGCTGAAGGCCTGACATCAGTATCACGCGAGCAGAGAAGAGTGTTTATATTAATAACCTCCACAGATGTTGGCAGATTATGATCAGATTATGAGCTGGAACTAAATGATGATTCAAGTCCCTTCATCATGAATCTGAGCCTCAAATATAGAAAAATTACTTTTATCATCTTCATCTTTACACTAAAATATCTACAAACATGTCTAACACAGGCAGCATTTATCATCATCTGAAAGCTTCAGGTTACATTCCATCCTGCTGTTGTCGATGGCGCAGGCGTACTGCTCCTGAAGATACTTCCTGTCAAATTTCTGTCCAGTAGAGCGATCTCTGAGACAACCAGAGAAGTGAAGAGTGGCTTTAAACCTGGAGGAGAGGAGCACCAGGGACAGAGCCAAGGTCACCACAGAGAACGGGACGCTTTCATATTCCCGTCCTGGGAGGATGAACGGGATGACGATGCGGTTCCTTCCTGGTGGGCCGTGTTCAGCTGAGAGAGACTCAAAGCTTTTCCACCTTCCATCATCATCTCCAAGAGGGCTAAGCGTGATGTTTGGGACCATCTGTGCTCCAGCTTTCTTCAGTGAGTTCCAGTGATCTGGCATGTTCACAGGTCGATGTTTGTCATCAGGAATGGTACAACCTTCTTTCCTACAGGAAAAAACTCTGTGCTGAGGCCTCAGTTTTCCTGTAGCGACACCGTACGCTAAACCAGAAGTGACGCAGTTCCAGGGAGAATACAGGAGCACGTCAGTGATGGTGGGCAGAGGCAGGTAACAGCTGGCTGGGATCATGAAGTCTCTGATTGCTCCATGAGCCACAAAGGTGATGTGAACATCATCGCTGTGGTTCTCCTCCTCATCAATGCGTTTCTTCAGGAAGTCAAACACGTCTGTGAGTTTGCTGAAGGCGTCAGACTGAGTTTTTTCTCAGCCACTGCAGGACGACTTCATCTGTGCAGCTTCTCGTTGCCAGCTTTGTCCGTCTTTGCCTTTCATCACAGCTGCTCAGTCTGTCTTCTCTGCAGTGTGCAGATAACCTCTGAAACAATTTGCTGAAACAGGAAATATAGAACAAACATTTTAAGCACAGCAAATATTTAATCTGTCCACAGATGGATCCTGAAACAAAGCACAGAGAAAATCTTCTCGTTTCATTTCACTCCTTGCTTCCAGACTTACTGCAGTTCCTCGTTTCTGTCCATCTCCTCACAGGAAGTTTGACTGTCTGTAACGTTGTCCTTCAGGTGCTTCCTGTGGTCAATAATCGACAGCATGTGGGTCAGATCTCAGGTACATGAATACAGACTCTTGGCTTATCTTCGGTATTTTGAAAAGCTTAGGGTAAAACTGATCAGAGTTCAGTTAAAGATTATTTCGTTGCTGGGAAACAAGCACTCTTTGCACACCTGTGTCCTCAAACTGAAGAAGAAGAACGTTCCTGCATCATAGACGTCGTTTATTTGTCTGATTTAAACCTGAAAAAATCCTAACAACAGCCAGCTGCTGTTTGTATCCATGCTTCGTGCTTGGTTGGTTAAAGACTGTTGATGACATTTACACCATAATGTATGAATGTTCAGTTATGGAGCAGCCTGCTCATCATGTGGACAAACTAACAAAAGAACATTTCAGAAAGACAAAAACGTCCGCTTACCTGCTCCAAAACGTCCACTCTGACCCTGTGCAGCCTGTGGAATAGGACAGGATAGAGCTTTAGTCGTGGCACGCCACCATGCTGCAGGTCTCTGATTGGCTGACTAGACGAGCTGTATGGTATGAAAGTACCTGGACACCAAATGAAAGCAAAACCTGAGCGGGGATTCCCCAAATGTGAAAACAAAAGTAAAAACATGACTAAGTTTCAGTACAAAGAGCTCAGCAGGAGCTGCCGTCACATTCATGAACACGAAGTCTACACCAACGTGACCGTGTGGATTACATCTGCCCATCACGGGTGGATTTAGCAGCCCTTCCCACAGGTGTCAGTGGCTCCACCTTCGGGGCCCACACCTTTGTGATGAACCCACACCTGTTTGCTGCATCTTACTTCTGTTTCATGTGGTTCTTTGTTTTCTGCTTTGGCTGTGAGAAACAGATTTGTGTTATAAAACTTTACATACAGATGCTGCTATAAGTGTGTTTGCAACCTCTCTCTCCCACAGCGTGTCTGTGTCCCGTCTTCCTCACCCAACCACCAGCTGGTTGCAGCGGATGGCCCCGCCCCTCCCTGAGTCTTCCTGTTAAGTCCCACTGACAGCATGAATCAACAACACTCACTGAAACCTGCAACAACAGACAGAAAACAAGTGACACAAACTCACCTCCATGTTTGTGTCATTTTCTCTGGAGTTCAGTCCAAAGTTCCTCCTTGTCTTACTAATGTAGCAGAGCATGAGGAAAACAGCATCAGCAAAACACCATCCAAGGACGCACGCACAACCAGACGCCAGGCGCAGTCAGGACGATGTGTAGAGACTCCTGCAGTGACACTTTCACTCTGTGTTGCTGTTGTTGTTTGTGGCGTGGAAGCAGATGTGTTCGATTTACAATAAACACACACATAAAAATCAAAATCAGTAGTGATACAGACAAATGCAGTCTAATAATAATCATATGATCATACCAGCAAATACAAATATTTACCAAACACAAAATGCAGCGAAATCTTAATATTGAAATGTTCCTGATAGACAACAAAGGCAGGTTCAGTTGTTCTTGTTAAATCAGCTGATGGATAACCAAATACTGTTTTGCACATTAAACTGGGAAATCTCATATAAAGCAAACTACATATGTTTTCACCTGTGAGATTACAAACACTCAGCTTTGGTAAAAATCATAGAGCCCCATCAATGTCCCCTCCGCCATGATAATGAAAAACAATGCATTTACAGCACACACTTAGATTTTAAATCCTTTTTTATAACATGTGCACTGATTACAAGAACATATGATTGTGAAACGTACTACACATGCCAGCAGGGCTGGACTGGGACAGAAAAAACCGCTCGTGCATTTGGACTACAGACAGGCCCACCGGGTGTTATAGGAAAAGCCATAAAGTCCTTGAATGAAACGAACGCTGTTGTGACAGTGATGTACAGTCTTGTTGGTACTTATATACGATTTCTATACATTTTACATCAGATGACCACTTTGGTTATAAGATTCAGATAGTTATTTATTAACCCTTTAAGACCTACCATAAAACCAAGTCCACCAGAGCTTATCTTTATATTTTTACAGAAAAGCATGAAGTCAAACATGATGTTTAAAAACACCAGCATTGTCACGGTCCTGAGTCTGTGGACTCAGTGTTTTTCTGTTTGTATTAGTTATCTTTGATTTCATGTGTTTTGATTCTCTTGGGTTTGATTTCTGTCACTGTATCCCCTGGTTTAGTCCACGTCTGTTCAGTTTCCTGTTTTACTTTGAAAGTCTGTATACTATGTCAATGTGTTGAGTTTTGCCTCCCCTTGTCTTGTCTGATGAGTCCCAGCTGTGCTCTCCTCCTGTTTCACATTCCCTAATCAGTATGTATTTAAGCCTTGTGTTTTTCCCTGCCAGTTGTTGCGTCCTCCACGTTTGTTGTGTGTGTATTCATTGTCCGCTACCTTCAGCATCTCCAGTCTAGTTAGTTTAAGTTGTTGTTTATGTGTCGCCAAGAGTGACTCACCAGCAAATAAAGCCGTCGTTTAAGTTAATGTTTAGTCTCCGAGTCCTGCACGTGGGTCCAGCCACTTGTAACAGCCGTTATGGTGTGGTGTCCCTTTAAGACACCCAAGTCGAGGGTTGATGGTGTCATCAGTGTGTGCCACTGCTCTCGCTCTCTCTCTCGCTCTGGGATTATGAGGACACGTGCCTTCACGCTCGTGCTTAACGAGGGACGGACTTATGTTTTCTTTTCCAGACCCTTTTTTTTGTTTTGTTTGCAACGCTTGGGTTGTATGAACGCTGGGCATTTTGTTGTTGAGCCGCAGCCGTTCAGCCGGGCTTTTATATGGTTGCTGAAGAATGCGTATTAAAGAACCACCGTGGATTACTGATACCAGTGTGGGTGTGTATCCTTCCGCCTAGCCTGCTAGGTGTTTTGCCGCCTCTTCTCAACCACACAACACAACCCAACGTTACACACTGACAGCCACACAACTCATCGTGACAAGCATAGGCTTATAAGGCCCTGAAGGGAAAAAACCCAACAAACTTTCCCATGAAATATGACATCACTTCTAGTTTTTGCAGGTAACTGCGATCATGCGATAGTTCATGCTGACGTCTATTCCAACGTAGGAAGTGTTATGAACAGCTGATCAGATTGGCAAAGCTGTTTTCTGGAATATTATGTTTTTGTTGCTGCAAGTACTTTTTGCAAAGCCTCATGTGGAAGGAAACTGTGACCTGGGACAAGCTGAATGCATAAGAAGTACAACTCCTCTGGTTTCCTAAGCAAATATACACACACACACACACACACACACACACACACACACACACATATATATATATATATATATATATATATATATATATATATATATATCACTGGGTCCTAAGGCTAGACCCCCTATGCTAAGCAAGCCTACCGCAGACATGAGCGAGACAGATAAATATGAAGGCATGCCGGCTCGGACGTCGCCCGGATCAACAAGGTCCGCGTCAGGTGTTGAGGAACCAGGGCACCCTGACGAAAAGGAGGCATCGGTGGGCAAGGGACGAAAACAGGGCGTTGTTGGAATGCTACTACGCAAGTAACCCCGGCGGAAGGGGCTACATGAATAGGATGAGGGACCTATGGATTCTTCGATACCCAACATCCACAATGACGGCGAAACAACTAGTAGCTCAGTGTTCCAACATTCGAAAGAAGGGACTGCTCTCACAGCTAGAGATTGACGAGGTACAACACAAATGCTACGGCAAGGAGGAGTCAGGACGCCAGGTCAGGGGGGAGATATCATCACCCCCACCCGAGATTGGGTACATAGCCCCAAGTGCGATAGGAGAAGGATCGTTGAGTGCGAGAGGAACTGACCTGAAAAATAGGATCATGGCCAAGCTTGAAACCTGGATCCCCCGTAGCCGGTTACCAAGATTACGTGAAGTACCCTCAGAAGGTCTGCTAGATGATGTTAATGCAGCACTACGGGCAATACCTACAACCACGATTACCGACACTAACAAGCTGATCTACAATACGGCAGCAGTGATCAGTGAGATGCTTGGCTACAAGTTGAACAGCCACAAGGGGCAGTACCCTCCATGGAGAAGGAGGCTAGAGGGCAAGATCAAAGTAGCACGGAGAGAGGTTAGCCAACTAACGGAGTTGCAGAAAGGTGCGACGAATAAGGTGCCTAAGAAATACAGCAAGCTGTCCATACCTGAGGCCTTGGAAACTGCCAAGCAAAGACTCACAGCCTTGGCCAGCCGCTTGAGGAGGTACACCAGAGAGATAGAAGGCAGGAGAATAAACCAGCTGTTCTCCACAGAACCAGCAAAGGTGTACTCTCAGTGGCAAGGGAACAATAAGAGAACAGCACCACCAAGGCTGGAGACGGAGCAATACTGGAAGAGCATATGGGAGAAGGATGCAACCCATAACGGCAATGCTCAGTGGCTAGAGGATCTGAGGGCAGACCACAGCGACCTCCCTGAACAGGGTCCAGTAACCATCACAGTGGCAGATATCCAAGAAAGGGTCTCCAGTATGAAGAGTTGGACAGCACCAGGGCCCGACATGGTTCACGCCTACTGGCTGAAGAAGCTAACTGCACTCCACGAGCGTCTGGCAGCACAAATGAACCAGCTGCTAGTTAACGAGAGACACCCGGAATGGCTAACTGAAGGCCGGACGGTCCTGATCCCCAAGGACCCAAAGAAGGGACCGGTCCCCTCCAACTACCGACCAATAACCTGCCTCAGTACTACATGGAAGCTCCTGTCAGGCATCATATCGGCTAAGATGAACAGGCACATGGGTCAATACATGAGCGGGACACAGAAAGGAATTGGCAAGAATACCAGAGGCGCAAAACACCAGCTACTGGTAGACAGAACAATCAGCCGAGACTGCAAGACCAGACTGACCAACCTGTGCACTGCCTGGATTGATTACAAGAAGGCCTATGACTCAATGCCCCACAGCTGGATACTGGAATGCCTAGAATTGTACAAGATCAATGGGACCCTAAGAGCCTTCATCAGGAACTCAATGGGGATGTGGCGTACAACACTAGAGGCCAACTCCAAGCCCATAACACAAGTCACCATCAAGTGCGGGATCTACCAAGGAGATGCTCTGTCCCCACTGCTGTTCTGCATAGGCCTGAACCCCCTCAGTGAGATCATTAACAAGACTGGCTACGGATACCGACTACGGAACGGAGCAGTTGTCAGCCACCTCCTGTACATGGATGACATCAAGCTGTATGCCAAGAGTGAACGAGACATCGATTCACTGATCCACACTACCAGGCTATACAGCAATGACATTGGAATGTCGTTCGGACTGGAGAAGTGTAGTCGGATGGTAACAAAGAGAGGGAAGGTAGTCAGAACTGAGGGGATTGAACTACCAGAAGGCAACATTGCAGACATGGAGGACAGTTACAAGTACTTGGGGATCCCGCAGGCGAATGGGAACCATGAAGAGGCCGCAAGAAAAGCTGCAACCACCAAGTACCTGCAGAGGGTCAGGCAAGTCCTGAGGAGTCAGCTGAATGGTAAGAACAAGATCCGGGCCATCAACACGTACGCCCTGCCCGTGATCAGGTACCCTGCTGGGGTAATAGGCTGGCCAAAGGAGGAGATAGAAGCCACTGACATAAAGACAAGAAAGCTCCTTACCATGCATGGAGGGTTTCACCCCAAGTCCAGCACCCTGAGGCTGTACGCTAAGCGGAAGGAAGGGGGCCGGGGACTGGTGAGTGTCAGCACCACAGTCCAGGATGAGACAACGAACATCCAAGAATACATTGGGAAGATGGCCCCAACTGACCGAGTGCTCAGTGAATACCTCAGGCAGCAGAAACCCAAGAAAGAGGAGGGAGACGAGGAACCATCATGGAAGGACAGGCCCCTGCACGGTATGTACCACCGGCAGATAGAGGAGGTGGCTGATATCCAGAAATCCTACCAGTGGCTGGACAAAGCTGGACTGAAAGACAGCACAGAGGCACTAATCATGGCAGCACAAGAACAAGCTCTGAGCACAAGATCCATAGAGGCTGGGGTCTATCACACCAGGCAAGACCCCAGGTGCAGGCTGTGTAAAGATGCCCCAGAGACAATCCAGCACATAACAGCAGGGTGCAAGATGCTAGCAGGCAAGGCATACATGGAACGCCATAACCAAGTGGCCGGCATAGTGTACAGGAACATCTGTGCGGAGTATAACCTGGAAGTCCCGAGGTCAAAATGGGAGATGCCCCCAAGGGTGGTGGAGAATGACCGAGCTAAGATCCTGTGGGACTTCCAGATACAGACGGACAAAATGGTGGTGGCTAACCAACCGGACATAGTGGTGGTAGACAAACAGAAGAAGACGGCCGTAGTGATCGATGTAGCGGTTCCGAATGACAGCAATATCAGGAAGAAGGAACACGAGAAGCTGGAGAAATACCAAGGGCTCAGAGAAGAGCTCGAGAGGATGTGGAGGGTGAAGGTAACGGTGGTCCCCGTGGTAATCGGAGCACTAGGTGCGGTGACTCCCAAGATAGGCGAGTGGCTCCAGCAGATCCCGGGAACAACATCGGAGATCTCTGTCCAGAAGAGCGCAGTCCTGGGAACAGCTAAGATACTGCGCAGGACCCTCAAGCTCCCAGGCCTCTGGTAGAGGACCCGAGCTTGAAGGATAAACCGCCCGCAGGGGCGTGCTGGGTGTTTTTTTTTTTTTTATATATATATATATAGTGCTACATTATGTGGTTGCAGTTCTACCAGGATTTAGAAATAGTCAAGCAAAGCGCAGCGTGCCCGCTCCAAAAGGTCTTACAGGGTTAAACACTTAACATTTTAAATGAGAATAAGAAAGTAAAGTATTTCTTTGTGCCCTCCTCTCCCTGTTAATGCCCTACCTGCCCCCCTGGCAACACTTTGCTAGACCCGCCCCTGCACAGTTACCAGCTGTCAGCTGCTTAGAAAAGGATCCTGGTGTTATTTGTCTCTCAGAAACAGTTCATAACTTCAACTCATCCATGTCACCTAAAAGGTAAACCTGTTTCTCCATCACAGCTCTGATGATCCAGTAAGGACATCTCCTGGTTTCATGTTTCCCTCTCACCACATATCCAAACCAACATCATGACCAGCAGCTTTACAGCTGTGGCTCCAGCAAACATCAGCTGATACTAGAAATTAATATTAAATAAATTCTAACAACAGCTGATCAAGCTTAAACGTGCTGCTGTTGTTTAACGCGACATCTGCTGGTTTCCTGTTTCTGGCACAAAGTGGGCGATAAACAAACAAGAGAGAAAAGCCGATCAGCTGATCATTGATCAGTTTCATGATTGAAGTAGAAACAGGAGAGGGAGGGGGGAGACGAGAGAAGAGGCAGCTGTGCAGCAGAGACAGATTAACTCCAGCTTTGTGTCTTTTTTTTAATTCTAGCTGAAGTCCGGGAAAAATACGGTATGACAAGAAGCAGAAGAAGAGAAAATGGAGGATTTTCATTCTGACTTTGATCCTGATGCAGAAAAGTTGTTAAACCTCAGAAGAACAGCGTCTGACACGTCATTCAGTCTGTGATGTCAGAGCACTGAAGTTACTCAATGAGTTGTTTCCTTTTTATACCTTCCTTCAGCTTGTTTAGATGGATCCTTCACATGAGGATGATGTGTTGTGATGGAGTTGAAAAGTAGGAGGAGTCACAGGAATTATTAGAAAAACAATTTGTTCTTTTGTTTAACGCTAAAAGTTAGATTTTAAAAAAATGAGTTTGTTGCTCATAAAAAGGTCAAAGAAGCAAAACTGAGCTGAAGCAAGAAAACAACTGACGTCTTGGTCCTACGTCGGCTTTAGAACCTCCCCCACATCATGTATACCGGTTTCCCACAAGTGCTCCGGGATATCACGCAATTCTGGAGAGTCTGGGGTCAACTTGGGTTGGGTTCCCCCTGTTGGATATACAGAGAAGTTTTTTGTTAACGCCTGCACAATTCATACAGCACTAATGTTTGCTGTTAGATACTTCCAAAACACCTCATTGCAAAGTTTTACCCCTGAAATGTGAAGTATTTGTAGTGTTGCATTTATTTTAGACCCAATCATTTTATTCAGCTTTAGAAAGAGAAGCATGCGCAATCCTGTCATTTATTCTATAAAAGCAGTTATGTTTAGTGAAAACTATCTTTTGCCAAATAGAAGGTTTCTTCATAAACTGTTTCCTGTATCTCTGTACTATTTTTTCTCTAACTGCTCATCAGCTCCCTCAAACCCATGTGGTTTACCATGACTAGGTAATGTTCAAATAATGTGATCATCCCAGTGTTTCCAGTGTGGGAGAAAGTACTCAGGGCCTTCAAGTTACACACTATGAAAGGCAGCAACAAGTTTAATGTTCAGAAACCTAAAGTCTGTATCAGCAGCAGGATGGAGCTAAAATAAATGTTGGTTTCAGTTCTATGAAGCTTTAAGTATTTTGGATCAGTAGCTGCTGTGTTTGTTGCATCATATTGCTGTAACTGTTTATATGCTTTATATATTCTGAGCTAAGTTGATCTATAGTGTTACATCATATTCTATAAGGATGTTATGTGTTTGTAGACTTTCTGCCCAGTTTGACCCATTTAGCAGACGTCAGCCTGTTTAAGGCTCTGATATCTATTCTGTGTGACTTACAACAGTTATGACATGGTCTGATTTTCTCACCCAATAAAAGGAATATTTAACCTCCTAAGACCTGAACTCTTCCACGGCAGCATTTTTAATTTCTCTTTGATATTTGGGCTGATTGGGACCTGATGAATGTAAAAACAAAGAATTACTAGACTTTTTTTAACCTAATCTTTGTTTCTAGTAAAAATGAGAGCCACATATGAGGATATTCGTTTAAAATTCTGATAGAACAGTAGCAGCATAATGTCCTTGTAAGTGGCTATCAGGCCCTTGCAGAGCAAAATTGAATTTTTTGGTCTAAATAACCCAAAATGTGACGTCCACATATGTGGACACCAGGTCTTAGGAGGTTAATATATCAGTCTACTCTTCATTTTATCAGAAACAGTTATCACAGCTCGTACATTTTTTTTTACATATATCTGTAAGCACTGAAATGCTGTAATTAGGTGTAACAGCAACCGAGTAAATAAAGAATAGTGGAAAGCATGAAAGTGTGGACAGGTCTGCTATGTGTTGTTCACAACATGGTCTCGTACCGTCTCCGTGCCTTTCTGTTCTCTGAGTCTTAGCTCATTCGGGTCCAAGAGAAGAGAGCAGGAACAGGGACAGGGTTGACCAATCAAAGAAGAGAGCATTCTACATCATTGTGATCATACTGGGAATACTGGTGCTGAAGTTTGTTTGGGATCTGAATTGGTCTGTAGTTTATATCACAGGAGCACATCTTGGATGTGTTTTAATGTCATCAGGAGGCCGGCCTGTCTTCCCAGCAACCTCTTGTACACAGAAAGGGTAAATTTGTGTGTTGTAAGAACACACACAAATAGATTACACACAACAATGTTTTGCTCCTGTACATCATTCCTGTTTTACTGTTGTCTTCAAACATTACTCATGAAACCCCCAAAATAACAACAGCGCCTTTCTTGGAAGTTACTGAAAACTGAAGTGAAGCTGCAGTGAACACAAACTCGCTTATGTGACCTGAACCTGGAGGCTGGGCGTGACAGCTGTGTTTGCACATGAAACTACACTTGGTTCAGTGTAATGTAAGGACTGATGAAACAGGTACAGAGTGAAAGAAAAATCCCACTTTTTATCTTTCATTTATTTTTACTGTAATTCTGTGTCTTCTTTCCTGCTACTAATGAATTATTAGTCAGCCAGGTATCTGGTGAATGTAGCTGTTTCTGTCAGTAAAGCTCATCATGTGAAACTGAGGTTGATTATATGGGATAATGTTGTACTCTGAAAAGGGCTCGTGGCCACAAAACCTTTGAGAACCTCTTTTCTGGACCGAGGAGACTGAAGGTTTCCCACTGCAGGCAGAACAGACTCTGGAGTAAAGGTGAGACATGAACCATTAAGTTGGTGTTTTGTGTTTTCAGACATTTGTTATTTAAGCTCATGATGGTTTTATGTGCTTTGACAGTTAATGCCTCTGGGTGAGGAGAGCTTTGTGTAGTTTATCATGTTTGATTCGGCTGGCTGGATCATTTCTGTTTGCAGGGCTCTGTTTGCCACAAAATTTTTTATTTCATTTTGCACCGGTGCAACTAAAAAAATCTTAGTTCGCACCAGTGCGACCAACTGTTCGAGGAGAGAAAAAATGTCTCTGCAGTAGAGATGTCGCGAACAAATCGGCTCTTAGAGGCGGCTCTCTGAAGTGAACAACGCGAGCCGGCTCCTTATTGGGAGCGTTGGGGTTTTATTTCTTTCTCTCACCCTCTCTCTCTCTCTCTCTCTCTCTCACTTTTTTTCCGCTTCACTCCGCACACGAGCGCCGGGAAGAGGGGGAGGGGCGGTAGTTACTCTCGCAGTAGCACATTAGAAAGGTATAGTAATCATCCACAACTATTTTCAGTTGCAGATGATAAAGGATTCAGAAAGTTTATTCATGCAGGTCCATATGACAGAGAATATGCATCTTCTTTTTGTTTTCATATTTTAATTTACATTTAATTGTGTTGTGGTTTGCAGTGTTTTGTGTTGTTTCACTTTAAATTTGTTTAAAAGGTGTTTGTCGTTCAATAATGACTCAGGGTTCGTGAATATCATCGAGCATCATTTACTTCGAAACAAAGCAACCATTACACGTTAGTCATTCCATTCCAGGGGGCGGGTCCCCTCCTCTTGCTTCCCGTCTCACTGCGTGCATGCGCAGCATACTAATACGGAACAGGTATATTAAAGCAGCATTAATGAACAACATTGGTCAGATGTTCTACAAAAGGGAAAAGCTGAAAATTTAAATAGTTAAAAGTTGAAATTTAAATAGTTGGTTTTTGTATTATATGATTTATTTATTACATTTTATGTGGAGTGAATAAATAAAAGTATATTTACGGTGGCCCCTACAGACAAAGTACGTACAAACTCCAAAACACGTAAAAACACAACAGAAGTGCTCCAGGATGCTAGGGGGCAGTGTTGAGCTTTTGTTACCTCGTGGCTACACAAGCCAGCAAGTACCAACGACCGGATTTGGTGTGTGGTAGTAACAGGTAAAAGAACATTTGTTTAAATTATTTGAATATATTTGAGTGCTTGTGTATAAATACACAAACAATACCCACATGCTTTCAATTGTGTAATTTAAGTGATCTAGTAGCTCTGCTTTGGAAGTTCAGTTAATGCCAGCAATGTGTTTTGGAGTTTGTGCGGGCCACCGTATATATTCATATATAAACATATACAAATAAAACCACTTTTTTTTACATTAGTAATTCCTTTTGTGCATAATTTTGTATTGTTGTTAATAATAAATAAATTAAAGCAACAAAACAACCTGAAGAGACAGTTGGGAGCTGAAAGAGCCGGCTCTTTTTAGTGAGCCGAGCCGAAAGAGCCGGTTCTCTAAAAAGAGCCGGAAATCCCATCACTACTCTGCAACTCTGGAAGTCTCTCTGTGGTCAACAACAGACACACATTATGCCCGTATTGTGGTCTAAACTAATCAGAGATAGTCAGGGGCGGGACCTCTCTGATTGGCCGTGGTCCAGATATTCCTGTAGTCCTTCGCGTGTACGTGTGAAAGTGCAGGTGGATAGAGGGAGGTGAGTAGCTTGAATAAAGCAATATCGATTCATTAAATCCTGAATGAACTTTTAAATATAAATGCATTTTGCCAGAAACGCCAGAATCTCAGGTTAAAGGTCGTGAAACTATTTCAACAACCAACAAACAGTGAATGAGAGCAGGTACACGGATTCCACACAAAGACGTAAACACCGACGCATCAGAATCAGCTTCCTCTTTCTCGGCTTTCTCACCCGTCGGCACAAACACGGACACGCCGTTGGGGCTAACAGCCGACAGCTCGCTGTTTCTGATCCTCACTTTGTAGTGTTTTTTTTTGTGCCCTAGATTCTGAGCTGCAGGTTTTGTCTCTCCAACCAAAATTCACTGAACCAACAGCAAAAGAAGATCAAACTACGATTCACATTGGATAAATGTCATGCATTCACTCTTACCTTTGCTGTTTAGCTTCCACCACGACAAAATCACACTTCCTGCACAGCTTTCTGTACTTGAAGAACAGTTTCCACCTCAAATATCTGTGAGCCTAATTTCTGCTGTTCAATACTGAAGAAATGTAAACTTTTTAAAATCATGCAACATTGTAAACTGCTTGGCTGTATTTCTAATAAAACCTCTGTAACTTTGCTGCACTTCAGCAGCATCAGGTAATGTTCACATGTTGATTCATGGTTTTCTTCAGTTTTTGTTCTACTGCAGAATATTTTGAAGCTTATCTCCTATAAAAAGCCAGAACAGGAAAATCTCCTTCATGTTTTTCTGTTTTGTCCTCAGTTACTTTGACACAAAGGCCTCTGCTGTGATGCTCACACCTCTGATGAAGTCTCACATGTATCAGTATTGATAAAAGATAAGAATTATTATATTTCTAACTGTCTGATTCAAAATTGAATCGTATCGAATCAGGACCTTGTGAATTGGAATTGAATTGATTCTAGAAATCAGTCACGATACCAGGGCCATAATATATACCACCAAGACAGCGCACATCAGTGTCGCGACAGCGTTCGTTTTCATTCAAAGGCCTCGTGGCTTTTCCTATAATACCCGGTGGGCCGGTCTCTAGTCAAAATCCCCAGGCCGATTTTTTCATCCCAGTCCAGACCTGAACCCTGCTGAGTTTTACATGTTAAAATTCAACATGTTTTAAAGGCCTGAACATGAAAAACACAAACAGTCTCCAGCAGCTTTTAATCACCAGCTTAGAAGAGAGCAAGTAGCGAGCTGTCCACTTTATTCACATTAATAATTTAATGAGCAGCGGATGAACGAAGGGACCGTCAGCAGAAGTGTTAATGTCTCAGAGAAGGAAGAAGCTGCTGGTTTGAAATGAACGACTGATTAGAAACACACCAGAAAAACAAGTTAATGTGAAACATGAAGGGCTTTGATTCACACGAGTAAAAGGAAGAAACATGAGAGTGGATCGATCTGGAATCAAACATTTTCTGTAAGTCTGGAAAAATAAAAAATGTTAATACATGACTGAAACGAGTTGCAACAAAAACCTGAAGCAGAAACGACTGTTAGGAAAAGAAGAATCCTGCTGTAAGACACGAACATGCACTCGAACAGGTTTCACTGACTGAGTTCCCTTTTGTAGCACCTTATATAGAACGAACAGTTTCTAGGGAAACTCTCCTGGGAACAGTTTGTTTTGATGTCAAACACCTCTGAGAGTGTTTAAAGTGAAATCTCTGCTCTCATTATCAGTAGTTAGAATGTTATTATTTCACCAGCTGGTTTTACAGTCTAACACAGACTGTTTGCATCGTTTATTTTCACACAGCTGTCCTCCTTCTTCTCTCCTTTCTCTCTCTCTTTAATCCATTCTTTGTCATGTTTTACAAAGCTGAACGAGTGATGTCTTTTCACTGTAATGTGAGAACTAACAGAGGTACATTTTGCTGTCAGCTCGGTGAAACCTTGAAACCTCAGTCGTTATCAGTTTATCATTCCTATTACACTGATGACGTTTCTACAAGTTATGTTGTTATATTTGAATAAGGCATCCACTTGAACTCATATTTTTATCACATAACCACACTGGAAACTACTTTCTACCCTGTTGAACAAGCGCTGTAACTGCAACACTGTTTCTAAATGTCTTCAAACCTGCTTTGATGTGTCTGCAGCTTCTTGTCGTGTCTGTTTGTAGATGTTGTAATGAGTGAATGAAGTCAGACTGTAGATTTCCCTCCTTCTAGCTGACTGACCTTTGACCTCGTGTGTTGATGACTCTTCGCCCTCCTCTCACAGGGAGAAGATGATCTGCAGGATCCTGCTGCTCATCATCCTCACCTCATGTGTCTCTGGTTAGTTTACAGCTTCACTTTATGAACTCCAAATAAAGCTCCACAACAGATTTGTTCCAGAGTGTGTCTGCTCCCCTCTTTCCCTCTCTGTCTCCTCAACAGGATCATTTGTAGTCAATGTGACACAGACCTGCTATCAGGCAGAGGAGAACCACAACATCACACTGGAGTGGACGTTCACCACCAAACCTGACAGATCCAACAAAACTCTTTTTATCTACTGTGAACTCAAAGCTGAGCTTAAATGCTCAGTCGTGTATCAGGTTCATGAAGGTGTTGAGGTGTCTCAGGATGAAACGTTTCAGGACGAGTCCAGAGTGACAAAGACGCCCTCAGAGAAGGACGGATCAGACTTCAACTGTCCAGACTCAGGACTGATGACTCGGTCTGTACCTGTGTGAGCTGAACACTGATTATGGTCACGGCTCTTCCAGCTTAAGATCAGTAGTAAGTCGATTATTAGATTATATTTTTGTATGATAGTTATCATTATAACTTGGGCTGTTTTACATAAAAATGCTGAAAAGGATGATAAATGTCACTTCTTGAAGTTCCAAATCCAACAAGTGTCAACAAATACATATTTTTATGCTCTTTACAGGAACCTCTGGTCTGTTTCAGAATCAGAGACCAACTTCACAGCCACAGAGTTCAGGATGGACAACGTTGTGTATTTTCCTGGGACAAGCAACAGCGTTTCTACTGTTTTATTTTCTCATAGTCAAAGGTGGAGCTTGTGTAAGCCAGCCTGGAGAGGTGGAGGTGTGCTCTGGAGAGCGTTAAATTACCCCAGTTCTTTGATCGAAGGAAGAACAACACTCGGTGTTTTAATGCTCGATCAACAATCACTTTAATCAATACAATTCTCTTTATACCACACAAACACTTTGAGCAGCACAATCATCCGGATGGCAGATGTGCACGAGAGGGCAGATCTCAAAATGTCGGCCCGTTACTCAAACTTTTATAGCCTCGGCCCACTCCAAAGTCGTAAAAAACTTAAACGTCCCCATTCTTTCTGTCTCTCAGGGAGCCTGAGTTATGACCTTGGCTTCCTGTTTTCTCCTCCTGTGTGAGATGAGGGAGAATTCCCCCTGCAGTACGTTCTGTTCTCTTTGTAATCAGAAAAGCATGATTCCCTGGAAACAGTATTTCTTTATAAATCAGCAGCATAACGCCTCATAAAACAGTGTAATATCCCATTTCTGTTTTTTTAAATAAACAATCAATTAATTTTATTACATGTACTTGGGAATTTTCATAGCTCAGCAAAATCCAGGGGGGCAGTCCCAGCAGCACACATTGATACACAGAAGTCAACAACCTTTGTGTCTCAAAACTAGGTGCCTGCTGATGCCCTCTGTATCTCGAGTCACTCTATCTCGAGTCGTTGCTGCCCACTTCTTTGCACACTATGTTGTCCTTGCTTTGGCTTACCAACTCCTTATCCCACTGATGGCAGCTCTGTCATCCCTGCTTCTCACATACACCTCTGACCTGTTCTCCCAGTTCTATGACCTATGACCTGCTTAAATGAATAATGAATACTTTACTGTGGTTCATACAACTAAATCCCTAACACTACGATAATCTATTCTTACAATTCCCCCTTTTGGTCTCTCCCATGAGAGATCAATTAATCCCCGAGTTCAGTCATTAACACGTCCTGCATGCACTCCTATTGAGTCTATATAAGTGGGTGAATTAGCAGTTAAATCAAATGACCAAGATGATCTCCTAAACAACACATGGCGCCTCATGGTGAGTCGTGCATTATCATCTGTTTCTGCCCCAGGCTGGGATCTATGTTCAGGGGTCTCAGCCGAGTTCCCCTTTTGTTGACCCAGAGCCTTTCCGACCTCCTAGGCTCTCTTTTCTTGCAGCTAGATCACATGAAATATTTTCTCCACCAGCTCGAGTGGTCCTGTCCAGCTTTGCACCCCTTCAGATGTACCCACTGGGCTTCTGGGAACGTGCTTCCTTGGATGAGTGACGAAGCGTTTCTCCCACTGAAAACGCCACCTTTGGAGAAAGCACACTCTACTTTCTGTTCAGCGAGCTTTACTTATGGGTCATCACAAAGGGATCAGGGCATGGATGTACCCCTGTAGAAGTTTTACCTTTACATGGATTGCTAAACACACCAATCGTAGTAAAGTCATAGAAGAATCATTGGTTTATATTAATGCTGGACTCCCCCTTTTGACACATGGTTTCCCCATGTGTGTGTCCACCGAGGAGGGGGAGACGAAGACCGCCAAAGTCTGTCGACAGCCATGGCGCCTGGGGTGCGTGAAGAGAGTCCTGGATGTGAATTGGAGACCAGGTCAGTGAGTTAGCGTCTGACCTCCCCTCGGGGTGGATGGCGATTGACAGGATCCAGAGGCTCTCCCCGTGAACGAGAAGCAACACCACAGTAAGTAAAGAGAGAGGGCCTCATGCATCACTGTGACTGTGCGTTACACGTGGGTCCGGGAGCGTGCCCGCCGCGTGTGGGAACGCAGGCTTCTTCGCCATTTGGTAGGTAGACAGATTTTAGAGACAACCTGGGTTTCAGTTACTCCGCCGTGAGAAGGGTTGGGATTGGCCACCATTTGGGGCATTAGGAGAGTTTGCGATGGTTGAATTCTCCGTCACTGGGCGTTAGAGAGCTTTCAACAGAGCTCATAGGCCTAAAAAGTGTGAGTGAACGTGAGTGTGGCTGATTGTTGTCTTGTAATGGGGAATAAACTGAATAAGGCTGCCTCGGAAAGGGGATAGAATACATTGAAACGTATTCACCGAGCAGCACGTAGTGTGTAGATCACTGAAGAAAGGAAAGGAGTGACATTGTGCACAAAGCAGATGAATGTCTGATGTCACTGTGTGTGTGACAATCGCCTCCATACGGGGCTGAGGGTGATGCTGCAGGTCACCATCTACCCTAGTGGACACAAAAGACATACAATAGTTGTGTTGTTGTTGATGAAGACAAAAATAATGATGATATGAAGAACGTTTGGTGTCTCTCAGCCTAAAACAAATACCATCTCACTTCCTGTTTTTAAGAAAGGAGAGTTCAGAAACCAGAGAGAGGAGATGTGCTGTTTAAGCAGTGATTAACGATGGAAATGTCTCTCACTGTATCACGTGCAGGTAAAGAGCAGACCTGGATCAATTACTTTATCCCGTCTTCCTTCTCTCACCCCAACCGGTCGCAGCAGATGGCCCCGCCCCTCCCTGTGCCTGGTTCTGCCGGAGGTTTCTTCCTGTTAAAAGGGAGTTTTTCCTTCCCACTGTCGCCAAAGTGCTGCTCATAGGGGGTCATATGATTGTTGGGTTTTTCTCTGTATCTATTATTATAGGATCTGCTGTACAGTATAAAGCACCTTGAGGCGACTGTTGTTGTGATTTGGCGCTGTGTAAATAAAACTGAATTGAATTGAACCTGATTATGTTAACAAAGTCTCTTCATCCTAATGGCCTCTTATTCACTGTCACCGTGTTTATATTTCACACACTGAAACACACAGAGAGCGTGTCTCACACGCAGAAACAACTTGGAAATAATTTAAATTGTTTCTGCGTCAACAGCCAGTCTCTATTTCAAACTCTGTTTCATATACTGAAACTTTCAGCCATAAATTTTCACCGTTTCTTGCCTCAAAAGCCAGTCATAGACAAAATGAAATGTGGAATTTAATGTGGAACATGCTGCAACTCTAGCTTCAATTTAGAATATTTTAAAGTTTCTTGTGCTGGAGCCAGTTCCTATGTCACACATGAGAATCCAGCCTCAACTTAGAGTGTTTTTTAAAATTTCTCGCGCCGAAAACCAGACAGCGACAGAATTTCATGTGGAAATACCTGTAACTTAGCGAACAGATTAATTTAGAATTTCCAATATGCACACTTCGATTTATTACAACAGGTGGTGCTCACCTTTGTATTCTTTTGGACCGGTCCTCTGTTCGCCTCGCCCCACGATCTCACCACGGGCCAAATCTGCCTTCCTCAGCACACCAAAGATCCGGGTCACAGCACCAAACTGTTAAATACCCCAATTCTTTGATCTTCGGGCTGAAGGAAGAACAACACTATGTGTTTAAATGCTCAATCGTGTTGAGATGAAATTATTTGAAGTGCCTCAGCTCTCAGCTCTATATTAACTAAAAGGCCATATAACCATTTGGTGTAGTATTAAGTGGACACTGTCCTGGAAAATAAAGGCATTAGACTACATGTCCTTGGGGGATAGAAGGCTGTAGACTCTCGCCCACACTTGCCTGGGAAAAAGTAGATAACATGGGAGCATCTTCTAGTGGAAAGTTACTGAAACACTGTTATTTAGACTAGAGTGGGACAGCTTCTTATAAAAACTGTTAGCGTGCATCACCCGTTTGAGATCCGCGGCAACGTGTCATGCAGGATGCGCCTCCCTTCTAGAAGTACTTGTGTAAGAGAACAAAGTGTGAAATGGTCTGCTGAGCAGTGTTTCGTCTTCCATCGGATGCCTATGAGGAATTAAAAGAACACGGTGCAGTGTTGATATTTAGCAGCAGCAGACAAAGAGGCGGTGTGTGTTCCGTCCCAGTGCGTTAGAGCAACTCAATCGGGGGTGTAAATGAGTAAATAAGCTGAGTAAACAAATTGGCTGTTGCAGATAGCGACTGAAAGTGCAAGAGTAAGACTAATTGTTCTGGGCTTGGCTGCCACACTCGCAGACGTGAGGGCGAAACCCATGGGAAGGGAGGACTAGGGACTAGGGAGGTAACCTGGGGCCTGAGGACATCCTAAAGAACCAGTCAGGGTGTGGGATCCTTGCCACAGTTGACAGCCTGCACGAGAGTGGGCCCAAGCCTGTGCGGAGGTGGGCGAGCCCGTTGAATGTAGATTGTGTGTTTGTGTTAATGTGAAAGCACGAAAGGTTGCGTCTCGATTGAAATCGATTAGTTAAATTCGCCATGGTTAACAGCCTGAATGAGAGTGGGCCCAAGTTCTTTAGCGGGTAGATTCCAAGTCGAGGTTGGTGACCCCGCTGCAGTGTCTTTGACAATGTCTGTGTGTGCATGAAAAAGTTCATATTTGCTACAGATGACAGTCTGCATGGCAGCGGGGCTAAGTTCACTCAGTGTATGTGGACTGTTCTGCAGGAACTGTGTCCTTCTACAGCGTCTCCTCTGACAAAAGGATCCACCTGCACACCTTCAACACCACCTTCACTGAACCTGTATATGCTGGGTTTAGAGTGGCGCTGGTGACTCCAGTATCCACCTCTGTGCTGACTCACAATAATGAACTTACTGTGCAGAGAGATGTTGTCACATTTGAGATTCACACTTCTTCTCACTTAAATATTGTGAAAGTTAAATACGTATCAGGTATGATCAGGTATAAACTGCACAGTGTGTCCACATATCAGCTATTCTGTATTATACATTGTACATATATTAGTTTGGTTTGCAGTCCAAAGTTGGTGGATGACACTGATTCTACTGAAAAAAACGTCTTATTTATTTGTCATTGGCTATGATAGCTATTTTATCTGTTTTATCAGTTTCTACTAATACGATAATACGATAATATGTTTAAGTATAATTTCACTACAGTTAACTAGCTTGTAATGCTACTGACACAAGTGCAGTTGATGGAGGTTGTAACCTGAAGCTTTGGAGACATCTCTCGTCACTTCATATTCAGTAAAAACAGTCTGAATTACGGATGACCTCCAGTCGGTGTTTTCTCAACTATGCAGAAACAGTTTCACAACCTCAGACTTGGTTTTTATTCTGTGTGAAAAACATAATCTTGAATTGTAACAGAAAAGGGAAGGTGAAGGGAAAAAACAAGGTAAAAACAGTGGGATTTTTTTCTTGTCAGCTTGCATATTAAACTAAAGCCAAAGAGTGTTTGTTGTCAGCGTATAAGGTGTGTTTAATTCTCACTTGTATTTATGTGTGTAATTCATTTTAAACCTTTGTCAGTTTAAATATTCTACAGCCAAATTTAAAAACAGCTGTTTCTTCTAAATAAATAAAAAAGGACCATTTGTCTGTTACTGTGTTGCACTGTTTATGTAAAAACTACTGAAATAAAACTGTTTATATCTGGATAAACTTAACAGTGTGTACAGAGAATTGTGGGTAACTGTAGCGTCCGTTAGATCAGTGATCTGCCACAGTCACAGAGTCATGTTCTCTATGTGTGTGTGTCCTCTGGTCCATGATCAAACAGAGGACATGAGGAACAGAAGCAGCTCCATGTAACAAATATAAACATGTTTCCACATGAGACAGAGAACATGACCCTGTGACTGTTATATGGGTTAGGTTATATGACTATATACTGCTGCATGGGCTGGGCTGTAGTTACATCCTAAGGTTTTAAAAACTGAGCTTAAATAAATGATTAGCGGTAATAAAAGCCGAGGGAGGTCAACAGTGATCACTGACTGTTTTAGGAGCTTTTTGAGATCAAATAGAAGAAAATACATAACATTAAACATGTTAACAACACAAAAGCCATATTAAACGCAGACTACTTTAGACCCGGAAGTAGGATTCGTCACGTCATCACTTAACGACCGGATAATGGCGGTTGTTGATGGATGTGGCTCTGATGCAGCTAGTCAGCCGTGGTAGCTGCTGATAATCACGATGCTATCGGCAAAAATAACAGGAAATCGGGACCGTAAGCCAGTTTCTGTCTTAGCACATTTGTGCCGCTGTGTGTTTTTGTGGTTTTCTTTTGCAGCTATTTCAGTGAATTGTAGTCGGAGTGCGGTGAAACTTGGTGTTTGGAATCGGTGATAGCTCTGGAAGCTAACTAGCCTTTCTTTAGCCGGTTACATGAAGTCTGGAGAATTTCTGGTTCGGTTTCGTTTGTTTATGGACTTTTGGGCATTTACGTAACTATTCTTTTATTTCTGTCAGGACTTATATTTCTGACGTGTTATAACCCATCAAACGTGATCTCCTCCCTTTTGCCCCCGGTACGGGAGTGCGGGGCTTATTAAAGTAAATTTGTAAGAATCAGGAATTTATTTAAGTTTTTCTCTCTCTTTTTCATTTTCTTTTGCTAACTGTGTTTAACATGAACGTGGTCATTGAGAGCATCACAGTCGATGCTGCTGTCTCCTGTGTCTGTACAGAGTTTGATCTTCAGCACATGATGTTCGTCTGTCTCTGCATCTGTTTCTCTGACTGCAGCTGTGTTTGGAACATCCAATCCTCCAACACCTCACCTCTGCTGATCCTCTTTGAATCCTGGATCAGGAAGTTGAATATTTGGTCTTTAAGTTTCTGTGTTAAACTCAGTCTTACTTGGAGCTTCATGAGTGCAGCTCCTGTTCAGACAGGTGTTCACAGAGACAGGTATTAATGACCTTCCTGTTCCACATGTGTAAATGTGCACACTGCTGTTTGTGCCACGTGATGCTGCAGGGTCTGTTAACATGATGGTAACATCTGTTCTAACAGCAGCTTTGTCAAACGCCTCTCTGGCTGTTTCCTTCCTGTTTCACTTCCTGAACTTGGTGTCTCTGACTGATGCTGATCGTCTCCGTGTGAAGCTCCGTGTTGAGGTAATGTTAACAATCTGTAATGTTCTCCTGGCTAACATCAGCTGTGTGCAGCTTAGTTCAGCACAAATCTGCCGCTCCATAGTTCACGGTAACGGACTCACAGCTGGACCAACGAGGCCGAGCTGGCCTGCTGGTATTATACAGCTAATATATATATTGTTTAGTATTAAGCTTTGCTTGTTCCATATTCAGTTTTTCAGCAAAACTTGTTTGAGTCCATAAGAAAAGATTCATTCTTATATCTGGAGGGAGATATTTTTTTCAATAAATATTACTGTTAGCCCGCGACTTTGTTCCAGTTTTGAATTTTGGCCCACTGTGTGTTTGAGCTTGACACCCCTGCTCTATACTCAGACTCACAGAGAGGTCACAGCTGGTTTGATAGATTATTATTTAGCACAGGTGGAGTTTAGACGCAGATTAAACACGTAAACGTCTGATTTCCACTCCAACAGGAAGTGATGTTTCCACCACAGACAGTCATGTGACTCAGACTGTTTCCTCCAGCAGACGGTTAACCAGTGTAGAAACACAGAGAGCTGTACGTCACAGTAAGAGGACCGTCTGGTTTATGAGGACAGCAGCTGAACTCAGAGTTTTTGTTACTTCCTGATGACTGAAGGCAGTTTTTCCTGCCTCCATCAGTTTGTGGAGGAGGTGGAGAGGAGCCGCTGCTCTCCCCTCACTGACTCTCTGAATGTGGCCTGAGCTCGATTGAGAGACTCTGAGCTAGATTAGAGATTAGATTAGATTAGATTAGATTAGATGAAACTTTATTAATCCCTCGGGTGGGAGCTCTGAGTCTTTATACTCACAGAGAGGTCACAGCTGCTTTGATAGATTATTATTTAGCACAGGTGGAGTTTAGACGCAGATTAAACACGTAAACGTCTGATTTTATAAAAACTGCATCACAAAGAGTTGGCTCCACTCCAACAGGAAGTGACATTTCCACCACAGAGAGTCATGTGACTCAGACTGTTTCCTCCAGCAGACGGTTGCCTGCTAACCAGTGTAGAAACCAATGACTGTATAAAAGATGGATGACGCGACCCTGCCTCCTTCCATTGTGCAAAAATGAAGCCAAAATATCCCGCTTGTGGAGGCTGCCATCTTGCAAATTTGGAGCCAGAGTCTGCGCAGTAGTGACTTGAGGTGGAGCGACTGTGTAACGCTCCCGCCCACACACCCGCCTGACGTGACTGCAAACACGCCCCCTACACTTTTTACGTGGCCTGGCGGCTGGAGTTTTTTGCTGGTTTACCGCGACTGACGACTCGTTTAATTAAGGTAAATACAACCATGTCACTGTTATAAGAAAAGACACACAGCTTATCATCTTATAGTTCTAAAATCACTCTGTTGTTAATTCGTTAGTTAGATTAGCTGCTAGCATACGCACTGTGTTGGAGGCTTGTTGCTAGCTAGTTAGCGATGCTACACACCTGTTACTCTAATAGTCTGTGTTATTGAAGGATTCAGCACTTCTTGTGTTTTTTAGACAGCGATGAGATCAGCTGCACACTCCACAGAGGCCCAGAGTTACTGTTAATATCAAAAATATAATGCTGTCCTTTGAGATTTTAACATAAGACTGAGTGTTGTTAAGGTTCAAAAATATTGGGGATGGAGACAAGAGGAAAACCACAATAACAACACTGGTCCGGTCGGGTTGAGTCAAACGATGGTTTTAATGATCACACGCGTGGGAGATGGACACTGATGCAGACAGCCTCAAAATCTCAAAATGGTGGAGCATTGCTCAAACTCTTATAACCTCTGGTGCCTCCACCTTATCATAAAAGCCTAAACATTCACATGCTTTCTCTCACACGGCGCCTAAGCTACGACCTTGGCTCCCTGTTTATCTGCTCCTGCTGAGATGGGGCAGAAAACTCCAGCATGTTCTCTTCTAATCAGACAAATAAGGCGATGACTTTCTGCGAACAGCATTTCTTATAACTCAGCAGTATAATGCATCATAAACAATATCATTCATTCACAATAAGTCAACAGTCTACTTTAATGCAAATCAGTTTAACAAATGTAATAGTTATCAGCTTCTTCTAATTCAGGAGAATAATGCAAACTAAAACTACATAATAATTCACAATCTTTAATTAGGGGTATAACATGGCATAAAATAATATTATAATCTAACAGTGTCATGGATCTAAAACTGTTTAAATCTCTACAGCCTGGTAACATGGAAACTTTAAAAACAGCAGCAGAAGGTTTCAGTAGTGTAGTCTAATGTGTTCTTTTCATTTAATAATAGAGTCCATATTATATCAACAGCTACATTCACCCTGGAGAGAAACTAGTGAGGCAGACCATCAGGACCAAGCTGGGTTTCCTGGGTCCAGAGGTTTGGAGAAACTTCTTGCCTTTCTTTCATCACAGCTGTCCTGTGCCAGATGTTCTGTTGACCCACTGAGACAGGGATCATTTAAGAAACACCAGGAACACTGAAGCTCATCGCACTGATCAAGCAGGACTCATGATCTTCACCAGCAGCTCCCTCACGGGGAAATCTTCAGCACTCCTCTGTAGGCCCGCCCCAGGAGATGGATAAACCCAGCATTTCATAAACACTGTGATGGAGCCCTTTGCTTTGTGTAATGTTATAAATACTCGGATACTCCCCAGAGGCTCCGGACTTTTACATAAAGATATTATATTCAGTCCTGTAGAAAGTTATATATTTAAAAATATATGATCCTCTCTGGTTACTCTGGTATGAATAACTCTGCATCACTTTATGGTAAATAACACTATCTGCAAAAAACTGTGAAAACTGTGACCTTTGACCTTCATCAGGTTTAATTTAATTGTGTCAGAGAAACTCAAGTGTGCTCTTCATGCAGCTGAGTACATCAAGTGTTTAAAACAGAAGCTGTGCAGGTCTGAGATCAGCAGCTTTGTGAAACACCAAACTCAGGTCCTGTTAATGCTGATATATAGTGACACAGTTACATGGGTGATTAATCCTTTTGTTTTTTGTCTTTAACTTTATCAATAAAACAGCTGCAGCTTTCACTACAGCACGTGTGGTACTTTAACCTTTGTACTGTTTTCATCAGTTCATTTTGCAGTTAACATGTGAACATGTTGGATGATCTGTCTGCTGTCACTGGGTGGTGATGAGGTCTGAATTCACCACAAATAACTATCTGATTGAATAGTTTTCTTGTCAGATAGAGAAATAAAATGAAGCTGCCTTGTGTCTGTTTCAACGTGTGACCCCGCCCCTCCCTCGGACAGTCGGGGATGAGTGCGCTAACATACCTGTAGGTCGCTGTTTTAATGAGTGTTTCATTGAAAATGACAAGAGCGGAGTTTGCGCTCTCTAGTCGCATGATAGGTGAGTCCTAATAAATAATTTTCCAGTATGTGTACGTTACACATGCTATTTTTTAAAATTATGATTATTATTTTGCTAGCTATCAAACTCGCTGTAGATTTGATTGAAATCCACTGAGTGTGATGCAGTATGGAAGCGCTATTATGGAATATGCTGTGAACTTAGCTAACATTGCTTAGCAGTAATATGAGTTAATTTACTCAAGTGAAAGCTTTAAACATTAGCCCGATAATAACTAGCTAACTTAAGGCTTTCTGATTTACCCTCGACGGCGGACCCAGAGTCTCCATTTCAACTTGGGTTGAACGTGCGTGTGTTATTTTTGTCCGTATCAGAATCAGAATCAGAAAGGGTTTTATTGCCAAATGTTGAGCAGGTTTACAACATTAGGAAATTGCTGCGGTGCTTCAGTGCAAACATACTGTCATAAATAACGCTTAAATAGACATGAAAAAATAAAAATAAGAATAAGAATTAAAAGTGCTAAGTGGATAGATATATACATGATATATACATGAGTGCAGGTGGTGAGCAGTGCAAACATGGAATGATGCAGTGACACAGCGTAGGGTCATGTGTTAGTGGCGGGGACAGTCATATGGTTATTGTTCATGTGTCCAACAGCAGAGGGGAAGAAACTGTTCTTATGGCGAGAGGTTCTGGTGCGAATGGACCGGAGCCTCCTGCCTGAGGGGAGCAGGTCAAACAGACTGTGTCCAGGGTGAGAAGGGTCAGCTGAGATCCGAGCTGCACGCCCCAATGTCCTGGAGGTGTACAGGTCCTGCAGAGATGGGAGTCTGCAGCCACTATAATATAGAAGCAGACACCTCCACCTTTGGTTTTACCGGAGAGAGCGGCCTGCCGGTCCGCGCGCAGCAGATGAAAGCCCTCCAGCTTGAGCGCGCAGTCCGGGATGTCCTCACAGAGCCACGACTCCGTAAAACATAAGACACAGGAGGAGGCAAAGTCTCTGTTCATGCTTCTCATCAGGGCCAGCTCGTCTATCTTATTCCCGAGTGAGCGTACATTGGAAAGGAAGATCCCAGGAAGAGCAGTTCGCAGTCCGCGTCTCCTCAGTCGCACGAGTGCGCCGGCTCGCTTTCCTCTCTTTCGACGTCTCACTTTCCTGATCAGAGTCTGCAGTAAATCTGTCGCAGATGCGACAAATATTGGAAGTAAATCCACAGGTGTTGTAGTCCTGTAGTTAAGAAGCTCTTCTCTGGTGTAAGAATATCCAGAGGAGTGCCCAGACACAGAAGTTATGCACAAAAACAAAACAGAAGTAAAGCACTGAAGCACCAGGGCATCCATACGCGGCGCCATCTTGGTGATACTATCGAGCTTCTTACTAAATGCACGCACACACGATCTCTGCTCCGATTCCACTTTATTTCTTATTCTTCTCTGTTCCTCCGAAGCTTCTTGCTCGCCAGTGAATTACACACATTGCAGCGACACAGTGCCATCTAGTGGCTGATACAAACATAGGTCAACATGTTACATCTCCCTTCTTAAAAAAAAAACACAACTCAGGCTTGTAAAATCTCTAAGGCAACTGAAATTACAGGAATAACATCCTGAGCAACAGCCATTGCTAACCTAGCATTTGACTCAATACTGGCTACATCACAACCATAATAAACAGATGCATTTAATGACATCATTGGAACAACAAACATATAAACAGCCTCTTTTTTTTTTTTTTTTTTTAGGGCAGCGATCCGCCTGCACCCTTTACAATATTACAGGTCCAAGACCTGTCTCGGTTTAGTAACACGCCCATATCGAGTTGTGTATCCAGGTGTTGTAATGTCTTTATCAGGGGGCTCCACAGGCGGGGGCTGAGATACCACAGAGCTGTCATCGCTGATGCCTGTTGGTTGAATGAACTCCTCACCTCCTACGCTGTTTCTGCCTTCGCGGAGGTGTCGACGGTTACGGCGATAAACTTGTCCCGTATCTGTGTTGTTGTTATGTTGTAGCTTCTGGACGTGTCGGCACAACTTGTGACCACAGCTGGCTTCCAGGAACCGTCTTGTTGCCGGAACCGGACCGGTGTGCCAGGATATAGTTGAGGCAGAGGTCAGGCGGCTCTGTTGAAATAAGTCTGCTGGCGCTACTGGCAGACTTCTCTCCTCTCACGCACTGTTTGCTGGCTAACTACTTGGGGTTCCAGCTGTTTTGGTGTTGCAGGGAGGATGGAGCGGAGTCTCCGGCTCATGAGTAGTTGTGCAGGCGACTTTAAGTTGTCCACGGGGGTGTTCCGGTATTCTAATAGGCTCAAGTAGGGATCCTTATGTTCAGCTTTGGCCTTGTCCAGAAGTTTTTTTGCTGTCTGGACTGTTTTCTCGGCTAGGCCGTTGCTCTGTGGGTAATGGGGACTAGTATTGGTGTGGGTGAAACTCCATGACTTTGCGAACTGTTGAAACTTACTCGAAGCATAGCACGGACCGTTATCACTAATCACCGACTCTGGAATACCATGCCTAGCCATGGCTGACTTTAGTTTGTGGATCACTGCTTCTGCAGTGCAGCTGTGCAGTCTTTCCAACTCGAAGAATCTACTGTAGTAATCTACGATGATGATGTAGTCTTCCGAGTTCCAAGTGAACAGATCGGTGGCTATGACCTGCTACGGTCGTTCTGGTATTGCATGTGACAACAGGGGTTCCTTGGGGTTAGCAGCTTGTCTCTCCTGGCATGTGCTGCAGGCTCCGACTGCTTCCTCAATCTGCTTTCCCATGCCTGGCCAAAACAGAAGATCTCTGGCTCTGTTTTTGCTCTTTTCTATACCCATATGGCTGGAATGAATCCGATCTATCATGTCCTTTCTGAGCCTTTTTGGGATGATCATTTTCTCTCCTTTAAACATGATCCCGTCTATCAGTGAGATCTCATCCCTGTGGTTCCAGAACTCCTGGATGTCAGGCGGACATTGAGACCTTTTATCTGGCCGTCCACTCAATGTGGTCCGTCTCAGGGTGTTGAGCTGAGGATCCTGGGCTGTTTCGTTTCTTATCTCTGAGAGTCTCTGATCACTGACAGGCATGTTGCTGAGGACTGAGTGGATCTGCGCATCCATCCCGTCACATAGTGATTTGTCGTGGAACTCTATGGATTTCCGGGAGAGCGTGTCGGCTACCGGGATGTCTTTCCCTGGCTTGTGGATGATGCTGATGTTGTACTTTTGCAGCTGTAGTATCATCCTCTGTAGCCGTGGTGGTGCTGATGCTAGTGTTTTTTTGAGTATGGACTCAAGTGGCTTGTGGTCCGACTCAATGGTCACATGTTGACCGTACATGTACTCGTGGAACCGCTTGCAACCAAAGAGAACAGCATACAGCTCTTTTTCTATTTGGGCATAGTTCTGCTCAGTGCTGTTAAGTGACTTGGATGCGTAGGCAACTGGCTTGCCGTCCTGCAGCATCACAGAACCGAGGCCACTTTTGGATGCATCGATCTGGAGTCGTAGCGCTTTCTTGGGGTCGAAGAAGGAGAGAACTGGGCCTGGTTCTCTAGTGATCAGCTCCTTCATTCGTTGAAAGGCTCTGTCATGGTTCTTGTCCCATACAAACTCACTGTCCTGCTTTAACAGCTGGTGGAGCATTTATCTCTGACAGGTGTGGGGCAAATCTTGCTAAATAATTAACCATCCCCAGCACTGTTTCCAATTCCGCCCTGTTCTGTGGGGGCGCCATGTCTTGGACTGCTTTTACTTTTTGTGGATCTGGTTTCAGCCCTTCGTGTGACAATGTGTGACCGAAGTAACTGACCTCTTTGACGCAGATGGTGCACTTGTCAGGGTTCAGTTTTACACCTCTCTCCCTGCTGCGCTGCAGCATGGCCCTCAGGTTGTCGTCATGCTCCTGTTTGGTTTCTCCGAAGACCAATACGTCGTCCACAATGGCCGCCACGCCCCTCAGGCCCTCGTAGGTCTCGTCCACACGTCGCTGGAACTCATCCTGGGCTGAGATTATGCCGAACGGCAGCCTGAGGAAGTGGTACCTGCCAAACACAGTATTAAATGTGGTTAACAGAGATGATTCGTGGCTTAGCTTAATGGCCCAGTAGCCTGATCTGGTGTCCAAAACACTGAAATACTTGGCCCCAGCAAGTTTTGTGGTGACATCCTCTAAGGTGGGTAGAGGGTAATGGGGTCTTTGTATGGCCTTGTTGAGGGGTCTGGGGTCCAGACATACTCTGAGTCTGCCCGTCTTGGGTTTTTCCACGACAACAAGTGCATTCACCCAGTCCGTAGGATCTGTGACCTTGCATATGATTTGATTTCTTTCCATGTTGTCGAGCTCGTCTTAGAGTCGGGCTCGCAGAGCGATGGGAATCCGACGAGGTGGGCTGACTGTGGGTGCAACGTCTGGATTTACATGGAAACTGCATTCACCAGGAAATTCTCCTATCCCTTTAAATACGTCTGCATATTCGTCTAGTATTGCCTGTGAACTGTTGGTTGTCTTGTCTCTTTCCTCCGTCACTGCCATCACGATCCTTACCAGGTTAAGGTCACGGCAAGCTTTCATTGCTAATACAGGTGGGGCGCTTGTGTTAACGACATGGAATTCCAACTTGCAGGTTTTGTCTTTGTGATCATAGTACGTCTGAAGCTTTTGGGAGTCGTCTGCGGTGAGCGTCCACGTGTTGTAGACGTCCCGTCCTTTCTCACCGACCCATAGAAGAAGGTAGCTGCATTTGTCTGCCTCCTCCTTCCCCCGAAGAGGACCAGCGAACATTAGCTCGGCGTGCTGCTTGAAACGCCGCCATGCCTCGGGCAGGTTGCTGGAGTCCCAATCCATACGCGGTGTGGGAACGCCGTAAGCCTCCATGTCTGCGCTGTCCGATGGCGAGGGATTGCGTAGAAAATTGCTACTCTGACACCATGTGTTATTTTTGTCCATATACCGAGCTTCTTACTAAATGCACGCACACACCGATCTCTGCTCCGATTCCACTTTATTTCTTATTCTTCTCTGTTCCTCCGAAGCTTCTTGCTCGCCAGTGTATTTCACACATTGCAGCGACACAGTGCCATCTAGTGGCTGATACAAACATAGGTCAACATGTTACAGTGCGGACTTCAAACTATATACCAGTTTTTAAACTGTGTTGATAGGCCACATAAAACCGATGGGTTTTTTTCTGAATACAACAGTGCCGTTTACTCCGGGAAGAAACGGTTAAAACGGCGTTTTCTAAGGAGAGCGCAAGCAAACACACTTTGCTTGTGAGTGAAAAAAAGAAAAAACACTGCTTCCCTATTGGTGGAAAAATGTACCATGTCGACCAATCAAAAAATAATATGGCAACATGTGGCATTTGGTTGTTTGGGAAGAGGCGGAAGTTTTAGGAGTGAGAGAGAGAGAGACAGTTTTGAGACATGAGAGATTTGTGACATTTCCCGTGTTTGGAGTCTCAAGTTAGTGTGTTGAGTAGTGTAGTGTAGTCGTTGTTTTGTTTTGTGTGTCAGGCCTACTAGTGAACGTCACATTTGCTGCCTTAAAGCCACCAAAGGCAGGTTGCAGTGTAAACGCTGAGTGACACACCTGCTGTCAGACCTGCAGGTTTATCCCTGTGCCATTCTCCTCTGTTATAGTGGACACAAACAATTTTTTTGGATTTGCATAAATAATTTGTGTGCCTACGTATTTGATCAGAACATCTGATTGTTCTGTAAATAGTTTTAAATGGTTATATAAAAAACGTCTGAGCCTTGGCTGCATTTTTAGGTAAATAGTACCAAATAACTTTGTTGTTTGCAAAACTTGTGCATATTTTTTAAAAATGTACAATTTCTATTTGCATTTCAAGTTATGAAAATGATTCGTTAAACATGCTTGTGGTTTTTACAGTCAAAAATATCACTTTCTGCTCGTATTTTAAATTTCGTCTTAATTTAGATAAATTGTGCTGACACATTATGTCAAAATGAGAAAATAACAATATAAATAAACAATATAAACAGTTTTTTAAGGTGAAATATAGAGGCCAAATCAAAAGTAATCAGAAACGGCCAATTATACCCTGGACCCCAGAGGGTTAAAGGCTTAAAGCAAAGTTGTCACCAAGTACTGTTTATATTTGTGTGTATTGCTGCAGCTTTTTTGAGTATTAACTTGGTGGCTTTGGGTGAAATAAAGGTAATATGAGGGACCAATCCATATGGTCACAAAGAATAGCCTCTTGTTTCTGTGCTACCAAAGTTCCCCGGCGTTCATTAAATTCAATGTGTTTATCGTCAGCACTGACACATTAAACTACTCAAACATTATAAATGTCTTCAAGCTCACACTGAGGCCTGTGGGGCACAATCAGCCACAGAGACAGTTCACACAGTTATGTGAATATTTCATACTTTAAGTCTGCCTGTTTATTTAATGAACAAAATACATTGGAATTGTACATAATAACATCACAGATGATAAATTAAATAGATTTTAAGTAGATGCTTGTGGATTCTTAAAGTCTTATATGTTGAATTGAACTACGTGATCTGTTCAAAGCCTCCCAGTCAGTGCTGTTCTCCATGCCTGTCTGACTGTACATGATGTTATTAGCACAAACACTTTAGAGGTGATCGTTTAGGACTTCAGCAATAATACAGGCAGCAATGTAGTTAGCAATAGAACAGTTTTATTGGGAATTAACTTAAAAAACAAACAAACATATTTCTCTTATTTTTTGTCACACAGGAAAGAAGCATCAATATCTGATGAGAAGACTTCTTTATTTCTTTTTTGGGTTTTTTTTTCAACAGGAGATGAATATCTCTAACAAGTTGATTTGTTGTGAAATGTGCATTTTGAGTTCATACACTATGTATATAAGGCAACCTCCTTTTGCAGTATTTTTGTGTGGTGTGTTTTTCTCTGTCTTAATGTGAGGAGAAAACTCTTAGGAGGCAAGAAACACAGAGTCAGAGATTTTACATGTACATGGACGATGCCCCGTCACAGACGGAATCGAGATGGGCTCTCAGTACATTCTTTATTTATACTCAAACAACAACAGGCGTGACATGTATAGAATTCAAAAACAACTCCTTAAAAGGAAAAACTGTTAGCTTATCTGTTGAAACAGGAGGTAGCTTTTTGGCTGTCACAGCACATTTTTTCTGTGCTCACTCCCTTTTCCTGCAATTGTCCAATTCACAAGCTCTTCTTCCTTTAAATGAAGCTACAAATAAACATAACACAAAACTCAAAATCTCTCAACACTTAACAAAAGGGGAACAAAGATGTTTAAGTTCACCTAGGATGATTTGTCTTAATTTTCACATGGTCTTACTGAGGTGATGTGAATTGAAACATGCATTTTTTTTTGGCGGTGAGGGAGGGATGTGCTGGAAAAGTTTGAAAAGGGACCTTGAAAGTGTTTAAGAAGTGCTTGAATTTGACCCTGAAAAAGGCGTATGAACCCTGATCATTATAATTAGCCTGTGTAAGTCCTGAGTGTCCTCCAGTTCAGTGTCTTTGTCAGTCCCACATGTGTCGTTTCTGTTCAGCTGGTCTTCCAGTCAGTCATCCATCTCAGGCTCTGTCATTCTGTCATAAACACCAGCCTTCACCACCTGTGAGTCCTGCTTTTGGGTCCTCTCTTCTCCACATCCACACTGCGATGCTGTGACATATACAGTACATAAAATCAAAATTCACATTCTATGCATCTAAAGTGTTTAATTATGTAGGCTACAGAACATAATTCAGCTATAGACGATATATGAAACATGTATACTTACTGCATTTGAATCATTTAAACCATATGTAACACCTGCACGTGTGTTTGAAAAAACAAATGCTTTGATTTTGACACCCCAAGAAAATCTTCCTAGATCTGCACCTGTTCAGAGTAAGAGCCGAATAAACAGCAGCAGAAGCTGATTGATGAACAGCTGCATGACATATCAGCTGTAGCTGCAGCATCTGCACAGAGTTTGATTGGCTCACGCTGATTTGTTTGTTTTTTCAAACAGGACAGCAGAGAGAGAGAGGAGGAGATGGAGAGTGCAGCAGAGACAGTGAAGAAGAGGTGAGCATCTGACAGAGCAGAGCCAGTTTAAAGGAGCCTCACAAGCTCACACATGACAGCTTCATCAACATGGAGCTCTGAGTGTTTATTAAAGGATCATTGGACGCTCTGACACAGCTGACTGCAGCCTTTAGCTGTGAGCACACAGTGTCTCACATTTACATTCACTTCCCTGTCAAACTCAATAACTTTAAACAGCTGCTGTTATCAGGTGAAGATAGCAAAGCTTTCAGGGCTGAGCCCCAGTGTTTCAGGATAATGGCCCCAGAGACCACAGTCACATATGTGGGGAAGGATTTTAAGTTTAAAACTTCCTTTAAGCATTAACAGCAGAGACGCACAAAGTCGCAGACAGGGAACAAAGTATTTTAGGTTTGTATTGTCAGATTATTTAATCATTATACTGAACAAATATGTGAAAAAGTAAAAACCTCTATTATGATGAGGTTATCACTACATTCACATGTCGTCGATGTGTTCTTTCACACAGATCAGTTTCAGTGTGTGTGGCCCGTACACTAAACCATGACACAAATTCATATGATGTGACACCCAGACTGTGTTCACTGTTTCTTTTGGTAAAATCATCTTCTCGTGTTTTTATAGAAAGATGATGGAAGAACCTAAAGAACAGCCAGCCAAAGCAGCTCCATCAGCAGGTAGGAGATCAGTGCTTTGTATGATGAGACGTATGGATGTATAGACTTCAGGCAGATTCTTTTTTGTAACTGTGATAAGTACATAAAATTCACGAGTTGTAACCTGTCCTAATCTTTGCCTTAATCTTTCTGTGGGACATTAATATAACATGAGAACTTCCAGTCTAAGGAGTTTGGCAGAGAAACAACTGGACTTTTTTGGACTTTGAACGCACATATGAGGTTAAAACGATGCCACCTTAAAATGAAACTGAAAAAATATTGAAACTGAAACAAATGTATTGAAAGTGAAATGATAGTGAAAAAACATAAATATAGAAATTTAAAGAAAAAACTCACTCACTACCATGTTTTCACACTTACATCGTGTTTTTCCCACGTACAGTTATTTTTTCAGCCTCAATTAGCTGGCACTGCTTTGGCATCTGAGGGTGCACTTGAGAGGCGGGGCTTAAGAGCCACATATATTTGCTCTGTCCATGATTTCTACAGTGACCAGTGACTGTAGAAATCATGGACGACCTAATATCTGCAGCAGCCGCAGTCATGAAGAAACTTGCGTATCTCTGAACGGCACATAGAGCGGGGACGCTGAGAGGAGGTCCAGCGTTTACCGACTGTTTCAAACTGACAGACTCAGGTGTTCTTCAGTGTCCGCCTGACAGAAGGACCTGAGAGCCGCCACAATATTTTTGGTAAGTGAAAGGTGTTTGTAAGCTAATCTGTAGCTAACGTCCTTAGCTAGCTAGCTAAGATGAGCACTCGGCTGTCGGGAAAACTTGTTTTGTAAAGTTTGTTTAGCTAACCTATGCAGGTGAACGAAATGAACAGAAACGCACTGGGCTGCTCAGTCAGTAACTAACCACAGTTACTGTACTTTTATTATGAGTATTACACTGTAAGAGCAACAGGCTGCACTCTGCTGCAGCTCCTGTGCAGAGCTGATTATTAAATATGTGCAAACAGAAGCATGTTTTCACTCTTTTGCCACATCTGTAAGGATATTAACACATATTTTAAAAAAGGCTTGCACTTCAGTAACCCCTCACTAATCATTAATTATGTATTAAATAGCAAAGCCTAATATTTATGTACTCAAACCAAATACTTCTGCTTGGCAGCTTAAGTTAAAATATATGTTTAATTTTTCCACTGATTACATTTTTAACACTGACTCTGTGTATTGTTTTTACTAAGTTTGTTTCAAATATTCAGGTTAAATAAAACAGTCTGAATCATTCTTATTGAGGTATTGTTCACAAAGTTACATGTGCAGTACAGCTTACATCCTTTGAGAGGGAAAAAAAAAGCATCAATTAAAAGCATTAATATTTGTTATGATACCTGTGTATGTTGGTGACCACGGTGCAGCAGCAGACTGAACCAGGACTGAAACCTGCTCCATCTGCTCATGTATGGAGATTCACATTCACAAAGCACCAACAACTCAAAGGTTAACATTATATTGGAAAATCTGTTGGTACATTCTGTTATGGAACGGCTGTGTGGAGGCAGGAAAAGGACCAAAAGTGCAGACTCCAGAGACAAACGTGAACTTAAACAGCTTTAATGCTGAACTCAAAAAGGGTAACAAAACTGAGAATACAAAATAACCTTACACAGACCACACAGCAAGATAAAGGTGGATAAGGGTAGATCGCAACACAGACACAGAGAAACACAGGGCTTAAATACACAGAGGGAGCAATCAGGGATGGGTAACAGGAGGGAAACACAGCTGGGGCAAATCAGAACTGACGAGACAAAGGAAGCAAAACCAGACGCATTTACATGAGACACGGACTTTCAAAGTAAAAATGGAAACATAACACAAACTGAACTACAGACACAGAGTCTGACTAGACACAGGGAGACATAAACCATAAGACAGAACTTAACAAAGAAACCAAAGACTAGAAATGATAAATAATATAATAAACTCAAAACCCTGGGTCAACGACCCAGGCATCCTAACATATACGGCTTTAAAAAATAAACAGCTCGTATGTCAGCAGAGCTGAAGAACTAAAGAAATGTAAGAGAAGAGCTTCATATCCTGGGTGTGTGAGGACAGAAAGATCAGCTTTATTTCAGATTTGAGATAAACTTTATATTTCAGTTTGCGATGGTTCTGTTCTCTTTGTGATTACAGGAGCTGTCCTCAGATTCAGACCTCAGCACCACCCAGTGACAGCAGACAGATCATCCAACATGTTCACATGTTAACTGCAGAATGAACTGATGAAAACAGTACAAAGGTTAAAGTACCACATGTGCTGTAGTGAAAGCTGCAGCTGTTTTATTGATAAAGTTAAAGACAAAAAAACAAAAGGATTAATCACCCATGTATCATATGAATGTTGGGTTTTTCTCTGCATCTATTATTGTACAATCCACTGTACAATATAAAGCACCTTGAGGCGGCTGTTGTTGTGATTTGGCACTATATAAATAAAATTGAATTGAATTGAAATGTAACTGTGTCACTGTATATCAGCACTAACAGGACCTCAGCCTGGTGTTTTACAAAGCTGCTGATCTCAGACCTGCACAGCTTCTGTTTTAAACACTTGATGTACTCAGCTGCACGTTTGAGTTTCTCTGACACAATTAAATAAAAACTGATGAAGGTCAAAGGCCGTCACTTGTATGTCGAACTACAGACTTGTGATCTGGAGTTCTTTCACAGTTTTTTTTTTTTTTGCCAATAGCTTGCTATTTACCATAAAGTGATTCAGAGTCATTTATACCAAAGTAACCAGAGAGAATAATATATTTTTAAGTATATAACTTTCTACAGGACTGAATATAATATCTCTAAGTAAAAGTCCAGAGATTCTGAGGATTAGCCAAGTATTTATAACATCATGCAAAGCAAAGTTCTCCATCACACAACGCTCAAAAAGCTGCTGGCTCTGATGCATTACAGGACATGCACCTCAAGACATGCTTGCCCCCCACACTGGACCCTCATCAATTTGTCAATTGAAACAATGGAGTACAGAGGATGCTGTATCCACAGCTCTTCACTGTGTACTCTCACACCTGGACAACAAGAATACTTATGCAAAAATGCTGTTAGTTGACTTCAGCTCAGCATTCAGCACAGTTATTCCCTCCAAGCTGATCACCAAACTTGCGGATCTTGGACTCAGCAACTCCATCTGTACCTGGATCATGGCTCATGGACTTTCTGACCAACAGACCTCAACATGTTAGGCCAGGCCATAACTGCTCTACCACCATCACACTCACACTGGCACTCCACAGGCTGTGTGCTGAGCCCGTTCCCCTATGACTGCAGACCTTAGTATGGATCCAACTCCATCATCAGGTCTGCAGATGATACCACGGTGACTGTCTCATCAGTGACAACGATGATACTCGCTACAGGGAAGAGGTAAAGCACCTAGCTGTGTGGTGCTGACAATAGCCTGCTCCTGAATACCAGCAAACCCAAAGAGCTCATTGTGGACTTCAGTAGAGAGAAGAGAGACACCCATGTCCCCATCTACATAAATGGCACAGCTGTTGAACCGGTCTCCAGCTCCAAGTTCTTGGCGATCCACATCTCTGAGAATCTGTCCTGGTCAACTAACACCTCCAGCATGGTCAGGAAGGCACATCAACGCCTCTTTTTGTTGAGGACCCTGAAGAAGAACCATCTTTCTAATGACATACTGGGTAACTTCCACCGCTGTGTGATAGAGAGCATCCTGACCAACTGTGTCACAGTCTGGTGTGGGAACTGCTCTGTTGCTGACTGCAAGGCACTGCAGCGGGTGGTGAAAACCGCCCAACACATCACAGGGACTCCACTTCCTGTCATCGAGGATTTCCACAAGAAGAGATGTCTATGCCGAGTATGCATCATTCTCAGGGGCTGTGTCCCAATTAAGAGACTGCACGCTTGAAGTACGCGCACTACGCGTACTACGTACGGTGCGTACTATAAGTACGAGAAGTGCGGAAGTGAGAGGCTTGTGAAATGGGACGGTATACGCTTCGTCGTGCTGTTCAGGTTGCCTAGCAACCATGATACTAACCGCGAGAAACGTTACATACAGCTTTGTTTTGTTGGTCATTCATTTTTGTCATGACATCACTTTGATTAGTTGAGTATCTGAGGCTGAGACCACGGGACTGTAAACATGATTGTTGGGCTTCATTTCTGTGCTGAACAGTCATTTAAGATTAGTTAGTAAATAACAATTAGTTAAAGTCATCTAGAGCTGGGCGATATAACATTTTTTTTAATATCACGATATGTTTTTTCATTTCAGGCGATAACGATATCTATCACGATATAAGCCAAATAACTATATTTGTAAGATTTAAATGTGCCGTTGCTCACAAGTAAAATGTGAAATAATCAGCAGCTTGTTTTTATTTAAATATTTATTTCCCATAATAAGTTCAACAGGGTAGATGTACTTAAGGAACATGAGACTTTTTCAGATAAATAAAGGCAAATATTGCAAACTACACAAAAGGCAGCCGCTAAAGCGTTTAAGTTTCAAAACAGAACAAACGAAACAGACTAAACTGTCAATTCCACTTAGAAACAAAATATTAATCCTAAAAATAAATCTTAGTTTGTTTTACAGAAGAACAGACAAAACTGACTAACTTTTGTCAATATCAAATAAACTGAGAACTAAAAGGAAATTCTCAATCTCTCCTTGTTGTATAGCTGAGCTTTTCAAACAGTTTTAACAGTTACTTTAGTCTGACAAAAGCCGAATGATGAATTAGCGCTTCCAGTCAGAGACTGAGGCTACGTCCACGCGTACACGGGTATTTTTGAAAACGGAGATTTTCTGTTTTTGTTTTAAAAAAATAATCCCGTCCACACATAAAGGCAGAAATGAAGGAAAACGCTGCTATGAACATGCCAAAGCAGCAGGTGGAGCTAGATTCCTAACCGTGCAGAAATGTTGGCCAATCAGAAGTCTAGAAGCCTCGGTGGGAAAAAGTAAACAAAGCTGGGGCATAGAAGCAGAACCGAGTCGTATGTGTGGACGGACAGTAACTGTGTGTATATGTAAGCATTTAAACACTGCAGAGAGTAGAATTAACAGTAACAGTATTGTAGAAATTCATTTCACCGAAACAATAACGTGGCGCACAGTGTGACGCATGCACCAGTATATTGTATTTCCAGACTTGTTTTCGGCACATTTACAGTGCACGCTACTCTGTTTTTTGTCAGACTTGAAATAGCCGAAATACCTTCACACTACGGAACTTCTATGGCTCTTCCGTTCGACAATCTCTCCGGCATTGGAACCATCATCTGTTTTCTCTTCAGTCACGCTCGGTTGATTTTTCTAGTCGGCACACTCATTTCCTCCATTACCCGCTGGCTGCTTCCCAAACAAACACACGTGAGGCTTGGCACTTGTGCTGTACGTAACAAGTCACGCGACGTGACGCTGCGGCTGTGATTGGTTCGGCTCTGCTCTACTTAATTTGGATTGGCTGACTTTTATTTTTTTTATTTTTTTTATTTTTTTTTTAAGAGGACAAGAGCGGCGAGGTCTATCGCGATAGCTTAATTTCTCTATCGAGTAAAAGTTATATCGCGATACATATCGTTATCGTTCTATCGCCCAGCTCTAAAGTCATCTCACTGTGGCAATGTAAATATAATATGGCCAATATTATAGTATTGTCAGATTATTATGATTATATATATATATATAAGTTGGCATTTTCAAAACATCCATAACAGTAACTGACTGTGTTTCATCCACTCCACCACCAACTCCAGTCTCACTTCAACCAGTACATCAGCCTTTAGCCAGTTCATTAGCCCAGCCTGCATCTATTCCATTAGCCCGGTCACCCGCCCCCTCCATACTGGAGGCTGTGTCTGTGCCACCCATTTTGAATCCCGTTCCTAGCACCCATTTTAAGCGGAGAGACAAACCCATTAAAACCACTCTAGTTTCTCAGAAACTGGCTAATTTAGAGACTGTTACTCGCCCCAGGGCCTCCCCAGAGGCTGAGTTTCTGCCTTCAGCCGACTCTGGACCCCTGGAGGCCAAGACGCCAGCTAAGAACTGCGCCGTGCCAGAGCTGCCTGAGCAAAGCCAGTGCCCTGCGCAGTTTCAGTTACCGGTGTCTCTGCCAGAGGCCCGTGTGCCGGCTGCTGGTTCTGTTCTGTCTCTGCCAGAGGTCTCTGCACCTGCTGGTTCTGTTCTGTCTCTGCCAGAGGTCTCCGCACCTGCTGGTTCTTTTCTGTCTCTGCCAGGGGTCTCCGCACCTGCTGGTTCTGTCCTGTGTGTGCCAGGGGCTCCGGTGCCCACTGGTTCTGAGACTGTCTTCGCTGGGGGGCCCGAGGAGCCCGTCCAGCTTCCTGCTTCGTCAGCTGGAGGGCCCGAGGAGCCCGTCCAGCCCCAAGACTCATCATCCTCGCCAGCTGCGGTCTCATCATCCTCGCCCGCAGCAGCCTCCTCATCAGCTTCATCAGCTTCGCCTGGACCAGCCTCTGCCTCAGCTTCGCCTTGTCCGGCTTCAGCTTCGCCTTGTCCGGCTTCAGCTTCGCCTTTTCCGGCTTCAGATTCGCCTGGCCCGGCTTCAGCTTCGCCTGGGTCCGGCTTCAGCTTCACCTGATTCAGCTTCACCCACGCCGTCGCCTGGTCCAGCTTCAGCATCCTCATCAGCTTCGCCTGGTCCAGCTTCAACATCCTCAGCTTCGCCTGGTTCAGCTTCAGCATCCTCAGCGTCGCCCGGTCCAGCATCTGCTTCAGCTTCACCCGCTTCGCCTGGTTCAGCTTCGGATTCGCCTCCGCCTGGTCCAGCCTCCGCTTCAGCCTCGTCTGGCCCAGCCTCAGCTACCGTCTCGTCTGGTCCAGCCTCAGCTACCGTCTCGTCGGGTCCAGCCTCTGCTTCGGCCTCGTCTGCTCCAGCCTCTGCTTCGGCCTCGTCTGGTTCGGCCTCGTCTGGTCCAGCCTCTGCTTCTGCCTCGTCTGGTCCAGCCTCCTTCTCACCTGGTACTGCGGGGGCCACGCAGCCTTCTGGTCCCCAGCTGCCACCTCAACATCGTCGGTCATCTGCCAGGCCGCATGTTGGGCATCTTCGCCACCGTGGCCGGCCTCCGGACTTGCATTGTCGCCACCGCTGTCGTGAGCACGGTCGGCCCCCGGAACTGCTTTCACGCCGCTGTTGCCGTCCGCACGGTCGGCCCCCGGAACTGTTTCCACGCCACTGCCTACTGTGTGGCCGGCCTCCGGACCTGCCCCACTGCCGCTGCCTTTCACACGGTCGGCCCCCGGAACTGAACTGTTTTGGCCTCCGGCGCTGTCGGCCTCCGTGTCGGCCCCCTGAATTTGTCCGTCTGGGCCTTTTTTGGATTGGATTGGATTTGGATTTTGTTCCTCCTCCCGTGCGTGTTTGGTTTAAGTTGAGTTCTTTAGTTTTCCCCAGTTTAGGTTGGTTTACTCCCCGCTCTGCTCCTCCTGTTTTTGTCACCTTATCACCTCTGCAAATAAACATTCACTCGCACCCCAGTCAGTGCCTGCATCTCGGATCCTTTTCTCAATTCACCACACGACTGCCGTGCAGCCGTGACAGGATGTGGCGTACAACACTAGAGGCCAACTCCAAGCCCATAGCACAAGTCACCATCAAGTGTGGGATCTACCAAGGAGATGCTCTGTCCCCACTGCTGTTCTGAATAGGCCTGAACCCCCTCAGTGAGATCATTAACAAGACTGGCTACGGATATCGACTACGGAACGGAGCAGTTGTCAGCCACCTCCTGTACATGGATGACATCAAGCTGTATGCCAAGAGTGAACGAGACATCGATTCACTGATCCACACTACCAGGCTATGGTAACAAAGAGAGGGAAGGTAGTCAGAACTGAGGGGATTGAACTACCAGAAGGCAACATTGCAGACATAGGAGACAGTTACAAGTACCTGGGGATCCTGCAGGCAAATGGTAACCATTAAGAGGCCGCTAGAAAGGCTGCAACCACCAAGTACCTGCAGAGGGTCAGGCAAGTCCTGAGGAGTCAGCTGAATGGTAAGAACAAGATCCGGGCCATCAACACGTACGCCCTGCCCATGATCAGGTACCCTGCTGGGGTAATAGGCTGGCCAAAGGAGGAGATAGAAGCCACTGACATAAAGACAAGAAAGCTCCTTACCATGCATGCATGCATGGAGGGTTTCACTCCAAGTCCAGCAACCTGAGGCTGTACGCTAAGCGGAAGGAAGGGGGCCGGGGACTGGTGAGTGTCAGCACCACAGTCCAGGATGAGACAACGAACATCCAAGAATACATTGGGAAGATGGCCCCAACTGACCGAGTGCTCAGTGAATACCTCAGGCAACAGAAACCCAAGAAAGAGGAGGGAGACGAGGAACCATCATGGAAGGACAGGCCCCTGCACGGTATGTACCACCGGCAGATAGAGGAGGTGGCTGATATCCACACTTGTATGCTTGTGTGTTGTTGATGATGACGATTACTGGTAATAAAATTGTGAGTAAGGTACCGAATTCAGGTTTGCTCCCGCTTTATTTTTAAATACGCATACGGTACTTGTATGCACCCTATGATCCAGTGCGCCTTATGTGTGTGTTAAATACAGTAATGGCACACATAACTGAGACTGCGCCTTTTAGCACAGTGCGCCTTATGGTCGTGAAAATACGGTACAAAGTTGTTATGAAGTCTGTCACATTCCCCCCCCCCCCCCCCTTTTTTTTCTTTTTTTCTTTTTTTATCCTTTATTTATTTATCCTTCTTATTTCACATCTGTATATTGTTACTCTTATTTGCCTTGTATGTCTACTGTACAAACTGAACTGGAATGACTGACTGTTCGCTTTATGATTTCAATAAAGTTTGAAAAAAAAAACAACCTCTTCGGCCGCTCCCTTCTGCCGTATTTTGCGGCACAATTCTCCACACCCACCGCCGCGCTATGAATTGTGGGATATATGGGACCACGAAGCGTGCACCGGACCACGCTTGATATTTGGGGAAATCGACGGCGCATTTGGAGTATGCATTTGAAGCACACTTCGAATTGGGACAGCCGTCGTCGCGTGGCGGTGACGTAACCGCACTTAAAATGCGTACTTCAAGCGTGCAGTCTCTTAACTGGGACACAGCCAGGGACTCCTCTCATACTGCCAATAAACTCTTCCAGCTCCTCTCCTCCAGGAGGCGCTACAGGAGCCTTCAGACTAAAACCAGCAGGTTTAGGAACAGCTTCTTCCCCACAGCTGTTAACCCACTGAACTCAGTCCCCGCTGAACCTTTCCATCCACACTCACCTAATCCTTCTACACTCCTCCTCCCAGTGACCATGATCATTTCATTATCAACATTGACCACATTGGTTACTGCTGTAGTTTTAGGACACGGACATGGTGTAGTCTCTGTTATAGTGTGTACACTGTTATAGTCTGTTCAGAGAGCTACGCTTCCACTACTGTAGATATTTTCATAGCACTCTGTAGATCTGTTTACCTCACAGTGCTCCATCTTTATATATGTATATTTGTTCATAGTATACCTGTATACCTGCCCGTCTGTATAGCAATACAAATCATCTGTGTATCGGTTACAATATTATTTTTCAGTTTCAATTTTTTCTTCAGTTTCATTTTAAGCTGGCATCATTTTAACCCTACACACCCTAAAGTTCAGTATTTGTTGATGAGATGATGAAGTGTTAATTCAACAAAGTTAGAATACAGTGGAACCCCGACTTACGAAATTAATCCGTTCCCGAGGGTCTTTTGTAAGTCAAAGCACCCATCGCGCCTTTTGAGTGAGGCGATGCTGAACAATAGGCTATAGGCTGATTGCTAACTAGAACAACAATATGTCATTCAAGTGGAACAGCGAAGCACGAGTACGGAAGCCAAGGGGTTGTCACGTGATTTGGAAGGCATTGTGGGCATTGTAGGCTCAGCCAATCAAAGCCAGCAGATTTTAATACACGGGCATTTTGCCGTACCACGGGCAGAAATATTGCCGTTCAGTGCCTTCGTGAATTTTTCGTGACATGGGGTATTCGTAAGTCGGGGTTCCACTATATTTTTCACATGATTTCGACTGAGAGGCATGTTTATGTCTCTTTCTTCTTCCTGTAGAGGAGGAGCTTGCCAGGGTACGGTCAGACTTTGTCTCTAGGGTAACAATAGAAATCCTTAATCTGCTCCTTGGGGCCCTTGTAAGTGATGGTGTCTTACGTGAGTTGGAGAAAGAATCGATACTGGAGAAGAACCTAGCCAGAGCAGACAAGGCACGCAGCTTCATCGACACAGTGAGGAAAAAAGGAGACGAAGCATGCAAGATAACAATCAAACATCTTCAGATCAAAGATCCATCTCTTTTCTCTCAGCTGCGTTTGAAATCTGATCCATCTGCTCAACAAGGTGAGGTCATGCATCATATACCATGAATAAAAATGGTCACCTTGCAGTTTGTTGATATGTGAAAGTGAAACCTCAGAATTCATTGTAAGAAAAAGGAGAGGGCAACAACGTCATTCTACGACGAATGTTTGGATTTGTTACATGCCTGCAAATATATTTTCTGAAGTACATGGAGGAATTTTGATGATCATCATAAACCTGTGAAACTACTTAGATCTAATGTGAGCTGTGTTTAATTAAACACAAGTGTTCTTTACTTTTAAAAACCATGCAAACTGATTGCCTTAAAAAAGAAAAGCATCAGTCATTTGACTTAAATGTTTAATGAAAAAAATGGCATATAATAAAGTAAAGCACGTGTTTTGTGTGGCCAGAAAGGGTTTACATTATCTTTTGCCATTGTAATTTACGACTAGAATTAAATGTGAATTACTGAATCTCTCTCAGATACTTCTTTAAATAATATAGCAGTGGGGAACGTTATGACACTTCAATGTTGTTATTTTTGGTTACAAAGTTTGGAGAAGAGGCACAGAAAGCAGAAACTTGTTTAGCCTGCACATGTTGGCATCAGGTACATATGAAAAGCTGCAAAGCAATGCAGATGTGTAGGCTCAAAACATTTAATGTGGCTGTTTTCAGGAATTACATTTAGGAATTCCTGTAGCCCCCTTTTTGATGAATTTCTGGTAGAATAAGTATATTAAAAACTAAAACGTATGATAGGCTCAACAAAGGGCAAAGTACATCAGACCAGGTTTGACCAGATTTGTATTTTTCCTTCTTTTTTCCTTTATTGATTCAGATACTCTTCAGAAGTGTCAGCCTAAACTCAAGTCTGTCTTGAAGAAGAAGTTCCAGTGTGTGTTTGAGGGGATCCCTAAAGCAGGAAACCCAACCCTCCTGAATCAGATCTACACAGAGCTCTACATCACAGAGGGAGGGACTGCAGAGGTCAATGATGAACATGAGGTCAGACAGATTGAAACAGCATCCAGGAAACCAGACAGACCAGAAACACCAATCAAAAAAGAAGACATCTTTAAACTCCCACCTGGTAGAAAAGCACCAATCAGAACAGTGCTGACAAAGGGAGTGGCTGGCATTGGGAAAACAGTCTTAACACAGAAATACAGCCTGGACTGGGCTGAAGACAAAGCCAACCAGGACATCCAGTTCATATTTCCATTCACTTTCAGAGAGCTGAATGTGCTGAAAGAGGAAAAGTTCAGCTTGGTGGGACTTGTTCATCACTTCTTTACTGAAACCAAAGAAGCAGGAATCTGCAGCTTTGAAGACTTCCAGGTTGTGTTCATCTTTGATGGTCTGGATGAGTGTCGACTTCCTCTGGACTTCAACAACACTACAATCCTAACTGACCCTAGAGAGTCCACCTCAGTAGATGTGCTGCTGATAAACCTCATCAGGGGCAAACTGCTTCCCTCTGCTCACCTCTGGATAACCACACGACCTGCAGCAGCCAATCAGATCCCTCCTGACTGTGTTGGCATGGTGACAGAGGTCAGAGGGTTCACTGACCGACAGAAGGAGGAGTACTTCAGGAAGAGATTCAGAGATGAGGAGCAGGCCAACAGGATCATCTCCCACATTGAGACATCACGAAGCATCCACATCATGTGCCACATCCCAGTCTTCTGCTGGATCACTGCTACAGTTCTGGAGTGTGCCATGAAGAACAGAGAGAGTCAAGATCTACCTAAGAGCCTCACAGAGCTGTACCTACGCCTTTTGCTGCTTTTCTTAAAAACAAAGGGCACCAAGTATGATGGACGAGCTGAGACAGATCCACACTGGAGTCCAGAGAACAGGAAGATGATTGAGTCTCTGGGAAAACTGGCTTTTGATCAGCTGCAGAAAAGAAACCTGATCTTCTATGAATCAGACCTGGCAGAGTGTGGCATCGATATCAGAGCAGCCTCAGTGTACTCAGGAGTGTTCACACAGATCTTTAAAGCAGATAAGTGTGAAATGTTCCAAGAAACAGTCCACTGCTTTGTCCATCTGAGTGTTCAGGAGTTTCTGGCTGCTCTTCATGTCCATCTGAGCTTCATCAACTCTGGACTCAATCTGCTGGAAGACAAACAAACAACCTCCAAGAACTCTGACACAAGAAAATTGTTTGGAAAACCAGAATTACAAAAAGAAGTTAAATCTGCAGAGAAATACTTCTACCAGAGTGCTGTGAACAAGGCCTTAAAGAGTCCAAATGGACACCTGGACTTGGTCCTTCGCTTCCTCCTGGGTCTTTCACTGCAGGCCAATCAGAGTCTCCTACGAGGTCTGCTGACACAGACAGGAAGTAGCTCACGGACCAATCAGGAAACAGTCCAGTACATCAAGGAGAAGCTCAATGAGAATCTGTCTGCAGAGAAAAGCATCAATCTGATCCACTGTCTGAATGAACTGAATGATCGTTCTCTAGCGGAGGAGATCCAACAGTCCCTGAGATCAGGACGTCTGTCCACAGAAAAACTGTCTCCTGCTCAGTGGTCAGCTCTGGTCTTCATGTTACTGTCATCAGAAGAAGATCTGGATGTGTTTGACCTGAAGAAATACTCTGCTTCAGAGGAGGCTCTTCTGAGGCTGCTGCCAGTGGTCAAAGCCTCCAACAAAGCTCTGTAAGTAAATATGAACTCATCTCTTCATTCTTAAAATCATGGGAAATAAATCAGAGGTGCTCAGTTCAAATAACACTGCCTTTAAGAACAATTAAATATAGTCACTTAGTCAAATATGATACTTTAAATATTTCACTCCACCAGGACATGTCAGTATTTCTGAAATATTTTTGTCTTTAACTCTAATCAAAGCACAATCCAGATCCAGCCTATAAGAACATGAGCTCTGATCCTTCAGCCCCTCTGACAGGTTTATTATATTCAAGTTGTTCACTTGTCTCCAGCAACCAGGAGTTTAACTCTGTTTTTTACAAATTTTAGGATGATCTCACGGAAATCTGTGAATAAATACAAAGTTTTCAAACTGAAGTCAGTGACGGGAAGACATCACACTTTTTAGAGATGGAACTGCAGAAAAACCTAAAACCTTGACATGATTATGAATAATAGAATTATGGACGTTTCTCCGTTTTTGTGGATTAGCCTTTCCATAACTAACGTCAACTACTGTCCTACTTTGGTAAGATTGAAATTAATGTCTTTGACTGTCTTTAGTAGGTGTCTCCTGTGAGAACGTTAGAACACCGTCCAACTGTCTAAAGATGCAGTCTTTAGCCTAACTGGTTGTTACTGACTCAGCGATGCTCGCAGACATTTACGCACTGTGTTGTGACCTGATTGTGACAGAACAGTGACGTTGTTATTGGTAGTTTGAAGGGTACGGTGTTGGGGTGGTGCATGTTAAAAGTTTTGAGAAGCACTGGTTAGACATGTTAATTTTTTTTTGGTGTAACATATTGGCAACATTAACACATTAATTTGCTAAAGGAAAAATAGGCGGTTCCCAATTGCCTGTAAAAACGACCATTCTGCCCTGTTCTTGTAATGACCACAGTCAGTCTTATTCGTTCCCATACATTTTGGTCTATTTATTTACTAATTTCAGCAAGCATAATGCCTAGGAAAGAGAGGCTGAGAAAGGAGAAAGAAAGGGATCTACAACAGGCAGCCCAGGGAAGCAGTTCTCTGCTCTCCTGGATGAAAGCAAAGGAAAATGAAGATGAAAGGTCAGAGTCAGGTTCTATTTTAATGTTTTAATGTAACCTGCTCCTTGCAGTTAATTCTATTGGAAAATCTTAAAAGCTGTTCACACTTAGTTTTTAATGAACTTAATCAGCAGGCATTGAGCTAACTATTATTTTGTACCTACGAAAGTTATTTCTATGTTACAAGACTTGCAGTATGGGTTATTATTAAAACTATCTGTTTAAGCTTATTATTATGATAAATAATAATACTATTATTATTATTATTGTTCCATTGTAGTCAGTCACAGCAGGGAAGCAGCTCTATGCCATCTACCAGCATAGCAGAAGAGGGAGATATAGAAACAGATGAAGCCGCGACCAATGCAGCAACAGGTTCAGTTAGGCCTACAGATACTGATGTAGTGCTCTCTGAAGACCACAATGAGGAAGAACAGATCGATCACATAATGTCAAAGTTAGCAGCTTTACAATACCCAACAGATCCAACACACATCCATACATTTAAAATAAAGCGCAATGACAGATACGTTTCAATGTGCTGCAATGTGGGCCCATGTCAGCCTGATATACCTTACCCAAAAACTGAGGGGAGATCATTCCAGAAACAGTGGTTTTCTGCTAATGTGTGGCTGGTTTTCCACATATGCAAAAAGTGCCCTTTTTTCCCCCTGGAGCACTTGCCCCCCAAAATGTCTGTGCACGCCACTGTCCAGGGGTGACAGGCTCTGTGCGGTGAGTTATGTGAGGGGACACTCTGTTATTTAATGACTTAGTGGGAATGGGCGGATTAAGGGTGCATAGAGGGATGTTTAACTGTCTCGCTAACTCAGACTCCATGAGGTTCTGATTGAACAAGAGCCTGAAAGGTCTGGTTAACTAGCACAGAGACTTGGAGTTGCAATCTGGGTTTTTTTGTTTGTGTGAGTATCCTCCACCCTTATCCCTGAACTTTCCAGTGGGCAGACCCTGATGTGGAATCGAAAACAGACAGGTTCATCGCGAGAAGCAAGCTGATCTTTCATGGTTTGATTTAATGACTGAAAAAATATAGCAGACGGTGGTTAGCACTGTTGCTGCACAGCAAGAAGGTCCTGAGTTCAATTCCACCATCAGGTCGGGGTCTTTCTGTGTGGAGTTTGCATGTTCTCCACATTATTGCGTGGGTTCTCCCTGGGTACTCTGGCTTTCTCCCACAGTCGAAAAACATGCAGTTAGTGGGGATAGATTAATTGATCAATCTAAATTGCCCATAGGTGTGAATGCAGAAATGAATGTGAGAGTGAACGGTTGTCTGTGTCTCTTAGTGTTAGCCCTGCGACAGACTGGCAACCTGTCCAGGGTGTACCCCGCCTCTCGCCCTATGACATCTGGGATAGGCTCCAGCGCCCCCCGTGACCCTGAAAAGGATAAGTGGAAGCAGATGGATGGAAAAAACAGACCCTGCAGAGTTTGATCCGGCCAGCCTGCCTCAGCAGTACCTGTTGGGAAATCATAATTGGCCACACTGTAACGGCCCTGCCGGAGATTCAGTAACTTTCTCCCTAAACTACCCTCGGAAATGGGGTGAGCAAAAGTCTTCACAAACTCAACCAGGAAATCATCATGCGAGCAGAAAGAAAGAGGATGAGCAGAGAGAGAGCAAGAGAAACCCTCCAGCGTCCCAGGTTTCCAGAGAAGGTTCAGGTTCCAGGTACCTGAAATGGGATGTAATTCAACTCAATTCAATTTTATTTATAACGCCAAAATCACAACAACAGTCGCCTCAAGGCACTTTATATTGTACAGTAGATCGTACAGTAATAGATACAGAGAATAACCAAACAATCATATGACCCCCTATGAGCAGCACTTTGGCAACAGTGGGAAGGAAAAACTCCCTTTTAACAGGAAGAAATGTTTGATGTCAAAGTCAAAGCACAGATCCATCCAGTCTCTGTATTTCAGCTTATTTCTTTTACACACATTTAACAGGAACGGTTACAGACAGTTAGTGTTTACCTGACATTACCTGCGTACCTCACAGTTTGCAGGTAATGGGCATAATAATTACTGAACAGAGACATCCTGCTGTGAACTTTGTTGCTGTGGATCTAAAATGTAAAAATACATCTGAGAAGATTTCTAATCATGATTTTATGAGCCCCCAAAGTTTGATTCTGTTCATCTGGACGTAGCGCTCTCAGTGGGAGAAACATTTTGTCACTCATCAAGATGACTTCTTCAGGCTCAGCTGACTGCAGCTTTCCCCAATCTTATAAAGAGTACATCTGCATAATGACTCAAACCTAATGGTCAAGGAACTGACCTCCCAGCCTATTGTTCCTTCAGTGGGCTGGTTTCAGTCATTATGCAAATGTCCTTTTTATAGGGTTGGAAACCAGAAGTCAGCTGAGACTGACGAAGTCACCTGATGATGACGAAACGTTTCTCGCACTGAAAACGCTACGTCCAGATGAACAGAATCAACTTTTGGGATTTACTAACCGGGGTGATTGAGCGTGCATCAAGACGAGTTTTTATGAGGTTTACAGTTTCTTATAATTTCTAAACCAGAAAGTGGAGGAGATGGAGCTCATGATAACTGGCTACTGCCCTTCAGCGTGCTTTATGAAATCATCCAATCAAAATAAAGTTGGCCTTTAGGGAGAGCGGGGCTTTAAAGGGGAATGAGCCAAAGCAGCTTTTAGACAGAAAATGAAACGAGAGTCCAGGATGTGATACATTATTTATAACTACATTTACAGTAATCACACATATTAGAATTAATAAAGTGACCAGCAGTACTGTAGTAAGTGTAATACTGCAGTACTCACAGGCCTGTGCCAGCAGACACTGAACTACTGTCACTAAATCAACCTGGTCTTCACTGGTTTCCATTTACATACATTGGAATAATTGTGTTTAATTTGAAATATTTTTCTTCTGTTACACTTAAATTCTTGAACATTTTTTTTATTTAATTGTGCATTGTAGTGTACTCATTTGTACACATTTGATTACTTGGGTTCAACATATAAAGAGATTTTATTCGATAATAAATATTATTGTTTTGTTGTTCTTGTTGTTTTTTCAGGCTGAGCAGCTGTAACCTGTCAGAGAAAGGCTGTACAGATTTGTTGTCAGTGGTCAGCTCCCAGTCCTGTAGTCTGAGAGAGCTGGACCTGAGTACCAACAGCCTCAATGATTCAGCTGTAAAGCTTCTGTCTGCTGCAGTGGAGAGTCCACACGCCAAACTGAATATCCTGAGGTCAGATCAATTTGTATTCTTTTTTTGTTTTGTTTGCATTTTTGTTTTTTTCGTCACATTTTTAATCATTTCTAAGTTGAAGTAAAGTTTTACTAACCTGCTCAGCAAGAAACAATAAGGATTCTTTAAATTACAGGATTAGTTATTGCATCCTTATTACATTTTAACAACAGTCTTTGTTCATGTTTTTAATTTCAGACTCAACATCTGTGAACTCTCAGAGGACAATTGTAAAGCACTGTCCTCAGTTCTCAGCTCACAGTCCTCTAGTCTGACAGAGCTGGACCTGAGTATCAGAAACCTACAGGGTTCAGGAGTGAAGATTCTGTCTGTTGGACTACAAAGTTTAAACTGTAAACTGAATACTCTGGGGTCAGATCAATTTTTGTTTTTCAAAACTGACCAATTCAATTTTATCCAAGTTCATCCATATGATGATGTATCTTAGTTTGTTAATGTTTCCTTTTAAAATAGAAAGACAAGAATTAATATTGTGAAATATATTAACAACCTTTCCGTTCATATTTGTTTTATAGATTTTTTTTTTTTTTTTTCAGACTGACTGGTTGTAACCTCTCAGAGACAAGCTGTGAAGCTCTGTGCTCAGTCCTCAGCTCCCAGTCCTCCAGTCTGACAGAGCTGGACCTGAGTAACTCTGACCTGCAGGATTCAGGAGTGAAGCTTCTGTCTGCTGGACTAAAGAGTTCACAGTGTGCAGTGGAAACTCTCAGGTCAGGATTCAAACTTTTCCACAGATGATCATTTGAAATGTGAATTATGTTATTGTATAAACAGGTAACCTTGCATCCACTAAATCTCCTTGCTTGGTTTCTGTCTGTTTATATTCTGTCTGTATTCTGAAATGTTTTACAGTAGATTCATTACAGTTTGATTTAAAGAATATTAGACTCCTAACATAAGCTGTGTGCATAAAGAATAATACTCAGACTTTTATTTTTTATTGTTTGACACAAGGTTTAAAAGTGAATGTCCACATTTTAATTGCACTTTAACTGCAGGAAATGTTATTGAGCTAATACTGATTTAGTTGTTATCTTTGGTGAGGAGATGTTGGAGGTACGATGATCACAGTCAAGCCTAAAGATGCTCTTATCCCCATAATCTGTGTAACTTTCACCCACATCTTGCACCACAAACACACATCCAAAGTCAGACTCTTTACAAAGTGAGGCTGTTATTAGAATCATGTTATTGTATTTTCCGATTCATTATAGTGGTTAACTACAACATATTTATCTTTGTTTTATTTCTATTCAATATGCCATTATTGAGACACTGAGCATAATGATGAGTTTGAGGTGTTTGTGTAGCTGTGTTAACATCACTCAACACTCTCGCCACATTTGTTAACAATTGTCTCAACAAATTTGTTTTTCCTCGTTCTTTGTTATCCAGCTGAGACTTTGGGTATAAATGTGTCATAAACAGGATAAAGCAGTGCAGGTTCAATGTAGTCAAACCTCAACTGAGTTCAAAATCATCACCTGTCCCAGATACCACATCAGCACCAGAACCATGATGTGTTTACTCACATTTAAAAAGGTGGAGGTCAGTGTGAATGGACTGTTGTCATTGGTCTGAATGTGCCTCTATAAACATGTGCTCTTCATTATTGATTTTTTCCTAATGAACAGAAAATGAGACTTAATAAAATCCTTCTGACTGTTGTTGGAGCAGGTTGGGTCCTGGGTTTGAGTCCCCCACTGTTCCACAGTGGCTTCTAGTTTTGTTTCACAGTGTGTAGAACAACAAATAAAACAAAATCCCCAAAAGCTTCAAGTCAAAAAAACACATCAAACTTTGGTTGTGTCCAAATTCATGGGCTGCATCCTCCTGAGGACCCAGCCTTCGCGGTCTACGTGGGCCGGGTCCTCATAAGATCGGGTAGGCCGGAAGTAAACGGCCGTGAAATTGGACGGTCTAGCCTTCTGATTAGCGTCACCGCTGTCTCGGTGGAGTTTAATAAACTCAGCCGTCTGCTCCTTGCTATCTAAAGTATAACAGGACACTGGCGTAAATTCTCAACTGTCTCATACTTCTGTTTAATCAGTTTTCTGTTTGACGTTTAGTCAGCTGTGTAAAAATTAGAGATGGACCGATCCGATATTACGTATCGGTATCGGTCCGATACTGACCTAAATTACTGGATCGGATATCGGAGAAAAATAAAAAATGTAATCCGATCCATTAAATATCACGAAAGCACCTCACAGAACTTGCAACACGCCTCTTTTAGATTCTCTTTAGTTTGTTCCTCGTGTCCTTTTGTTCCTCAGTTTAATACACCAAACTCATCAAAGGTTCAGTCTGCCTCCTGAAACACTCCCATTCATGACATGAGACCAATACAAGATGTCCTTGGCAGCACAAACACTGTTTTAAAAGCAGCGATGGGCAAAGCCAGGCTTCGTCAAACTGAAACATTGGAAGCATTTGTGTGTCTTGAAGATGCTGTTCTGTTAAACGGGGACACAGACGAGCCCAGCACAGTTCACAACACAACTACAGACACACAATAAATCAGTTTAGTCAAACAGAACAGACTGCTGTGTTTACTGTAATAAGCACACAGGTTTACAGCTGTTTGTTGGCTTCTGCTTTCTTCTCCCCTCTTTTCACTCCTGATGCTTTTATATGTCACTACTGCATGTCCTTAACTTTTGTCTTGTCTCTCCTTAGTTTGTTTTGTTCTTGTCTCTCTGAGCTCATCTCTTCTCTTTCCCCTCACCCTGCAACCAGTCATGGTAGATGCTCCTCCTGGAGCCTGTTTTCACTGGGAGGATCTTTGTGTCAAAGGGAGTTCTTCTTCCCACCATCACCAAGTGCTGCTCACAGTGGATTGTCTGATTGTTGGGGCTTTCACTCTGATATTGGAGGCTGTTACCTTACACTGTGGATGTAAATGAATAGATGTTATTATATGTGACAAACAGAAAGTGATTGTTGACAGATGGATTGTTGTTTTGTGTGTCTGCAGTCTGTCAGGCTGTATGATCACAGAGGAAGGCTGTACTTCTCTGGCCTCAGCTCTGAGCTCCAACCCCTCCCGTCTGAGAGAGCTGGACCTGAGCTACAATCATCCAGGTGAATCAGGAATGAAGCGGCTGGATGATGGACTGAAGGATCCAGGCTGGAGACTGGAAACTCTCAGGTATGAAGAATGTCTGATAGAGGAGGAAGAACTGGAAACATTTCCTGTGTCCTTCACTCACTTCCTGTTTATTTCCTGCAGATGAGACGTGAACAATCACACATTTTCAGGGACAGACACACTAGTCTAGCTGGATAGTACATGGATATTTATGTAGGGGCTCTCCAAGGAGTCTGTTTGCAGTAACATTAGTCGTAACTGGCTAACTTTTTATTCATCATCTGGATAGATCTCTATGTTTAATGGTGCAGTTGTTTTAAGGAAACTCCTCTTCCTCTCTTTCAACCTGATTCAGATCAGGTCTCTGTACAGAGACAGACCTAGCCTGTTAAGCCGTAAAAGGTCTTTCTGAGCTTCCTCATGTTTTTTGGTCTTTTTTGTGACTGGATCAGTGAAATGTGGTTGGAGTGTGGTGAAACGTAGTATTTTGGAATCGGTGATAGGGGCATAAGAAGCTAGAACACATTTGACCTAGCTTACCACAAACACTGGAAGCAGGAGAAACTGTTGGCCTAGCTTGATCAAAAGAGTTAAATCATTATTAACGTTTAATAACCAGAACTGTGGTTAAAATCCACAGAGAAATGATAAGTCATGCTAAAAATTGAATTAAAAGTAGACTTAAATAAAGAAGCACTGTTGCATGTGAGATGAAAAAAATCCAGCTGTAGTTGAGCAGTAATAAACCCTTCATGTTCCAGCTGTGCCAGTGTGGCTTCAAAGTGAGGGCGTCTGATTTTGTTAGACACCTGTTTCTATGACTCCTCTCTTCTTCTGTCCCTCCCTTGGCTCCTCTGCTCACATCTCTGGTGGGCGGAGCTAAGATGTGAGGAGAGCAGTGGAGGATGTAGAAAGTGAGAAATGAGAAAGGGTTACAGACTGAAAAGCTTGATGACCTTAGGCAGGACTGTGGGACAGATAGTAAATGTATCATGTTTTAATTAAGCGAGCGAGATGAAGAATGATGGTGGAGATGGACTACATACACAGGAGCCTGACCCTGAAATGCTTTGTATGAAAGGTGAAATAATACTGAGGACAGGTGAAAGATTGAGAGGCACGTGAGGAAGACTTCTTTCTAATCTTTCATTTGTTAACACATCCGAAATCTACTCATTTATTGGTGGATAATCCACTGAAATGTTTTAATACACAAGTTCATGTGATTTCTGTGTGCTGATAACATTCAGTCTGTTCTGTATGAAAACATGTACACCTAAAGCTGGGCAGACACTGTGCGATTTTCAAACTGCACGATTGACTCGCAGGGGTTAGAAGTTCATAGGTCACGATGCAGGTCTTCACTATACGTCTTCACGATGCTCTGATCGACCCGAGTGCTCACACTGTGCGTCCATAAAATGAAGGTTATAACAGAAAATCTGTCGCTCGCTCTCCCTCTCTGTCTTTCACTCACACAGACACACCACCACCATCAACTTTGCTAAATTGCTAATGAAAAACATGATCAGGCAGCTGTGATTGAGCAGCATGTAAATCCAACTATGTTCACGGTTGTTGTGGTCGTGATAATTTTGTGAAGCCACATCGAAAAGGCTCGGATGAGCTTTCCAAAGTTCTACAAGTTGTGCCTCCATCGCTTGTGTCCAGATCACACGCTGCACTGCCGTGCTGTGCCGTCTTTTTCACTGACATTTGTGTTTGTGCGTGTGCAGTGTGACGAACTGCAGTGACACCCTCACGACGGTCACGAGGATTTCAAACAGGTTTGAAATCCTCGCGACCGATGATCTGGAGCTGGTCGTGAGGTGTTAATCGCGTCTCGTTAACCCACGTATACTACACGATGCACGACGCACGATGAAGGCAAAAATCGGGCCGATTGCCAAAACGGTTGCACGACTCAAAAATCGGCTCAAAATGGGCCAAAAATCGCACAGTGTGAGCCCAGCATTAGGCAGTATCATTAGAAGACATAGCATACATTTTCACTGCTATGCAGATGACACCCAGCTCTATCTGTCCATGAAGCCAGATAACACACACCAATGAGTTAAACTGCAGGAATGTCTTAAAGACATAAAGACCTGGATGGCCGCTAACTTTCTGCTTCTTGATTCTGATCAAACTGAGGTTATTGTACTCGGCCCTGAAAAGCTTAGAAATATGGTATCTAACCAGATTCTTACTCTGGATGGCATTACCTTGGCCTCCAGTAACGCTGTGAGGAACCTTGGAGTCATTTTTGACCAGGACACGTCCTTCAACGCACATATTAAACAAATATGTAAGACTGCTTTCTTTCATTTGTGCAACATCTCTAAAGTTAGAAATATCCTGTCTCAGAGTGACGCTGAAAAACTAGTTCATGCATTTATTACTTCCAGGCTGGACGACTGTAATTCATTATTATCAGGAAGTCCAAAAAACTCACTGAAAAGCCTTCAGCTGATCCAAAATGCTGCAGCAAGAGTCCTGACATGGACTAGAAAGAGAGCAGATTTCTCCTGTTTTGGCTTCCCTTCATTGGTTCCTGTTAAATCCAGAATTGAATTCAAAATCCTGCTCCTCACATACAAGGTCTTAAATAATCAGGCCCCATCTTATCTTAATGACCTTGTAGTACCATATCACCCTATTAGAGCACTTGGCTCTCGCTCTGCAGGCCTACTTGTTGTTCCTAGAGTATTTAAAAGTAGAATGGGAGGCAGAGCCTTCAGTTTTCAGGCCCCTCTTCTGTGGAACCAGCTTCCAGTTTGGATTCAGGAGACAGACACTATCTCTACTTTCAAGATTAGGCTTCAAACTTTCCTTTTTGCTAAAGCATATAGTTAGGGCTGGACCAGGTGACCCTGGATCCTCCCTTAGTTATGCTGCAATAGATGTAGGCTGCCGGGGGATTCCCATGATGCATTGAGTTTTTCCTTTCCAGTCACCTTTCTCACTCACTATGTATTAACAGACCTCTCTGCATTGACTCATATCTGTTATTAATCTCTGTCTCTCTTCCACAGCATGTCTTTATCCTGTCTTCCTTCTCTCACCCCAACCAATCACAGCAGATGGCCCCGCCCCTCCCTGAGCCTGGTTCTGCCGGAGGTTTCTTCCTGTTAAAAGGGAGTTTTTCCTTCCCACTGTCGCCAAAGTGCTGCTCATAGGGGGTCATATGATTGTTGGGTTTTTCTCTGTACCTAATATCATAGGATATACTGTACAATATAAAGCACCTTGAGGTGACTGTTGTTGTGATTTGGCGCTATATAAAACTGAATTGAATAATAAGTCTGTTCCTGCTGTTAGTTAGCAGTGGGGGGTGTTTGGTGGAGACAAGGCCTCTTTCTGTGACAGACTAGACGATTCAAAACAATCACATGACCATTTTCACATGTCTCAACTCCTTGAAGTGTATTTGTGAAAATGTTGGACTGTTCCTTTATCAGTGTGTAACAGTGTGTGTGTGAGAGCCATGTAATGTCCATGTGTGCATGCTGACTGTGCTGCTCTGACCCCCCTCCTCCTTTCAGGGTGGAGCCTGCTGGAGAACAATGGTTGAGACCAGGTCTGAGGAAGTGTAAGTGTGTTTTTAATGGGATTCATGAAAACAAAGCAGCACACATTCAACCATCTTCATCATGTCAGGAGTCATCATCAAAGTGTCAATCAATGAACAGATGATGGATCAATAACTGCAGCTGGATTGTGTTTGTTCTCTCCATCAGATTCCTGTCAACTCACAATCGACACAAACACAGTGAACACAAAGCTCCAACTGTCTGACAACAACAGGAAGGTGACACTTGTGAAGGAGGTTCAGTCATATCCTGATCATCCAGACAGATTTGATGTTCGTCCTCAGCTGCTGTGTAGAGATGGTCTGACTGGTCGCTGTTACTGGGAGGTCGAGTGCAGAGGATGGGTTAATATATCAGTGAGTTACAGAAGCATCAGAAGGAAAGGAGGAAGTAATGACTGTGTGTTTGGATGGAATGATCAGTCCTGGCATTTGTTTTGCACTCGTGGCGATCAGGTGTGGCACAATAGCAGGAAATTCTCCTCCTCCTCTGTCTCTAACAGAGTAGCAGTGTATGTGGACTGTCCTGCTGGCACTCTGTCCTTCTACAGAGTCTCCTCTGACACTCTGATCCACCTCCACACCTTCAACACCACATTCACTCAAACTCTTTATCCTGGGATAGGGTTTGACTTCAACTACCATGGTTCCTCAGTGTCCCTGTGCTGAGTTGAGTTTAAAGAGTAGGCGTAGGTTTTGATTATCGATTTATCGACTAAAATCGATTCTACCTTGGATAACGTGATATCGATTCATTAAAATCCTGAATTGATTTTTTTTAAATATAAATTTATTTTGCTTGAAATGCCAGAATCTCAGGTTAAACCTCACACATTTTCAACAACCACCAAGCAGCACTGATTCTGATCTGTCGGCAGGTCCGCGCTTTGTGTTTACGCCCTTTTTGCGCTGATTCTAATTCGCTTATTACCCACAAGTCTACCGTTGTTTACAACGGTGTCGGCCGCTGTTCTTTTCCTTTTACTTCTGAAAAGAAAACCTAATTTCTGCTTTTTCAACACTTACAAATGTAAATGTTTTAAGATGATACAAAATTGCAAAACTCTCAGCTGTGTCTGTAATCAAACCTCTGTAACTTTGCTCTGCTTCACTTCAGCAGCATCAGGTCATGTTCACATGTTGATTAATGGTTTTCTTTCGTTTTTGATGTACTGCAGAATATTTTTATAAAATCCAGGCTAGGAAAATCTCCTTCATGTTTTTCTGTGTTTTATCTTCAGCTACTTTGACACAAAGGCATCTGCTGTGATGCTCACACCTGTGATAAAGTATTGCAAGTGTCAGCTTTCTTTTTATAGATATAAAAATATGTAAATGTACTGATACGTGATCTGAATTATAATATTTCTGACTGAGGCAAATTTCCCCGGATCGAATTGATTCTAGAAATCATTGCCGATATCCAGCACGTTTTGTTTCTCTGAAGCTCAGTTCACACATTTATTTTGGGAGTCATTAAGCAGATAAACATTATACTCATATATTTCAATATGTGACTTACTGCTGTGTTTGTTATATTTTGTATTGATGCAGCATTTTTTTGGTTTTATGTGTGGCTTTGCCAACAGTTTCACACTTTATCCTTATTAAATGATTCAACTCAACACATTGGCCTGTTCCTTGCGTTTTGATTAGGAGAGTCTGTATAGCTGAGTCTATGTTCACGAGGACAGAACAAGTCTTTTTGGCTGGAAGATGAAGGAAATGAGAAAATAAGAGGATGTGGATCCATGCTCAATCATCCAAGTAAGTAAACCCCTAAAATTTTATTCTGTTCATCTGGATGTAACGCTACATCTAGATGAACAGAATCAACTTTTGGGGAAGATGATGTGGAGACTTTATTGCTCACAGCACTCAAGTATGTTTTAGCAAATACTTTTTCCTCCTTCTGATTGCATGTGTGAGGCTGTTTCAGCTGCTCAAAAATTCAGTGCAATGCACATTTAGACTCATGTCTAAAATGAAATATAGGGAGAAAACACTGCTGTGGTTGCTGTGGTGAGCACACAGGGCTTTCCTGTTCCCGTTTTCTGATCTTGGTGTCCCAGATGATCATCTCTATGTGATCCTCCATGTGAAGCTGATGGAAGCAGTCTGCAATGTTTGAGCTGCTTTCACTTCATCTTTTCATTCACTTTTACACTGCTGCACTCACTTCAACCCAGAGGTCACCTCACACTTTCTCCTTATCATCTTTTTGATGGACAGGGTGGTAAAAATTCCCTCATGATGTCATTTTATCTCTATTTGAATTCATGTTTTCAATCAAAGCTGTTCAACAGCAAACAGAGTGAGCATTTCTTAGACTGCTGAGAGAAATGAGGAGCACAAACATTGACTGTGAGCTCACCAAGACACATTCACACTTGGTTTGTCTTCACAGAGAAAAACACACTTCCTGCTGCTGATGTTTCACAATAAGAAATAGGAAAAGCAGTAAAAACATTTGATTAAATTGGGAGAAATGTCGTAATGAATCTAGTATTAAAGTAAGAGTGTACAACTTGTATAAGGAGTATTTAATACATGTGGATGTGCCATTTCCATGGTGATGAAGCACCCTCATCAGAAGTTACGTCATTGAGCGTCTAGTCCTGCTTCACTGACAGGCTTCTGGACTGTTCCATAGAAACTGTCAGTAACTACAACTCTCCACATACAATAATACTATCATGCAGTTCCTTACTGTGACCACCTGAGGGCAGTAAGCTGTCATCAGTCAGTATCTCTCTGCTGACAGTGTTTCTATCAGTTTAATAATATCTGTGTTCACATATAATGGTTTAATTATTTATATAGCACATTTAATTACAACAGGAGCGTTGACCAAAGTGCTGTACAAGAATACAACATACATAATAAAACAACATATAGAGCGTATGATGAATATTAGTGCTGAAATGCTGCAGTGAATGTGTCCTAATGTCACTCCAGGACACCGCCCCTTCAGGCCTGAACTTGCCCACCCCTGCCGCATGATCTAATGTTGCTGTGTGGTACACTGCTGACTGCATAAACCATAGAAAACTGTGATTCTCTGACAGTGATGACAGCTTCAGATCTGCTTTGTGCACAATGTTGTTGGACTTCCTTAGTCCAACACCCCAAACAGTCAGAAAAGTCTTGATATTTACAAAACTGTGGTCACCTCCTTTCATGTGGAACATGAAACCAGTGGCATCGGCCTTAAAATGCGGCCTTTAAGGCTGCAGAACCTGAATTGGGATACAGCCTTAATGTCTGCTGGTGGACAGGAAGTAGTTTTTGTAGTGGCACAAATCATTTGTGTGCTATCTTATTGTATATGCACCTGATTGTTGTGGAAACACTTTCAAGTATTTGTACATTTAATACCTGAGTTTGCTTCATTTCATGTAAAGCTTGTATATAAATTTGGTATTTGGAAAGATTTTGGACGTGAACAGTTTCTCTAAGTTCTAAAAATGATTCATTAAACATGTTTGTGGTTTTCACAGTAAAAATCAGACTTTTCTACTGTCAGCTGGGAGGACTTGAGTGAGCCTCCAAACATGGCTGCTGCTTAGTTTTCCACCTGTGTTTACGTCCAAAGCTCCACACCTCTGTAAACACCTGTATGTTTCAGCTTTTTAATTTAGCAGCTGTGACATCAGAGATTGTAGGGGAGTAACAGCCACACCCACAGGTGAGTTTCCCACCTGCACTGTGTTGGTCACAAGGTTCTGGGCTTTTAAGTGGAGGGTGGAGCTTGTGAGTGATGGAAGCTGAGAGCTGTGTTTGCACATGCTCAGTGTGACAGGATGTTAGCTGCTGTGAAAGCTGAATGCTCTCTGGTAAGAAGTGATGTCACACATTAGGATGACTGTACTCTCTGTCAGAGTACCAGGGCCTCGCTTTGACCACATGACCCTCAGTACACAGCATGATGTGCGCTGTAAACAGGAAGCAGAGGAGCAGGACTGAGGTAAACCTCTGAGGGGTCAAACTGAGACTGAGCTCCAGATGTTTCCACATGTTTCTGCTCTGCGTGTGTTTGATGATTATTTCAGGTATAGATGATGGAATATGACCAGTCTGATGTGAGCCTGCTCCTCTGACAGCGCCTCTCTGTGCTGCCCCCTGCTGGCTTTGATCATTACTGACTGAGTCCTTGCTGCCACTTTATTAGATACAGCTTGCTAACACAGGCTCAGACCTGCTTTGCCTTCAGAGCTGCTTTAAATCTTCATGGCTCAGATTCAGCGAAGTGCTGGAAACATCCCTCAGAGTCATGTGATCAGTGACGTCTGCTTCAGCACTGACAGATAGAAAAGTGCATCCACAAAAACAGGATATATAATAATAATAATCAAATGCTGATTTTCAGCTTTTCGGACCTTTGTCTGGTGCTAATCCAGCTCTGTTTGTAAACGGACCAATGTTTACTCAGGAGCACAACTGAGATAATCCATCGACAGTACGAGGTTAGTCATTATTGCTGCATGGGCTGGACTGTAGTTACATTGTAAGGATTCAAAAACTAAGCTTTAAAATGAAGATTGGTAATAAAAACATTGATTGTTGCCTTTTTTAGAGGCTCGTTCAGGTTAAATAGAACGAGAATAAAGTGAATAGTGAATAAAGCACAGAGATCGGTTTGAGTAAAGTCTGATTTCTTTATTCATGTTCAGGGCCCTGTTTCAGGAAGCCGGTTTAGAAAACTCAGAGTGAAAAACGATACGCAGGGTTGAGTAACCCCGAACTGTCCAACTCGGAATATTCGGTTTCAGAAAGGCTGATAACAAGTAGTTCAGTCAACGCGGAGTTGCTTTAACCCCAAGTGAAGCGCGCACGAGGATACATAAAGCCCTGATAAGCGGAGCACAGATTAAGCGAGTCACCATGGAGACGGAGGGAAAGAAGGCGCGGTCAATGTATTTCACAGCGCTTGAGGCCGAAATCCTGATGGCAGTATATGCCGATAACACGCAAATTCCGCGGAAAAAAGTAACACAGCCTCAGCTGCAAAAGAAAGAGAGCATGCATGGCAAAACATAGCCGACAGAGTCAATGCGTGAGTGTTAATTTAAACATTGATCGAGGGATTTCCACCCATTTAACACGTTATTTTATCATATGTTATTTTATTTGTTATTTTATACATTTTATTTTGTGATGTGATGTGAGCGCAGGTGCAACCCAACAGGCCCCAAACGTGCCTGGCAGCAAGTAAAAATGAAATATAAAAATATAGTCCAAACAGGTGAGGTGTAATTGTATTATGAGCCATAGTGCTTGGTCTGTTTGTCCCATGTAAATCAATTGCAGTTAGAGGCTACATTAATTTTCTTTCTGTAAGCACTTATTGAAATTATCTGAGCACATTACAAGTACATATTTGCTTACTCTGTATGCTCAAATGTGACCCGTTATAGCCAACAGAAAAAAAGCGGAGGCCCGAAAAACAGGTGGGGGTCCTCCACCACCACCACCACTCACAGAGGCTGAGCAGTTGGCCCTCAGCCAAAACAGTGGGCGCCCTGTGGCCGAAGGCATCTCTGCGGGGACATCCTCTGAGTCAATAACCCCGCAAGACACAAGTGCCTACATAAGGGGTAAATTCAAAATAATACATGATGTGCATACATCCTTTCTTCACAGTCACCTTTGCAGTGCTGCTCATTCATTTGATAAACTCTTTACCATAATGGATTATTTTGTAGTGAAGTTATTTTCCGACTGATTTTGCCTTCCCTCAGTCTTGGTTGTCTTTGAGAGCATAATGACAATGAAGTGTAAGGTGATTGGTATGTTTGTTAATTGCCATTTGGTCCCTTGTAAGTTATAAGTGACCTGTATAAACCTCATATTCTATCAGTTGATGGTGGTGGTGTACTGCATCTGGTGCAGCCTCCTGTTGAGCCAGACCAACATGCAGTTGTGAGTAATACTCCACAGATTATATGAGTTTACAGTAGAACAGCAATGTTGTTTATTTCTTTACTACAGGAAAATAATGAAGAAACATTGACAGCTGTTACAGAGGAGGAAGCAACAGAGACACTTTATGAGGTTTACATCTTTTAATACTTTGTGTACAGGAAATACAGGCGACCAATAAAGCCAGTTGAACAAAAAATCTGTTTATTCTTCTTTCAACATGTTGAGGTGATGGGTCAAAAGAAATGATTGTGACATATGGTGTCTCTGACTGCGCTTCCATCTTGTATGTCCGTGGGAGGGTCAGGATGTTCATGGTTTGGATCACTGCTGATGTTTGGTTCAGAAGGACAGTGTTCTCCTCTAATTGTGGCAATGTTGTGAAGAATCACACATGCCACAATAATGTCACATGCCCTTTCTGGGGTGACCCTGAGTCTTTGCAGGCACTGGAACCGGGCCTTAAGCATTCCGATAGTCATTTCAATTCTGGCTCTTGTCCTGCAATTAGCCAGATTATATCGCTGCTGTGGGCCCGGTTCAGGGTCAGGGTAAGGGGTAAGCAAATAGGGTAAACATGGATACCCCCTATCACCAAGCAAGTAGCCAGTGAACTCTCCTAAGACAGAAGGGTACACTTCAGTTCAAATGTCCCTGAAGCAATTGGTCTTTATATATTTTAAAGTATTCTCAACTCACCATGTCCAAATTTTGTGCTCAGTGTACATTCACGGAATATTTGTGAGTCATGGACAGAGCCTGGCCACTTGGCTTCCACATTTGTGATAATGTTGGCAGCATCACATATGATCTTCACAGTGCAGAGAACACAAATTAGCATCCATTACTATAATGAAATAATTTGTTAGTTTGAAATGCTACAGGGAACTATGTACCTGTACATTAATGCTGTGGAAAGACTTCCTGTTCACATAGTCTCCTTCATTTACTGAAGGAGCAATGATTGGAATGTGAGTGCCATCTGTACAGCCAATCACGCCTGGGAACCCTGAAAATAAATGTGCAATTTAAGTAGTAGTTCAAGTATCACCACATCATAAATTAAGTTTTGGTCATCCTGATACCTGCAATTTTGTGGCATCCCTCTTTGATAAATCTTGTGGGTCTGTGACCGGGGAACACCACAAACGAGTGCAGGAGACGTTTCAGTGCAACTGTAACATTCCTGACTGCCCGACAGACGGTAGCCTTGGAAACGTGCTCAGCGTCACCAATATTATACAGAAAGCTCCCGTTTGCAAAAAACCGAAGTGCAATACAAATAATGGACTGAGAGCATGTCCGCGATGTGTCACATGAGTAATATATGGCCTGAGGATGTTATTCAAATAACTTATAGATTGTGCTGAGAAACGGTAACGTTCGCACAGAAAATCATCAGGAAATGATAAAATGTCCGAACGCGCTCTAATCACTCTCTCCCGGCAGAGAGCTCTGCGGAGAATTTGGGCTTCACGATCTACTGGCTCTTCAAGGAAGGGGCACGCCATGTCCGACACTTCCTACTGTCAGGTTTCCGACAAAGGGGCGGAGACAGTCAGGGTTAGTTGTAGTAAACCTGCTAGGGGGCAGGTTAGCTTCACGGAGTGTGTCGTCATAGTGACTCACTCAGGCTTCAGCTGAACTCGCTTTGTGAAACCGAAAACCCAGAGTTTTCGTTAACTCGGGGTATACTTACTCAGTTTTTCCACTAAACCGGCTTCCTGAAACAGGGCCCAGGACTCAGAAAACCATAAACCTCATATCTAAATTAATGCACAGGTGGAAACACATAATCAGTTTTTCCTCAGCAAGTATTCCCAATGTGGAGTTTAGACAAATATTTTACTGCTATTATTCATAACCATCATCATTAATTATCATTTCATCAAAGCATTTATTGAAGCGGTTGGCCTTACGTTAAAACTTGTATTACAGGTGCAGTCATAATCATTTTCTACACACCTTGCATTTTGTGCTTATTTAAAGAGTTGAAGCTCAGTCAATTAATCGAGGGTCGTAAGCTTTGTTTGGCGCTATGTCCAGACCATCTCTTGTCTAAAGAACACACTTACAAACCACATATATCAGGTTATCCATTATTCATTTATCCTTTTTATTAAGCTTTGAGCAGTGGCATTTTGGAAAAGCATTTATTCAATAGATTACACATGTTCTTAGTTCAGATGATTACACATATTACAGAGAGCCTCTGTCTGGTAAAAGGTCAGAAGCGTCAACGGGCGGGGTGAGGCTGAGTGCATTTTGAGGTCGAGACACACACACACACAAACAGTAGTTAGACTCATGTCTAGGTAAGAGTTCAAATAATAGTTTGCAAAAGCTTGTGACTGCAAAATTGTGTCTGCCTAAGGGACAGTTTGCTCCAGGAGATAAGCGAGAGTTAGAAGATTAACAGGAAGCAGCCTCGAGACGGAGAAGATGTCCTTTTAAATGTGTCGAAAGTCGTCAACAGAACATTTGTGGTTTTGAAACTTATGCATGTGTTGTATCTGTTCGACGCATGAGGGGGCGTCATAAACAAAACCCCGATGTTATAAAAACAACTGCTTGTGTATCATTGGGCAGAGATCGATGCTGGTGTGTGCAGTGTTCATCTCCCCACATGTGTGTTCATTAAAATCATTTGTTTGTCCAACTCTTCTGGACCATAGTTGTTTTTGTTCTCATCCTCAATATTTGAACCCGTAACACCAGCAAAACCAATAAGAGGTTATTAAATCCCTGAAATCTCCCATTGCAGCCTCACAGTTTAGAGATTATTTTGTAAAATGTTAAAACTCTATTTTTAAAGAACTACAGCTTTTAACTCCAGAGGATTTTGAATCATTTTGGTAAACTTAGGGTTAACCCTGAGTTTACTGGACTATAAAGCTGGTTCACAAATTCAAACAGCTGCAGCTCAGAAGATTAAAACCTCAAACTGTCAGGAGCAGGTTCTGTTGTGTATGGATGAGTTTCACCCCAAAATCAACTGCAAGCATCTGTACTGATTTTGGTTTTCAGTGTCATTTTATTATTAAACTGCTTATTATTATTATCTGCTCAGAAATTAGTCTGATGTGTTGGTGAGTCTACAGTAATATTGTAGGGTATTGAGAGGCTAAAGTGAAGCAATCTGACCATTTTCATAATTAATTTTGTTCCATGTTGTGTACTTCAACTTTCAGTGTTGCAACGCTGAATTTTGTCATGCTGGATTTAACAGTAACATCGTCAACTGTGTGAGTCAGATCATGACCATCAGCTTTTCCTCTCACAAACCCTCTCTCAGGACTGTAATACATCTTACGATAAAGAGCACTATCACAGTTTGTCTCCCTACCAAAGACTCCGACTGCGCACCAGTTAGAGTACAAGCGTTTGTCAAAAGGAACCGAGAACATGACGGCTATTTTCTTATCAGCTCTCTTTGCAGCTGTATCGTAGAGATCGTAGGTGAAGACTCCAACAGATCCTCGCCCGGTGCTGCCAGAGAACAGAGTGTTGCCACATTCAGAAGGCTCAAGTTTGGCTGGCAATGGGATTTGGCAGCGTCCGCTAACAAGATGCAGACTGTTCAGAAAAGAGAAAAATATGAATTAATATTCTTATTCAAACAGGATCCATCCTCCTCCTAATGAGGCAGGTGGATCAGTTTGTTTAGAGAAAGAAACATATAGCTGTGAGGCGATGTGCAGGCAGCTTCTCAGTTACAGTAAAAAACGTTTCAAAGACAAACATGTAACTTCCTATAAATGACTCTAATTTCAAGTGCTGATGTGTTAAGTGTTTGTCTCCGTTGCAGCTTTCTTTGCACAAACACAAGTGTTATGCTGCTGAGCTCGATTCTACTTGGTTTGATGTGAATGTATCTTACTTTTTATTCAGCAGCACTCACCTGCATGAAAGGTCAGTATGTATGAGTTTGTAAAAGAAAGTGAAAAAAATAGATTTCAATTGCTTGCAGTTAAGATATTTCACGTGTAGACATTTGCTTTACAGCAACAGAAAGATGCTGCCCACTTTAGAAATCATGACTGTAACACTAAAGAACAAATGTGCATTCACCTGGGCTCACAAAGGGTGTACCGGTCGCTCTTGTTTGTGATATAAATGGTGGACTGATGAGCACCCATGATGTCTGCAAACTGGAGAACAAAAAGAGAGAGAACAACATATTTCTGTCTGTGGAAGCATCTATACATCAGTGAGAACATGGCTAACGACAATGCACATAATACAAATGCAATCATAGTGTCTCAACAAAATCCAAGGTGTTCTGGATGTGGTGTTCAGAGCTGCCTTCCAACAGGCTGAGAATCGAAGCCAGAAACTAGGAGATGCTATAGGTGACTGAGTGGATCATACAGACGGTCCTAAAGGGGGACAAAAACAGCTGCAGAGTGCAGGGTCTGTGACATGATCGTGTCATTACGGAGGCAGATGAGACCATGGTCTCGTACGATGTTACATCTCTCTTCACTTGCATCCCAGTCACGGAAGCGTTGGAGGTAGTTCCTAAGAGTTTACAGGATGACCCCAACCTCAGCAACAGGACCGCTCTCAGCATCGACCACGTGTGTTTGCTTTGGAACTGTCATCTTACGTAAAAAGGTCAGTTCTACATCTATCATTGTCATCCACACCTTAGAGGTGTCTTAGAGCAGCGGGCCCCAACCCCCGGGCCTCGGACCGGTACCAGTCTGTGAGTCGTTTGGTACCGGGCCGCGAGAGACTCGGGTGTGAAATCTATGGTTTTCAGGGTTTTTATCGGTTTTCAGCGTTATTTTGTTATCATTTTTATCGTTAACTCGGTTTCCCTGGGTCTTTTCACTGTGTTATGAATAAATCTTATTTTTTTCGGTACCGGTACTAGTTTTATTTTGTTGTATTTATCCGCGACACCTTAAAGGCCGGTCCCTGAAAATATTGTCGGGCACAAACCGGTCCGTGGCGCAGAAAAGGTTGGAGACCGCTGCTCTTAGAGGACTTCATAGGAAGGTTTCTGTGGTGGGCGAAAAACTCTCTCCAACGTAGAGGTCTGGGCATTCCTCGCTGCACTGTACAGCATACACCACATACACAGCATCATTTTTTTTGTTCTATTATTTATTTATTTTTTAATTTTGAAATTGTCCTTTTTCCACTTTAGTTTGTTTTAGTTTTTTCCAAGTTTAGTTTGTTAACTCATTCACTGCCAGCCATTTTCAAATCAGGTAACTCCCCACTGCCAGGGTTTTTGAGCATTTTTACTCATTTTTGAAGAGCCACAGAAAACTGTGTGTTATGATCATATAAACGCTGAACCTACCAAAATGAAGAACAGACTCTCTTCTTTCATCCATAAAAAAAGCTTGTTTCTACCATTTTCCATTCTTTAGTAATCAGCTGTAGAAGAGAGGTGGGTTCCACCAAAAATGCCTGTTTTGACCAAAAAAAGGGAGAAAACGAGCTTTTTGTGAAAAATACATTTCAAGCAGAAAAGTGCCTTTGACACTAATATTTCTTGCTTTGTGACACCTCTAACATATAAAATAGTTTTTCACTTCTATAAAACAGAAATAACACTGAGAAAGGTTATGTTTTATCAAAACAATTTATTTACAAATATATGAAAAAATAAAATGTACATAGTGAAACATTTATTTCTAGCCCCTCCCATTGAAAAACGTAATTGACGTCTATAGACGTCAATGGCAGTGAATGAGTTAAGATCCGCATTAGCTCATGCAATAACAGTAGCTACTCTACCTGGGGTCCGAGAAATGTTTTAAAAAACATACATAAAACGTGTACTACATAAAAGACAAAGAAAATGCTCAAAAGCAGCAGAACAATTGAAAACCAACATCTTCACATTAGACACATCTTAATTGTTTCAAATAAACATTTATATGACTCACTTTTGCTTTATAAATTATTAACTTATTAACAAGGGCCCGACATGCTCATCACCTAAAATGTCAACAACCAAACAAAAATAACCAATTCTAAGGATTATTTATGTGTAAATATATAATGTCTCAATTTTTTTGTGTTCATTCCTAAGATCAAAAACTGTGGAAGTGAATTCCTCTATGCTGCACTGTCCTCTGCATTTGGTTAGTTTGACAACCAGGTAACTTTAAACTGAACATAGTTTAAATTGAATGGCCAGTTTAAAATTAAACAAACTGCTTTGATTTGAGAAATTTGGAACTTTTATTTCAGTGGTGCTTGAACAAATTATTGTACAATGATCTAAATGTGACAAAAATAATGTTTACTACTATTATATTACTCTATTAGAAATGCATTTTCTGCGGTGCTTTGCAATGGCAACACTCCTGTCCATTGTCAATAATTGATTTATGTGACTGTCCAATTTAACATACTGTTAACAGTTAAACTGAGAAACTTTGTCTCAGAGACCTGTTCAATGACAGAACCTCCCACTGCCAAATACGAATGTGATTCAGTATAACATTTGACATTGAATCACCTGCGTGTAGGACAATGGTGGAGTTTTCTAAAGCAAAAGGAAAATCATTTGTAGAAATAAAAGTGACCCTCAAAGCGCTTTACAATGCCACTATTCATTCACTCTCACATTCACACACTGGTGGAGGCAGCTACAGTTGTAGCCACAGCTGTCCTGGGACAGACTGACAGAAGCTGCCATATGGCGCCATCGGCCCCTCTGGCCATCACCAGTAGGCGGTAGGTGAAGTGTCTTGCTCAAGGACACAACGACCAAGCCGGGGCTCAAACCAGCAACCTTCCAATTACAAGGCAAACTGCCAACTCTTGACCTACAATCGCCCATGGTAGGCCTAAATTGTGTTGTTGTGTTTGTGTGCGTTTGTGTGAATTAGTGCGGAGCAGGCGTGGTCTGTGGCACCGGTTGTGTTGTTATCATGGATTCCCGAGTAAGCAAGACTGCCTCACAGGGAGACGGCACATTCATTAAAAAAATAATAATAATCGCTCCGGGCAGAGCAAATCTTTTTGGATATTGCCATAAACAATGTGATTTTGAGGGTAAACTGGCTGCTGGAAAATGTCAAATGTTAGACGTTTTCTGAAAACACAGCGGCCTTGATGAGCATGCAGAGATGCCCACACCAGCAGCAGTTAAGATATGCCCTGATCAACGGCAGCCTGTGCTCCAGACCATAGATTTAATTGAGGTGGATAAATTCTAAAAGTAGTCTGCATCAAGCTTAGGGTTGCTCAAATTCAGTACAATGACATGTGAGATGAAGGAAAATAGGAAAATACCTAAACTAATGAAGTGCATAGAGGCACTTGACCTGTGTGAAAGCCTGTCATCCTATTATGTTGAGATGTAGAGCACAACTATAAAAACAAGCAATATGCTGAACCCTGTATACAAAAGCTAAAACTACAAGATGGAGAAGATGAATTAAATATTCAAATCTTTATCACTGTGCAAGTATTTGCGTCTTTTGTGCGGCGAACCAACCAACACTGTGTGAGGTTGCGTTGCGGTCACTTCTAAGCTGATGAGCAAGCTACACATTATCAGAGCAGAGGGCCGGATGCATCTGTGTGTGTGTCTTTTGCAATGGTAAAAATGCAGGCCAGGAGGAAACGCTGGGTCACATGACTATGTCGACTCTGCAAATGTAATCTTTTTAGCTGTCATTTTTCTCCGTGTTTGTGAATGTACCAGGGGTGTATTATTCATGAGTATTGCTCACAGAGAAAATGTGTATATACCTGCGCAGCGCTAACATTTGCATTCTCTTTTCTACAGCAGGGGGTTAATCATGTGATTTGATCATGTGATTTATAGCAGGACACACAACTGGTTAATGTTTTTTTCACAGGATTACTGGGTTTATGTGTGAAGGAAACTGTGTTTGATAGGTTTGTAGCTTGAACCCATCCGCTGGAACGTTGAAGACAATATAATTACACTGCTAAGCAAGACACGAAGTAGGCAAAGTTCTTCATGTTACTCGTGCACGGGAGAGACCGGACAGAGCGCCGTCCCTTCGCTTGACCCCAGTCGCTCTCGTCCGTCCTCCCATACCACTGTCCTTTTATTGAGGTTACATGAATATGCATAGGTTGATTAACATACGACGTCTACATACAAACAAAGAGTACCTTGCCTGTGTGTGTGTGTGTGTGTGTGTGTGTGTTGCTGATCAAAGGGTCAAACATCCTTGGTCAGGAAGAGGGTAGACTAGACCCCCCCCGGTGAGGAAGTCCAGCAGTTCATCTAAACAGAAAAGCACTTAGACTAAAACAGACGTAGCTACGTTAATCCTACCATAAAACAATTAAGACAAGGTACGAACTTTCCCATGCTCCCAGGATATAGGTGTGCATTCTAGTGTGGAATACACACCAAGCCTCTGTAGCCTGTTAAAGATCACACAACTTATCACTACACAATTGATTATACACCTCTAAGCATCTATGGTTAAATATTTCTAAGCATAAATGACAATCAACAATACAAACTCTAACTGTGTTTACTGGCTATATGTTGGTTATGCAATTACACTATGTTGTTGAGAAAATGTGAATATTACAGGGGAACTGTGAATGCAGTGTGAGACATACTGTGTTTGAAACCAGTATTACCTCTTTTACAGCAGAGTGTTAACGTTATGGCCTTTTTGCAGCACCTCTGGAATCTGTTGATCCAGGACTGACCTCCGGGATGCTTCGTGTGTTTTGCTGATGTTTGTTTCTCTCTAAGAGTGCTCGTGAAGGATTCAGCACAGACAGACAAGTGATGTTAGAGCAGAAGTGCAGTGATTGTGTGACATTTTTAGTGTTGGGCTCATTATCTGACTGCTGTCGAGTTCATAGTGATGACATGAGTGAGTGGCTTAAGGAAAGTCACTGACTATGGCAATAATAGTGGTTTAATGATCTGACAAAACCTGCACATGATACTTAACTTTGATGCTGAATACTTTATTACTCTTATGATCTACAATTGTTTGCAAGTGTGAAGTTTGATTTAACCTCCAGATCTTTTCCAGGCAATGGTAGCATGGATGCAGGCACCTGTGGAGCCAGGTGTTAAGCAAACCTAATATGCAACACATACTGACATCTTTTATTGCAGGGTTACAGGTCCGGAGTGGAGCTACTCCAGAGGAGGCGCCCTGATGTTGCCTGGGACATGAGCTAACTAACCTTTTTCTTTAAGAAAGGAATCGAGTTCTGCTGAGTTGACTCATGGGAGTGTCCGTGCATCAAGAGGAGGGGTCCAGAATTGACATGAAACTATGTTTTCTATGTCTTCTATGATTTAGCAGTGATTTGTGGGATTAACCGTTTATTTACGGGTATTAAACCTATACAAGTGGTGCATCCATGTTCGGTTTTGTTCTTTTCTCATAATCCTGGTAATCAAGGATGTTGTCATGGTCCGCGGCCCGGCGTCCGGGGTGCTGTTGGGATGCCCACGCCCACGGGCGTGGCTGCTAACCCCACACCTGCATCCCATCCCAGGCGATCACCAGGTGGACTATTTAATCCTGCCCTACCTGCTGCTCCACGCCAGTCCGTAGTCGCCTCTCAGCGGTAACGTACACCTGCGGGAAAAGCCCTTATGACAAATTATCCATCGGAACTAACACTGTTTTACCCTGTGTACTCAGATCACAACTCGGCGTTTTTACGAGCCACCTGCCTGTTCACCTGTCCGCCTGAGATTCGGATCACTATCAGCCTCGCCGCCTCGACCCCTTTTGGAGCTCCCCCCCCCCCCCCCCTCTGGTTCACTCAGCCCGGCTGTCACCGTAAGACGTATACTCCCCCTTCCCTCGTATGCTGCCTTTTTTCCGCACCCCTGTAATCTGTTTCTCCTTTTGTTTTGCAGCCTCCCACAGCCCCGCTCTCGGCGTTCCCTGCGCGGCTCACCTCCCCGGTCCTTCGGCTTTTTGGGTTCCACACGTTGTTTTTTCCGGCTACCCTCACGGGACACCTTTAGTTATAATAAAGTTTGCTTTCTTTATTCTCTCCTACCCTGGTGTGTGTGTTCTGCTTCTGGGTCCAGCTTGCGCACGGAACTTCGGTTCATGACAGATGTTAATTCATCTGAATTGCTCTCATTAGCTTCCATGTGTGCAGCTCTCAGCTGTTGAACAAGGTCAACGTCTTCCTGCTTTGTTTGTGCTTTTTTCATTTTTATTTTATTTTTATTTCATTTTCATTTCATTTACCATTTGGATGTAACAATTTTCCTTCGAGATTAATATTTTCTAAAAAGTATGTTTTACCAACCGTTGTTGACTAGTTTCTCAAACATGTCAAAGGCTGGCATTGTCTCGGTTTGCCGAGCCTTTGCACATGCTCAGTGTGTCTCGGAAGTCCAGGTGCCTCTGAACTGAAATGAATTTGCTCATTTCAATTTTTTGTCTCTTTTTTTTTTTTGAAAATAAATAGTTTTTGTTTAGTTTCTATTAGTTTCCATCTTTATTAATTATTATTGTATTTACAGTGCCAGAGGCTAGATTAAAGTACATTAATTCAGGTATTACAATTAAAACAGAACTCTTTGAAAGCGAAGAGACATCAAAAGTCTAAATAAATCTATATCTATCAAAAGTTCGTAAGCAAGGTTTTTGTTTGTTTTTTAACCCAACTAACACTACAAACTGAGGATATTTCCTCTAACACTGGGGCATTCACTATGGTGTTTTATAAATGCTGATGGAGTCATTGCATTTTGACTCTGTTAATTTAACCATGATCACTTTGCCCTGAACAAGTCCAAACATGTGGTACCTGGAATAAGTCTCAGCTGCTCATCTGAAAAATACTTATATCTTTCAATACTTTAAAAAAATGTATATATTGCAGCACGGTGGCACGGTGGTTAGCACTGTTGCCGCACAGCAAGAAGGTCCTGAGTTCAATTCCACCATCAGGCCGGGGTCTTTCTGTGTGGAGTTTGCATGTTCTCCCCGTGTTTGCGTGGGTTCTCTCCGGGTACTCCGGCTTCCTCCCACCATCCAAAGACATGCAGCTTGTGGGGATAGGTTAATTGGTTAATCCAAATTGCCCATAGGTGTGAATGTGAGTGTGAATGGTTGTCTGTCCCTGTGTGTTGGCCCTGCGACAGACCGGCGACCTGTCCAGGGTCTACCCCGCCTCTCGCCCTATGACAGCTGGGATAGGCTCCAGCGCCCCCCGCGACCCTGAAAAGGAGAAGCGGACGCGAATGGATGGATGGATGGTATATATTTATTACACAGAAGAAACTGTATAACATGGATTTTTATAAGCTGCAGCTACAGGAGACCAACTTTGTCCTGAGGAAAACTGTATATAGCAGCAACATGCACGTCAGTGTTTGTGTGTGCATGTTTGTCTGAGTAAAGCCCAGCAGAAACTGATGGTTGGTTAAATCTGAGTACAAGTTTGGACTGTACATTCGGTTTACAGGGTGTGTCTTTGAACATCAAAGCTGTAACCATGTTTAACAAGAAATATACACAGCAAATTCAAAAGTGTTAAATGTTTTGGTGTTAATAGTCTCCTTGCAAAAGTAGAGTTAATTTTACTCTAAGCAGAGTCACATTCTTTTAATGTAACTCTGAGGTGTAAAATGATAGTAGTTAAAATCGAGTGTTAAAAATGAGTGTTTCTCTGTCAAATCTGGAGGTGTTACAATGGAAACATTAACTCTTGACCTCTTAACTCTGAACTCCTACAGGGGCTATGACACCAACAGAGTAAATTCACAGACTCCGCCCCCAGCACAGCTCCAATCGAAGCTGAAGTGAAGCCGTTTCAGAACATTTTGCTCTACATATTTGAGTTGTTTGCCATGCTTGGTAAGTCATTTTTTCAAAGATTGTTTCAATTATTATTATGAGCTTTTACTTCTGTGGCTCTCTGGAGTTGAGACAAAGTTGTGTGAAAGGCATTAGCCATGTTGCTCGCTGATAGCATAACATTCTGTTTTAGCTAGCTGAAAGGTATTGTTTGCGGGCAAATACCACAGCCTTGAAAAAAGCTTGCATGTGAATTTTCAGTCAAACTTTTGGTCAAATACACCTAAAACAATGTCTAGAATGTGAAATGTTGGTATAATGGTGCTACTTGAAGCCTGAAAACGATCGCCCATAAAAAAAAAAAACAAAATAAAAAAAAAAACGAGCAAACAGCAGTAGCAGACGTCCTGACTGGATTCTAAGTTAGCATAGATCCCTCCAGAGTTTTGTGCACACGGTTTAGGTAAAAATGAAAAAGGTTGAGGTTTTACATTTAGTTCAGTATTACCTGTTGCCTGTGTCTTTGTCTTTTGGGAAAATACTTTACACAAGTAATGGCTCAAAGAGGATTCCTTTTTTCTTTTTTTTTTAACTGTGCTGCAATTGTTTACTGGATTATTTGTGCCATTAATTAGTGTCAACTAATTTATATTCGATCTCCGCACAGGATATGCTTGTGAAGATGGAATATGGGGGAGAGCAGAAGTGCGTTGAAGTTCCACAGAGGGATGAATGAAGGACATGCATATTGTATTGAAGAAATAAGTGATGAGATGCTGTTATTTGCATTTACCATGTCAGACCTTTTGATAAACAAAATTCTAATGAAAGTGAGAACATGTACACTGTTACATCTTTCAGAAAATGTTTTGAAATTGTGGTGCACAGTTCAGAATAAATGTTTTTCAAAAACCATTGCATCTTTTTAGTAAATGTTTATTTCCAAAAGAAATTTCTAGAAGTTCAGAACAGTAAAATTCCCGCTTTTTAGAATGAATTAGAAGATAACTCTTAAGTAGTTAAACTAAAATACTCTTTGAGAGTTAATATATAAACTCTTAACACCAAGTGTTAAATTATCAACTCCAGACAGATTTGGTGTTTAACACTAAATCAGAGTTAACGTACCAACTCTCCAAAAAGAGTTAAATTAACACTCTCTGGTGTGGACCCATATAGACACTTTAATAGTGTTGAAATCAAATCCGACAGTGTTAATTTGGACATGCTGGATTTGCTGTGTAGAAGTACACTTTTACATCAACTGTTCACAGCTTCATGTTTTTATTTATTCATCAAAAAGAATTTCTGTTTGTTGACAAGAGTTTTTATCGTTTTATATTTTCTAATCTGGTTTTTCCTTATTTTGTTTTTGTTTTATTTTATTTTTTATTTTTTATTTTTTTTTTTTTTAGTTTTGCAACCAATTATTTGAACACATTTTCATCCCTGGTGTTGCAGAGACATGCAAAAGGTGTCCTCTGGCATTAGTGTGGCCATGTTAGGAGTGGCATTGGGGTTTGAAGCCTTTCAGCCAGGAGACCACAGTTTCTGTCCTGTTTTAAATATTTTTTTTTTTTTTTTTTGTGTCCCGTTTGGATCTTTAGCCATCAGAATTGTTGTCTAAGGCCAAGAAAGATGCCAAGCGGATTTATTTTACCAAGTGGATCATCATGGCCTTGCCATATTGGTCCATTTGATTGACCTTTATTATAATTATGAATTTATTTTATTTTCAGTTGCTACAAACGGGACAGACATGACTGTGGGATAGGACAGGGGGAAAGAATGAAAGAAAGAGGGGGAGAGAAAGAAAACCAAAGGGGAGAAGGGACGGTGAGAAGGGGGGGAAGAAAGAAAGAAAAAAAAAAACACCTGGGTCACCTGTATGGAGAAAAAAAAAAACAGAAGAGAAAGCAAACAGCAAAGAGCAACATAATGAAAAAACAGCACCATCACAATAAACTAGCTAGCAGTAGATATCAGTAGATACTAAATAATAAACGATATTGTGCAGCACGCAAGATAGACAGCGCACAGTGTGCTTTGAGGCAGCAGCCAGGAAAGCTGTAGTCCGCGTCTGTGAATACCCGTGTGCATACCTGTGTGAACACCTGTGTGGATCAGCATGCTTGCATTCCAAAGGTTTCTCCATGTAATGATCTGCTAGGGAGTGTGGGGAGCCACAGCCCCGTCCACCAGGGTTTTATTTTATTTCAATTCAGTTTACTTCTTGTTAGGTTTAGTCTCAGTAGTTTTGATCTCTAGTCATTTTTACTGTATTGAGGGCAAATGTCAGAGGCAAAACAGATCAGATATTACAATAAAAACACATAACTCTTTGAAAGCAGGTGGTAAAGAACCCTAATGTATAAAGAAGGCATGAAATGAAACTGGAAACTACCTACTACTGGTTATTAGCTGTATTGTTGTTGATAGAAAAGGGTCCACATCACAAAATCCACAAATCCAAAAGGAAATCAAAACAACAAACATCCCCAACAGGCAGAAAACATGATGAACTAACTATTCTGTTGCTGTCATTCCCAGAATATGATCACACATGCTCTCCACAGTTACAGCTGTGAGTCTATTCAAATTAACTAGGGAGCAGCAGGTTTCTACTAAAACCAAGCTGACATTAGCCAGCAAAACATTACAGACTGGTTCAGTAAAAACACAACAGTTTTGTTCACAGAAAAAAACCACACAGTTTCTGTTTTGAAACAATTCAAATAGTCATTCGATGACTTTTTTTTTTTTAAATAAAATGTTTGTCTCCACTCATCAATAATCTATAATGAGTCAAATGAAGTAAGAAGGGAAACTTACAATTTCTTTAAACTCTACCGAGTAGAATTTCGTCTCCACACCCGGACTTTGTCAGTGTGTTCTTGTCTCAACTCGCGTTGAGTTTCTCCAAATCCTCTTCGGCCATGGTGTTTACTCAGTTTTTAATTTTTACTTTCTCCACCCATTTGATACATCAGATTATGAAATACCACACAAGCAGAGACAAGTCACATATCATCAACACAGCACAGTGTGAAGAACAAAGAATGACTAATTTCACCTTTTGTGAATCTTTTGTACTTCTCAAAACATTTCCTATCGTTTGATTGACACAGCCTCTGGCTGTAGCCTGCTTTAGGCCTCCTGAGAACTCTGAGTATCCTGTGCAGCTGAGTGCTAGACTTTGATTATGATTTACTATGAATTTTACACTAACTGCAGAAATAAGTTATAATAAAAATCTTCATAATCTCTGGGCCCAATGTGGGTTCCATGTATCCCGTGTATACTGTAAGTATTAAGACGTTATCACCTACCACCTTCTGGTGTTGGCCAGAGGGGCCGATGGCGCGATATGGCAGCCTCGCTTCTGTCAGTCTGCCCCAGGACAGCTGTGGCTACACCTGTAGCTGCCTCCACCAGTGTGTGAGAGTGAATGAATAGTGGCATTGTAAAGGGTCTTTGAGGGTCTCGAAAAGCGCTATATAAATGTAATCCATTATCATTATTATTATTATAGGATATTATATTCAACAGTATCGAACGCTGCGCTGAGGTCTAGCAGGACAAGCACAGAGATGAGTCCACTGTCAGAGGCCATAAGAAGATCATTTGTAACCTTCACTAAAGCTGTTTCTGTGCTGTGCTGAGCTCTGAAACCTGACTGAAACTCTTCAAATAAACCTCTGCAGATGATCTGTTAGCTGTTTGACAACTACTCTTTCAAGGATGTTTGATATGAAAGGAAGGTTGGAGATTGGCCTATAATTAGCTAAGACTGCTGGGTCTAGAGATGCTTTTTGAGTAAAGGTTTAACTACAGCCAGCTTGAAGGCCTGTGGTACATAGCTGATTATTAGAGATAGGTTGGAGAGATGGCTGACAGCGGACGAGAGTAGACGTGTATTCGTGAGCTCCCGGCGGTAGGCCCAGGAATCTCTCTTTATCCTGATTTGCCCTCATACAATTCTGGACCATAGCAAGAGGCAAAGTTACTAAGGAAACTTCTGTATGGCAAGTTATAATTTGCGACACTCAAAACGAAAGAAAACGGCTAAAACTACAGGACACCTGCACACATTGGCAACAAGAAATATGGCGGATGGGGAGGAGGAATTGCCAATTAGCAAACTATTCAATTTTATCAAGGAAACTACAGAGGACCTCACGAACCACATTGACAAAAAAACGGCCGACATACAAACAACCCTGACGAAAATTGAATCCTCTCTTAATGCGCTTTCCGAGCAGGTTGAGGAGATGGAGGCGCGAGTGAGCGCAAACGAAGACGACATTAAAGATGCACACAACCGTGTCGATAAAATGGAGAAATTGACAATGCAACTCAAAGACAAAATCGACGACTTGGAGAACCGCAGTAGAAGGTCCAACCTTAGGATACTGAACATCCCTGAGCAAGCAGAATGCCGCGACGCTGTGGGATTTTTGGAGAAATTTATACCACAAATCCTGGGGAATGATAACTTCACCTCACACATTACCCTTGAAAGAGTACACCGCGTCGGGAAGAGGTCTGACAGACCACGGCCTCTCATCGCTAAGTTCCTGAACTTCAGAGACGAAGAAAAAGTCGTCAGACTGGCTAGAAGTAGGGGAGAGATGACATATGAGAATAAGAAAATATCTTTTTTTCCTGGATTACAGCGCAGACCTGCAACGCAGAAGAGACGAGTTCCGTGACGTGAAACAGAGGCTGCGAGAGAAGGAGATTGAATATGCTCGGATGTACCCAGCGCAACTTCGCATCAGGCACCAGGGATCTATCAAAATATTCTCCACTCCTGCCGAAGCACAACGTTATCTGAAAGATCTTCCGAGTGAGTAGACTAAAGTGATGTAATGTGATCTCAACAAAGCAATTCGCTCTTGTACTCTCAGATGAGAAGCCCTCCACTGTTAACTTTGGGGGTGGGGGTGAAATGAAGGGAAAAAAAGACTATAACATCAAGCATTGACATAGAAACTCTCCATCCTCCACTTTTCAGACGAATTGGAGATATGATTTATAGTAATCCAGTATTTGATAACTAATATAAATATTTGCTCATTACTCAGTTAGAATAATGTGTACAAATTCATAAAAGTACAGATTTTGTGTGCATTCATGGTCATGATAACAATCCCCTACTGGATGAGTGTGATTACATCTTGATCTACCAGTTTATTTGTCCCTTAAGTTCTACGTTCTATATCCGACTGTAAAAATTTAGTACTTTGCTGTAAATATTTCACCAAGAGTGGCTAAAGTTTCAACCTTAACAGCTGCCTTGGCCACACTATTGTGTAGCTGAATTACCTACCTAATGTGGTTTTGTTACAGGGGTTTTATGAGGCAGGTTTTTATTTTAACGTTTTGGGGTTATGTATGGTCTCTTACCAAAAGTTTTACTCACACTTACACAACTGTTCAGATAGCTCCCTGGTCTAGGCTGTATCTTACTATTGTACCCATGTACAGAGTTTTACCACATCGAAACTCAGAAAAGCAGGAATGTGTTCAGAAATCCCCAGAGTTGAATACCATGACACGTACCTGTCCAAGACATTTATATATATAAAAAAAAGAACTTAAATTAAGGGTCATCTAACTTCTATATCTTGGAATATTAGAGGGATCAATTCACCCATTAAGGGGAAAAAAATGCTGACATACTTAAAGAGGCAGAGTGTAGATGTCGCTTTTATCCAGGAGAGTCACCTCACAGACGCTGAACAATTAAAATTACGAAGAGATTGGGTAGGCAATGTTTTTTACTTGTCATATACTTCCAAAGCAAGAGGCGTTACGCTGCTTATTAAGAAACATCTGAACTTTCAACTAAATTCAGTTGAAAAGGACAAAAATGGCAGATTTTTACTTGTAGATTGTGAAATAAATAGAAATAAGATAACTTTGGTAAATATATATGGGCCCAACTACGACGACCCTTTATTCTTTAACAACTTAATAATGAAAGTGGCTACAATTGAGGGCCAGTATATTGTGGGTGGAGACTTTAATTTGGTCCTAAACCCCTAAACCCAAAACAGCTTCACTCTCCAAGGCAGCAACAGCACTGAACCAAGGTATGAAGGATATAGGCATAACTGATGTGTGGCAAAACCTCCATCCAGGCCAGAGGGACTTCTCCTTTTTTTCACCAGTACATAATACACACTCTAGAATTGATATGTTTCTCTTACCACAAAATATGACGGCAACAGTGATAGATTGCTCCTGCTTAGCAACTACTTTTTCAGACCATAATCCCATCAAACTCTCCTGGGCTACCAATATGTCGCAAAGTGCAACCCACAGGTGGAGGTTTAAAAATTATATGCTAATTTATGCACCAGCAGAGCTGAAGCAGCCATGGCCAGAACTAGATATCACTACTACGAATTTGGAAACAAAACAAGTAAACTACTGGCCTGGCAAATTAAGGAAGAAACATCTGATAAATTTATACGGACAATATTAACGGAAGATGATAAACTTCTTGATGAATCAGCACTTATAAATGACGAGTTTAAACGGTTCTATGAAGATCTGTATAAATCTGAGCGAGGGGTTGACAGTACTGCTGCAAAAAGATTTATAGATGGAATAACCCTTCCTAAATTACATAATGAGGACAAAGAACTGCTTGATGCAGATATGTCTGAGATGGAGGTACTTCGAGCCCTCAAGTGTTTACAAAATAATAAGACCCCTGGACCAGATGGATTCTCAGCTGATTACTATAAGGCCTTTTCTAATAAATTATTGACACCACTTACAAATATGATTAAAGAAGCTTTAGAAAATAATAAATTACCAGAATCATTGGAAACTGCAACAATCACATTACTGCCAAAACCGGGCAAGGACAAACAGAGATGTGACTCTTATAGACCACTTAGCCTTTTAAACGCAGATTATAAAATATTATCTAAAATAATTGCACTCAGATTGGAAGACATTATGCCTAAGATAATACATGCTGACCAAACAGGCTTCATTAAAAACAGACATGGAGCAGATAATGTGCGGCGTTTGCTCCATATACTGAACACTGCTCAAAAAAACCAAGACCCACTGCTAATAATCTCCATGGACGCTAATAAAGCATTTGACAGGATTGAGCCAAACTTTCTATTTCAGGCAATGGAAGCCATGGGCTTCGGAGAAAAGTTCACCCGCTATGTTAGGACACTTTTTAATGCCCCCAGAGCCAATATCATAACAAATAATGTGCTTTCAGGCACTTTCTCTTTAACTAGAGGCTGTAGACAAGCTTGTCCAAGCTCCCCGTTGCTCTTTGCGATTGCGATCGAACCACTAGCAGTTGCCATTCGTATTAGTGCCTCCATATCTGGAATCAAATTTGGCACAAGTGAACATAAACTTTCTCTATACGCAGATGACCTCCTACTGTATATAACGGACCCTCTTAAATCAATTCCCTCTTTAATGAAGTGTCTTAAAGAATACAGTGCAGCCTCAGGATACAAGATAAACTATACCAAAAGTGAGATTATGTCATTAAATATACAAGATAGCCGTATTAGAGCTCTTACTGACCCATTACAGTGGCGTAATAATGGCTTCACGTATTTGGGTATACAAATTGGCAAATCCAAGGATCAAATATTCAAACTAAATTATATCAAACTGTTGGAGCAAACCAAACTTAATATTCAGAGATGGATGGCTTTGCCATTATCCCTCATAGGGAGAATTAATGTTATTAAAATGAACACGTTGCCTAAGTTCATTTACTTATTTCAATGTCTCCCTACAAATGTTCCTAAAAGTTTCTTCAAAGAGCTTAACAAACTCATAGCTTCTTTCATATAGCAAAAGAAAAATCCAAGAGTCAAACTCTCCTCACTACAGGCCCCATATTCAAGGGGAGGACTGAATTTACCAAACTTTAGGAACTATTATCTTGCCTCCCAGTATCGATCAATTTGGATCTGGCTACATGCAGAGAGGAGTGAGGTTCGATGGGTTCCAATAGAACAACATGAGGTGAACCCCATACTATTAAAAGATGTTCTATTTTTAGGGACAAAAAAATGTCTATCCAAGCTCACAAACAATTTGACAATATTAAACACCTTCTGTGCCTGGCAGGAATCAAATTCAAATTCAAATTTTATTTGTCACGTACACAGTCATACACAGTACGATATGTAGTGAAATGCTTGGACAACTGCTCGTGACCTAAAGAAAACAAAAAAGGAAAAGGCTATGAATAAGATAGGAAATAAATATGAAAAATTAAAAAGGGTAAATTTAACTAGGAAGGAATAAAATATAAATTAAGGTTAAAAATGAAATAACTGTACAACACAAATTAGAATGAAGGGTAAATTTAACTGGGAAGAATAAGATAAAGATAAATATATAAATTAAAGTTGAAAATAAAATAACTGTACAACAAAATACACAATATAGAACTATATAAGAATGTATGAAGAAATCTAAATCTAAATATAAATAAATATATACACAATAACAGCAGCTGTACAAGTATTAACCGGAAATGAAGAATATAGTGACCAGTGTTGTGCAAAACCAAAGTCCAGAAAGTCCAGTGTGTGTAAGAACTGTATGTGTGGGTCAGTACTGTGTGGTGGTGTGATTGAGAGACCGTATCGCCTGCGGGAAGAAGCTCCTCCTCAGTCTCTCTGTGTTGGTCTTCAGGGAGCGGAATCGCTTTCCTGACCTCAGCAGAGAGAACAGTCTGTTGTTGGGATGGCTGAGGTCCTTCACCATCTTCCTGGCCTTGGTCCAGCACCGCCTGCTGTAGATTGAGTGCAGGTCAGGTCAGAATCCCACTCACTTCTGAAAATAAATATCTCTTTTCTTAGAAGGACACCCCTATGGGGCAACCCTGACCTCTCTCATCATATTCCTGACCCAATACTGCAGGGATGGAAGGACAGAAATATTCAAACTGTTGCTGACTTATACAATAATGATTCATTTATTGACTTTCAACAACTAAAGGAAAAATTCAAACTCCCAGGACAAAGTTTCTTCATATTCCTACAAATAAGAGAGCGGGTCAAAGAGAAATCCAAAGGATTATTCCCCGAGATACCAAAAGAAAGTCCTCTTGAAACGCATCTTTGCACCAAACCATGGAAGTCAATAAAAGGAATAGCATCTTCTGTATATACTATTATCAATGAAAGTTACCTGACCATAACAAAATGTCTATAAAAGGAAAATGGGAGACAGACCTGGGCCATGTCTATGAAGAGGTAGAATGGCACCATTTATTGGAACAGGCACAGACCATGTTAATTTCTACAAAACACAGGCAAATGCAATTTAATATATTTCATAGGATATACTACACCCCTTATAGGTTACATAAAATTGATACTAATTATTCCCCCAAATGTTTGAGATGTAAGGTGACAGATGGTGATCTTCTGCACATGCTGTGGAATTGCCCAGTGATAGAAGAGTTCTGGAGACGGGCCATTGAAATAATCTCAAGGGTAATTGGGGATCCAAATCGAACTGGACCCAAAACTATGGATTCTAGGTGACACAAGTTCTATACATGTGAATTATCATAAGAAATATTTTATTTTACTTGCGAGTACTGCAGTGAAAAAATGTATTCTGCTACATTGGAAATCTGAAAACTCTCCAACACTGAGACACTGGATTAATGAGCTAGCGTCCTACTGCACACCTGAGAAGATATTGCATAGTGCAAAAGGGAAATATGGAACCTTTGAAAAAATTTGGGGCCCCTCCCTGTCAGTACTACCGTCTTTGGACCTAACAGATCATAGAGATGACGAAATCCCCCTGGGTCTGCCTTGAGTTGATCCCCGGTTAGGCCCTTCTGACTCGATTTCCTGAATTCTGCAGTTTTATCTTGTGGGATGTTGATTCCTGTGTATGAGAGTTTCTATAGATAGGTGTAAATATGGGCTGTCTGGTTACACGAATGTGATGAGGTTGAGAGCCATACAGGGGTAAAGGGGTGGGGGGATGGTGGGAGGGGTTCACATGATGTGTTTTCTGTTTTGCTCTTTTTTCTTTTTTTTTGAATTCTTTGTTTGTTTGTGTGTTTGTTTTAAATTTCTGTAATGATCGATATTGTCATTATTAATTATGCCTGTATTTTCTGTGTTTGGTTTTCAGATGTTTGAGGTTATCCTTGAAAGGCATAGATACAAGAGTGTGCACCTGGGAGTGCTTTTGTGGTCACAATGGCCTGCCATGCTGTGGTTATTTGATGATACTTGCTCTGTCCCATAGTTGTGAGTTTTCTGTTTGTTTGTTGGTTTGTTTGTTTTTTTTTTTTGGGGGGGGGGGGTTGTTTGTTTTTTTGCTTTGTGTGTCTGTTTGTTTTTGTTCGTTTTTCAATTTAAAAATGAAAATAAAGCTTAGGGAAAAAAAGAGATAGGTTGATCATATTTAAATTCAAATTGAAATGTTATTTGTCACGCACATAATCATACACAGTACGACATGTAGTGAAATACTTATTGCTGTGCAATGCCCAACTATTTAAGTACAGTAAAGAAATTTACAACATTTACAGATTGAAAATATAGAAATTTACAGTAAAAAACAAAATAATGTGCAAATAACAATTTAGGAAGTGCTAATAAGAATGCATGCAGTGACGTGAAGCATTACAGTCAAGTCCTACACCTTGTTCAGGGCCCGGACAGCGTGGGTTGGTGCTTCCTGCTCTAGCCTTTGTTTGTAAACAGGCATAAGGAAGGTGGCGGCATGGTCCGATTTTCCAAATGCCAGAAAATACTGTGCTTTGTAGCAGTCCTTGAACAGAGTGTAGAAGTGGTCTAATGTCTTAGGGCTCCTGGTGGGGCTGGTGATGTGCTGTTATAGGTTATGAAGTGTGTTTGAGATTTACTCTGTTAAAGTCTCCCATAATAGTAAGCACGGCGAAGTGAATGAAGTGCTTGTTGTTGTGTAACAGCCTCAGGTAGCTCAAATAAGGCAATGACCACAGTGAAATCTTGAGAGAGATAGAAAGGGCAACTTTTAATAATCAAAAGTTCCGGATTGGGTGAGCAAGAGTATGTGAGTGGAGAATTGCTTGCTCTGTCCCACCATTTGTTGTTAGCCATCAGACAACCTCTTTTCTGCCCTGACTCTGTTTTCTGTCCATGCGGTAAACCGAAAAGAAGTCTGCGAGCTGCAAGACGTAGTCCAGTATCGCTGGTTTTAGCCATGTCTCACTGAAGCAGAGGTGGCAGTCCCGGATGTCTCTCTAGAATTAACTCTGGTCCTGAAGTCTTCAAGCTTGTTCTTGATGGACTGAACTTTGGGTAGCAGGATACTGGGCATGGGCGCATGATGTGCAAGGAGCCTGTAGCTTGTTACTGATGCCAGGTGCGTCCTTTGTTCTCTCTCAGGGTCCCCCTTGGCCAGGATGGGTCCAGAGTTAAACACGATGAATATTGTAGACCAAGAGAAACAAGAGTATCTCTACTATAGCAGATTTAAGGCAGCTAGACCATAAAGTAACAAAAGTTAGCAAAAAATTAAGAAGTTGGGTCAGAGCATTGTTAAAATACACCAATTCTTTGATCTTCAGGCTCAAGGAAGAACAGCACTCAGTGTGTAATGCTCAGTCAATAATCACTTTCATAAATACAATTCTCTTGATTCCATACAAAACTTTGAGCATTACAAATGTCTGGAAGGTAGATTTGCACAGGAGGGTGTCCAGCAAAATCTCGAAGTGTCTGACCATTTCTCACATTCTCATAGCTTCGGGCCCCCTCCAAACTAAGCATTCACATTCTTTCTCTCTCAGTGAGCCTAAGTCATGACCTTGGCTTCCTGTGCAGTATGTTTTGCTCTCCCTAATCAGAGAAATAAGGCCATGATTCTACACAAACAGCATTATCAGCAGTATAAGGAATGATAAAACAGTGTGTGTAATATTCCATTCTGTTAATTAATTTTATTACATGGACTTGGGGATTTTTTCATAGCTCAGCATCAAACATCATCCACTGGGGTAGTTCCAGCGGCACATTGATACACAGAAATCAACAACCTTTGTCTCTCAAAACTAGGTGCCTGCTGATCCCTCTCTAGTCTAAACAACAGTTGTTGAGTAACTTTTCACTAGAAGATGGTCCTCTGTTATCTCCCCTCATCTACTAATCATCCATCCGCTCTGTCTCCACCAGCAGCACCACACGTACCACATCCATCCTCCACAGGTAATGTTATATGATGTACATTATTAATACACCTAGTACTTGTTACTATCGTGGTCCACAGCAGATGGCACTACAGAGATCCAGCATACACGATGGATCCTCACACGGAAACTTGTGAAGATCCTCTGACCTCCTGTAGCCAGCACACAGATATTCACCCCCATTAGTTTGTGTTAACAAAGCAGCACCTCTGCACCGAGGACCCGAGCTTGAAGGATAAACCGCCCGCAGGGGCGTGCTGGGTGTTTTTTTTTTTTATATATATATATATATAAAAACACCCAGCACGCCCCTGCGTATATATATATATAACACCCATCTCGCCCCTGCGGGCGGTTAATCCTTCAAGCTCGGGTCCTCTACCAGAGGCCTGGGAGCTTGAGGGTCCTGTGCAGTATCTTAGCTGTTCCCAGGACTGCGCTCTTCTGGACAGAGATCTCCGATGTTATTCCCGGGATCTGCTGGAGCCACTCGCCTAGCTTGGGAGTCACCGCACCTAGTGCTCCGATTACCACGGGGACCACCGTTACCTTCACCCTCCACATCCTCTCGAGCTCTTCTCTACCTATATATTCAGATAGATATATAGGTACAAAAATCCACCACATTAGATATATAGATGTATACATGTCATACAAAAATCCACTACAACATATTCTCACTGCGAGCCATACAGCGAAGGTGTTACTTTGTTGATGATGATGATGATGAGATGATGAGATGGCCTTTATTTGTCAGTTGCAGGTCTTTTGCCCACAACCGAGATGACAGACCTTGCCGACCGTACATACAATACAAACATCACATGGGGGAGACAGGTCAGGCTAGGTAGCGAGGAAAAAAAACATTGAAATGTGCAACACAAAAGGATAATACAGGAATGCACAGGTATCAACACACCATAACACAATAAACACAGACAGCAACATGGGAAAGAGTTCCAGTGTGTACATCTGATCTGGGACCGCTACAATCTTTCGACTGCACCTCCAGCTGACCCGATGTCCACATCATGGGGGAGGTAAGCGTTGGAGGTGGCGTTGGATAGGGAGGGTGATGCGTCAGTGAGTGCTTATCAGTATCAGTATATGTATGTGTGTGCGTGTCCATAGTTCAGCTGAGACAGTGTCCTTCGCCCTGCCAGGCTAAGTAAACAGTCTTCCAGCCAACCCAGGTGGCCTTGTAGGGAATGGGAAGGTACAGACTCAACACAGTCGTTATCAGGGAGTTGTTGTTCGGCTCCAGCCTTGAGCTGGCGCCGAAGGGGTAGCCGGGTTATGATGGTAATTGAGAATTTCAAGCTGTTTTTTAACACTCCGACACTGGTCTCTCAGTCTCCCATTAATAGCTGCGAGCTTCTCCGTGATGTTATTAGCCGTCGATTCTGTGGTCTTGTCACTCTTTTTGCTCACATAGCAGATTCTGAGACCTCACGACCGCAGCCAACTGATCCGAGGTGTAATCCAGCTCCGCCCAGAGATGTTGTTCTGAGTTGATTCTTTCCTGATATAATCCAACATACATACGCTCAAAGGTGTTATTCTGAGCATTCACTGCAGTCGTAAGCGTCTCCAAGCTCTTAACCATGCTGCCTTCAGTGAGCCCTTTCTGAGAAGTCGCACCTGTCGTTCCAATCCCAGCGGGCAGCCTTGTGGGGGTTTGAACAGCTGGTTCCGCTCTCTTAATTCTCCGATAAGTCAGGGCCAAGCCAGCTCCGATCAGCAAGAACCCTGTTATCATGGTTCCGAATAGGTAGATATCTTCAGCGTCCTCGATCGACAGTCCCGCCAGGCACACGATCCTCTGCCACCCGTCCATCGTGTATCCGGCAGGGAAAGTCCCTCCAGGGCACTCAGGTTCTCCCGAGCCCAGACTTCGTTAAAGGGTGTCAATAGCATTCAGAGACCAGTTGATCAAATCCATAATTCTCTTTTAGGTTTTAGACACAGACTGTGAGAGAGTGTTCCAGGGAAAGTAATACAAAAAAGACACGAGACTAGACAAGGACATAAGAACTAGCAGGAAAGATAAGGGAGAGGAGAAAAGTGCGTCCGCCTCCTCCGAGAGCCGAAGAAATAATGTTCCTGCTCAAAACAACAAAAAATCTGTTAAAAGCAGTAAAATCCTGAAATCTGCAGTATAGTCAGTCACCTCTGATTATTTCTCAGTTGCAGTGAATAGAAAATGAACTGTAGGAAACTAAAAAGAAGAAAGAAGAAGAGAAATAACAATTTTACATAAACCAGGGCCTGACCAACCCTCCTTGGATGAGGGTGTCTAGTGATATTGGCCGAAACACCTGATGAATCCAAGGTCCACTATTGATGATGTGTCCCAATTTAAAATGATAATCTAGATCAATCTCTAATCCCTAAACCTTACCAAGGAAGGAAAATGGCAGATAAGCCTGGGTAAAAGACCGAAAGTGTCATGGTGCTGGGTCGTTGACCCAGCATTTTGTGTTTATTATGATTATTTTCCTCTGTTCTAGTTATTCTGATTTTGGTATTCTGTGTCCCCCCCCCCTCCCCTTGTGTCCGGTTCGTGTTCTAGATTTCCTGTTTTATTCTGAAGGTCTCTGTCTGTTGTCATTGTGTTCAGCTTGTGTCCTTCATCATGTGTATTAGGATCAGCTGTTCTTCCCTCCTGTGTGTGATTACCCGATTACCTTGTGTGTGTATATTTAGTGGGTGTCGGTCTGTGTTCGTTGTCGGCTCGTCTGTGCTTCTTGGTGTCCTATTCGTTAGTCTGCGTCTCTCTGCCTTTCACCCCGTTTCCTGAGAATTTCAAATTTGCTCTTTAGTTTTTCCCAGTTTAGGTTTCCGTTAGTATCTCTCATGCTTCATTTCCAGTTTTTGTCGCCCTGCCACTCTGTAAATAAACGTCACTCTCATCACCAGTCGCTTGCTTGCATTTTGGGTCCTCGTTCATCCACTGCACGACTGCTGCCCCAGCCGTGACAGAGAGTTGACACATAGAACGATGTGTGCTGCTGGCAAAGTTTCTGGGCTGCCTTTCCTCATAACAGCCATCCCTCAAGAGTCTCTCCATCTAAAGCAATCCATTATCAGGGACTGTAACATCTAGCCCTTTTAACTGAGAACTCTGGAGTGATTCAGTGACCACTGCGAAAGGGCAGCTGACAATCAGAGAAAGACCAGATGACAGCTTGGAAAGACTGCTGACAGGAGGGAACAGACCCTAACGGAGCTGGTGTAGGTAAGTGCCTCATACCAGCAGGACCCAGCACTTTTTAGCGAAGCTGGGTGCACCCATTATTGCTACAGAAATCTCAAAAGAGAAGATATCCCTAGGGTCTGCGAGAGCAGAGGGGGAAGAAGACCCTTTCTGGACAGATTTAATGGCAACTTCCAAGAAAAAAAAAAAAAAAAAGATTTAATGGCAACGAACCACGGAACGGTACGGTACCAACGATGAATAGAACCAACCAGCTAATAATGGACCATCAATGATGGTAGGAAGGAAGTCGCAGAACTGCATTTGTGGCTGGTCAAAGTCCAGAGGCAGTCCAGAGGTTGAAGTCCAGAGGCAGGAGAATTCCCACAGTCCTCAGGGTATCAGCACCCCTTTCGAAGTTCATTGTCGTACAGACTCCCTCATAGACTCCAGATCAGGACTCAGTCAAATCCAGCCAGTAGCAGTTCCCAGTCAAGAGCTTAGCCAGCCACACTCAATATTAGATTCTAGCTCAGGGCCCGGCCATTTAATATCAGCCCCTAGCTTGGAGCTTAGCCACCAACAGCTAGGAACACACTTGTGTATAGATGTAAGCCAGCCACAATCAACACTACGTTCCAGCCCAGAGCGCATCCAGAAACAGCCAACAGAATCTTCCAACACTCTAGCTACTAGCAAGGGAATGGAATATGGAAGGCAGGAAAGATCAGCTTCTGTGGCCCAGATCCAGAGAGAAAAATTTGACACTAAGCTAACCTAATCCGGGAGACTAGAAAACAAACGTGACAACCTTAAACATGAAAACCAGGCGAGGATGCATAGAAACTTGGAGACATGGTGTGAACAAAGACAATGCAGCAATGAATAACAGCAGACCTAAATACACATGAGGGTAACGAGGGAAAACAAAACACAGGGTTCATAGCTAGGATGAATGAACATAGTGACAAGAGTGACAAGAGAAAGCACACTGAACATGGGCTGCGAGTCACAATAAAAAATCAGACGTAAGAAGCACAGGCTTGACATAACATCAGGGAAACAAAATTGGAGATGGAAAACAGACATAAGAAACAAATACAGAGAACATGACAGTTAGGGAGAACAACCCGCCTGATAGAATCATACAAGGGGAAACATAATCAAGACGAGGCAAGAAACAGGGAGAGAGGAAGCAAGAGCAACACAAAGGCAGACAAAGTCATCACTGAGACAAGCAAAGGGCGATGGAGACTTAAACAGATAAAAAACATAGGGCGGAAACAGACACGGGAGGAACCTAACGAGACAACTAACTAAAGTTTAAACCACAGGAGTTAGGACAGAATCATACAAAAGGCATAAAAACTCAACCATGACACCATTCTGTTGACATCTGTTCAAAAACATATCATAATCAATTGTTTTTATTCTTTAAAAATATGCAATTATGTCCTTATTTACAACAATATCACCTATATTTGTCATGTTGTAAGAAACTGACAACAGCTATAATATATACAGAAATACCATGGACATCTGCCTGTCTACAGTTTATTTTTAAGTTGTGAAATGATAGTTCTGACATGGTATATTTGCTGGATTCGTAGCTAGCTAGAGCTCCTACTATAGATTGCCAGCATATGGCAAAGATTATAAACTTTAGTTAAGTACTGAACATTTTAGCAATGGACATTAGCCTAAATCTACATGACTAAATAGAACACATTTTACAGTCAACAGCGCGTCTTGCCAAACCAAGCGCGGATAATGAGAGTTCTTCGACATCGACGGAATAGTCTCTGCCCTCTGCTCCATCTCACTGGCAATGTCCCTCGATATGCGTGATATGCTGGACATTTTCAGGTCAAAGACGGCCCCAGCAAAATGCCCAGGCGCTGTTATTCTTCTCCTCTGTGGCACCTAAAGTGTGAACGTAACATAAAGTGGCCAGCTCTCTGACCAATCAGAGAGCTCCTTACATCCCACAGTGTGGTTTATTTGCATTGCAGCATGATTTTTAAAATGAAGTTGCTAATCCAGATGCTAATCCAAATGTTAATTAATGAGCTAATCTGTTAGTGAACAGAAAAGGAAAATGGATTTTAAAATGAGGAGTGGAAATGCCATTTTAAATTGTGTTTAAAAAAAAACATTTTGAAACTCATTGTTTTAATGTGGAATCTGAAAATGAATTTATTTATTCTTGAATTCATTATTTATGCAGAGAATTATTTATTTCAGTGTGCGTGGCTCTTGTGGTCTTCCATACTTTATTTCTATTTTATTTTTAACTGCTTTGATTTTCTTTACCTTTCAAAAATGTAACTTGACCTGGAGAGCTCTGCACAAGAATTCCAGCGTGCATGGACTCCTGGTCCTGTACGCAAATGGTAAATAAAAATCTTGAATGCTGAGCCAAACACCAACAAGATTGTTTTTCTCACTCCCCCAATTTCTCTGCACTGTTTTATATATCATGTTTGAGTTTGTGTGGTATTTTATCTATCAAATTCCTGAGGCATACTGATGGGTGAAGTGAAACACACACACAGTGTTTGGAGCTGGAATAGCACAAGTTGAGACAGGATCACACTGAAAACCCTTTGGGTGTGGAGTGAATGTGCATTTCTGCACTCTTTGAAGAAACTGCAAGTTACAGCCACTGCAGCAGATTTACATCACGTGGCTTCACAGGACGTAGTCTGGACCTCAGCGCTGAGGAGAAGTTCAACCAGCTCTGCTTGCAGACCGGCATCCTTCCTGAAAATATTGTTCATCTTCCTAAAACCGGTACTTTTACATTGGTGCTGAAGTTCTACATAAAAACAGCCTGAAATATAAATTGATGTTACCTCACACTTTCCATGTTTCCTTCTACAGAGGAGTGTCCGCTTGAGTGTTTTGTCTGATCTGTTGTTGATCGTCTCACCGACACTGCATAAAGATCTGACACCATCTGTTATGGAAATGTGACTGAGCAACATCTGTAGCAGTTTTTAACAATAAAAATGCAAAAATCTAGAATGTTTTTCTTCATTATTCATCCTTTAAATGAAATAAACTGAAGAACATCCATAACAACACGATTCACACGAGTATTTCACGATTCTCCACAGCTGTGATCACCATTTTCTTTGTGTATTTGTAATAGTTTTAACAATTTCTAGTGTTGGACGGCTAAAAGATGAATAAATAATCATCAGATGGACCCATTATGAAAATAGTATTTGCTTCATCTGACAGAGTTACCCTCAGCTCAAATAACATTAAAATGCTGTTTACAGTCTAAGTGCCTCGTTCAGTGAATTTCACACACAAAACATTCATACTTTCATACCTGAATGTGTCCATACAAGTGTAGGACTGTCTCAGAAATGATCATTTGACTGTTAGATGGTTTTCCCTCCATAAGCCTGGTTATGCTGGAGCTTTCTTCCTGTTAAAGGGAGTTTTTCCTTCCCACTCTTGCCAAAGAGCTCACAGGGGGTCATATGATAGTTGGAGTTTCCTCTGTTTCCTCGGTGTTGTTGTTCAGTCTTTACCTTACAATATAAAGCACCTTGAGAAGACTGCTGTTTTGATTTGGTGCTATATAAGTAACATTGAATTGAAATTCTTTTTTCTTTTTTCTTTATTTGCTAGTTTACATGAGCCAGCGTGTCTCAGGGAAACAATATTTAGACCTTTGTTATTTGAAGCCAAGCCTCGCTTATTATTTAGTTATTATTCTCCCTCTCTTAACCACGCTCTCTTACAGTATCCTCACCATTTACCCATCTTACCACGAGGTAAGCATGAGTCTTTATCTGGAGAAATAGTGTGTACGACAGTGTGCAGGTTACAGATGGTGAACACTGATTTTCACTCATTTGGATTCATTAACATGCATCAAGGAAAGAACAAAACAGGTTGGAGCACATTTTATAAATCTGACAATAATTTTCATGTTGCAGTTATTTGCTGCAGCCCGATGTCCCCAGCAGGTCCCTGAGGTCCTCTGATCAGGGCTTACTTGCTGTAAAACAGACTAAGATGAGAACTAATGGTGACAGAGCTTTTGCCACTGTGGCCCCGACACTGTGGACTCTCTCCCTGAGATATTAAGAACTGTGGACTCGGTTGTGTTTTTTAAAAAAAACAACTCAAAACTCACCTTTTTAAACTGTTTTTGGTTCAATTTCTCCCTGTTTTATATTGTCTGTTTTACCTTTTATTATTTGTTATCTCATGTGCAGCACTTTGTGATTCTGTCTAGAAAGGTGCTACATAAATACAAGTTATTTATTATTTATTTGTTTGTTGTTTTTTGTTGCACACATTAAAACATGTCTTTGCACATAGAAGTAAATGATGCCTAAGGAGTCTTCTCATATTCAATTCAATTCAATTTTATTTATATAGCGCCAAATCACAACATAAGTCGCCTCAAGGCGCTTCATACACTGAACAAAAATATAAACGCAACACCTTTGTTACTGCTCCCATTCCCCATGGGATGGACGTAGAGACCTAAAATTCATCCCAGATACACAATATAACCATCCCTCCCAAACAGTGGTCACAAATCAGTCCAAATGTGTGGTAGTGGGCACATCTGCCATATTGAGATAATCCATCCCACCTCACAGGCGTGCCACATCAGGATGCTGATCTGACATCATGAGTAGTGCACAGGTGTACCTCAGACTGCCCACAACAAAAGGCCACCCTGGAATGTGCAGTTTTTTGCGCTATTGGGGGTCTGGGGACCCAGAACCGGTCAGTATCTGGTGTGACCACCATTTGCCTCATGCAGTGCAACACATCGTCGCATGGAGTCTATCAGATTGTCAATTGTGGCCTGTGGAATGTTGGTCCACTCCACTTCAATGGCTGTGCGAGGTTGTTGGATATTCGTGGGAACTGGTACACGCTGTCGTATACGCCGGTCAAGCACATCCCGAACATGCTCAATGGGTGACATGTCCGGTGAGTATGCTGGCCATGCAAGAACTGGGACATTCTCAGCTGCCATCTGCCCTGAACAATGTGAACCATGATTCATCCGTGAAGCGCACACCTCTCCAACGTGCCAGACGCCATCGAATGTGAGCATTTGCCCACACAAGTCTGTTACGGCGACGAGCTGGAGTCAGGTCAAGACCCCGATGAGGACGACGGGCATGCAGTTGAGCGTCCCTGAGACGGTTTCTGACAGTTTGTGCAGAAATTGTTTGGTTGTGCAAACCAATTGTTCCAGCAGCTGTCTGGGTGGCTGGTCTCAGACGATCTTGGAGGTGAACCTGCTGGATGTGGAGGTCCTGGGCTGGTGTGGTTACACGAGGTCTGCGGTGGTGAGGCCGGTTGGATGTGCTGCCATATTCTCTGAAACGCCTGTGGAGACGGCTTATGGTTGAGAAATGAACATTCAATGCACGGGCGACAGATCTGGTTGACATTCCTGCTGTCAGCATGCCAATTGCACGCTCCCTCATTGCTTGTGGCATCTGTGGCATTTTGCTGTGAGACAAAACTGCACATTCCAGGGTGGCCTTTTGTTGTGGGCAGTCTGAGGTACACCTGTGCACTACTCATGATGTCAGATCAGCATCCTGATGTGGCACACCTGTGAGGTGGGATGGATTATCTCAATATAGCAGATGTGCCCACTACCACACATTTGGACTGATTTGTGACCACTGTTTGGGAGGGATGGTTATATTGTGTATCTGGAATGAATTTTAGGTCTCTACGTCCATCCCATGGGGAATGGGAGCAGTAACAAAGGTGTTGCGTTTATATTTTTGTTGAGTGTAGATACAGAGAAAAACCCAACAATCATATGACCCCCTATGAGCAGCACTTTGGCAACAGTGGGAAGGAAAAACTCCCTTTTAACAGGAAGAAACCTCCGGCAGAACCAGGCTCAGGGAGGGGCGGGGCCATCTGCTGTGATTGGTTGGGGTGAGAGAAGGAAGACAGGATAAAGACATGCTGTGGAAGAGAGACAGAGATTAATAACAGATATGATTCAATGCAGAGAGGTCTGTTAACACATAGTGAGTGAGAAAGGTGACTGGAAAGGAAAAACTCATTGCATCATGGGAATCCCCGGCAGCCTACATCTATTGCAGCATAACTAAGGGAGGATTCAGGGTCACCTGGTCCAGCCCTAACTATATGCTTTAGAAAAAAGGAAAGTTTGAAGCCTAATCTTGAAAGTAGAGATAGTGTCTGTCTCCCGAATCGAAACTGGAAGCTGGTTCCACAGAAGAGGGGCCTGAAAACTGAAGGCTCTGCCTCCCATTCTACTTTTAAATACTCTAGGAACAACAAGTAGGCCTGCAGAGCGAGAGCGAAGTGCTCTAATAGGGTGATATGGTACTACAAGGTCATTAAGATAAGATGGGGCCTGATTATTTAAGACCTTGTATGTGAGGAGCAGGATTTTGAATTCAATTCTGGATTTAACAGGAAGCCAAAACAGGAGAAATCTGCTCTCTCTTTCTAGTCCCTGTCAGGACTCTTGCTGCAGCATTTTGGATCAGCTGAAGGCTTTTCAGGGAGTTTTTTGGACTTCCTGATAATAATGAATTACAGTCGTCCAGCCTGGAAGTAATAAATGCATGAACTAGTTTTTCAGCGTCACTCTGAGACAGGATATTTCTAACTTTAGAGATGTTGCACAAATGGAAGAAAGCAGTCTTACATATTTGTTTAATATGTGCGTTGAAGGACATGTCCTGGTCAAAAATGACTCCAAGGTTCCTCACAGCGTTACTGGAGGCCAAGGTAATGCCATCCAGAGTAAGAATCTGCTTAGATACCATATTTCTAAGATTTTCAGGGCCGAGTACAATAACCTCAGTTTGATCTGAATTAAGAAGCAGAAAGTTAGCGGCCATCCAGGTCTTTATGTCTTTAAGACATTCCTGCAGTTTAACTCATTGGTGTGTGTCATCTGGCTTCATGGACAGATAGAGCTGGGTGTCATCTGCATAGTATCTGCCACAGGTTTTTATGACTCCACTTACATTAGAAAAATAATGTGATGGATAAAAGGGAAAACAGGAAAAGAAGACAGGCATGTGGATATTCTATATATTCTGTAAATGTAATAAACTTCATTTCACTTCTCAAATATCACTGTGTGTGTCTCCTATATAATATATTTAACTGACACTTTTTTATTGTAACAACCAACGATTTATACAGGAAACTAATGACTATTAACTAGGTTGCCCAAACTTTTGAATCCACTGTATGTCATGAGGACAAACAGAATTATAAAAGCCATGTATACAGAGCCTAAATTACCTTTAGGCTCTGTGTACATGGCTTTAATAGAAGATTAACTGGGATTAGCTGGCAGAGGTTTGGAGCCAAATCCATGACAAACAACTCTAATAAGATGAAGTGTGATTTCATTCACACCAAAAACAATTGAATAGTAACAAAGTGTTTAACAAAAAACCCAAAAGACTTCAATGGAGAAACACAAGAGATCACAGTTTGACCAATGAACCATAAAGGAATAAAAATAAAAGCTTCAAAAACTACAAATCAAATCCACTGATTAAGAACACAAAGTGAACACAAAACCCTCAGAGATTGACAGCAGCAAACTAAGTGATCATCACTGCACAAAGACATGGAAAAACTGAAAAGTCACAGCCTGAGATTTTGTGAAAAAATCTTCCTATGACTGAGTTTGCTGGCATTAAGCCTGAGCTGAGCTAGCACTGCTTAGGTTCTTGTGGTTTATTACCTTGAAGAGCTTTATTTCTTTTATTTGACTTATTTTGTTTGTTTTATTATTAAAGATATTTAAAAGCATGGTGGATGGACAGTGCCTTTCCTGTTTCAAGACAAGCTCAGCTGTCCATTTCTAACCCAAACCAAGCTACAGCCATGCATCAGCACTAACAACAGTTTTGTTTGTTATTTTAGTTTATTTAGTCAGTGCGCCCCAGGGCAGCTGTGGCTACAATGTAGCTGCCATCACCAGTGGGTGGATGTGTGGATGACTGGTTGTGTAAAGCGCTTTGGGATCCTCAGGGACTAAGTAAAGCGCTATACAAATACAGGCCATTTATTTACAGGGAAATGTTATTTAGTTTTTTATATTTGTATTGCCATTTTATTGCCTAAAATCTAATTTACTAACATAAATTTAACACCGAAAATTTGGATAATTACTGAATCAAAAAATTTCGCAAGACCTGAACTCTTTCATGGAACGGTTCTCCCACAGGGAACGGTTCTGGCTCCGTTCCTCTGGACCATCTACACTGCAGACTTCTCCCACAACTCCACCCAGTGCTTCCTGCAGAAGTTCTCTGATGACTCTGCAATAGTCGGCCTCATCACTGATGGGGACGACAAGGAGTACAGAGGACTGACTCAAGACTTTGTGGACTGGTGCCAGCTGAACTACCTCCAGATCAACGCCAGTAAAACCAAGGAGCTGGTGGTAGACTTCCGCAGGCACAAACATCCTCCACTGCAACCACTGAACATCCAAGGTATGGACATTGAGGCTGTGGACAGCTACAGGTACCTTGGTGTTCATCTGAACAACAGACTGGACTGGACTCATAACTCAGACGCCCTCTACAGGAAAGGCAGAGCAGGCTGTACCTGCTGCGGAGACTCAGGTCGTTTGGAGTGGAGGGCCCACTCCTGAAGACCTTCTATGACTCTGTTGTGGCTTCTGCTATCTTTTATGGCGTGGTCTGCTGGGGCGGCAGCATCTCTGCTGGGGACAGGAAGAGACTGAACAGGCTGATCCGAAGGGCCAGCTCTGTTCTAGGATGCCCTCTGGACCCAGTGGAGGTGGTGAGTGACAGGAGGATGGCGGCTAAGCTGTCATCCCTGATGGACAACATCTCCCACCCCATGCAGCAGACTGTGACAGCACTGAGCAGCTCCTTCAGTGGGAGACTGCGGCACCCACGGTGTGGGACGGAGAGATTTCGCAGGTCTTTCCTCCCCACTGCTGTCAGACTCCATAATAAAGACTTTAACTGAACAAACACACACATCCATACATATGCAATAATACTAAGTGCAATAATCCTTTCTGGCATCGTTGTATTTTTACTCAGTTGTATATAGCATTTGTATTATATTTTTATCCTATTGTATATTTTATTCTATTTTATTCTACTGTATATAGTATTTTATTTTATTCTATTCTGTACAGCTGTGTACTGTATTTCTTCTTATTTTATTATAATTTTTGCTTCATAACTTTTGCACTGTCCACTTCCTGCTGTGACAAAACTAATTTCCCACGTGTGGGACTAATAAAGGTTATCTTTATTCACGGCTCAAGAGTTGGGAGTTCGCCTTGTAATCGGAAGGTTGCCGGTTCGAGCCCTGGCTTGGACAGTCTCGGTCGTTGTGTCCTTGGGCAAGACACTTCACCCGTTGCCTACTGGTGGTGGTCAGAGGGCCCGGTGGCGCCAGTGTTCGGCAGCCTCGCCTCTGTCAGTGCGCCCCAGGGTGGCTGTGGCTACAATGTAGCTGCCATCACCAGTGTGTGAATGTGTGGATGACAGGTTGTGTAAAGCGCTTTGGGGTCCTTAGGGACTAGAAAAGCGCTATACAAATACAGGCCATTTACCATTATCTTATTTTTAATTTCTCTATGCTATTTAGGCTGATTGGGACCTGATGAATGTAAAAACAAAGAATCATCTTTTAACCCTAACCTGTAACCCTGATGGAGATTGTGAGAAAAATTATATCCACATATTTTTTAAAGTTTGGTAAAACACTAAGTCCCAAGTCCTAACAATACATCAAAGTCCTCCTGGAACACGTGCTCTTATTGTGAAAATCTGCATGTCTTTTTCCATCAGAGGTGGAGCCCTGACTCCTTCTAGGTAGCAGCTTGCCTGTCTGTCAGTGTAGCAGGTCTGGACTTGTTGGTGTGAAGCTAAAATTCAGTGAGGAGCTCAGACTTGTGAGAACAAGATGTTCCTGCTCTCTCTCTGATGGATCTAATTGGGTTAGCTGTGAAATTAACTTTCACAGGAGGTCAGGGTGTCCCACAAACATTTTTTTTTGGTATTTCTTTGGTACCGGTACTGGTTTTATTTTGTTGTATTTATCCACGACGGTTTGTGAAAATATTATGAGACATAAACCGGTCCATGGTGCAAAAAAGGTTGGGACCGCTGCTTTAAATCATGTCCACACCTCTTTATAAGCTTCATTTATATAAAGAAGAGTGTCCTACATCTATCAGTGAAACAGCTGTGATAGGACGGAGGGGAAAACAGCTAAAAAAATGCTTCACTGTCTAAAAATATATGACCTGAACTGAATTTGATTCTTTTAAAATCCTTTAAATGTTTCTTTCAGCTGTAAAAACTTTATTTATACTCCATCACAGTCCTGTACAAATGATAAACACCTTAATAATTTTGTTGATAATCATCACTGATAAAAAAAAAAAAATTACTTTATTATTTTTAATAATACCTGAATCTGCTCAGAAAGCGAAACGCTGAAATGTTAAGTTTCTGATGGTTTTTGACAAAATTACACAGAAACCAACTGTCATGGGCCGGGTCTGGGACCCAGCATTTGTGTTCATTTTGCACCGTCATCATGTACCTTTGTAGACATGCTAAGTTCTTGTTTTATTATTAGTCAGGGTTTGAGTTGCCTTGTATTTTGATATTCTTTTATGTTAGTAATCTAAAGCTCCTCAGTTGTTATCTTAGTCCTTGTTCATCTTGATCCTTTTGTTTCATCAGAATCAGAATCAGAAAGGGTTTTATTGCCAAATGTTGAGCAGGTTTACAACATTAGGAAATTGCTGCGGTGCTTCAGTGCAAACATACTGTTATAAATTACGCTTAAATAGACATGAAAATAAAAATAAGAGTAAGAATTAAAAGTGCTAAGTGGATAGATATATACATGATATATACATGAGTGCAGGTGGTGATCAGTGCCAAACATAGAATGATGCAGTGACACAGCGTAGGGTCATGTGTTAGTGGTGGGAACAGTCATACGGTTATTGTTCATGAGTCCGACAGCAGAGGGGAAGAAACTGTTCTTATGGCGAGAGGTTCTGGTGCGAATGGACCGGAGCCTCCTGCCTGAGGGGAGCAGGTCAAACAGACTGTGTCCAGGGTGAGAAGGGTCAGCTGTGACTGAGCTGCACGCCCCAGTGTCCTGGAGGTGTACAGGTCCTGCAGAGATGGGAGTCTGCAGCCAATCACCTTCTCAGCAGAGCGCACAACACGCTGCAGTCTCATCACCCCTTATGTTCCAGTCTCCCTGATTCATGTTGTCAAGTTCGTATTAGGTCTGTCATGTTTATTTTGTAGGAGGCTACTGTAGGTAGTTTTACTTCCCCGCAGCATCATTAAGTTCATGAGTGTCAGCTGTTTCCCCATGTGTTTTTCCTCCTAATCACCCTTGTGTGTATTTAGTCTGTGTATTTGTTAAGTCATTGTCAGGTTGTCTGTTTTCCTTGCCACACTTTGTCTCATCATAGTCAATCTTAGTTTTTTCACAGCTAGTCATAGTTGTCAAAGTGTTTCATAGAGAGTCATAGTTTTCATGATGTTTGCCTGCAACCAGTTAAATCAAGCTCGCGTTTCGTTCAACCTGCAAGTCCTCTCTCTGCGTCTGCTTCTCGGTCCGGCTTCACAAAGATCGGCGTGCCCTGCCGTGATAGTACCACCTGACCATTATAGACCCAGCGGACATCTGTGACACCAACAGTGTGAAATCACATTCATTCTAAAACAAAGTGCTCTTAATGTGAAAATCTACTTCCTCCCCCTCCCACCGGTGCTGAGTTTCACGTGGAGTCCCGCCTCCTTCCAGGAAGCAGCTCACCTGTGTGTCTGTGTTTAGTCTCAAGCTGTGGAGTGGAGCTTGTTGTTGGTGTGAGAAGAAACTGTAAGTTTGCTTTGTTTCCTCCTTTAACAGTTTGTCTTTAGGAACTTTAGGACCAGAATGTGAAGTGAGACATGTTTATTTACGTAACATTAAACAAATCAGATGTATGATCTGAATTTGAGTGTAATGAAACAAACTCTCAATATGTGATAGTGTTTTTATAGCTGTATTAAATAACAAGTTGTTACTGTTGATGCTTCACAAAAGATGGTAAAAATGGCCTGTATTTGTATAGCGCTTTACTAGTCCCTAAGGACCCCAAAGCGCTTTACATATCAGTCATTCACACACTGGTGATGGCAGCTACATTGTAGCCACAGCCACCCTGGGGCGCACTGACAGAGGTGCCCCAGGGTGATCATGTGTGCTGCAAACTGAAACTATGTTGCGTGCAGTGACTAGTTTTTCTAGTTTGAACTTCCGTAACGAATCTTTCCTTTGCTGAAAACATAATTTAAGGCAGCTTTGTTTCTTAAACTTTGTGTTCTTCTTTCTTGGGTTCCCCTCAATAAGCAGCCCAGGACCAGAAACATGTGAGGTTCAGCTCCGAGATCCATAAACAGATCACATTGTTTTTTATCTGAAAGCTTAAATCAGATTCAACACGAGTTACATCTTGAAGTGTGTTCTCTATATCAGAGAAAAGAGAGCTGATAAACATGTTTTCATATTAGTGTCATGTTTCGGCTGTGTACAGGCAGGAGACGGACCCAAACGCAAAACTCACGACAACGAAATTAAACTCAAAAAGCTGCTTTATTGCAGAATGGCATGGAAAACTAATCTGGGACACGGGTAAACTGAAACACAGCCATGAGTGAGACTACGACACTGACAAAGAGAAACACAGAGCTTAAATAAACAGAGGGATAATGAGGGAATGAGACAAAGGAGAGCACAGCTGGGAGTAATCAGGCTGGACCAGCCAAGGGAAGCAAAACTAGAAACACTCACATGAGACATGGACCTTCAAAGTAAAACAGGAAACACACTGACTGAACTCTAAACATGCAAACTTAACAGCAACTGAGAAGACAGAACATAGGAACCTGAAACATGGTACAAAAAGGCCACAGTAGACACAACATTGAACACTGTATATTACACTTGTGTAATATTACAAAGCCAAAGAACTAAACCTATGATAACCATAACTGAAATCTAGGGAAACAAGAAACAGTACAACAAAGGACTCAAAACATAATCCATAATATAAAAACATAGGAAGCCTAATAAGCTTAAACATACACTATAAACATCAAAAGAACTAAAACTCAAAACACTGGGTCATAGGACCCAGGATCGTGACAATTAGCACCTGTAGGTTCTCTAGCACACTCAGAAAAATAAAGGTGCCAACTGGAACCAAAAGTGGTTCTTTAGACTGATGCCATAGAAGAATTTTTTTTGGTGCCACAAAGAACCTTTCAAACAATTGTTCTTTGAAGAACCATTTCTTTCAGTGGTTCTTTGGGGCACCTTTAATGGTTTTTTAAAGAACCATTTTTAAAAAGGTCCTTCAAATGGTTCTTTTAAAGAACCTTTTTTCAAAATAAAATGCATCATAAATTGAATTTGAGTAGGGTAATATAAATACGAGCAGAGCATAGACATGTATTAATGGTTTGTCATTTTGTAGTTACCAAAAGACAAAAAGGCATTTTAACCCTCAGCACAACATCACTACTAATACATGTCACATATTAGTGTTTTAAACAGTAATAATTAAATATATTTGCTATACTATAAATAAATATATATAAATACTATAGCTACAGATAACACAACAATACATGTATTGTTTAATTAATAAAACATCAGAAAGTGATAAAACACATTAGAAATAGCAATAGCTTCATAACAGACCAATAAATCAACACATTTTCATCAGCAGATGTTTGCATGTTCAGTAAAAATATTTCAACAACAAGTTTATGATTAAAATGATCAATGAACTTCAGCCTTACGCCATGTAATGTACGTTTCATGTTGTACTCATGGTCCTTTGTTAGTCCAGTTTAGGATAATGTCTCTGACGTATGTATCATATCAAATATATGTCATATCAAAACAAGCCCACACCTGCAGTTGTTTCAGTTTTTCACTGGTGTTTCCTGTCAGCTGGTCAACCTCACTCAGGCGGACATCCATATCAGCCAACCAAACGACAAGTTCCTCCCTTTGTGCTTCAAACCCCTCCCACTCTGAGACAAGGAGCTGAAAGAGAGAGAAAAGGGTCAATTATAAAGAAGAGAGAAAAGTGAAACCCTCCTCAGAAGGTCTGACTCGCATACCTGCAGTTGACCTGTGATGGACTCCAGTTTGGCGTTCACGTCATCCCTCGTCGATGCCAACAGCCGAGTCTGCAGGGTGCCCTGGAAGAGCTGAGTTAATGTTCCACTCCTCCTGGTCAGGCTCTCCAGCTGGATGAGCCGAGGTCTCCCCTCTCGCCGCTGCCTCTGAACACAGAAACACAAATTGCATCTGAAGCAGGAGGTGCAGATTTTTTTTTGCTATTCTTTTCTAAATGCAGGCTAGATCACGTGGAGGTATTTGGAAAACTTTTTTGGCCAGTGGACGACTGTTGTCTTGCAGAAAGTCAAATCAAACATATGCGATACACAATCAATTCACAAGAACACATTATAAAAAATAAGTCCAGTTCTTGCCTGATTTCAAGTGAATTCTGCATCAAAACAGGGTGACAGAAGTAAAACGAGTGCACAAAGCCTCACTTTGTACAAGCCTGCTATTACAGTTCTCCTCTATGCAGACGACTTTCCTGTTTTCAAGGCACAACTTGGATCTGCTGTACGAATCTTATGGATACACACTAAATGAAACAATAGTGTGCATGACTCCAGATCCTGATCCCTCATCCTAATATGGTCCCAACATAGCAACAGCAATAAAGCAGATGCTGAGGCTAAAAAAATACAAAGTCCATAAACCAATGGCTGACATGGGTTTTATCATAAGGGTGATAAATATACAGATTTCAGTCTGTCTTAGAGATTTGATGTTCATTTACCTGCAGATGCACTATATGTACCTGCTCCATGGTTTTTCACAACATTTTGCACATCACTATTTAATACAGGAAGTAGGTGAACTAAAACTAGTCATCTTTCTTTGTGAGAGGACCATATTAATGAAACCAACCTCAATGACATCATAGGGATCCCTAAAGATGCTCCTGCTGCTTCTCTTCCTCCTCATCCTAAGCTTCCTTCTCCTTGTCCTCGCCTTCCATCCAATTGTAATTCAACCTAATTGTGTTTCTCCCCCTCCTCTTCCTCATTTTGTTGGAGCTGTGAACACAATTAATGTGAATCTGGATTAATTTGTGCAAACAAGAAAAATCTACAGCTTTTTGGTCAGAGGTGCTCTTGTGATTTAAGCCGGGTAGAGTAGATTTATGTGTTGATGCTACCTGCTTCAGCTCTGGCTGCTGAGTGATATTTACACCCTGGCTGGATTACAAACTTTAACCATGTGCTGAACTTTGGCCCAGCGTTGATACCTCTTGTTAGTATAACGACCTCTTCTTAGCTTGTATGTATGATGGTGGATAAATGAAATATACAAAAAAATTAACTATATTACAAAAGAACATTAGCTTGGAAACATCAAATGACCGGAGCATAACTTGTCAACTAGTCCGAAACTAAGTTATGCAGGAACAGTCAAAGACACCTTCTCATGTCACATTTCTATATAATTCGATTAGACAATAAAGAGTTATCTAATCTAATTATTCATTCAAAACACTTATGCATAGCTGCATTTTATACAGCTCATACAGAATTCAAAGTACAGGTTCATGTGAGTATTTAATGTACGGCTCAGATCTACAGAGTTTCTAGAGCAGACACAGAGCTCACGTCACAAAAGGCTTCAGGCGCCATTTTAGTGACTTTAACAATATATTAAATTTTAATTTCGGTCTAGCTGACATTAGGTTATGTACGCAGCACGCAATTGAACCACATATTTTAGAAGCCAAAGGTTCACATTAGCTGGGAGCAGCTTCACTTAATTATAACAGTGGTTTTGTTAGGAAAACAGTTGGATACCAAATTGCGCTGACGTCAACGGCTAACGTATCTAGCTAATCGCTACTGTTAGCACAACATTAACAACAAGCTACAATGACGAGTAACAAAAACAAAACAGTAATAAGGTTTTAATGAAAATGTTTTACCTTTTCCAACAGTCCCAGAATCCACAGCTTCAAAGTCCAGCAGGTACTGAAGACTGTTATCCGTTTCACTGTCACCGTCCGTGAGAAAGTGTTTTTTTCCCCCGAAAGTCAAGGCCCGCCGCTCGCGCACTCTGTCTGCGCATGCGCATCCCAACGACTGACCCCCTCCGTCCGCTCCCGGGAGGTTATAGTTGACGTGTTCTGACGTCACTCTCTCTCTCTCTCTCTCTCTCTCTCTCTCATTTATTTGGCTCGAAACACATTAACAAATTGCTCAGTGATGAACAACTACTGTTACGTTCTAGGTCTAGGCGTGCCCTGAACGCAACAAAACATTGGCCCACTCACACTCCACCCAAGCAAGAACACAAACAACAATCTGTTTTAAAATGCTAAGCAGCCATTTATTTGCTTCAGCAGTGAGCAGTGCCAAAACTAACAAACAAAACTCCCTAATGGTCCCTACGCTTTCCTACCCAAACTGAAAACCAAACAAAAGACAATTCCCTTACCTAACTCGCTGCATGAAAAACAGGAGAAAACTTAAAAATGGCTTCTCACGCCTACTAGGCTGCTGCAGTGAACAATATATACAAGGTGGGAAAAATACTCAATTGCTACTTTACAAATCTATTTACAGCTATTTACAAAACTACGATACCAACACCACAATGATCACAACCCATGACAAACTGAACCACAGGGCTTAAATACATAGAGGGAGCAATCAGGGAATGGACAACAGGAGGGAAACACAGCTGGGGCAAATCAGAACTGATGAGACAAGGAAGCGTAAACTGAACACACTGAGATAAGACAGAACTTCAAAGTAAAACAGGAAACACATAACAGTCACGCCTAACACAAAACACTGACAACGAAGAGAGGAAGGCTGAAGCGGTCCCTCGGACCTTCCAGCGAATGGACGAGCCCCCATTTATGCTACACCCCAGCCCAGGGAAAACTGGCATGCAACATAAGGAAAATAAAAATAAGGAAGAATGCCCCCCCCACTCTCTGCTCTTAAGAAGGACGAACCAACAAAAAACAGCTACCACGGATTTCACAACAGCCAGTCAGTTTATTGAGTCCCAAAAGGTAGCAGGCATCAGGGTGAGCATGGCCAAAACAACAAACAAAAACTCTAGAAATTAGTGATGGTCCGCTTGAAGCTGAAGCTCCGGTGCGTGTGTCAAAAAAACCAACACACTGCTTCAGAAGCTCTGTGTCGAAGCTTGATTCGTTTGGCCAGAGTCACGTGATCAGTGACGTCAGAGCTTCAGTTAGAGCCTTCGGTACCTGATTCAATGGTTTATAAGTAAGCGAATCATTCGCGGGATTTGTGGAGTGTTTTGATGGTGACAGATAGCGAACCACTGATCATTCCACTGAGAGATTTGGAGCCAGCGAGGAATAGAGGAGGTTCTGTTGGGTGGGAGGATTTTGAGTTGATTTTTGGCAATCGGAGGGTTTTCCAGCTTTGTGTTCTGGCCGTTTGCTTTTGTTTTGTGCGTGTTTATTATATCTGAAAACGGGAAAAAGGTAAAATGTCAAAAATCTGCTTCCATAATATAAATATCATTAAATAACTTTAGAAAAACTTCCACTTGACTCTTTACGTGTAATGTTGTAAAAATATATTTTTTATTGTGTAATTAATCTGAAAATGGGGCCCAGGTAGACTGTATAACTGCATCTCTACCAGTTTCTCTGCAATGCAGCCTCCTCTGTGCCATGTGAAGGGATGTCCCTTAAGGCAGGAGAAATTATCTCCACGAAAAGGAACAGGTTCGGCCATCGCACACTAGAACAAATTCTCTTTTTAAATAAAAATGAAAAAGGGTTACCGTCAATGCATCATGATTTTAATTTGCAAGTTCATAAGCATTTTGCTTTTCCATTTCACAATCAATTCTACCCCCAGGTCAAAAATATGTCTGGGAAAATTTACTTAATATAATATTATTTATAAATACACCCCTCCGGCGATTAAATGCATACCTGCATGGAGGCAAGACCTCACAGCAGAAGCATACTCCATAATGTGTTTTACATTATTATATGTATATATATGTAACGTGGTATTTTTCAATTATTATATTTACCAACATCAAGAAGTCACAAGCAAAGAAAGACCACACCATGGTGCATATCTAAACAAGGAGAGTTTACTGGTCAAAACTATTTATTAAACAAATAAAACACATTTTCTTAACCACCAAAAAATACACGTTCAAAGCAACACGCCGGAGGCCCAATATCAGACAGGATTCCACTCTGTAGAGTGAGTGGGCAATCATAATGAAGCGGTTGGTTCTATTTTGTGGATTCAAGCTGCTCTTCATATTTTTGGCCACCAGATGTCACCAGAGAGGACTGTGTTGAAAAGCTTCGAGTAATGAACCGTTTTTCAATACAAGCTTCAATACTTCAGAAAGCTTCATTTGGCCATCACTACTAGAAATGAAATGCAGCTGGCTTACCTTCACAGAAAACCCCAAACGAAAATTACAGGTGTCTTACCTGCCTCCCTAACCAAAAACAGGAGAAAAGGTTGCCAAAGAAAAATGGCTTCTCACCCCTACAGCTACCGAGTAAGAAAAAGTATCGACAACTATTTACAACACAGGGGGACAATCACGACCATGACAAACTGAAACACAGGGCTTAAATACATAGAGGGAGCAATCAAGGAGTGGACAACAGGAGGGAAACACAGCTGGGGCAAATCAGAACTGACGAGACAAGGAAGCGTAAACTGAACACACTGAGATAAGACAGACCTTCAAAGTAAAACAGGAAACACATAACAGTCACGCCTAACACAAAACACTGACAACATTGGATCGTAACACTACTCAGATCATTTACCTAAGCAGTGTACATTCTGTTGTGTAATTGTTATTTACTTGTATTATATAATTTGACTTTACATACTGCTGGGTGGTTTGTAAAGTTTACAATAACTAGTATTATCATTATGCTATATTTTCAAAAATATATAATAATCTCAAAAGTAATGCCTTGGAGTAGAAAATAGTAATGCTTTAATAAAATTTAAAACTAAAGTACAGTATTTGAATGTGTGTATTGTGTCTACTGTTTGTTAACTCACCATATTCATAAGAACAATGGATGTTCTTATGTTTCAGGTACATGGGCCAGACGTGGCCGTCAAAAAGGCCAGGTGGGTCTGTTTGTTAACTCACCATATTCAGTTTGCAGGGTTAGGGGTGTGTGTGTGTGGGGGGGTTAGGGTCTTTAGGCTTTCACCCCACCCCTGCCACCAGTATAATTTTTAAGCAAATATTTCTAACTTTTATTTGAATATTCAGTTTCCTACCATCTTCTCTTAAAGGGTAATTGCCAGGTAATCCGCCCTCCCCCTTCGCACACACATGCACACAAAGAAAACACACAGTATAATTCACAGCCTCGTTATGGTGAATAAATATTTATGCCATTTACACCATCAAGCTTAGATTGCTAAGGATGAAGAACTTTTTGTTCTTTAAAGAACCATTTGTAATAGCTGAAGAACCATCCACAAAATAAAAAGGTTCTTTGACGTATGATGGTTCTTTAAAGAACCATGAAGACTTCTGAAGAACCATTTAAGAACCATAATTTTTCTGAGTGCATATCGAGACTATCTCTCCATACTAGAGCTGGGCGATATATCGAGTTTTTAAAAAATATCGATATATTTTTATACGAGATATAAGCTGTGACAATATCCTTTATATCGATATAGTCTATGTTACGTTATAATTATAGTTGTGGAGCCGCAAGTTTGCCTCTCTTTCGTCCACTTTCGTCTTTACGCAACGTTACTTGGCCTCGCCCCTCCTTCACTGAACACAACTCCCCCTCCTCCCCCATCGCTTCACCTGCAGGAAGCGACAACATGGACACGGCAAATCTCCGTTAGCGAGTTACTGCGCATCGCCCCGTGCGTGGGGCTGGATGGCGTCAACGTGTTAGCTAGCTAACCACGCTAACAAGCTAACCACGCTAACGCCATGCAGCCCAGAGGTGCTGCACGGCCTAAAATCCTTTCATTCTCTCAAAAGTTGACAGCGCGCCTTTTGTATGAATTCTGGTTGTGCTTGATGGCCTAAAACCGATTTTATGTGGAACACGGCGCTCAGCAATCTGTCAAAAATGTTTTAGTACGACTTTGGTAAGCTACGGAGCTGCACCGCTTGATGGATTGTCGGAGCATTACGGCTGAGCCTCGCGGAGTGATACGTACTGTGCTTCAACGTAATATTACCCTACTGTGTATAAGGACCATAAATGGCACCTGTTAAGAGACGTGGTTACGAAGAGGATTTCAAACTCCAGCCTGTCAGTCACACAGTAGAAGTTGGGAACAGAGCAGCTATGAAATCTGTCTCTTTGTTATTATGCTCAGTGTCTTTTAGTTTACATTTTGATCGTGGCGTGTGGATATTCTTTAAGACACTCCAGCACCCCCGGTTACATCCCACAGCGCATGTATCAAACAGCTGTGCAGACGTGACACCGGTGATCGTTTGATCTCCACTTGTGTTGTGTGTGTGTGAGTGCTTTGCGTTGAGAGTGCTGTATGTTTGTGCGTCCGTCAGGCGCATGTTCCGGCATAGTCTGTGGGCGGTGCCTCACCCCTTTCCCCAGTAGCCCCGGTATTCCCCTGCTAGCCTCGGCACTCCCCAGGTAGCCCCGGTATTCCCCTGGTGTGCCCTGCTATCCCTTAGCTTGGTTCCCCTTAGCTGGCCCTTAGCTTTCCCCTTGGTTGGTGTCCCTTCCCCGGTTTATCGCCTCAAAATAGGCTTGTGCACCGGTCGGACCACGCTGTGCGGCTGTGCACTAGCAAGTAGTTCGGCTACAGTGTGCCAACACAGCAGGGACACGGCTTCAGCGTTCAAGCATACGCTGTCGTCTGGGCTCTGTGCAGCTCGGCTGCTATGTATGTGAACACAGAGGAAATACGTCTCCAAAAGTTGATTCTGTTCATCTGGACGTAGCGTTTTGTGGGAGAGACGTTTCGTCACTCATCCAAGTGATTTCTTCAGTCTCACCTGACTGCAGGTTTCACCAATCTTATAAACAGTACAATTTGCATAATGACTGAATGACATAATGACTATGTTTGCCAAAAGCACAGCAACGCAAACAAGAGCAGAACTCACCAGGCTAGTATCGATCCTATACCGAGTACAATCAATATTTGGATCAGTCTGCCCACCACTAACATTAAACAGTGGTGACAGATGGCCCCGCCCCTCCCTGTGCATGATTCTGATGAAGGTTTCTCTGTAAAAGGGAGTTTTTCCTTCCCACTGTCACCAAGTACTTATTCATAGGGGTTGTCTGATTGCCAAGACTTTCTCCAGAACACTGTAGGGTCTTTACGGTATAACACACAGAAGATGATTTAGTGATATATTAATAAACCTGAATTGATTTTTTTTCCTAGGATGTTTGCTTAGATTGATTTTCTCTTGTATTTTTTTTCCAGGTGTCATCACATATGTTTAATCCTCATTATCATGGCAACACAGTGAGTAGCACCAACCTAAGTAATTTAAACAAGTGAAGTAATCATGAGCTCTATACTCTACACATAATGGGGCACAGATGAATGTGTTACGCAATTATTAGGTGCAAATGTTTGGGGAATTTTTTTATTTTTTTGAATAAAAAAGGTTGTTTTCTTTCCTTTTCTTTTGCTTTCTTGCTTCTAATGCTGATGCTGTCAGACATGATAACTGTGTATTAACTGTAGAAATAATAATGCATTCATATCAGTGGAACATTTACAGTGAGAGAATTCTTGATTTCATTTATTGGTAGCGTACACTACAGTGAGAGTTCATACATGGACACATTAACACAGCAGAAAAGTAAACTGAACAGCAGCTGAGACTTTAACTGATGTTATGAGGAAAAGGATGAAAAATCATTCTCCATATTTGAGAAGCCAAGTTTCAAAGTCTGAACCTTCAGCAGAAAAATTCTGACAGAACACAAAACACTTGTGTAAAATATCTCTGCAGGAAATATGAGAGCATCATCTCCAAGAGTGATCAGAGATCTGATGGACCTCCTGCTGTCTACCAGCTGAGACCAAAGAAACAGAAGTTTGGAACAAGAATGACTGTTGGAGAAAAAAATCCAAACAAGACAAACAGAACCATCTTACTGTTGGGAGAAACAGGAGCAGGAAAATCCACACTGATCAATGCTCTGCTCAACTACACCATGGGAGTGAAGTGGGAGGATAGAGTCTGGTTTACGATCGCAGAGGAGGAGAGAAGAAGTCAGACATCAGATGTGATGGTGTACGAGATCTTTGGTTTTGAAGATGAAACTCTGCCCTACTCTCTGACCATCATCGATACTCCTGGATATGGAGACACCAGAGGGACTGAACATGATGACATCATCAGTCACAGATTGTTGGACTTGTTTCAATCAGATGATGGAGTCCATGAAGTTCATGCAGTGGGTCTGGTGATGAAGGCGAGTGAAAATCGACTGGGTGACCGACTGCTGTATGTCTTTGATTCAGTGATGTCTCTGTTTGGAAAAAACTTGGAGAAAAACATTGTAGCTCTGATCACACACTCAGATGGAAGCAGACCTAAAAACCCTCTTCAAGCTCTTGAAGATTGGAATATTAAATGTGCCAAAAAAGGGAAGAATCAGCCAGTTTACTTCCTGTTTGATAACTGCCAGCTTGAAGATGAGGAAGAAGAATTTCTGAAACTAAATTTTGAAAGATCAGAGAGAGGAGTGAGAGAGTTCACAGCCTTCCTGAAAGAAAGTACACCTGTGCAGCCAGAGGCAACTCCTGAAGTGTTAAAGGAAAGAATCAGACTGACAGCCTGCATCCAAAACCTGCAAGAAAGAATCAGATTCACTGAAGTGAAACAGAGAGAGATGAAACAGACTCGGGAAGCTCTGCAGAAGAATGAAGTGGTCACTCCATGTGTTGTTTTTAAACATAAAGAACCTATCAGAGCAGAGACGTGTGGGCCGGGTTTGAAAGCAGCTGTCAGCTGTACAGTCTGTGAGGAGAACTGTCACTATCCTGGATGCACGGTGCCCTTAAATCACTGTGAGGTCTTTAGAGATGGTCTCTGCACGTCATGCACCAACAAGTGTCCTGCATCAGTGCATGTGAAAGAAAAGAGGAGATATGTGACCAGGATAAGGAGAGGTCAGAAAAATGAACCACCAGCAGAAGACAAGGATGTTTATTTATTTGGAAAGGAAATGAAACTGCTGGCAGCAGAGAAGTCCCAGTTCCTGGACGAGTCCTACCAGCATGCTGTCAGACTGGAGGAAATCGCTCTGAAAGCTGATTCAGCATCCACTGTTGTCCACTTGGACTTCCTGATTGAGAAGATGAAGCAGAAAGGAGACACAGAGAAGGTCCAGAAACTGGAGGAGATGAGAAGGAGAGAGGATGAAGAAGCACTGTGGTATGTCAAACTGAGAGCACTTACAGAACAATGACTGTAGTTTATAATTATTATTAAAATATGTAATTCATTTAAATTTTAATTACAGTAATTATAAATAATTGGTATTTTTGTTTCAAAAGTATATGATAATTATGAGAGAAAGGGTACAGATTATTATCAATGTTGAATCCTTTTTCGAACACATCAGTGTTTCTCTTAGCGTGACACTATTCAATTCAATTCAATTCAATTTTATTTATATAGCGCCAAATCACAACATAAGTCGCCTCAAGGCGCTTCATAGATACAGAGAAAAACCCAACAATCATATGACCCCCTATGAGCAAGCACTTTGGCAACAGTGGGAAGGAAAAACTCCCTTTTAACAGGAAGAAACCTCCGGCAGAACCAGGCTCAGGGAGGGGCGGGGCCATCTGCTGTGATTGGTTGGGGTGAGAGAAGGAAGACAGGATAAAGACATGCTGTGGAAGAGAGACAGAGGTTAATAACAGATATGATTCAATGCAGAGAGGTCTGTTAACACATAGTGAGTGAGAAAGGTGACTGGAAAGGAAAAACGCAATGCATCATGGGAATCCCCCGGCAGCCTACATCTATTGCAGCATAACTAAGGGAGGATTCAGGGTCACCTGGTCCAGCCCTAACTATATGCTTTAGCAAAAAGGAAAGTTTGAAGCCTAATCTTAAAAGTAGAGATAGTGTCTGTCTCCTGAATCCAAACTGGAAGCTGGTTCCACAGAAGAGGGGCCTGAAAACTGAAGGCTCTGCCTCCCATTCTACTTTTAAATACTCTAGGAACAACAAGTAGGCCTGCAGAGCGAGAGCGAAGTGCTCTAATAGGGTGATATGGTCCTACAAGGTCATTAAGATAAGATGGGCCTGATTATTTAAGACCTTGTATGTGAGGAGCAGGATTTTGAATTCAATTCTGGATTTAACAGGAAGCCAATGAAGGGAAGCCAAAACAGGAGAAATCTGCTCTCTCTTTCTAGTCCCTGTCAGGACTCTTGCTGCAGCATTTTGGATTAGCTGAAGGCTTTTCAGCGAGTTTTTTGGACATCCTGATAATAATGAATTACAGACAGAAAGCTGATTTTCATGGCTGGATTTGAAGGCTAGCTATAGAAATCTATTTTTTCTCAGATTGATTCCAGTTTCTTTATGTGTTTTGTGTGAACATGGAAAAAAAGACCAATAAAGACAAATTAACATCAGGTCGAAAGGAAGGAGAATTACAATAAAATCAATAATTTAGTCCTTCCATTCGTCCATTTTCTGACATTTATCTGTGTCTGTGTCATCGAGGACAGTAGAGGTGCACAGACCTCGCTCTCCCCAGTCTCCTCCTCTAATCTATCCAAGCCGGCCCAGAGACAGCATGTCCTGGGTCTTCTCCAGGGTGATGTCCCAAACACGTCACCTTGTTTATTTTGATATGGAGGAGTAACAGCTCTGCAGTCCCTCCCATTGACCATGTTCATAATGTTTACATGTGTACTGAAGAATTTCTGCTTTTTAGGATTAGTGAACCCATGAAGACATCACATGAAGACATCATCTCAAATAGTTTTCTCATCAGTTCAGGACCTCCTGCTGTCTGTCAGCTGAGACCACAGAAACAGAAGTTCGGATCTCTGACAAGAATGACTGTTGGAGAAAAAAATCCAAACAAGACAAACAGAACCATCTTACTGGTGGGAGAAACAGGAGCAGGAAAATCCACACTGATCAACGCTCTGGTCAACTACACCATGGGAGTGAAGTGGGAGGATGAAGTCTGGTTTACGATGGTAGAGGAGGAGGAGAAGAAGAGTCAATCAGAAGGACAGACAGAAAGTCAATCAGAAGGACAGACAGAAAGTCAGACATCAGATGTGATGGTGTACGAGCTCTTTGGTTTTGAAGGTGAAACTCTGCCCTATTCTTTGACCATCATCGATACTCCTGGTTATAGAGACACCAGAGGGATCGAACATGATGACATCATCAGTCACAGATTGTTGGACTTGTTTGGATCAGATGATGGAGTCCATGAAGTTCATGCAGTGGGTCTGGTGATGAAGGCGAGTGAAAATCGACTGGGTGACCGACTGAAGTATGTCTTTGATTCAGTGATGTCTCTGTTTGGAAAAAACATGGAAAAAAACATTGTAGCTCTGATCACACACTCAAATGGAAGCAGACCTGAAAACCCTCTTCAAGCTCTTGAAGTTGGAAATATTAAATGTGCCAAAAAAGGGAAGAAGCAGCCAGTTTACTTCCTGTTTGATAACTGCCAGCATGAAGAGCGAATGGAGGAAAACACAATTTCAAAAAATACATGGGAACTCACACAGAAAAACATGGATCAGTTCACAGACTTCTTAGAAAAATCTAGTCCTCAAAAACTGATGACAACAGTTGAAGTGTTAAATGAACGGATAAGACTGAAAGCCTCCATCCAAAACCTGAAAGAGAGGATAGAGTTTATTGACCTGAAACAGACAGAAATCAGACAGATTCAAGAAGCTCTGAGAATCCAAGAAATTATAAATAAACATGAAGTAGAGATGAAGAAAATTAAGGAATTCACTGTAGAAGTTGATGAGCCCTATAAAGATAAACAACCTATTGATGGTGGGCAGAGATTGTTGTTTTTTTACAGAGGAGCTGTCTGCTGTACAGTCTGTGAGGAGAACTGTCACTATCCTGGATGCACAATGGCCTGGAAACCTGCACACTGTAAAGTCATGAAAGGAGGTCGCTGCACTGTTTGTACCAACAAGTGTCCTGCATCAGATCATGTGAAAGAAAAGTGGAGATATGTGACCAAGACAAGGAGGGTAATGAAGACGAATGAAGAAATGAAAAAGCAGTATGAGAAGAATGAGCTAGAATGTGCGCTGGGGAGGAGTCGATTACAAACTCTTACAAAGGAAGTGAATGACCTAACAGCAGCTGATTCATCTCTGAACAAAGAAGAAATGCAGCAGAAAAATGAAGACCATCAAAAAGAAAGTGAGAAGAAGTGTACCCTGTTAGAAAATCTTGAAAAGGAAATTATCCAACTGACAGCCGAGAAGTCACAGTTCCTGGACGAGTCCTACCAACATGTTGTCAGACTGGAGCAGATCGCTCTGAAAGCTGATTCAGCATCCACTACTGTCCACTTGGACTTCCTGATTGAGAAGATGAAGCAGAAAGGAGACAGAAAGAAGGTCAAGAAACTGGAGAAGTTGAAAAGGTGAGTGGACGAAGGAATCAAAGCAGCACAAGTATGTGAACCTGAGAGCACTTACAGAATAGTGACTGTAGTTTATAATTATTATTAAAATATATAATTAATTTACATTTTAATTACAGTAATTATAAATAATTGGTATTTTCATTTTAAAGGTTTATGATAATTTTTAGAGAAAGTGTACAGATTATTATCAATGTTGAATCCTTTTTCAAACACATTAGTGAAAGTTTGTCCTGGGTTTATATCACTCTCTGCATTCAAACAGTTTCTTCTGTCAGCGTGACACAAGACTAATGAACTACGTCTGTGAAGGTTCTCAGTCGTCCAGGTCAACGTAGTCTAAGAAGCTTGGAAAGAAAAGCGTCGGGACTTCTTTAAGTTGCTTGAAGACGTTCACTTCTCATCATATCACATTTATTTGTATAGCACATTTAAAGACCAAAGTACACCAAAGTGCTTTCCAGTAAAACCATGATGCAGATAAAATCACAATAGAAAATATAAATTACAGATATAAAATAATTACATAATATAAATGCAGAGCCAGATGAAAATCACACTAATTAGCTTTGAATGCCAGGTTAAACAAGTACGTATTTAGACGAGATTTAAAAAGATTGAATAGAATCTGATGTGCGAATGTCAAGAGGGAGATTATTATATAATTTGGGTGCGGTAATGGCAAAGGCACGTCTCCTCTGGTCTTCAGCCGAGACCCAGGTTGCACTAAGAGCAGCTGACCTGATGTTCTCTAGCATATCGAGACTATCTCTCCACACCGTTACATATTCCATATGTACGGGGTACGACCCCCTTGTTCGTGGCGTGTGGATATTTCTTTACGACACTCCGGCCCACCTGGCTACGCCCCACAGCTACGTATAAAACAGCTGTGCAGACGTGACACCGGTGATCGTTGATCTCCACTTGTTGTGTGTGTGTGCGAAAGAGTGCTTACCTTGAGAGTACTGTGTGTGTGCGTCTCTTGGAGCGTGCTTCGGCATCCTCCGTGGGCAATGTATTTCTCCCTTCTAGGTCCCCTGGTAGCCCCGGTATTCCCCTGGTAGCCCCGGTATTCCCTTGGTGTCTCCGGTCCCCTGGTGTCCCCGGCCTGTTGGTCCGGCTGTTGACTAGCTGCGGCCCGCTCTCCTTGGCCTCTCTTGCGCGGAGGCTCGGCGCTCGGAGCGGGTGCTGTCGCCTGGGCACCGGGTAGCTTAGCCTGTGGGCTCGCGGCGGCGGCTTGCTGTGTGACTACTGTCAGCTGGGCTGCTGTGTTGCTTAATCCCGGTGGGGATACGGCTTAGAATCGCTATCGTGTGCTGTCGGCTAGGCTGCTGTGGGGCATACCGCGGGGGGGGAAGCCGCTTCGGCGTGCTGGCGTGCGCTGTCGGCTGGGCTACTGTGACGGCATAACACATAGGGGTAAATGGTCACACGAAGTAAACAGCTTCAGTGTTGCTATCGGCTAGCTGCTGTAGCGCACTACACAGGGATCACGCGGCTCGGCATTGCTGTTACGCCATCGCCTGCTCGCTCGGCTGTGCTGCGGCTGTGTGCATAAACGCCGTCAGCAGAGGCTGTGTCCCACTCTTCCCTGACAGTGAGGTGTGTAAGGAAGATCGCTTACCTGCCCTGCGGGAATAAACAGTGGGTTTGGGTTTCAGGCTAGGGCGGCTAACTGCTCGCACTTCCCCGTTGGTGTATGGCCCCGCCCCTTGCTAGCCACGCTGTGTGGCGGGCCACGCCTCCCCGACTTGCCTTGAGTGTGGCATTCCTATGCCTTTGGAGGATGGGCACGAGCACTGTGTGCTGTGTCTGGGTCCTGAGCATGCTATGCTGGCTAGGGAAGCCTCTGCCTCGTGCATGAATTGTTTTATTCTGCCCGAACGGACTAGGGAAGCTCGTGCTAGGTTTTTTTCTGTCAAGCGGCCTGCACCTCCCTCATCTCAGGCCTCTCAGGCGCAGGTGCGGAAGATAGCTGCTGCTGACATAGAATCTGGTCCAGCAGCTCCATGGGCCGGGTCCCCTTCTTCGTTTGTCGACCTGCCAGGCCCCTCCCATGCCTTTCCCTCCTGTGGCCCCGCCACTGAGCCTGTGCCGTTGAATGTGGACTATGGGGAGGCGGACGTTGACGAGGCCTCCGTCCTCTCCTCCGATGCCTCCCCCCTGTCTCCCGAGGTGCCCCCTGCTGGTTCCCCTGGCACAGTCTGGCCAGTTGAGTTTCTTTCAGCTTTTGGAAAGAGCGTGCCGGGCACTTGAGCTGTCCCTCCCTGAGGTGCCGGTCTCAGCGCCTTCTCGATTTGATGACGCTTCACGGCCTCAGCGCTCCTTATCTCAGGTGCCGCTGCTGCCTGATTTTCAGGACCTGGTTTGCGCACAGTTTGAGGCCCCCGCGTCCCTGCGCCGTTGGTCCCCTGCCTGTAAGTGCTTTTCGGCCATGCATGGCCAGGAGCGCATTGCCTGTGGGCCCCTTCCCCCGGTTTATCCGTCCCTGGCCCCCCTGGTTGCCCCTTCGGGCTCCCTCCTGGGGCGGGCTGCGTGCCCTAATAGGGATGTGAAAACCATGGACAGCCTCTTGGCTCAGCAGCATAGGTCTATGGCGACCCAAGACTGCCTGTCTAATTTGTCGGCCATATTGTCGCTTCATCTGCGGCATTTGGCCCGTCGATTGCAGGCTACCTCGGGTGATCTGGAGGGCGTGGGTGAGTTGCTGTCCTCGTCCTCTCTCCTAGCTTCGCTCAAGAAACATCAGGCTATTGCTACGGGCTCTTCCTTGGCTGCTTTTTGGGTGGCGCGTTGCCATCTCTGGCTGTCTCAGTCCCGGCTCCGTTCGGATGACCAGGATTACCTCATGAGGCTCCCGGTCGACCCTGCGGCCATGTTTGGCCCCGGTGCGGCTCTGCTCCTCCAGCAGGCTACGGAGACTCACCGTGCTACGCAGGAGATGTCGCGGGGCTTCCGCAAGCGTCCGGTCAGGGTAGGGCGGGCTCGTGCTTCTGTGCCTCCGCCTGGCCCTGCTGCTCCTACTTGGGGTCCTGAAGATCTCCGTACCCAGCTGGAGGCCTTTCGTAGGCGTGGCAGCCGCGCTCAGGCTTGGAGAGGGGGCCAGGGTGCCAAGAGCCAGTCGTCCTCCGGCCCCCCTCGTGATCGTGGCTCAAGAGTTGGGAGTTCGCCTTGTAATTGGAAGGTTTCCGGTTCGAGCCCCGGCTTGGACAGTCTCGGCCGTTGTGTCCTTGGGCAAGACACTTCACCCGTTGCCTACTGGTGGTGGTCAGATTGCCCGGTGGCGCCAGTGTCCGGCAGCCTCGCCTCTGTCAGTGCGCCCCAGGGTGGCTGTGGCTACAATGTAGCTTGCCATCACCAGTGTGTGAATGTGTGTGTGAATGGGTGGATGACTGGATATGTAAAGCGCTTTGGGGTCCTTAGGGACTAGTAAAAGCGCTATATAAATACAGGCCATTTACCATTTTTTACCATTCCTGATGTTTCCATGGGCCAGGCCGCCCTGCCCGCCTCCCTGGCTACAGAACAGCGCAGGGTTGCCTGGTCGGCCCTGGGGGCGGACCCTTGGGTGGTATCTACCATGACCCAGGGTTATCGCCTTCAGTTTTGCCGCAGACCTCCCCTGACTTCCACTCCAACCTTCACCTCCGTGGCCGACCCGGGTCAGGGCTGGGTGCTGCGGGAGGAACTGGGGTCCCTTCTATCGAAGGGCGCCATACGGGAGGTGGACGCCAGGGACCACTGGGTGGGGTTCTTCTCCCGTTACTTTTTGGTCCCAAAGCGGGATGGGGGTCTCTGTGCCATTCTGGACCTCAGGGGCCTCATTCGCTATCTCCAACCCCTGAAGTGCAAGATGCCCACAGTCCCCAGGGTGCGTCAGGCCATCGCTGCGGGGGACTGGCCACCATCGACCTGAAGGACGCCTACTTCCATATCCCTATCTGGCAGGGTCACTGGCGGTTCCTCAGGTTTGGGTTCGAGGGGCGGATCTTCGAGTTCCGCGTCCTCCCCTTTGGCATTTCCCTGGCGCCCCGTACCTTTACCAGGTGCATGGATGCTGCCCTTGCTCCTATGAGGCTGCAGGGCGTCAGGGTTCTCAATTATTTGGACGACTGGCTTATCTGCGCTTCCTCGGACGAACAGTGTCGCAGCCATGTTGCCCTGTTGGTCTAGCATATTCAGGCTCTGGGACTACGCCTGAATCTCAAGAAGTCCAGGTTGGAGCCGACCCAAACCACCACCTTTCTGGGCATGTCCCTCGACTCTGTCAAGGCCTTGGTCTCCCTGATGGCAGATCGCCAGAGGGTCCTCAGTGCGTGCCTGGCCTCCTTCAGCCTCCACTCTCGGGTGCGCTGGGGACTGTGTCTCCGCCTCATGGGCCTGATGGCTGCTACAGTGCAGGTGGTCCCATTGGCTCTCCTGCACATGAGACCGGTTCAGCGTTGCCTGCTGTCTCTCGGCCTCTGCCATCCACCGTGCTGGTTTCCCGGGGCCTGGCCCGGGCCCTGCGGTGGTGGAGGGACCCTGTCAATCTCCGACAGGGTCAGGCGATGGGTCCTGTGACTCGCCGGCTGGTGGTCTTCTCAGACGCCTCCCCAGTCGGCTGGGGGGCGGTCCACGAAGGTTGCGGGGTCAGCGGGTGCTGGTCGGGCCCATGGTTGTCCCAACACATCAATGTCCTGGAGTTGCGAGCCGCTTTCCTGGCACTTCAGCTTTTTTCGCCTCGGCTGTGGGGGTTTCACGTTATTGTCCGGACAGACAGCACCGTGGCAGCTGCCTATATCAACCGCCATGGCGGGTTGGGCTCTCCTCCCCTCTGCAACATGGCCACCAGACTGTGGTTGTGGGCCCACCCCAGGTTTCTGCGGCTACCGCTGGGGATTGTACGCCGCCTGGTGCGCGGCCCACGGGCAGGACCCCCATGGCGCGATGGTGGACGTCATCCTGAGCTTCCTGCAGTCCCAGCTGGAGGCTGGCAGGGCCGCCGCCACATTGCGTGGCCTGGTGGCTGCCATTAAGGCTGTTCACCTTGGTCGCTCAGCCATTAGTGACGCCGATGCCGTCTTGATTTCCCTATTCCTGAGAGGCACCTGTTGCCTCACGGCTCGTGCGCCGGGGTCCGCAGTCCCCCCCGGGATATGGACCTGGTCCTTGGTGCCCTTGTGCACCCTGCCTTCGAACCTCTGCATGAAGCTGGGTTGAAGTGGCTGTCGCTCAAGACCGCTTTTCTCCTCGCTATTACATCTGCTAGACGAATCAGCGAGCTGCAGGCCCTGTCGGTCCATCGTGACTGTTGCAGATGGCTACCGGACGGTCAAGGGGTGGTCCTTCGGCCTAACCCTGCCTTCCTGCCTAAGTCCCTCTCCGATTTTCACCTCTCCCAGTCGGTTGAGCTGCGGTCAGCCCCCACTGACGGTCTGGATCGGGAGGCGGCACAGCGTCTCCAGGCCCTGTGCCCCATTCATGTACTGGCGCCGTACATTGCTCGTACTCAGCCGTTTCGTTCCACGGACCAACTGTTCGTCTCGTTCCATCCTGGGTTGCTTTGCAGGCCCCTATCCAAGCCCCGGTTGTCCCACTGGGTCGTGGAGGCCATCCGCCAGGCTTATGCCTCGGCCGGTGTCCCTCTCACCTTGGGCGTTCGGGCCCATTCTACGCGTAGTGTGGCCACTTCCTGGGCTTTGTGGAGAGGCGCCTCCCTCTCCACTGTCTGTGAGGCAGCGACGTGCTCCTCGGCCTCCACCTTCACGCGGTTCTACCGCTTGAATGTCGCGGGGTGTCTTACAGAGTTACCCCGTACATATGGAATATGTAACGGTGTGGAGAGATAGTCTCTCACTAAGAGAACCAAGGTTACAACGTAACCGTACGTTCTCTAGCATATCGAGACTCTCTCCACCGTGAGGCCACACGGAGACGCGTTTCGATCAAACGATCACCTGTGTCACTTCTGCACAGCTGTTTTATACGTAGCTGTGGGGCATAGCCGGGTGGGCCAGAGTGTCTTAAAGAAATATCCACACGCCACGACCAAGGGTGTCGTACCCCGTACATATGGAATATGTAACGGTGTGGAGAGAAAGTCTCTCACTAAGAGAACCAAGGTTACAACGTAACCGTACAATCTTAGTGCTCTCTTAGGGCTATACAGACAAAGGAGATCCGCTAAGTAATCAGTTGCCATATTATTTAGGATTTTATAAGTAAAAAATAAGATTTTAAAATCGATTCGATATTTGATAGGAAGCCAGTGTAAGTTAGCTAGAACATGGGTGATGAAATCATACCTGCTAGTGCCAGTTCAGCAACGTTATTAAATCCAGTTCTTTGTATTCTTTACGGCAAAGAAAGACACGGCTCAAAGTGGTCTAACTCAAAAAATTATCTTTAATTTTACATTTTCCGGAAAATGGAGACTGAGCACACACAGAAATGCCAGCTCAGGTCTGGGGCATTAGGAGCCTGTCTCGCTATATATTTTGCAGCACGTCACCCATAGTTTCGATACAAACAAACCCTTATATGGAACAAGTTCCTCCTTTTGTCTGGCTTCCTGTATTTATTAATATGCTTGTACAGCTCTACACTAACTTCCTGTTTTTCAGTCTGGCTGAGCACTTAGTTTGTGAGTCAAAAGTAGACTTGCTTTACAAGCTTCATTATTAAAGTACATAAAACAATAAAATCAGAAAATAAGCACTAAGAATATATATTTAAATCTCAACAATGTGCTGCGGCATGTTGGTCCAACTGCAATCACTGAAGGAGGGAAGATTGGAGGCCCAAGTAAAGAGTTACAATAATCTAGTAATAATCTAGGTTTAGCCTTAGAAATTTGGCGTGGTTGATGAAAGCTAGTTTTTACCACAGTAGACACCTGTTTATCCAGTTTGAAGGAACTGTCCATAAAAACTCCAAGATTCCTAACAGCATCAGTGAGGTGAATAGCAACAGGCCCAAGTGTACCAGTTAGTTGTCCCAGAGGCATATTTATATCAACAACAATAATTTCCATCTTCTTTTCATTCAGAGTAAGAGACTTACATGATAGCCAGTCTTTGAAATCCCTCAAACAATAAAACAGAGGATGTGGTGAAGATGAAACATCCCCGGACAAGTGGAGATAGATTTGAATATCATCAGCATCACAATGAAATGAGACATTGTGTTTTTCAAAAATGGAGCCCAAGGGCAACATGTACAGGGAGAACAACACAGGACCCAGCACCGAGCCTTGAGGCACACCACAGCCAAAAGGGGCAAAACAAGAGGAATATTTTCCCATCGTGACAGAGAATGACCTCTCAGAAAAATATGATTTAAACCATGAAAGAACATTTCCTCTAAGGCCAACTACATGTTCTAACCTTGCCAAAAGAATCTCATGGTCAACTGTATCAAAGGCTGAAGTCAGATCTAAGACTGCAGAGCGCCCAGAGTCAGCGATTAGAAGAAGGTCATTGAAAACTCTTAGTAGGGTAGTTTCAGTACATTGATGCAGTTTAAATCTGGACTGGAATTTATCACTGATACCGTTTATCTCGGAATGGGTCTGTAGTTGTTGAAGCACTGCTTTCTCTAAAATTTTTGACATAAAAGGTAGTTTAGAAATTGGCTTGTAATTTGTGAGAACATTATGATCAAGGCTGCTTTTCTTGATAACAGGTTGCGCCACTGGAGGAGTTGTACTTACATCTTATGCCATCAGCTTGTCCTCGGTCACAGTTTCCTTCCACATATAGCTTTGCAAAAACCGCATAAAAAGCGCTTGCAGGAATAAAAACACAATATTCCAGAAACACGCTTTGCCGATCCGATCAGCTGTTCGTAACACTTCCTACGTCCATCAGCGTGAACGGTCACATGTCCGCCATGACCTGGCCGAAACCGGAAGTGTCGTCATTTTGCGGAAATGTAGTTTTTTACCATCAGGGCCTCCTGAGGCTATACTTGTGTTTATAAAAGTTATGTTTGACTTTATGACTTTGTGTCGTTTCTGGGATGCTTAGGACTCATATTGCACTGCTGGAAATAGTTTATTTTGATGCATATGCTGTTATTTAGCAAATTTGCATTATAATATTTATTTTCGTTTTCCCTGCAGTATATGAAAATTGGTGTGTTTCAAAAATAAAACTATGAAGACACTCAAAATAAGTTTCCTGTGGTGGGAAACTATTTTGTGCAACTTTTTTGTATTTACAGTTTTGAGGGATAAGCCTCTTAAATTTCTCTAACTAGAAATATATGTTAAAAAAACCAAAACGATTTTAAATATTTTTGTAGTTTATTGCACTTTTTTGTAATTTATGTAAGTAGTATGCACTTAATGCATGCATATTATTAAAATTTGGGCTATAATGGTTGTATTGATGTATAGCAACTTGAAATGCTCCCAAAAATGGCTCCACAGCATGTAAAAATATAATATAAGCTCTGGCGGACTTGGTTCTATGGTAGCTCTTAAAGGGTTAATCACTGTGTAGAGCAGGGGTGTCAAACTCCAGGCCTCGAGAGCCGGTGTCCTGCAGGTTTTGGATAACATCCTGGGTCAACACACCTGAATCAAATGATTAGTTCATTACCAGTCTTCTGGAGAACTGCAAGGCACGTTGAGGAGGTCATTTAGCCATTTAAATCAGTTGTGTTGGATCAAGGACACATCTAAAACCTGCAGGACACCGGCCCTCGAGGCCTGGAGTTCGACACCTGTGGTGTAGAGGCTAAGCTTGAAGCCACTGAGGTGTCCATTAATGGGGGGTTGGCGGGATGTCACAGGTATGCATGCAATTCAAAAAACAGTCCAATAACTCCACAGTGTACTTATCTTGTCCTTTTAGTCTTTATTCTAACACAACTTTACCATAACAGTGCAGCGGTCACAAACTGTTTGCCTTCCTACCCTGAACAACACACCTGATGCTGATTATGTGCATCTACCTTAAAAGGTCCGCCTCACAACATATGTGAATGTTAAAATCACCAGAAATAAGAACACGATCATAATTTACCCTGAGGTACCCCTGAGCAAGGTACCATCCCTACACACTGCTCCCCGGGCAACCACATGACTGTCATGTCAACCCAGTCAAAGGATGAAGAAACAATTATATTTGTTCAGCGTGTGAATTACAAGTGAAGAAATAAAAATTAGAGCTTGCTTCTGTTTAGTGGACAGTGTACAGTCAGCCTCCCCAGTCTAATAAAGAGTTGCAGTGTGACAACTAGTGCTTTGGGAGAGCAGACAGAAAAAAACCAATCTAGATGGAAAAAAGAAAAAAAGTTTTAATTTTATGTAATTTTGATGCTGAGCAGAAAAGGTTCGGCTCACTTTTCGATGTTAAACAGTAACCTGTTCGAAATGTTTACATGTGTACTGAAGACTTCTGTTTCCAACTTGTACAGAGTGCTGCAGCTCGCCTTTTGACTCGTGTGAAGAAACACCAACATATTACTCTGGCGCTTGCTTCTCTTCATTGGCTTCCAGTGTGTTTTAGAATTAAATTCAAAATCTTACTTTTGACTTATAAAGTGCTAAATGGCCAGGCACCAGACTATTTGTCTTACCTATTGCAGCTTTATACGCCCTCTAGAGCCCTTCGATCAAGCGATCACCTGCTCCTTACCTCACATAAGTCTAGGATGGTTCATAGAGGAAATCGGGCATTTGCGGTTGTGGCACCGAACATGTGGAATGATCTTCCTCTCCACATTAGAAAGGCCCCAACTGTTACTCTTTTTAAATCGCATCTTAAAACATATTTTTTTACTCTGGCTTTCGAAACTGTTTGAGAGTTACCAATTCTTTTATCCTAATTTTCTTTGAATTTCCTTACCTGTTGTTGTCAATGTCATTGTTTAATTGTTATTTTGTACAGCACTTTGGTCAGCTCCCTGTTGTTATTAAATGTGCTTTATAAATACAGAAATAAAATGAAATGTTCTTTTCTGTGCAGGATCAGTTTGACCTCATCACCACATGAAGACATCATCTCAAAAAGTTTTCTCATCAGTTCAGGACCTCCTGCTGTCTACCAGCTGAGACCACAGAAACAGAAGTTTGGATCTCTGACAAGAATCACTGTTGGAGAAAAAAATCCAGATGAGACAAACAGAACCATCTTACTGGTGGGAGAAACAGGAGCAGGAAAATCTACTCTGATCAACGCTCTGCTCAACTACACCATGGGAGTGAAGTGGGAGGATGAAGTCTGGTTTATGATCGCAGAGGAGGAGAGAAGAAGTCAGACATCAGATGTGATGGTGTACGAGATCTTTGGTTTTGAAGATGAAACTCTGCCCTACTCTCTGACCATCATCGATACTCCTGGTTATAGAGACACCAGAGGGATCGAACATGATGACATCATCAGTCACAGATTGTTGGACTTGTTTGGATCAGATGATGGAGTCCATGAAGTTCATGCAGTGGGTCTGGTGATGAAGGCGAGTGAGAATCGACTGGGTGACCGACTGAAGTATGTCTTTGATTCAGTGATGTCTCTGTTTGGAAAAAACATGGAGAAAAACATCGTAGCTCTGATCACACACTCAGATGCAAGCAGACCTAAAAACCCTCTTCAAGCTCTTGAAGATTGGAATATTAAATGTGCCAAAAAAGGGAAGAATCAGCCAGTTTACTTCCTGTTTGATAACTGCCAGCATGAAGAGCGAATGGAGGAAAACACAATTTCAAAAAATACATGGGAACTCACACAGAAAAACATGGATCAGTTCACAGACTTCTTAGAAAAATCTAGTCCTCAAAAACTGATGACAACAGTTGAAGTGTTAAATGAACGGATAAGACTGAAAGCCTCCATCCAAAACCTGAAAGAGAGAATCAAGCTGGCTGAAGTGAAACAGAGAGAAACCAGAAACATGAAAGAAGCCCTGAAACAGGCAGGAAATAAAATGGACATTAAGAAAATATTGAGTCTTTCAGAAAATCTTGAAAATGAAATGAAACAGCTGACAGCCGAGAAGTCGCGGTTCCTGGACGAGTCCTACCAGCATGCTGTCAGACTGGAGCAGATCGCTCTGAAAGCTGATTCCGCATCCACTATGGTCCACTTGGACTTCCTGATTGAGAAGATGAAGCAGAAAGGAGACACAGAGAAGGTCCAGAAACTGGAGGAGATGAGAAGATGAGTGGACGAAGGAGCCAAAGCACATGTTGGTACGAGCTTCAACGAACTCCATCAGCTGTCAGAAACATTGGGAGATCCTTCCCCTGCTGTCAAACAAGTAAAGAAGCATCAGGCAGCAGTGTAGATGCTTTTCCCGATACTCTCTATACTACATGTTCAGATGCACGCCACATGTTTGTTTGTTCTTTCTAACAGATGGCACATTACTATTAATAAACACCAGTTATTTATTGATTACTGATCAGCACTGACATCTCTACTCAGAGAGAGCTTCATAATGTTTTCATGTTAAGGAGAAGTGACAGTGCCTCAGTGTTTGTGTCAGGAAGAGCAGTTTTATGCATCTGACATCAAGTCTGTACCAAATACAACATGTGGCTCCAGATGTTTGTCACCATCCTGGGTCATGTGACCCAGCATTAAGCGTTTATTGTTGTATTTGTGATTTCTTAGGTATATTTAAAGGATGTTAAATTTTAGTATTATTAACAGGTTGCCTTTCAGTCTAGTTTAGGTTATTCTATGTATTCTTAGTTATGAGTCTGTTGGTAGTATATTACATGGTCTGTCTTGTCCTCAGTGTTTCAGTATGTCTGTGTCTAAATCCCCCTTTTCAAGTGTGGGATTATAATATTATTTTATGCCATGTTATGCCCCTAATTAAAGATTGTGAATTATTATGTAGTTTTAGTTTGCATTATTCTCCTGAATTAGAAGAAGCTGATAACTATTGCATTTGTTAAACTGACTCCCGTAGCCGGCATGCATATGGCCGCTGTCCACGCCGACGTCCACTTTAAAAGGCTGGCAGCAGCAGGAAAAGAAACCTCGCAACAGGAACAGACGGTAAAAGCAAAGCAGCAGCACTTCAGTTAGCGTAGCGTTGTGCAAAACTAAGGCCCACACTTCTGAGTAAACAGGGTCATGAATCATGAGCAGAGAGGCTCATAGGAGGCTTCTACAGCTACGACCTAAAAACAACATCTGTTTACCACCAAGTAAGGTAATGTACACACTACAATGAGTAAACACCTAGCAGCCGCGATGGAGGCTTCAGAAGGGTAACCCGCAGATGATCTCTGCAACACCAAGGGAAGTCAGGTGACCAAAAAGGAGATCACAGATAAGCGATCCAGGAATGGTCAAATGGCCACTATTTATACTAGCGCCCCCTAATGGGCCAGGCCGAAAGTGGGTTGAACCGAGATATAACATTCGTCCTGCCACACATGGATCTGTTACATTTATAATTTCAGCGTTCCTCATAGAGCCCCCACTCCTCCTGTTATTTTGGTTCTCTGTTCAGCTTACACGTCATACACAGTTTCGGTCAAAACAACTTCTTTACCTCTGCCCTTACTTAATGTGTATGTGTGTGTGCTGCTGCTCTGGTCTGCCTAGTTCCGCTTTTCCTGTCTGCACATCTGCATCCTGTTCTTAATACACTGCCTCTGCAGCTCTGCACAAGACTTCCTGATAATCCAAAACACTGCAGGAAGCTCACATGTGGTAAATCCACTGCATCGGCACAACCGTCACTGCCAGTCGACTAATGTGACACTTGCAGACTGAGTGATGCTGGTGGTTTGTGCTGAGTGTGAGACAGAGCTGACCTCTGACCTCAGGGTGGAGAAACCTGATAGAAAATCTGACTCAGCAAAAATGTAGCCAAGGTCACATGTAAGAGGACAGCCAATGAAACAGCTGGGTGAGTTGTAACTAATAACTCAGCTGACACAGTCAGACAGCCTGTTTCTATGGCAGGTTTATTTGGCTGTTTTGGAAAGGATCTTATCCTAATGACTCAGTTTAACTAAATGTAAAATCCTTGTATTCTGAGTAACTTTATGATTGGCTGCATGTGATGTGGGGACATGTGGCAGTTATAACAAACATAACTTAGGCTGCGTGTAAATGGGCTCTGTGCAGCTTTGAATCAGCTCCTGTTGGCCTCCAGCTTCTGGAAACACTTCCAAGCAGAGCTGCCGCTTTGCAAGCCCGACTGGGACCAGTTCCCACAGCAGGTGGTCCCATCATGTCAGTGGTTGCTGTGTGGGTGAGGAAAGGACTCACAGGGAGGTGAAGGCTGCTGTTTATCATCAGGAACACAGGATGACTGGCTGAGCTGAAAGGACTGAAGCGAACACACGTGCAGAGTCGAGCACATCAACATCAACAATGACGCTGAGCAGAGAGACACTGAGGGTTTAAACACTCTGGCTGATGATGATGATCAGGGACACACAGCTGAACTGAACTAATAACACACAGGAAACAAACATGACAGCAGGAAATGTGAACAGGTGAATAAACATGAAACAAGTGCAAACACTGGGCGAACACCAGGAACCCGACACACCAGTGACACCAGGAAGTAACTGTGCATGTCATCAGTGTGGATCCATGAAGACTGAATGAGTGATTTCCTGATATGTATGGTGATCAAATCACTTCTGTATGAACTGTGTGTTTCCAGCTGGTTGTAGGTCACAGCTTTATATTCATTGGATATGAAACCTTGATGCTTGTTTGAAGGACACAGAGGGACCTTGTTTCCTTCTTTCCTTCCTCTCTGCTTCACCTGCTGCTCTTCACTCTGTTACTTTGTGACTCTGGTTAAAGACACGTGGGTGGTGTCTCCACCTGTAGATGGAGCAGCAGCTGGTCTGCTGAGTTCCTCTGACCGTCTTTGATTTGTGCTTCCAGAGTTTAACAGGAAGGTGAAGCGAGAGAAAGAGCAGGAAGAAAAGCTGAGTTTCCTCTCTGTGTCACATCCACAGTGTCTTTAGATGATGGAGTGACTGCAGAGAGAGTTCACAGCTGCACTGTTTGTGCCCTTTAGATGTGCACTTATTCCAAATATGCATCATCACTGCGCAGTGAGCAGGATGGAGGAAAGAAAGCATTCAGTGTGTGTGCTCGTTCACACTGAACAGATAAGACTGGATCACATATTTGTGCATGTAGAGGCTGCACTCTCATTAATATGAGCTGTGCTTCATGTTAATAAGAAGCACAGCTCATATTAATATGATAATGTGTATACAGTCTCATGTTAATATGAGCTCAAGCTGCTCTTCAAGCAGCTCGTCTTTACTTTAATACTCAGAGCTTTACTGCAGCAATGATTCAGAGTTTCAGCTTTTGAACAGACTCGAGTGATGAAAACACAGAAAGCTAAAGTCACAGGTTCACCTGTTCACACCTGCTGGCAGATCACCTGTCAGCACCTTCATGTCATCAATCTCTGATGTTGATCCTCCAACAGTTACAGACTGACGGATTCTCCTGTGACCTGCTGACATCATCCTGAACACAGTAAAGCTTATTTGTCAGGCAGCTGCAGGTCTGTGTGACGTGTTGGACACAAACAGGAAGTGGATGCAAGTGTGTCACACTGTGACCTCTGAGGACTCAAATGTTTCAATCTAGCACAAATCAGTCTGATTACAAACCTGAACAGTTACTGATCAGCTCAGTTGGTCATGCTCACCTGCACTAACCTGATCATTGTGTCTTTAAAAGCTTCCTGTGCGTCACTAACATCTCTGCATCGTTTGCAGTCAGAGGAGACGTGCTGGCAAAGTTGAACCTTCATCAACATTTACACTTTGTTTTCTTCAGCTTTCACTGCTGCTGCCTAAAAACAAAGCGACGGTACCAACGATGAAGAGCTCAGTCTGGACTGAGTGTTTGCTTCAGTATCATCTGTGACGTCACGCTTTGGCTCTTTAACATGTTAAATACATTTTCCTGTGAAACAGTAGATAAGTTGAACAGCACTGATATCAGTGACAGTCCAAAGACTTTGGTGCTCGGCAAAGCTTCAAGTTTCAGCTTTTGTTGTGATGCACAGACAAACAGAGCAGCCACGTTTATCTAGAATGAAACTCTTTGGCTCCTCAGCTTTACATCAGCATACAGAGAGTGTGCAGTTCTGTTATGGAGAAAAAAAAGAGGTACAGTAGGTGCCCTGGAGGAAGCATGTGTTGAAAGTTGGACATCAACTTTAAAGAAGGATTTTTTAATTAATTTTTGAATACGATGGAATATTTCACTTAACCCTTAATGGCTTTGAGGATAAGTGTCCTTTAATTTATGAGGAACATTATCTGTCTCGCTCATGTCTGCGGCGGGCTCGCTTAGCAAGGGTCGAACCTTAGGACCCTTACTGGATACAGACGCCCCAGAATGAAGAGAATATCTATGGTTTTGTAGTTTTTCTCAGGAAATCATCCTTCAGTCTTCCTCAGTTTCTTTAAGTCACCAACTGGACCTGCTTGCTGAGATTTGGTCAAACCTGCAAAAACTGAAGTTTATGTGCGACGTCGTGGCCCTTTTTACACATGAGCTCTGGTTTCCATTTTATCAAGATATTTGCTAATAAATAAATGTTACTGTCAGCTGACCAGGAGGGCAAAGTGGTAGCAATCATGTACAACAATGTGTATAACCTCACACATTTTTCCCAAACTGAAACCAGATCAGTAAAGTAGATGAGATGTCAGTGAATAAAGCACAGGGGCAAGTTAAAGTAAAGTCTAATTTATTTATTGGTTTAGGGCTCAGAAAACAAAGAATCACATGTTGAAATTAATGCACAGGAAACATCAAATCAGTATTTCGTCAGGGAGAAAGGACCCAAAATGCAGGACTAAACTCGAACACACTCAGAGTACGATGCAACAGGGAGCACAGGAAAACACAGGGCTTAAATACACAGGGAGTAATCAGGGAATGGAAACAGGAGGGGAACACAGCTGGAAGAAACCACACCCCACGAGACAGGCGAAACGTGACCTGAACCCACAGAACCAACAAAAGATTATTAAATCCTTGAAATCTTCCTTCCTCAAAGGTTAGTGATGATTTTCTAAAAAACACTTGGTGGAGCGTTTCAGTCTGATTTCATCAATAATCCAACTCAGTACATCCCATCCACGCAAGCATGTGTTACCTGCTCAGCTGATCTTTAATGATTCGATGTTAAAACTTTATTTTTAAACAACTAAAGCTTTTAACTCCAGAGAATTTTGCTCATTCGGGTTACTTCAGGGTTAACCCTGAGTTTTCTGTCCTACGGAGCTGGTTCACAATCTCAAACAGCTGCAGCTGAGAGAACATAAACTCAAACTGTCAGGAGCAGGTTATGTCTTTTAACCCTTGTGTGGTGTTCATATTTTTGTTACTCAACCAGTGTTCATGGGTCTGGTGGACCCGCTAGAGTTTTGGCTTTCCAAATTAACACTATCAAACAATTTTATGTTAAATTACTCAACAGATGTTTACTTCATCCCAATTACAAACCATATGAACAGCAAACATGGTTAATTTTTTCCCTTTACCTTTGTCAGATCACATTTATGAATTAATGTGCTTCTCGTTTTTTTTTTGTTTTTTTTATAAAATGTTATAAAAAAATAAATCAGTTGTAATCAAGTGGAGTGAGTGGAAAGACACAACACATTTACACGTGAAGCAATATGTTTCACAACTAAATGGGATCAGCTGCTCATCAATGGTGGCATTAGGCCCAGGTTTGTAAAACAGGGGGAGGTGGTGCACCCACTTATCCCACACTGTCCTGATGGCAGCTAGCTTGTCTCTCTGCTGTCGAGCTGGTCTGTCGTCTCGGTTATCAAAACGGATAATCCTGGAAATTTTGTGGAAGTTTTCCAGAGACACTGATGCACGGAAAGGTTCGTGCCGGTTTCTGCATCCCACAGGGATTCTGTGGATTCCCCTTCGGACCTGAAAACTCCTGCAAGGATAAGAACCCCAAAGTAGGCCTTTGGGGTTCTTAGATTAATTTGGTCTCCTTCCACCTCTCTCCAAAAACACACCTTCCTTCTAGATTACTGCAATCCAGAATAATTTTCTGGATGGAATCTGGGATGAAAAGCTCAAATGAAGACTTGATGTCCTGCACATGAGTAATTTCAGCCGTGTTGGCCCTGGCTTATCACAGTAACAGCTCTGCAGGGTGGCTCATTTCTTAGGCAAGAAGACCAATTTCACCAGTTATTGACATCCATATTTCTTCACTTGCTGTCTGGTGGGCTTGTTCTGGTCCTAGAGCTGGCTGCAGATGGGGTACTCGTCTTCGTTTTGTTACTAAATGGTGCTCAACCTCATCCTCTTCTTCAAAGTCACTGTCAGACTCTGAATTTTCAGAAATGTGAAATATTCTGAAACCTCTTTGTCAACATCATCATCAGAAGCCCCTCTCTCTTCCAAAATCAATTGGATGGCCCTCGCAGCAGATAATCTTTTGCCATCTTGATCAGTTGTGATAAAGAACCACACTGGCAAAGTCTTATTTATACTATTATGCCCCTAATTTGCAGGTGGGACAGGGTATGAGAAAATAAAATTTGGATCCCTCAAGAAAGAGGGTAAAATGTGTGGGAATGTCAGAGCAGACGGTGTTGGTAGTTGAATTTTCAACAATGCTGCAACTTTGTGCGGAGCAGGAGGGGAAGAAAACACTATCAGCAGCACCAGAGAGGAGGAGGACAGAGTGTGGGAACACAGGACCTGCACTTTCAACACTTTTATTAGACCTGGGTCCAGTGGACCCGAACACCTTGTATGTAATGTAAATGCGTGGGGGGAGGTACAGTATGAGGTCATTGAAAATTAGTTTGGATTTATGTTCTTCACAGAAAATAAGCCAAAGCCAATGAATTTCAGGTTGAAAAAACAATTAATTCTTTAATTTTTCTTCTGAAAAAAACTGAAAACGGGTCTCACAGACCCGAACACTATACAAGGGTTAAAGCGTGCTTTCAGTGACATATTGATTATCTGCTGGGTGAAATGTGTTCGTGTGATCAGAAAATGATTCTGCTCTGCTGATGAGTCTGTTCCACTGCCACAAACATGAAACACACACCTCGATACCTGTTCAACCAACCACACCTGTGAAATAAACAGCCATACTGAGCGTTGATCGCTTTTTACAACAGGATTGTATTTTACTGGTATTTCTTTTATACTCCTTTTTCATCACTATTCCTAATGTCTGTTGTGTTGTAAGGAGCGTTTTCTGTGGAAGATGGGGGAACCCTGGGTTAACTCAAGTTTATATCTGTTTATCCTGATAAGTAAAAATAATACTAATGAAGGGTGATCAGGCCTTTCCTCGAGATCTGCCCCAAAAACAATCAGAGCTCATATTTGCATAATTACTTTATTTTTATTCAATTACTTTATGTGTACTTCAACTTTCAGCGTTGCAACGCTGAAGTTTGTCATGCTGGATTTAATGGTGACATTAAAATCTGTGTGAGTCAGATCATAGCCATCAGCTTTTCCTCTGACAAACCCTCTCTCAGGAGTGCGATACATCTTATGATAAAGAGCACTATCACTGTTTGTTTCCCCGTCAAAGACTCCGACGGCGCACCAGTTAGAGTACAGGCCGTAGTCAAAAGGAACCGAGAACAGGACGGCTATTTTCTTATCAGCTCTGTCTGCAGCTGTATCGTAGAGATCGTAGGTGAAGACTCCAACAGATCCTCGCGCTGTGCCGCCAGTCTTAGAGAACAGAGCGCTGCCACATTCAGAAGGCCCAAGTTTTGTTGGCAAAGGGATTTGGCAGAGTCCGCTAACAAGATGCAGACTAGTGAGGAAAAAGAAAAATATGAATTAATATTCTTATTCCAACAGGACCCTAACTCTCATAATGAGTCAGGTGGATGAGTTTGTTTAGAGAAAGAAACATGGACAGGGCTATTGCTGCTGAGATGACAACATCATGTCAGTGTTCAGAAGAAATTTACTGCTCGTCTATTCAATTCAATTCAATATTATTTATATAGCGCCAAATCACAACAAAAGTCGCCTCAAGGCGCTTCATAGATACAGAGAAAAACCCAACAATCACATGACCCCCTATGAGCAAGCACTTTGGCGACAGTGGGAAGGAAAAACTCCCTTTTAACAGGAAGAAACCTCCAGCAGAACCAGGCTCAGGGAGGGGCGGGGCCATCTGCTGTGATTGGTTGGGGCGAGAGAAGGAAGACAGGATAAAGACATGCTGTGGAAGAGAGACAGAGGTTAATAACAGATATGATTCAATGCAGAGAGGTCTGTTAATACATAGTGAGTGAGAAAGGTGACTGGAAAGGAAAAACTCAATGCATCATGGGAATCCCCCGGCAGCCTACGTCTATTGCAGCATAACTAAGGGAGGATTCAGGGTCACCTGGTCCAGCCCTAACTATATGCTTTAGCAAAAAGGAAAGTTTGAAGCCTAATCTTAAAAGTAGAGATAGTGTCTGTCTCCCGAATCCAAACTGGAAGCTGGTTCCACAGAAGAGGGGCCTGAAAACTGAAGGCTCTGCCTCCCATTCTACTTTTAAATACTCTAGGAACAACAAGTAGGCCTGCAGAGCGAGAGCGAAGTGCTCTAATAGGGTGATATGGTACTACAAGGTCATTAAGATAAGATGGGGCCTGATTATTTAAGACCTTGTATGTGAGGAGCAGGATTTTGAATTCAATTCTGGATTTAACAGGAAGCCAATGAAGGGAAGCCAAAACAGGAGAAATATGCTCTCTCTTTCTAGTCCCTGTCAGGACTCTTGCTGCAGTATTTTGGATTAGCTGAAGGCTTTTCAGTGAGTTTTTAGGACTTCCTGATAATAATGAATTACAGTCGTCCAGCCTGGAAGTAATAAATGCATGAACTAGTTTTTCAGCGTCACTCTGAGACAGGATATTTCTAATTTTAGAGATGTTGCGCAAATGGAAGAAAGCAGTCTTACATATTTGTTTAATATGTGCTTTGAAGGACATGTCCTGGTCAAAAATGACTCCAAGGTTCCTCACAGCGTTACTGGAGGCCAAGGTAATGTCATCCAGAGTAAGAATCTGCTTAGATACCATATTTCTAAGCTTTTCAGGGCCGAGTACAATAACCTCAGTTTGATCTGAATTAAGAAGCAGAAAGTTAGCGGCCATCCAGGTCTTTATGTCTTTAAGACATTCCTGCAGTTTAACTAATTGGTGTGTGTTATCTGGCTTCATGGACAGATAGAGCTGGGTGTCATCTGCATAGCAGTGAAAATGTATGCTATGTCTTCTAATGATACTGCCTAAGGGAAGCATGTATAATGTAAACAGAATTGGTCCTAGCACTGAACCCTGTGGAACTCCATAATTAACCTCAGTGTGTGAAGAGGACTCTCCATTTACATGCACAAACTGGAGTCTATTAGATAGATATGATACAAACCACTGCAGCGCAGTACCTGTAATACCTACAGCATGTTCTAATCGCTCTAATAGGATATTATGGTCGACAGTATCGAACGCTGCACTGAGGTCTAGCAGGACAAGCACAGAGATGAGTCCACTGTCAGAGGCCATAAGAAGATCATTTGTAACCTTCACTAAAGCTGTTTCTGTGCTGTGATGAGCTCTGAAACCTGACTGAAACTCTTCAAATAAGCCTCTGCAGATGATCTGTTAGCTGTTTGACAACTACTCTTTCAAGGATGTTTGATATGAAAGGAAGGTTGGAGATTGGCCTATAATTAGCTAAGACTGCTGGGTCTAGAGATGCTTTTTGAGTAAAGGTTTAACTACAGCCAGCTTGAAGGCCTGTGGTACATAGCCGATCATTAGAGATAGGTTGATCATATTTAAGATTGAAGAATTAATTAATGGCAGGACTTCTTTGAGCAGTTTTGTAGGAATGGGGTCTAAAAGACACGTTGATGGTTTGGAGGAAGTAATTATTGAAGTTAACTCAGAAAGATCAATTGGAGAAAAAGAGTCTAACTTAACATCAATGGTACTAAGAGTACCTGATTCCCTTCTGTTACTTTTATTAGTGATATCAGTGAGGTGTCAGGTGATGTGCAGGCAGCATCTCAGTCACAGTAAGAAGTGTGGTCACCTGGGGTTTTGAAGGGTGTAGCCCTCAGTCTTGTTCGTAATATGAATGACGGACTGCCGAGCGCCCATGGTGTCCGCAAACTAAAGAACAAAAAGAGAGAGAAGAACGTGTTCCTGTCTGTGGGAGCATCTCTGTTCGTAAGACAGTAAACGTGATACAAACACCATCATGTCGTCCACTGTTACAGCCCCAGTGCCCCACCCTGTGGGACTTTTCCAATAAGAGAGACTTTACCTAAAAAGTTTCCTTCAAAAGGCTCTGCAGCTTTATTATTTATTAAAAAACAGTTTGAACATGGAGCACCGTGTGTGCGAGCAGCTGTGACTCACGTTTCCACAGCGAGCGCTCCGAACGAAACGATGACAAACAGATTCTGAACACGTCAGAGAAAGGAACATCTTTGTCTGTGTTTCAGTCAAATAAACAAGCTCGGACTCACAGTGATGAGATGAATTCAGGTGATCGGTCACCAGTGTTCGTGTGCAGTCCTTGCAGTCTGACTGAGACCAAACAATCCTCGGTTTGTACTCTGAAAGTGAAGCAGAACATCTGTTCATGAACTAAAGGAGATTTGTAGAGAGATTTTTTTCCCTTTCCAGAAAAAAATACTACCTCATTTTTTTTCTGGAGATTCGAGAAAAATGTTTTTTTACTCTGACATGTTTTGGTTTATTTCTTTTTGATTGGTCACTAAGATATTTAAAGCAAATCCCCCTCTCGCCCCTGTGGGCTGTCTTTATTGTTCAAGCTCGTATTTGATAGCTAAAGGCTGCACACTAAAACTGGTGATTATTCACTCTGAATTATTCTTATAGGTCGTCCAACTATAAGGTTGCTTTGAAGGTAACATTGTGGTGTTTATCCAGTTGGATTAAGTTTGCAAATGTGCAAAGGGCTGATTATGTTTGCAAGCAGCATATTCCATTAATATTAATTGCAAATCACTGAATGCAGGACATTATGATCGGGAGCTGAATGAAAGCGCAGCTCACTCAACACAAGCTGAACAGCAGAGAGGGAGGAGAGCAGTGAAGAGTAACCCATCTGGCTACACTAAGTAACAGTTACTGTGGAATAGCTCAGGCCGCATTCAGTGTGTTTCGTCTGATTCCTGGACTCTGATCACGCACTAACAGGTCATGGCGGACACGCTCGGCCTCGTTGGGCCAGCTGTGAGTCCGTTACCGTGAACTATGGAGCGGCAGATTTGTGCTGGAACTGAGCTGCACACAGCTGATGTTGATGTGTGCATCGGAGACCATTCAGATGGAAACCTGCAGACCCACAGAGCTGAGAACTGTCTCTGCACATCTGCCTGTGTTAGAACAGGAAGTAGTTTCTAATTTCATCAAGCTTGTCAACTTCCTGTGGTCGCAGAGATGTTAAAAACAGGAAGTGTGGTTGCTAAGCTGTTGCTATGTGTGCTGATGTCACACAGACTAGGATGAGGTGCAATATATTAGACAATTCACACAATTCACAGTATATCGGTTTAGTGTTCACCTCTCTCGAATAAAACACCACCAAAAATGTGTTTTCCTATTAAAGGTGACGAATTTTGTAATGTAATGTGATGCGTTACACACAAACAAGCCTTACTGCTCGTATTTATCAGGTCTTCTCCTCGTGCATTTAACAAAATAGAAATACAGGTGTAGTTCATTACCCCGTCTGCTTTTTGTAAAGATGACTTTATTCTGATGTCATTGTTTGATAGAAACACGTCTGTCTAGTGGCTAGAATGCTGGCAGTCCGCCCAGTCACCGCTCACTGTTTTAGGACATTTAAATGCAAAAATGCGTCTTTGGGCACATTTTAATGTCCACTAAAGTTAGCGTTGTAATAGCAAACAAGTATTTTTGATGCAATTGCATTTAAAAACAAAAGTGCCATTTTTTTCTCCCCTCTGAGGTCAGTGGGAGGAGGCACAGACCCACCATTTAAACTGAACCCCTTTTGGTTACACACTTTTGGTTGTGAAATCACAACAGTCTGATGGGCTTGTACAGGGCGATGGCTGTGTAGATTTTGAGGTAGAATGTGAAATATGTGACTCTGTGTGTCTCCCATCCTCTCAGTGTTGGGATGGTGAATGAAGGAGTTTTGTGCAGTTCCAGCAGAGACACTAAAACACAGCAGTGATTGTGTCCAAACAGACAAACATGAACTAAATGCAGTGAAGCTGCTGTTTGTCTGAGTGCATCAAATGTCTGAGGGAGCTCACTGCACAGGAACGTTTACTTTTATTTCACTGTGAAGGCTGAACCCTCTCTGAAGGCAGCAGCATCATTTCAGAGTTTTAGAGTCGAACATTTCTAACAGGAAGTGATCAGAAGTCTACAAAAGGCTCTGAATCCTCAAACACTGAGAGGAAATCTGCTGTTCAAGCTGCTGATCGTGTTGTCAACATTTCAACACGCCTCACTAACTCCAGATGTTTCCAGTTGCACATCCATCACATCAGGGAAGTTCTGGCAGCAAAAACTGATCAAAGGCTGAAAACACTCATTTATCTGTGAGCAGCATCAACTTTTAGACAACAGGAAACATCAGCAAGCATTTTTACATCAGTCCCAAAATGAACAGAGCTGCTGCCTCCATCTACAAACTGCCCCACATGCAGAACCACAAACTCCACCCTGCACTGAGAACTGAAAAAGTCTTCACTGTTACTTTTCTACAGATCATCACTGAAAATATTATGACTGACTCATCATGGAGTCTTTTTTCCTTCAAACTACAAACATCCTGGACATTAAATGTTTCTGTAAACAGCAGCAGAAACTTCCAGGAACTGAAGACAAAACTTCAGACTTCAACACAAACAAATGTATGAACCCGGTCTCTGCCGCCATCTTTTATATACAAGCTATAGATAGTCTACAGTGGAAATAACGGTGTGTTCACACCGAACGCGATGGACGCGAATAGAGCGTCAGGTTTACATGTAAAGTCAATGGAAAGGCGCGATGACGCGCGATTGCGGGTCCCGCGAAAATTCGGAAGCAGATTTGCGTCGCGAAAACGCCAAAACGCGTGAAACGCGCGTCAGTGTAGCGCGTCTGGCGCGTTTGACTCGCGAATAAAACCACGCGCGTGAGTTTTTGTGTTGCATTTTGTGCATACGCGCGTTTCGCGTCTACCGCTCGAGTTGGAAAAATCTGAACTCCAGCGTCAAATCGCACCGCGACAACCAATCAGGAGCCTGGTGACGTGGCTGTTACCTAGGTCAAAGGGGCAGATCCAGCCAAAGCCTTTCATACTTCAATGGAGGGGAAGGCTAATCAATGCGGTAGCAAACAACTCGGAGCTGTACAACACCAGCTGCTTTCAGTACCGAGACAGGAATAAAAAGGACCGAGCTTGGAGGAAATATGTGAAGAGATCGGGCAACCTGGTAAGTTCATTCATTTCTCTTTTGAAAGTTTTCACTGACCCGGGGAAGCCGCACAAAAGCTAGCAAGCCACCGCTATTTTCCCACTGACGTACAAATACCGTTCTGCTTTTATGCATGTTGTCATTTAGGAATATATTTTATTGTTTATTAATAAACAGCACACAGTGGTCCCGCTGTTCATCCGTCACTGCTTTGCTTTTTCGCTGATTTTTTATTGCACAGTACAGCATTGCATTCTGCAGCCTGATTGACAAATCTCCTGCGCTTGCCAAATTTATCACGTTTGGTTTTGATAACCATCGCGTCCAATAGAAAAAACAGCACAAAAACACCCATAACTATGAGCCTCATTTGGAAATACACACCTGCACCGTGAGGGAAAAAGGCGCACGAAAGTGGCGGGCAGATGAAGACAAACCGCGGCATAATAATACTTTTACGTTTTGCAATCTACAAAGGTTTGCACTTTGAGAATCAATTGTGAGAACTGTGACCAGGGGCTAGTTATTCTGAGAACCCCTGCAATAAATGAGGGACCACTGTCTACTCTACGATTATTATATCCAACCTGTTAACATTTAATACTGTATTGATAGAACCAACTGATTCTGCAGCAGAGCATCCCCAGTCCCTGAGCTCCTGCTGCTGCACCCACAGGTATGTACAGCAAGCACTGATACCTTTTTAGTCGGTGGGATTCCCTTGTGATCACTGAAGGAAACTGTTTCCAGGGCCTACTCCGTGGATCGGCTTCCTCCGAGGCGTGGACGTCTATCAGCAGAGAATGTACCTTCACCTATCAGCAGAGAATGTCCCTTAGTCTGTAACACAGTCAAATATATTCTCAAGTAATATTCAAGCATGCCATTCAGCGTGTTAGTACGAGCAGCTCGGGAGCAGCTTGGGAGAACAAGAAAACAGAGACTGCTTTAGATTGTCTTCCCAAAGTGACTCAACTTTATTCACAAGTACAACAGTTTATATAGAGGGTAAAATTCATGAGACAGCAGATTATCAGTTTAAACCAGTACAGACCAAGATAAGGGAGCGTCTTCCTGCCCTTGGGTGAAGAAGCATCCTTTGTGTAGTGTATCAGTTCAGCTACAATTGTGATTATCTCAGCGACATATTTTCAAGGCACAAAACAAAGAGTTCTTTCATTAGTGAATTCTGAAACAAACCATCTGGCCTTCAACAGGCGTCTCCTAAAAGATTAAGAAACTAATGTAGCTGAGGGAGTGATCTCTGTGGTATTTCAACCTTGTACCAGCCTGTGATTCTCACACATCAATTCTTGGGTCAAAGAGAAAAATAACTAAAACAAAGGGGCCTTATTGAATGACAGAGTTTTCCTGCATAATGTCACTATAAAACAATATCCAGTAAATGCTACCATGGTACTAAAATACCTAACAGTTCCCCTCTTTTATTATTTTTAAAAATAATAACTCAAATAGAAAGGAAAAATCACAAATGTAATAACATAATATAAAAAGCAAATCATAAAATGTAATAGTTCACAACCTAATGTTCAATATACACATCAGGAACATCATTGGTAACATCTGGCACATCCTCAGGATCAATTTGTGCTAATTGCAAATACATTGAAGTAGCTGTACTAGTAGCTATATGGGTTATCATTGAAAATGTGGCTTGCAGAAATGTGAACAGGGTTGCACTTTACAATACGAAATAGTAAATAAAAATCCTAAGGTTAATGCAGTAGATATGATTAATAACCTAAATATATAAAAAAGACAGTTCTTTAGTCGTCTTCTGGCCTGGTCCCAGGTTCGAGAGACATCGTATAAGCGTCGTGTGATGACAATGGGCATTTCATTTTCTCCATTATCAGGATGAAACGAGTCTATCTTTATCAGGTTAGACATTGTGTGGTACTCTAGGCTTTCTGTTCCTGCTGGATGTTCGAGTACCTTGTTGTTGTTCAGGTGGGGGATCAAAGGGCTTTCTGAGTCTTGGCTCTTTCCGACGTTGTGTGTTAATCAGTGATTGTGTGTGTGTAGGTGTATTGGATCCGGGCGCTGGCTCGCCTGAGTCGTCATCTATAGGTGTATTGAATCCGGGCGCTGGCTCGCCGGAGACGTCATCTACTTGATCCGACGCCTTAGGTGGTTTGGTGGGGCTGGTCTTAACCCTGCTGGCATGAATCCACTGAGGTTGTCCGTCTGTGAGGATGCTGGTTCTCGTCACTGCAAGTACAGTCTGGGGGCTGGAACACGCGGCCTCCCCGAGTGCCCTTGGTTTTAGCAACTTTACCAATACCGCATCTCCTGGTTTCCACGGATGGGTTGGATCTATGGAAGGGAGAGGCTGAGAGAGACAAACTTTCTGATAGTTATTATTCAGTGTTTCTACCAGGTTATGAACATAGTCAGACAATGCAGTGTCTATGTCCCCTTCCAATAGCGGTGCCCCTCTGGAGGCTGACCATGGTGTTGGAAACGGTCTTCCCATGATTATTTCAAATGGAGATAATTTGGTTGCTGCGGATGGAGTCATTCTAATCTCGCAGAGGATTTGAGGAAGTAGTTTGATCCAGGTCATTCCTGTTTCTATCATTGCTTTAGTCAGGCGATTTTTTATGGTCCTATTCATTCTTTCTACAACTCCGGAACTCTGAGGATGGTATGGCACTTGATATTTCCAGTCTATTGCTAGAGTTTTAGCACACTTTTGAATTACTTCTGATGTGAATGAAGGTCCTCTATCACTGTTAATTTGGTGAGGTATTCCAAATCTGGGTATTATTTCATTGCACAACTTTTGACAGACTACTTCTGCAGTTTCTTTTGATGTTGGGTAAGCTTCTACCCATTTACTAAATTGGTCCACTATTACCAGTAAGTACTTGATGCTTCCTTGTGCTGGCATGTGTGTAAAATCAATTTGTAATGTATGAAATGGGAAATCTGGTTGTGGTAAATGCTGATGTTTTGCTTTTGGTTTTCCTACATTAGTTCGTGCACATGTTAGACAGGTTGCTAATATGCGTTTTACTGCGTGTGATGTTTTCTCGATTACAAATCTTGATTTTATTGCTCCTATTACCCCTCTTTGTCCGACATGACTCACACCGTGAAAATGGCGGACAAGGATTGGCAGTAGTGAAGATGGGAGGGCAATCAAACCCTCAAGGTTTTTGTATAAGCCGTCTCTGTTATCTAAGGTACAATCATTACTTTCCCAGTAAGTGTAATCTAAGGCAGAGGCCTGCTCTTGTATGAATTTTAGGTCAACATTTGTTTCTAAATAGTCTGGGAGCGTGACAAGTGGCAGCTGTAAAGGCAAAGATAATACTTCCCTTCTGGGTGGTTGCTGTGAGGCAGCAGCTGCTTTCGCGGTTACGTCTGCAAGAGCATTTCCCACTGCTTCGTCTGTGTCAGCCGTGCTGTGCCCCTTCGTTTTAACAACTGCAATTGCCGATGGCAGCTGTATAGCCTGCAAAAGTCTTTGAACAAGATCAGAATTAGCGATCGATTTTCCATCAGCAGATCTAAATCCTCTTTGTCTCCACAATGTGCCAAAGTCATGCACCACACCGAATGCATAACGGCTATCAGTGTAAATTGTTACTCGCTTATCCACATGTAACTCACAGGCGCGTATTAAAGCCATGAGCTCTGCTTTTTGTGCTGAGTGAAATGGTAATGAGTGAGCCTCTAGTATGATGTCAGGCAATGTCACCACCGAATAGCCACAAAGAAATAAGTTGTCATTTGGTTTTGAACAGGACCCGTCCACATAAACAATGACTGAGTCTGGGATTGGTGTCTGCTCTAAGTCTGGGTGTGGTGCTGTGGATTCCTGTATACGTGTCACACAATCATGATCGTCAGGGTCGTCTGAACCATCCTGTCGGTCAGAGGAACACAGCATACGAATGAGTAAGTGTGCTGGCGAATTGGGTGTGCTGTTTGCTTTTATAGTGAGATTTGCTGTTGAAGTCAGTGTAGCTTCATAACCTGAGCGACGTTGTGCGGTCATGTGTTGTGTAGTTATGTTTGCTAGAATGGTCGTGACCTGGTGATTGGTGTGTAGAATAGTGTCATGTGAGAGTGTGAGCTTCTCGCAGTCCCTTATCATGATAGAGCAAGCTGCTACTGCTCTCAGGCAGGCCGGCATCCCCTGAACTACTGCTGGCAGCACCTTTGAGTAGAAGGCTACTGGACGGTAGCCACAGCCATGCTCTTGGGCCAATACACCTGCACAGGTTGTGCCGTTCTCTGTGACGTACAGGTGGAACGGTAAGTGGTAGTCAGGCAGACCCAAACAAGGGGCGGAGGTCAGCGCTCCCTGTAATGCATTGAAAGAGGCAGTCATTTCTGTGGACCACAGTATTCGAGGAGGCTTGTCTTTTTTGCAGCATTCACGCAGAATGTGGTCATGAAAAGAACAGTCTGGTATCCACTGTCTGCAATAGTTCACCATGCCTAGGAAAGACAGCATTTCTTTCTGTGTAGTGGGCTTAGGGACAGAGGTCACAGCTTTGACCCTGTCTGTAGTCATGGAACGTTGTCCGTGAGACAGTGTAAATCCCAAATATTGAACAGAAGTCTGACAGTACTGCATTTTCTTTGCTGATGCTTTGTGGCCAGTCTGTTGGAGGTGCTGGAGTAGCATGTGTGTGGCAGTTTGACATAGTTTTTCACTTTCAGCACAGAGGAGGAGATCATCTACATACTGGATCAGAGTACAGCCCTCTGGAGGAGTGAAGCCGTCTAGGGTAGCACGTACCACCATTGAGAAAGCCGCAGGGCTGTCTATCATGCCTTGGGGTAAGCGAGTCCATGTGTACTGCTTATCTCTATGTGTAAAAGCAAATATCGGCTGTGTGTCTATATGCACAGGTACTGAGAAAAAGGCGGAGCACAAATCCACCACAGTAAAATGTGTAGCTGTTGCTGGAATAGATGTCAGTATGCTGGGGACATCTGGGACAATAGGTGGCAGAGGCATAATGACTGCATTAACTTGCCTTAAGTCTTGTGTGAAACGCCATACGCCAGGTTTGTTAGGCTTTGGCACAGGATTGACAGGAGTGTTATATGGAGATACTGTGGGCTTTATTACTCCAGCTGTCAATAAATCTCCTATGATGATGTCTAAGGCTGCGGCTTTTTCAGCGGAAATGGGATATTGCTTGACATATACCGGCTTGTTGTTTTTCAGCTGAGCATGATAAGGTGTACAGTCAATAAATCCTACATCATTCTCACCTCTTGACCATAATGTCATGTTTTGATATTCAGCTGGCAATGTGACAGCAGAGATAGTACAGTGTATGGGGTAGGTTAGATCTACGTGTTGACATGGTGCAGTGATGTCATAGCCTATGTCTGAGTTATGTGACAAAATCACTGTTTGGCCTTCACTGGTGTGAGCAGTTATCATGTTGTTGAACAGTGTGAGAGAAACAAATATGTGGCTTCCAGGCATGGGGCTACCTGGTAACGGTGTTTGCACATGTTTTTGACACAGAGTGTGACGTGGGATACCAGTCAGATGGATATTGAGTTCATTCTCCGCTGAGGCGTCCAGCTGACACAGAGGATGTTCCTTCTCCATGGTGTCGGTGCATAGGGCAGAGAAAACATAGCTGTTATCAGTATCTGCAAACATTTCACCCTTTGTGTTAAATGAAATACACAAGTTCATTTTTGCCATTAAATCTCTGCCTAATAGATTCACAGGCGAGTTTGGAATAATTATGAATGGATGATATGTAATTTCATCTGGTTTTGGGCCCCAGCGTGTTTTTAGAGAATGAGTTTTGGGGCATTGCACTAGAGTTCCGTTTATTCCCATGGTGTTGATGCACACAGAGGAAACAGGCCCATTATAGAATTTTCCAGACAGTGAACTTTTAGTGGCTCCACTGTCAACTAAAAAGGAATAAATCTTTTCACCTATCTCTATATCTAACATGGGCAAGCTTTCTGTGTTACGGGACAATTGCAAATGCAGCATCGTGTGTAGTGCTTCACACTGTCCCTCATCATCACCTGGGCCTCCCTATTGTCGGTCCAGTCTTTCGTTATCATATGGGTGGGGATTAAAATGTGGATTATAAGGTTGCTGCCTAAGTGCAAAGGGGCCATTATTTTGATGTGATTCCTGTCTGCGTTGCCAGTTACCTTGTCTGTAAGAGCTCTGCTTACGCCTAGTGGCAGGAGCTGGTCCTGTGTTTTGTGGTTGAGACCTACGTGCTGCTGATTTGCATTCCGTCCTCCAGTGTCCTATTTTTCCACAATAAAAACATACGTCTCCACTCCTATCTTTCCTTCTGAAATCTCCCTGCTGCGCTTGTTGAGGGGGCGGGGCCCCTGCATACATCATTTTTTCACTTTCCTCTGAGCCTTCAACATCAAAGTTCAACATCATCTTAACAGTTTTAGCCTTCGTGCTGTTGGGAAAAAGATCTGCACCAGCTTTTGTTTTGACAAGTGTGATAAAGTTCTTTATTTTCATGTCATAGAGATTATCAGTGGCAGTCAGCTTCAATAGTTGTGAACATTCTGGATGAATATTGTTTAAGAATGTTGTTATGAAAATCTGATCATTTCCTCCTTCAGGCATGCATGCCTCATTAGTCCAGCAGTGTGTGAAACGTTTCATAAAAACTAGAATAGATTCATCTGGCTTTTGCTTACACATGGTTACTGCATTTAAATCAATTTTATCTCTAGACATTGTGAGCAGAAATCTCTTTAGATTTTGAAAAAAGGCTGTGATTTTGTCATCGTTTATCCACAAAAACGAGGTGGTGTTGGCTGCTTGGTCATTTTTAGGGTCTAGTTCCTCTACTTCTTCAATAAGCTGAGATTCAGTCACACCTGGGATTCGTTGACATAATATATATCTATAGTCAGGCCCACCCAAGTGGTGGTATCTGGTACTTCTCTGTAATGCAGAAACAAAGGCTGTAGGATTTTGTAGAGGATCGGGAAGTTCTTTAATGGTTGCTGCTAACTCTGAAATTTTAGGGGGTTGAATGCAACACATGTCCCCTATTATCATGAACGGGAGGGAGGTGCTGACGTCATTAAATTGTGATCCCTGCTTTTCTTTATAACGGGTGTTTTTGTGGGGGCCCTCTTGAGTTTTTTTCCTCTTTTTTCTGCTTTAAGTAGTTCCTTATTAAATTTCTGGTGTTAGTTATTGCTTTTGGCACAGTCAAACCATTCGCTACTCTAGTGTGGCGCTGAACATGATTATCTATGACAGAAACGGCTTCCTGCAGTTCAGCTTCCGTACGTTCAGTTAAAGGATCTTTCATGATTTCCTCACACTCTGCCATTAACTGTTTTGTTTGCTTTTTATGTTCCTGTAACTCTCTTTCTCGTTCAGTGTATTCTCGTTCCTGTCTTTGATCTAGGTTAAACCAGTCATCTTCTTCTGATTTAGGTGTCATTTCAGTGCCTTCCTCACTCTTTTGGGATTCTGCTGTTAAATCAGGATATACGCGCTGATGACGTGCAGCCGCCGCAGCAGCTATTAATTCTGTTTTTTCATCATAAGGCGGCGGAGCCGTAGGTTGAACGGATGGGCATATAAGGCTAGTTTTTTCTGCAGTGGATTTACTAGAGCCTACACTGGCTTGATTTAAAGCATTTACGTCTGGCTCGGGTCCTTTTTTCCATAGTGGTAGCATGCGATTGGTCACATCACGACATTCTATCATATATTTTTTACAGGACTTTTTAATCAGCCTACTTTTCTTATCACAAATAGTATTTAACATTTCTACTGACCTGTTTTCTGGCGATAATCGTTCGGGATAGGGCTCCGGAAATACATTAGGATGCATTAAAGTTATAGTTCTTAAGTTCGAGACGAAATCAGTCACGTAAGCACTTCCGCATGTTCTGGATACGTAATCATGGAAGTCTTCATTGATTCGCGAGCGTGGGTTAAACGTAACCGGAAGTGGGAGTCGTACTGAGCCGCTATTTGTGATTTTATATTTTATTTTTTTTCGGTTTTACAGTTAATTTTGATTTTTTATCGGACCCGTCTAAGGTCTTTGAATTATTCTGACCCATGGTCAGTGATTTCCAGAGGGGTTTAGACGCTTTGAAGGATTTAAGTTAGTTTTTATTTTTGCTGTGGCACACCTGAGGTTACTTGATTTTTTTGCTAGCAATTTTATGTTTTTAGTGAGCAACTTCTCACTTTTTAACGAGCAACTTCTCGTTTTATGACCCCAGGCAACTTCCTGTGTCCTTTCTGCTGGTGAGCAACTTCTTAGTTTATGACAGCAGGCAACTTCCTGTGTCCTTTCTGCTTTTATTTACAAAACAACAGGCAACTTCCTGTGTTTCTATGTGGGCCACTAAAGAAGGCTCCTCAGTGTATCCCACTTGTTACTATGTGGGCCACTGAAGAAGGCCTCGTCAGCGTATCCCGTTTCTATGTGGATCACTGAGAAAGGCATAACACAGTCTTATAAAATAAAAGACGAGTGCCTACCTTCGTCAGGATCCCACTTCTCGACACCAAAATTGAAGGAAACTGTTTCCAGGGCCTACTCCGTGGATCGGCTTCCTCCGAGGCGTGGACGTCTATCAGCAGAGAATGTACCTTCACCTATCAGCAGAGAATGTCCCTTAGTCTGTAACACAGTCAAATATATTCTCAAGTAATATTCAAGCATGCCATTCAGCGTGTTAGTACGAGCAGCTCGGGAGCAGCTTGGGAGAACAAGAAAACAGAGACTGCTTTAGATTGTCTTCCCAAAGTGACTCAACTTTATTCACAAGTACAACAGTTTATATAGAGGGTAAAATTCATGAGACAGCAGATTATCAGTTTAAACCAGTACAGACCAAGATAAGGGAGCGTCTTCCTGCCCTTGGGTGAAGAAGCATCCTTTGTGTAGTGTATCAGTTCAGCTACAATTGTGATTATCTCAGCGACATATTTTCAAGGCACAAAACAAAGAGTTCTTTCATTAGTGAATTCTGAAACAAACCATCTGGCCTTCAACAGGCGTCTCCTAAAAGATTAAGAAACTAATGTAGCTGAGGGAGTGATCTCTGTGGTATTTCAACCTTGTACCAGCCTGTGATTCTCACACATCAATTCTTGGGTCAAAGAGAAAAATAACTAAAACAAAGGGGCCTTATTGAATGACAGAGTTTTCCTGCATAATGTCACTATAAAACAATATCCAGTAAATGCTACCATGGTACTAAAATACCTAACAATCACCTTTACTAAATATCTACAACCAATCTGATTATATCCTGTTTGTTGAAATTAAAATCTAGTAGCAGCCTTCTCATGTCTTTGTGTTTTGTGCTGTTTTACAGGCCCACAGAGGAGGACGGCTCCGAGGCAGATGAGGGACGGGTCCCAGGACGGTCCATCGGCGGTGGAGCTGGCCATCCTGGAGTCCCTGAAGAGGCCACACCAGTCTCCAATGGAGCATTTCCTCCTCAGCCTTGTTCCTGCTCTGGAGAGCAGCTGGTCCTTTTTATTCCTGTCTCTCTGTAAATACTTATATTTTATATATTTATGTTTAATGTTTTTCTGTTTGAGACTTTTAATATTATTTCAAATAAATGTTTATAATGACTAATGTCTCAGTTCTACTACACAGCAAATGTTGGCACACAACTTGACACATGTAGAATTTATTTCATATTATACTAATGACAAAATATACTGATACAGTGGGATGCAGAAGTTTGGGCAACCTTGTTAATAGACATTATTTTCCTGTATAAATTGTTGGTTGTTACAATAAAAAAATGTCAGTTAAATATCATACAGGAGACACACACAGTGATATTTGAGAAGTGAAAAGAAGTTTACTGGATTTACAGAAAGTGTGCAATAATTGTTTAAACAAAATCAAGCAGGTGCATCAATTTGGGCACCACAAAAAAGAAATGAAATGAATATTTAGTGTATATCAATGTGTGTGTCTCCTATATGATATATGGGGTGCCTTTGTCTGGACGTGCTTCCCATCCAGAGCTGCACAGCACAGAGGAAAGTTCCAGCGCTCCCTCTGTGATGGAGCGCCAGTCTCCAGGTGAAGGCGCAGCCATGAAGTCGTCCACTAGACAGTCCCAGATGGACGTCGCTGCCTGGGGGATGATCTGGCTCACCGTGGACACACCGACTCTGAAACTGAACGCGATGGTCCTGAAGGAGTCCCCGGTGACAAGGAACCTGGACAAAATTGTTCAAAATCAGTATTATGTGTACTGCAGTTACAAAATACATTATTCAAATTCCAAAATACTTTTGTGATGTCAGATATAAATCACAAAACTTAAATCTTACATAAAACATTTTGTAATTATAAGGATAATTACAAAATGTATATTAGATCATATCTAAAACAGTTGTGTTTTATTTTAACTTTAACATATCATAATTTGATTGGTAGCAACTTTCACAACTACAGTGAGCCAATCACTCATAATTCCTAAACATGTCAATCAGGTAGGAATGAAGTAAGACATTAATAGAAATAAAGAGTTGTGTGTTGACATGTAGCCCTTTCCTTGCTTAAATCATTAATATTTTTGAAAAATTAATCTGTGATGAGACAGCTTATCAAGATAGAACCATGTAACTAGAGATGAACCAAACTGTTCACAGTTTTATCTAACTCTGTTTTAATAAAGGCTGTGACCCCTGCTATAGAGTCTGACAGCTGCAGGGATTATATACAAATATTCAACTATCCCAGAATTAAACCAGGTCTAAATAAAAAGGAGTGAGTATCACTACAAAGGTTAACTCAGTGGTCCTAATGCTACAGTTTGATATCAGCAAACACCGAGCGCATACATTGATGTGACACCACAGCCATGCTATCATTCAAACACTGATAACAGCATAAATCGAATTAAATCGGGACTTGATGAGAGCTTCTGAGTATCACTAGAAATATTATAAAGAGTCGTCTCTGTACCACAGTTTGCTTTCAGTAAACACCGACAGCATTCACTGTTAGCATAGCACATCCATGTTAGCAGTGTATAACTGGATGGATTAGCATATTAGCACAGGTATCAATAAAGGACTACCGTATTAAATAGTTTTACTAACCTCAGGCAGACGGACAGGCGCTCTGCAGGTGGGATTGAGCGTCTGTAGTTGGTGTCTAGGCGGGCAATGCTGGGACCGACGAGGGAAAGCAGGTCCTCAAACTGGCCGACGGTGATAGCGCTGGAATCGGCCGTCATCCAGGCGCAGCTCCTGGAGCAAGTGGTGAAACTCACCAAACTGCTCACGCCTCTGGAGGACCTGATGGACCCAGGTACGGCGAGGATGTCTTTTACGCTGCTGCTCTGCTCTCCACAGTACATAGAGAAGGGAGACTCTCTCTTCAAGCGCTAGCTCGATAGCTGCCATCTTGCAAAGATACCGGTCTGGCACAACTCCCTCCCACATTCCTCCCACATTTCCGGTTCACGCGCGTCAAAATATCATATTTTGACGCACGATGGATTTTTCTTGGACACGCGTTGAGACGCGAATGTACACGCGTCAAATTAGGGGCGTTTGGGGCGTTTTATTCGCGTCCATCGCGTTCGGTGTGAACACACCGTAATAATTGAAACCAGCAAACACACAATCACGAAAAAGCAGAAGTTATACTGATGTTAGCCAGGAAACCATTACAGACTGCTTCCATTACCTTCACAGCGTCAGTCACAAACATTTACTTCAGGAAAGTGAAATTAAAGTTTGAACAGGAAGGAAACACCCACAGAGGCATCTGAGGACACCGAAACAAACACACTCTGTGCTGCATTCTAGTGCATCTTGGAAACTCCCAAAGCTCTGGCAGGTTATCTAAAGGTGATTTATTTCTGCTGGTTTTCCTGTTTGAAGCACAAACATCCGTCCCCACTTTGTTGTTCTTCATCCTGCAGCGTTTGAATATTTCAGCACTAAACTGATGTTGGTTCAAAGCTCATTTCAACCTGTTGAAGTCATGACTGAAAGTGCAGACTGAGAGTGGATCACATGATGTTTGAGGTGTGTCATGTGACATGTTCAGTATTGTCACACATGTCTAGATTGTCCCTGATATCATAGCTGCTCAAACACTGATGATTATATTTGAAGAATTATTCCTGATGGCAGCAAAGTTTGAATGGAGCTCTCTGTCTGTGCTGATTTGTCGCCCTCTGGAGGTCAAAGCACAAACTGCATGATGTCACTGTAACCACCACAGTGACAGGAAGTGTTTTTATGACTGAAACACTGAAATGATGCTAACGGCTGTCGTTAGGCTCACTGACAGCAGTGCTGATGTGTTCATGTCCAACACTGGCTCAGGTCAGACTCCTTCATCCTTCTCCAGCGTGAAGCTGCCCTCAGACCCACAGGAGCTCTGACCTTTGACCTCCTGACCCTAACCATTTTAGTCTCTTTGCATCTTTAAATGCAAATCCATCCAAACTGTAGCCGAGCACCAGAAGCTGGAAGTTGTTATATGAATGATGATCATAGCAGAGTTCCTGTTTCCAGCTCAGACGTGTTAAACGCTGCTGCTGTGCTACATTTGTCATTTCCTGCTTTCACTACCATCCATGTCAAAGTGCTGAACTCATCTGATCACTTTAATGTAGTAAAGCAGGAGCTGTAAGTCTGACATTTATTTACTGTCATCACAAACACACACAGCTGGATTAGCACCAGACAAAGGTCTGAAAAGATGAAAATCAGCGTCTGATTTCTATTATATATCCTTTTTATGTGGATGCACTTTTCTATCTGTCAGTGCTGAAGCTGACGTCACTGATCACATGACTCTGAGGGATGTTTCCAGCACCTTGCTGAATCTGAGCCATGAAGATTTAAGGCTCAGCTCTGAAGGCAAAGCAGGTCTGAGGCTGTGTTAGCAAACTGTACCTAATAAAGTGGCATGTGCAAACACAGCAGCCAACATCCTGTCACACTGAGCATGTGCAAACACAGCAGCCAACATCCTGTCACACTGAGCATGTGCAAACACAGCAGCCAACATCGCTGCAGTGCATCCTGGGATAGGGTGGGCCCACCTGTCCTTCAAATCCAGGGAGAAGGAGGACAGGTTTGTGGGAGACTAGGAGTCTGGACGGCCTTCGTGGCCTCGCTGTGATGTCATGGACCTTCACAGGAAGCAGAGGCTGAATTGAAACACACCTGCTGACTTCCTGTGTTCTGCTCTGACAGCTGCCATGTGTCACAGCCTGGATAATAAAGCCATCAAACTTCACTCAGCTCCAATAACACCATCAGTGTTTGATGTCCAGAGGATTCATCAGCTTTAACCACGATAGAAGCAGGAATCTCAGCACACCTTACCTTCAGATCATCTGTTCATCACCGAATCTGGCCACGCCCCAATCAGGACATGGCTCCTCTCACACTTTCGCCAAGCCCCCTTGTCTTCTGGGATTCCTCCAAATCACTTCCCTGGCCTCCCTTCCTCACCGGCGTTGCGACTTCTGCCTCCCACAAAGGAATCCCTGACCACTTAATCAAGCTCCTGGGTTGATGGTCATCACAAGTCTACCTGGTATACATTCACAACATTCTCCAAAACCTCCATTATGCCCAGTCCTGTCTTTGGGGGTTCTGCCTGGCCCAAGAGCGGTCGCCAGTCCCCTTCAAGGCCTTCCCCAAACCGCAGCACTAATCACACTTCCTCATCCCTCATCGCTTATCGTTACCAAGGGAGTGGTCCCTGCTAGTGACACAAATATCAAAGCTGAGTTTTTGTCAAAGTACAGACATGATAAAAAATGTGTATTTCATTGTTTTCCATGTTCTAATTAATCAGTTCTTGATTGAGTCTTTGTGTTACTGTTTGTGTGCACAGTCCATCAATGGGCGTTATTAGCAGTTATCAGCCCCATAACTGTGGCTCAGATTGCACCTGCTAGCAGGCTCAGTAGGTCGTTATCACCAGTTGGTGAGCCGGATCACTGTGTCGCTGTTGGAGGGACCCCGATGGATCCAGATCCAGTACAGACAGACTTCACACTGAGACGGGCGCATAGCAGCTAACTACTGAAAAATGTCTATTTAATCAGTTTGAATATGATTTTCTCATGAACAGAAACAGATTACATAATGAAAAAAGGCTTCTGAACTTTACTCTTTTGCCACAAGCATCATCTGTATGATGGAAGTCGAGCCTGGAAATAGTTTTTTGCTAGTGTATTACTTTAGCGTACGCTAAATTCAAAGCTCGCCATGAGAGTGTTAATAACTTGCTAATGTTCAGCTACACTTTACTAGGTCACATCTGTGACACACGTTACTTAAACAAAGAAGGAAATATTGGCTCTGTTTTATCTGCTGGGCCCAAAAGTGACTCCCTGTATTTAAACTGCTATGAAGAACTTGTTGGTCTATAATATGTGAACATGTGTCAAATGTGTCCATCATGAAAGATATCAGGTCATCTTGAGCCACAAAAACATTCCTATCATGAGGTAGAAGCTGGAATCAGTTTGTTGCAGACGTTTATGTATCTGATATTTATCCAGTTAAAAGCTGAAATTCAAAAACGTCTTTTCAAGAGTCGTCTGTCCAAGAGGAGCAGAAGCTGCAACAAATATAACAACAGTTATTTAAGGCTGTTTTAAACGGCCACAAAGGAGCAGATTGGTTATAATGCAGCTGCTTCAGAGGAATAAACACTGTTTTTATTTCATGTGTAACACCTTTCAATGATGTGTTGACTAAAGTCTGTTGACCAGTGTAAGTAAAGACATCACACACACACATGGAAACACTGAAACCTGTTTGTGGTGCAGCAGCTCGCCTTTATCTAGACTGGGTCGGCTGCTGATCTCAATATAATCAATGTTTAAAGTTCTCAGTGTTTCTGTGTTCCTTCGTATAGGATCTCCCAGCATCATCACTGTGCTGTCCAATCATTGTGTGCTAGGTTACCCTTATAGTGCGATGTGTGTTTGCACAAAGAGAAGCATGTGTGTCAAATATAAATAAGCACAGAACAGAAACAGCTGCTCGTTTCTTCTGTTTAGAGTCAAGTTAGTGTTTTGTGTCTTTGTTTGAGGCCTGATGTCGAGCAGAGGTGTGTGTAACTGCACTGGTCTGTTATATGTGTGAAGTGTGTGCTTCTCTTCAGCATCATCTTTGTCACTGCTGATTCCTTTGTGTCATCATGTGTTGAGAAGAGAGAACAGTTATAACGGAGGAGCAAAAGGAAGCCCTGAAATCTGCATCAACAATCAGAAATCAGAAATCAGAATCAGAATCAGAATCAGAATGGGGTTTATTGCCAAATGTTGAGCAGGTTTACAACATCAGGAAATTGCTGCGGTGCTTCAGTGCAAACATACTGTCATAAGTTGCGCTTAAATAGACATGAAAAAATAAAAGTAGGAATAAGAATTAAAAGTGCTACGTAGAAAGATATATACATGAGTGCAGGTGGTGATCAGTGCCAAACATGGAATGATGCAGTGACACAGCGTAGGGTCATGTGTTAGTGGTGGGAACAGTCATATGGTTATTGTTCATGTGTCCAACAGCAGAGGGGAAGAAACTGTTCTTATGGCGAGAGGTTCTGGTGCGAATGGACCGGAGCCTCCTGCCTGAGGGGAGCAGGTCAAACAGACTGTGTCCAGGGTGAGAAGGGTCAGCTGAGATCCGAGCTGCACGCCGCAGTGTCCTGGAGGTGTACAGGTCCTGCAAAGATGGGAGTCTGCAGCCAATCACCTTCTCAGCAGAGCGCACAACACGCTGCAGTCTCTGTTTGTCCCTGATAGTGGCTCCAGCGTACCACACGGTGATGGAGGAGGTGAGGATGGACTCGATGATTGCAGTGTAGAATTGCATCATCGCCAACACATCAAGGAAGTGTTGGCTCACCAGTGATCCCAGCAGAGCCACTGGTTTGGCTCCAGTTGTTACAGATTCAATGATGTTGTTCCTACAGATACATGTCAGCATCTTTATTGTAGTAAAGTCTTGTAATCTGAAGATAGAAACAAGGCAGCAAACAGCTCCATGATCTGATCTTAATGATGTTGTTTTTATTTCTGTCTGTCAGAACTGGATTGGAAACTATCAATTATTATTATTATTATTATTATTATTATTATTATTATTATTATTATTATCAACAATCAATTATTTTTCACCACTAAATTCAGTTTGATCTCCTGATCCCCACATTTGAAGTGATCTTAGCTGTAATGTGCCAGGGTCCTTTGTGATGCTGAGCAGGGAGACAGAGCAGAGAGGTGGTAAGAAAGGGAATAACCATCACGTGATTTATTTGAAATCAGAGACTGAACAGGAACTCTGACCAGCTTCACCCCCTCCCATTCGGATGCAGCTTAACAGCTGCCATAATGAAACAAAAAGTGTGTGTGTGTGTGTGTGTGTGTGTGCGCGCGTGTGTGCGTGTGTGCGTGTGCGTGTGTGCGTGTGTGCGCGTGTGCGCGTGTGCGCGTGTGCGTGTGTGCGTGCGTGTGTGCGTGTGTGCGTGTGCGCGTGCGTGTGTGCGTGTGTGTGTGTGTGTGTGCGTGTGTGCGTGCGTGTGTGTGCGTGTGTGCGTGCGTGTGTGCGTGTGCGCGTGTGCGTGTGTGCGTGTGTGTGTGTGTGTGTGTGTGTGTGCGTGCGTGTGCGTGTGTGTGTGTGTGTGCGTGTCTTTATGCACACAGTAAAGGGGGATGGATAGTCTCTATCCCACAGTGAAGCATGCAGAAGGAGTTGTGATGGTGTGGGGGGGGGGCTTTGCTGGTGACACTGTTGGGGATTTACTCAAAATTTAAGGCACACTGAACCAGCATGGCTTCCACAGCATCCTGCATCTGACAGGCCATCCAATCTGGTTTGAATTTAGTTTAGAACATCATTTATTTTTCTAAAGAACGATGACTCCAAACACAAGGGCGATTTGAGAAAGAGAATGATGGAGTGCTGCACCAGATGGCCTAGCCTCCACAGTCACCTGACCTAAACCCAGTTGAGATGGTTTGGAATGAGATGCACGGCAGGATGAAGGCCAAAGGGCCAACAAGTGCTCAGCATCTCTGGGAACTCCTTCAAGACTGTTGGAAAACCATTTCTACCTCATGAAGCTCATGGAGAGAATGCCAAGAGTGTGCAAAACAGTAATCAAAGCAGAGGGTGGCTGTTTGGAAGAACCAAAAATATAAAACATGTTTTGAGTTATTTCACACTTTACTGTTCACTGTTCATTCATAGTTTTGATGTCTTCTGTGAGAATCTACAATGTAAACAGTCATTATAAATGAAGAAAAACTATTTAACGACAAGGTGTGTCCAAACATACCAGTGAAGTTTGTACGTATTTATAAAGAATTCCCCTGTCGCCCCCGCAGGGGGTCTTTATCTTTCAAGCTTGGGTCCTCTACCAGGTTCACAATAATTTAGCAATTATTTTTCACCACTAAATTCAGTTTGATCTCCTGATCCCCACATTTGAAGTGATCTTAGCTGTAATGTGCCAGGGTCCTTTGCAGTGTTGGGTAAGTTACTTTAAAATAGTAACTTAGTTACATTACTAGTTACTTCTCTCAAAAGTAACTCAGTTACTTCAAGTTACTCGTTACTTTCAAAGTAACTAGTTACTAGGGAAAGTAACTTTGGTTTTACTCATAATTCTCTTGTTAATGTATTGCTTCCATAACTTTGCCAGTCTTCTAGCTTGCTTACTTGCCACAAGTGCACTGTGCCACCTACCAACAGAAAGGAAAAGATAATGTGCATATTTCCACTAGAGAAATCCCACGCCTGGACCGTCATTGACTGCTGCCATGATTCTAGCCTACGTCACAGTGTCATGTGCGCCTTTTACATCAACACAAAAACTGCAGTCGTGGTGCTTTGATTGTACTCAGAACTCGGAAATTCTGCCTTCTGAATAGGAAGATGTAGGTAACACCAGACTGCAGATGAGCTGCATACAGGGCTGGACTGGGACAGAAAATTGTCCCGGGCATTTTGACTAGAGACTGGCCCACCATTATAGGAAAAATCATAAAGCCTTTGAATGAAAATAAACACTGTTGTGACAGTGATGTTCACTGTTTTGATGGTATATATGCATCAATCTATCAATCGTTTGTTGTAAGATTCAGATTATTATTTTTTAAAAGATAGACATTTTAAATGAGAATAAGAAAGAAAAGTATTTCTTTGTGCCCCCCTCTCCCTGTTAATGCCCTACATGGCCCCCTGGCAACACTTTGCTAGACCCGCCCCTGCACAGTTACCAGCTGTCAGCTACGTAGAAAAGGATCCTGGTGTTATTTGTCTCTCAGAAACAGTTCATAACTTCAACTCATTCATGTCACCTAAAAGGTAAACCTGTTTCTCCATCACCTGTTCAGCTCTGATGATTCGGTAAGGACATCTCCTGGTTTCATCTTCATGTTTCCCTCTCACAAGATAACCAAACCATATCATGACCAGCAGCTTTACAGCTGTGGCTCCAGCAAACATCAGCTGATACTAGAAATTAATATTAAATAAATTCTAACAACAGCTGATCAAGCTTAAACGTGCTGCTGCTGTTTAGCGCGACATCCGCTGGTTTCCTCTTTCGGCGCAAAGTGGGCGATAAACAAACAAGAGAGCCGATCAGCTGATCATTGATCAGTTTCATGATTGAAGTAGAAACGGGAGAGGGAGGGGGGAGAATGAGAGGAGAAGAGGCAGCTGTGCAGCGTAAACACAGAATAACTCCAGCTTTGTGCCTTTTCCATTGTAGCTGAATTACGGGACAAACTGTTCCTTTTCACCTCAATAAGAAACGCGTAATATTTTCTCTGAATACCAGACGGGACGGTTGGCAACTCTAATAACTTATGAACAAAATAAAGTTCAACATCATTAACTTCATAGCACCATCCAGCTGTATAGAAACTCCGTCATGCTAGCTAGCACGCAGTACGGAAAAAGTCAGAATAACGAAAATAAACTCCACCTAAACTTGGTTTATATCTGACCCAGAGAGACTGCAGGTCATAACTTCTTACCTGAAGTTCAGTTCACACTCGGACCGGCGGCCGCTTCGGGTCTCTCATCCACCTGCTGGCCTCCACCACTTGCTAATGTTACTGAATCTGTGGAAGCTCCGCGATAGCCACCACATGAAGTAACGAGTAACGAGCCAATCTAAATCCCAGTAACGAGTAACGCGTTCCTGATTTTGGCATAATAACTAGTTACCGTGCTCGTTACCACAATAATAACGTAGTTACTGTAACGCGTTACTTAATAACGCGTTAGTCCCAACACTGGTCCTTTGTGATGCTGAGCAGGGACAAAGAGCAGAGAGATCACGCGGACTGGGAAATGTTTCGCATGGCTGCTGACGACATTGAGGAGTACACAGACTCAGTCTGCTGATTTATCAGGAAATATATTGAATATTGATTGAATCAATATTCAACATTCAATATTCAAAATGTGTGGAAGATGTCGTCCCATCCAGAACAGTTAAATCCTTCCCAAACCAAAAACTGTGGATTAACGGAGATGTTCGCGCGGCACTGGTGGCATACAGCACCGCTTTTGCCTCGGCGAACACATCGGACTACAAACACGCACATTACCAACTCCGGAAGACGATCAAAGCAGCCAAACGTGAGTACAGGGACAGGGTGGAGCAACAGTTTGACAACCCTCGGAGTATGTGGCAGGGACTAAACACGATCACAGACTTTAGAGGGAAAACCAGCACACCGCAGACCACGGCCTCTCTGTGTGAGGATCTAAACGTATTCTACGCTAGATTCGACACAGCGAACACCATGAGACCGGACAGTGTGCGCACCGCGGATGACGTCAGTGCGCACACTGTGTCTGAGGAGGATGTGCGGAGGTGCTTCAGGAAGGTGAACGGACGCAAAGCTGCTGGTCCGGACGGGATTCCCGGCCGCGTCCTCAAGTCATGCGCGGCTCAGCTGGCTGGAGTGTTCACGCACATCTTCAACCTTTCCCTCTCTCTGTCTGTAGTCCCAGCCTGCTTCAAAATGGCCACCATCGTCCCTGTACCCAAATCCTCCACCATCTCCTCATTGAACGACTGGCGACCTGTAGCCCTGACCCCCATCGTGAGCAAATGCTTCGAGAAGCTGGTCAGGGACTTCATCCGCTCTGCACTACCCGACTCACTGGACCCTCTACAGTTTGCATACCGCCACAACAGGTCCACTGATGATGCCATAGCCCTGACACTACATGCTGCCCTGTCACACCTGGAGAAGAGAGACACGTATGTGAGGATGCTGTTTGCAGATTACAGCTCAGCATTCAATACCATCGTTCCCTCGAAGCTGGACAGGAATCAGAATCAGAATCACAATACTTTATTGATCCCTGGGGGAAATTATTTTTTGTTACAGTGCTCCATTTTAAACCAACATTAAGACAAGACAGACAATACGCTAACTAAGAATAGTACAATATATACATATATATACATACATACATACATAAGTCACTTATAAATAAATAGTTGGAAAAAAAACATGTGTAGTTGTAGCAGCAAACAGTGTGTTAAGTGGATGCGTTGTACAGGGAGCCACAGGCAGGAATGATTTCCTGTGTCGTTCAGTGGTGCATCATGGGTAATCTCAGTCTCTCACTGAACGAGCTCCTGTGACTGACCAGCATGTCATGGAGTGGGTGGGAGGTGTTATCCAACATTGTCTTTATCTTGGACAGCATCCGCCTCTCCGACACCACCTTGAGGGAGTCCAGCTCCATCCCCACAACATTGCTGGCCTTACGGATCAGTTTATTAAGTCTGTTGGCATCTGCGACCCTCAGCCTGCTCCCCCAGCATGCAACAGCATAGAGGATCACACTGGCCACAACAGACTCATAGAAAATCCTCAGCATTTTCTGGCAGATGTTGAAGGACCTCAGTCGCCTCAAAAAATAGAGACGACTCTGGCCCTTCCTGTAAAGTGCTGTGGTGTTTTTAGCCCAGTCCAGTTTATTGTCAATGTGTACTCCAAGGTATTTATAGTCCTCCACAATGTCAACACTGACCCCCTGGATTGAAACAGGGGTCAAGTGTTTCCTGGTCTTCCTGAAGTCCACGATCAGTTCCTTGGTCTTTGCCACGTTGAGCTGCAGATGATTCTGCTCACACCACGAGACAAAGGAGTCGACCACAGCCCGGTACTCTGTCTCATCATCCCTGCTGATGCATCCAACCACCGCAGAGTCATCAGAAAACTTCTGAAGATGGCAGGTCTCTGTGCAGTGGCTGAAGTCTGTGGTGTAGAGGGTGAAGAGGAAGGGGGAGAGGACAGTCCCCTGTGGTGCCCCTGTGTTGCTAATCACCTTGTCAGACACACACTGTGGGAGACGTACATATTGTGGTCTTCCTGTCAGGTAATCAACAATCCAGGACACCAGAGAAGCATCCACCTGCATCGCTGCTAACTTATCACCCAGGAGGGTCGGCCTGATGGTGTTGAAAGCACTGGAAAAGTCAAAAAACATGACCCTCACAGTGCTCGCCGGCTGGTCCAGATGGGTGTAGACACGATTGAGCAGGTAAACTGCAGGATCTAGGACTGAGCAGCTCCCTCTGCAGCTGGATCCTTAGCTTCCTGTCTGACAGACGCCAGGTGGTCAGACTGGGCAGCATCACCTCATCCCCCGTCACACTGAACACTGGTGCTCCACAGGGGTGTGTACTGAGCCCTCTCCTGTACTCACTCTACACCTACGACTGCACAGCCACTAACAGCTCCAACATCATTGTGAAGTTTGCAGACGACACTACAGTGGTGGGTCTTATCACCAACGGTGATGAGACGGCTTACAGGGAGGAGGTCAGCGCCCTGACCCACTGGTGTCAAGACAACCATCTCACCCTCAACGTCACAAAGACAAAGGAGTTGATAGTGGACTTCCGGAGGTGCAGAGAAGTACACACCCCCATCACCATCAACGGCGCTGCTGTGGAGAGAGTGAGCAGCTTCCGGTTCCTTGGTGTACATCTGTCTGAGGATCTTACGTGGTCAGTACACACAAACAAAACAGTGAAGAAGGCCCAGCAGCGCCTCTTCTTTCTCAGGAGACTGAAAAGATTCGGCATGAGCCCCCGCATCCTCAGGACCTTCTATCACTGTGCCATTGAGAGCATCCTCACTGGATGCATCACCACCTGGTATGGCAACAGCACCGCCTACAACTGCAAAGCTCTCCAGCGAGTAGTGCGGTGCTCTGAACGGATAATTGGAGGTGAGCTTCCCTCCCTCCAAGACATCTACAGGAAGCGCTGCCTGAGGAAAGCGGGGAGGATCATCAAGGACTCCAGTCACCCCAGCCATAAACTGTTCAGACTACTTCCATCAGGAAGGAGGTTCTGCAGCATCCGGTCCCGAACCAGCAGACTGAGAGACAGCTTCTTCCATCAGGCCATCAGACTGCTGAACACGTCATAGACACCTCAGCTTCACTACTGGAACTTCAACATTATGCACTACATACTGTACAGTAATGCCATTTCTTTGCACAACATCGAACTGCTAACCTCTGTATATTTTATTTTATTTTATATATATGTATACACACACACACACACACACACACACACACACACACACACACACACACACACACAAATGTATATACACATGTTTGGTATACATATTCAGTAATGCGCATACATTCTTATATTTGTACATATATTTATTCTTATAAATCTCAGATTCCCATTCTTGTATTTTGCTTTGTTCCTATGTTATTGTATTTGCTGTTGCTTGTGGGGCTCGCACACAAGAATTTAACTCGCATGTGCTGTACCAGTGTACCTGCACATGTGATGTGACAAAAAAAATGGTTTGATTTGATTTGAGAGGTAGTAAGGAACTCTGGCCAGCTTTACCCCCTCTGTTTACCATTCGGTTTAACAGTTGTCATAATGAAACAAAAAGTCCAGGGCTGTGTGTGTGTGTGTTGTTACGAGTTCAAAATTGGGGATGGAGACAAGAGGAAAAACCACAATACCAACACTGGTCTGGCCGGGTTGAGTCAAACGATGATTTTAATGATCACACACGTGGGAGATGGACACTGATGCAGACAGCCTCAGATCTCTAAATGGTGGAGCATTGCTCAAACTCTTATAGCCTCTGGTGCCCCCACCTTATCATAAAAGCCTAAACATTCACATGCTTTCTCTCACACGGCGCCTAAGCTACGACCTTGGCTCCCTGTTTATCTGCTCCTGCTGAGATGGGGCAGAAAACTCCAGCATGTTCTCTTCTAATCAGACAAATAAGGCGATGACTTTCTGCAAACAGTATTTCTTATAACTCAGCAGTATAATGCATCATAAACAATATCATTCATCCACAATAAATCAGCAGTCTAGTGTAATGCAAACCAGTTTAACTAATGCAATAGTTGTCAGCTTCTTCTAATTCAGGAGAATAATGCAAACTAAGACTACATAACAATTCACAATCTTTAATTAGGGGTCTAACATGGCATAAAATAATATTATAATCTAACAGTGTATATTTAAGTTAACAGAGTGAAGCAAACAGCTTGATGCCATTCTGGAAACGAGTGGGGAACAGATGAGTGAGGATTAGGTACAACTCCAGTATTCAGTCTGGGATAGTCCCTTCATGATCCTGTGCACATTCTGTTTTTATCTCCGCTTTGTTGCTCTGTCTCATGTCACTGTGTGTGTGTGTCTGTGTGTGTGATAACCCCAGTAAGAAGTGAGTTCTGTTCCTGGGCTCCCACAGAGCAACGTTTTTGTCATTTTTTTGTCAAAGCTGCCCATTTCATTTCAAAGCTGTGACAGACTTTAGACTGATTTGCAACACACACAAAAACACACATGCAAGGTGGAAACACTTTCAGTTTTGTTATGAGTAGGGGGGTGGGGCAACATTGCTGCTCAAATTCCCTTCTTTTAATTCTGTGATTTCAAAGAAGTCATGTGATTGCATGGTCTCATCGTCCCTCCTCTGAGGGTATAAAACTGTGCAACGCTCCCTTCTCTGCCTCCTCAGCATCACAGAGCTTCCTGATACAATACAGGTAAGATCACTTGAAATGCTGGAATCAGGGGATCAAGATAAAATTACAGAAAGAGAACATTTAACTAATTGAAAATGAAGATCCTGATTGTAATTATTCTCCTAATCATCAGATCGGTGTGAACAGAAAGATCTACCAAATGTAATTCTTTAGAAATAGATGGGATTAATTTTTTTTGTTTTACTCCAGAGCAAGATTTTCCTGACACCTCACTGTGTGGATCTCTGTCATCAACATGGCAACGTAAGTACAATAAGTACAGTTAAGAGATACAGTTATCTTCATGTTTTAATATATCATCATGCGCATTATCACCAAAACTGATCGTAAAACTGTACAATTGAGTGAGCTTATCCTTACAATATTGATTTTTATTTTGGTAAATGTATTTGCATTTTAGCCTCACCTATGAGCTTGTGCCAAGGTGAGGTATCTGGTGTCCAGAATTCATAAAAATTGCTATTCCTCCTGAAGTAATAGTCAGAATTTAGGTTTTCAGATAGCGATCACATACAGTTAGGGGTGGGTTTAAAAAAAACTGATTTCCTGATTAAAATCAAATTTAATTTGAATGTGATATCGAGTCATTACATTTTGAAATCGATTTTTAAATATAAATGTTGTTTTACCACCAAACAGCTAAAACAGCAAACAATTAAAAAGCAGGTAAATGGATTGCTCTAACTTTGCACACTTCCTGCACAACTCTTTCTCTCTCTTAGTGTACTTCTAGACCATTTTCCCATCTCAAATCTCTGTTTTCTGCATTATTTGCTTGCTTATTACGCATCAGTCTACTGTTGTGTACAGTGCTGTCGACTGCTTTTTTTTTTTTTTCAAACATGACTTCCAACAGGAAAGCCTAATTTCTGCTGTTCAGTAGCTACCGGACAGCTTCCGTTTTTGGTCTACTGCAGAATATTTTTAAGATGATTATCTGCTATAAAAGACCAGGCCATGAAAATCTCCTTCATATTTTTCTGCGTTTGACCATCAGTCACTTTGACACAAAGGTATCTGCTGTGATGCTTACACCTCTGATGAAGTCCCTTAAGTGCCAGCTTTGTTTTTAACACACAGATCGTTTACACAGAGTTTGTAATTGCAGAGAAATAGTCAAATAATTTGCAATGAAATATTCTTAATTTAAAAGGTTAATCAGGTTCGAATCATTTGTTGAATAGTTTAGTATTTTGTTTGTTTGTTTTTCTTTATTATTATTATTGTTATTGTTTTGTTATTTTCTTCTTAAGTATAACTGGACATTTTCTATATGCTCATGTAAAGCTGAGGAGCACGAGCCAAAGAATTTCATTATGGGTAAATGTGGCTACACTGTTTATCTGTATATGACAATAAAACTTGAACTCAGTGACAATACCCAGTCGTACATATAAGGTCAAGGTTAAATTTGTCATTTTACGGGCAAGAACTTTTGTGTGAACCCATAAAAATATAATATTGATATCCCTGCCCCATTAACTTAATCATTTAGGTCAGTATTCCCATCCTTTTTTGAGCCACGAACCGATTTAATGTCAAACAACATTTTCATAGACGGGCCTTTAAGGTGCTGCGGATAAATACGCCAGCCTGGGGTAAATCCAAAAAGCACATGAGTCCAATCTGGGTTTTGTATTTTCTGATCAACCAATGTTGAGGTATTCCCTAGAAAACTTGCTCATATTTAGATAATGCATAACTTACACATAGACCTTCTGGGGGGAGACTGAAGATTATAATCCTCAGAGCTAGAGAGAGCAGAAATCTCTGAGTGGCACTTGGCAAAAGCGGGGAGAAAGAACTACTTAAAAAAAAAGAATTTTGAATTAATTGCTTTTCAATTATAGATAACTAATGTGAAAATATGTAAAAGATTTATGAGACACAAATTACACGTAACACGTTTACAAAGTAATAGAGTTGATGGGACACATTAGCAGAAAAAGAGAAACTTTTATTTGAAATAAAAACATTTTTTGTCTGTGTTTGTATAAATATCAAGACCTTCTCTTACTCATACCCCACCTCTCTCCCTATGATAGCTGGGATAGGCTCCAGTGCCCCCCTGCGACCCTGAAAAGGATAAGCAAGGGGCGCTGGATAGATGGAGGTTGTGAAGTGTACTTCACTTGTTTCAGACCAAATTTATCTACTGGAACAAATACACTAACCTAAACCTGAGCTTCATCCTGAGGCTATGCTGACTTTAGCTTTTGGGTGGAATCATTGTCACTCTTTGAAACTATTGTGTTTTCAGTGTTTTGATATAGGATACTAACAGCCGCTAATATCTGCTGTCTAGTAATGTTTGTTGTTTGGTCCGCTTGGATTAATGTTTTTATTCTGGTGGCTTAGACTTCAGTAATTATTTTTAGGTCTGTGTTTATAAATGAGTAGATGGCTGCATGGAGGGAAGGATCATAGGTTTGTACAAAGATAGGTTTAAAATCTTTCTTAACTGTCCCCAGCGATGTATTGGATTTGCAATGGATAAAAGCCACCGCATAAAGTTTTAAACACGTGTTGAGCTGTGTTTAATTTTTTCAACAGGAACAACTCATCTAAATTCAAGGCTGTCATCTCCAGAAGTACCTTGATCTCTTCAGGATCTCCTGCTCTCTACCATCTGAAACCAAAGAAAGAGGAGTTTGGAACGCTGGCAAAAATGACTGTTGGAGAAAAAATTCCAAACAAGACAAATAAAACCATCTTGCTTGTGGGTGAAACAGGAGCAGGAAAATCTACTCTGATAAACGCTCTTATCAACTACACCATGGGAGTGAAGTGGGAGGATGGAGTCTGGTTTCAGATCGTAGAGGGGGAGAAAAATGAAAACCAGACAGAAAGTCAGACATCAGATGTGGTCGTGTACGAGATTTTTGGCTTTGAAGATGAAACTCTGCCCTACTCTCTGACCATCATCGATACTCCTGGATTTGGAGACACCAGAGGGATTGAACATGATGCAATCGTCAGTCAACAATTATTGGACTTGTTTCGATTGGACGATGGAGTTCATGAAGTTCATGCAGTGGGTCTGGTGATGAAGGCAACAGATAATCGACTGAGTGAGCGACTGATCTACATATTTAATTCAGTGATGTCTCTGTTTGGAAAAGATGTGGAGAAAAACATTGTAGCTCTCATCACACACTCAGATGGAAGACGACCTAAAAATGCTCTCAAAGCTCTTGAAGTAGCAAACATTAAATGTGCCACAAATGAAAAGAATGAGCCTGCTCACTTCCTGTTTGATAACTGCCAGGATGAAGCACGAGCAGAGAATGAGCTAGAGGAACTTGAGCATTCCTATGATGTCACACAAAAAGGAATCAAGCAGTTGATGTGTTTCATAGCAGAACTTGAACCTCAACAGCTGGACACAACTGTGGATGTTTTGAACACACGCATCAAACTGACGGCCTGCTTTCAAAACTTGCAAGACAGAATTGAGAAGATTGATTTGAAGATCAGTGAGATTAAAAAGACCGAGGAAGATGTGAAGCTCTATGAAAAAGGCTTGAAGAATGATGAAAACTTCACCGTGGAAACTGATGAAGTTTACAAAGATCAAGAAGCTGTCCCAGGTGGAAAGAGATGGTTTGGTTTTTTGAAAGGAGCTGTCACTTGTACTGTCTGTGAGGAGACCTGTCACTATCCATGTACAATTGCCAAGACTCCTGGAATGTGTGAGGTTATTCAAGATGGCAACTGCATTGTTTGTACCAAGAAGTGTCCTGCAGAAAAACATGTGAAAGACACCTGGAGATATGTGAACAAGACAAGGAAAGTGAAAAAGACCATGGAAATCTTGAAGAGAACATATGAAGTAAAGCAAGAGGAGAAAAAGACCCTTTTGTCATCTCTTGAAGAGGAGAAAGAAAAGCTCGATGAGGAGAAGAATACTCTGGTGAATGAGTCTTACCAGCTTGTTCTCAAGCTGGAGAAGATCGCCCTGAATGTTGATTCATTGTCCACCAATGTCCATCTGGACATCCTGATTGAGAAGATGATGGAGAAAGGAGAAAAAGAAAAGGTTGAGAAACTAATGAAGATAAAAGCCAGCCAGAGTAAAGGAGTCCAGACAGTGCTGCGATATTGTTACAGCAAAGTAACATCAGCTGGAAGAGCAGCATTTAACTATGTCTTCAAATCTGGCCCAGACAGCAGTGTAGACTAGAAGTTCTACACTCTTCATTTAGATGATTAAACATCAATAAAAAATGTATTTCTTTTGTAAGACATTTGATGTTCATTTCATTACCAAATTAGAAAATAGATTTAAGTAAATGGAGAGTAGAAACCTGTCTTCTGTACCTGGACAGGGGCTTAGAGACACTTGATTTCCCAGGAATCATTTTCCTGGAGAACAACCTTTATCACATGAGCATAAACATCTCTAATCAGCTTTTAACATAAGATTGTAGATACTTTATCTACCCCATATTTGGGAAACGCTTCTGTTAAATCAGTATAAAATAAAGAAAGAAATATGAAAACAACAATAATAATAATACAGGCAGCATGATGGTGCAGTGGTTAGTACAACAGAATGGTCCTGGGTTGAAATCCAGGCTAATTCCCTTGAGATGACTCCACAAAATTGTCAAATAGTTCTCCGTACTCCTCCCATGAGTCATACACCCAGTCACTGCAGAATCATCAGAATATGACATTAACCCAGAGTTGTCCTGACGTTGAACAGGAATAGAGAAGTCCTAGACAGAGGACTGCCCAGTCTCACATCCTGTGCCCAGTCTGTCAGGTTGTCAGTAATCTGTGAGTCTGTTTGGAACCTGTTGATGGTAATAATCACCTTTCTATTCTCATGGCTACCAAACAGAAAGCCTGCTCCCTCTTTGCTTTGCTGTATTGCAATTGAAAAAATCCAATAAAAAAGACACTTCTGTACAGCTACTGAATCATGCTGTTCAGATACACCTGTTGTCCCTATCTGACTCTCCTGGAACTGTCAGAAGATCAAGTGTGAAGACGAATCCACACATGAAGAGACTAGCAGTGATGTGGCAACCAGAGACCATGGAAACTCAGTTAAATCCAGGAAAACGGTCATGAATGACGAACAAATCACTACGAATATGGATGGAGCTTAAAGTTAGACTGAAATGCTAGCATTCCTTTATTGATGCTAAAATATTCAAAAAAAATACATAGAATGAAGTCTGTTGAGTAAAGCTGGCATGTTTTATTCCTTAGCTGTTTCCACATTAAATCTTCTCACTTTTCCATGAAACCTGAATAAAAATCTGTTTCACTCAATCAGTTTGCTCAGTGTCTTTATTCAATTATCAGCTGCAGTTTACTGTTTAACATTTTATCTGCTTTATTGGAAGTGTTTCAGGTTACACACACACTCAGCAAACAAACACAAACCTCTACAAGAGCTGAGCTCTACAATTCATGTTCAATGCAGAGATGCATTCAAACCCTTTTTTACTACCATGTTTCACATTCTCCACAAATCAACTTCTCTCCACATATCATAGTTTCTCCCACCAGAGATGCAAGTATAGGAGACAAGGAAGAAACACAAGGACAGAGGAATCAAAGCAGCAGGCATTTAATGAAATGAGACATCATCACCTTGGTTTTTTATTTTAAAGTTGTGCCATTAATGTTTTACAGCAGCTGCATCATAAACACTTTAACCTGCTGTGTTTACTATCTTGGGAATAATAGTGCTCTTGTTTCATGTTTATTTACACTTTTAATTAAATCCACAGCATGGATCAGTGATACAGATATCAGAGCTTTTTTAATCCCAAACTCAAAACCAGTGAAGGGCAGAAAATGTGATCATCTCAAGGAACTGAAAGAGCTTCTAAAAAGAACAAGATGTTAAAGTAGTGCTTAATCTTAGCAAAAACTCTGTTATTTGTTAGTGTGTTGTGATGGAGCTGCTTAACCCGATAGATTTGTTTACATATTCCACTCTCCGTGTTCCCAGGGCCCTATAGGTCATGATTATGATCTTAAATTGGACCCTGAACTTGACAGGGAGCCAGTGCAGCTGAATCAGCAGGGGCGTGGCATGGGAGTGTTTGTGATGCTGTGTCAGAAGCCTGGCAGCAGCATTCTGAACACCCTGCAGTCGTTCCAGGGAGGCGTTACTTAAGCAAGTAAACAAGGAATTACAATAGTCTAAACGAGATGAAACAAAAGCATGAAGAATCATTTCCAGTTCAGAGCGTGACACAATGGGACTCAGTGATATTTCTTCAATGGTAAAAACAAGAGCGAACCAAAGATTTAACGTGTGTGTCAGAGCTGGGTCAAAGGTAACACCAAGGTTCCTAATGGAGGGTTTAATATATGAAGCAAGAGGGCCTCGATTTTTAATGTCCAAAAGGTCACATTCATTAGGGGTCAGACAGTGGAATGTGTTGAGTATTATAATCTAATATATGTTGGAACAATGATTGACTGAAAACTGAACTGGGAGACAGACTGTGACTGTGTGTAAAAAAAAAAAGGGGGCAAGAGCATTTGTTATGTTTGAGGTAAATTTTCTGGAGTCTGTTTTCTCATTTTCATTGGTGTCATGATTTGGATATTTATCTGTAAAAAAGACAGAAAATCGCTCACTCTAATTGTTAAATGGGCTAACAAGCTGACGTTTCCTTCATTATGTTGTATTGTGCTTATTTGTGCAGTTAGAATTGCTAACTTAATGCAGACTGGCTTTATACTGACAGCTTCAAATAAAGTAACCTGAATGTGTTCCTTTTTAATCTCTTGATTTAATCTCTCCTGATCAGGAAACTGACTGCAGGACACATAGGGCTTCAAGCACAGTAAACAGATTTAAAATCAAGGAATCTGACCTTTAGTTACCTCTGACAGTTTTTTTTACTCACATTCAGGAATTTGAGTCAACAACAAAGATGAGTGTTGACTTCAGGAGAGCACAGAGAGATCACTGTCCAATTAACATCCATGGATCCTTTTCAGCATCATCTTTGTCACTGCTGATTCCTTTGTGTCATCATGTGTTGAGAAGAGAGAACAGTTATAACGGAGGAGCAAAAGGAAGCCCTGAAATCTGCATCAACAAGGAAGTGTTGGCTCACCAGTGATCCCAGCAGAGCCACTGGTTTGGCTCCAGTTGTTCTAGATTCAATGATGTTGTTGCTACAGATACATGTCAGCATCTTTATTGAATTTTATATGAAGCAGAAATGGTGTCATTAGGAGAAGAAGAGGAGAACAAGTCCGGCGAGGAGGCAGCAGCTCTTAAAGATGAAACAGCAGCTCAGCCCTGAGCTCAGAGAGCTGCACATGAAAAAGCTCCTCAAGCAGATCCTGTCAGAGGGTCATCAACAGGAGGAACTGTTCACATCATAGGATGAAGATGCTGTCAGCTGGATGAAGAAGGTTATTTAATGCAAACGTTCACACTGAAGTCAAATTGTTGTCGTGTTGAACAGATTCATGTACTGATCGTCTCCAGAATGTTAGAAGAGCTTCAATGAATCATTAGAAACAACTTACAGCTGCACAGCTGTGTCAAACACATCTGTGTGTCATTGTGGGATTGTTGTGTTTCTACATGTGACACACGTCTAAAACATGCACACAATCTGAACACAAACAGGGACTCATGTGTTCCCACAGCCAGATGCTGAGAGCCATTTCCTTGTAGTCCTGTGTCTACATACATGAACCATTAGATGTTATTGGAATGATTGTCAGCTCTGATAGTTTCATGTGTGTTTAGCTGGACGCTGTTTGATCCTCGACATGTTTAAAGGTGTCCAGTCCTGAGACACTGGGGCTGGAAACAGCTGTGATGTCATTGGACTGTCACACAGACAGAAGTGCATGAAGTGAGCAGCCGAGGAGCCGCTGATGTTTTGGATTCAACAGCATTTGAAAGGTCGACACAGACACATTTGCACACAGAAAGCTGAATCTGTCATATGCCACAGTGAACTCACTGTTCAGTGTTTTTCAGGAAGCTTCTTAACTGCCTCTGCTGCCAAACAAGCAGCTGATGTCCTTGAGAAGAAGCTGAAGAAGTCTTCAACAACAAATACAGGAAGTGGACTTTCAAATACTAGATTCACTTTAGACTCACAGAGAAATGACTCAACCAGCTGTGTTTGACTATATGAAAGGTCAGTGTGTGTCTGCACACAGACTGTTGTGTTGGACTGTTATTCAGTTGTCTACTGAATATTTTCAAATGTCTGCATCTCAGCTGTGATGAGGCTGGGGGTCATGGGAGGCCACCGTAGCAGCCTCTTCAACATCATGACATCATCATAAATGCTGCTGGACTGTCTGATGGGCTGACGGTGAAAAAGCCGTCGGGAAGGAAACAGAAGACATTTCAGAGGCTGCAGCAGATTTCTTTGATTCGGGGCCTTTTTCAGCTTTATTGGACAGAGCAGTGAAGATAAGTGACAGCAAAGCAGAGAGAAAGGGGGCGTGGCCCGGGTCAAAGCCAGGCCAGCTGCTCTCCACCTCGTGGTCACCTGCTCATCCTAGTGAGCTCCACCAGCAGCCCTTTCACACACTTTACACTGTCAAACACTGTGTGTGGACCTCAGCTAACAACAGGCTGCATTTAAGTCTGGACTACATGCTTTTATATTGTTTTTATTCCATCAGCAGCTCAACATCATGAGCAGCTTTGACATAAAGACATCAAACTCAAGCTGACTTTAAACTACTTTTAATACAGGGGCTCAAAAACAACAACATCTTTATTATATATCAGGACAGAAAGTCATTTCATCTCAAAGGGAAACAGCTTTATTTGGAATAACCAGCACTATCAACTGGTTTGGGATCTCCACCAGTTTCATGTCTTTGCAGCTTCTCCAACAAAGTTCCTGTAAAATCAGCATGTTTGTCTTTATTGGTTTGATAGTGATTGATTATTCAGTCCCAATCTGCTGTCATCTAAAGAACAAAATGATGTTTCTATGAGTCACAAAGCTCCAGATGTTGTCGGCTTCACAAAGAAAACAAAGAACTTAAACACAAAGTGTTTGGAGCCAAAATGTTCCCAAGCTGCTCTTTTTGAAATGGCAGAGGTACAGTGGTGTCTAACAGCACACTGTGGAAGGCAAACATGTTATTGTTGGATGAAACTTCATGAATCCTTTGTAGATTTGAGCTGTTGGAGCCTTTCTTTTCTCTTCAGGTGTACAGATGCTGAGGAGGCAGGTGAAGCAGGTGGAGCTGTTGTGATGCTGGCAGAGGGTGTGTCTTAGTAACTCTGTGAGGCAGAACTGGATCCAACATTGTGGATGTGTTGATGTTGGAGCCATTAAGAGTCTCTGGCCACACTGTAGGATTTCCCTTTGATCCACTGTGGGGGCATTTTGGAGTCTGTCAGTGAAACTCTTCATGTTTGTGTTTGACTCCAGTTTATAGAAACAGAGGAATGTGTCATGCTTTTGTTCGGCCTCCACAAATACACACATTTGTTCATTGGTTGGACTTTTTGGAAGGAGACACATTGAAAACCATGTTAATAAGATCTTGTTGTTTCCTGTGGATCCGACACAGAGAGTGGACTTCAGACAGAAAGCGTGGAAGAGATTTTAGAGGCCGTGTGTGGCAACAGGAAGTTTCTGTGTGTTTGCTGATCTTACATGTGGAAAACAACACGTGATGTTTGTGAAGTTCTACAATGATCATTGTTCTCACAGCATTTTGAGTGGGAACAGTTCAAACTGGGAGTAGTGGGAGTTATTTACTGATTGAAACAAGCTGAATGTTTCTGTGACGATGAAGATCAGCAGCTCAGCTGATCAATGAACTGACATCTATCAGTCGTTTCATGAGATGAAGTCATCAGCAGACATTTGTTCTGACTGTGTGATGAATGTCAGAACGTCAGGGCTCTGCTTTAGTCACTGCTTGATGATCATTGGCTCATTGTTGAATCCAGGGCCCAGTCTGACCTCTGACCTTTGCTGCAGGTCTTCTGTGTTATCTCCACTTTCATGTCTGATCTTCTGCTGTATCGTCCAAAATAAACATCTGGATCATTTCCAACACTTCAGCAGATCTTTAGTTTGGGCAGTGCAGCACAGAATAACACATATTGTACTATACTGCCCACTTCCTGATCTTATTGGATCTGTGTGTGAGGTTGGTGAAGGAAACACATGTTTACTGAGTGAGTCGCTGCCATTAGGAACTAGTTTTTATATCACAGCCTGGAAATCACACAGGACCATTTCTGCAAGTGAAAAGTCGTCATTGGAGGAAAATGATTGTGTAGTTTGTGCAACTGAAGACTTGTCCCAACTACATGTGCTGCTGACCTTTGACCTTTTCTTTAGGTGCACAGAGGAGTCTGTGGAAACATCCAGAACTGAGGCAGTGCTACAGATGCTTCAAATAAAGTGGTGTATTATCCATGTTTTCTATGGATCACATCCAGTATCCTGATCTAACGAGCCCCCTTTGTGTGGATTTCAGAGCCTCTGACTTTTGCTGCGTCTCATTTCAAGCACAAGAGCAAGAAGTGGATGAAGAAATGGGGCGAGTGGGGTCAGTGTGGTGCATGTCAGCTGTGCTCACACATGCTTTCACAAAGAACATGTGTGTTCATCGGCAGCATTAAGGTGCACTTTAGTCTTCATAATAATAAAGTATTCTGACTTTATTCTTCTGAATCCTCACAGTCATGTTGCAGCTCTGCTCTGCTTTAAGAAAATGTTCTACCAGGATGTTACTTTCCTAAACGTGTTCTCCAAATGTTCCCAAAGACTTTGTTCTAAGTAGTTCTACATGATGAAACATCCACACTGAGTTTAAGAAGGACACACAAACACCATCTGTCCTTTCATCATGTGTACAAACGTGTTCAGATGTCAAATGTACCGTGAATGGATGCAAATGTGGATCGTTCCAATAACATGAGACAGTTTTGTAAGTGGATCACAGTTTGAAGTTCATTGAAACCTGTCATGGCTACTGAACGGACTCATGCGCAGACAGTTCTTTTCAAGGAAACAAAAGGAGATTTATTCACAACAGGGATCACCTCAGTGCTATATATATGTACAGTGAGTTGGGAGGGGGGTCCAGGGCTCCAGGGAGAGAAGATCCACACACACGCTTCCTCTTCCACTCAGTCACCGCCACCGCTCCTCCGCACACACGCACTCCTCTTCAGCCGCACTCGCTCCAACACTCCACACACTGCCCCACTTGGACAGGTCTGGTGATTCGGTCCAGAATCTACAGACAAGAAGTGCACGGTTAGTTCCACCACAAAATACATGTAAGAGATTCTTCTTTGAATATGCCGCGAGCACGAACTCAGGAGGTTCAGCGTTCCAGCGGTGAGCTGCTCTGTGCCACTGCCTTAAATAGCAGCTGGGGAAATCAGCCAGATCAGCAGCAGGTGGACATCATCACACGGGTGCGTGGGCCAAGAGCGAGAGCTCCACCCAGGCAGAGAGGAGGAGGAGAGACAAAGAAAACAAAAACAAACAACAACAAAACCTGTAGCCAGCGTGGGCCAGCCAGAGAGACACGGGGACCGTGACAGAAACCTATAAGAACATGTTATTCAAACCAACTTTATCCAACAGGAAGCAGCATCAGGGGAACAGGAAACATCCAAACATGTTTCCTGTAAGAATGGCACAAAGGAAGGAAACACAATCCTACACACGAGCACTTTAAAATGGACATTTAGCTTTTCAAACATCAGGGAGCTGCAATAACAACACTGAGCCCATTCTGATCAGACTGAAAGATTTATAGAGATTTATCCATGTGCTGCAAAAGGTTTGATATCAACATATCTGCAGATCAGCAGGAGCATTTTCTTCATATTGATGTAGAGTTCAGTACCAGGAATATGTAGAATTAACATCTGTGTGCATGACGAGTGATGAAGATTCAAACTTTCAAAGGACGTCAGAGTTGGAGTCTCTATCTGTGACTGTCCCAGAGGAACCTGCCTGAGGGATTATTACAGATCTGTCTATCTAGAACAGGGGACAAAAACTCAAGGCACACTTTAGGTCGTGAGCCAAACAAGATAAGCATTTATTGAACACACTAAAACAATTTCTTTTTTTTAAACATAAATATGAATAAAAACAGACAGGAACAATGTTCCCTCTAAGCTGCGCACGTGCGCAATTGCGCACTGCTGGCACGTCTGCGCACAGGAAAAGAATCGAATCTGAATTGAAATTAACATTAAAACTTTTACAATTCTGTTCTGCAGTGTTAGTCAGTGACTGGCTCCTCCTGTATGGGATCAGAACGATGCCTCCTTATCCCACAGCCCAGCCAATGATGCGATTCACATTCATATATACGCAGCTAATCAACGTGGTTGATGACAGCGTCCTTATGTGCCGACACCGTGTACAACCATTGGAGATGTGAGCAGGACAGACGGAACAACTGACGGACAAAGTGTGGACTTTATAGCAGTTTTTAAATTGTGTTGACCATGTAAAACCAGAGTTATGATAAAAATATCTGCAATGTTTGTTTTTCTTCCTGAATACTGTCGTTGTTTATATTTACTGCAGGAAGAAACGGTGAAAACGGCGTTTTATAAGGAAAACGCTCGAAAGCCTGTGAGCAAAGAACTAACCTCCCGCCCCTCCACCCTTTCCTATTGGTGGAAAAAATGTACCATGTGGACCAATCAAAAAATGATATGGCATTTAGTTGTTTAGGGAGGGGGGAAGTTTTAGTGATGGCGGTGTTTTGAGATGTGAGAGATTTGCGACGTTTAGAGCAAATCTTGTTTAGTTAGTGTGTAGTTAGTGTGTAGTTAGTGTGTAGTCAGTGTGTAGTTAGTGTATTTATTTATCTATTTTGCAGACAGAGAGTTACAGGATAGATTACCCGTCAGGTTATCATATAGCCCGACGGGCGGGGCAGAGATAGATTTTGGTCGCCCGACCGGAGATATCGCTACCTCTGGAACGTCGGGCAAGCGATTTTGTGAGCCCTGCAATAAAATCCAATGTTTTTATTTCCACATCTACTAAAAGATATAAACTTCTGTTAAATTGAAGAAGAGTTGCAAATTGAGTTAAACCGTCTGGTCGTTCATTGTTACACAGTGTTTCATATCAATATGTGATATGCTCACACATCTCATAATGTGGCTCCAACAATCCTGCTTTGGGTCTGTTTAAGCTCATACATGACAGATTCAAGAGAAATCCTCAGCCGTTGCCACATTTAAACCACCCCAGCATCAGCTGTGTGGACATGTATCTGTAAACTCGGAGAAAACACAAAACTGGACAGAGTGATGTGGGAGACTGGTAAAAAGGTACACATTTTATAACAACAACTCTGAATCAATCTACTGAGTAGAGAACCCCTGTATTAACGTTCAAACTGCCTTAGTAAGTCCATGACGTCGAGTCCAAGTAATCAGAGTGCACATTACAAAGAGAAGTCAAAGGAGCTTGCAAAGAAAAGCGTCTGGACTTCTTTAAGTTACTTGAAGACGTTTCACCTCTCATCCGAGAAGCTTCTTCAGTTCTAGGGTCAAATGGTGGAGAGTCCCAGATATAAACCTAGTGGGCTGTTTGGTCTCTCCAATACAGCCACTTCACAAGCGCATGGCACAACACAGAAGAGCCACCTCCACAGGACAAGACTCAGCAGTCCATCTGCATCTTAAGGTCAAAGGTCACTCTTTGAGGATGCCAATGTTCACATTTTGGACAGAGAGGACAGATGGTTTGAAAGAGGAGTGAAAGAAGCATCTATGTCCACTGTGAGCGACCATCTTTGAACAGAGGCGGGGTTTACGACACCAACTCTCTGCCATCTATAATCCAGTTTTGAGATCCTTCCCAGACGCCTTAACGCCCACTCACATCCTGGGCCATCTGATCTCAGGAATTCGCATGATAAGGTGGGGCCAGGTTTCACAATGAACTCACCCGAGGGCAGTCCTACTGAACTGACTGATGATGAAGTCAAATATAGACTGTAACTCACGTCTGCTCACTGATTACAAACTTCAGTGTGAGTGGATGATGTTTCTGATGACTGGGTGACCTCGTCTCATGAACCTGTTCTTCATCATTATGATCAGTGTGTTTAAGTGGTAAATCAACGGGTTCTTACATGCACTCAAAGCACTCAAAGTGCTTTCACAACTCGCTCAACCAATCATACCCATTCACACAAGCACTTTTCTAAGTTTTCAGTGCTGTCTAACTTACATTCACACATTCAACATTCACACTTCGATGGATGCATCGGAGAGCAACCTGGGGTTAGTATCTTGCCCAAGGATATTTGGCATGCAGACTGGAGCAGACTAGGATCACACCACCAACCTTCTGGTTAGTAGGTTACCAGCTCTACAACCTGAGCTACAGCCAGTTTAATTCAACCATAGTAATCACTATGTCCTGAAAAGTCTTCTGCATGTGTGCTAATCATTCAATCACAGAGTAGCAGTGACTTTTTCTAATAAAACATTCTCATTTGAGCTCTCTGTTAAACTGTGCAGCTCAAGTCAGGACATCGTTCTGTTCTCCAGGCTCTAGTTTCGGGATTCGTTCATGGAGGATTTCTTCGCCCAATTCTGTGTCAATTTGATCTTTTTTGTTTTCCAACCAAACATCAAGTTTGTCTTTTTCCTCCTCAGTGATGAATTTGCTGTAATATTCCACGAACAGTTTGTCTCCAATGTCATTCTACTTCATAGTATCTTCTTTACACATTATGTCTTCTTTGTCTTTTCAGTGTTCTGTTCTGTGTTGTATTTTCCTTTTTTTCTCAGGCTTTTCCTCATTTTGTCCTCCTGTTGGAAAACAATCCATCTGAAAACAGAAGAGAGAATTCTTATCAGATGAAATTTTGCTCATCAAGGAGAGAAAACGTTGTTTCCTTGCTGACACACAGTAACTGTAACAGGACTGGTGGTACAGAGGCTTTGATCAGATCAGCTGCTTTTAAAGGTGTGGAATACACCAGGCACAGACACACGCACACACAGGTAGGTACAGCCAACTTCCACATTTATTCAAGTGTTTGTTGTTTTGACAGCTGACTCAGTCACACAGTCTGACAGCTCACGAGCCCAGCTGATCTCTCTCCTGGCCGCTCCTCCTCGTCTCACTATAAACACAGCGGAGGGAGACCATCATCAGTCCATAAACAACATCAGCTGTTCTTACCGGCCTCGCAGCGCCGCCCTGATGAGCCTTCCGCTCCACTCCTGCCCTGCAGCTGCGCCCGGGGCCACGCCTCCGCCACACACCCCCACCGCCCGTTCGAGGCCGGGGAGCCGTCCGGCCGAGCCAACTCCCCCCCCCCCGCGAGCGAGAGAGGAAATCGGCCACTGCCATCTGCGCCCCCGGCCTATGGATCACCTTGAACTTAAAGGGCTGCAACGCCAGATACCACCGGGTGATCCGGGCGTTGGCATCCTTCATGCGGTGGAGCCACTGCAGCGGGGCGTGGTCCGAACAGAGGGTGAATGAGCGTCCCAGGAGGTAATAGCGCAGGGAGCCGACCGCCCACCGGATGGCCAGGCACTCCTTCTCCACGGTGCTGTACCGGCGCTCGCGCTCTGCTAGCTTCCGGCTGATGTATAGGACAGGGCGGTCGGCCCCCCTTACCTGCTGGGACAAAACGGCTCCCAGCCCTCTGTCCGAGGCGTCAGTCTGCAGAACAAAAGGGAGGGAAAAGTTAGGAGTGTGAAGCAGCGGCTCCCCACAGAGAGCCTTTTTCACCTGCACAAACGCCGCCTGGCACGGCCCCGTCCACTGGACCAGATCCGGGGCACCCTTTCGAGTGAGATCGGTCAGGGGGCTGGTTAGCTGCGCAAACCCCGGCACAAAGCGACGATAGTAACCCGCCAACCCCAAGAACCGTCTCACCTCCTTTTTCGTCCTGGGGCGCGGGCAGGATGCGATAGCCGCCGTCTTCTCCACCTGTGGACGCACCTGCCCGCCCCCCAGGTGGTACCCCAGATACTGCACCTCCCTCCGTCCAACCGCGCACTTCTTCGGATTGGCCGTGAGCCCCGCCCCCCTCAGGGACTCCAGGACCGCGGCCACCCGCAGCACATGCTCCGCCCAGGTGTCGCTGTGGATGATCACGTCATCCAGGTAGGCGGCAGCATACGCTGCGTGCGGACGCAGTACCCGGTCCATGAGACGCTGGAAAGTGGCCGGGGCCCCGAACAGGCCAAACGGAAGTGTCACGAACTGGTACAAACCGTACGGAGTGGAGAAGGCCGTTTTCTCCCTGGCCTCGGCAGACAAGGGAATCTGCCAATAGCCCTTGGTTAAGTCCAGTGTCGTGAAAAAGCGGGCCGTGCCTAACCGGTCCAGGAGCTCGTCGACCCGAGGCATGGGGTAGGCATCAAAGCGTGACACTTCGTTCACCCTGCGATAGTCGACACAGAACCGTATAGACCCATCCTTCTTCGCCACCAGAACGATGGGGCTACACCAGGCGCTGTGCGACTCTTCTATGACTCCCATCCTCAGCATTTCCGCCAATTCCCTCTGCACGATTTTTCGCTTGTGCTCCGGGAGCCTGTAGGGCCGTGAACGCACCGTCACGCCAGGCTGCGTCACGAAATGGTGCTCGATGAGGGACGTCCGGCCGGGCAGGGGGGAGAACACGTCCGCAAAATGCTGTTGCAACGCGACAACATCCGCTCTCTGGGCCTGTGTGAGATGGTCATCACAAGGGAGGGAGGCGGGAATGATAGAATTTGGCACCTCAGGCCCCAACTCATCTCTCTCCTTCACCAAGCTCACCAGAGAAGCGGTTTCAACCTCTCGCCACAGTTTGAGGAGATTGAGGTGATAAATCTGCGTGGCTCCTCCCCTGTCCGACCGAGCGACCTCATAGTCCACGTCCCCGACTCGCCGTGTGACCACAAAGGGTCCTTGCCACTTGGCGAGCAACTTCGAGCTGGAAGTAGGGAGTAACACAAGCACTTTATCTCCCGGTGAAAATTGCCTGAGCCTAGCCCCTCTGTCATACAGGCGTTGCTGACGCTGCTGAGCCTGGAGCAAATTCTCCCGTGACAACCTCCCCAAAGTGTGGAGTTTTGCTCTCAAGTCCAACACGTACTGAATCTCATTTTTGGCGGGGCTCGGACCGTCCTCCCAGCTTTCTTTAATCAGGTCGAGCACCCCACGTGGCCTCCTGCCGAACAGCAGTTCAAAGGGAGAAAATCCCGTGGAGGCCTGGGGCACCTCCCGCACTGCGAATAACAGAGGGTCTAGCCAGTGATCCCAATTGCGTTCATCCTCGTTAATGAACTTCCGAATCATGGACTTTAAAGTCTTATTCAGCCGCTCCACCAGCCCGTCAGTCTGAGGGTGGTAGACGCTGGTCCGAATAGATTTAATGCCCAGTAATTCGTACAGTTCCCGCAGTGTACGAGACATAAACGACGTGCCCTGGTCAGTCAGTATCTCTTTCGGGATTCCGACTCGGGAGATGACCTGAAACAGTGCCTGCGCCACACTCTTTGCAGAGATGGTGCGCAGCGGAACTGCTTCCGGGTACCGCGTTGCGTAATCCACCAAGACTAACACAAAGCGGTAGCCGCGTGCACTCCGGTGAAACGGCCCGATGAGGTCCATGCCGATGCGCTCAAACGGGACCTCAATGAGGGGGAGAGGGCGCAGCGGCGCCTTCGGTATGGCCGGCTGGTTAACAAGTTGGCAGTCCGGGCAGGACGCGCACCAGCGGCGCACATCCGCTCGGATGCCCGGCCAATAAAATCGGGCCGTTATTCGCTCCAGAGTTTTCTCATAGCCCATATGCCCTGCCATGGGGTTATAGTGGGCCGCCTGGAAAAGCGTTTCCCGGCGGCCCTGCGGCACCAACAACTGGGTGTGTGTTTCCTCTGTCTGAGTGTCACGACTCACTCGATATAATCGGTCGTTTAATAAGACGAAACGCGGGTAGGTCTGCGCGGCCTCAGGGCGCACCACGTGACCATCAATAGCCATCACTTGGTCAAAGGCTGAGCGTAGGGTGCCGTCACGAGACTGCTCCAGTGGGAAATCACCCATGGGGGACCCTTCCGGGGCCGGCGGGACGTCCCGTGAGGGACCCGCCGGCTCCTCCCCCCCGGAGTCAGTGTCGGACGACCCCGCGTCACCGCTGAACGCCGCGCACACGCTACACCACGCTTCCGGTCGTGATCGCACCCCCGCGTACTGTCCCAGTAGCTGATGAAACCCCGGCCAATTGGTACCCAGAATCAGGGGGTGCGACAGGCGCGGGCTAACCGCCGCCGTTACTCTATGCGTTTTGCCCTTATACTTTAATAACAGCGGCACTATGGGATACCTGTGAACGTCACCATGCACACACCTCACCTCCACCCATTCTGCCTCCAGCAATGCCCCGGGGCGAACCAAGCTTTGGTGTACGAGGGTCTGCGTGCAGCCCGTGTCCACCAACGCCTGGCGTATACCCCCTCGAGTCCTTACCGGAATACTGTATGTCCCTCCTGGACCGGGGGAGGGTGCTGGGGCGCCAGCAACACGAAACACCTGCCCCACTTCCATAAGCGGACAATCCCTCCTCAGGTGCCCCGGCTGCCCGCACTTCCAACACTCCGGCCCCGGCGTCTGTGCTGCTCTCCGTGGCTCGGGGGCGGCTCCACTTGGCTCGGCTGCCCTGGACGGCACCAACGCCGCGAAAGGGTTAGTGGGGCTCAGCGCCGGCAGCCGCTCTGCCTGCCCTGGTGCCGGCACACGGCGCCTCGGGGCCGGCACCGGGACCTGTTTGTTCGGCCTCCGTCCGGCGTCCCCGGGTTCCCCTGCTCCAGCGGCAAGGTGGTCCTCCGCCAGCGTCACCGCTACCTCCAAGCTTGCGGGCCGGTGGCACCGGACCCATCTCGCCGTCTCCGCTGGCAATCCCTCCGTGAACTGCTCCAGCACCACCTTGTCCACCAGCTTCGTCTCCCCCTCCGATGTTCCCGGTTGCAGCCAGCGTACCGCCGCGTCGCGCAGCTGCCGGGCCCAGGCGAATGGTCGGTCCGTTGTAGCCAGCCGACAGGCCCGGAACCGCCGGCGGTGGTCTTCGGCGGTGAGCCCTAGCCTGTCCACCACCGCCCGGCTCACGTCCGCGAAGCTGCTCCTCGACGCCGGAGGCAGACTCAGGGCCGCTGTTTGTGCCTCCCCGGACAGCAGGGGGAGCAGCCGCGGAGCCCACTCCTCCCGCGGCCATTGGCAAGCCTCCGCCGTGGCACGGAAGGTCTCCAAAAAAACCTGTGGGTCGTCCCCGTCCCCCATCCGGGGCACCGCCACCGACAGTGGCGAGGGCTTCGGCGTGGCAGCGGCCCCGACCAGCCGCTCCAGAACTTGCGTCTGCCGGTCCGTCTGCTCCCGCAGCGCGGCCAGGTGGGCACGCTGGTCGGCCGCCTGATCCCGGCTCATCGTCGCCATCTCCGCCAGCATCTGCGCCAAGAATTGCAGAGGCTGGGCGGGTGGCGCGGCCTGTGGGTCGGACATTTCCCCACCGGCACTATCCTGGGTTTCAGCACCACTTGTGGAATACACCAGGCACAGACACACGCACACACAGGTAGGTACAGCCAACTTCCACATTTATTCAAGTGTTTGTTGTTTTGACAGCTGACTCAGTCACACAGTCTGACAGCTCACGAGCCCAGCTGATCTCTCTCCTGGCCGCTCCTCCTCGTCTCACTATAAACACAGCGGAGGGAGACCATCATCAGTCCATAAACAACATCAGCTGTTCTTACCGGCCTCGCAGCGCCGCCCTGATGAGCCTTCCGCTCCACTCCTCCCCTGCAGCTGCGCCCGGGGCCACGCCTCCGCCGCAAAAGGATCTCTGTGTTTTTAGGTACAGCACAGAGCTCATCTGCTAACATAGTGTAGTTATGGAGGTGAAGGTGGTCCTCTCTGAAAATACACACAATAATTCAGATAAAACTGGTCTAAAGAGTCATACACAAACATCTTGGTCTCTACAGATAATTTACCCCGTGGTAACTGTCATGTTCTATGTGTTATACAAAACATGACCTTACCGGTCGGTTAGTTGGTGGTGATAGACTTTCATTAGTACATGTTAGCTAACTAGTGACAGAACTAAGTGAAAACAAGGACTGTAAATGTGAAATGTAAAATCAATCATGCTAATGAATGTGTGTAAAAACAAGCATATATGGCCCACTTTACCTTTTTGTTCTCATTCGCTTTCCTTTTACAAACTGGAGGAGAGAAACAGAATTTATTAAAAGTTATTTTGTGTAATTTTGTGCTTTTAATTTAAAAATCTGATTGAATGGATATGTGAAGAAGCTTTACGAAGAATGAGGGAACAAGGGTCAAAGAGGAGGAGGACAGAGTGATGTGGGAGACAGGTAATCCAGGACATATTTTAAAAAACAACACTGAATCAATATACTTAGCAGAAGAAATCCTGTATTAACGTTCCTACATTACAACTACCTTAGTAAGTCCATGAAGGACAGTTCTTGTAATCAAAGTGCATCATTACAAACACAGATAATATATCAGTATTATATGATCAAATCATAAATAGCAGGATATCTGTCACAGCCAGGCGGATCAGCTGCACGCTGATCAGCATTTTCTATCGGTCTCTCTCCTCTTCTCTCTCGCTAGGGCGGAACTCACTGTGGGTTCACGCCCTCGGCCCACGCCCTCGGCCCACGCCCTCGGCCCACGCCCTCGGGAGATGAGACACCTGGGTCTCATTAGGATGATCAGCATTTAAGCCAGGAGGTGACTGCTGTTCGTCGCTGGATTGTTGTCTACCACGTGTTAGTGAAGCCAAGCTACAGTAAGTCAAGTCAAGTGTGTTTCTTTTGTGCGTTGTACTTAACCCCGTCTCCCTGTCTGCAGAGCTCCCTGGATTTCCCCCCCGTGTGATTCCCGAGTGGCGAGTGTTGGAGTGAGAACCTGCGATCGTGTGTGTGGATGATCTGAAGAACGCGTGCTTTCCCCCTGAACTTCCCTGGAGCCCTTTTTCCCCCACTCAGCTGTATATAGCTCTCCCCCCCAGCACCTTCTTGTATATACACCTGGTGAATTGTAAATAAATCTTTCTTATGTGCATCTGAGCCCAGAGTCCTGCACTTGAGTCCTCCTCTAAACCGTAACAATATCAGCACTGAGCTGAAACGAACAGGTATTAAAGGACCTTGTGATGTTTTCAGTTAAACACACACTGTTCGCTCCAACAGAGTCAACATAACATGATATTACATTAATCATGTGATGTAACACAGACAGAGGGCAGTCCTACTGAACTGACTGATGATGAAGTCAAATATAGACTGTAACACACGTCTGCTCACTGATTACAAACTTCAGTGTGAGTGGATGATGTTTCTGATGACTGGGTGACCTCGTCTCATGAACCTGTTCTTCATCATTATGATCAGTGTGTTTAATTCATTGATAGTCATCACTATGTCATCACGCCTGACACTCCTTCTAGTGGTGCTGTCACTTAGTGTTCGCTCTCTTTGTGGTAGAGTATCACTTCCTGTTCCAACACACAGTGGTGTTTTTGAGTAGCTTAACTGCATAGAAATTTAATTAAAAGCTTAAATAAATTCTGTTTTTATAGTATAATCTTCATGTGCTTCATCAGAAGCACTCTCTGTGTACTCACTCCCAAATTTATAGCCACAGTATTTAACTAAAAAAATTTGCATTTCCTGCGACAATGCTGTAAAGCTGAAGCTGTTTGCTGAAACTAGCTGAAAAAGCTGAAAAGTTGCAAAAATTGTAATAACTTTGCCAAAGCATAGGAACTTTGCAAAAATGTAATTACTTTGTGATGTGGCGTCCTGCACAACAGAGTTGCCGCCTGCACAACAGAGTTGCCGCCCATGCCCTCGTCTGCTCCGCCACCAATGTCCACGCGGCTGGTCTGCAGACCCACGCGTCTGGCATTGCTGGCTAATGACAATTAAGTATATGTTACACTTTACAGATAAAATACACACAATCATTCAGATAAAACTACTTTAAAGAGTCAGACGTCAGTTGGTGCTAATAGACTTGCATTAGTAAATATTAGCTAACTAGTGACAGAGCTCAGTGAAAACAAGGACTTTATATCAGCACTGAGCTGAAACGAACAGGTATTAAAGGACCTTGTGATGTTTTCAGTTAAACACAGACTGTTCGCTCCAACAGAGTCAACATAACATGATATTATATTAATCATGTGATGTAACACAGACAGAGGGCAGTCCTACTGAACTGACTGACTGTAACTCACGTCTGCTCACAGATTGCAAACTTCAGTGTGAGTGGATGATGTTTCTGATGACTGGTTAAAAAGTGCAGCTCAAGACTGGGTACCTTTTGTTTGTATTTTTGTTTCTAGTTCATTGATGATTTCGTGACACAAGTCCCCTTGATTTGATTGATTCTTCTTTTCCAGCCAATCAGTAAGTCGTTTCTTTTCCTCGTCAGTGATAAATGCGCTGTAATGTTTCACCAACAGTTCATCTCCAACCTGATGGTATTTCCAAATATCGTCATCAGACATTTGTTCTTCTTGTAAAGAAAACAGAAGAGAGAATTGTGATCAGATGAAATTTACACTCATTATGGAGAGAAAACACTGTTTCCTTGCTGACTGACACATGTGAGATGTTGGTTTAATTTTTAGTTTTATTTTAATTGTTTTAGTTGATTCTATGCTGTTTTATTTTCTTGTTAACTGTTTCAATTTTTAATGTATTATGTGTGTTATTTATTTATTTTTGCTGTTTTATTTTATTGTTTTGAACTTATTTTCTGTACAGCACTTTGGTCCTGTGCTGGGTATTTTAAAGTGCTTTATAAATAAATTGGATTGGATTGGACACACAGTAACAGTAACTAAGGTGAAGGTGGTCCTCTATTTATGTGGTGGTGATGGTGTTGCATGTGTGGAGGCATGCCTTTTGGCTGCAGTGGTTATTATTATATTTACATGCTTCCAGCTCCCGTTTCTGCTCCGTGACAGCTCGTACTTTTCCTTTTTCTCCCTCCTCGTTCACAGACACATCACGGGTATGGCAGTCCATCCTCCCTGCAGCACGGACTACACTGCCCATGATGCTACATTCTTCAGAGCTATGCCTATAACACTCTGCCTATTGCCTTCATATTAAATAATTTTTTTAATAACACTTTAAAAAAATATTTCTTCACGTCTTTATGCGGACAAGTAGAGGTGACATGGGCCGTGAGATTGAGAACCAGGCATTAGAGCCTCTTAATGCGTGTTTGTTTGGGTTTACACCGGCGTGGAATCACCACAAATAGACACAGGAAAAGACCACCCTGCAATCTGTTTATTTCAACAAAGTGACTGTATTCTTAATACCACCTTTTTAAACAGCAGCTGTAACAGAATACAGTTACTCATAGTTTTATATTTTAAATACGTAATCTCGGTACATGTATTCTGTTACTCCCCAACACTGGTCACATGACAGGTATAACTGTGTTCCTGATCAGAGGACGACCTGGAGTCCTGAGATTCATCAGCATCAAATCTTCTACTCTCACATGTGAGCCTGGCTTTTCCTCATTTCTGTTTTGCTCTGTGCTGTCTGGCTAAAAATAAAGGATCAACAAATCCACACCAGCAAACTACAAAAACAGTAACAGTTTTTATCATAAGGCTGTTGAACATGTACACAAAACACGTGAATTACAAGATTTGGTCTCATTTAATCTGGTCCAAAACACTTTCTGTGGCATTTTTACACGTTTATGTTTTTCTTTTTTTATATCATACTGCACTTCAAATGAATGTCAGTGAGGCATTTTTGATGTAACAAAGTGTTTTATTTTGTTGTTTTGCTTTCTTGACTCTTTGCTTTTTATGTCAAGCTTTTTATTAGTGTGCCAGTCCCTCATCTTTCTTTCATCTACTTCACTTGTCTCATCACTGGTGTTTAATCCAGCTGTTCTCCACACCTGTCTCTTTTCCTGTTGTAATGTTACCTAGTATATGTAGATTAGGGCTGGGTATCGTCACTGATTGCTAGAATCGATTCGATTCCAATTCACAAGGTCCCGAATCGATTCGATCCATGATTCGATTCAATTCGATTCGATTTGATTCAATTTGATTTAAATCTGGGAAGTTTTGACAGTCAGAAATATTATAATTCAGATCAGTACATTTACATATTTTTGTATCTATAAAAAGGAAGCTGACACTTTCAAGACTTTATCACAGGTGTGAGCATCACAGCAGATGCCTTTGCGTCAAAGTAGCTGAAGATAAAACACAGAAAAATAAATAAAATAAATAAATTTAAAAAAATTATATAAAAAAATCAATTCAGGATTTAAATGAATCGATATCATGTTATCCAAGCTAGAATTGATTTTAATCGATAAATTGAAAACCCACCACTAATGCAAATTGTGTGAAAAACTACAAGATGTTAGCTTCCACAAAAAACAACGTGCTGATAATAAGTGAACATAATGTGTGAGAGAAAGCAGCCCTCTGGATAAACTGCCTCTGACATCCTCCAGCTCATCCATACAACAAACAAGCATCAACAACCAGGAAGCAGCTTCACCTCTGATCACACACACACTCACCTGGAGGAACAACTTTCAGGCTGATGATGCTGATGAGCTGCGATGAGTCTGTTTCTGCCATGAAGACACCACACTCGTATGTTCCAGTGTCAATAATCTTCACATTCTTCAGAATCAAAGACACGTCTCCATCCTTCATCTGTCTGTCCTGCAGATCCACCCGCTTCTTAAAAAATGCATGCTGGTAATATGGGACATACTGTCCATTTTGGTACCAAAGCACATAAATATCTCCCAGGTCAGCTCTGCTCCACTTCACAGCTCTGATGGGTTTGCCTCGTGGAGCTCGACATGTCAGAGTGACGTCCTGTCCAGACTCAGCTGTGATGGTTTTCTGGTCTGAAAGAGGAAACACGGAGCAGAGAGGTTAAAGGTCAAGATACAAATACGCTCCGTGTCTTATTTAGTATTTTAAACTCTGTTCTTAACCCTCCCCAATCCAACTGTACACAAGCTTCTGCTGAAACTTGTGAAGCTTTTTTAAATTTCTTTGTTGACAAGAGTTTAACTATTCGAGCACATATTTGACCCCCATCTTATGACTCTAGCAGTTTTTAGCCACTTTGAACCCATGTCTCTGTCGTATCTGGTAAAATTGTCACCCAAATCAAGTCTGGCTCTCCCACTGATGTCTGACCCATTCACACATACTAGTGACAAGCTACATTGTAGCCACAGCCACCCTGGGGCGCACTGACAGAGGCGAGGCTGCCGGACACTGGCGCCACCGGGCCCTCTGACCACCACCAGTAGGCAACGGGTGAAGTGTCTTGCCCAAGGACACAACGACCGAGACTGTCCAAGCCGGGGCTCGAACCGGCAACCTTCCAATTACAAGACAAACTCCCATCTCTTGAGCCACGATTGCTTCCTTTTGTCTCCAAAATTTTGGAAAAGTAGTGTCCTCACATCTGCAGACTTTTTTAAACAGTCAGATTATTTTTGAGGTATTTCAATCAGGTTTGAAAGCACTTCACAGCACAGAGTCTGCACTTCTGAGAGTTTTTAATGATATTTTACTAACTGCTGACTCTGGGAAGTCTGTCTTACTTGTGCTTTTGGATTAGGGCTGGGTATCATCGCTGATTTCTAGAATCGATTCGATCCACGATTCGATTCGATTCAATTCTATTTGATTTAAATCTGGGAAGTTTTGACAGTCAGAAATATTATAATTCAGATCAGTACATTTACATATTTTTGTATCTATAAAAAGGAAGCTGACACACACAAGACTTTATCACAGGTGTGAGCATCACAGCAGATTTAAGAATCAGCGCATAACACAAAGCGCCGACAGATCAGAATCAGCGAGCTGTCGGCTTTCAGCCCCGACTGTGTCCGTGCCGTCGGGTGAGAAAGTCGCATCTCACTGATCCTGATCCGTCGGCGGGTCGGCGCTTTGTGTTCACGTCTTTGTGCAGAAGCCGTGTACCTGCTCTCATTTACTGTCCTAGCTGTTTGGTGGTTGTTGAAAGTTTGTGAGGTTTAACCAGAGATTCTGGCGTTTCGGGCAAAATAAATTAACATTAAAAAATCGATTCAGGATTTTAATGAATCGATATCACGTTATCCAAGCCAGAATCGATTTTAATCGATAAATCGATTATCAAAACCCGCCCCTAGTGTAGATATTTGTTGCTGTATCCTCCCTTACGCTTGTGTTGTGCTGCTGTTTGTATAGTTTAATTTTTCAGTCCCAGATTCCTGTTGATTCTGGGTCCGCTCTTTACCTTCATGATATTCATGATGTTATCAGTGCTATCACACTTTTTTTCAATGTAAAAATAACTTACCTATCCTTTGATGTAGTTGATCTTTGATGTATTTTGCAAACTTTGGATTTGCCACCGTCAGTGACCATTTTATCAGCTTTTCTCCATCACCAGCAAGAAGGGCATCTTGTAGGATTTTACTTTGAGAAAGAACAGAAGAAAGGCAGCTATGCAGAGAAAACAGCACATCTGAGTTCAGCTCAAACAGAAAAAATAGTTTCTCTTACCTCATAGCCTGAGAATGGGAAAAGTTGCCAAAAGTGATGCCTTGTTCGTGATGTGATTTAAGAACATTTCTGCATGCCCCGTTATCTCCATTTTCACAAATCAGATCATAAATAGGCTTCTTCTCTTTTTTTTCGGTTTCTTCTTCCCCCACATTCTTTTCCTTAATCTTTGCTGTGATTTCCTTTTCCTTTTCCTTAATCTTTGCTGTGATTTCCTTTTCCTTTTCCTTAATCTTTGCTGTGATTTCCTTTTCCTTTTCCTTAATCTTTTCTTTGATTTCCTGTAGTTTCTTTTTCTTATTACCATCAGTTTCAAGCCTCTTTCTTTCCAGGGTCATCATTTCATACTCGTTCTTTTTAATGCAAACTTCAATGGCTATTTTTCTTTTTATTAAATATTCCTGTGGTTTGTTATTTTTATTTTCTTTTAAGTCTTTGCTTTTATTCACTTCTTCAGTGTATTCCTTTCTCAAACTGTCGATGACTTTACACATTTCACAACCATTTACATTTTGATCGCCTTGAATTTTCTGAATGGATTTCTCCAAATCGTCATCAAATGCCCTTTTAAGTTGATCATTTTCGTGCTCATGGCACCACTTTGCCACTTTGTAGCAAGGATCTTTGTATAGATTTATAAAGACACATTTAGGAGGGATATGGTCTGCTTCCACTTCCACTTCAAGGATATTCTTCCGGTCTTTTGACCTTTAGAAAAGAAACATTAATGACAAGATTACATTCATGTCAGGACTAAATATCATGTCACAGTTTGTCCTTTCATGTCATAACCAGTACAGAACCACACATCATGGCTGACAGTATGCAAGAGGCAGGTTACATCCTGAACATACAGTAAAACTAACTCAAGGAGACAGAAAGCTGGAGAGAAGCCACACAGGAACAGGGACAATTTATCATTTAGGCTGCCAGCAGTGCTTAGCACTACTGTGACAGTCATAACAGTAAATCATCATCTATGTGTATGTTTTAGCATTTATCTTCACTGCAACTGTAATATATACTAATTCATACATTAAATGCTTTGCTTAAAGATACTTACACAGAATGCTGTCCATCTGAATCATTTTTCCAATGAGGAGAGAAATCATTTATTTCCAACTTCCCTTCCTTGATATTTTTTGTTATCTCTTTTAACCTTTAGAAAATATTAATGACAAGGTTACATTCATGTCAGGACTAAATATCATGTCACATTTTGTCTATTGATGTCATAACCAATACAGAACCACCAATCATGGCTGTCCCAGCTGGCAGTGTGCAAGAGGCAGGTTAACCCTGAACATACAGCAAAACTAACTAAGAGAGACAGACCAGCTTGAGAGAAGCCACACAGGAACAATTTATCATTCAGGCTGCCAGCAGTGCAGCCTCTAGTGCACCCACTAGACCACTGTGACAGTCCTAACAGCAAATCATCATCTATGTGTATGTTTTAGCATTTATCTTCACTGCAACTGTAATATATACTAATTCATACATTAAATGCTTTGCTTAAAGATACTTACACAGAATGCTTTCCAACCAAACCAAGACCGGATTTCATAACTCTTAGATCTTGAATCTCCCACTTTTTGTGTTTATATATATTCCCCCAGGCGTTGATAATTTCATCTTTTACTTCTTCCCCTGTTCCTCCACAGATGTAATATCTTCCAGGGGACGTACATGTTTCTTCAAATTCTTTCTGCAGCTTCAAAACTTCCAAGTATCTCGGTAAGTTTTGTTGAAGCTGAGTGGAGATCAGAGAGCAGAGGAGACGAGTTACCTCAGCAGCAAAGTTATTCATGCGTATACATCCTATACTGTGTGCACAGTACAGTCTATGTGAGTGTGCATAGAAATGACGCACTGAAAATAAATACATCACCAGGTATAAGTCAGCTAGCTTTCAGGTGTGCAGTCCTCTAATACTCAGAAAGGGGTCTTAACTGAGGTTTTCAGTGTGAGATTTGTGTGTGACCCAGCATTTTAGTATTAAACCGAGGACAGAAAGACGCAGTGGCAAAGTGCATGATCCAACGTTACTGATCACAGGACAAGACTGGGTGTTGTTAAGGATATTTGGACATGACAACATGTAAATCCCTTTAATCTTTTACAGTTTCCCATGTGATCAGCTGCACTGAGATTCATAGTCATCCAGGTCATGGTGATCTTAGTAGCCTGAAAAAGGTTGACTTAAAAAAGGGGCTGGCAGGAAATGTGTTTCAGGAAGAGACACTGACGGGCTCACAGAGCTAATCATGGATGACATCAATACCTGTCATTCCTACAGAGACTGTGAAGTGTTATTCAAGCACTAATCCATCCAAACAAGTTAAGGAAGAGGGTCCATAGAGCCTGCAATGGGGAGGAGGTGAAAAAGACTCTGATGCCATGAGTGTCGGTGTTCTCAAAGGTTGTTTCAGCTCTCTGGGTGTTCGACCACATCTTCAGGATGAGCCTGAATCTACAAAGGGTGCATGCAAGAGGTCATGACTCGTGCCTTTGCCAAAGACATGACACCCCAGTGGCCCTAAGCACTACAGACCTGTGGCACTGACATCACATGTCAAGAAGACCACGGGGGACTCATCCTGGACCAGCTCCAGCCCAGTTTGTGTACCAGTCCAGATTTAGAGTTGGAAACATTCTTCCGTCCTCGACTCACCTGTCTAAACACACCTGGATGAGCCAGTGAGCACTTTACAAGTCATGGGGAACAGCTGTGAGAGTTGCAGCAGCTCCTGTCGTGTTTTATGTTTGTGTTTAAAGTTGTGGTTCTAAAAAGATTTTACTTTTATACACTAAAATCTTAGTGTACTGTGTGTTTCTCTGTTTTTATGGTCCTCGTGGCCTTTTAAATAATAATAATACATTTTATTTGTGGGCACCTTTCTGAAACCCAAGGAAACTGTACAAAGAAAAGAAACAGTATAAAGGATAAAAAAAAAAACAGCATTAGACAAGAATTGGAGTCAATGTTAAAGAGAGTTAGCCCGTTTAAACTGGTGGGTTTAAATCTGAATAAGGCAAGAGAGCTAGTATTCCTGATATCAGAAGGAAGTGAATTCCAAAGTCAGGAAGCAGAGTGGCTAAAAGGTTTGTTCTCCATAATGGTGAGACGAGCAGAGGGAACAATAAGGTGAATGGAGGACAAAGATTTAAAGGAACGAGAGGGAGCAGCACTGTGAAGTAAATCACACAAGTAGGGAGGGGCCACATTTATAACATACTTAAAAATGACTCACAAAGTCTGAAGACATGTTTTTCTAAATAGACTTCAAGCTTAGACTGTGGTTAAACCTGCTTCGTGGTACATGAATAAGATTTATATATATATATATTTTCTTGACTAGAAAACCTCTGTTTTTATTCATGAATAACACTAATTTTTCTGAATGTGTCAACTGATGATCAAATACTTACAGTATGTTTGATTTCATTCCTGAGGATAACTGCCTCATTTCTCATATCACCTTGGTCTTTCCAGGTTGCCTGGACAACAGCATGATAGAGGCAGTTCTGACCCTCTGAATTTACAGGGATCACGGTGCCATCTGGGCGCAGGATTTCAAAGTGACCACTGCATTGGCTCCGTTCACCCCAGATCCCCTCAGTCATGTCTGAGAAGGATCCCTCTGTCCTGTTTAAATAAAAAGATTAAAGAATCAACTCAATCAATTAAACATTCAACAGAACATAGGAAAACAGTTAGAACTTTAACAAATCTACCCGCAATTCACAGCAAGCTATTCTCCAGGCTATTCTAATCCACAACAGCAGTTTGTTAGTGTAAAAACTGTGCTGGATCACATATTTTCTAACTTTGTGTAGCTCAAGTCTACTAAAATACAACAGTATGCAGTATTTCATGTACAATAATGCTAGGAGCTAATGATTTAAACATTTCACTTTTAAACTTTTGAAAAATTGGTGATATACAACAAAGGTCAGTAATGGAGAAAACGTATCTGGTGACAGGAAAATCATTAAATAATTAATTTCCTGTGAATACGGGTGCTATTAGTCCATGGATCCTGAATTAGTTTCTTGCCAAAAGGAAGGCTAATTTTGTTGATACTTTAATTAACCCTTCGCTGACCCTTAAAAATGCATCCCTTTAGAGCCCTGGGGACCAAAAATGGTCCCGCCCCAAAAGTGCAATAAAAAGATTATATATTCATATTTTTTTCCACTTTAAATTGGTCAGTCTTTTAAAACTACTTCTCCCTGAAATATTCATATAAAGTTTTAATTATATTTTCATTGTTTTAACCCTTTAAATCCCAGTTTTATTACATGAGCGCCCTGTTTTTTTAGCCCCAAAAAACAAAAAACTAAATATTTTCCAAAAAAAACATTTGAAGTAATATTTGTTTGTTATTATAATTAGGCCTTTAGATGGAGCAAAGATTGGCACCAACAGTCATTTCGATCGCCTTTTATTTTTTTTGCAGGAGCGCATTTCATAAAATGCACACACTATCGGTCCTAATCGACCACGCCCAAAAAAGTGCTATAAAAAATTTATATATTAATATTTTATTCCACTTTAAATTAGCCAATCTTTTAGACCTACTTCTCCTTGAAATATTCATGTCAAGTTTTAATTACATTTCGCGGATTTTAACCCTTTATATCCCGGTTTCGTCACATGAGCGCACTGCTTTTTTGCCCCAAAAAACATAAAACTTGAATATTTTCCAAAAAAAACATTTGAGGTAATATTCAATTGTTATTATAATTAGGCCTTTAGATGGACTAAAGTTTGGCACCAACAGTCATTTCGATCGCCTTTTATTTTTTTTTTCAGGACCAGAAAATGGTCTCCAGGCGGCAAATGCTCCTCCTCTAGGCCGAAATAAGTGCATGTTGCCGGGGTAAGTCGCGACGATCACCGGGGCACGATCACCGGGGACTGCTTTTTCCAGCCCACACGTCCGATACCACGTGACAACAAATACGTCATTTCCTGTTGACTAAAAAAAAAAAAAGCACCCTCTAACGGTCCTAGGGACCGAAAAATGGTCCCGCCCGATCAGCGGGCGAAGCCGCTGCTGCACGCCGGAAATGAGGCTTCGTTTCCCGCAGGTCTATCCAAGCAGCCCGCTGTTTTCCAGCAGGGATCAAATGTGGAGCAAGGGCGCCACCCGGTGGACAAATAAAAAAATTACAACTCTAAGGCTCATAGACCAAAACGAGACGGAGACATGAGTAATCACCAAGACATTAACGGTAATAATTCTGCAGTGAAAAATAGCGTTTATAATGGAAGTCAATGGGCCAAAAATGGTCCCCAGGGCTCTAAGAGGATGTGTATTGTTAGCTTAGCCACTGAAGCTAATTTAAGGAAGTCAGACTTGAATTGTGAAATGAAATTATGCCAAACTTTTTTTTAGAGAATTTGGCTATATTCCATTCAACACAGTGCAAATGGCTTGTAACTGAAAAACTAAAATGTACAAAAATGGTCCCAGGGCTCAGGAAGGGTTTTAATTATATGGCCAAGGGGAAGTAAATAAATACTAAAAAGCAGGGGCCGGAGGATGAATTCTTGAGATAATCCACATTGGAGGGGGGCGGAAGATGAATAAAATTTACCAAGTGAGACAGAGAAACTTCTGTCAGACAGGTCTGACTTGAACCACTCCAAGGCAGTGCCTCTAATTCCAACATGATGTTCTAAGCGAGAAATGAAAATGATGTGAACTACTCTATCAAAACCTGCTGTGAGATCCAAAATAGATGTGGGTTTTGAAAATCGATTTATCGATTAAAATCGATTCTGGCTTGGATAACGTAAAATCGATTCATTAAAATCCTGAATCGATTTTTTAATATCAATTTATTTTCCCCAAAATGCCAGAATCTCAGGTTAAACCTCACAAAATTTCAACAACCACCAAACAGCTAAAACAGTAAATGAGAGCAGGTACACGGCTTCTGCACAAAGACTTAAACACAAAGTGCGGAGCCGCGGATCAGGATCAGTGAGATGTCGCCTTTTTCACCCGACGGCACGGACACGGTCGGGGTTGAAAGCCGACAGCTCGCTGATTCTGATCTGTCGGCGGGTCGAGCTTTGTGTTCACGCCCTTTATGCGCTGATTCTAAAGCTGTTAGTTTGATGTCTCTCCAACAATATTGACCGAACCAGCAGCAAAAGAAGATCCAAACTACGCTTCACATAAACATCGTCATGAATTCACTCTGACTTTCACTGTTTTGCTTCCACCAGGATGAAATCACACGTCATGCACAGCTCTCTCTCTCTCTCTCTGTACTTGAAGAACAGTTTCCCGTCTAAAAATCTGTTTTCTTCATTATTCGCTTGCTTGTTACGCACAAGTCAACTGTTGCTTACAGGCTGTCGGCCGCTGTTTTTTTCTCTTTTACATTCTTCTGAAAAGAAAACCTCATTTCTGCTGTTCAATACTGAACAAATTTAAACTTTTTACAATTTTACAAAACGCTGTGTCTCTAATAAAACTGCTGTAACGTCAGAGGTAATGTTCATGTGCTGATTAATGGTTTTCTTTCGTTTTTGATGTACTGCAGAATATTTTTATAAAATCCAGAACAGGAAAATCACCTTCATGTTTTTCTGTGTTTTATCCTCAGCTACTTTGACACAAAGGCCTCTGCTGTGGCGCTCACACCTGTGATAAAGTCTCGAAAGTGTCAGCTTCCTTTTTATAGATACAAAAATATGTAAATGTACTGATCTGAATTATAATATTTCTGACTGTCAAAACTTCCCAGATTCAAATCGAATTGAATCAAATCGAATTGTGGATCGAATCGATTCTAGAAATCAGCGATGATACCCAGCCCTAATCCAAAAGCACAAGTAAGACAGACTTCCCAGAGTCAGCAGTTAGTAAAATATCATTAAAAACTCTCAGAAGTGCAGACTCTGTGCTGTGAAGTGCTTTCAAACCTGATTGAAATACCTCAAAAATAATCTGACTGTTTAAAAAAGTCTGCAGATGTGAGGACACTACTTTTCCAAAATTTTGGAGACAAAAGGAAGCAATCGTGGCTCAAGAGATGGGAGTTTGTCTTGTAATTGGAAGGTTGCCGGTTCGAGCCCCGGCTTGGACAGTCTCGGTCGTTGTGTCCTTGGGCAAGACACTTCACCCGTTGCCTACTGGTGGTGGTCAGAGGGCCCGGTGGCGCCAGTGTCCGGCAGCCTCGCCTCTGTCAGTGCGCCCCAGGGTGGCTGTGGCTACAATGTAGCTGCCATCACCAGTGTGTGGATGTGTGGATGCCTGAACGTGTAAAGCGCTTTGGAGTCCTTAGGGACTATGTAAAGCGCTTTGGAGTCCTTAGGGACTATGTAAAGCGCTATACAAATACAGGCCATTTACCATCTTTGAAATAGGCCTGAAATTACACAACAAAGAGGCATCCAAGCCAGGGCGTTTCAGCAGAGGCTGGACCCCTGCCTGTTTAAAAGTTACAGGTACATGGCCTAAAGTCAGGCTGCTGTTTATAAGCCTTTGAATATAAGGTCCAATAGTGTCCCAAACTTCTTTAAAAAGAGAGGGGGAAGGACATCAGTGGGAGAGCCAGACTTGATTTGGGTGACAATTTTACCAGATACGACAGAGACACGGGTTCAAAGTGGCTAAAAACTGCTAAAGGCGTAAAAATAACAGAAGGGTCATAAGATGGGGTCAAATATGTGCTCGAATAGTTAAAATCTTGTCCACAAAGACATTTAAAAAAGCTTCACAAGTTTCAGCAGAAGCTTGTGTACAGTTGGATTGGGGGGGGGGGGGGGGGGGGTTAAGAACAGAGCTTAAAATACTAAATAAGACACGGGGCATATGGCTGTGGTTAATAACACCTGCAGATATCTGGTTCTTAACAGTTTTCTGATATTTATGCCAGCGATCTCTTAAGATATCATAAGACCCTTGTAGCTTGTCTTTTCCCATTTGCGTTCTGCTTTTCTGCAGAATGATGTCGTTCAGCCACGGCTAAGATTGCGATTTAGGCCGCCTGACCTTCAGAGGAGCAACAGTGTCCAGAATGTTTTCACAAGTAGAGAAAAACTTTGCAGTCAGCTCCTCAGTGTCAGCACAAGCTGAGAGCTCTGATTCAACATTAAAGGCCTTATTAAAGGGGTAGAAAACTGGGCGGCACTTGATGGTTTAAACATGCGAGAAGCAGTAGGAGGACACAAGTAATGACATTACAGGGAAGAGAAGTTTCAAACAATACAGGCTCAGAAAAGACGACATCATAAATTTGAAGATTATAAACAGGTAAACCATGAGACAACACCAGAGTGTGTCCACGTTTATGAGTGGGATCAGTGACAGACTGCAACACATTAAAAGCATCAAGTAGGTTTAAAAAGTCCTTTGCCAGTGGTTTAGTAGGACAACACACATGAATATCACCCAATATTAAACTTTGTCCTACTTTGGCATTATTTCAGCCAAGAACTCAGAGAAATCATGAACAAAGTTGCTGGCTATATTGGTCACTGATATTTTTATTTTATTTTGAGATGTCAGAAATTTTTATATGTGGATTGTGAGTACTTTTATTATTCTAACTTTAACATTTGCAAATAAACTAGTGAGATGGGAAAATGTTAGTTTTTTCAATTAGTTGCTTAATAATTCTGCACATAAATATATATATATGTGCAGTTGGATTGGGGATATATATATATATATATATATATATATATATATACACACATACACATATATATATATATATATATATATATATATATATATATATATATATATATATATATATATATATATATATACATATATATATATATATATATATATACATATATATATATATATATATACACATATATATACATATACATATATATATATATATATATATATATATATATATATATATACATATATATATATATATATATATATATATATATATATATATATATATATATATACACATATATACATATACATATACATATATATATATATATATATATATATATATATATATATATTCTCTTAAAGACAAAAATTCCCTTTTACATTCTTAAGCATTTGAGTTTAGGTTCATTATTATTTTGGATTGACCGAGAGCACTGTCCTTGATCCGTAATGAAATTAATCCTCAGAAATACAACTTGCCTAATAATTGTGCACACAGTGTATTTCAGGTTGGTGCACAGCTGACAGGCCTATTTCACAACTGGATCAGTGTCAGGCAAGTTACTTTGAAAAAGTAATTAATTATAGCTACTAGTTACTTCTTCAAAAAAGTAGCTGAGTTACAAGATTCTAAAAATAATTAATTACTTGAAAAGTAACTATTGCGTTACTTAAAAAAAAAACGTTTAACCCTCTGGGGTCCAGGGTGTAATTGGCCATTTTTAACTACTATTGATTTTCACTCCACATTTCACCTTTAAAAAAACTATTTCCTTTGCCTTGTTTGGTATCATGCTTTTCAGCACAACCTCACGTGTCTGAATTTACAGTCATGCTTTCAGTTTGACAAACTGTATTAACACAATTGATCTAAAATCAGAGAAAAAACATAAAATCAGAGTAGAAAAAGTTATTTTTTACTGTAACAACCACAAACACGTTTAATGAATCATATTTCACAACTTTAAATGCAAATATAAATTGACAATTTTAAAATTATATGCACAATTTTTGCAAACAACATGACAAGCCTGATACCTCAGGGCTCTAGACTAACTTTTTGCCATGGGCGTACCGGTACGCCTAACTTTAAAAAGTTAGGCGTACCGGCACAAAAGTTAGGCGCACACAAATTTTATAATAATTGATATAATATAAAGTGTTTTTCTGGATACACTGTGCTTTTTCAGCATTCAAAGATTGATGACACCGTGTCAGAGCACTGGCTATGAATTTCAGAAGGATCAGGCCTTAACTTAACAGAAAAGTTAGCAATAGTTCTTTTCCTATTACAGCTACATCCACTTCTGTCGTGCCCAGGCTGCTCATAGGGCTGGGTATCATCACTGATTTCTATAATCCATTCGACTCCGGTTTTCAAAGTCCCGATTCGATTCAACTTAGCCTCAGACAGTCAGAAATATTATAATTCTGATCATTTATCAGCACTGACTTCATCAGCATTGTGAACATCACAGCAGATGCCTTTGTGTGAAAGTAACTGAGAATAAAACAGAAAAACATGACGGAGATTTTCCTGGTCTGGCTTTTTGTAGCAGATAAGCTTAAAAATATTCTACAATGTTCTGCATATAAAGTTTAAATTTCTTCAGTATTGAACAACAGAAAAAACAGGCTTTCTTGTCCGAGGTCATTTAAGTGAAGAAAAGAAAAAGACAGCAGCCACAGCCTGTAAACAACGGTAGACTGGTGGGTAATAAGCAAATGAATAACACAGAAAACAGAGATTGGAGACAGAAACTGTTCTTGAAGTACAGAGAGAGAGAGAGAGAGAGCTAGATGTGCATGGATGTGATTTTAATAGTCGTGGAAGCAAAACAGCAAAATTCAGCTCGGTGAATTTTGGTTGGAGAGACAAAACCTGCAGCTCAGAATCAGCGCAAAAAGACGTAATCACAGCGCGGACCGGACGCATCAGGATCGCTGAGCTCTGACAGCGTGTCCGTCTGCGGGCCGTCGGGTGAGAAAGCCGAGAAAGACAAAGCTGATTCTGATGTCTGTGTTTACGTCTTTGTGTGGAGTCCGTGTACCTGCTCTCATTTGCTGTTTGGTTGTTGTTGAAATGGTTTTGTGAGCTTTAATCTGAGAATCTGGCATTCTGGCAAAACACAGTTATATTTAAAAGTCAGGATTTAATGAATTGATATCGCTTTATTCAAGCTACTCACCTCCCACTTCCACCTGCACTTTCAACTGGACCACGGCCAATCAGAGAGGTCCCGCCCCTCACTATCTCTGATTGGTTTAGTCCACGATAGGGGCAAAATGTGTGTCTGTTGTTGACCACAGGGAAGGGTGCAGATTTTTGTTTTTTTGTTTTTTGCTACCCGAACAGTTGGTCATACAGGTGCAGCCAGATTTATTTTTTTTTAGTCGCACCACTGAAAAATTTGGTCGCATTTGCGACCAAATTGGTCGCACTCTAGAGCCCTGTACCTGCAGGTCTGACAGCAGCAGGTGTATCACTCACCTCATTGTTCTGACACACAACACAAAACTATCCACAACACTACACACTAACTACACAAGACAACACGTCACTCCTAAAACTTCCCCCTATTCCTAAACAACCAAATTTCGTGTTGCCATATCTTTTTTTGATTGGTCGCGCAGCTGCTTAAAGCTGTAGCGCCCAGATTACTTACATAGACAGCAACTTTCGTGCAACTGATATAAGATGCGGTAAGCTGAACACAGCTTCAACCGTCTGTTTGTTGAAAAATAGTAACACGACCACACCGCATTTTCTTGTTAGTAACTGTAACGGCGTTGTAACGATAGGAATAGTAATTAGTTAGATTACTCGTTACTGAAAAAAGTAACGCCGTTATTCCCATCACTGCTGGGGATACATTCATCTGAGTCACCAGCCTCAGAAATCACAAGTTAACAGCAACTCAGATTAGAGTCCAGATAAATGCCACAGAGTTCCAGTAACAGACTCATCTCTACATGTTCAGAGGAGACTGTGTGAATCAGGCCTTTATGGTCAAATAGCTGCTACAAAACCATGACTAAGGAAAAGCAACAAGCAGAAGAGATTTCTTTGGGCCAAGAAACACAAGGAATGGACATTAGACCAGTGGAAATCTGTACTTTGGTCTGATGAGTCCAAAATTGAGATCTTTGGTTCCACTCGCTGTGTCTTTGTGCAGAAAAGGTAGACTGTTGGTCTCTACATGCATGGTTCCGACTGTGAAGCATGGAGGAGGAGATGCGATGGCACATTGAACCAGCATGGCTACCACAGCATCCTGCAGTGACATGCATCCCATCATTTATTTTTCAACAGAACAATGTCCCCGAACACACCTTCAGGATGTGTAAGGGCTGTTTAACCAAGAAGGAGAGTAATGAACCAAGTCGAGATGGTTTGGGATGAGATGGACCACAGAGTGAAGGCAAAAGGACCAACAAGTGCTAAGTATCTCTGAGAACCCCTTTCAAGAACATTTCATCAGGTGACGACCTCATGAAGTCCATCAAGAGAATGCCAATAGTGTGCAAAGCACCAATCGAAGCGGGGGGGGGGGGCTACTTAGAAGAATCTAAAATATAAAACATGTTTGAGCTTATTTCACAAATTTGTGTTTACTACATATGTGTTCATTCATAGTTATGATGCCTTCAGTGACAATCTAGAATGTATAGAGCCATACAAATAAAGAAAACCATTAAATAAGAAGTTGTGTCCAAACTTTTTGCATGAATGTTAAAGTAACCCACTATAAGGATTTAAACTGTTACGGAATAAATATATATTCTTAGTGCTTATTTTCTGATTATATTGTTTTATGTATTTTAATAATAAAGGCTTGTATAAAGCAAGGCCAGCTGTGAGAGAGAACCAGGTCAGAGGGTGACAGGTCGCCTTAGCAACAGAGGTTTAAGTTAGTGGAAGTTTAAAAAACAGGAAGTTTAGAGCAGAGCTGCAGAGGCATGTTAATAAAATACAGGAAACCAGACAGAAAAAGCAGAACTAGTAACACAGAAGGAGTTGTTTTTATCGAAACTATGTGTGACGTGCAAAGGACCAAAATAAAATAACACCAACAAAATAACACCTATATGATACACATTTTTGGTTTCTAATGCTAGAGTTCTGAAAAATGGCTTTGGGCTGTGCAGGTCTCTCTCTTCCGGAAGATGATTAAATAAAAGATTATAAATATTTTGACTGAGTCGTGTTCTCTCTATTCAGTAAAAGAATGGCAAGAACCAGATTTAATAAAACCGAACATTAAAATTGCACATTGCTTTTAAAGCCTATGAGATTATAACATCTTGAAATGAATGCTTTTAGTCTTTGTTACAATTGAAAGTAGCAGTGAAGTGGAAACTTTATGAGGGTCCTGTCAATATCTGATGATTTTAGAATAAAACATTTTAGTGATAACTTATATGATTTCAAATAATTAATATTTGTCACTCACTGTGTTGGATTTTTTGGCTCCTTCTTCAGCTGGAGGACTATATCACCTGCTGAGTCCTCCTTCCCTGGAAAATAGTCTTCTGAAAGCTTCTTCCCATCGTTATCCACCGTAACCAGTTTGATGCCTTTGCCTTCCAGAGCATCACTTTGTGTGAGGACATGGATGTCCAAAGCTGTAGCAGGGTGGTTAACATCAGAAATTTTCTCTATGTAAGACTCCAAGTCCCTCTTCTCAGACTGTGACAACAGCTCATGTGAACTTTGGATTGCCTTTTTCATATGATGCTTATAAAGGTGGTTTTCACAGAAACGTTGGGCATCGACACTGCTGAGAATGTTTCTAACGGCACCACCAGCAGCATGGTTTATTTGACTCATGCATATTTTGCTCATGATGGAGGTCATATGTCTGAAACAGGCCTCAACATAAGAGCTTGAAGCACTTTCTGCAATCATGTTGATGAGTTCATGTTTAAAGCGTTTCACATCTGATAGACCATGTCTTCCATCCTGGTCATTCCTTTCTTGGGGTAGTTTTTCCATGCTTTGCAACAGCTGAGGAACAAAAGTGTTGTTAATGACCTTCTCCGTAGGTATTGAATCCAGTGTTTGTACATTAACTTGTACATTTTCAGCTGATTTTTCCATTAGATCCAACCCTTGATGGCTTCCTGTTTGTTGTGTTACAGCACCACACACTTCTGAAAGTATATTAAGAACCTTAAGAACCATGGTACAATTCATCATCAGGGCAGGAATGACTTCTCTTGTTATCAGATCCACTGACTGAAGCATTTGTTCCTCACACCCTTTGTCAATTCTGAATTCACTGGACCCATTCTCCAGGGCAGTCTTTGGTATTCCTGAGCAAATGAAGTTTGTGAGAACTTCATCCAGCTCACGGTTGGCTTTTATCAGTGAAAACACTTTTTTCTCAAAGACGTCCTTCAGAACCTTTTGGAAAAAAGCATCAGTTTCCCTCTCAACAGTATGAGTCACATCACTGATAAATCCTTGCTTCCCCAGTTCCTGAACTGCATACTTTCCCACCTTCAGAAAACACTGTTTTACTGTACAGACAGATGTACTCTTTGCTCCTGTGATCAGACTTTTTGTGCCACTTTGCACTGCACTTCTGGCTTTCTTTTGTCGGCTGAATCCACCAGAGATCAGAGACAATCCAATGGTGATGGCCTTGGAGATTGCCCATTCAGCCCAGTCAAAGCCTCCTTGTATCATTCCCTTGATCCCTTCAATCATGTCAGATACCCCCTCACAAGTCAGTCCAAGTCCAAACTGACTGGCACCACCACATGACAGAGCACAAACAAGAACACCAGCTGCTACTTGAAGGGCACCAAGAACAAAACAAGCAAGGGCATCATAGCAGAACTCGGGCTTCTTTTTAACCTCAAAGACTGTGCTAACGCCATTTTCACAGAGCATCATCAGCTCGTTGATGGTGATTAAATCTTTATCTTTTGAAAGATGGTACACACTGGAACTCTCTACTTCTGCATCACCTTTGCTGCCATCGAGCTGTCTCAGAGTTGTCAAGGCACTTTCAATGTATCCTTTCCAAGATTTGAAGATATTCATCCTGGCTTGCATTTGGATCTGGAGGTTGCTGTTTGTGTGGTGTGGAACAAAGGCACTCATCACTGAAAGATTACAAAACATCATCGTATTTGTTGATTCTGAGAGATAGACATCCACTGCAGACTGTGCTTCCTCCAATAATTTCTTTGCCTCAGCTATGTAGTCTCCTTTTCTGAGGTTGAGTGTGATGTAAGCTTGATTATAAAGCGCCACAGCACTGTAGAAATGATCGCACTCTGCAGCTTTCTGCCAGTAAGTCTTTGCTCCAAAGTCACATTTAGTTTTGTTCATGCAGTGCAGGTCAGTTCTGCTTGTTGCCTGTTTGATGTAATCATAGAAATTACAGCTAGTCCCCTGCAGAAGGAAGTCACCGGTCTTCTTCAAGTCTTTGGTGAGGTCTTCTCTCAACTTGCTGATATTATCATGTCTGCTGATGTGCTCTTCATGAAGGATGAGCCACAAAGCCCAAGATTCTTTCAAAGCATTCAGTGCAGTCTGATAGTCAAACTTGTTCTGGTGGATCTTAAAATATTCAGGAACATCCTTCAGTTTCACCTTGGACAGGTCACTCCTTTCTTCCACCGTGTAATTCTTGTCAAAGTCACACAGAAATTCACAAAATGTGGAGAAGAGAGCTTCTTTAATTTCAATGTCACACTTATATTTCTCCATGCTGTCTAAATGTCTGAGCTCATACTCCTCTCTGAGCTGTCTCATGGTTTCGATGGAATGGCCTTGGTAGGCTGGTGCAAGATGGCTCTGGTTGAGAACCATCTGGACCATCCCTGGGTTTCCTTTCCGGGCAGTGCGTCCAAAGACCTGTTGCTCCACACGGTGACTTCTAGGAAAGTATGAGAGGAGCACAAAGAGACCTCCACACTCATTTACGTCCTGCTGAACATTAATGTCTGTACCTCGGCCACCGAGGTTTGTAGCAATTATAATGTTTCCCTGGCTAAAGTTTTGTTTCTCAATGTTGTGCTTCTCACTGATTGTGTACATGGTGATCTCACTGGCTTCTCTTTCTGGAAGATCCATTTTTGTCTTCAGCTCATCTGCAGTGTTGACATCTTCACAAATGATCAAAACAACTTGGCCTCTGTCTGCAGCTCTCTGTGCAGTTTCACAGATCACCTGGATCCACTGAGTGCTGCCTCCACTCACCTGAACTGCTGGCAACTCAACAAGCTTCGTATGGCGGTGAGCTGGAATGACATAGCTTGCTGTTTTGTAATGCCGTTCTAGAAATACTTTCTCAGCTTCATCCCCAAGTGTCCCAGAAACACCAAAAATGCCTTTTCCATTGAGGTACCTTTTAAAGAAATGGACATTGGACATGTAATTTGTCACATTGGACAGCTGTGAAATGGCCAGCTGGTGCTTCATCTCCAGAAACTGTTGTAGGCCCTCACCCCATCGCTTGTTTTTCTCCAACATCCCACTGGCCTCAAAGTCCACAGGAATTATGGCATCATACTGATGACTATCAGCATCACTGAAACCACCAGTGTCAGCTTCAGGTGCTTTTTCAATCATGTACTCTCTTCCCGGAGTCATTCTGATGGCTTTTAAGGCGTTCTCTGCAAAAAGTGGTAACCGATTCTCAATGTAAGTTTTCAAAAATGAAGGGACGATGATAAATCCCTTACATTCATCCAATGATTTCACAGAACACTGGTCAGAATATTTAATTGTTGATTTTAATTTGTCCACAGCTCCTTGGATGAGGGATTCCTCGGACATGATTTCACAGGCACAGCCATTCTCCAGGAGAAGCAGGCTGACGTCAGGGTCTCCATGAGACCTGTCCTTCCTGTAAAGTTTGGCTTTGTTGTCCATTAGTGAGTAACAATCTACAGACACATTCTTTTCTATTTTTGTCTCAAGTTGTCTCAGAAGCTTACACTGTTTTTCCAGTCCAATGTTGGCCATGATGTTCTCTGTGGCTGTCCACTTGGCATCCTTAAAGCTGTCGGTCTCTGTTTGTGTCTGACCCTCTGCTTTATTTAATTCATCCACATCCTCCTGTGAATAAAACCCCAGCTGTGCACCAAGCATCAGTAGGTCAGCGGCTGAAAAATCTTCTGATTCTGAGCCAACCACTGCTTGCATTACAGCCTTGTGGAAGTGCTGGATCCTGGTTCCCCACCTGATCTCCCCCGTTTCAAACATTTCTATTGGCCAGCAGGCAGACATCATGGCCCAGATACTTGCCAGGACTTGCTCCACGTGTCTTAGGCTACGGGCTTGGTCTGACAGATATGTGACCTGCACTCCACAGTCTAGTGTCATGTAGTCCACCTCATCTGCTACCACACATTCAAACCCCCTCAGACCTCGAGTAGTCTTCTTCTCATACTCTTGCCTCAGTATGTCTGCTGCAAAGGTACCAACTGTACCATAAACAACCTGCTGGCTGTATGCATCCTCAAGCAGCTTGTCATTATCTTTAAAAGAGCAGTTATCGATGTGTGTTGGAGGCACCGTGGATGATGTAATACCAAACACATCATATAATTTTCTCCACTCATCCTGATCATGACTTGCTAACAAAGAAGAGTTTGTCACAATGTCCACCTTTACGCCTCGTGTGGCCTGTATTGTAGCAAACATGGCTAAAATACAAGTTTTGCCCTCTCCGGTGCCAATTTCCAACAGACTACCTTTTTTATCCCCAGACTGTGGCAACAGGAGCAGCAGCAGTGAAGCCAGCTGACTGAGTCTTGGGAAGTAGCCCTGAACTTGTTCACCGCTTTGAGTGGTAAAGGCGGTGCATTCCTTTACAGCTCTGGATACGATGATGAGGACTTTCTTCAGAGCATCAATCTTATGATTGTTAAAATCAAGAGAATTTATTATCTTTTTACAATCTTCAATCTTCTTCGCCTTAATGGGCTTACTTACATATTTGGGTAGCTCTTCTTCAATATACGTCAGGACTTTTCGCAGGAGTGACAGGACACACTCTGGATAGTTTTTGTCTTCCAGTTCAGCCAATAGTGTGTCAGCATCTTTGTCATGCTCAGCTCTGTCCACACAATGTTGGATGTAGTCTACAGGATTTTTCTTTTTCAGGGCAGAGAGAGCGTCGTTACAGCTCAGCCTGTAGGTGCACGCTTTGTGGAGGATTTTTACGACTGTTTCCTGATCCACTCTCGAGGTCTGTCTAATGAAAAGCCTGATTTCTTTTGGTGTCCAGATGTTGTTGAAGACTATGTGACAGAGGATCTCCTTACATGATTGGGTCAGCTTTGAGGACAGATCCAGAACATTTGCTAACACCTGTCTGGCCAGTGTTGGATTTTTAGCTTGTAGCTGTTCCTGCAAATTGAAGAGGAACTCAGTCTTCCTGTCTTGTCCAGTCGTGAGGAAACATTTAATATCAGAGTCACCATCTAAGGTCAACTTCACAACTGACTTCAGAATGTTGAACCGCTCAGTCAGAGACAGGTTCACATATCCAGTAGCCTGATCCAAAGCCCACTGTAATGAAGTGGGGATGTGGTGCTCTTTAAAATATTGTAATGTCAGCTCATTTTGGAGAGTTTTCATCCTGTTTTTCAGTGGAATCTTCACATTTTGATCCTCTCTGATGTCATACTTTGATAATAGTTCTTTAAACTTGTCATTAACATCAGTGACCTGTATTGAAAAGGAACACAGAGCATAACATTAGTCTCAGTGAGCAAAACTGGAAGCATTGATATTATGTACAGTGTTATAGCCTATGTAACTTTTAATTGTCCATAATGTTAGTATTAAAAGGAGGTCAGTTTTAAGATGTAGGAAAAGCAAAAATAAAATAAAACAGTAATTATGGGATATCATGCAGTACCCCATCTGAATAGCAGTGAAAATGTATGCTATGCCTTCTAATGATACTGCCTATGGGAAGCATGTATAATGTAAACAGAATTGGTCCTAGCACTGAACCCTGTGGAACTCCATAATTAACCTCAGTGTGTGAAGAGGACTCTCCATTTACATGCACAAATTTGGAGTCTATTAGATAGATATGATACAAACCACTGCAGTGCAGTACCTGTAATACCTGCAGCGTGCTCTAATTGCTCTAATAGGATATTATGGTCAACAGTATCGACCCCTGACAGTGGACTCATGTCTGTGCTCATCCTGCTAGACCTCAAAGTAGAGAACAAGAGATCTTTTGTAACCTGTGATGAGGGCTGTTTGATGTGAGGAAAATTTAACATTGTGATATACAATATATATCGCAATATGTCTTGAGCCCCAGTGCCCCCGGTACTGAAGGCAAAGGAGGTGAGCTGCAGTTTAAGCCTCACCGAAGTCAGGTTTTTTATGTAAATGCCAGCATGTGTGGTATCCACAGAAACCTAGGGATGGGTATCGAAACCCAGTTCTTGTTGAGAACCGGTTCCCACTGTTTCAATTCCTTGGAATCGTTTGGCATTTTTGCAAACGATTCCCTTATCGATTCCAGTCGCCCTGAATGACGTCCCCACGTTTACCTGGCAGGAAACACGGCGCCTAAGCGGCTCAAACGCTCAAAAGTTTGATTATACTTTATGAGAACGGATGACAACAGGGCAACTTGCAAAGTAGATATTTCATTTAAGGGAGGAAACACTACGAATATGCAAAAGCATTTGCTCACAAAACACGCGATGACCGTAAATGAATGTCGTGTTTTTAATTCCGCTCCGGACTCGGTAACGTTTGCACGTCCTCTCCCGTTAATGCGGCAGGTAAATAATCAACTAACAGTGCATATTATGTTAGCGCGATCTGCCTTATTACAAAACCTGACATTACTGTGCGTTTAGTGACCATGATGAGACAGAGTCTGGCTCAGATGCTGGCAGTTCTCGCTGCAGTCTGCCGGCAGCGTCTCCTTTTAGGCCGGGATAGACGAACGTCACCGAGCAGAGACTCAGTTTGTGGTCAAAGGCTTGCAGCCGTTTGCCACAGCAGATGATTTTCAGTAAGTGAATGTGTTTAATTGTAAGCAGGGACATTACTGGATATTCTTGTGTAATTGCTACAGAATAATTTATGTTATACTTTGTTATTGCTACGAAGAATATTGATTTCATTATTTTACATTTACAATTGTTTTCCTGGGGACCCTGTGACACCCCATTGAAGAGCCGTAGGCTGGATCTCTTAAGATCTCACTGTTGGGTTTGTAAGGCCATGTTACTCCTAAATTTCTATCTTGTTCAAAGAGAAGATATAAAACAAAGTTCTAAGCTAATCGACCTTAGTGTTCTCCTTTTTAAAAAGAATCGATAAAGGATCGAATCGTTAAACAGAATCGAAAATGGAATCCGAATCGTTAAAATCTTATCAATACCCATCCCTACAGAAACCTCTGAATCGCAGCTAAAACTCATATAAACCATTTCTACAACCACAGCAACAACAACAAACAATTAGTCAAAAGAGCAGTTATGTAATTTTGCAAAATGTCAACACAAACAGCGAAGCCACGAACTCAGCAAATGGCCATTGTGTAAAAGCAGAGATCTCACAGATTCCTAAAGTACAAGTTCAGTTTTGGGCCCTTTATTCTTTTTTATTGTTTTTAATATATCTTCTCCCCCTTCAGCATATAATGGGCTCCTTTGAGGACATTTCTTATCACTGTTATGCTGATGAAATTCAGTTGTACATTTCTTTTAAGCCCCAGGATTTATCTAAGCTTCAGCTTCTGAATGACTGCTTAGATTCCATCAAATGTTGGATGGCTGCAAGCTTCCTTCAACTCAACGAGGGGAAAATTGAAGTCCTCGTATGCGCTCCGGACAGATTTTTATCCCAGATAGTGGAAGCCCTTGGTCCTCTCTCGGTGTATGTTAAATCCTCTATCAGGAATTTATGTGTTACTTTGGGCTCGACTCTCACATTTAATGGGCATGTAAAATCTCTGGTTCAATCTTGTTTTTATCATTAAAGAAATGTGGCTAAGTTAAACCCTATTTTCTCTCGCCCTTTTCAAGATGGCGCCTGTGTGTGCAGCTTGCCATCAGATTTTACCCATTTTGTTTTTGCTAACTTTATCAACCCCTGTTTTCTTCAAAATGTCTCTGCTCTTCTGGTTTATGACTTTCAATCACTACTAAATATCCGAGCCACTTTTGAAGAGAAGTCCTGACTGGCCCCAGGATGCGAGGATTTTTGCATTCCACCTGTGTTAGAGACTGTACCACTGTTCCTCTGCTGCAATTCACCCTGCCATACCTCCAGGAAGAAATGCCACAGAAGGCAAGGGAAACGGGGTGGTATATTGGTAAAATTTAAAACCTACATAGCTGCATCACGGATGACTAATCCTCGCGCTCTTCTGGACAAACTTGCCCCGGACACCAAGTTGTTAATCTCCTGGCGATCCCTGGAATCGGATCACCGATGGATTGTACCAGTGGCCCCGCATCTCAGTGTCCGGCATCACGGCATCTGTCCCCTCGCCTTCGCAGAGGGGGACTGGATCACCAGAATCTCTGTCCTCTGGGTCGATCACCCCAGCCAGCTAGCAAGACTGTGTTTGCTAGATTGGCTCTGGTTAATGCTAGGTTGCTAGCAAACAAGACCTTTATTTTGAATGACTTCTTCACCGGTCGTCGCTTGGATTTTCTTCTGGTGACAGAGACTTGGCTAAACTTGGGTGACTTGAGCCCACTTTCTGAACTTATCCCTCCAGACTGTAACTATCTCAACTCGCCTCAGACTACCGGCCAGGGTGGAGGGTTTTTTATAAAAACTGTTTCAACTGTCAGTAGCTGACAGCGGGTGCTTATCCTTGCTTTGAACTGCAGTTGTTTGAAATTCAGCTGTCCACTCTGGTGCTGTGTGCACTGGTGTACCGACCACTGAAGTACAATAAGAATTTTATCAAGTACTTCTCTGAATTCTAGGCAGGAATTATGCCAAGGTATGGCAGTGTTTTAATTGTAGGGGATTTTAATATCCACATTTGCTGCTTAAATACACCGCTGACTAATGACTTCTTAAATCTTATAGACTCTTTTAATTTTGTTCAGTCAGTTAAAGGCCCAACACCCGAACATGGGCATACCTTGGACCTCGTACTGTCTAGTGGCCTGACTCTCTGTGACACTGAGATCTGCAACATTAATTTCTCTGACCACATGCCTGTAATATTTCCCTTTTTCATGTCAGTCTGTTAGACCTGATGTACCCAAATACCGATCTCGCATGATTACCTCAGATACAGCTGATCGTTTTGTTTGTTCTTATAAAAAGTCTAATCATGCCTTACTTTCTAATGATTCCACTCAATTGACCACTGATTGCCTACCTTTTCTGTTTAATTCAACCTGCTTGGAAATACTCGATTCCATTGCTCCCGTCAATACCAGGTGTCTAAAACCTAAAACCCAGCCTTGGTTGAATAATGCTACCAAGAACTCAGACAGGTGTGTAGAACAGCTGAGCAAAAATGGAAAAAGGACAGACTTCGGGTATCGTTTCATGTACTTACTCGTTAAATTATCAAAAGGCCGTAAGAGCAGCAAAAACAAAGTATTTCTCTAAGATTGTGTCTAATAATTGTCACAAACCTCATATTTTATTCAGCATTATTAACTCTGTTCTTAATCCGCCTACTGCTGCTCCCCATGTGGCATCGAAAGCAACATGTGAAAACTTAATGAAATTCTTCATTAATAGGACTGTGGATATCAGGTCTCATATTGTCCCTCCTGCTACCGACCCATCTGTTCACACACCAGCTTCAGTTGCATTTGACCATTTTGAGACTGTGTCCTTTTCATTACTGAGTGAAGTGGTCAACAACTTGAAACTCACAAGATGTACTTTGGATATTGTTCCATCCAATTTACAGAAAGATGTGTTTGAAACTGTGGGTACGAGTTTGCTTTCTATTGTCAATAGCAGTCTTCAGTCTGGGTGTGTCCTTGCTGACTTCAAACATGCTGTGGTGGAACCTATTCTTAAAAAGCCAAACCTGGATCCAGCAGTTTTATCCAACTACAGACCAATTTCTTTCTAAAGTCCTGGAGAAAGTTGTCTTCTGTCAGCTTTCTAGATAAATAAATTGGTGAAGTATTCCCGTCTGGTTTCAAAGTGCACCACAGCACTAAAACTGCTCTTTTAAAAGTTTTGAATGACCTTTTAACTTTTACTGACTGGGGAGAATTTGCCATGTTAATACTATTAGACCTCAGTGCTGCCTTTGATATCGTAGATCAGGGGTCACCAACTCCAGTCCTTAGGGCCGGTGTCCTGCATGTTTTAGATCTCACCCTGGGTCAACACACCTGAATCCAATGATTAGTTCATTACCAGGCCTCTGGAGAACTTCAAGACATGTTGTGGAGGTAATTCATACATTTAATTCATCTGTGTTGGATCAAGGACACATCTAAAACCTGCAGGACATCGGCCCTCCAGGCCTGGAGTTGGTGACCCCTGCTGTAGATCATAGGATTTGAATGGTTTAAATCCTACCTGTCCAACCAAAGCTTTTCTGTTAGACTGGGGGATACATCATGCCTATTTATAAAAAAAAAAACATGGCATCTCATTCCACGGACGGGCACAAGCATAAATCTCTGATCTTCTACAGCCCTATGTCCTTAGCAGGTCCCTGAGATCATCTGATCAGGGCTTACTTGCTATAAAACAGACTAAGATGAGAACTAATGGTCATACAGCTTTTGTCACTGTGGCCCCGAGACTGTGGAACTGTCTCCCTAAACCTTAAGAACTGTGGACTCAGAAGTTGTTTTTTAAAAACAACTCAAAACTTGCCTTTTTAAAACTGCTTTTGGTCATTTTTTGCCTGCTTTATATTGTCTGTTAAACTTTTTTATGACTTGTATCTAATGTGCAGCACTTTGTGTTTCTATAGCACCTTTCTAGACAGAATCACAATGTTATTGTTATTATTATTGTTGTTAGTATTATTATTATTAAGTTTCTTCATGCACCTACCAAAATTCACTGAACCAGTCACAAAAGAGGACAACAAATATACTTATAATAATATCAGTATACTACTGATATTATGATAGTATACTAATAATATAAGTCCTTAATATATTTTGGGTTCGATAAACATTAACATGGAATCAGATTTATGCGTGCCATTTTTCTGTGTTTTGGCCAATAGTTGTTGTAGCTCATTTCACAGCTGCTTTATTTAACCTTTTCTTTGGTGTGTGGGGAGACGTTGACGCTGAGTTTAAAACAGTCTTGGATTTGCAGTGGATGACCTTACAGCTTTGTGGAAAAAAATCCATGGTGCTGCTACATTTTGCGGCAATAATTTTCTTAGCATGTTTTTGGAATAATTTTGTTCGACATCCTTCTTGTGAAATCCAAAAGAAACTCCTGCTATCAGCTTCTACTTCTCTACCTTTTGTATATAAACCCTCCCCCCACATACATTTGCAGAGAGCTTAATATTTCCATGGCAAGCTATACCTATACCCAGTGGTTACAATAAAGACATTTTAACCATGGGCCATTTTCGCAATCACCTGACCTGGTCCTGACGATCATTGGTTTAAAATCAAAAACTTCAAATACCTGCACGCCCCACCTAACTCACCCTTGTTTCAAATGCATTTACATGGGTTACATTTACATTTCCAAAAAGATTAAGATGTTAGCTTACAACCCTACCTCATCCCTTGCTATTCCGTGCTCCTCCGCCACAAGCTCATGCAGGACTTGAGAGTGCTGCTGGTGGTAATGCTCCTGGGCTTTGAGGTTTAGCTCCAGCTGAAGCCTGTCGTGTGCTTCAGAAAGCAGTTCCCTCAGTTTTTTATTCTCCTTTTCAATCTGCTCTTGGATTGTCCTCTTCCGGTCCAGCGCTGCCTGCCGCCTCGTCTCATCTTCTATTTTCCTGCGTTTCTTCTGTTGTTGGCATCTCTCATACTCTTGTTTCTGGTCATCAATTCTTCCTGCAGGGAAATGAATGACTCTTATAGTTAACGAAGTTTGCTTTAAAGTAGTAAAACAATAAAGATTTATTTGAACTTGTAAACTGGTCTCTACCACGAGCTGCACTCTGCTGTGTTCTATTCAGTTGAATTCAATTCAGTTTTATTTATATAACACAAAATAAGTATCACACTAGAAGGTAACCTGTAGGATGGCAGGCTGAACGAGACACATGCTCTTTTGTTCACATGTAAAATACATGTAAAAGGAGGGACTGTTAGGGTTGAACATTTTTCTTTTTTCTATTAAATATTTTGCAACACGCCCACACACACTGACAGCGTTTATAATAGGTCTCTGTGTCAGAGAGTCCGAACAAGATATCCTGAACCAGACCTAAAATAAGCAGAAGAACAATGAATAAAAACATTAGATAATCAAGGCTGTGCAGGGTGTTTTTGTGTCCATGTCTCTCTGAGTCCAGGAAAAAGAGCAGATAGGAGGTCGAGGAAGTAAGCGGACGTGGCTTGAACAAGGAGGATTCGGAGCAAACTGCCACGTTTGTGTTGGGAGAAGACAGCCATAACAATCTTTGTTATTGTCTCACTATACAAGCCAGTAAGGCCAGTTTCAAGGTTATCTTTGATAATAATAATAATAATGTATACTTTATTGATCCCCATGGGGAAATGTGAGGCAGACTATTATATCACGCAAAGGTCCAGCGCTGTAAACTTGTAATTTCATTTGTTCATTTTTTAGGGAATTATCTGATTCTTGTGTCAAGTTTTGGTGCTTAACGTTATATTATTATTATATTCATGTAAAAACTGTTCAGACATTCGTTTAGGCAAAATGATTGGTTAGGTTTAGGTGATAAAACCTAAATAGTCGTATTAACAAATCTTCAGCCTTTCCTCTTAAATTTCAAATGAGTGTCTCCAACATGTGCAAACACACAACCAGGCACTTATTACTCATACATACCAAAGTTTGCACAGCAGTCAGCAATGACATTCAGTCTTCCATTGACCAGTTCAATTTTTCCACCGTCATCGCTTTCTCTTAAGGTGTACGGAGCACTGTGACCTGCACACCTGAGGTCCCACTCTGAGTGATCTCCATATCTAAAACGGAGGCCCTCAGAATTGAATGGAGGTATTGGATGTAAGTACTTTCCTGTGCTATGGCCGTGCACTGTACGAACACCCTGTAAACAGAGAAGGGTGGGCATATAGAGACGCATAACATCACAATGGTAAAATCGTTTTATATACTGTTTTCTAACTTACCCCTCTACCCACACTAGAGTAGTGAAAGGCATAGGGAGTCTTATTATGTATTGTAAAGGAGCTCCCCATGGTCCAGGCTCTGGAAGAAAACAAACAGATTATAGTTATCATTCTTAAAGTAATATTTATTTATGAAGAGGTTCTGTATATGTCACAGCTGCACAAGGATCAGCTGTGACAAGGAACCATTGTGAGCTAGAGAACAATGTCAGCCAACAAGGCTGACATTGTTTTGATGGCTGACCAGGTTTGACAAGCTCTGGGACGGGTAGTTATTTTTACAACACTGGATTTAAACATCGGCTACTCATAGATTAATTGATCTCAATTTAAATTGAATTCAATTGTATTTATATATATGTTTAAATATTTAACAACTGCCCCTGGTGCTTTATATTGTAAGACATACAGGTGAATTATTACTGCACCCTGTATGTCTCCTTCTCATTCACACATATATTCTGTCTTGCTTTTGTTGACTTTTTATTCCTCTTCTCTTCGGAGCATACTCAGATACTCTGCTACATGCACTTCAAACATCACATCTGTAGAGCTCTTTCTCAGCATGAAGCCATTCTGTTGCTCACTGATCCTCACCTCCCTTCTTAACCTAGCTTCAACAACTCAACAAAGCACCTTTAAAAAAGTGCACTTAAGGATGGTACAAAGAAAAAGGAAACTTGATTCCAGGAGGAACAGCACCAGGAATCAAAAGTATCAGGAGTGAACAGACATGGGAACAAGACAGAAAGAGGAGACGAGATAAAACATGAAGTGAACATGAAGATGAAACGTGTGACTAAAAATAAAGCGCAGTATAGGACACGTAGGATGAAACACAAAGAGAGGAACATGGGAACGGGTCAGTGCAAGCTGGCTCCCCCCAGTCTGCATGCCAAATATGCCCCCCCATAAATCAGTCCATTTACACGACTAAGACACAGACAGCGAGGGAGCGAGACACACACACACACAGAGGGTTAGAGAGTGGACAGAGGATGATGGAGACGCAAACAGCGATGTGTTTATAGGCATCAATATGGAAAACATCAGCAAGGACAATAAAACTAAAAAGGAAGACAAGCATTTATTAGCCTCAGAATCTAAATTATCACAAGAGCCAAAATCAATGAGATTTACTTGCATCCAAAGATGTCGCACTACTGCCCTCTGCTGGGTTTATTGTTACATCACTTCCAAATCCTTAGAGCCACTGGATGAGTCCAGTATTTCTCAAAAACTGATAAACCCCTCCTTTCCCTTCATCATGACTTAAGCACTCAGTCACCTTTTCAAACTTCTGTAGTACTACCCATTACTACCCTCAACATTCTCCTTTGACTGACATATTTCCTGCAACTAATAAGCAAACGCTCAATGCTTTCTAGCATTACACCAATTACACAACCCAGTCGGATGTTTCTCCATCTTAAAAATAGTGCCATAGAGAAAGCAATGCCCTGCTCATATTCTACTTATAATTATCTCCTCCCACCTATTTAATCCTCTACTCCTCTGAACTTCTATTGTGTTTTGCAATCTATATAAATGTCTCCCTTTTATTTCATCAGCCCATGCCATTTCCATTTTAAATTCTTACATACTGTTTCCTTCAGATTTAGACAATGGTATCTGCACATCAACATCTACTCATATAACAGCTTCCTTAGCAAAACTATCTGCTCTTCCATTATCCAGAATACCTACATGAGCCAGAGTCTACATTATTACAATATCTTTACTTTTTCACACAATCTATGATGAGCAAAAGGAAGCTCATACAGAATTTGCTTGTATTTCCTTTTCCAATGCATAATAATGCCGACAATGATTCACTACATATTATTACTTTTGATATTCGACTGTCTTCCACCCATTCTAATGCCAACAATGTGGCATATAACTACTGCTGATGCTGCTCCTTTTCTTCTATGTTTTGATGGCGGTAGGCAGCAGACCACTCACTTCCAAGTGCATTACTGCCAGCCTTTAGATTGGAGTATGGAGCAGAATCTACAGCACCACCAGCACCACCTCCTGTTGTTTTTAATCAAAAGATAGCAGCAAAAACTAAAAAGAGACTTCTAGAAATAAATTATCCTTAAGTTATTTTTTGTTCTTATGAAGATTTCCGACTAATATTTCTCTCTGATGGCCGTGTTTATAACAATCTAACAATATGCTCTACTCTTTCCATTTGCCTGCAATAATCACAATAACTTTTACCATTTTAATAATGAATTTAAGCTATTTATTCCAGCCTGACTAAAGCTCTCGTTCTTTGGTTTTTCAGGGTTTTTTTAAGTAATTTGTCTTACTTTTCCTGTCCTGTCTGGCACTGTAACAATCAGAATTATTTTCTGAAGGTGGGGGGGCAAGTCCTGCTAAGCAGCCACCAACAGTGAGCCAGTACACACCGGAGCACGCAGCTCCATCCTGACATTATAGCACATTATGTAAAAACACCCACTTGCCTTTGAACATTGTAATAATGCCCAGCCTCTGTCCTATTACTCTTCGTATTTCTTCTTAACGTGCAGCTTACCTATACTCTTAACTTCATTTTCACATTCAAAACTGCCACATTTTTCTTTACTGCACAAATTTATCAGGAAACTATTTTCCCAAAATGTGCTGTAACTTGATCACTGTGCCATTTCTTCACATCCTGAAACCTGAAAGATTTATTTCTAATGTCTGGTCTTGAGTCTGACTGCATGTATTGAATTCGTGTTAATGTAGTACTGGAGTCTGAACACTATAACAGCCATCTAAAGAGCTTGCAAAGATAAGCATAGGCACTTCTTTATGTTTCTTTAAATATTTAGTGGAAAGTCCCAGATTTTAAGTGTCTCCAAGGGGGTTGTGGACCCACCAATGAATCATCTACCAACGAGCGAATCAAGTGAAAGATCCATGCAGAGAATCCATGTTTCTCTCCAACCAATCAGGGAGCTACTTACATAGAGCCTTGTGGTTAATTTGCATTGCTTCAGGTTTTCAACCCTGAAGCAACCTTTCGCACCTGCATTCACACCTATGGGCAATTTCCAATTAACTTAACCCCACTAACTGAATGTCTTTGGACTGTGGAAGAAAGTCAAAATACCCATCGAGAAGCCACGCAAACACGGGGAGAACATGCCAACTCCACACAGAAAGACCTCGGGCAGGTGGCGGAATTAAACTCAGGACCTTCTTGCTGTGCGGCAACAGTGTTAACCATGCTGTCCGGGATTAAGAATTAATTTTGAAAATATGATTTAAAAATAGTGTTTGAATAAATAAAATCATAAAAAATAATTTGCAAATGCATAATTTATTTTAGATTAAGCACAAAATTCTTTATTTTGATGTGTGGCTCTTGTCATCCTCCAGAGTGCTATGTCAGTGTAATGGATCTAAAACTGTTAAAATCTTAAAGAACAACTTACAGTTGTAGATATTTCTGATATTAACAGCAACTCTGGCCTTCTTCTGTAAAGAAGAGTGCAACTGATGTCTTCTCTGTCTACAAAAAGATAAGAAAAACTAAGGAGTGCTGAATCATTCCAATATGCACACTGAAAAAAAGGGATTGGCCAACTCTTGGATTTACGTAAGCATCTTGCGTGTATTTAACACAAGTGCCTCGTGCTTTAAAGTTAAGTGTAACTATATAGTGTAGAAACTACATGATATGCAGAGAGGCAGATTAAATTGTTCATATCATGTTCGAGTGAAGTAAGTCAATAACTTTCTGCGACACTGCACGGGATCTCAGTGGTTTCAGGAAGGCATCCATCTCAGGCAAGTCGAGCAGCCGCCTCTACTTTTGTTGGTATACCGAAAAAAGTAAATTGGGCAGTTGTTACATTAAAAAAGTCTAACTTGTAATTTAAACACAATAATTTCATGTTTCTATGAACGTAATTAAATCATGAAGGATCTGTATGAAAGTCAACAACTTAATTTGTTCTTGTTGAGATGACCTGATACAATCTAGTGAGAGTGGTTAGTTGCTGAACTCAGGAAATTCACAGGATGGCACAAGATGTCAAACTGCAGGAAAATCACTGGTGTTATAAGAGGCAGACAGCTACACACACACCACGTGTATGCTATCACTATTTATTGTGGTTTAACCTGTCAAGAACAAAAACGTACAAAAGAATTCTGCATCAAGCCTTGAAATCATAGCTTTCCCACTTTTGTTAAGTCTGGATTGGTGGCTTGGTGGTTACTGCTGCTGCTTCACAGTAAGAAGATCCTGGGTTTAAATCCACAATCTGGCTAGTTTGCACTGGGTTCTCTCTGTGTATTCTGGTTTCTTCCCGCAGTTAAAAGCCATGCAGTTGTTAGGGTTAATTGGTGATTCTAAATTACCTGCAAATGGTTGTTTGTGATAGACTTGAGTTGTCCAGGCTGTACCCTGCCTTGTAACCTATCACTTCAGGGTTATTTCCCTGCAACCAGGATAAAGACAGGAGAATGGTAGTTGTTGTAGATCCATTCACTTTTTATGGTAACCAGACTCTAGACTTTTTTGAACATTATGTAATATGAAGACAACATGAAGTATTTAAGTGACCAAGTAGTATTGGGCTATAATAAAATAAAATGAAAGAATTAAAACACTCCAGGAGCTCATCTTACTCCATCTGAACATGTTTCAATCGTGTTTCATGAACACAACATGCAGGTTTACTGAATATGAACAAGTTGTGTTGATTGAACTCAGTTGTTTAAGTTTCTGCCAAAGCAAAACCTTTGTGTGCAACCAGTGTCCACTATTGACTCAAGTCAATCCAACATGGCCTTTTTTTCAGTGTACAATTGTAAGAAGAAAGACTTGCTTATAATGAATGGATATGTTTTTCTTGCTTTTTCTTTACAGTCTCTAGTGTCTGCCTGTGTAGCATGCAGTTCAGAGTAAGGATGAAGTCAAATGATTCAGTAAAATTATTCTGTGTTGAAAGTAGAAACACTAAAAGCTTTACCTGTCTTGTTTCCATGCTTGAAGATGCAGATCCTTCCTGTTGAGGTAATTGAATGAATTTAAAGTGTGCTGCACTCTCTTTAGTGTTACAGACACAAAGTGAAGGTGATTAGTCTAATTAAGAATGAAAATGAAAACTTGCAAATCTCATAAACACATTATATTCACAGTGAATCGTGGAAAACATAAAATATTTAACCTCAGAAAATAGTCCATCTTATGCAAATTATTATTATAAAAAAACACAACGATAAGCTCAGTGCTTATCTGTAATATTTCGTCCTCCTGAGTGCAGCAATACATCTCAGGTTGAAAACTGCACTGGATTCACCTTCCAATCGTAGTCTAAAGAGCTTGCAAAGAAAAGCGTCTGGATGTCTTTAGGTTGCTTGAAGACTTGCTTCTCGGATGAGAGGGTTAGGGTGGTGTATGCTGTACAGTGCAGCGAGGAATGCCCAGACCTCTACATTGGAGAGACCAAACAGCCACTTCACAAGCGCATGGCACAACACAGAAGAGCCACCTCCACAGGACAAGACTCAGCAGTCCATCTGCATCTAAAGGATAAAGGACACTCTTTGAGGATGCCAATGTTCACATTTTGGACAGAGAGGACAGATGGTTTGAAAGAGGAGTGAAAGAAGCATCTATGTCCACTGTGAGCGACCATCTTTGAACAGAGGCGGGGTTTACGACCAGCGATGCGAATAACGGCGTTACAAGTAACAATGTTACTAAAGGCATTAGTTTTTTCAGTAACGAGTAATCTAACTAATTACTATTCCTATCGTTACAACATCGTTACAGTTACTAAGAAGAAAACGCGGTCCGTTACTAGTTTTCAACAAACAGACGTTGAAGCTGTGTTCAGCTTACTGCAGCTTATATCAGCTGCAGGAAGTAGCTGTAAGTAATCTGGACGCTGCAGCTTTAAGCAGCTGCGCTCTCCCGCGGACGGTGATCACGAGCACTGTCTGGAGCTCAGGGGGCAAAACAGTTGCATGAGTGCTGCTGTTTGACTGAAGCAGAAGAATAAAGTAGTCGTGGTAAGTCAGTCAGATGACCACTTAAAGACGAAACAACAAGGTGATATATACCAGTTTATAAATTGTGTTCATAGGCCACGTAAAACCAGAGTCATGATGAACAAGATACACGCGGCATTTTCTGTGATGCTTACTGTCTAAGGAAAGCACCAGCAAGCACTCTCTGCTTATGATTTCCCCCTCACATTATAACTCATCTTTTTGACCTACTCATGTTGTTGTAGAGACCCACCTTTTAGCACATCCCAGCACACCCACTCACTTCACCAGATGCACCTTGTTTAGTTCTCTCACCTTTGATTGGGTGTGGTGCTTGTCCTTGATTGCACTCACCTGTCACACATTATATGTCACACAGTATATAAGGACTGCATTCACTTTTGGCTCACTCTTTCCGCACTTCCACACGGGGCGGCAGCTGAGCATTGGCAGTCCATGTGTGTCTTTGTTTCCTTCCTTTTTTGCCTTATTTATTTGAGAATAAAAGGAGTACCCTGAAAATAATTCTGCATTAGATGGCTGCTTTTCTTATTCTAACCGGATGAGCCCATGAAGCTGATTGCTTCAGCCCTGAACCTTCCTCCCTTCAAAACACATGTTAATTATTATGTTCTTGTATGTATTTGTTTTTATTTCCTTGATTAAGAATAAAAACCTGCAGGTGAGAAACAGGTGTGAGGTGTCAGCTGTCAGGCAGGTGATGAGTGAAGAACAGAATCCATTTGCTCTTCAAACTGCTGTCAGACATTATCTACTGATCACATCACTCAGACCAGCTGCTTTCTACAAAGTCTCATCAACAACATCTTTAGAAACAAGCATCAACAACCAGGAAGCAGCTTCACCTCTGATCACACACACACTCACCTGGAGGAACAACTCTCAGGCTGATGATGCTGATGAGCTGCGATGTGTCTGTTTCTGCCATGAAGACACGACACTCGTATGTTCCAGCGTCATTAATCGTCACATTCTTCAGAATCAAAGACACGTCTCCATCCTTCATCTGTCTGTCCTGCAGATCCACCCGGTTCATAAAAGATGGATGGTGGAGATCTGGATCAAATCGGCCATCTCCCAGGTCAGCTCGGCTCCACTTTACAACTATGATGTTGTTGTTTGGAGCTCGACGTGTCAGAGTGACGTCCTGTCCAGACTCAGCTGTGATGGTTTTCTGCTCTGAAAGATCAAACACGGAGCAGAGAGGTTAAAGGTCAAAGTACAAATATTCACTTCTACTGCAGCCAATTAGAGTGAGGAGAGTGAAATAGTGATGGGATTTCCGACTCCTTCGGCTCAGAGCTGGCTTTGTTTTTTAGTGTATAGACCGATATTTGTTTACGTTGCTTTTTCCCATCTCTGTTTAATCCTTGAAAGGGAGACCTGGCCAAGATGGGCAGCAGCAACTGTCTCACAGTTATAAAAAATGACTCAATTAAACACAGGCAACAACAACACACATGCAAAAATAAATGAAAGTATAAAATAAAATCAGAATCGTGTTTATTGGCCAAGTATATGTGCAGACACATACAGGGAATTTGGTTCTGGTAGATGGTGGCTCTCAAGCACAGCAATGTAAATCACACACACACACACACACACACACACACACACACACACACACACACACACACACACACACACACACACACACACACACACGTGTCTTTATATACACTGTCAAAGGATTTTTGTTTTTACAGGTTTTTATTATTCATATAATAATCAGCTAAGAGTGTTTATATTTCTGTTTGTACTCAACCAGCTGCACAATTAACCGTTGGCTCTTTGCTCTATAATGGGAACTGTTTGCCATCACATTATCTGTCAGCAGCAGGAAACCAAGAGTAAGAAATGACCTTGTAGAGAACACAACGTTTTGAGAAGTTACACCAAGATAAGCATGTTATTTCCTTTTTTGTATGCTTCATGCTGTGTATAAATAAAGGCAGAGAGCTACTGCAGGGTGTGAGTCTCCGTTGAGCCCTCACCCGAGCACGTTAAACTGCTGAAGTGTCTGACTGTTATTTTATTATATCTGAGTGCTTGATAAGAGAATATCTCTCACATACACATACGTACACAAAGCTGTGTAAACCAACTATAAATAACGAATCTAAACTTATACAGGGAGTGCAGAATTATTAGGCAAGTTGTATTTTTGAGGAATAACTTTATTATTGAACAACAACCATGTTCTCAATGAACCCAAAAAACTCATTAATATCAAAGCTGAATGTTTTTGGAAGTAGTTTTTAGTTTGTTTTTAGTTTTAGCTATTTTAGGGGGATATCTGTGTGTGCAGGTGACTATTACTGTGCAGAATTATTAGGCAACTTAACAAAAAACAAATATATACCCATTTCAATGATTTATTTTTACCAGTGAAACCAATATAACATCTCCACATTCACAAATATACATTTCTGACATTCAAAAACAAAACAAAAACAAATCAGCGACCAATATAGCCACCTTTCTTTGCAAGGACACTCAAAAGCCTGCCATCCATGGATTCTGTCAGTGTTTTGATCTGTTCACCATCAACATTGCGTGCAGCAGCAACCACAGCCTCCCAGACACTGTTCAGAGAGGTGTACTGTTTTCCCTCCTTGTAAATCTCACATTTGATGATGGACCACAGGTTCTCAATGGGGTTCAGATCAGGTGAACAAGGAGGCCATGTCATTAGTTTTTCTTCTTTTATACCCTTTCTTGCAGCCACGCTGTGGAGTACTTGGACGCGTGTGATGGAGCATTGTCCTGCATGAAAATCATGTTTTTCTTGAAGGATGCAGACTTCTTCCTGTACCACTGCTTGAAGAAGGTGTCTTCCAGAAACTGGCAGTAGGACTGGGAGTTGAGCTTGACTCCATCTTTGATGATACCAGCCCAAACCAGTACTCCACCTCCACCTTGCTGGCGTCTGAGTGGGACTGGAGCTCTCTGCCCTTTACCAATCCAGCCACGGGCCCATCCATCTGGCCCATCAAGACTCACTCTCATTTCATCAGTCCATAAAACCTTAGAAAAACCAGTCTTGAGATATTTCTTGGCCCAGTCTTGACGTTTCAGCTTGTGTGTCTTGTTCAGTGGTGGTCGTCTTTCAGCCTTTCTTACCTTGGCCATGTCTCTGAGTATTGCACACCTTGTGCTTTTGGGCACTCCAGTGATGTTGCAGCTCTGAAATATGGCCAAACTGGTGGCAAGTGGCATCTTGGCAGCTGCACGCTTGACTTTTCTCAGTTCATGGGCAGTTATTTGGCGCCTTGGTTTTTCCACACGCTTCTTGCGACCCTGTTGACTATTTTGAATGAAACGCTTGATTGTTCGATGATCACGCTTCAGAAGCTTTGCAATTTTGAGACTGCTGCATCCCTCTGCAAGATATCTCACTATTTTTGACTTTTCTGAGCCTGTCAAGTCCTTCTTTTGACCCATTTTGCCAAAGGAAAGGACGTTGCCTAATAATTATGCACACCTGATATAGGGTGTTGATGTCATTAGACCACACCCCTTCTCATTACAGAGATGCACATCACCTAATATGCTTAATTGGTAGTAGGCTTTCAAGCCTATACAGCTTGGAGTAAGACAACATGCATGAAGAGGATGATGTGGACAAAATACTCATTTGCCTAATAATTCTGCACTCCCTGTATACATAAAATACAGAAATGAATGAGGTGGAATGAATACTACAAATGTACATAAGATCAAAAAGTCTTTGTGCAGGGTGTGAGGGGTCTGTGATGATGTTCCCTGCCCGTTTCCTGGTTCTTGAGAGGTACAGGTCCTGGATGGAGGGCAGGGGGGCGCCGATGATCCTTTCTGCTGCCCGTACAGTCCGCTGCAGTCTGCTCCTGTCCTGTTTAGTGGCTGCTCCATACCAGACTGTGATGGAGGAGCACAGGACAGACTCAATGACCAGTGTAGAACTGGATCAGCAGCTCCTGTGGAAGACTGTACTTCCCCAGTTGTCTCAGGAAGTACATCCTCTGCTGGGTCTTTTTGAGGATGGAGTTGATGTTGGTCTCCCACTTCAGGTCCTGGGAGATGGTTGTACCCAGGAACTTGAAGGTCTTCACAGTTGACACAGGGCTGTCTGATATGGTGAGGGGGAGCAGAGTTGAGGGATGCCTCCTGAAGTCCACTGTCATCTCTACAGTCTTAAGAGTGTTCAGCTCCAGATTGTGCTGACTGCACCAGAGTACCAGCCGCTCAACTTCCTGCCGGTATGCAGACTCATCACCATCCTGAATGAGGCCAATGACAGTGGTGTCATCTGCAAACTTTAGGAGTTTGACAGCCGAGTTCTTGGAGGTGCAGTCGTTAGTGTAGAGGGAGAACAGTAGTGGTGAGAGGACACATCCTTGAGGGACACCAATACTGAGGGACCGGGTTTCAGAGGTGATCTCCCCCAGCCTCACTTGTTGCTTTCTGTCTGTCAGGAAGCTGGTGATCCACTGACAGGTAGCTGGTGACACGCTGAGCTGGGAGAAATGAAATTTAAAATAAAATTTAAATGACAAACAATCTCATTGAAACAGTTGCATGTTATAGACTTGGCCTCAGGGATTCTTAGTTCAGTTTTAAAAGCACTTAATGAAATGAATTCAGTTCTTTTCCAGTTCTTCTGCAGTTAATTCCAAGCCAAGTGCTAAACAAAAGCTCTTTTACCAAGTTCAGTTTGGGCAAATGGAACAAAAAGCAACAAGTACGAAGAGAATAAATACTAGCACCTTTCATTGCTAACAGGGAACAAATATAGGAAGGCAGCAACCCAAGTATCGCCTTATATATAAAACTGTATAAATGAGAGTTCCTCCGACTTGCCAAAGCAGGCCGTCCTACCTGAGAGTATAACTCACAGTGGTGAGTCTAAAATTCACGGTTAGTGATGAACCTCAGAGAAGCATGATACACAGAATCAACCATTCAAAGACATGTGGTCAACCAGGAAGAAGATATTAAAACTATTTTTAAAAAATAATTAATTTCCTGTTGTCAGAAGATAGCACTATAGCTATTGCTGAATATTGGCGTGTAAATGCGTTACGTCTTTAAATCGTATCATCCATGTGAAGATTGAGGTGCATTGGATGACTAATATTAAATTCATGTTTCATGAACTGAAATTTGCCATGCTGCCATGAAAACCCAAGAGATGTTACAAATAAATTTCATACATGATTCCAACATGGCTGTGGATTTGGTTTTAATAAATTTAATACAAAAATCAACTTTGACAGAAAAATTATTTAATTTTTCCCCAAATCTGATATTTGTTAAATATTAAATTTGTATAAATAATAAAATAATGATAATACTGATAAAGCAATTACAAGAGGACTTCACAATAATCATTAAGAAATGAATGAATTAAAAAAATAAAAGTCATCATGATGCAATTGTTGTCAGCTCTGATACTGTACATCATACAATACATAATCAGGAATTTGAAATATTTATAGAATAAAATCATCAAATGGAGTCTGCCAGGCTGCATTTACTGTGCCACTATTTTGTACACGTGGCACTAGTCAGCAGAATAATGTCATGTATAAAACTTTGTGGCTGTTCACCTTTAACTCCTTAAACTACAACATGATACACATTTAAAGTTCTGTAAGATCAGTTCACTAAATCTCACCTGCAGAGACAAACATGAGGAGACTGACAAACAGCAAAGTCGAGCAGAGCGATGCTTGTGCTCCGGCAGACATTTCCACGTTCTCGAGTTTGACTGACCTGATACTTAGTTTGTCTAAAGCAGACTGAATAGAACGGACTGAAGAGAAACTGAGTTAAAAACTTGACTATATGAGATTAAATTAAAGGTTTAAATAATGCTGAAAGTCACCAATCGGCAGATCTGTCATTAAGCCACTCGATCAGATTCTTGAAGTCGCATTAGAGGGACATTTAGTGGGTTGGACTTAAGGATGATTAAAAAGTTCGTCATAAGAAAAGAGGTGGACTCTAAAGCAGGTCTGAGTGTTTAAAACAGAAGAATACTAACTATCAAATTATCTAGTAAAAAAAATATGAAGCTATGTTGAGAGGTGAGTACGTTTTACAGTAAGTTCTACATAAAAAATCTCAAACAACATCAAAACAAATAAAGATTGATGTTAGAAATAAGATTTCTGTCAAAAATGTAAAGGGACCTCTGTACCCAGCAGTCCTGAGTCAGCTGTTATATATGACACACCTGTGTGACCTCAGCAGGGACCATAGCAACCACGTTTCCCTTGCTCTCCATGTATCAGCTGACGAAAGGAACATATGCAAAGTAACAGGGAGTGAACTTATTTTTATTGGTGTAGAGACACATGTCCAGTCTGTGTGAACCTTTCGATGGAAATGTAATCTAACAAAGAAAGCAAAAACCGACACTTTTAATAATCGATCTAAAATAAAAGCATTCCTCCTGAATCAAACAGGTAATAATTATGAATACATACTCAAACAACAAGAAAGAAAAAGAAATAAATACTTCAAACAAATATAATGAGACCTGCAGGCCTGCACTCTTTTTCAACAGAACCACCCACAGTTGCTAAACCTGCAGGAAATGAAAGTGATCCTGAGCTAGTGTGTGTGAGCTTGAGAGAAATACTGATGGTACAGGCTCGATATGGTGATTCACAGCTTGGCCCGTGGAAGCAGTCTGCTGGAGAGGGTCTGGACTCTGCTCCAGTCAGGAGTTGTCACAGTGAGAGGCCTCCTGCAAAACACCACCCAGGTGAGATTTTTGCAGCTGGGAGAACAACATGCATTGTTGCATTTTTAACACTTTCTAGAATATTTTAAACTTACTTTAAAGACAAGTTTACCCACTTTAAAGACAGAGCTTTTCATGTGGAAGCAAGTATCCATCCTGTTCCAAAAACACATATCCTCTGTAAAAGTAAAGAGTCAGGCTACAATGACTCACTCTTGATGTTCTCTCCAGTGAGACGGTGTTGTTTGGGATCATAATTTAATCCAGTTCATAGTGAATAAACCTCCTGAGTTAAACCATTGTTGTTTTCTTCCTCACATCTCCTTTGAACCCACAGATAGTGTTTGATGACCTGTCCACTGTTCTTCATATCTTAATATGAAGCACTGCTGCTTCATCACAGAGGTTTGTCATTAATCCCAACTTTGCCACAGAATGAAGCTGAATGAAGATGCAGAAATAATGTCAGTTTGTCTTTTATTCATTGTAATATTTAAGTTTTGGATGGCAGCACTCCTACCTTTGATGAAAGTGATTAAAATAGAAAGCTGTCTCTCTTTATTCTGACATTTAACTCATTCAAAAGATATTTCAATATTTATTTATCCAAAACAAAACAAGTTTACTCTAAATTGATGTTGTGCAGTAAAAAAAATGTTTCTATGTTTTCCCCCTAAAGTGTATGTAAACATCTGGTTTCAACTGTCAATATGTCACGGGGTGAAACGGGACAAGTTATTTAGTTTTACTGTGCATGTTTTGCGATGTTTTATCTGTTTAATATTTTAATATTGTATATTGGGTTTGTTTGGATGAGTTCTATTGCAGGTTTTTATCCTATTTAATTGAACACCTGTCTCCACCCCTATCTGATTACTAACTTGATTTCACCTGAGAGGTACCAGAGAGGCCAATAAGAGGGCCGCGTAGACGACAGAAAGGAGCGCTCTTTGAGGACGAGTGAGGAAGGAAAGCTTTGCTTTGAGGAGTTACGCTCGAAGGCTAGAGGCTGAGCGCCTCGGCTGAGGGCTGGAGGCTCGGAGCGGAAGAGACGAAAGAGAGTGACCGGAGTGACTGAGAAGCCGAGCCAGAGATATGGAGAGAAGGCTTGGGCTGTAGAACTGTGATTCACGGCTGCGCTTGAAGGCTAGAGGCTGAGGGCCTCGGCTTCGGGCTGGAGGCTCGAGACGAATGAGACCGGAGAGGCACCCGCGCGCAGAGGCACCAGCGCGCAGAGAGCGACAGTACCAGCGCGCAGAGAGCGGAGACAGCACCAGCGGAAGGCACGAGACGGCTGTGCCGATTTGCAGTTTTAAAGAAGCGGCGGGCGGAGTTGAGAGCTCTGCCCACCCGGGGTAAGTCTCTCACTTATCCCTTTTTATGAAGTAAAACTGTCTAGAAGAATAGTGATTGCCGCTCCTCCCTTTCTCCAGCATATCGGGACGCGCAAAGGAAGGAGAGGACTCCGCTGGGTTTCCCTTTTTATACTTCGCTGGATTTCTTAGCTCCCTGGGACTTTTAGGGCGTGGCGCAGGCCACAGGACTTTTAATGTTGGTTTATTGATTGTTTGTTATCCCTTGGCCAAGGTTGTTTTAATTTATTTTAAAGATAATAAATCATATTTTAATCTGACAGTTGTATTGTGTGCTTCCCCCTCGGTGGCTCCACTGCTCAACCCGGTTGGAGGAAGATTTTCTTCCTTCGCACAAAACCCACGGTGGTAATAAAGTCGGGGCTTTCTTTCCTTTCTTCCTTTCCACGCCCATTCGCGCCCCGCTCCGCCGTGACAAATACACTGCTGTGTATTGAAATCCCTCTGGTGTTGCATAGACATGAACTGTAATGATGGTTAAATGTTGTTTACAGTGGCATGTTGGTTATCTCTGCACACTGTTATTTCTTTAAGATGCATGTTTGGTTGTGCTGCAGGAAAAAGGGAGTCAATGTGTGCAGGAAGGGGAGGGGGTCCTTGTTGTTGTGTGACTGTGCGGGGCTGAAGTGAGGGGCTGTACGAGAGCACTCTCCCGGAGTTAGCGGCCCGTTTGCCTGTGTTACCGAATAAACGGACAACTGAGATCCAAACGTCTGGTTCTTGCGAACGTTACAATACTGAACAACATACAAAACATAATGTGTGCATTGTGGCTACTGTTTGTTAGCTCACCATATTCATAAACGTCTTAATAAATTCCATATTCTATCACCACATTATTTGTGATCAATGGGTTTGCAGGGTTAGGGGTGTTGGGGGTAGGGTCTTAGGCTTTGGCCCCACCCCTGCCACCAGCATATTTTTAAGCAATTATTTCTAACTTTTATTTGAATATTCAGTTACCTTTTAAGAGCAGATGGTAGGAAACCCGCCCTCCCCTTCGCACACATGACTATATGCCTCGGTGCTCTTATAATTACGTAACTCCTCGCCATCAACGTCTTTGGGAAATACAAGTTAATTAATAATGTTGATGTAGCTAACATCGGGCCACAGTTTCATGCCATCTACCCGGTCCGTGAGAAGTGAGGCGCTGTTACTGAATTGTTCTCGTCGCCTTTTAAAACATGTCTACTGTGTATCCACCTGCCGGAGGTTTGCGAGTTTCCGAGGTTTACGTGAACGCAATCCGTAGTGTTTGGATGCTCCCGAGTGTCCTCAAACGCATCTTTGGCTGTTTCCTTCTTTCGTCTTTGCTGAGCTTCGTGGAGTGGAGCTTGTTGGTGTGAAGAAACTGTAAGTTTGCTTCGTTTCCTCCTCTAACAGTTTGTTTAGCAACTTTACTGTTTGTTCAGCTCATGTTTGAGTTCTTCACACAAACTGTGTGTTTGTATTAAAGTCAGTGTGTAATGTTTTCTAACGAGGCCGAGTGTGTCCGCCTCTGTCTGTGTGTGATCAGACTCCGGGAGTCAGGCTACGTCCACACGTACCCGGGTATTTTTGCAAACGCAGATTTCGCTGTGCGTTTGCACCTTTCGTCCACACGTAAACGGCGTTTTCGGTCACTGAAAACGGAGATTTTTAAAAACTCCGTGTGTTTTTGTTTTGTTTTTTTGGAAAGAGGTGAAAGCTCTTAATAACTGTAAACCATCTCTACCATCAACTGTTGAAGGTGTTTCTGGGGCAGATAACATTGCAGCATTATGGAGACAGCATTACAGTGCGTTGTTTAACTGTATAAAAAGTGAACCATATGAGGACAATCTTGACATGAGTAATGACACAATAAGTGTAAGGACACGTGAAGAATATGAAGCCATTCATAGGTTGTCTGATAATAAATCCTCTGGTTTGGATCACATCACTGCAGAACATTTAAAACATGCTGGTTTAAGGCTAGCTCCTCTTTTAGCGCTCTGTTTCACTGGGTTTATGATTCATGGCATATTACCAGACTCAGTGCTGTGTATTTTACTGGTACCAGTTATGAAGGACAAAGCTGCAAAATGGGGAAGCAGTATTTCTGCCCCCTTGGTGTCAGACAGGGTGGGATTTTGTCTCCAATTTTATTTAATTTGTATGTTGATGATTTGTCCATACAGCTGAGAGCCTGTAACACTGGGTGTATATTAGGTAAAGCACTGATAAATCATCTCATGTATGCAGATGACCTGGTTGTTTTTAGTCCAAGCAGTGCTGGGTTACAGGATCTTCTTAATGTCTGTACTGAATATGGTGTGCAATATGACATTGAGTACAATGCTGCTAAAAGTGCTGTTTTGATATGTAGAACCAAGCAGGATAAACAGCTAAATTTCCCTTTGTTTAAACTGGCACAAAAAACTCTTGAAGTTGATAAAAAGGTGAAATACCTCGGTCACTTTATTACTGAGCAAATGAATGATGATGATGACATATACAGACAGCGATGTAAGCTCTATGTGCAGGCAAATACTATTGCACGCAAATTCAGCTTTTGTTCACTTCCAGTTAAAGTGGCTTTGTTTAAAGCGTATTGCACACCGCTATATACTGCCCCCTTGTGGTCATCCTACAAACAATGTAGCATGCAGAAGCTGCATGTTGCATATAATGATGCGATGAGAATCCTTTGTAGGATACCTAGAAGTGGTAGTGCCAGCCAGATGTTTGTAGCTGTGGGTGTCTGGACTTTTAAAGCACTTTTAAGAAAGTTAATGTTCAATTTTAGAGAACGACTGGATGGTTTGAGTAACAGTATAATTTTAGCACTCACAGATCCGACAGTGAGTGCTTCCCGTTAGTTTCTTGTCTTGTTTTTATGGACATGAAGTCTGCCAATAAAGATTGAATTGAAAAGTTATTGTTTCGGTGAAATGAATTTCTACAATACTGTTAATTCTACTCTCTGCAGTGTTTAAATGCTTACATATACACACAGTTACTGTCCCTCCACACATACGACCCCAGCTTGGTTTACTTTTTCCCACCGAGGCTTCTAGACTTCTGATTGGCCAACATTTCTGCACGGTTAGGAATATAGCGCCACCTGCTGCTTTGGCATGTTCATAGCAGCGTTTTCCTTCATTTCTGCCTTTATGTGTGGACGGGATTATTTTTTAAAACGAAAACGGAAAATCTCCGTTTTCAAAAACACCCGTGTAGCCTCAGACTGAACACCCTTAATGTGGTCTGAGCTCGGCCGTTTATATTGACAGGGGCAGCGGGAGAGCGGAGTTTGTAAATGAACATTTAGTACAGATGTGTGTTAGACGTTAATGTTATATAAAAACACTGACAGCTCAATCTCTGCCTCAGTCACTCTCCCTGATCCAGCTGAGTCAGCAGTGGGAAAAATCTGCTTTTCACAGGAACTTGGTAACAGCAATAAGAGAATACGTAGTTTATTCCAAGAAGATATCGTCTCTCCCATATGTAATATCTTATTGGAACCGACATGTTCCAGATATCAAGCGGAAGACAGTCTGGATGGTCCCCCATAAATATTTGATTGTAAATAAGGTGAAAGAAGTCTCATTTAAAATTCTACATAAATGTTATCCAGCCAGTCACTACATGGTCACATTTAAAAGGGACATGAATACTAATTGTACTTTCTGTGGGGATCATCCAGAAACTGTGACACATCTATTTTTTTTTTTTTTTTTTTTTTTTTTTTTTGGTGCTGTTCTTTTACACAGAGATTCTGGAAGAATTTAGCAGGTTTGTTATTGTCCATATTTTAAGGGAGTTTTCTTTACGATGGGAAAATGTTTTATTCTGTTTCTTTAAGTTCCCCAAGAAGTATGAGAAATGTTTTTTATGATAAATAAAGCATCACAAACACTCCCATGCCACGCCCCTGCTGATTCAGCTGCACTGGCTCCCTGTCAAGTTCAGGGTCCAATTTAAGATCATAATCATGACCTATAGGGCCCTGCACGGTGTAGCTCCAACTTAAGTGATCTTCTTCTTCCTTATCACCGCAGCAGGTCCATGGCTTGTGGAGAGCCCACATGTCCGCGGCACAGATGGTCAGCAGAGTCTGAGCCCAGCATGGCTCTCAGTTAAAAACCTTCTCCAGGAACTAAAGGCAGTACACAGCTGTTTCACATCTTAAGCTTCACACTCCCAGAGTCCTCGAAGCCACAAAAGTCTCTTCTGTGGAGTTCCTGTTTCCCCCAACATCCTTACTACACCCCCACCATTTGTCTAATGCTGGGCGCACACTGTGCGATCTTTGGCCCATTTTGAGCCGATGAGTCGTGCGACCGTTTTGGTGATCGGCCCGATTTTGGCCTTCATCGTGCGTCGTGTAGTATACGTGGGGTAACGAGACGCGATTAGCACCTCACGACCAGCTCCCGATCATCAGTCGCTCGGTCATAAAAAATTAAACCTGTTTGAAATCCTCGCGACCGTCGTGAGGGTGTCACCGCAGTTTGTCACACTGCTCACGCACAAACACAAATGTAGGTGAAAAAGACGGAGCAGCACGGCAGCGTGTGATCTGGACACAAGCGGTGGAGGCACAACTTGTAGAACTTTGTGTCTGTGTGAGTGAAAGACAGAGGGAGAGCGACAGATTTTCTGTTATAACCTTCATGTTATGGAGGCACAGTGTGAGCACTCAGGTCGATCAGAGCATCGGGCCGTATAGTGTGAGACCTGCATCGTGACCTATGACCTTCTAACCCCTGCGAGTCAATCGTGCAGTTTGAGCAGGAGCTGAATAACGTGACTGAAAAAGTCGCACAGTGTGAGCCCGGCAGTAACGTCTGAGTGTGAGACATGTTAAAACCCAGTGGCACCAAGGCATCATACAATAAGATAATGTGATTAATACATCAGTAAAAGAATTTCCCATACACACTATGCTGAATATTGTTAGACTGATAACTGTTTTCAGCAGTGAAGCAACTTTAGTAACAACTCTGGTTGGCACTCACATTTATCCTGACCACAGAGATATTAGTGTGAAGCTTTTGCAAATGTTGTTCACACATGTTGAACTGACTGAAGCTTCCAGTCACAGTGAATCAGTGTGTGTCAGTGAATGCATCGTGTGTGCTTCAGGCTCCATCTAGTGGGCTGATAGCAGAGCAGCTGATGGCAGCTTCCTCTGCCTCACACTGCTGTCTGACTGCATCCAGCTGACACTGAGATGAAGCAGGAAAGAAGCAGCTGATGTTTGGACAGCACACATGATGGACATCAGCTGATGTGCACATGAATGATTTGTGTTTCCTCTGCAGGTAGAAAGTGTGTGTGAGCTGAGCAGCATGGATCAGTGTGAGGACAGAGAGGAGGGAGCCCCTCCCTCTAAAAGCACTCTGTGTGGGGAACATGAGAGCCAGACCAAAGCTCAGAGGTGAGATGACCATCTCTAACTGTCCATGACTCTTCTCCATGTCACAGCTCAGCACTCACATCACTGCTCCATCATTATTCACAGGGACCAGCCTGGACCTCCACCCAGCTCTGTGTCCTGTAAGAGTGACCAGTCTAAAGATTTCTCCATTGAATTTAAATCCCAGCCTGAGTCTGCTGCATACAGGTGAGCTGTTACCATGTAAAAAACTGTTTACCTCTGGGTGGCGCTCTGTTCTTCCTTTTGCTCATGCTCAGCCTGCAAACAAGTTTATTTTTGGAACAACGAAGGGATTCTGAGTCTTCATCAGCTTCTGTTGCTGCAAATGAAAAACACGTTTTCCTTCTCTAACAGGGTCTACAAGAGACGTGCTGAACCTGAACCTGGAGGCAGCGGTTTTTCTGTCTTGCGTAGCACCAGATTTAGAGGAAATGTCAAACCTGCAGAGAGGTGAGCTGTTAGTAACGTGAACTCTTTGATTAAACTGCTTGATGTTGTTGGATATAAACTGCAAACACGTCGTTCCCTCAGTCCCATTTAAACTGTCTCTTTAAAACAACTGAAAATCCACTTCAGCAAACAGGAAGTGACGCTCGTGCTCATGGTTTCTGCATCAGTCATGCTGTGCTGGATGTTGGAGGAAGTTAGCGGTAAACTCAGTTAAGCATAGATATCACTTATACTTAAACTCAACCATCAGTAATTACTTCTTAGATTACATTCAGTTTGAGTTTCATAGAAAACAACAGTAAGCTGCTGTCTGTCTTTAGTGCCAAGAAGACAGTTTTCTACCAGGAAACAAAATCACAAGACAGTTTCTAAAGAAATTAAATACCAGCTGTTTATCAAACCGGTTCACAATCAGGGGATTTGTCTTTAAACACAAAGGAATCAAACTTTGTCATAAGAACCGAACATCTTGTCTAAAGACCAAAGAGAAGAAACCATCCCCAACAATCTTCTCCCCATTTGTCCACCATTAAAATCCACTCCAGTCAATAAAAATGAAATAATCGTTCTTGCTGCCTGTTGGACGTGCGTTCTACTTAACGAGCTGTTCAGTAGGATTAGTTACCTTTGATGCTTGAACCAATCCAATTATCAGCACCAGAAATTCATTAGCAGTTCCCAATAATTTGTTTTTCAATTCATTGCTTGCCCTGAAATAATAAAGTATAAGATTTAATTGAAGACGCATTTATTTACACACAACACAACATCTTTTGCTTTAGGCTTTGACACAAGCAGTACACTGCATGTACTGGACTTCCTTTAGTTAAGTCCAGAGACGTTTCCAAGTTCCATTGACTGAATGCTTGATTTATGCTATTTTGCTCTTTGAGGAAGGAACTCTGAGAAATATGTATGCAACGTGGTCGGTCAAAAACCTCTGACTCTTACACGATGAATCCAAAACAACAAAACAAGACTCGCTGAGAGGCAGAATCCTGGTTACATTTGTGATGACACCACCTCATCTTAAAAGCTGCTCTGGTTGTAAATGATCCTTTTATTAGGTTACACAGACAGAAAGGGTGTAACACAGACAGTGGAGCAAGTACACGAGTTATTTCTTTCCAAACTAATGTACAGACCCCTGAAAAATATATTTATCATTTATTTTTTATTAAAACATTTACAGTTAAATAATATAAACAAAATTTATTTCCATTGAAAACATTTTATTGAATGACAGGTTGAGTTTAGATTCTAATCAAAAGATTAAAATATGCTCACAACAAAAATCAACTGACTTTCTACTGTAAGATAAAATGTACAATATTAGAGAGACAACAACAATCAGGTGATCTACTATGAGCAGCACCTGGTGACAGTGGGAAGGAAAAACTACATTTTAACAGGAGGATAGTTCTAACAGAGCCAGGATCAGGGAGGAGAGTAGAGAAAAGCTTCAGTGGAAAATGACTAACAGATGTATTTTTCTCTCTGTCAGAGCCGGAGAGAGTTCCTTGTGGTCTTCCTCTCCTCTTAGAAGGAAGGACTTTTCTGAAACAGAGTATGGATCCCTGGGAAGTGATCTGTTCCTGGGAAGTGATCTGTTCCTGGGAAGTGTTCGGTCTCCGCTTGTGTCTCTGGGAAGTGCTCGGCCTCTTCCAAGTGCTCGGTCCGTGGACTCTGTACCGTCCTTTGCTACAGAAACGTGAGTTATAACTAAGTTGTGAATGTGACTTTCATGTGTTAAGTGTTAAAGTATAAAATGTTCAAAATAGATAAATTATACATATAATTATAGAAGTTATAGTATATTATATATATACATACCTGTCCACTGGTTAATTACACAATCAGGTGGACTTCACAGCATACTCCTAACCTATTATATGATTGTGTTGTAGCACACCATTGTTGTTCTTGTGACATTACCAATACGTTTGATGTGTCACATGACCCTCTTCCTATTGCAAAAACAAAAGTTGTATCCAAGATGGCCGACTTCTAAATGGTCACCATGGTCATCGCCCATCGCGAGGAGTTTGCCCCCTCACATATACTAATGTGCCACAAACAGGACTTTAATATCACCAACCATTCCCATTTTATTACGCTGTATCCATATAAATGGCCCACCCTGTACATTGTTATATTTAGTGTTTTTTTTATTTATATATAAAAATACATCAAGAAGTCACAAGAAAACGGAGAACACACAATGGCACATGTTTATTCATCAAAAGTATTTATTATTAAATCAACATAACACAATTTTTTCACCCCTAGAAAAAAACACAAAAAAACATTTTCATATCAGCCCGATATCAGACAGAAGCTGTCAACTCAGCTCTGGAGAGTGGGCAATCATAATGTTTGCTCTCAGTTTTGAGCCCTATTAAAGATTAATATCAGTCTGTACATGCTGCAGATAGTTTTTCTACAAATTCTTTATTTCTCTCTCGCTTTTGCAACTTTGTACTTTTGTGTTACTCGCAGCAACAACTCCACCTCATTGTTAGTCCATTTAAAAAAACTCGCTGCTTTTCCTCAACATATTGCAGCGACGTTACCGGTAAGTAAATAAGCGGCAGACAGAAATGAGGCAGGTCGAATCGTGTTATGTTTCACACATGCGCAGTCCCGGAACATAAGCGTTTCAGTTGTTTCAGTGTGGACGAACAACTGCTTGGAAACGCGTCCGTTTTCAAATTTATGGTAAATGGCCTGTATTTATATAGCGCTTTACTAGTCCCTAAGGACCCCAAAGCGCTTTACATATCCAGTCATCCACCCATTCACACACTGGTGATGGCAGCTACATTGCAGCCACAGCCACCCTGGGGCGCACTGACAGAGGCGAGGCTGCCGGACACTGGCGCCACCGGGCCCTCTGACCACCACCAGTAGGCAACGGGTGAAGTGTCTTGCCCAAGGACACAACGACCAAGACTGTCCAAGCCGGGGCTCGAACCGGCAACCTTCCGATTACAAGGCAAACTCCCAACTCTTGAGCCACGATCGCCCAGATCGTGGCTCAAGATTAGTGTAATCCAGATTAATTGTAGACATATCCTTTGTCTTTAAGACATTCCTGCAGTTTAACTAATTGGTGTGTGTTACCTGGTTTCATGGACAGAGCTGGGTGTCATCTGCATAGCAGTGAAAATGTATGCTTGTTAGCTCCACCTTGATTTCCAGCACTCTGTCCTGGGCCTCCTAATTGTTGACGTGGATGGTTCTGCCTCAGGCACCTTTTTCCTCAGCTTTCCGAGGGTTTATGTCCCATTTTGCCTTCGGTGTGGTCTACTGAGAGGTTTTGCCATCATGCTTTTTCTTTAGACTTACCAGTTTTGGGTCACTCATTGACAGTCTTGGTCCAGAAATGTTGTTCCTAATTTGTAATGTAAACTTTAGTCTCTGCTTTACTTTTGGTGTTTCTTTAAAACAATAACTTTCCACTGAAGTTGAGATTTTAGCTCATTTGCTTTGCGTACAACTTTTAAGCAGACCACTTTTTATATGGTCAGTATTTGAAAGAATAAATGCAGTGTTCTGACGCAGACTAAGCAGGAAATGACTTTGTTACTGAGATTTCGTATTCCAGAATCAGGTTCTAAAATTTGCAAATGGATCTGAGACCTTTCCTTTCTTTATCATGAGCCAGAAAACATGTTTTTAGTAGGTCTACAGTTTGCTTTAACACATTCTAAGCCAGCATGTGAAGATACAAAGACTAAGTGCTGAGTATACATCCTGAAACTAGCCAAAGGAAAAAAGATGTTTAGGGAGGGTGGGCTTAAAGGGAAGAAGCTAAAGTTTGTTCAGTCAGGGGTCATTCCATCTGATCTATTTTTTCTTTATTTTTTTTAACCTTTTCTCCACCACTATTTCCAATTGAATATTAAAAAGTATATATTATGTTCCAAAGTTCACTACGATGGCAATTTACCAGCTCCTCATTGGTTTCCATTTAGCTATACTCTTATAATTATGTTTTTACTAGTGGGTTTTTCTCCAGACTTAAATCTATTTCTTTTAGTTAACCATGAATTGTATTCTCCACTAACACTTTTTATAATGTTACTTTTCAGACGGAATCTCTGTAACCTGTCAGAGGGACACCATGAAGCTCTGTCCTCAGCTCTCAGCTCCCAGTCCTCCTGTCTGAGAGAGCTGGACCTGAGTAACTCTGACCTGCAGGATTCAGGAACAAATTTTCTTCCTGATGGACTGAAGAGTCCACACTGTAAACTGAATATTCTCAGGTCAGACCAAACTATATTTACATAAGTATGTATGCATGTGTATCAACTGACAGAATGAAGAAAAAAAACAGGATTAAATATTACTAAATGTAATAATGCCTCATTATACTTAAACAAATGTGTTGTTTTATTGTTTATCTGTTATTTTTCAGACTGAGTCACTGTAACCTCTCAGAGAAAGGCTATGAAGCTCTGTCCTCAGCTCTCAGCTCCCAGTCCTCTAGTCTGAGACAGCTGGACCTGAGTAACTGTGACCTGCAGGACTCAGGAGTGAAGCTTCTGTCTGCTGGACTAAAGAGTCCCAACTGTACACTGGAAACTCTAAGGTCAGATTTAAAACCTTTCTGCTGATGATCATTTAAAAACGTTATATTGTTGAAATATGTCTGTGAAGGTTCTCAGTCATCCAGGTCATCGTAGTCAAAGGAGCTTGCAAAGAAAAGCGTCTGGACTTCTGTAAGTTGCTTGAAGACGTTTCACCTCTCATCCGAGAAGCTTCTTCAGTTCTAAGGTCAAATGGTGGAGAGTCCCAGATATAAACCTAGTGGGAGTTTCCCCCCACAGAGGGACAAAAGGACCCCCTGATGATCCTCTAATCGCCTGAGCCAAGGTGTGAAACTGGGTGTGGGTCCCAATCAGCCAGAGTTTCGGGTGAGTTCATTGTGAAACCTGGCCCCACCTTGTCATGCGAATTCCTGAGGTCAGATGGCCCAGGATGTGAGTGGGCGTTAAGGCGTCTGGGAAGGATCTCAAAACTGGATTATAGATGGCAGAGAGTTGGTGTCGTAAACCCCGCCTCTGTTTAAAGATGGTCGCTCACAGTGGACATAGATGCTTCTTTCACTCCTCTTTCAAACCATCTGTCCTCTCTGTCCAAAATGTGAACATTGGCATCCTTGAAAGAGTGACCTTTGACCTTTAGATGCAGATGGACTGCTGAGTCTTGTCCTGTGGAGGTGGCTCTTCTGTGTTGTGCCATGCGCTTGTGAAGTGGCTGTTTGGTCTCTCCAATGTAGAGGTCTGGGCATTCCTCGCTGCACTGTACAGCATACACCACATTGTTATGTCTGTGTTTTGGCGTTTTGTCTTTGTGATGAACCAGTTTTTGTCTGAGTGTGTTGCTGGGTCTGAAGAAGCTTCTCGGATGAGAGGTGAAACGTCTTCAAGTAACTTAAAGAAGTCCAGACGCTTTTCTTTGCAAGCTCCTTTGACTACAATGACCTGGATGACTGAGAACCTGCACAGACATCTCAGAACTGGATTTTAGATGTTAGGAAGTCCATAAATCCAGGGTATGGCATCCCCTGGGTATAGACGAAGTTGCAGGATGATCGATGATTTTATCCTTCTCAAAGTCTTGAAGGCAAGCTATAACTTTCTTTTTGTAGCTGCTTGTGGGGTCTCGCTTTAAGGCTTCGTAGGTATTGTTGTCACTGAGGAGAGTAGTGATCTTTGTATGGTAATCTGTAGTGTTTAGGACCACGGTGCATCTTCCCTTATCAGCTGGTAAAACAGTGATGTTGTGGTCTTTGCTCAGGGAAGCGACGGCCTTCTTTTCCTGTATTGTGAGGTTGGATGGAGGGACTTTGGCACTGGAGAGTGTGGCTGAGACTTTCATCCTGATTTGCTCTGCTTCTGTCTGTGATAATTTATTAATCCGCGTGGTGGATTCTGTGGCTGTGATGAGGTCCACTATGGGCAACTGTTGAGGAGAAATGGCAAAATTGAGTCCTTTGGCTAATACTCCCTTTTCAGGTTCAGTGAGAATCCTGTCTGAAAAGTTCTTAACCCATTTCTCCTGACTGACTTCAGGTGTATTTTCTTCTCTGGGTTGTGTAGGTTCAGGATGAGGAGTGTGTGTTTTTGAAAGCAAGGTGTGGAATTTCCTGCGTTGTCTTTCTTTTCCTTTAGAGTGTTGGGCCCGCTGAGCCTTGTCCACAAACTTGTAAACCTCTTCTAAGATTGGAGAGGGTAGAAGGGTTTCCAGTTCCTGCAGGGTCTGGCTGATCTTGATCTGGAGGGCATCTATGGTGAAATGGACCTGTCTTATCCTTTCACTTAGAAGCTGATTTTGTGCTCGCCCTAAAATTAACTCTGCTCTGTATCCCCTGACTGTGGATCCAAGGCCCATACTCCTTTGAACAACTCTGCTTTGTCTGCATCTTAAGTTGAAAAGGAGATGGTCCCTATAATCCGCTAGTTACTGCATAAAGATCTAACTTTTATAGAATTCCCAACTGACCTTTCATTTGCCTGTGGGCGGATTACTTGACTCTTAATTATTGGGTTTTCATAATGAGTTTTTTTACATGTTTATGAAGCCAAAATTACACACACAGTCATCTTAACCAGTTACTGTCCCTCCATTTACAAAGGCAGAGGCGTCACGCTGTGATTATTTTACATGTAGTTGTTTTTCCTGTGTAATAATGTTCAACATTGCTATCAATACATTTTTCAAAAAATGTCTCTCTGTGCAAAATGGGTTTAAAAACACAAACAACTGTGGGATACTAGTCCGTGATTTGAGCAAATCGTGGCAGGATCAGCCTGATGTTATTTGTATCCTGCTTTAACTTTACTGTATAAAGAGCAAACATCTCCAAAATGTCAGGAGTAGTGAGTCATTACAGGAAGTGTTTGTGCACTAAAAATCAAGAATGTGGGATCCTGTCTGTGATTTGAAGAGCCCAGCGCTGCTGATGAAGGGAAAACCAATCCTGCAGGGAGACCTACCTCAGCACCTGTGCAGGTGAAGCCAAAGGGAAGATTTGCTTCACCATATTTTCTAGTCTTTGGCTCAGAATGAAGTTGGTTTGGAAACATATTCAGCGATGCTTCATCTCCTGCTTTGGATTTGTGTGGGCGCCCTGTCAAAAACCTGTCCATTATGCTAGCAGTGTCCAAGCATTTTGTTTTTTTTCCTTTTCATACGGCCTCATGTAGTCCATGAATTTGGACCAAGCTACAATACCTGACACAGCTGCTTCTTCTTCGGGGTTTAACGGCAGCTGGCATCCTTGTACATGCAGTGCTGCCATCTTGTGTTTCAGTCCGTTATTACACTCTTAAATCCTGCTACTGATTCCTGCGTCTTTCAGGATCTTACAAAGCTTCAAACGACGCGTCGACTATTAAATCAGTCGTCGACGATTTTGATAGTCGAAAAATCATGGCAGCCCTACTTTTTGGATTTTTATATTCAGAGCCAGTGAGCACTTTCACAATAATCATGATTTTAAAAACTGTGATTAAAATAATTGCTGACGTTAATCAATTAACGAGTTAACGAGATAATAACAGGTTAAGTTGCCCTAATAATTAGACTTTGGTGACAAACTGATGTGATCTCCATGTTTCCTTTGTTGGACTGTGGGCGAGTGTCAGAACTGAATGTACTGAGTAACATGTAGAGTTTAAACATGTGTCAGTTCCAGTTTTAGAGCTCTAAAGTGCAGCTATCATGTTAGGAATATGTTAGGAATAGACAGGAACACTGAGCACACTGAGGTCAAATCTTTATTTTACCACTCGCTGCATTCTTGCTGTTCATGAATTCAGCAGGTTCATGATTGTCTGCAGCATTAATCTCATATTTCCATTAAAGTGTTGAATTTGACTGATGTTCTTTATGATCTCTGGCACCAGTTCATCTGTAGGCTGAGCCCAGTCCATCCATTTAGTGAAGTGATGTTTAAAGGTCTCCTTGTTCTGTGAGCGTGCACAGATCCTGAAGCAGAAAGCCTGGGTTACAGAGAAATGATCATCACTGTGATGATGCTCATCGTCTCTGACTGGGATTTGAGGTTTTATCAAAGCAGCAAAGAAAGCCTGGCTATGTTGGACTGGGTGTGGCAGCAGCTCCCAGTTTGAGTTCAGGAGACAGACACCCTCTCTACTTTGAAGATCAGCTTCAAACTTTCCTTTTTGATAAAGCTTATAGTTCGAGCTGGATCAGGTGACCCTGAACCATCCCTTAGTTATGCTGCTATAGAGATGGATAACAGATGGATTGTTGTTTTGTGTGTCTGCAGTCTGTCAGGCTGTCTGATCACAGAGGAAGGCTGTACTTCTCTGGTCTCAGCTCTGAGCTCCAACCCCTCCCATCTGAGAGAGCTGGACCTGAGCTACAATCATCCAGGTGACTCAGGAATGAAGCTGCTGTCGGCTGGACTGAAGGATCCAGGCTGGAGACTGGACACTCTCAGGTATGAAGAGAATGTCTGATAGAGGAGGAAGAGCTGGAAACATTTTCTGTGTCCTTCACTCACTTCCTGTTTGTTTCCTGCAGATAAGACATGAACAATCACACATGCAGGAATATCTTCAGGGACAGACACACTAGTCTAGCTGGATAGTACATGGATATTTATGTAGGGGTCTCCAAGGAGTCTGTTTGCAGGAGCATTAATGATAACTGATATGTTGAGAGTTTCATTAAAAGTAGACCTACAGTTAGGTCCATAACTATTTGGACAGAGACAACATTTTGTAACATTACATTCACTTTATTAGGTCACAGGTGTACCTGAGATAGTGGGCACTGTGTACCTAATAAAGTGTCAGACATGTGTATGTTTCCCATGCTGTATGTCCACAGTGATAGTGACAGAAGGATGAAACAAGGCTGTGAATCATTTCAGTCTGTGTGTGTGACAAAGACGCAGACAGGAGCAGCTAACATTTGGAAATGTTCTCCATATTCTGTCGCGATATTTCATTTTCTTATCGTTGCCTAACATTATACCGGTATTACCGTGGATGGTATAATGTGGCCCGGCCCTAGGCGCACTCAAATAACACCGCAGTTTTACATGTGCACTGTTTGGTGGGGGAAATTGCTGTCCATACAGACAATATTGATTTGCAAATGATTAACAAACAATCTTATCAACACATAGTTCTTTATTTGGAGTACATTTCTACAAGAAAGACAAGTTACTGAAAACGTGCTTGTGCTTAAAGTGCTTTGGCACTCTTTGGCAATATTGTAGACAATGTTTAACTTAATCATCACATCGGCTCCTCTGACGACCTGTTTGCTGCTGTCTGCTGCTGAAAGGCAGTGGGGAGAGGGGACACTTGGGCAGTGCATTTATCGCAGCATATAATGTGTTTTCTGGATACACTGTGCTTTTTCAGTGTTCACAGATTGATGGCTCCATGTCAGAGCTGGCTATGAATTTCAGACGGATCAGGCCTTAACAAAAAAGTTATCAATCGTTCTTTTCATCTTTTATTACCCACAGCTACATCCACTCCTGTCGGGCCTAGGTTGCTCAGTAGGGCTGGGTATCATCACTGATTTCTGTAATCCATTTGATTCGATTCAATTTTGCCTCAGAAACTCAGAAATATTTCATTCTCATTCTGTTATTTGACAACAATAACAGAAAAATATGTACTTGAGAACACATTTATTGTGAATTCAGCTGTGAATGTAGAATTTGTCAGAATACATCATGGTCACACAAATCCTTAGCAGAGCAAAGTGGCCTACTTAGCATTAGCTGCTCAAGTTGTAGAAAACAAGGCAAAACAGTATTAGCATTAGCTACTAATGGCAGCCTACTTAGCATAATCTCTTCACATCGTTATAACGCAAGAGAAAAGTATCACTCATGGCTAGGGCTGCCACGATTAGTCGACTAGTCACGATTACGTCGACTATCAAAATCGTCGACGACTGATTTAATAGTCGACGCGTCGTTTGAAGCTTTGTAAGATCACAAAAGACGCAGGAATAAGTAGCAGGATTTAAGAGTGTAATAACGGACTGAAACAGAAGATGGCAGCACTGCATGTACAAGGATGCCAGCTGCAGTTAAACCCCGAAGAAGAAGAAGAAGAAGAAGCTGTGTCCCAGAATTCATAGCGCAGCCCAGTTCAGTTTCCAACAATGGCGGCAGCTAGTTAGTTTTAATGTTACTCTTATTATTCTTTCTGGGTCACAAAATAAACGTTTAACATATTTTCAGGCAAGAATGTAGCTGTGTAAACCTCAAATATCTGCTCAGTTTATCAAGACACCACATATTTGCAGAAGCGCTCCGACGTTTTCGGAGACGTCTGTTACCCACTAGCTCGATAGCTAGCCGGGGGCTAGGTCACTAGCGCCGTGAGAACACCGGACTCCCGGCAGATCGTTTTCAAACCCACCGCCGTCTTTCACTACTCAGGTTAAACATGATATATAAGTCACTTAGATAACTTAAACATGTTACTGTTTGGCTTTTTTCAGTATTTTATTTGTTCCTGAGTAAATCGGCTGAGTTTATTAAACAAACTTCACCAAAACAATCTGCACATTTAATTTAAAATTTAATAAACTATCATCTTGTCTTTATTGTTAGTTAGCACATACCTTAAACACTTCAAGCTGTAAGCTAATGATAGTTATATAAGAGCAGATGCTGCTGGTGCAATAAGCTGTACGTTGTACGTCCAATGGATGATGATCTGATTAGTCGACTAATCGCAAAAATAATCGGTGACTAGTTGACTATCAAAATAATCGTTTGTAGCAGCCCTACTCATGGCAGCCTATTTACCATTAACTTCTCACATCATTATGACACAAGAGAAAAGGGTAATGGCGTTAGCTACTAATGCTTATTTATCTCAAATTAGCTTCAGCTGCTCACATTGTTATAAGGAAAGAGAAAACGGTATTAACATTAGCTGCTAATAATTATTCACCCCTAATTAGAATAAGCCACTAATGGCAGCGTATTTAGCATTAACTCCTCACATCATTGTAACCCAAGGGAAGAGAGTATTAGCAATAGCTACTATCATTGTTAAAAAGTAAGAGAAAACAGTGTTAGCATTATTGAATAATGCTAACTCGCATTAATTTAGCATTAGCTATTAACAACAGCCTACTTAGCATTAGCCGCTCACATTGTTTAAAAAGTAAGGGAAAACAGTGTTAATATTAACGCATAATGCTAATTCACATCAAATTAGCATTAGTTAATAACGGCAGCCTGCTTAGCATTAGTTGCTCACATCGTTATAAAGCAAAGAAAAACGATAAGCATTAGGTGCTAATGCTTATTCAACTAAAATTAGACATAGTTGCTAATGGCGGCCTACTTATCATTAGCTGCTCACATTTTTATAATGCAAGGGAAAACAGTGTTAGCATTAGCGCATGATACTAATTCACGTCAAAGTAGCATTCGTTAATAACGGCAGCCTACTTAGCATTAACTGCTCTGTACTGTTGCACCCAATGTGACCCAGTGTCCTATATTGAGATTCACAGCCAGCTAAACTCTCTTGCATCACTTCCTCCAAGGAACAGGCACGTGTTGTATTTCAGGGGTGTCAAACTTAAATACACAGTGGGCCAAAATTCAAAACTGGAACAAAGTCGCAGGCTAACGTTAATATTTATTGAAATATATTTATTCCTCCAGATATGAGAATGAATCTTTTCTTATGGACTCAAACAGGTTTTGCTGAAAAACTGAATATGGAACAAGCAAAGCTTAATACTAAACTATATATATATTAGCTGTATAATACCAGTAGGCCAGCTCCGATAGTAATTTGGTATGGCTTCGCGGGCCAAATGTAATTAGGCTGCGGGCCAAATTTGGCCCGCGGGCCAGAGTTTGACACCTATGTTGTATTTGGACAGGATTTAATGCAAAAAAGTGTGAAACTGAAATGATACAGAATACAGAAATGTCACATAAACATTAGCTTAGGTTGAACTTAAGTGGACATATAAAACACATCAAAAGTTTCCAAATCACTTCAATAATGTCATATACCCTGTCTTAAAGGTAAACACAATTAAGAAACTTACTCATATTGCCACTCAAAGGGATTTAACGGAGTGGATGGCTTTGGATCGGAGGAAAACACACCATGTCTTGCTTCACTCATGAGCAAACACTTCCTATCACACTTCTTTTAGTGACTAATTGGCTCAACATAGCAAACTGTGCAAACCTGCGCCCCCTATAGGCCTGGAGAAATAACATACAAAACGGTTCCAGTACATGCTCACTAATATAATGCTAATCCACATCAAATTAGCTGCTAACATCAGCCTACTTAGCACTAGCTGCTCACATTGTTAAAAGGAAACGGAATATGCTATTAGCATTAGCTGGTAATAATTATTCACCCCTAATTAGAATTAGCCGCTAATGGCAGCCTACTTAGCATTAACTCCTCACATCATTATAATGCAGGGGAAACGATTTAGCATTATCGATAATGCAAATTCACATCAAATTAGCATTGGTTAATACCGGTAGACGTCGTATCATTAGCTGCTATCATTCTTACAAAGCAAAGGAAAACAGCCTACTTAGCATTAGCTGCTCAAATTGTTATAAATCAATGTGAGCAGCGTTAGGTGCCAATGGTTATTCCCCTAAAATTAGCATTAGCCACTAATGGTAGCCTATTTAGCATTAACTTCTTTGGGAGGACCTCTTTCTGTGACTGACTAGAGCAGGGGTCAGCAACCTTTAACACCCAAAGAGCCATTTGGACCCAGTTTCCACGCAAAAGAAAACACTGGGAGCCGCAAATACTTTGTGACATCTAAAATGAAGATAACACTGTATATATTCTTTTTTTCTTTCTTTTTTTTACCTTTATGCTTTGTGTGAACAACTACAGTGTGTTGCTTATGAAATCCATGAAGTGGTACAGAGAAAATTACATTTTATTTATGTAATGAACACATTTTGAACTGAAAGAAATATAACAAAAAGGAAAGACCCAGCTGAACTAACTCGGCTTCCACGAGTGTGATGCTTATTTTGAGCGAAAAATAATAAAATATAATTTTATTTTTATATTTCAATATCACAGTAATCTTTCAATTTAGAACTACAAGTTTAAAAAGAACTAAAACACTTCAGGTAAATACTTGTAATTTATTTTCCCAAACCACGCGGAGCCGCAGTATAAGATCCTCAGGTTGCCGACCCCTGGACTAGACGATTCAAACCAATCAGATGACAATATTCACATGACTCCCACTCCTTGAAGTGAATTTCAAGGAGTGGGAGTGGGGCGATCGTGGCTCAGGAGTTGGCAGTTTGCCTTGTAATGGGAAGGTTGCCGGTTCGAGCCCCGGCTCCGACAGTCTCGGTCGTTGGGTTAGCTGCTCACATTTTTATAATTGCCCAAGGACAAGACACTTCACCCGTTGCCTACTGGTGGTGGTCAGAGGGCCCGGTGGTGCCAGTGTCCGGCAGCCTTGCCTCTGTCAGTGCGCCCCAGGGTGGCTGCACTGTCACAGTCGTCCACACACTGTGAATGTGTGGACGACTGGATATGTAAAGCGCTTTGGGGTGCTTAGGGACTAGTAAAGCGCTATACAAATACAGGCCATTTACCAATTTTGAAAATGTTGCACTGTTCCTTTATCAGTGTCTTAACAGTATGTTTATGAGAGCCATGTAATGTCGAGAGAGAGAGAAAGTTTCGATACGTGAGAGATTTGTGATGTTTAACGTGTTTGGAGGCTTTAGTTAGTGTGTAGTTGGTGTGTGGTTAGTGTGTAGTGTAGTCGTCGTTGTGTTTTGTGTGTCAGTTCTACTAGTAAACATCACAGTTGCTGCCTTAAAGCCACCAAAGGCAGATTGCAGTGTAAACGCTGTCTCCACATGGAAAACAGGAGTGATCCACCTCCTGCTGTCAGACCTGCAGGTTTATCCCTGTGCTGTTCTCCTCTGTTTTATAGTGACACAAACTATTTTTTGCACTGGCACAAATCATATGTGTGGCTTCTTATTTGATGCAAACATCTGATTGTTCTGTGAATAGTTTGAAATGGTTATATTAAAACCTCCTGAGGCCTCGGCTGCATTATTAGGGAAATAGTTGCAGAGTTGTTGTTTGCAAAACTTGTTCAGCGTTTTTTAAAATGTACAAAATGATTGGTTAAACATGTTTGTGGTTTTTCCAGTTAAAATCTGCCTTTTTTCTCCTCTGATATTTCCTCCAATGACTGGAGATATGGTGTTGATGAATGTGTCAGAACTACTCCAAAGATATAACCCTGTGCAGTCTGGAGAAATGGCATCATCCAGTCTGTCCTGTTTCCATCAATCACTGTCTGCTTGGCCTCAGTCATGAAGCATGGCGGGGCCAGACAATAAGGTCTTTAGAGAGGCTCACAAACACATCTCTGCAGACCTTTCACATCATGGAGATAAACTGTTCACATTTCTTCCTTCATCCAGACGATACAGAGTGTTGTTAACAAAAAAACAGACACCACAGACAATTCATTCCTCCGGGCTTTCACTTTGATGAACACTGGCAATGTTCATGTGTATGAGAGCCATGTAATGTCCATGTGTGCATGCTGACTGGCTTTGGGTAAGGCAGACCATTGTTCCATACTGCTGCTGCCTGCATACAGACAAAGACTGAAACAGGAAAAACCAGCTTCCAGGGTCATCTACAAACGGGACAGTGAGGCTGAGGAGGTCCTGCAGGACTGCTTTGACACAACGGACTGGCAGATATTTGTGGATGCAGCTGATGGCAACATCAATGAAGTCACAGACTCTGTCATTGGATATATTGGAAAGTGCATGGATGATACCATCACTAAAACCACAGTCCGCATATATCCAATCAGAAACCCTGGGTAAATAAAGACGTTCGTGCCAAGCTAAAAGTGCGGACCTCTGCCTTTAACTCCGGGGATGCTGATGCTTATAAAGCAGCCAGGTATGACCTCCGAAAGTCCATAAAAAAGGCCAGAAAGGACTACAGGGACAAAATGGAGTCCAGCTACCACAGCTTTGACACCAGGCGACTGTGGGATGGACTGACTGCATCACTGACTACAAGAAGGACAACACAGGCAGTGTTCAGCCCACGGCATCTCTCGCAGATGAGCTCAACAACTTCTATGCTCGTTTTGTTGCAGACAACAGAGAGCAGATCCTCTACCCTCAGGAGGACAGTGAGGCTGCAACTCTAACTCTGAAAACAGAAGCTGTGAGATGGACCTTTAAAAAGGTCAGTCTTCACAAAGCTCCAGGACCAGACGGCATCCCAGGCCGGCTACGCAGAGTGTGTGCAGACGAGCTGGCAGAGGTGTTCACCAGCATCTTCAACCTCTCCCTGAGGCAGTCAGTGGTCCCCACGTCCCTCAAAGCATCCACCATCATTCCTGTTCCCAAAAAATCAGTGGTCTCCTGTCTGAATGACCACCGTCCTGTTGCACTGACATCCATCATCATGAAGTGCCTGGAGCGGCTGGTCAAAGGTCACATCTGCTCCTCCCTCCCTGACACACTGGACCCTCTTCAGTTTGCCTATCGGACAAACAGAGCCATAGAGGATGCCATCGCCCTGGCAACACACACCACCCTCACTCACCTGGAGTGAGTGAGGGTGGTGGCATCCCACCCACAGGTTAACCGGCTCATCATCCACATCGGCACCAATGACATCCTCAAACAGCAATCTGAGCTGCTGAAGCTGGACTTCCTCCAACCTTCAGCCTCCTTGGTCAGTTGCAGGTGAGTGCTTTTATCTCTGGGCCCACCCCCACCTGTGGCAGAGGGATAGGCCGTTTCAGCCGGCTGCTCAGCCTTAACACCTGGCTTTCCTCCGCCTGTGTCTCCCACGGCGTGGGTTTTATTAACAACTTTGATGCCTTCTGGGAGAGGAGGCATCTTTTTGGGGCAGACGGGCTCCACCTCAACGCCTGGGGACGCCGTTTGCTGTCCGCCAATTTGGCATTTGGCGTACAGCACTCCCGCACATCGCCCTGTCACTACCCCAAACTGACATTACCTGCTGATCTGTCTGCCACTGACTGATGTTCCCCTGGTCCCAGCTCCTATATTTGTTCCACTTTTAACAGTAATACACAAAACTCTGGACTCGGACCTTTCTCTCCCACAGTCAACACAATACCCGTCATAATCACAAACAGAGCAACAGAATTATCATAAATCCAGTAACTCCAAAAATATTAATAACCTCCGGCCTCTTCAAAAATATCAACATCCATTCAACTCTATTGTCAAAAATCCACCAGTCTCAATCAGTATGGCACTTTTAAATGTACGCTCTCTGTGGAACAAGTCTTTTATTATTAATGATTTAATTATAGATAATAAACTTGACTGTTTATTTTTAACTGAAACATGGCTGGGCTCGGATGCACCAGTTGTTCTCACTGAGGCCTCCCCACCAAATTTTAATTTCTCTTTTTCTATTAGAAGTGGTGAGAGAGGTGGTGGGACTGCATCTTTAGCCAACAACACACTCACCACCAAACAAATTTTATTTGATCATTTTACCACTTTTGAATTCCACGCTATTGTTTTCAGCAGCCCTCCAGTTTTATCTGTCACAATTTATAGACCACCTAAAGACAGCGCTGCTTTTATCAAGGAATTCTCAGAATTTTTAACAAACATACATTCAAAATATAATATGATAATTTTAACCTGCACATAGATAATCCTTCTGACTCTGCATCAAAAGAATTCTTAAACATTCTTCACTGTTTGGATTTTACCCAGCATGTCACACAGCCGACTCACAACAGAGGACACACTCTGGACCTGGTCATCACCCATGGGCTGTCCACCAGCGTGTCCTCTGTTGTTGACTTGGCTGTCTCTGACCACTACTGTGTGTTTTTTAACATCACTGGTTTTATTCAGCGGTGCGAACTGTGAGGAGGCGCTATCTAACCTCTGAAGTGGCTGCAAATTTTACCAGGGTTTTAGACGAATGCCCCCCTGTGATTCTACCTGCACCCTGCGATTTGATTTTTAATCATTTTATCAGCAAACTGAAGAAAAGCCTTGACTCCGTTGCTCTACTCACCACCAAAAAGATTAACGTAAAACATGCATCACCCTGGAGAAACGAAGAAGTCAAAAAACTCAAAAGAGATTGCAGGGCAGCAGAAAGGAGGTGGAGGAAAAATAAAAATGCTATCAACCATCAAATATTTTGCGAGCAACTTAAAGTGTACAATAATACATTAAGGAACTCAAGAAATTCACACTTCGCCAAAATAATCAGTATTAACAAAAATAATCCCAAGGTCCTCTTTTCCACCATAGATCATTTATTTAACCCTGATTTTAAAAGCTCCCAAAGAAGCCCCACAGACTCGCTCTGTGAGCAGTTTGCAGACCACTTCAGGGGAAAGATCAGCGCCATCAGATCTGATATTTTATCTAATCGCGATATGATTGTAAACACATCTGAGGGCTCGATTGTACCTGAGGAGACACTGGACAGCTTTGTCCTGGTTAATGCTGAGAACTTTCAGAAGGTTTTCTCCACAGTGAGACCCACCACATGTCTTTTAGATCCAATCCCTTCTTCACTCTTTAAAACACTTTATGGATTTTTTGAGGCTGAGCTTTTATACATGATGAATTGCTCTCTTCAGTTGGGTGTCTTCCCTGCTGCCTTTAAAACGGCGGTGGTGAGGCCCCTTCTGAAGAAGAGCAATTTGGATTGTAATGATTTTAATAACTACAGACCTGTATCCAACTTACCATTTTTAAGTAAAGTCTTAGAAAAACTTGTTTTTACTCAGATTACTGATTTTCTCAATGATAGACAGATCCTGGAGATATTCCAGTCTGGATTTAGGGTGAACCACAGCACAGAGACGGCTCTCCTAAAGGTTTTAAATGATCTTAGATGTAACTGGGACTCCCAAAAGCTCTCAGTCCTGGTGCTACTGGATCTAAGCGCAGCCTTTGATACAGTAGACCACGCTATTCTTTTAAACAGACTGAAACACATGGTGGGCCTCTCTGGTGCTGTACACAACTGGTTCACTTCCTATCTCTCTGACAGAACTTTTATGGTGAGTATGGATACATGCTCCTCTAAGATCCATAAAATGACATGTGGTGTGCCTCAAGGGTCGGTTCTAGGCCCTGTACTTTTTAATTTGTATATGCTCCCTCTCGGCAGTGTCATCAGGAGGCATGGAGTGAACTTCCACAGTTACGCTGATGACACGCAGCTGTACATCTCCGTGTCTCCTGATGACACCAGACAAATGGATGCCCTTTTTAACTGTATCTTGGATATAAGATCTTGGACGGCAGAAAACTTTTTACAGCTTAACCAGGACAAGACTGAAGTTTTAATTGTCGGTCCTGAGGCTCAGAGAGAGAAACTCTTGTCTAAATTAGAGGCATTTTCACTATGTCCTTCGCTACAAGTGAAAAACCTGGGTGTTATTTTTGACTCTGAGCTTGGTTTTATCCCACATATTAAACATGTAACCAAAATTGGATTTTATCATCTAAAAAATATAGCCAGAGTCCGCCCTATTCTCTCTCGGGCCAACACGGAGATGCTGATGCATGCTTTTATTACCAGTCGCATTGATTACTGCCCTGCTCTCTGGTCTTCCTAAGAAGAATATTTCAACTTTACAACTTTTGCAAAACTCGGCAGCTCGTGTGCTGACGAAGACCAGAGGGCGGGCCCACATTACACCGGTTTTAGAATCGCTGCACTGGCTCCCCGTGTGTTTCAGGATCGATTTTAAAGTTCTTTTATTGGTTTTTAAATGTCTTAATGGTCTTGGGCCTTCTTATCTCTCAGATCTGCTTTTACCATACGAACCCTCGCGGACCCTGAGGTCCTCTGGTGCTGGCCTTTTAATTGTCCCTAAAGTCAGGACACATGCTCACGGAGAGGCAGCTTTTCAGTGGTATGGTCCTCGTCTGTGGAACAGCCTGCCGGAGGAGCTCAGGGCCGCAGAGAACGTACATGTTTTTAAGAACAGGCTCAAGACCACCTTTTTAATTTAGCTTTTACTTAGCGTTTATTTATTTTATGCTTATTTATTCTATCCTGTTATTCTATTATTAATTTAGGATTTACCTAAAATTTATTGATTTTATTCTTATTCATTTTTTAATCTTGTTACTCTATTTATATTTATATTTATATTGTATCCTGTTCTTATTTATTTTATCATTTTACCCTGTATATAGCCTATTGTGTCATATCTCCAGTGTTTCCTCGGAGGGCGCTCTCTGCACCGGGGCTGTGATCGACTGTGGCTGCTGGGGCTCTGGGGTCCTCTCAGCCTGGCTGGGGGGCTCCTTGGCCTCCCTCCTGCTGTGTGCCCAGCCTGGAGGCTGCGGTCTGTGACCGGCTCCCGGTGCAGACGGCTCCCTGTTATAGTGTTTCCTCACTTGGCTCATGAAAGGTGGAAAGGTTTTAGGAATATCACCAACTACAAGCCTAAAACCCCCCACTCCACCGATGACTTGCTCTTAGCCAACACCCTTAACGACTTCTACTGCCGTTTTGACGAGCCATCAGGCAGCCTTCACACCTCCAACGGCCCCAACAATAGAGACACTTTGGACACTCATTCCCCCACCTCTCCCCCCTCCATAGAGCCATCACCACCTTCAAACTGTTCACCTACAACACCCCCCTCCTCACCCCACACAAAAGAGGATTTCACACCACCTCCTCCGACCACAACTCTTCATATTCATGAAGCAGATGTGAGGAAGCAGTTTAGGAGTCTGAATGCTCGGAAAGCTCCCGGCCCAGACGGTGTGTCTCCTGCCACCCTCAGACACTGTGCAAACGAGCTGGCCCCAGTGTTTTCTGGCATTTTCAACTCCTCACTGCAGGCATGTCATGTGCCTGCCTGCTTCAAGTCCTCCACCATAATCCCTGTCCCCAAGAAACCTAGGATCACTGGACTAAATGACTACAGACCCGTGGCTCTGACATCTGTGGTCATGAAGTCATTTGAGCGCCTAGTTCTCTCCCATCTCAGGACCCTCACGGCCCCCCTCCTGGACCCCCTGCAGTTTGCATATAGAGCCAACAGGTCTGTAGATGACGCCATCAACATGGCCCTACACTTCATCCTGCAGCATCTGGACTCCCCAGGAACCTACGCCAGGATCCTGTTTGTGGACTTCAGCTCTGCCTTCAACACCATCCTTCCAGACCATCTCCGAGGCAAGCTTTCCCAGATGAATGTGCCTGATCCCATCTGCCGGTGGATCACTGACTTCCTGACGGACAGGAAGCAGCACGTGAGGCTGGGAAAGAATGTCTCGGACTCCCGGACCATCAGCACCGGCTCCCCTCAGGGCTGTGTTCTTTCTCCTCTGCTCTTCTCCCTGTACACCAACTGCTGCACCTCCACCCACCAGTCTGTCAAGCTAATCAAGTTCGCAGATGACACCACCGTCATTGGGCTCATCTCGGACGGGGACGAGTCTGCCTACAGGAGGGAGGTTGAACGTCTGGTGTCCTGGTGCAGCCACAACAACCTGGTGCTGAATGCCCAGAAGACAGTGGAGATTATTGTGGACTTCAGGAAGCACACAGCCCCACTCCCCCCCATCATCCTGACTGACACCCCCATCACCTCTGTGGACTCATTCCGCTTCCTGGGTACCACCATCACCCAGGACCTGAAGTGGGAGCCCACCATCACCTCCGTCATCAAGAAAGCCCAGCAGAGGATGTACTTCCTGAGGCAGCTGAAGAAATTCAACCTGCCAACACGGACGATGATGCAGTTCTACACTGCAATCATCGAGTCCATCCTCACCTCCTCCATCACCGTGTGGTACGCTGGAGCCACTATCAGGGACAAACAGAGACTGCAGCGTGTTGTGCGCTCTGCTGAGAAGGTGATTGGCTGCAGACTCCCATCTCTGCAGGACCTGTACACCTCCAGGACACTGGGGCGTGCAGCTCGGATCTCAGCTGACCCTTCTCACCCTGGACACAGTCTGTTTGACCTGCTCCCCTCAGGCAGGAGGCTCCGGTCCATTCGCACCAGAACCTCTCGCCATAAGAACAGTTTCTTCCCCTCTGCTGTTGGACACATGAACAATAACCGTACGACTGTACCCACCACTAACACATGACCCTACGCTGTGTTCACTGCATCATTTCATGTTTGGCACTGATCACCACCTGCACTCATGTATATATCTTTCTACTTAGCACTTTAATTCTTATTCTTATTTTATATTTTTATGACAGTATGTTTGCACTGAAGCACCGCAGCAATTTCCTAATGTTGTAAACCTGCTCAACATTTGGCAATAAAACCCTTTCTGATTCTGATTCTGATTCATGCGAGCCCAGCCCAATTTTTACTCTTTAAATGTGTGTGTGTGTGTGTGTGTGTGTGTGGGGGGAGATATGTGTGTATTCACATCGTTTATGTTAATGAGAGTGTGGGGAGTGAGTTGGAGGGTGAGGTGGGCTGCTTTTAACCATGTAAAGCACTTTGTGCTACATTTTTTTTGTATGAAAAGTGCTTTATGGCGACCGTGGCTCAGGGGTTGGGAATCGCATCTGTAACCGGAAGGTCGCAGGTTCGATCCCTGGGCTCTCTGTCCTGGTCGTTGTGTCCCTGGGCAAGATGCTTTACCCTACTTGCCTACTGGTGTTGGCCAGAGGGGCCGATGGCGCGATATGGCAGCCTGGCTTCTGTCAGTCTGCCCCAGGGCAGCTGTGGCTACAACTGTAGCTGCCTCCACCAGTGTGTGAATGTGAGAGTGAATGAATAGTGGCATTGTAAAGCGCTTTGGGTGCCTTGAAAAGCGCTATATAAATCCAATCCATTATTATTATTATTTATAAATAAAGATTGATTGAAAAAGGGAATACATATGCAAGGATGCTCTTCATCGACTACAGCTCGGCATTTAACACCATCATCCCCTCAAAACTTGCTTTGTAGCTCATCAACCTTGGGCTGGGAACACCGATCTGCAGATGGATTCTAAACTTCCTCACAAACAGGCCCCAGGTGGTGAGAGTTGGCAAGCACACCTCCTCATCACTCATCCTAAACAGAGGTACGCCACAGGGTTGTGAGCTTAGCCCCCTCCTATATTCCCTGCTCACACACGACTGTGTTGCTAAACACGATTCCAACATCATCATCAAGTTTGCGGATGACACAACCATCATAGGCCTCATCACAGACAATGATCAGACGGCCTATAGATATGGAACGCCAGGACTGCCATAATGAATTAATTAAATACACCATTAAATAATTAATTAAATGTGTCAATAATTAATTAAAATTGGAATTAATTAATTAAATAAATAGTTATGGCACATGTAATTAATTAATTATTGACACAATTAATTAATTATTGACACATTTAATTAATTATTTAATGATATATTTATTTATTTCATTTTGGCAGTCCTGGCGCCTGGCTCTCATCTTGAAATAATTTTATCTGTCAGCCTCACCCATCAAACTCAGGGGGCGGGGTTAACGCTGCCCATGCAGCTTCTCTAACATTTGATTGGTTGCCGTGCAAAGTAAGTCAAAACAGGTCGATCCTAGATAATCGATTGCTTGTGTAGACTTGGGGCAGCCAGGTATCCCAGAATGCAGATCAAATCACAGGCAGCAATGGTGGTGGTGTAGTTTTAAAATACCCCGTTTTTCTGTCACCAGCTACACTTTTAACAGTGTTTTAGCCGCGAATGTCGCGACGTATGTCTGGTCAGGTTGTCAACATAGAACATGTTTGCAAAAGTGCTCAGATGTTTTCAGAGATTTCACTAGCTCTGCTAACAGTTAGCATGCAGAGTGCACCGAGGGGGTTACGTTAACCGGTTTGTTTACATATTCCACTCTCCGTGTTCCACATGTTGCATTCGCAGATTCTCATTTTCACCGAACGATCGTCTCTTTCCGCCTGGTCTTGTGTCTCTGTGCTTCTGTAACATAAAGAACGAGCTGACATTTTTCTCACGAAACCAGCGATCAGCTCAACAGACCCTCAGTTTACCTGCATGCATCCTCCTCCTCATCTGTCAGCTGTTTAACACCTGCTGCTAATTCAAGAAACACGCCTACGTTACCTGGTGATAGTCACAGTTTAACTGGGCAGCCGGTGCTCGATATAAAGCAATGTCAGCGCATTTTTCTGCACAAGATAAGTAAATATAGTGTTTTTCCCGAGCGCAGAGCTGCTGGAGCTCGTTTCCTTACAGAGCACTTTAAAGGCGAACAGCTTTATCAGCGGCTGATGTCCAATCACCAGCACACAGCTTTGAAACCTCAGCTGAGTTTTAGCTCTCAGTGGTTAAACGCTGGACTTCATTCACTCAGGTTCTGTCTGTCGGGTCACGTTTACTTCGCTGTTTTATTTACAACTGAGCAAATCGGTTTGGCTGAGGTTAAAGTTACGTTTCATAACTGCACAGTTTCACAGACGTTTAATGGTTCAGTGGCACATGTGTTAGACTGAACTATCATCTAAATATCATCTGTTTTTTAATAGTTATTCAACTGTATTCTAAGCACCAGCTGTCTGTTAGAATGTGATTTTTTTCTCTCTCTGTTGGCAGAGGTATAAAAATGCGCAGGAAAATCTGACGTGCATGGCAAACTTCACCGACGATATTTAGGGAGGAATAAACACACATCAAACATAAATGAACCATTTGTCTGTCTCTATAATTGAGAGCATTTTCTCTTCTTATGTCAACACTCTCTCTCTCTCTCTCTCTCTCTCTCTCTCTTTTTTTTTGCTTTTTTTTTGCTTTTTCGGTCATGTTATGTTTACCTGTCAAAGGCTTGTTACAAACTATGAAACACATGGTGCAGACTTCTGGATGTTAGAAGAAAACTAATACTGCTCATGAATGAGACTAAAGGCAGGAAGGTGTCCTTTAAAACTAAACATGTTAATAGGACCTCCCTGTTTATATCATAGTTTATGATATAGCACGTGTATTTCAGTAATAGCCTGCTGAGGCCACTATACGTGCTGGCCTCATATCAAATGTGAAGGCAGACTGAGTCTATGTTTGACGTTTTTTATATCTAATCTTCCTTTTCAAACATTTAAACAGCAGCGAGTCTGCAGCTGAGGGAATACAAACTCAGGTTTGCTCATTTCTTGGATTCATTTGGTGATTTATTAAATGTATAACTGTTATTCTAATCTGCTGCTGAGTCTCTTACACTTTTCTTTATGCTGTATATTTTCACGTCTCTGGAATAGTTGGCAGTTAGATAGTCAGCTGGGAAACTTTGTGTTAACTCATGGAGCTGAGGATATCGTGGACATGCTGACCTCGCTGCGTGGTGTACAGAGCGAGGTCAGCATGATTAATATTCACAATAAAAATATTAGCCGAACATCATGAAGTCTGTATGTGTTTCATAGTGTCGAACAACCTTTGTACAGTTAAAGCCAGCAGTTACTACATGACGGAAACACCAACGTTATCTCTTTTATGTGTTTATACACAGGTCACGCTGATTACTGAACAAAAACCCAAAGATCAGATGTTAAACAGATTTATTTGCTCTCTCTCCTCTTAAACATGTTTTTAATGTTAGTTATAATTCAGACTGAAACACGTAGGACACATAAGAACATCAGGAAATAAAACCCCGATAAATATAACCTCAGTAAAAGAAGTCAGCGGGGGTTACTACAGCTGTGTACCGGGGCCTGCGCTTTGTCGGTGGGATTGCTTGCGAGGCGAGCGGGTCTATCCCACGCTTTGCCGTGAGACTGGGACGACATCTCCGAAATCATCGAAACACTTTTGCAAAGAGGCTGTATCTTGACAAACCGACCAGACACATGAAGATTAAACCGCTACATTCTCGGCTAAAAAAATATTAAAACGGTATTTGGTGACACACAAACAGGGTTTTTCAAAGCTCAGTTCTGTTAGCTTCCACATGCAGGTTGTTGTGTGCTAGAAACAATGGCCACCAGGCCAAAGCAATGGTTTTGACTCGATCAGCGTTAACCCCGCCCCCTGAGTTTGATGGGTGAGGCTGACAGATAAAATTATTTCATGATGAGAGCCAGGCGTCAGGACTGCCAAAATGAAATAAATAAATATATCATTAAATAATTAATTAAATGTGTCAATAATTAATTAAATGTGTCAATAATTAATTAAAATGTGAAATACATAAATAATTAATTAAATGTGTCAATAATTAATTAATTAAATGTGTCAATAATTAATTAAATGTGTCAATAATTAATTAATTAAATGTGTCAATAATTAATTAATTAAATGTGTCAATAATTAATTAAAACGTGAAATACATAAATAATTAATTAAATGTGTCAATTAATTAATTAAATGTGTCAATAATTAATTAAAATGTGAAATACATAAATAATTAATTAAATGTGTCAATAATTAATTAATTAAATGTGTCAATAATTAATTAAATGTGTCAATAATTAATTAATTAAATGTGTCAATAATTAATTAAAACGTGAAATACATAAATAATTAATTAAATGTGTCAATAATTAATTAATTAAATGTGTCAATAATTAATTAATTAAATGTGTCAATAATTAATTAAATGTGTCAATAATTAATTAAAATGTGAAATACATAAATAATTAATTAAATGTGTCAATAATTAATTAAATGTGGCAATAATTAATTAAATGTGTCAATAATTAATTAAAATGTGAAATACATAAATAATTAATTAAATGTGTCAATAATTAATTAAATGTGTCAATAATTAATTAAATGTGTCAATAATTAATTAATTAAATGTGTCAATAATTAATTAAATGTGTCAATAATTAATTAAATGTGTCAATAATTAATTAAAACGTGAAATACATAAATAATTAATTAAATGTGTCAATAATTAATTAATTAAATGTGTCAATAATTAATTAAATGTGTCAATAATTAATTAAATGTGTCAATAATTAATTAAATGTGTCAATAATTAATTAAAACGTGAAATACATAAATAATTAATTAAATGTGTCAATTAATTAAAATGTGAAATACATAAATAATTAATTAAATGTGTCAATAATTAATTAATTAAATGTGTCAATAATTAATTAAATGTGTCAATAATTAATTAATTAAATGTGTCAATAATTAATTAAATGTGTCAATAATTAATTAAAATGTGAAATACATAAATAATTAATTAAATATGTCAATAATTAATTAATTAAATGTGTCAATAATTAATTAAAACGTGAAATACATAAATAATTAATTAAATGTGTCAATAATTAATTAATTACATATATCATAACTATTTATTTAATTAATTAATTCCAATTTTAATTAATTATTGCCACATTTAATTAATTATTTAATGGTGTATTTAATTAATTCATTATGGCAGTCCTGGCGTTCCAAATATAGAGAGGAGGTGATGGCGCTGTACGAGTGGTGTCTGGAAAATAACCTGACTCTCGACCAGTCAGGGAACACCAGCCCATCCACATAAACAGTGTCAAGGCCGAAAGGGTCAGCAGCTTCAAGTTCCTTGGAGTCAACATCACCGAGGACTTCTCCTGGACCCTTCACACAGACACTGCTTCACACAGACGCTGCTATCAGGAAAGCTCGCCAGCGGCTTTACTTCCTGAGGAGGCTGAGGAAGTTTAGCATGAATGCCAACATCACCTCAAATTTCTACAGGTGTGCGATCGAGAGCTTGCTGACGAGCTGCATCACAGTTTTGTACGAAGCTGCTCTGCCAGCAGCCGTAAATCACTACAGAGGGTGAAGGCAGCAGAGCACATCACTGGCACGAGGCTTCCTGCCATTCAGGACATTTATCTCCAGCGTTGCCTCCGTAAAGCTCACAGCATCATCAAGGACCACAGCCACCCAGCACATCAGCTGTTCTTGTTACCATCTGGCAGACGTTACAGGAGTCTGTCTGCTCGGACTACAAGACTTAAACACAGTTTCTACCATCAACCACAACACTTAAACACAGTTTCTACCATCAACCACAACACTTAAACACACACAACACAGCACTCAGAAGCTGCAGCTTCACAAGTACTCTGTTTAATCTGCACTGGTCACTTCACTTTATTGATATCTATATTTAAAAGTGCAATACTGTGATTTTCTGCTGCTCATTCCTGTGCAATGTCCCATCTGCCCCCCCGTCATGTTTCTTATTTAATCACTAGTGTACATATATTTATATTTATAGATACATATATATTTAGTCATCTTTTCTCTTTTACCACGTCTCTCTAATATTTGCTCCTTACTATTTTTCTATTTTATTATTATTTTATTTTATTTTCTCCTACTGTATCATGCTGCTGAGTGACTGCTGCTCGTCAAACACATCTCATTGCAATGTTGACCCTGTGCTAACTTGCATATGACAAATAAACTGAAACTGACTGTGCTGCTCTGACCCCCCTCCTCCTTTCAGGGTGGAGCCTGCTGGAGTCCGATGGTTGAGACCAGGTCTGAGGAAGTGTAAGTGTGTTTTTAATGGGATTCATGAAAACAAAGCAGCACACATTCAACCATCTTCATCATGTCAGGAGTCATCATCAAAGTGTCAATCAATGAACAGATGATGGATCAATAACTGCAGCTGGATTGTGTTTGTTCTCTCCATCAGATTCCTGTCAACTCACAATCGACACAAACACAGTGAACACAAAGCTCCAACTGTCTGACAACAACAGGAAGGTGACATGTGTGGAGGAGGTTCAGTCATATCCTGATCATCCAGACAGATTTGATGTTTGGGAACAGCTGCTGTGTAGAAATGGTCTGACTGGTCGCTGTTACTGGGAGGTCGAGTGGAGAGGAAACGTTTGTATATCAGTGAGTTACAGAAGCATCAGAAGGAAAGGAGACAGTGACTGTTTGTTTGGAAACAATGATCAGTCCTGGAGTCTGTACTGCTCTGATGATGGTCCTCGTTATGTCTGGCACAATTACAGACCAACACCCATCTCCTCCTCCTCCTCCTCCTCCTCTGTCTCTCACAGAGCAGCAGTGTATGTGGACTGTCCTGCTGGCACTCTGTCCTTCTACAGAGTCTCCTCTGACACTCTGATCCACCTCCACACCTTCAACACCACATTCACTCAAACTCTTTATCCTGGGTTTAGTGTCTATCCTGGTTCCTCAGTGTCCCTGTGTGCAGTTGAGTATCAGCAGTCTCGTCCTGTTATAGAAAACCATCAATTGCGTGAAGTCATTTACTAATCTTTTTTTTACTGTCCACTTTTTAGGATTTCAGAAAAGCACAAATGACTGAGGCTGAAAAACCTTCATACAGGTGACCAAATTATAATTATTTTATTTGTTATTTAAAAAAAGAATGGGGGTCTTTTTTGGATTTATTTGATAGGGACAGTAGAGACTGACAGAAAAGCAGAGGGAGCGAGAGAGGGAAGACCAGGGCCACAGGTCCGACTCAAACCCAGGCAAGCCACTATTCGCCAAACGGCATATGTCCGCTTGCTCTTCCCATTAAACTAAAGGTGTGCCAGGTGACCATAATTACTAAAAAACAAACTCAACCTGATGGAACAGATTATGTGATAACTCACTTTACGGTTTACATTGCTTCTGGTTAATTACAGTTTAATTCAGATCCCTCTAACACACACCACCAGACAAGTTTGTCATTTAAGATGGAAGCATTAATTAATGGCAGGACTTCTTTGAGCAGTTTTGTAGGAATGGGCTCTAAAAGACACGTTGATGGTTTGGAGGAAGTAATTATTGAAGTTAACTCAGAAAGATCAATTGGAGAAAAAGAGTCTAACTTAACATCAATGGTACTAAGAGTAGCTGTAGATAATATTACATCTGTGGGATGATTATTGGTAATTTTTTCTCTAATGATAAAAATTTTATTTGTGAAGAAGTTCATGAAGTCATTACTAGTTAACATTCAGATAGCTGCTCTGCTCTGTGTTGGTACAGGGCATTGGAGATGATAACAGTGGGTGGATTATATTCTTAAACTTAGTTACAGCGCTTTCAGAAAGACATCTACTGTGATAAAGTCTACTCTCCACCGCTGTGTAATCAATTATTGTAAATGTAAATGTTATCAGGAAATGATCAGACAGCAGAGGGTTTTCAGGAAACACTGTTAAATGTTCAGGTTCGATGCCATATGTTAAAACAAGATCTAGAGTGTGATTAAAGTGGTGGGTGGGTTCTTTTACATTTTGAGATACTTCAATTGAGTCTAATAACAGACTAAATGCCATGTTGAGGCTGTCATTTTTCAGAATCAGAATCAGAATACTTTATTGATCCCTGGGGGAAATTATTTTTTGTTACAGTGCTCCATTATAAACCAACATTAAGACAAGACAGACAATACACTAACTAAGAATAGTACAATATATACATACATACACATACATACGTCACTCATAATTTTTAGCATCTACATGGATGTTAAAATCAGCCACAATAATTATTTTATCTGAGCTCAGAACTAAATCAGATAAAAAGTCTGAGAAATCAGAAACTCTGTGTATTCCATGTTGCTTGCAGTGTCCTGTTGTGAGATGAAGAAAAATGTCACTGACTGGCAGATGTCCTAGAAAATGTCCTTTCATCCAGTTAAGGAAGACTGGGTTAAGAAATTTCATAATGTGTTCTTGGTGGATCATTATTATCTCTCTTCGGCCTGGTCTATCTCACTGTCAAATAGTGTTGTGTCAGTAATTAGCCATATGTTGACGGAGCACAGCAGCCACAGAGACAGTAGAGGAGGTGCTACAGATCGCCTCAGAACTTACGAAAAGTAAATGACCTCAACACTAAAAGGACCATATGTGGTCTGATTTAAATTTGGTGACATACATTCTTCACAAACTTTGTGATTGCCTGAAATTTAATAGTATAATAGAGAAGAACTTGAGACTTAGAAGTCAGGTTACTAAATTAAACTGTGAACCTATGAACTACAGCAGATACCAAAGTAAATCGTCTGTTTCCACACTTTCTCACAGTCTACTGGTAACTGGGTCTCCTGAATGCAGCAATGAAGAAAAGCTTGAAAACCCTTTTGGAGCTTCTCCCTGGCAAGCAGAAACCCATCCAGATGTTGAAAATCATACAGGAGAAACACCTGTAGGGACTGAGTTTAATTCAGTGAGCAGCACCCTGCCACCAAGCTCGCACCTGCACATCTGCTCCACAGCTTTCTGCTGCCTGACTCGCTCTCAAAGTCACTCATCTTTATTGAGCAACGTACCAAGGAACAACTTAACACGGGCAGCAAGCTTACCATCCATGAAGTTACATGAGTATACACCCAACATCAGTGTTGATGATTTTGGTGATGAAACCTACATGTTCCAGTGCTCCTGTCCAGGCCTGTACCAGTGCAGTGTGACCAACCTGATGTTTGTCATGAAGGGAGAAGGAGATGTGGTTTACAGGACTGTCCCTTGGAACAGAAGGCTGCTGGCCCAACACCACAAGAAGCCTGCAGGACCTCTGTTTGACATCACGTGTCCTCAGCAGTCTGTGTGTCAGCTTCATATCCTACACTGTGAGGTCATCTCCACAGGTGGAGGCCAGTTCTTGCAGGTTGCTCATGTGAAAGATGAGGGCATCGAGTTTATCCACCCTCACCAGATAACCAAAACTCATGCTATTATAAATATCGAAGGGTTTTCTGCTTATGGTAATGTCAAGGATGAAGACTCTCCTCCTGACCCAGTCCAATCATTGGTTCTGCTCTTCTACAAACCCCCAAACGATTGTAATCCCAGATCTGTCCTCAGTGTGTTCATGTTGCCACGTAATGTTGTGTTCCCCAAAATGCGGCGTGACAGGAAGAAGTCAGACAAAACTGAGATATACATCGAGACAACCTCTGACTGCAAACTGCATCCAAAGCAGGCTTACACTCTGGCCACTGATCCTGAACATGACCTCATTAAAGTTAAACCAAAACAAGCTGATTTTCAAGAGGAGTTCTTCGAAAGCTACTTCCCATCATTTCAGGTGTTGTTAAAGAAAGTCTTTACAGATATTAACCTGTGTCTGAGAGACAAGAGCAGCTCCACCTGTGTTTGGGAAACAGAGGTTTGTCTTTTTCCTACTGGAGGAACAACTGGTACTGTGAAATCTTTGGATGCTGGTCCAGAAAAGATACGGAGGAGCTTCATCGAAAGTATATCAGGACCTGTTCTCAGGAGTCTGCTGGACCACCTGCTGGAAAAAAAAGTGTTAACTATAGATGAAGTGGACGAAGCAAAAACAGTGAAAAACAGAAAAGATAAAGCTAGTTGGGTTTTTGACACTGTGAGCAGGAAAGGTGGTGATTCAGAAATGTTTGAGGTTCTCCGTGAGGAGGATCCCTTTCTCTATAAACATCTAGGTTTGAAATAAAACGGAGAGCTGTCACATACAGATGATCTTGCTAACAGCCACTGTCACTAAACATAACATTCTCAGTGCTCCTAGGACAGTGCTGTCCAAACGCTGAATTTGTACCTACCTAGCTGTTAATCTCTTCAAGGAGTAAAGAAAAACGCATTACTCATCGATTTATTCTTATTGACTTGTAGCATTTTATGACACACAACAATTATAGATGTGTAATTTTTAACTTTTTCATGGCATGATAGTGTATTTCTTAACAATATCTATTTGTTTCATGTAGTTTTTAATATTATATTTAAACATTTTCATTTAAACCTTTCACCAAATGTGTGATTGCAAATTTCTGCATGTTTTTTTGTTTTGTTTTAGAATTTGATTTTTTTTTTCCTGCGTACTTCTGATGTTATAAGTTTTAATTTAATTTTTTGTTGGGTTTTTATTTTTTGGTTCATGGCAATGTCTGCAGGATATTTTCTGATATATTTACTGTATAATTACTGATTTTTGCCTTGTCAGATTATTGTAAACTCTTTCACTTTTACCAACATAAAATCACATCTTAATTAAAGTGCTGAATCCAAGTATTTTCATGTAGCTATTAACAAGTTTTCACTGGCAGTGCCTGAATGGATTGCAATATAGTTTGAAATGTATGAAGGGCTCAGGTGAAATTTTGTAAACCCAGAGGTTGTTACTCTTATGTTTACTCAAAAATGTTTTTGTGCTATAACTCTTCTGTTCCCAGTAACAACAGTGACTACCGTATCTTCTGCACTTTAAGGTGCACTTAAAATCCTTTTGTTAGAGTGAACTGTTAAATGTTGTCATTTTTATGCTTACCATCTCTACATCGTTTTAACTCTGTGATGCAAGGAATTCCACTGCCCCCCTCCCTCTCGAGGTTCTGGGTGGGGGGCTGTAGTCTTTTATTGCAGACACATCCTTGTGACGGTCTTTTTGATGTAAGCTTCCTGCCCAGCAGGAGGACACACACACACACACACATTCTTACATACATACAGAAGTTCACACATATACATACAATGCCTTGTCTTAGAACCATTTGGGCGTTGCCTTGCTGTGATGAACTGTTTTCCCAATAAAAGGCAGCGAGAGGAGGCCATTGTCGGGGTCATTCGTAATGAGCTGAGATACCGACGAGGCCTCCCTTGCAAGTAAACGATCGATCACTGTTGCCTTGTTTTTCTTTCACGGGAATAAGTCCTGGATACAGCAGGGTCTGAGTTTAGACCCAACACCTTTAATTATCTCAAAAATCAGCAGTGCGCTTTATAATCCAGTGCGCCTTATGTATGAATTCTCGTTGTGCTGATCACAAAGTCGCAAAATCGCTAGCCCGACGTCCCGGAGCTAGCATTAACTCCGGTTGGGCGACCAAAATCTATCTCAGCCCCGCCCGTCGGGCTATATGATAACCTGACGGGCGGGGCTGAGATAGATTTTGGTCGCCCGACCGGAGATATCACTAGCTCCGGGACGTCGGGCTAGCGATTTTGCGAGCCCTGCAAACCGATTTTATGTGGTACACGTCGCTCAAAAATCTGTCAAAAATGTTTTAGTACGACTTTGGTAAGCTACGAAGCCGCACCACTTCGCTTGATGGATTACGGCTACTGTAGTCAGGAGCCAGTAATCAGTAATCTGTGCCCAAAACTCTGTCCATGTCAGGGACCTGGGTCTGAGCGACCCAGTCCATGAGCAGTTATGACTCCTTTTATATTATGTGTGTTTCTGCACTGTGCTGCTGTTCTCGTGTCCATGCTTGTGTGTGTGGATGTGGCTGTGACAGGCACCTTCAGGCCTGGTGGGTGGGTGGCCCTGCCAGCTGGCTGGCCACACTTGAAGTTCATCACACACCTGGACCTGATCAAGCCTTGTTGGGGAGCTACTTAACAGTGTGGCTGAGCGCTCCTTGGCACGGGATCGTTGTCATGTCATTTCAGGCTTCCACTGCTGAGGCTCGGGAAAAATGAAGAGGATAATTAAGAGGAAGCATCAGTTCTGTCTCATCTAACTACACAGTATTATAATCATGCACTTATGTCTCAAACTAAGACAAAATGAGACAAAACGAGTTATGTGAGTCTTTAGATTATCAGTAAATTCTGGTGATAGGTTGACGCTCAGTGGAGCCATGTTTGGTTTGTGATGGTCAGCTTCTGTTTTGTGAATCACTCTTTGTAATTTAGAAGATCGTGCAGAAATGTGCGCGCCCTTATCTGAGAGGACATGGAGAGAGTGTCGCAGACTCGAGGTGATAAGATAAACCTCGGCGCTGGACGGCCTGCGCGTTACCTATGTGCATCTTTTCAATGACATCAGGTGAACCCATAATAAGCATTTCTATGTCTTAGACATCTTCGGTCCCGTGAAGGCTGAAGATGCGATGATGAATTAATTTCTTACGGAAACTGGAACTAGTGTTCTAGTTTGTGTTTAACACGGACTCTTTAGTGCGCTGCACACTCGCTCTCTCAGCCCGCGGGTTTCGGAACAAGAAGAAAGGAGAAAAAAGAGCACAAGCGCATCGTTAAAGCCGACTAACGTGAAAACACGTGACAAGACGAAGGTAAGCGGTACGGTTTGGTGACGTCACAGTGGAATCCAGCGTCATGACTTTAACATTGAACAAATCCGGTCCGCACAGGCTCAGAGACAGACCTCATCCTTTTACTTTAACCATGAAACATGAAGCTGTCGCTCATGAGACAGGAGCTCAGCTTTCAGCGTCACAGCTGGAACAACATCAGCTGACATGAAAGACACAGACGTTTGTTCCCTGTTAGCAAAGATGAAGATGGAGAGCGTGAGGGAACTACAGAGAGGAGGAGGAGGACACGAGCTGTGAGGGACGCAGTGGACCAGCCCTCAGACCTGTGTGTCTCACACTGCCCTGTGATTAAACTCCATGCACTCAGTTTCATTAACACTAATGAATAACAATCAAAAGATAAAGTAATAAGTTACTGTAGTTCTCAGTTACATCCTCGTGTTTACTCCACGTTCGTCTCTTTCAGACATCAGCAGGAGCGAGGACGACCCCCCCCCCCCCAGTGTGCGGACGTTCCCACCACATGAATGGGGGACAGGAGGCGCAGCTTCCAGCCCAGCTGGTAGGAAAGTCCTCCTTGGGTGGACTTCTCTGTAACTATGGACTCGTGCATGCAGACGTTTCAGTCCACAGTGATGTCAGTCAGTGCTTTTTAAAGATGTGCAGGATGTGAAATCTTCAGTTTGATTGTTAAATGTTCGTTCACTTTGTTTGTGCTTCAAATAAATTCACTTCATGGATGAAACAGTTCAATGTTGCCTCTTGTTTTGGTTCTGTGGCCCCATGAAACCCCCCCCCTGTGCGCACCCTGGTCGATCTGCTGTCAAACTTTACCTTCATCTATCAAATATTTTACATCAAAATGCTCCTTCCACTCATTTTCATGTCCTTTTCCTGCACACTGAAGTCTGAGGCAAAGCTTAAACATGAATCTGTCAACACATATAAACACACTCGAATCACTGCTTTTTCTCCTCATGCACATGAATCAGGGTCTGTCATTCAGCACACAGACTTAAATACACCAGTATAAAACAAGCAAGCGCTCCTTCCAAGTCTGTGAGCGCACGGTAATAGAAACACTTGACATGTGAAAGATAATCAGTGTTTGAATCTTCACAGAAATGCAAAAATAAAAACGTAGAATAGAAAACAGCACAGAAGTGAAGACTCACGCTCTCCTGTCACACAAGCTCAGTTAAATAAAGTTTTTTGTCCTCGTGTGAACAAAGTGAGTGTGTGTGCTGAAAGCAGCTGCTGTGTGTGTGTTTCACTTCTTATTGCATACTAAAACACACACACTCTCTTTCAGCTCAGTTTAGTGTGTGCAGCCAAACATCACGGCAGACTGCCACAGAGTTCAGCTTCCTCATAGTTTCACACGTCACTTCCTGTCCTCACAGGAAACTAAACTCTGTCTCTCACAGCAAAGAACGGAGCATTTGTCAAAGCCACACATATTCTTAAGGACAAAATCAGTATTTCACAATAAAAGCCTTGTTAATACAAAACTGTCCAGCAGCTATTAGGAGGGCCTTTAATTTGAAATAGATGGAAAAGGAAGCAGAAAAGGTCAGCCAGCTTCAGCGGTCAGAGGTTAAAGGTCATGTCCATGAAGAAATGCTGTTCATACTTTGGTTATTTTTTTTGTCTGAACTGGCAGGAAGTCCTCTGTGAGAAGCAGGAAGTCCTACTTTTGTTGTTTTTGGTGACTTTCAGAAATCTTCCAGCCGCTATAAAATAAAGTGATGCTGGAAACATTGCTGTGGCAGACGGAGGGCTCAGCCGCCTCCAACCGAGTAAAGAGGTTCAGGCTCAGCAGCTCTGATCGTTCATTGGAGTCAGCACAGAGTGTGGAGGCAAGGCAAGTTTATTTGTATAGCACAATTCAACAACAAGGTGATTCAAAGTGCTTTACAGAGACATTAAAAACAAAAACAAACAAAAAGCATGATTTACAATGATTAAAACAAGCAAACAAACTAATTAACAAACAAACAAACAAAACAGTATATAAAATCAAAACAGATAAAATCAGAACAGTAGATAAAATCAGTAGTTAATGTAAGTTTTGAAATATATATATATATATGTATGTATGTGACCTCTGTGTAGTGTCTTCTCTGGTCTGCATTCACAACAAAAAGGCAATGGTTAGAATGCTCTTTTTAATGTCGTGGGCAATCAGCACAAAATCTCGCAGGAATCCTCCATTATTCTCAGGATTACATTTCCACTTGCAGTGTGATCGTATAGTGGTAAATTTATACAACCAAAATAGAAAAACTTCAACACCATTAACATTGCATGTTAAATTTCCCAAATGAAAGGAATATAGAAATATATTTTAAAGCTGTACATGAAACAATATAAATTCTCTAAACAGTGTGGCACAGTCACATACCTGCATTCACAACAATTCAATTCAATTTTATTTATATAGCGCCAAATCACAACAAAAGTCGCCTCAAGGCGCTTCATAGATACAGAGAAAAACCCAACAATCATATGACCCCCTATGAGCAAGCACTTTGGCGACAGTGGGAAGGAAAAACTCCCTTTTAACAGGAAGAAACCTCCGGCAGAAGCAGGCTCAGTGAGGGGCGGGGCCATCTGCTGCGACCGGTTGGGGTGAGAGAAGGAAGACAGGATAAAGACATGCTGTGGAAGAGAGACAGAGGTTAATAACAGATATGATTCAATGCAGAGAGGTCTGTTAATACATAGTGAGTGAGAAAGGTGACTGGAAAGGAAAAACTCAATGCATCATGGGAATCCCCCGGCAGCCTACGTCTATTGCAGCATAACTAAGGGAGGATTCAGGGTCACCTGGTCCAGCCCTAACTATATGCTTTAGCAAAAAGGAAAGTTTGAAGCCTAATCTTGAAAGTAGAGATAGTGTCTGTCTCCTGAATCCAAACTGGAAGCTGGTTCCACAGAAGAGGGGCCTGAAAACTGAAGGCTCTGCCTCCCATTCTACTTTTAAATACTCTAGGAACAACAAGTAGGCCTGCAGAGCGAGAGCGAAGTGCTCTAATAGGGTGATATGGTACTACAAGGTCATTAAGATAAGATGGGGCCTGATTATTTAAGACCTTGTATGTGAGGAGCAGGATTTTGAATTCAATTCTGGACTTAACAGGAAGCCAATGAAGGGAAGCCAAAACAGGAGAAATATGCTCTCTCTTTCTAGTCCCTGTCAGGACTCTTGCTGCAGCATTTTGGATCAGCTGAAGGCTTTTCAGTGAGTTTTTTGGACATCCTGATAATAATGAATTACAGTCGTCCAGCCTGGAAGTAATAAATGCATGAACTAGTTTTTCAGCGTCACTCTGAGACAGGATATTTCTAATTTTAGAGATGTTGCGCAAATGGAAGAAAGCAGTCTTACATATTTGTTTAGTATGTGCGTTGAAGGACATGTCCTGGTCAAAAATGACTCCAAGGTTCCTCACAGCGTTACTGGAGGCCAAGGTAATGCCATCCAGAGTAAGAATCTGCTTAGATACCATATTTCTAAGATTTTCAGGGCCGAGTACAATAACCTCAGTTTGATCTGAATTAAGAAGCAGAAAGTTAGCGGCCATCCAGGTCTTTATGTCTTTAAGACATTCCTGCAGTTTAACTAATTGGTGTGTGTTATCTGGCTTCATGGACAGATAGAGCTGGGTGTCATCTGCATAGCAGTGTAAATGTATGCTATGTCTTCTAATGATACTGCCTAAGGGAAGCATGTATAATGTAAACAGAATTGGTCCTAGCACTGAACCCTGTGGAACTCCATAATTAACCTCAGTGTGTGAAGAGGACTCTCCATTTACATGCACAAACTGGAGTCTATTAGATAGATATGATACAAACCACTGCAGCACAGTACCTGTAATACCTACAGCATGTTCTAATCGCTCTAATAGGATATTATGGTCGACAGTATCGAACGCTGCACTGAGGTCTAGCAGGACAAGCACAGAGATGAGTCCACTGTCAGAGGCCATAAGAAGATCATTTGTAACCTTCACTAAAGCTGTTTCTGTGCTGTGCTGAGCTCTGAAACCTGACTGAAACTCTTCAAATAAACCTCTGCAGATGATCTGTTAGCTGTTTGACAACTACTCTTTCAAGGATGTTTGATATGAAAGGAAGGTTGGAGATTGGCCTATAATTAGCTAAGACTGCTGGGTCTAGAGATGCTTTTTGAGTAAAGGTTTAACTACAGCCAGCTTGAAGGCCTGTGGTACATAGCCGATCATTAGAGATAGGTTGATCATATTTAAGATCGAAGCATTAATTAATGGCAGGACTTCTTTGAGCAGTTTTGTAGGAATGGGGTCTAAAAGACATGTTGATGGTTTGGAGGAAGTAATTATTGAAGTTAACTCAGAAAGATCAATTGGAGAAAAAGAGTCTAACTTAACATCAATGGTACTAAGAGTAGCTGTAGATAATATTACATCTGTGGGATGATTACTGGTAATTTTTTCTCTAATGATAAAAATTTTATTTGTGAAGAAGTTCATGAAGTCATTACTACCCATATGGAAAAGATATATATAAATCTTATAAAGTTTGTATCTGTCTTGTGTGAAACTTGTATGAAAAGCATATAAGAGTGAAAACAGATATAAGATGCCTTGAAAAATTATATAATGAAACTTGTATGTTTTGGATACTTACTAAAACAATGTATGAAAGTAATGCGAAAGTGGCCACTTTCATGAGTAATCACATATAAGTTTTTACTATTTCTTTTCCGTATGGGTAGTTAACGTTAAAGGGATGGTTGGCTCAATAGAGCTCTGACTGTTTGTCAGCCTGGCTACAGTGCTGATGAGGCCCTGATGGTAAAAAAAAAACAACTACATTTCCGCAAAAATGACGTCACTTCCGGTTTAGGGCAGGTGGACATGCAAAAAAAATGCGCTGACGTTTATTCCAACGTAGGAAGTGTTACAAACAGCTGATCGGATCGGCAAAGCGTGTTTCTGGAATATTATGTTTTTGTTGCTGCAAGCGCTTTTTATGCAGTTTTTGCAAAGCCATATGTGGAAGGAAACTGTGACCGAGGACAAGCTGATGGCATAAGATGTCAGTACAACTCCTCCGGTTTCATATGCAAAAAAATGTATTGCGCTAGCTTACGTGGTTGAAGAGCTACCGGGATTTAAAAATAGTTACGCAAAACAGAGCGTGCCCGCTCCGACCGGCTTTAAAGGGTTAATAGCCTCAATACTTGAAATGTGCAGTTCACTTGTATTTTTATTTTTATTCCTATTTATTCTATTTATCCCCTTCGTATATTTTATTTATATATGTCTCTGTATTTATATATGTGTATATATATAATATTCTCTGTAACTTCTGTCGGTGCTGTGCTTTTGGAAACTGAATTTCCCAGAGGAACCCACCCGAGGGATTAATAAAGTTTTATCTTATCTTATCTAACATGTTTGTACTCTCTTGTTACCTCGACCAGGTCCGCGGCTCCGAACCGTGGAAAGGAGACCTCTGGCTAATACTTTGGGTTCCGTGTTGGGCTCGTAGCCGGGAGCTAGCTTTACTGTCTGGGTCAACTTTGCTAGCGAGAGACAGAGAGAGGCATTGAAAGGCTGAACTTACTTGTTTTGGAGGAAAACACAAACACAGTGTACAGTCGAGTCTTAATAGCTTACTTACAACTTGGATCGTGAGGCACTCTTTTTGGCTGCAGTGGTTATTATTATATTTACATGCTTCCATCTCCCGTTTCTGGGCAGTAGCACCTCATACTTTTCATATTGCCTTTTTCTCCCTCCCTTGTGCTCACACACACAGGAGGGGCAGTCCCACATGTTATTCCTGGAGCAAGGACTACACCACCCATGAGGCTACAGTCTGAAAGGGCTATGCCTGCCTAACACTCTGCTCATATTGCCTTCATATTAAATCATTTTTTGAATAATAACTTTGTAAAATATTTCTTCACATCAAAATGTGGGCCGCAAGTAGAGGTGAAGTGGGCTGCAAGTTTGAGTCCCCTGGTTTACAGCATCCTGCCATGCGATTGCATTTGTCTCTAACCATCAGGAACCCTCATGTAAACTTTTATCAAGTAGAAAAAAGTTAGCATTGATCCTCCAGCTTCACTGTGTTTGTGTTATGCTGTTATGCTTGCGATCACATAGCACATCATTATATACCAGCTAGCTTCAGTAACCCTACCAATGTCACTGCTGTTTAGTTTTCTGTCTTCATTTGATAGCAGTGCTGTACGTTTGAGTTTTTTCAGAAATTTCTCAGTCAGAAAATTACATATCATGTTTAGCTTCTTCTAACTTCTAACTCTGTTAAATGCAACAAATTCTGTTTTCATGGATGCCTGGATGTTAAACTTAATAGTTACACCTGGTAAAGCAGCAACGCTGATCTTTTTATTACAGATGAAAGAATTTAGTCAGTTTGTAACTCTCAGTGACGCAGCAGTGTTTGTTTGACTTTAGGACCTGAAGAAGACGGCTGATGTTTCTTGGGGCTTCTTTGTCTGTAGGTTTTCTTACTGAAGCTTTCACACGGTAACATCCATCAAACATTTCAAGCACTGCATCTTTTCATGGAGACGGAGTTTTGGACCCAGATTATTGGCCCGGAATCTACGGTGAGTGTAGACACTGTAGACTTGGGCCGATAGGAACGCTGAATCCCACTGTAGACGACCAATCGTCTGGTCGATGGAAGATACGTCACGAAAACAACAACACGCAGCGGAACAGCGAAGAAGCCGGTGTTCCAGATTAACTGGTGTTGCAGATTAACTGGCGTTGGTCGAACAGATGTGTGGTAGACTTGCTTTTCAGGAGCCGCTACCGACAAAACAGCAAATAAACACCAAATGTGTCATCTGTGACACTTGTGAGGTTACCTCAAACACACTCCGTCAGTCTTCATGCTGTTGAACAGCAAAATGTTTTAAAATGTCGTGAGTTTACCTGGTGATATTCTCATGCATGACGTGATCGCGAAAACAGCAAACAATTAACACTACGCCGATCCTGTTCACAGGACAGCAAGAGTAAATCTTGTCTTCATTATCGTTCCCCTCATATGTTTTATTTCTCCGATTTCAGCGTTTCTGCTTCACAATTAAAGTGTGCAGTTTACTTTGTGTGCAGTCAAAATGGAGTCGAGTCAACCAGCACCACCTCCGGCCAAGTGCCTTTTCCGATTCATTTTGATGTGCTGAGAATAAATAACCAATACTCAGAGCAGGTCCAGTCAAAAACAAATATTTATTACGCACATATGTGGTAGATCCACCCGACACCACCCAAAGTGCAGTCTGGTAGATCTCAAAGAGGAAATACACAGCTAACTTCCCCCCTCTAAGGCACCTCACTTACAGTCTCAACACTCTTTCACCCCAAGCTGTTTCCTGTTATTCTCTCTTAGCAGCATAAAAATAGGCGATGTCCTGTGCAACTCTGCACAAAGCTTCCTGTTCTGCACAGTTTCAGTCTGGCTAAATAACTTAACCCTCTACAGCATAGCATTGCCCTGAGGCAACAAACCACATTTTCATGCCTTACACTGGCCCTTCAAAAAAAGACAACACTTTTTTTTTGTCAAATAATGCAACCAGACACATCTCTTTCCAATAAAAATGATGAGTTGAAGGTGGGGTGACTTTCATTTTTTTTTTTGGGGGGGGGGAAGGACCCCTTTCTGCAAGCTGCACTACATGAGAGACATCTCCATTAGGAGGCAAGATAAAGATCACTATTTTACATGTTTATAGTGAAATAAATGTATATTAAAATATACTTGTATGTGCATGAATATGTTAAGAAGCATATTTGATTGTTTGTTCTACTTTTTAAAATTTACTTATACAATAAAACTGTTCATTTTCATTCGTTGCCTCAAGGCAACACTGCGCAGTTAGCCCAATTTTTTTCAGGCAATATAATGCATTTTCTTTTTTTTTTTTTTCTAACCTTTATTTAACCAGGAAAAGTCCCATTGAGATTAAAAACCTCTTTTGCAAGGGAGTCCTGGCCAAGAGGCATATGTGTGTAGAGATGTGTTTGTGTGCATTTATATGATCATAGTCAATGTTTTTTACTTTACAATAAAGCTCACTGTCCTCACTTTCTGAGCACAGAAAATGCACATTCCCTTTATTGTTGCAGTTTCAGAAAATGAAAGAACCAGTAAACTTCTTAAGAGCTCATCTACTTTTTGGAGTTTCTGGGTTCATGTTTAGCTGTTTGGATAGCTAGTCAGACTTCTAGCTAGGTCAATTCAGACACTGTAGAGTATTTACACTCAATATGTTAATTTCTTCCCTTCAATAAAAATCAATCATTCATCAAATAAAATCAGTCGTTGATGTCGTTTGATTGACAGGACAGATGATCAGAGGTGCAGAGTTTTTACCACAATAACTTAGACTTGGACAGAAGAATGGGTGGAGTTTGTGAGTGAAGGAGCAGCCAGTAAAGGAGTACATCAGAGCTGCAGCACCTACATCATAAAAAGAGACCAGACCCTCCTCATAATCCACAAACACCCCCACCTTCTCAGGACCAGGAAGAAGAAAGAGACGGACTGGAGGGTCAGCACATGCTATGTACTCATTTCCATTTCTCAGCACTACAGTCCAGAAACCATTCTGAGGACTCAGTGTGATGTCTCCCTTCCTGTTGATCGACTCTCTGGCCACTCCTAAATCCCATTTAGTCTTTCCTTTAACCTGAACCTCAAAGTAAAATCTGCCTAAAGAGAAACTCTGCTCTCCTAAAACAATAGGACAGTAAGAAAATCTCTCTGAGTTGTCTGGAAGTTTCTTCCTCACATCACCACAGTACACTTGTTTTCCATCATCAGACAGGATTAGATTAGTTTGTGCTGTATCAGGATCCAGAGTCACATCCACTGCATACTGTTGGACCCTCTGCAGCTCAGCCTCAAACAAGTCATTCATATATTTCCAGACTGTCTCGTCCAGCTGAGCCACAGCTCTCACCACAGTCCCCTCATATGATGGTGGATGAACTCTGACCTCTGTCCAGTCCTTGCTGGGTGGAGCTTTCAGGGAGGAGAAGCTTTGGAGGAGGTGGAGGTGGTCTTCAGAGCGTGAGAGCTGCTCCACCTCAGAGCTTCTCTCCATCAGCTCAGAGATTTCCTGTTCCAGATCTTTGATGAGACCTTCAGCCTGTTTCTCTGTAGCTTCCTGTTTGTCTTCGATCTCCTTTATGAACTTTTTCAGGCGTCTCTCAACAGACTCCTTCAGAGCCGTGAAGACCTGAACACCTTCTGCTTTCTGTCTGTCTGCAGCATCTTTACTCATCTTCACCGACTCTGTGATCTCCTGAATCTTCAGTCGTCTCTTCTGGATCATCTGCTGAATCTCAGCCTCTGTCTTCTCCAGCTCTGCCTTCTTTCCTTCATATTCTTCTCTCAGAGGAACAAACTCGTGGTTCTTGTGGTCTAAAACAGAGCAGAGCGTGCAGACACATGTCTGGTCGGTCTTACAGAACAGCTCCAGGAGTTTATCGTGCTTCGTGCACATCCTGCCTTCCAGGTTCTCCACAACATCAATCAGCTGATGTCTTTTCAGAGCTTCCTTTTTCTGATGAGGCTCCAGGTGAGTCTGACAGTAGGAGGTCTGACACACCAGGCAGGACTTCAGGGCCTTCAGTCTGGTTCCAGTGCAGAAGTCACAGGGAACTTCTCCTGGTTTGGCAGCTTGTTGCTCTGAGCTGCTGCTGCTGGCTTTCTGCTGAGCTTCACGTCTGAACTGAGCAACCACCTCAGAGATGAAGGTGTTGACCCTCAGCTGAGGTCTAATGTTGAAAGTCTCATTACACATGGGACACTTACAGCTCTGATTCATGTCCCAGTGCAGACTGATGCAGGTTTTGCAGAAGTTGTGTCCACATGGTGTAGAGACTGGATCAGTGAACACATCCAGACAGATGGAGCACAGAAACTGATCTTCAGATCGCAGATTGCTGGCAGCAGACATGTCTGCACTCTGAGGGAGAAAGAAGAGAAACATTTGATTCAAAATTCACTTTAAATTTCATTTTACAAAGAGAGAAACAAGCGTCAGTAGTCTGAGGAGCTTGGAGAGAAAAGCGAACAGACTTCTATAAGTTTTAAGAAGTTTTAGGTTTCTTTAAGTTTAGTCACAAACTCAGGATAAGGAAGAAGATGACCTTTTCCATTCACTTGATGCGATACATCATTAATATTATTCTGGATCCATTTCTCATAAAACATTGATTTATTTTTGTCTTTAAAACATTTGTTTGTCCAAATCAAAGATTTATGCTTGTAGAGAAGAAGCCTTTGATAAAGCCACCATCATCTATGTTTGTGTCTGATGACATGTTTGATCCAGTTTACCTTGAAGATCTAAGCTGATGTATGGAACTTTAACCTATTTAAACCCTTGATTATCAGGATGATTTAGTAAACATCTGTTTAAATACTGAGATTTATTTTTCCACACAAAGTTATAAAGTGCAGCATCGACTGTTTTTTGAATGATTTAGGAACATCTATGACTTTTACAGGATACACTAAGTGAGATAAGTCCTCTGTTTTAGATAAAAGGATTCTACCTTTCAGTGATTGATCGCTCAGGAGCCACAGATCAAATCTATATTTGTCATTTTTGGAATTAAATGTTAAAAATGAGAGATAACCCTCTGAGACTGACATTCCCAAATAAGTCACTTGTTGTTTGACAGGAATACCTTTGATTTCTTTATGGACACAAGCCTATCTGAACAGGACACATTTTATGTTTAAAGTCAGACCTGATACTTCAGAAAAAGCATTAATGCAGTTCATCATTTTTGATCTGAACTCATCTTTAATGAAGACAGCTGTATCGCACAGTTACGGTGTAACCTTGGTTCTCTTAGTGAGAGACTATCTCTCCACACCGTTACATATTCCATATGTACGGGGTAACTCTGTAAGACAACCAGTGAGCAGACAGTGCAACCGAACTGCCGTGAAGATGCCGGGAGTCAATGACAACGCACCCTAGTCAGGGCTTCGTAGACGCAAAGGCCGAGCCAGGGGGTGGAGGCAGCAGTCTGCAGACGCCAGACTGGCCCGAACCGGTCGTGCAGGACGCAGGACCGCAGGTGATTGGCCGCTCAAGGTCTATGAAGGACCACAAGAGCCACGCGCATCGAAATAAAAAATTCTGTGCTTAATTAATGAATTGTAGAATAAAACCTGCATTTGTAAATTCATTTTTGAATTCAAATTTAATAAACTGATTTTTAAAATGCTTTTTAAGTCTTCATTTCAAAAAACATTTTCGAATTCCACTTTAATAAACTGCATTTAAAAAACCTTTTTTGAATTGCACCTTAATAAACTGCAGTTCAAAATCCATTTCCCTCTCCTGTTCGCTCAGGAATTAACATGTGGATTAGCATTTGGATTAGCAGTTGGATTAACAACTTCATTTTAAAAATCCTGCTCCTATTCAAATTAGCCACACCGTGGGATGTAAGGAGCTCTCTGATTGGTTGGTCAGACACAGGCTGTCTGCCAGCTTGGATTTTTCTAGCTCATAGCTTCGCCCTGCTACAAATTGTGTGTGCTTGTACAAAGGCCGTTCAGCCTCGGGATTTACACTCGGCTCGACACGGATAAGTTTAGAATGAAGGGACCCTGCAGCGAAACGGAGAGCTCAACATCTGACTGAGTGCCTGTTTTCACAGTCTGACCACCTGTTTAATGGTGAACAACAACTGGTGCAACAGTGCGAACGTTGTTCCTCTCACACGCTCCTGCACACCAAATCTGGAACTACTGTCCATCATGTGTCGTCCCTTTTATCTACCTCGGGAATTTACATCGGTCATTATAAGTGCCGTTTATATTCCACCACAAGCGGACACGGCCACCGCCTTATGCGAGCTGCATGAGGCACTCACACAGCACCAGACACAACACCGGGACGCTGCGCTTATTGTGACGGGGGACTTTAATAGCGCCAACCTCAAACGCGCAGCGCCGAACTTTTATCAACACATCACCTGCCCCACCAGGGGTGAAAGGACACTGGACCACTGCTACACTATGGTCAAGGACGGCTACAAGGCACAATCCCGCCCTCCGTTTGGCAAATCTGATCACGCCGCCATCTTCCTCATGCCAAAATACAAACAAAGGCTGAAACAGGAAGTTCCGGTTCAGAGGAAGGTCGCGCGCTGGACGGATCAATCAGTGGCCGCGGCCACTGATTGATCCGTCCAGCGCGTTACAGGACGCACTCGATGACGCAGACTGGGGCATGTTCAGAAACAGCTCCGATGATGATGTCAACGTGTTTACGGAAGCGGTTGTGGGATTCATGGGGAAACTAGCGGATGATACCGTGGAGACAAAGACTATCACAACGTTTCCCAACCAGAAGCCGTGGGTGGATAAAACCATCCGCGACGCTCTGAGATCCCGCACCGCTGCCTACAACACGGGACTCACGACGGGGGACATGGACCCGTACAAAGCCGCGTCATATAACGTGCGGAGGGCGGTAAATCAGAATCAGAATCAGAATACTTTATTGATCCCTGGGGGAAATTATTTTTTGTTACAGTGCATCATTTTAAACCAACATTAAGACAAGACAGACAATACGCTAACTAAGAATAGTACAATATATACATATATATACATACATACATACATACATAAGTCACTTATAAATAAATATTTGGAAAAGAAACATGTGTAGTTCTAGCAGCAAACAGTGTGTTAAGTGGATGCGTTGTACAGGGAGATGGCCACAGGCAGGAATGATTTCCTGTGTCGTTCAGTGGTGCTTTTCGGTAATCTCAGTCTCTCACTGAACGAGCTCCTGTGACTGACCAACATGTCATGGAGTGGGTGGGAGGTGTTATCCAACATTGTCTTTATCTTGGACAGCATCCGCCTCTCCGACACCACCTTGAGGGAGTCCAGCTCCATCCCCACAACATTGCTGGCCTTACGGATTAGTTTATTAAGTCTGTTGGCATCTGCGACCCTCAGCCTGCTCCCCCAGCATGCAACAGCATAGAGGATCGCACTGGCCACCACAGACTCATAGAAAATCCTCAGCATTTTCTGGCAGATGTTGAAGGACCTCAGTCGCCTCAAAAAATAGAGACGACTCTGGCCCTTCCTGTAAAGTGCTGTGGTGTTTTTAGCCCAGTCCAGTTTATTGTCAATGTGTACTCCAAGGTATTTATAGTCCTCCACAATGTCAACACTGACCCCCTGGATTGAAACAGGGGTCAAGTGTTTCCTGGTCTTCCTGAAGTCCACGATCAGTTCCTTGGTCTTTGCCACGTTGAGCTGCAGATGATTCTGCTCACACCACGTGACAAAGGAGTCGACCACAGCCCGGTACTCTGTCTCATCATCCCTGCTGATGCATCCAACCACCGCAGAGTCATCAGAAAACTTCTGAAGATGGCAGGTCTCTGTGCAGTGGCTGAAGTCTGTGGTGTAGAGGGTGAAGAGGAAGGGGGAGAGGACAGTCCCCTGTGGTGCCCCTGTGTTGCTAATCACCTTGTCAGACACACACTGTGGGAGACGTACATATTGTGGTCTTCCTGTCAGGTAATCAACAATCCAGGACACCAGAGAAGCATCCACCTGCATCGCTGCTAACTTATCACCCAGGAGGGTCGGCCTGATGGTGTTGAAAGCACTGGAAAAGTCAATAAACATGACCCTCACAGTGCTCGCCGGCTGGTCCAGATGGGTGTAGACACGATTGAGCAGGTAGATGATGGCGTCCTCTGTTCCGAGACGAGGCTGATAAGCGAACTGAAGGGGATCCAGATGTGGTCTTACTATGGGTCGCAGCTGGTCCAGGATGAGCCTTTCCAGGGTCTTCATGATGTGGGAGGTCAGTGCCACGGGCCTGTAATCCTGGGGGCCACTGGGACGAGGCGTCTTTGGTACAGGGACGAGGCATGATGTCTTCCACATCACCGGGACCCTCTGCAGACTCAGACTCAGCATAAACAGTTTATGAAAGACTCCACACAGCTGGGGGGCACAGGCCTTGAGGACGAGGGGACTCACTCCGTCTGGTCCAGCAGACTTGCCTGAGTGAAGTCTCCTCATTTGCATCTCAACCTGGTATTGAGTGAAGGTGATGGGTGGGGGAGGGGTGTCAGGAATCTCACAGGAGGCAACATGTGAAGAGAGAGGCTGGCACAGTGGTGTGGCTCTGGATTCCAGGCTGACTGCAGGTGAGGTTGTGGGGGTGGGAGCAGACACTGTGGTGTCGAATCTATTGAAAAACAGATTCAACTCGTCGGCTCTATTCTCACCTCCCTCAGCTCCCCTGCTGTTGGTTGGCCTGAATCCAGTGATGGTCTTCATGCCCCTCCACACCTCTCTCATGCTGTTCTGCTGGAGTTTCCACTCCAGCTTCCTCCTGTAATTGTCCTTAGCCTCTCTGATCTTGTCCTTTAGTAACACCTGGACCTTCCTCACCTCCTCTTTGTTGCCCCCTCTGAAAGCCCTCTTCTTGTTGTTGAGGAGGGCTTTGATGTCCTTAGTCACCCACGGCTTGTTATTTGGGTAACAATGAACAGTCTGAGCTGGAACAATGGAGTCGGTGCAGAAAGTTATGTAGTCTGTGATACACTCAGTAAGCCCATTGATGTCCTCGGCGTGAGGCTCACAGAGTGTTTCCCAGTCGGTCACCTCGAAACAGCCCTGTAGTTCCGCTATTGCCTCCTCTGACCACCTCCTAACAGTCCTGGTGGTCACAGGTTCCCTCCTCACAATTGGCACATAGCGGGGGGTGAGGTGAATCAGGTTATGATCTGACCTACCAAGTGGGGGGAGGGAGGAGGAGCTGTATGCATCCTTGACGTTAGCATACAGTAAGTCTAAAGTTTTCTCTCCCCTGGTGGGACAGTCCACATATTGTTTGAATGTTGGTAGTGTATTGTCCAGTGATACATGGTTGAAGTCACCCGAGATCACAATAAAGGCACTCGGGTGCTGAGTCTGTAGCCGAGCTATGGCAGAGTGGATAGTGTCACATGCAGCTGTGGGGTTAGCAGAGGGGGGAACATAAACAGCCACCAAGATGACGTGAGAGAATTCCCTGGGTAAATAATACGGCCTGAGTCCAACAGCACACAGTTCAGTGTCCGGGCAACAAATCCTTTCTTTGATTGTTATGTTGGCAGGGTTACACCACCGGTTGTTAACTAAAACAGCAAGCCCACCTCCTTTACGCTTACCGCTAGCGATGCTGTCCCTAAAAGAGGCGAAGCAGCGCTACGGGAGGTAACTAGAGTCACAACTCCAACAGAGTGACTCTAGGAGCCTGTGGCGGGGACTAAGGACAATAACGGACTATAAAGCACCAACAACCGGTATGACGAACGCGGCCGTGACTCTGGCAGACGAGCTGAACACTTTCTATGCTCGCTTCGAGGCTGCAGCTAAGGACTCCAACGATGCTAGTGCTAGCGGCGCTAACGGCTGCAGACAGGAAGATACTGCCAGCACCGGAAACGTGCTCGTCATCTCCGAGCATGAAGTAAGGAGAGCCTTCAAGAGAGTGAACACCAGGAAAGCAGCAGGACCAGACGGCATCCCAGGTCGTATCCTCAGAGACTGCGCATACCAGCTAGCTCCTGTGTTCACGGAGATATTCAACATCTCTTTATCTCAGTCGGTGATCCCCACATGCTTCAAAGAGTCCATCATTGTTCCTGTCCCGAAGAAACCCGATGGTGATTTTCCGTTTTTATGGGCCGATGGGTTTTTTTTGTTTTTTTTTCGTAACGGTGTAAAAACTGAAATGTGGTGGATTGGCCAGATGCTGGGAGATGTGTAAAAATAACTCAGTTGTTTGGTGGTGGCTATGGCGGAGCGTCCACAGATTCAGTAACATTAGCAAGTGGTGGAGGCCAGCGGGTGAGGCTGAAGGAGGAGAGACCCGAGGCGGCCGCCAGTCCGAGTGTCAGGTGAACTGAACTTCAGGTAAGAAGTTATGAGATACAGTCTATCTGGGTCAGATATAAACCAAGTTTAGGTGGAGTTTATATTCGTTATGCTGACTTTTTAGTCAGTTACAATAACTCGTACTGCGTGCTAGCTAGCATGACGGAGTTTCTATACAGCTGGGTGGGTGCTATGATGTTACTGATAGTGAACTTTATTTTATTCATAAGGTTAATTATTAGAGTTGCCAACCGGAAAAAATGGAATCGTCCCGTATTGAGAGAAAATATTACGCGTTTCGTATTGAGCTGAGAAGGAACACAGTTTGTCCCGGACTTCAGCTAGAATAGAAAAAGACACAAAGCTGGAGTTATTCTGTGTCTTTGCTGCACAGCTGCCTCTTCTTCTCTCATTCTCCCCCCTCCCTCTCCTGTTTCTACTTCAATCATGAAAACTGATCAATGATCAGCTTTTCTCTCTTGTTTGTTTATCGCCCACTTTGCGCCAGAAAGAGGAAACCAGCGGATGTCGCGCTAAACAACAGCAGCACGTTTAAGCTTGATCAGCTGTTGTTAGAATTTATTTAATATTAATTTCTAGTATCAGCTGATGTTTGCTGGAGCCACAGCTGTAAAGCTGCTGGTCATGATGTCGGTTTGGATATGTGGTGAGAGGGAAACATGAAGATGAAACCAGGAGATGTCCTTACTGGATCATCAGAGCTGTGATGGAGAAACAGGTTTACCTTTTAGGTGACATGAATGAGTTGAAGTTATGAACTGTTTCTGAGAGACAAATAACACCAGGATCCTTTTCTACGTAGCTTACAGCTGGTAACTGTGCAGGGGCGTGTCTAGAAAGTTTTGCCAGGGGGCCAGGCAGGGCATTAACAGGGAAATACTTTTCTTTCTTATTCTCATTTAAAACGTCTAGCTTTTAATAGAAAGGAAGTGCACTTTATTGATCCCCGTGGGGAAATTCCTCTCTGCATTTAACCCATTCACTCAGTGAACCAGTGGGAAGCCATTGGGCACCCAGGGAGCAGTGTGTAGGGACGGTACCTTGCTCAGGGGTACCTCAGGGTAGCTGTTCAAGGGAATCGAACCCCCGCCCTTCCGATCATGGGGCCACCACTCTACCTACTGAGCTATCCCTGCCCCAATAAGTAATTATCTGAATCTTACATCCAAAGTTTTTATCTGATATAAAATGTACATCATACATCATACATATACCAACAAGACAGTGTACATCACTGTCACAACAGCCTTCGTTTTCATTCAAAGGCTTTATGGCTTTTCCTATAATAACTGGTGGGCCGGTCTCTAGTCAAAATGCCTGGGCCGATTTTTTGTCCCAGTCCAGCCCTGATGTGTGGTAAAGACAGAGGTGGGTCGAGTATCCAAAAATTGTACTCAAGTAAGAGTAGCATTACTTTAAAATATTATTACTCAAGTAAAAGTGAAAAGTAGTCGTCAAAAAAGTTACTCAAGTAAGAGTAAAAAAGTACTTGGCGAAAAGACTACTCAAGTAGTGAGTAACTGTTTGAAATGTCCGATTTATTTTATAAATAAATGCTATCAGACAAATAAAAATAAATAAATGTACAAATTTTAGTATTTTCAAAAGGAATAAATGTAAAAACATCAACAAAAATAAGGCACAACAATTCTAATTTCCAGACTTCATTTTTTCACAACATAAAGCTTTTTTCACCAATACCTGCAGTAAATAATATAAATATATAAACAGTGCAAACAATTTCCAGTGACAAGATATGCTGTAAACTTTATATTCATTTCTGCTCCAAATGGCACAGCAGCCTCAGGTAAAAACATTAGCATGAGGCAACTTTAACATATGTTCATACAAGGCAGCTCAGTTTACCATAAATTGTATGGGTTTGCATTTATTTCTGCATATTTAGCAATGCAGGGAGAGCTGTATTGACTTTGATCGACAGCTTCTTGATGTGAGGAACGCCATGCAATAGATCCACACCTCCAGTGAATGGACATGAAAGGTACCTCTCCAGCCCTGCTTCTGGCTTTCCTGACCCCATGGATCCATCATCTTCGTCGGTTAGGCCGCTGTTTGTGCTGGCCTCATCCAGCTCTGAGTCTAGGTGATGTCTGATGAAGTTGAGACCTGTGGAAAGATGTAAGGTTTTCAAAAGAATTAGGTCTGGTCATTATAGTGCTGTATACACTGCCAAGCTGCAGATGTTTGTTTGGAGCTAGCCTCCAAAAGCTGGCCATACACATACACAAAAAATATTGTGTCTGTGTGAGTGAAAGACAGAGAGGGAGAGCCAGAGACAGATTTTGTATGATAAGCTTCATGTTACGGACGCACAGTTTGAGCACTCAGGTCACATCAGAGCATCAGGCCGTATAGTGTGAGACCTGCATCGTGACCTATGAACTTCTAACCCCTGAGATTCAATTGTACAGTTTGAGCAGGAGCTGAATAACGTGACTGAAAACAATCGCACAGTGTTTGCCCAGCTTAATGTAGACTGTTTAAACTAAACAAGCTGCTGCTTCACATAATAAACCCTGTCAGCCGCAGTATTGCTTCTGTTTTAACAGTTAAAGCAGTAGAGACGAGCTGTTTGCATGTGCGTGGAACTCTAGCGTCATTAACCAGGCTAGCTGTTAGCTTATAGCTCACGCTAGCTAACCAGCGAGCCGTTAAAAGACAGCTGAAGCTGCACAAAACACCCACAACCTTATCTCACTACAACGTAGCGCCGAAAATATGACTCGCAGCTCGAGCTCGACACAGCTGCTGTAACATCAGACTGACATCCAGCAAACCACAGCTAAAAGATATTTAGAGAAAACTTACCGTTTCCTCAGGTTACACGAGTTGAGTTGTTTCACGCTGAAAAGTTGTTGTTTTGGCTCTCACTGAAGACACCGACGCTGAAGACATAGCTGTTCTTTTGTGCTGCTTTTAAGAGAAACATTCTTAGTATATGAGGCCAAGGGTGTTCATCCTCTTCAGCTCTAGCGTAGACAACTGGCTCTTCTTTCCGTGTGTCCGCTACTTTGAAACGCTTGGGCCGCTCTGCCCGCCACAGTTTCAAACTGGTCATGTGACTGCATGGCCACATCTGATTGGTGAAAAAGTTACCGGAAACTCCACTGGCGGCATGTTATCTAATGTGTTAAACTAATTATTTTTTTTAAAAAGTAACGAGTCGAATTTTGCAAATGTAGCAGAGTAAAAGTACAGTTTCTTCTTCACAAATGTACTCAAGTAAAAGTAAAAAGTATCGTGCAAAAAAGGAACTTTAAAAGTACATTTTTTTCAAAAACTTACTCAAGTAAATGTAACGGAGTAAATGTAACTCGTTACTACCCACCTCTGGGTAAAGACAGATAATGAAATGTAATTATTAATACAATATACATCATGAGAAACAAAAGCTGAAATTGATTCATTTTAGTACTTTTCTCTGTATGCTCTGTGATCATAAAGGCCTTAAATTCTGTGATATATACTGTAAATGGTTTTCACAGAGGTCTTAAAGTAGTTAAATCACTGCTGATAGTCTGGTTGTTTATATTTTCACGTTTTTGTGTCAGTAGGGCTGTTTGATGACGATTTGGACTCCTCTGGGAGATGAGGACACACCCACATCTGTTCCATACTGCAGCCATGGATGGTGTTACGGCTCTGAGGCAGTGGTGTGGCTAATTTGAATAGCAGCAGGATTTTTTAAATGAAGTTGTTAATCAAAATGCTAATTCACATGTTAATCCCTGAGCGAACAGGTAAGGGAAATGTTTTTTGAAATGACGTTTATTAAAGTGGAATTGGAAAATGTCTTTTGAAATGAAGTTTATCGCTCAACCGATGATGCCATCTCCACTGCACTCCACTCAGCACTCACACACCTGGACAAAAAAGACTCATATGTTCGAATGCTGTTCATAGATTTCAGTTCAGCATTCAACACCATAATCCCCCAACAGCTCATTCAAAAACTGGTCCAGCTGGGGCTCAACACCTCACTGTGCAACTGGCTGTTGGATTTCCTCACCGGAAGACCTCAAGCAGTACGGGTCGGCAGTAATACATCCAGCACCATCATTTTAAACACGGGGGCCCCGCAGGGATGTGTGCTGAGCCCCCTCCTCTTCACTCTGCTGACCCATGACTGCACTCCATCACACAGCTCCAACCTCTTCATCAAGTTTGCGGACGACACAACGGTGGTGGGTCTCATTAGCAACAGGGATGAGACCGACTACAGAAGTGAGGTGAGACGCCTGGCCACGTGGTGTGCTGACAACAATCTCTCTCTGAATGTGGAGAAGACGAAGGAGATTGTCGTGGACTTCAGGAGAATGCACACCCAACATGCTCCTCTGACCATTGACGGAGCGTCTGTGGAGAGAGTGAGCAGCACCAAGTTCTTGGGTGTGCACGTCACAGAGGATCTCTCCTGGACGTACAACACCACAGCACTGGCCAAGAAATCACAGCAGCGTCTCTTCTTTCTCCGCAAACTAAGAAGAGCAGGAGCACCAGCCCCCATCATGTACACTTTCTACAGAGGCACCATCGAGAGCATCCTGTCGAGCTGCATCACTGTGTGGTTTGGAGCCTGCAATGCGTCCTGCCATAGAACCCTCCAACGCATAGTGAGAGCTGCAGAGAGGATCATTGGTGTCTCTCTCCCCTCCCTCCAGGACATTTACAGCACCCGTCTCACTAAAAAAGCCCTTTGCATAGCGGCTGATCCCACACACCCAATGCAAAGCTTCTTCAAGCTGCTGCCGTCAGGGAGGAGACTGCGGAGTCTCCAGGCCACCCATACGGAAAAGAAATAGTAAAAACTTATATGTGATTACTCATGAAAGTGGCCACTTTCATGAGTAAATCATATAAGGCTTACATGATTTACTCATGAAAGTGGCCACTTTCATGAGTAAATCATATAAGGCTTACATGATTTACTCATGAAAGTGGCCACTTTCGCATTACTTTCATACATTGTTTTAGTAAGTATCCAAAACATACAAGTTTCATTATATAATTTTTCAAGGGATCTTATATCTGTTTTCACACTTATATGCTTTTCATACAAGTTTCACACAAGACAGATACAAACTTTATAATATTTATATATATATCTTTTCCATATGGGCAGGACCAGCAGACTGAAGGACAGCTTCATCCATCAGGCTGTCAGGAAGCTTAACTCCCTCCCGATTCTGCCCCCCTCTCCCCTCTTCTCCACCACGGTCTCACTGAACTCTGTCACACACACACACAAACACACACACACACACGCACTCACTGGCCTGCTCCAGTCACTTTGTGGAGCATTGGACTGCCATTACCTCATAAGACTCTGTTGTTACACTATCTCTTACCGTATACTACTACATCTCCATTTGCACTATTTGCCTATTTTGCACCACTATGCCTCCTTACTTGAATATTGTATATTGTATATTGTATATTGCATAGCTTTTTTTTTGTTATACATAAAACTGTATTGTATTTATTTAAACTTTTACTTTTTAATTATTTTATTTTCATTTTTCTAATCACTAGGGTTTGAGAGTAACGCAATTTCTATTCTCTGTATGTCCTGTACATGTGGCAGAATTGACAATTAAAGTTGACTTGACTTGACTTGACAGATGGCCCCGCCCCTCCCTGAGCCTGGTTCTGCCGGAGGTTTCTTCCTGTTAAAAGGGAGTTTTTCCTTCCCACTGTTGCCAAAGTGCTGCTCATAGGGGGTCATATGATTGTTGGGTTTTTCTCTCTATCTACTGTACAGTATAAAGCGCCTCGAGGCGACTGTTGTTGTGATTTGGCGCTATATAAATAAAATTGAATTGAATTAAATAGCGCTTTTCTACTCTGCCTGAGCACTCAAAGCGCTTTATACAACTAATTCACTCACTCAAACCCATTCACACAAGCACTTCTTCTAAGCTCCTAAGTGCTCTATCTAAGATTCATACACATTCACACTCCGATGGATGCATCGGAGAGCAACATGTGGTTAGTAGTTTGCTCAAGGTTATTTGGCATGCAGAATGGAGCAGCCTGGGATCGAACGACCGACCTTCTGGGTAGTGGCTGACCTGCTCTGATACCTCAGCTACAGCCACCCACTTCAAAAACACTTCTTAGAATGACAATCAGGTTTTAGCTCATTACAGTTCTGTACAGTTACAGAAGGATACAAATAATTATCAGTCAAACTGTTTGTTGAAATAATCCCATCCGATAACACGTGAGAACAATAGATGTGTCACATTCTTTTTGTTATGATGATTTGTGATATGAGGTTCAGTTCTACGGTGGTGATCGCAGGGTGTGCACAGGTCAAGTGCCACTATGACCCTCCAGAAAATAACGAGGACAGGGGATGATCGTTCAGCTCTTTAATGGCAGATTTAGTGTGGGTGTGGGTATGTGTGTGTGTGTGGTTCTACAAACAGAATGGAAAACAGAACACAAATTACAATCAAATTATAGACAACAATAATCACCATATAACATATTACAGCCACATACTTGTCTTATAGGCCCTAATACTAAGCTGGCGGCTTTTACTTATAGTCTGAACCATATTTGACAACAAAGAAAATAAACATCTTCCCATCACTTAACTCTTGTGCCCCACTCACTTATGATGCCAACTAAAGAAGGCAAATACACATAACAAATCACCAACTCAAACTGAACTCAGTTTGGCCTAGGCGAACTTAGCTTAGCTTAGCCCGCTTAGCTTAGCGATAACTTAGCTTATAGAAAATGTACAAACAGAGGACGTCCAGAGCAATAAAACATACAGGCTATCCTTCTTACACAAGAAATATCCTGTAACTCACCAGTCTTATGGACGCACACTCTCATTGAACCCACATAAACTGCTCCCGAGCATAACTTGTGATTCACACTGCCTTCATGAACACCATTTTCCATCCCAGTCAAAACATTACTCACAAAACGGCCGCGCCCTCTAGTGGCGAGGCAGAAAACTGCATCACAGTCCTGCCTTCAGAACACTTTTGTAACCCACAAACTGAACGGTCACTCTCATTTTTCACATTTTCACTAAACTAAATTGTATTTTATCTAGTTGGTTGTAGCGGAGGCGGAGTCAGTTGGATCCGCTCTCCCTGCCCAGCGACGCAGGGGAAACTAATTCTGTCAGGGATACCCACCTTGGCACAAGACTGCCCATGGTCTTTCCACACTCACCACAGTAAATGCAGTGCATCATGTTGTCAGTGTTACTGTATCTTAGCCAGAGAAACTGGTCAAGCCACTTTCTTTTCTCATTACCCACAGCTACATCCACTTCCATCAGGCCCAGGCTACTCACCTCTCTCTATCCGCCTGCACTTTCAAATGCGCCCACACACAGGAACATATGGACCACAGCCAATCACAGAGGTGACTATCTCTGATTGGTTTAGACCACGAAATGGGCATAATGTGTGTCTGTTGGTGACCACTCGGACACTTTCAGAGACTTTTTCTTTTACTCGAATGGCTGGTCGCACCAGTAAAACCTAGGATTTTTTTTTAGTCGCACCATGGAGAAATGAGGTGGTGCTCTAGAGCCCTGAACAGAGTGAAGATTTGTGTAGAAGCAGGAAGTGTGATCAGCTGCACTCACCACTGTTGCTGAGAGGAACCTGATGGACTCCAGTGAATCTTCTTTTAGAGACAAACAGGACTCGACTGCAGCTCTGCTGCTGCTCTCTCACACTGTCACTTCTGCAAAATGACGTTGAGCTTCTTGTTTTTCAGCTGTTGCTCCGCCTCTTCCTGCCTCTCCCTTTACAGGAATCAGCCGGTCTGTACTCAGTGACTGTGTGCAGCGGGTGGAGGAGTGAGGAGTGGTGTGTGGGTTCACACAGTAATGACGGCCTCAGGTGATCAGGAGAAACTCACCTGGATTTCCTTTTTCCACAGCAGACTGAGAGCTTCAGGTGGACCCTGAAGGAGGTCTCAGACACAGGTGGTAAAAGTACACACAGTCTGTACTGAAGTAGAAGTACTACTGTTAAAAATACTCCAAGTACTAATTCAACTTCTTTACTGAAGTAAAAGTAAAAAGTAGTGGCTGTGAAATGAGAGTAAAAAGAGCTGATTGAAGAACATTTCTAACACGTGTTTATACAAAGCTAACTGAACCATGTGCTGCATCAACGTGATAATAAAATAATATTATTCACTTTGTTTCTAATAAATATTCCCAGCTTGAATCAGACAAGTTGAACATGAGCAGAGAAAAAGAAGCAAATCCAAATATTCCTGTGTTCAGTTTTCTCCATTTACAGGCCGACTGTGCCTCTAAACAGGAACATGAGCAGGAAGAGGCTGAAGTGGATTCAGCAGGTGGAGGATGCCTAACATCAGCTGGAAAGATTTACTGTGACGTTTGTTTGCTGTTTTCGCCTCGTGCACGAGAACATCACCAAATAAACTCCAGACAGTTTTTAATATTTCACTGTTCAAGAGCAAAAAGACTGACGGACTGTGTTTAAGGCCACCTCACAAATGTCACACATGAAATATTCAGTGTTTATTTGCTGGTTTGTTGGCAGCAGCTCCTTAAAGTCTGTCACACATCTGTTTGACCGTCTCCAGTTAATCTGAGACACCAGTTAATCTGCAACAGCAGCATCAGGCGGCTCAGCTGATCTCTGGTGTGTAGCTGCTGTGCTGCGGTCCCATTCCTCAGTGAAAGCAACAGCAGAACAAAAACTCTCTCCATCCACATGTTTGAAAAGAAAGCTTTTAAACAGATGAACACACTCAGTAAAGGACAAAGAAAGAAGTAAGAAAAAATTAGAGTAAAGAGTAAAAGCAGGAGCAACTGAAACAGGCTGCATGCTAGCTGACGCATGCTAGCTGACGCATGCTAGTTGACGCATGCGCACTAGACTTGTAGTAATAGTAATAAAGTACTAAAATTACTTTATTGTTATGGTTTTAGTTACATGAAATCCTGCATCAAAAAGAACAACACAGCGATCACAGACATGTTTCTGCCAACAAACCAACATTAACCCAGAACAGCCTCTAAAACAACCTGCTGTGGTTTGGAGTAGAGATTCCTGAGTTTACCAGGTGCACCTGAAGGCAGCACAATTTAAACCGTAAATAATGATGTAGGTGCGCAAATCCTTTTCAAGCTTCACAGCATCAAATGAGCCGGCTTACGTTTGTTGCACTTCTACACCAAGTTTTACGCTAACGTTTCTTCGTTGCTGATTTTTGTTCCACAAACCAAAAGAACAAAGATTCAACCTTTAATATATTTTCATGTGTGTTTCAAGCACTATGACATATCACACACACACATGCTGAGTGTGTCACTGATAAAGCTGTGACACAGCAGCTCACTCAGTCCAGTCCAGGTAACAGACTCACCTGTTAGCAGCAGCTCTGCCCTCACAGAGCTCAGCTGCTTATTTCAGTCAGCAGGAAACATTAATATTATGGACTACAGCCGTCTGTCAGGGCCGTTCAAGGACACAACGTCACACACAGGTTTAAACTGTTAGACTCATGAATACCCACAACGTTCGATGCACATTTCTCTTTAACAGGAGCAAACGGCCTGATCAGATAATATAAGAACTCATAAAAGCTCATTTATGTAAATCTCTGCTTGGACCAGTGAAACAGTCTCACACTGATTAAACACCATCACTACTTCAGTAATGACAGAGGGGCGTAGGCGTGCTCGTGGGACAGCTTCCTCCAGCTGTGGAAACCAGATGTGGAAGCAGACTCCCTGATGTTGCAGTCCAACACCAGTGTGAGCAGAGAGGACTCAGCTGCTGGGCGGAGCTTATCTTCCTGTCCTGTTCAAATCCAGCATGAAACTCTTCTTATGTTCCCTCTTCAGTCTGATCCTGTCTAACAAACATCACTGTTCACCTCCTCCTCCCTCTGCACTCAAAAAAATTAAACGTTGACTTTAATTAAAATTATTTTGTCAACAGGTTCCACGAAATTGCATTGTGTTAGTTTAAAGCAAAAATCTTTAGTTCATCTAATTTTAAAAAACTACTTAAGATTAACAAGAGATATTTAAGACTAACTAAATCAAGTTCTGTTGTATGAACATAGATGATATATTTACAGGTTAGATAGTTTCGTTACTTCAACACATTTCTTATTTGTGGCAGTAAAATGTTACATTTAAGTTAGATTAATTCAAATATTACATTTTCAGCCACCTTGTGCTTTATTAATTAGTTTTACATAAATCTATTTTGTCAACAGGTTCCACACAAATGAATTAAGTACATCCAACTTATTTTTTAAAATTTCTTTTATTGCCAACACATTCAGTGAGCATTTGTGTAAAACCGGTCCGAAACAAAACACGACAGCTCATTAGGGTTAGTAATTAACAGTATGTAGACAGATGCAACATCACGACTTTAAATTAAATGTCTGTATCTGCCAGAAATAGAAGAAAAAAACATTGAAGACCACATAACACATTGATAAGATGACACTTGAGTTATGCACATGTGATGCTAGTAAGGTCTGGAGTGTTTTTTCTTTTAGTGTCTTAAATGAATAGCAAAGTTGCTATTTGCAATGATTGCTTAGGGTCAGTCCAGTAACACAATGCCAATGAAGTGCTTTCCTTTAACAATGCAAAGTGAAGTGTCCACCTCAACAGCCACAATTAAAAAAATTAATGTAATAATAATAATAATAATAATAAATAGCCCACTGATATTAGCAATCAAAGAAAATTATATCACCATCCCAAATAAAACTTTAATAAAACATGCCAACATTATGGTCTAACAATAAAACAGCTTGTCAGCGTTCGGTTTTTTGCAACAGCACAGCAGTAACCATTTAACACTTGCCACTGTCAACGTTTATTTTACCAGTGTTTGGGCAAAAAACTTCAGTTGTAAACATTTTAACATGGAAACAATTGTTCGTCTTTAAAAGTCCGCAAATTATACATTCATCCTGCATTCCTAACTTACCCTTATTCTTAGTATGTATTGCAATTACCTTTACAATGCATACAATGTAACACAAACTGAATATGAACATATTTCCACCTCATAACAATATGCCTTGAACGCTAATATACACACCACCCTTCAACATTTCTGGTGCAGTATCATCTCTCAATTAAATCCTTTGAATCTCAATTAAATCCCCCCACAAGAGTAAAATCTCTCAAATTGTAGTAGTTTACAAACTTTTCAAAATTTTCAAAATTTCTCTTAAATGTAATTTTCCCTTTATCTGTCATTTTCAACAAATTACCATTTTATCCCATTCAGCCTCCGAAAAACTTCTGTCCATCTGACAGAACATTCATCATCCAAATTAAGGGTTGGCTTATTCATTCAGTTTATTCTTGAGCAACTGTACCTTGGTCAAGAGTCTGCTGACATACAGATGAAGGAAGAGCTTCTGAAGTACTTCAAAGAAAGCTTTCAGTCTTGAGGTTAACTGAGATTTAGTGCATATATCCCACCCATTAAGAGTGCGCATGCAGAGGCCAGGTCTTCCAGGTCATGCAGGACACACTAAATGGTTATACCCACATCGGCTGAAGGAGTGCTGGGATCAACTCTTTCGATGGTGAAGATAGCAAGGGTCATTTGTTCCAGCTCCCTCTGAACAGCTGTAGCGTAACTTAGACAAAAAAACATAGAAAAATGGCATCCAGTTTAATGAAGTAAACACACTATTAGGAACATGCACCCCAGTGAGCCACTACAGGGAGTGTAGAATTATTAGGCAAATGAGTATTTTGTCCACATCATCCTCTTCATGCATGTTGTCTTACTCCAAGCTGTATAGGCTCGAAAGCCTACTACCAATTAAGCATATTAGGTGATGTGCATCTCTGTAATGAGAAGGGGTGTGGTCTAATGACATCAACACCCTATATCAGGTGTGCATAATTATTAGGCAACGTCCTTTCCTTTGGCAAAATGGGTCAAAAGAAGGACTTGACAGGCTCAGAAAAGTCAAAAATAGTGAGATATCTTGCAGAGGGATGCAGCAGTCTCAAAATTGCAAAGCTTCTGAAGCGTGATCATCGAACAATCAAGCGTTTCATTCAAAATAGTCAACAGGGTCGCAAGAAGCGTGTGGAAAAACCAAGGCGCAAAATAACTGCCCATGAACTGAGAAAAGTCAAGCGTGCAGCTGCCAAGATGCCACTTGCCACCAGTTTGGCCATATTTCAGAGCTGCAACATCACTGGAGTGCCCAAAAGCACAAGGTGTGCAATACTCAGAGACATGGCCAAGGTAAGAAAGGCTGAAAGACGACCACCACTGAACAAGACACACAAGCTGAAACGTCAAGACTGGGCCAAGAAATATCTCAAGACTGGTTTTTCTAAGGTTTTATGGACCGATGAAATGAGAGTGAGTCTTGATGGGCCAGATGGATGGGCCCGTGGCTGGATTGGTAAAGGGCAGAGAGCTCCAGTCCAACTCAGACGCCAGCAAGGTGGAGGTGGAGTACTGGTTTGGGCTGGTATCATCAAAGATGAGCTTGTGGGGCCTTTTCGGGTTGAGGATGGAGTCAAGCTCAACTCCCAGTCCTACTGCCAGTTTCTGGAAGACACCTTCTTCAAGCAGTGGTACAGGAAGAAGTCTGCATCCTTCAAGAAAAACATGATTTTCATGCAGGACAATGCTCCATCACACGCGTCCAAGTACTCCACAGCGTGGCTGGCAAGAAAGGGTATAAAAGAAGAAAAACTAATGACATGGCCTCCTTGTTCACCTGATCTGAACCCCATTGAGAACCTGTGGTCCATCATCAAATGTGAGATTTACAAGGAGGGAAAACAGTACACCTCTCTGAACAGTGTCTGGGAGGCTGTGGTTGCTGCTGCACGCAATGTTGATGGTGAACAGATCAAAACACTGACAGAATCCATGGATGGCAGGCTTTTGAGTGTCCTTGCAAAGAAAGGTGGCTATATTGGTCGCTGATTTGTTTTTGTTTTGTTTTTGAATGTCAGAAATGTATATTTGTGAATGTGGAGATGTTATATTGGTTTCACTGGTAAAAATAAATAATTGAAATGGGTATATATTTGTTTTTTGTTAAGTTGCCTAATAATTCTGCACAGTAATAGTCACCTGCACACACAGATATCCCCCTAAAATAGCTAAAACTAAAAACAAACTAAAAACTACTTCCAAAAACATTCAGCTTTGATATTAATGAGTTTTTTGGGTTCATTGAGAACATGGTTGTTGTTCAATAATAAAATTATTCCTCAAAAATACAACTTGCCTAATAATTCTGCACTACTGTATAGTCCGTTATTGTCCTTAGTCCCCGCCACAGGCTCCTAGAGTCACTCTGTTGGAGTTGTGACTCTAGTTTCCTCCCGTAGCGCTGCTTCGCCTCTTTCACCGCCCTCCGCACGTTATATGACGCGGCTTTGTACGGGTCCATGTCCCCCGTCATGAGTCCCGTGTTGTAGGCAGCGGTGCGGGATCTCAGAGCGTCGCGGATGGTTTTATCCACCCACGGCTTCTGGTTGGGAAACATTGTGATAGTCTTTGTTTCCACGGTATCATCCGCTAGTTTCCCGATGAATCCCACAACCGCTTCCGTAAACACGTTGACATCATCATCGGAGCTGTTTTTGAACACGCCCCAGTCTGCGTCATCGAGTGCGTCCTGTAACGCGGCCACCGATTGATCCGTCCAGCGTGCGACCTTCCTCTGAACCGGAACTTCCTGTTTCAGCCTTTGTTTGTATTTTGGCATGAGGAAGATGGCGGCGTGATCAGATTTGCCAAACGGGGGGCGGGATTGTGCCTTGTAGCCGTCCTTGACCGTAGTGTAGCAGTGGTCCAGTGTCCTTTCACCCCTGGTGGGGCAGCTGATGTGTTGATAAAAGTTCGGCGCTGCGCGTTTGAGGTTGGCGCTATTAAAGTCCCCCGTCACAATAAGCGCAGCGTCCCGGTGTTGTGTCTGGTGCTGTGTGAGTGCCTCATGCAGCTCGCATAAGGCGGTGACCGTGTCCGCTTGTGGTGGAATATAAACGGCACTTACAATGACCGATGTAAATTCCCGAGGTAGATAAAAAGGACGACACATGATGGACAGTAGTTCCAGATTTGGTGTGCAGGAGCGTGTGAGAGGAACAACGTTCGCACTGTTGCACCAGTTGTTGTTCACCATTAAACACACGCCGCCTCCCCTTGACTTCCCCGAGTCCCGTGTCCTGTCCATGCGGTGAACCGAGAAGAACTCGGCCGGCTGGATGGCGTGGTCCGGCACCGCTGGGTTCAGCCATGTCTCGGTGAAGCAGAGGAGATTGCAGTCCCGAATGTCTCTCTGGAACTTTACCCTGGCCCTGAGGTCGTCAAGCTTGTTCTCCAGTGACTGGACGTTGGCGAGCAGGATGCTAGGCAGAGGTGTGCGGTGTGCACGAGCTCTCAGCCTGTTCCTGACGCCGGCTCGCTTCCCTCTAGGCCGCCGCCGCTTCCCTTTGTTCTCCCTCAAGATCTCACTCGGCCAGCTCGGATCCGGAGTTAAAAACTTCGAATTGTGAGTACATTGTAAACCAATAGAAACAAGAGTGTCACTGTCATACCTAATGTACCCAATGGTGATGATTTTGCCGATTTAGAAACGCTGAAAACTAACTTAAAAAACAAAGACAAAGAAAAAGTGGTCGGAGCAGTCGTGACGGCAGCCGACCTCACCGGCGCCATCTTCTCACCTACACCTACTCACCTACTCACCTTCTCATCTACTCCACACTCAACCAACGTGGAGACAGACATAAAGAGACGCTGTACACACGATCACACTCCCCAAGCGTACTCTAAGAACCGGGTCTAGGTACCCTTGCCCCTGGAGGGGGGAACTGCACCCAGACCCAGGTGGTGTTACCCTTTTCCCTGTGGTGGGGAGATGCAGACCGCCCCGACTCCGAAGCAGCAGGGAGGCCCCACACTCCAGACCGCAGTCGGACGGCCAACTCCTCCTCCTAGCCCCCCCGCTCCAGCAGGCCGTATGTACGTTCACGTTCTCTGCAGCCCTGAGCTCCTCCGGCAGGAAAATGTAGCACAAAGTGCTTTACGTGGTTAAAAGCAGCCCAGCCCACCCTCCAACTCACTCCCCACACTCTCATTAACATAAATGATGTGAATACACACATATCCCCCCCCCACACACACACGCACACTTAAAGAGTAAAAATTGGGCTGGGTTCACATGAGCCAAGTGAGGAAACACTATAACAGGGAGCCGTCTGCACCGGGAGCCGGTCACAGACTGCAGCCTCCAGGCTGGGCACACAGCAGGAGAGAGGCCAAGGAGCCCCCCAACCAGGCTGAGAGGACCCCAGAGCCCCAGCAGCCACGGTCGATCACAGCCCCGGTGCAGAGAGCCCCCTCCCAGGAAACACTGGAGATATGAAACAATAGGATATATACAGGGTAAAATGATAAAATAAATAAGAACAGGATACAATATAAATATAAATAGAGTAAGAAGATTAAAAAATGAATAAGAATAAAATCAATAAATATTAGTTAAAGCCTAAATTAATAATAGAATAACAGGATAGAATAAATAAGCATAAAATAAATAAACGCTAAGTAAAAGCTAAATTAAAAAGGTGGGTCTTGAGCCTGTTCTTAAAAACATGTACGTTCTCTGCGGCCCTGAGCTCCTCCGGCAGGCTGTTCCACAGACGAGGACCATACCACTGAAAAGCTGCCTCTCCGTGAGTATGTGTCCTGACTTTAGGGACAATCAAAAGGCCAGTACCAGAGGACCTCAGGGTCCACGAGGGTTCGTATGGTAAAAGCAGATCTGAGAGATAAGAAGGCCCAAGACCATTAAGACATTTAAAAACCAATAAAAGAACTTTAAAATCGATCCTGAAACACACGGGGAGCCAGTGCAGCGATTCTAAAACCGGTGTAATGTGGGCCCGCCCTCTGGTCTTCGTCAGCACACGAGCTGCCGAGTTTTGTAAAAGTTGTAAAGTTGAAATATTCTTCTTAGGAAGACCAGAGAGCAGGGCAGTAATCAATGCGACTGGTAATAAAAGCATGCATCAGCATCTCCGTGTTGGCCCGAGAGAGAATAGGGCGGACTCTGGCTATATTTTTTAGATGATAAAATCCAATTTTGGTTACATGTTTAATATGTGGGATAAAACCAAGCTCAGAGTCAAAAATAACACCCAGGTTTTTCACTTGTAGCGAAGGACATAGTGAAAATGCCTGTAATTTAGACAAGAGTTTCTCTCTCTGAGCCTCAGGACCGACGATTAAAACTTCAGTTTTGTCCTGGTTAAGCTGTAAAAAGTTTTCTGCCATCCAAGATCTTATATCCAAGATACAGTTAAAAAGGGCATCCACTGGTCTGGTGTCATCAGGAGACACGGAGATGTACAGCTGCGTGTCATCAGCGTAACTGTGGAAGTTCACTCCATGCCTCCTGATGACACTGCCGAGAGGGAGCATATACAAGTTAAAAAGTACAGGGCCTAGAACCGACCCTCGAGGCACACCACATATCATTTTATGGATCTTAGAGGAGCATGTATCCATACTCACCATAAAAGATCTGTCAGAGAGATAGGAAGTGAACCAGTTGTGTACAGCACCAGAGAGGCCCACCATGTGTTTTAGTCTGTTTAAAAGAATAGCGTGGTCTACTGTATCAAAGGCTGCGCTTAGATCCAGTAGCACCAGGACTGAGAGCTTTTGGGAGTCCCAGTTACATCTAAGATCATTTAAAACCTTTAGGAGAGCCGTCTCTGTGCTGTGGTTCACCCTAAATCCAGACTGGAATATCTCCAGGATCTGTCTATCATTGAGAAAATCATTAATCTGAGTAAAAACAAGTTTTTCTAAGATTTTACTTAAAAATGGTGAGTTGGATACAGGTCTGTAGTTATTAAAATCATTACAATCCAAATTGCTCTTCTTCAGAAGGGGCCTCACCACCGCCGTTTTAAAGGCAGCAGGGAAGACACCCAACTGAAGAGAGCAATTCATCATGTATAAAAGCTCAGCCTCAAAAAATCCATAAAGTGTTTTAAAGAGTGAAGAAGGGATTGGATCTAAAAGACATGTGGTGGGTCTCACTGTGGAGAAAACTTTCTGAAGGTTCTCAGCATTAACCAGGACAAAGCTGTCCAGTGTCTCCTCAGGTACAATCGAGCCCTCCGCAAACTGCTCACAAAGAAGTTTTCTAACTTTTCATTTTCTTTTAACAAGTTACAAAACAAGCAGCTGTTGCTAGGTTAGGATCTAACAAAGCCTTAGACTCAAGTCACTCTTCTTTTTTCCAACTGAGTGGCATCCCAAATATGACAAGAACCTACATCAATCAGCCACAACATTAACACCATCTGGTGAACATGTGTCAAAAGTATATCCTTTATATATTTATAAATGCACCATGGGGGGCTTAGGGTGAAACAGCATTTCAGTACACTGTATACTGTGTATACTACTGTATTGTCAATAAAGCTCTTGAATCTGAATCTAAGACTCGTTGTAGCAGCTCCCCAAGTTCAGCAGCATCCCACCTGTTAGATAAACAGGTATGATGAATAAGGTAGCCCCATCTGTAACATTTATTCCCAGCCAGGAGAGTAGGGGGAGGACTCTGTAGTGAAGGTGAGGGTGGGGGGGTTGTGGGCTGGTCAAACCTGTTGAAGAAGTTGTTGAGTTCGTTTGTCTTCTCCACAGTCCCCCCCACTGTGCTTTTCTTGGTGTTGTGGCCTGTGATGGTTTTCACACCATTCCAGACCTCCCTCATATTGTTCCTCTCCAACTTCTGCTCCACCTTCCTCCTGTAGGTGTCCTTTGCTTCCCTCAGGCAGCGTTTCACCTCCCGCTGTGCTGCTTTCACCTCCTCCTTCACTTTGCTCCTGAAAGCCTTCTTCTTCATGTTTAGGACAGATTTGACTTCCTTACCCACGGTTTGTTTTTAGCCCTCTACTGCATGAATTTTTAATTTTAGGGGAAAAAATCTTTCTCCCTATTTTGGGGGAGCTTTAGGGTCCCTAAAAATATATGAATCATAAAATTTGACATCCTGACATACACTCTGCCACGACACCAGTTAGAAGTGTCAGCTTGATTTCAGATCCAGGCCAGGCTTGTTTTCTATGAGACTGGGCCACATAAACCAAACCACAATCGAGCCAGATGTGGCATGCCATCACATAGACAGTGCCATCTATGCCAGGCCTGCCCCATATCTGGATGATATACGTCTTATCATGCCAGGAGTCAGCCAACAGTGCCGGCTTGATACCATATCTGGGCCAGACCTGCTTGCTATGTGGGCAGTAGCTCCTCGGCCGGGATGTTGTGTCTCTTGCCGGTCTGTGTCTTTGTGTTTAGTGCCAGCAGCTCCACTCTTGAGTAGATGAAGGAGCTGGTTCCAGAAGTTTTGAAAAGTGCGTTATCCTTTGCTATATCTAAGAGGTAGAAAGTAAAATAACTAAAGGAAGGTGAAAAAGAGTTTGAAGGACTAGTCTAAAACAGTTAAAAGTTAAGAAACAAGTACGGTTTTGCAGAGCTACTTGGAAAGGCTGCCGTCACTCCAGCGCCATCTTGGTCTTATCATGGCCTGCAACATGTGCATATTCAGGCCGGATGAGTTAGCTGAAAAGAGACGCCAGTGCCGGACCCAGAAACCATGCCATGTAACGGTAGTTGCAGTTCCCTCTGAGGCCTTCCCCAAACCGCAACTCAATTATTGTTAAAGCCGTTCGTCTTTATCTAATAAAAACGCTCAAACCTAAAATGAGGAAATGGGCCAGCTAGTGAAAGAAAGAGGAATATTTAGGGATAGATTTAATGATGTCTGCAGCAGCACAAAGACTTTCTTAGATGGTAAAAAGCTGCTGGCTTTACTGACGAGGCTCAGAGTCAGTTTGTGACTGGAAGCTGTGGACAAGAGAATTTTGTGGCCTTATGTGTTTGTAAGACTTTCACTTTCAGGAGGAGAAGATTCACATGAGTCACAAAACATGAACTACAAAGTCTGTAACACACAATTTACTGCAAACTGCATGAAATCTGACCCTGTGGGGCGATCATGGCTCAAGAGTTGGGAGTTCGCCTTGTAATCGGAAGGTTGCCGGTTCCAGCCCCGGCTCCGACAGTCTCGGTCGTTGTGTCCTTGGGCAAGACACTTCACCCGTTGCCTACTGGTGGTGGTCAGAGGGCCCGGTGGCGCCAGCATCCGGCAGCCTCGCCTCTGTCAGTGCGCCCCAGGGTGGCTGTGGCTACAATGTAGCTGCCATCACCAGTGTGTGAATGTGTGTGACTGTGATAGGTTTGTAGCTTAAACCTATTCGCTGGAACGTTCAGGACAATTTAACTACACAGCAAAGCAAGACACGAGTAGGCAAAGTTCTTTATGTTTCTCGTGCACGGGAGAGAACTGGTCAAACGCCGTTCCTTCGCTTGACCCCAGTTGCTCTCGTCCGCTCCCCCGTAACACTGCTCTTTTATTGAGGTTACGTGAATATACATAGGTTCATTAACTGCTGGACTTCCAGACCAGAAGGTTTAGGGAAGCCGGTTATGGGGTCACACTCTGACCCCCCCCCCCCCCCCCCCACACACACACACACACACACACTTACACAACGCACAGGCAGAGTGTGACCCCATAAAGACTTCCCTAAACCTGCTGGTCTGCAAGTCCAGCAGTTCATCTAAACAAAAGGCACTTAGACTAGAACAGACATAGATACGTTTATCCTACCACAAAACAATAAGAGAAGCTACGACCTCTCCCATGCTCCCAGGATGTGGCTGTGAAAGCCAGAACACTCTGGAATGCACACAAAGTCTTTGCAGACTATAGAGATTGACAGACCACGTGACTTTCGCGCATTGCATGCCGCAGGGCCGTGCAGAGAGGTTTGTGTCGCATCAGTCTGTGTCTCTGAGTTAACTTGTGTTTCTCCTACAGCTCCGGACCGGAAACAATGCGCGTGCTCTTTGTGAGCTCGTTCCCGGCTCGTAACCAGCGCGTTCTGCCGTCAAGGGCGATCATTGGTTAATAGTGATCATGTGACTGATGCAAGCCAGATCCTTTTATTTAGCAAAACTGTGATTAATAGTTAAATATTATTGTTGAGGGGCACAGACAGGACTCCGCACCCACACACACATTAAAAATAATAATAATAATAATTTTTTTTAAAAAAGTTGCCTCAACAAAAGGGCACTTTGAGCACCCATCAGGAAAGGGGCGGGTGCTCAAGCCCCTCTAGCCCCCGCCCTCTGCACGTGCCTGGCATGCCGGGAACTCGTGGCAAAACAATCCAAGTACCTGCATCAAATGCAAGCATTTGCAGCACCGCAAAACGTTCATTCTTCGGTTCCAATAAATTCTTGCTTTTTCTTTGCCCCCCAAAAGGGTATGTACAAAACAAAGGAGAACAATGCCGGTCCGTACAAAGACAGACTTGATGAAAAGTCAAAGAAAAGATACGAGGAAAAAAATCAAAGGAGTGAAAGGGTTAGACCCTTACGAGCACACAGAGGGACAAAAGACGTCAAGTGCCAGGGCGCGTGTGTGTTTGTTTGGGAAGCAGCTAGCAGCTAACCGCCGTGTCGACTGGGTGATGGAGAAAATGAGAGTACCACGTAGAGAAAAATCAACCGAGAGAACGGAAGAGAACACAGATGACAGCTCGAATGCCGAAGACATTGTCGAAAAGAAGGGCCGGAAAAGTTCCGTAGTGTGGAGATATTTCGGCTATTTGACGTCCGACAAAAAACAGAGTAGCACGCACTGTAAGTTGTGCCGACAGCATGTTCCCACCAAGACTGGAAATACAACTAACCTGTTTCATCACCTGAAGCAGTGCCACCCACAAGAGCACGCTCAATCTCTGACTGAAAGTGGTAATTTGTCATCGAAAACTACCAGGGGAATCCCTGCGAAGCAGCAACAGTCAATTGAGTCGGCTTTCTCCAGCGTCTTACCATATGACAAAAAAGGTAAGAGACATAGCGACATAACGAATGCCATAGCCTACTGTCTTGCTAAAGACATGCTACCAATAAACACGGTCGAAAATGAAGGATTCAAGCAGCTAATTAAGGTACTGGATCCTCGTTACCAACTCCCTGGACGTAAACATTTCTCTCAGACAGCGCTTCCAATGCTATATAGAGAGTGCCATGAGGCTGTTGAGAAGGAGCTACAAACTGTATCGTTCTTTGCTACTACATCCGACATGTGGTCGAGTCGCACGTCAGAACCTTACCTTAGCCTTACTGCACTATATCGACCAAGACTGGAATCTGAAAAGCAAATGTCTTCAAGCTGCCTACCTTCCTGACGACCACACGGGTGAAGTAATTGCATTAGGACTGTCAGAAGCGCTTGCATCCTGGGGACTGAGTGAAGACAAACAAGTCTGCATCACAACCGATAGTGGGACAAATATAGTGAAGGCCACATCCCTGAATAACTGGACGCGGCTGCAGTGCTTCGGACATCGACTTCACTCAGCTATCGGTAAGTTGGGAAGCAGAATAAAATTAAAAATGCCTCTTTTAATTGTGTTTTTGAGCCCATGTAAACATATTAAAAGCTAGAGCTCTAAATCACTTCAATGGTTATTGTTAAAAAATAAACATCAGAAAGAATATTCTGTTAGCATCTTTATTTTAAAACTGTTTGAAAAGCTCAGCTATACAACAAGGAGAGATTGAGAATTTCCTTTTAGTTCTCAGTTCATTTGATATTGACAAAAGTTAGTCAGTTTTGTCTGTTCTTCTGTAAAAAAAAAAAACCCTAAGATTTATTTTTAGAATTAATATTTTGTTTCTAAGTGGAAGTGACAATTTAGTAGTCTGTTTTGTTAGTTCTATTTTCAAACTTAAACGCTTTAGCAGCTGCTTTTTGTTTAGTTTGCAATATTTGCCTTTATTTATTTGAAACTGAAGTCTCATGTTCCTTAAGTACATCTACCCTGTTTAAGTTATTATGGGAAATAAATATTTAAATCAAAACAAGCTGCTGATTATTTCACATTTTACTTGTGAGCAACGGCACATTTAAATCTTACAAATTTAGTTATTTGGCTTATATCGCGATATATATCGTTATCGACTGAAATGAAAAAAACATATCGTGATATGAAAAATCTCATTTCGCCCAGCTCTACATACAAGACCACTGATAATCTCCCACGATCTGGGGCTCCACGCAAGATCTCATCCCGTGGGGTCAAAATGATCATGAGAACGGTGAGCAAAGATCCCAGAACCACACGGGGGGACCTGGTGAATGACCTGCAGAGAGCTGGGACCAAAGTAACAAAGGTCACCATCAGTAACACACTACAACGGCAGGGAATCAAATCCCGCAGTGCCAGACGTGTTCCTGCTGAAGCCAGTGCATGTCCAGGCCCGTCTGAAGTTTGCCAGAGAGCACATGGATGATACAGCAGAGGATTGGGAGAATGTCATGAGGTCAGATGAAACCAAAGTAGAACTTTTTGGTATAAACTCAACTCGTCGTGTTTGGAGGAAGAAGAATACTGAGTTGCATCCCAAGAACACCATACCTACTGTGAAGCATGGGGGTGGAAACATCATGCTATGGGGCTGTTTTTCTGCCAAGGGGACAGGACGACTGATCCGTGTTAAGGACAGAATGAATGGGGCCATGTATCGTGAGATTTTGAGCCAAAACCTCCTTCCATCAGTGAGAACTTTGAAGATGAAACGAGGCTGGGTCTTCCAACATGACAATGATCCAAAACACACCGCCCGGGCAACAAAGGAGTGGCTCCGTAAGAAGCATTTGAAAGTCCTGGAGTGGCCTAGCCAGTCTCCAGACCTCAACCCCATAGAAAATCTGTGGCGGGAGTTGAAAGTCCGTGTTGCTCGGCGACAGCCCCAAAACATCACTGCTCTCGAGAAGATCTGCATGGAGGAATGGGCCAAAATACCAGCTACTGTGTGTGCAAACCTGGTAAAGACCTATAGTAAACGTTTGACCTCTGTTATTGCCAACAAAGGTTATGTTACAAAGTATTGAGTTGTATTTTTGTTATTGACCAAATACTTATTTTCCACCCTGATTTACGAATAAATTCTTTACAAATCCTACCATGTGGATTCATGGATTTTTTTTTCACATTCTGTCTCTCACAGTTGAAGTGTACCTCTGGTGCAAATTACTGACCTCTGTCATCATTTTAGGTGGGGAACTTGCACAATCGGTGGCTGACTAAATACTTTTTTGCCCCACTGTAGATATGATACAAACCACTGCAGCACAGTACCTGTAATACCTACAGCATGTTCTAATCGCTCTAATAGGATATTATGGTCAACAGTATCGAACGCTGCACTGAGGTCTAGCAGGACAAGCACAGAGATGAGTCCACTGTCAGAGGCCATAAGAAGATCATTTGTAACCTTCACTAAAGCTGTTTCTGTGCTGTGATGAGCTCTGAAACCTGACTGAAACTCTTCAAATAAACCATTCCTCTGCAGATGATCTGTTAGCTGTTTGACAACTACTCTTTCAAGGATGTTTGATATGAAAGGAAGGTTGGAGATTGGCCTATAATTAGCTAAGACTGCTGGGTCTAGAGATGCTTTTTGAGTAAAGGTTTAACTACAGCCAGCTTGAAGGCCTGTGGTACATAGCCGATCATTAGAGATAGGTTGATCATATTTAAGATCGAAGAATTAATTAATGGCAGGACCTCTTTGAGCAGTTTTGTAGGAATGGGGTCTAAAAGACACGTTGATGGTTTGGAGGAAGTAATTATTGAAGTTAACTCAGAAAGATCAATTGGAGAAAAAGAGTCTAACTTAACATCAATGGTACTAAGAGTAGCTGTAGATAATATTACATCTGTGGGATGATTATTGGTCATTTTTTCTCTAATGATAAAAATTTTATTTGTGAAGAAGTTCATGAAGTCATTACTAGTTAACGTTAAAGGGATGGTTGGCTCAAAAGAGCTCTGACTTTTTGTCAGCCTGGCTACAGTGCTGAAGAGAAACCTGGGGTTGTTCTTATTTTCTTCAATCAGTGATGAATAGTAAGATGTTCTGGCTTTGCGGAGGGCTTTCTTATAAAGCAGCAAACTATTTCTCCAGGCTAAATGATGATCCTCTAAATTTGTGACACGCCATTTCCTCTCCAGATTACGAGTCATCTGCTTTAGGCTACGTGTTTGAGAATTATACCACGGAGTCAGGTACTTCTGATTAGAGACCTTAGTTTTCACTGGAGCTACAGTATCCAGAGTCGTACGTAGTGAGGAGGTGAAATTATTAACAAGATAATCGACCTCTGTTGGGGTAGCGTTCAGATAGCTGCTCTGCTCTGTGTTGGTACAGGGCATTGGAGATGATAACAGTGGGTGGATTATATTCTTAAACTTAGTTACAGCACTTAGACACTCCCTAAGGACAGGTGGACGACAGATTATTACAAGTAAGACTGTTTCTTGAGCTTTTGGAGTTCATATTATATAAACACTGTTCCGAACAATTTGACTGAGAGAACTTCGACTGCTCACATTTAAATTTGCTGTATATCCAATTTTGCAGATTTCGGTATGAGCAGCTGGCTCTGTGTACCTTTATTTTGAAGGCCTTTGAAGAACCATCCTGATGTCTCCATTCGGCCTCCTGTTTGGACCCCATTAAGCCTAAAGAATATCATTCCTATCACAGAGTGCCAAGTCGTTTATGAGCACATTGCAATGTGTATATAAAACAGCTTTAATTAATCATTAAACCAAGCATATGCCAACACACAACACAAACCAATGTCCCCAATGGACAAGGGGTGACGCTTCCAAACTGTGTTCAAAGCATTCAAAAATAAACAGAGTGAATCCACGTGTCCTACCACGTCTGATGTGTGCATTGCGCTACGTTCCTCTGTGCCACTGTGATGGTGCCGTTTCCAATATCTCCTTCTCCAACAGCAGTGTCCCACCATGTGAAAGCATCGTCACTCCAAAAGCTGCATCCAGAAATCCTCTTCATTGTCCTGATGTATGCAGTAAAACATGCTTTGATGGGCTGTGATGCGTCTCCAACAAGCCATACTGTGTGCATTTTATTTTAAAACTAAACCAATAAACTTTCCGTTCATACAAAACAAATAATGGATGTATTAACTTACATCGTTTGTAATAAGGACTTAAAGGTGAAAAACTCCCCTTTGAGTTCACCCGTGTCAGGTAAATAACATGCGATCACACCCCCATGCAGTCAGCTGAGGTGCAGGAAAACACCTGCACCACCACAAGAAATAAACAAAACATTCACTTTGACTCTTACAGGTCCATTTCTTTAGCTGAGTGTCAGTGTTTCTGCGTGACCTTGTTTCTCTGTTCAGTAAATCATCATCTCTCTCTCATTCACAGGCCCTTCTGAGGTCACTTATGGCCAAGTTCAAATCACATCTCAGAGACCTGCGGGCAGAAATACTGGTAACCTCTGCAACATCCACTCATACATAGACCATAGGATGAAATCATTGGTGATTCTGGCTCCTTTGAATCAGTTTTTGGAGTGGTTTCCACAAAGGAGCAAATTGTTTCATTGCAAACATGGTTAAAGAAGATCCATGATGGACGACTGCAGCCTCAACAGACCATTTGTTTTGCATTATATTCAGAGGAATGGGCTTTGATTGTAGATTGATAACAAGAAGATCATTTCAAAAAGAGAGAGTAATAAAAGGGTTATTTTACAGAGGTGCTGCTTTAGTGAGGAGGAAGTCATTCACAAAATTTATTAACACCAGAGTTCCACTGTCTGCCGACAGTTGACCAGGGCACATACGCCCACCATTAGGTACACGCTGAATGCTTCCTGACTACACATGCATTTGTTCGGGAGAAATTTAGGAGAGGACTCCACGACAACACCACATTAGTAACAATTTGGGACTTCCTGTTACTGATATCAGTGAGACACATTTTGCTTTCCAGGTTGCAGGGTATCTTCTTTAAGGTGCACGTTTGTGTTAAGCTTTGTGTTCAGGAGTCGAGTACTCCTGAATAGAGGCTTTTGTTTTGTGAGGGGCTACAGTATTCTTGGTGATGTGCAGTTTGTATGGCCCCCATGTGCTTGTATGCATGCCTGACAGCATCATAGACATGGACCTCCTTGGTTTTAAGTCAACTGAGCTTGGGGGCCAGTAACAAGTAACTTTCATTCTTTCACTCAATAACTAATAGCAGTCAGGCTGCTGTTGCCTAGCCTGTAGAGTTCTGTGTGACCCACAGACTGCTGGATCAGTCAGTTAGTACAGGAAACCTGGACCGGCCATTCATTTAAAGGGTCAAAGTTTCTGATTCCAAGGAGTGTTCCCCAACAGATAATGAAGGAACTGGACTGAACCAGTGAGGAGACTCGCCTAGCTCTAACTGCCCATCTCCAGTTATGAGCCTGTTCCCTCTGACAATGACTGCCTGATGTCTGTGAAGGTTCTCAGTGAAGGTTGTGAAGGTTCTCAGTGTGAAGGTTCTCAATGACTGCCTGAGTAACCTTGCAGGTCAAGAGCAATTTAGCATGGGCAATGTAAATGCTTTAGCACATAGTAAGAATCACTTAATTGAATCACCAGAATTGTATCCTAATCTCATAAATGAACTCTATACTGATGCTGATCTCTTTTATTGGTCTTGAGATGAATGAGAGAGGAGGGGAAGACGTACATTCTGGTGATAAACTCCTTTCCATCCTGTGCGCAATAATATCCATGGGGAAAGCAAAAAGCCCTCCAAGTCTTTTGAGACAACAATTCAACAAAAGTTATTTTTATAGATCCAATTGTTATGTTCACAGTGGTTGAACAATGATTTGTCACATCTCACTAAAATCTTCTGATGTTGCTTTCCAGTCCTCATGCCCAGGAAAGTACAGGACGATCTTCGACTCATCTTAAGAGCACTCTTTTATACTTATTGGCTTCGCTTGCTTTCTCTTTTTGAAACAATTACAAATCTTGCCTACTCCTTATGATTACTCCTCTCTTACCTCACCCTGAATCCTTCACTGCTATTGGTACTGTCAGGGTTCCTGGGTGGTTCACCCGGTGTTTTCAGTTCATGTTCAGTCTATGTTCCACAGAGACCACAACTACTAGAAATGCTGTACAGCATTTCTATTCTGTCACTTATTTTTCAGTCTCTGTCCCCAAATATTTTTGGACTTATCTGTTATTTAGGTGGAGTTCTACTGCTCTACCAGTCGTGAAAGATGGCCGACCTCGCCTGAGCCTGGTTCTGTTGGAGGTTTCTTCCTGTTAAATAGGAGTTTTTATACATAACTCTCACGCATAGCCCAAGATGGATGCCTCAGGGGGTATATGAGGTTCATACCTTGCCCAAGGGCATTTCAATATCTAGAGGCAGGAGTTGGTGATTGTACCACCAACTTCCTGATAAGTTCACAATCCTCTCTACATCCTGAGCAACAATATACCTGCGACTAGAGGTGGTAACTAGTGAGGAGTGTAAGGACTCCGTCCAGGAGGCGACTGTGTTAGCTGTACTACAACACACCTTATTAGCTAATTACTGAAGAAAAAAATGATTTCACATTTCTCTAATGTACATTTTTAGATGGTTGAACATAAGTAAGGACCATTTCTACAACGGCTAGATGACTAAATTTGCCTTTTTGAATTATCTCAGTTTCCTGTCAGTGTTTCCAAAGGACTAATGGACTTTATTATAACCTAGTCAAAAGAGTCTCTGTACTTTTACCCACAAGTAAATGATTTTACTGTAATATTAATTAATCTGCTGCAGTAATACTTTTAGAATCTTTAAAAGTGGATTTCATGATGTCGGAGCCCACTAAGGCCACTCCCGATCTCTTGTTATGAATTGACTCTATAAATAAAATTCAAGTGAATGAATCTGTACTCTGTTGTGTTACAGAGTACCCAGCTGATCCAGATGTTGTGTACTCATCAGTGAGAGCAGGTACCTCAGCAGATCCAAATATGAATATGTTAATGTATTTGTATAAAGACACACAACTGATCCAGTGTGCTTCACCCACACAGGAAAATGAAGATAGACAGCTGGAGGAGCTTCACGTCTTTCCAACCTGAATCTTTTATTTTAAGTGTAACTCGAAGTAAGTGTAACTCGAAGCCAGACAGAAGCCAGGCTGCCATATCGCGCCGCGAACTAATAATAATAATTAAGGGAGGATTCAGGGTCACCTGGTCCAGCCCTAACTATATGCTTTAGCAAAAAGGAAAGTTTGAAGCCTAATCTTAAAAGTAGAGATAGTGTCTGTCTCCCAGTGGCGTGTCTAGAAAATTTTTGTTGGGGGGGCCAGGTAGGGGCACAGATTTAGAGAAGGGTGGCAGATTTAATTGGCAGATAATGTTTTAAAAAAAAAATTCTACCAACCGTTAACCATAATTCAATAATCCTATAAACCTAATAACCAAATGCACTTTTAACTCTTATTAGAATGAGATTTTAACCACTACGGTGCAAAGTTTTTAGATACTGCGTTGATAAAGTACAAGAGATACAATCAGTGCTTTGTCAGTGTTTACTCAGCATTCAAGGACAGCAATATTTGCATAGTATTTTTACTGACATGTAGTGCACATATGTTTTGGGCAAAAACATTTTTGAATATTAAAATACGAACATTTGTAACAAACAATTGACAAATTAGCCAATGCCAATGCAAAACTTTCTCTGCCTGTTAAAAAAAGAAGATAATCTTCTCACAAACTGGTGTTTGATTTTGAAACAGGAAAAAAGTGGAGAAACAACTGAAAAGACTAACATTTGAATAAAACCTGAAAGAAAAGTAAATACTTTCTATGCTGCCTTATGGTAAACTTTGGTAATATTGATCAAGAACAACACTGGCTGATGATGAAATACATTCAGCTGGCATGGTGACACTGCCAGTATTAACCTGCAGGGCTGGACCGGGACAGAAAATCGGGCATTTTGACTACAGACCGGCCCACCAGGTATTAAAGCCATAAAGACTTTGAATGAAAACAAACGCTGTGGTGACAGTGATGTACAGTCTTGTTGGTATATGTATGATTTCTATACATTTTACGTCAGATAAAAACTTTGGTTGTAAGATTTAGATAATTATTTAATAAAAGCGAGATATTTGAAATGAGAATAAGAAAGAAAAGTATTTCTTTGCGCCCCCCTCTCCCTGTTAATGCCCTACCTGGCCCCCTGGCAAAACTTTGCTAGACCCGCCCCTGCACAGTTACCAGCTGTCAGCTACATAAAAAAGGATCCTGGTGTTATTTGTCTCTCAGAAACAGTTCATAACTTCAACTCATTCATGTCACCTAAAAGGTAAACCTGTTTCTCCATCACAGCTCTGATGATCCAGTAAGGACATCTCCTGGTTTCATCTTCATGTTTCCCTCTCACCAGATAACCAAACCGACATCATGACCAGCAGCTTTACAGCTGTGGCTCCAGCAAACATCAGCTGATACTAGAAATTAATATTAAATACATTCTAACAACAGCTGATCAAGCTTAAACGACATCTGCTGGTTTCCTCTTTCTGGCGCAAAGTGGGCGATAAATAAACAAGAGAGAAAAGCCGATCAGCTGATCATTGATCAGTTTCATGATTGAAGTAGCAACAGGAGAGGGAGGGTGAGAGGATGAGAGAAGAGGCAGCTGTGCCGCATAAAGACAGAATAAATCCAGCTTTGTCTTTTTCCATTCTAGCTAAAGTCCGGGATAAACTGCATCTCTTTTCAGCTCAATACGAAACGTGTAATATTTTCTCTGAATGAGGGACCATTCCATTTTTTTAAGGAGCCGTTGGCAACTCTACTAACTAACCTTATGAATAAAATAAAGTTCACTATCAGTAACATCATAGCACCACCCAGCTGTATAAAAACTCCGTCAAGCTGGCTAGAACGCAGTATGAGTTATTGCAACTGACAGTAAAAAGTCAGCAACATGAAAATAAACTCCACCTAAACTTAGTTCATATCTGACCCAGATAGACTGCAGGTCATAACTTCTTACCTGAAGTTCAGTTCACCTGACACTCGGACTGGCGGCTGCCTCGGGGCTCTCCTCCTGCCTCCCCTTCCCTCATCCACCTGTTGCCTCTGTGGAAGCCCCGCCATAGCCACCACCAAACAACTGAGTTATTTTTACACATCGACCTGCATCTGGCCAATCCACCACCTCTCATTGTTCATGTCGTTACAAAAAAAATAAAAAATAAGTCAAATAAGCCCGATGGCCAGTCCAGCTATGTTAACCTGCAACCAAATCTGCAGCTCCATACAGCAATGTTACGACTTAGATTATATCTTATAACTCATAACTCTTATGTTAGCTGCCCTCAGTAGCATACTGTCTGAAATATTCCACAGCTGCAATAATTCTTTAAGTGTTATTTTTTCCTTGGGATTCTAATTTCACCGAAGTTTACTAAACTCAACAAACTTAATATTACTTACCGGGAGGCCAGCGGTTCTAGTGCCTGGACTGAGTTGTGCCTGTGGGGCATAGAGAGCTTCTGACGAAACACCCAATCATCGTGTGGCACAACCACAAAAACCTTGCACACCTTCAAGCTGCAATGAGACTCAATGTCTGGCAAGCCAGATGGTCCCTGTTTTTTCTCATTTCAATTTCACCATCACTTACAGACCCGGTTCTCAGAATATCAAGCCAGACGCACTGAACCGCCAAAACTCCATCACTGAGCAACGTCCAAGACCACCATCCTGTCCCCTGTTCTTTGCTCTCCAACCTGGGAGATGTAGTCAGCCATCCATGAAGCTCTACAGGCTGAACCTGACCCAGGAACTGGAACCCCTGGCCTCCTCCCATGTTCAAACTAGAGAAAGAGCTAATTAAATCCACTGGGCCCAGACCCCAAAATTTACGTTATCCATGAGCCAATCACACAATCTCGTTTCTGTGATGGTGGTTTTGGTGGAAATCCCTGTCTGAGGATGTCTGTGAATATGTTTCTACCTGTTCAATCTGCACCCAGAACAAGTCCACTAACTTACACCGACAGGATTATTCAGAACAGGCCCATAACTTAATGATCTCATTTGTCACCCATCTCTCTCCTTTCGAGTTGACCCTGGGGAACCAACCACTTGTGTTCCCTGCAATTGAAGTTGATCAAATTATTGGTGGGGACAATTCAATAATCACTGGATATTGGTGGGGACATGTCCCTTCCGTCCACGCCAAATCTACGCCCTTGCCACACCTTGTACATTTATAATGGAAGGGAAATGGACTTGTCGTGCCTCCTGAAGTGTCATGGTCCTTGGTCATTTGACCCAGTGTTTTGCGTTCTTAGTGCAGGCTGAGAGAGGTGGACCAACTGATTGAGTTCAGTTGGTTAAGAAGTCTTTGATCCAGGAGTAGGTGGTGGGGGGTATGAAGGTGATGAGAATGTCTGGTACTATGGTGCTGAACACTGAGCTGTAGTAAAAAGAAAGAAAAGTGCATAGCTCTTCCTGTATTCCAGATGGCTCGGCGTTCTGTGAAAAGTGAGAGTGATGGTGAACACCATGTCAGAACATAAGGGTGTCCATAAATGCACGTGTAATCGTATCATCAGATTTGTGGCTGTATGTTCGCGAATCTAGGGTGAAAGCAGGTGCTGGGCTGTCAACTGAGAGTCTGGGGATGATGGGCACAACTTGCCCATCAACAGGGTTAGGTCACTGAGCTGGTCAAAAAACTCCTTGGTTGCAGGGTGGATGCAGTTTGCCCTGAGTTCATGAAGGCTTTTATGCTTCGGCTGCTGCCCCCGTGACCCAGCCCCATATGAGCAGGAGAAAATTAATGGATGGATTGAATTTTAATAAATATTTGATATGCCAAATAGTATGTGGCAGGCAGGATTTAGACCCAGATGCAGGACATGTAGAAAGTGAGGAAAACATAATGCTTAATAGGAAGATAAACTAAACACAGGACACAAAGAACCACAAAAAAACAAAAGAAAACAGGAGGAGAATAAGGAGATAAGAGAAAATTGACACAATTAAACTGGGGAGCAAGGAGAACAAAAGCAGGAACACAGAGGGGGACTGCTTACTGCATAATCAAGATACACAGAGACTCAACGGAAAAATAATCTAGGAAGTAGGAACTTCGAGGCAGAATACAAATAAAGACTGATGGAAGACAGACTAATATCATTTTTATACTTCTATTGACATCAAGAAAAACAGAAAGAATGTGACTGATAGAGTAAAACTCAAATAATGTGTACAGAAATGGAGATTAAAAACCCACAAAGAAACTCAAAACCATGGGTTCAAGACATGTTTCAGTGCTTTTTAGGACTTTCTTTTTTCTCAAATACACTGTGTCATCCTTTGCCTGTATAAGCTAGTTCAGGTGGACCAAATCCTAATCCGGCCTGATCACTAAAATGGTAAGAGCAGCACTTCAGTTCACTGTTTGGAGTTTTGAAACTCTCAGCAAACAGACTTCACGCTGACCAACACTCAGTTCATCAGAGACCAATCATGATTGTTAGTTTGTGTCATTGTGAAGATTCATGACTTCTTCTAAAGTCTTAGAGTCAACTACAGCTGACTGTGAACTAGAGCTGGGCGATAGAACGATAACGATATGTATTGCGAAATAACTTTTTCTCAATAAAAAAATTAAACTATTGCGATAGACCTCATCTCTCTTGTCCTCTTAAAAAAAAAGAAGAACAGCCGATCCAAATTAGGTAACGCAGAGTCGAACCAATCACAGCCGCAGCGTCACGTCACATGACTTGTTACGTACAGCACAAGTGCCAAGCCGCACATGTGTATTTGTTTGGGAAGCAGCCAGCCGCCGTGCCGCCCGGGTAATAGAGAATAGAATAGAATAGAATAGAATAGAATAATCCTTTAATTGTCCCACAAGGGGAAATTTGGTTGTAACAGCAGCCAAAAAGACACATATACAAACAAACAGGACACAGGACACAGAACAGAAACATACACAATTTTTCTTACATATTTTTTCTTAAGGACAATGGTTACTATATACAGAGTACTGTACAGTTATTAAATTAAATAAAATATAACAACAGATAAGAGGCAAACCAGGTTGTAGTATGAATCGGTTAATTAACTTATTGCAGTTACAGCGCAGATGTAAACATCTGTGTTTGTTGGGAGCAGTTCTGATTGTGCAGTCTGACAGCTGCAGGGAGGAAGGACCTGCAGAAACGCTCCTTCATGCATCGAGGATGCAGCAGTCTGTCACTGCAGCAGCTCTGGAGCAACATCTACATGCATGGGGGAGACTCTGTCCATCAGAGATGTTATTTTGACCAGAGTCCTTCTGTCTTCCACCACCTGCCCTGGGTCCAGGGTGCATCCCAGAGCAGAGCTGGCCTTCCTGATGAGTTTATCCAACCTCTTCCTCTCAAACTGCTGCTCCAACATACCACACTGTAAAAAATGACAGATGCCACCACAGAGTCATAGAAGGTCTTTAAAAGCGCTCCCTGGACTCCAAATGACCTCAGCCGCCTCAGCAGGTAGAGTCTGCTCTGACCCTTCCTGTAAAGAGCATCAGTGTTGTGGCTCCAGTCCAGTTTATTATTCAGGTGAACACCCAGGTACCTATAAGAGTCCACTATCTCAATGTCCACCGGTGTCAGTGTGGTGGGTCTGCGTTTCCGGAAGTCCACCACCAACTCCTTGGTTTTCCCGGCGTTGATCAGCAGGTGGTTCTGCTGACAGGTGAGTCAGAGCTCGGTGCAGGAGGTAGATGATGACGTCCTCCACCCCGATGCCAGGCTGGTAAGCAAACTGCAGCGGATCCAATGAAGACCTCACCAGGGGGCGCAGAAGATTGGTGCAGATGGGTGCAGATGGTTTAGAACCAACCTCTCGAGGGTCTTCATCAGGTGCGATGTCAGGGCTACCGGCCTGTAGCTAATGAGGTCCTTGGGATGGGAGGTCTTTGGTACCGGTACCACACAGGAGGTCTTCCACAGCTGTGGTACTTTCCCCAGTGACAGGCTCAGGTTGAACAGATAACCTAGGATGCCACACAGTTCATCTGCGCAGCATCTCAGGAGCCTGGAGCTGATGTCATCTGGACCTGCAGCCTTCTGCACCTTGATCTTGATCTTGCGAAGCTCGTTCCTCACTTGAAGTGCTGAAATAGAAAGAGTGGATTTTGGGGGAGGGGGGGTGTATGTTGGAGTCCACAGAAGCCGGGGGTGGGTGTAATGACTGGGAGCTGGGAGGTGTGAAGTCCTGAGATGAAGGACAGGCAGTCCCTGAAGATGAAGGAGATTGCAGCAGGGGGGACGATGCTGTGGGAGGGGTGGGTGTTTGATCAAACCTATTAAAATATTTATTTAGGTCATTCACCCACCCCAAGTCTCCTGCAGCCTGGGGGGCTGGTTTTTGTCCTGGGATTGTCTTCAGGCTGTTCCAAACACCTCTGATGTTGTCCTGTTGCAGCTGCTCTTCCATCTTCCTCCTGTAGTTTTCCTTTCCTTGCCTTTCCCAAATCAAAAACCCTGGATTAACGGAGATGTTCGCGCGGCACTGGCGGCACGGAACACCGCCTTTGCCTCCGCGAACACATCGGACTACAAACACGCACATTACCAACTCCGGAAGACGATCAAAGCAGCCAAACGTGAGTACAGGGACAGGGTGGAGCAACAGTTTGACAACCCTCGGAGTATGTGGCAGGGACTAAACACGATCACAGACTTTAGAGGGAAAACCAGCACACCGCAGACCACGGCCTCTCTGTGTGAGGATCTAAACGTATTCTACGCTAGATTCGACACAGCGAACACCATGAGACCGGACAGTGTGCGCACCGCGGATGACGTCAGTGCGCACGCTGTGTCTGAGGAGGATGTGCGGAAGTGCTTCAGGAAGGTGAACGCACGCAAAGCTACTGGTCCGGGCGGGATTCCCGGCCGCGTCCTCAAGTCATGCGCGGCTCAGCTGGCTGGAGTGTTCACGCACATCTTCAACCTTTCCCTCTCTCTGTCTGTAGTCCCAGCCTGCTTCAAAATGGCCACCATCGTCCCTGTACCCAAATCCTCCACCATCTCCTCATTGAACGACTGGCGACCTGTAGCCCTGACCCCCATCGTGAGCAAATGCTTCGAGAAGCTGGTCAGGGACTTCATCCGCTCTGCGCTACCCGACTCACTGGACCCTCTACAGTTTGCATACCGCCACAACAGGTCCACTGATGATGCCATAGCCCTGACACTACACACTGCCCTGTCACACCTGGAGAAGAGAGACACGTATGTGAGGATGCTGTTTGTAGATTACAGCTCAGCATTCAATACCATCGTTCCCTCGAAGCTGGACAGGAAACTGCAGGATCTAGGACTGAGCAGCTCCCTCTGCAGCTGGATCCTTAGCTTCCTGTCTGACAGACGCCAAGTGGTCAGACTGGGCAGCATCACCTCATCCCCCATCACACTGAACACTGGTGCTCCACAGGGGTGTGTACTGAGCCCTCTCCTGTACTCACTCTACACCTACGACTGCACAGCCACTAACAGCTCCAACATCATTGTGAAGTTTGCGGACGACACTACAGTGGTGGGTCTTATCACCAACGGTGATGAGACGGCTTACAGGGAGGAGGTCAGCGCCCTGACCCACTGGTGTCAAGACAACCATCTCACCCTCAACGTCGCAAAGACAAAGGAGTTGATAGTGGACTTCCGGAGGTGCAGAGAAGTACACACCCCCATCACCATCAACGGCGCTGCTGTGGAGAGAGTGAGCAGCTTCCGGTTCCTTGGTGTACATCTGTCTGAGGATCTTACGTGGTCAGTACACACAAACAAAACAGTGAAGAAGGCGCAGCAGCGCCTCTTCTTTCTCAGGAGACTGAAAAGATTCGGCATGAGCCCCCGCATCCTCAGGACCTTCTATCACTGTGCCATTGAGAGCATCCTCACTGGATGCATCACCACCTGGTATGGCAACAGCACCGCCTACAACTGCAAAGCTCTCCAGCGAGTAGTGCGGTGCTCTGAACGGATAATTGGAGGTGAGCTTCCCTCCCTCCAAGACATCTACAGGAAGCGGTGCCTGAGGAAAGCGGGGAGGATCATCAAGGACTCCAGTCACCCCAGCCATAAACTGTTCAGACTGCTTCCATCAGGAAGGAGGTTCTGCAGCATCCGGTCCCGTACCAGCAGACTGAGAGACAGCTTCTTCCACCAGGCCATCAGACTGCTGAACACGTCATAGACACCTCAGCTTCACTACTGGAACTTTAACATTATGCACTCCACACTGTACAGTAATGCCACTGTTTTGCACATATTCAACTCTGTATATTTTATATATTTTATTATTATTATTATTATTATTATTATTATTTTTATTTTTTTTTACTATTTAATTTGTAAAAATGTGCATACACACACACACACACACACACACACACACACACACACACACACACACACACACACGTAGGAAAATATTTAGTATACACATCCAGAAATGCATACACTATTATATATTGTACATATATTTATTAGTTTCAGGTTGGCCATTCTTGTATTTTGCTCGTTTGTGTTGTTGTGTTTTGCACATCTCTGTTGCTTGTGGGGCTCGCACACAAGAATTTCACTCGCATGTGCTGTGCCAGTGTGCCTGCACATGTGATGTGACAATAAAAGTGATTTGATTTGATTATCTTCCATTTCAGCTTCTTCTGAACAACTCTCAGCTCCTGTTTGTCTCCAGATCTAAAGACTCTTATTCTCCTTGAGTAGAGCCTTAATTTCAGGATTTATCCATGTCTTGTTGTTAGAAAAACACCGTACCTTTTTGATGGGTACGGTGTTGTCCACACAGAAGTTCATGTAATCCGTAATGCAGTCTGTGATGCTGTTGAGGTCATCCTCCAGGGGGCTGCAGAGGTTGTCCCACACAGTAGAACGGAAAAAGTCCCTCAGGGCCTCTTCAGTCTCTGCCGACCATTTCCTTACTGTGAGTTTCACAACTGGTTCTCTGTGTACCAGAGGTTTATACACAGGCTGGAGAAAAAAAACCTCTAGTATGGAGGAAATGAGTGTGCCGACTAGAGAAAAATCAACCGAGCGTGACCGAAGAGAAAACCGATGATGGTTCCAACGCCGGAGAGATTGTCGAACAGAAGAGTCATAGAAGTTCCGTAGTGTGAAGGTATTTCGGCTATTTCAAGTCTGACAAAAAACAGAGCAGCTGCACTGTAAATGTGCCGAAAGCAAGTCTGGAAATACAATAAAGCGGTGCAGCTCAGTCTCTGACTGGAAGCGCTAATTCGTCATTCGGCTTTTGTCAGACTAAAGTAACTGTTAAAACTGTTTGAAAAGCTCAGCTATACAACAAGGAGAGATTGAGAATTTCCTTTTAGTTCTCAGTTTATTTGATGTTGACAAAAGTTAGTCAGTTTTGTCTGTTCTTCTGTAAAACAAACTAAGATTTATTTTTAGAATTAATATTTTGTTTCTAAGTGGAATTGACAGTTTAGTCTGTTTCGTTTGTTCTATTTTGAAACTTAAACGCTTTAGCGCTTAAAGTCTCATGTTCCTTAAGTACATCTACCCTGTTGAACTTATTATGGGAAATAAATATTTAAAAACAAGCTGCTGATTATTTCACATTTTACTTGTGAGCAACGGCACATTTAAATCTTACAAATATAGTTATTTGGCTGATATCGTGATAGATATCGTTATCGCCTGAAATGAAAACAACATATCGTGATATGAAAAAATCTTATATCGCCCAGCTCTACTGTGAGTATTAAAAGCATCCCCACTTCCACAATAAGAAAAGCTTGACATGTGACGGTAGAGCGGAGATAGGCTGGCAGCTCTGAGCATCATCTCACATAGAAACGCGAGTAGATCATCAGATCCTCATGAGTAAAATCTGACTGTCACCCTCAGAGAGCTTCAGGTGAATGACTTTACCTGGTTAGTTCAGGTGAGCCATACCTCTCAGTTTCTTCAACAGAACCACACCTCCAACCAGGACCAGAACCAGGACCAGGACTACAGGGAGCACCAGGAGATAAAGAGGAAGGGAGGAGGAAGAGTCTGGAGAGGAAGAGGAGGGAGGGAAAGTGGTGAGAAGAAGAGGAGAGGTTGTGGTACGAGGAGGATCTGCAGGAGAGATGATGATGAGATGATGAGAGATGATGAAGATGATTCAGTCAGTTCATTATCAGGTCAGCAGGTTAGTTTGTCTTTAAACAGGAAATGATGTCAGTGCCCTGACCTCTGACCCTCAGTCTGCTCTGAGGAGAAGGTGGATGAATATCAGTATAACACCAGTAGAGACCTTCATCAGACCGCTGGACGTTAGAGAGAATCCACTTTCCTTCAGGTCCAGATCCAAGTGTAACATTATCTCTGAAGAAGTGAGACTTTCGTCTTTCTCCCTCTTTGGGTGTACAGCACAAAGTGACATCACTTCCTGTCATGACAGGAAGTGCAGGAATCTCCAGGATCACATCTTTGCCTGTCCAGCAGAGACACAAACAGAGTGACACAGAGACAGACAGAAACAGAGACACAGCTGGAACATCTGTCTGTACCTGAGACACTGATGGAGACTTCTTCACTCTGATGTCCAGATGAGCTTACACACAGGAAATTTCCACCAGTGGAGAGACTGAGACCGAGAACACAGAAGGAACTGTTAATCCTACTAAACTCTGAACCAGCTGCTCCACAGTCCTCAGTGAGTCCTCCTCTGGTCCTCTTCACTGTCCATCCATCAGCTGTCTGTCCATCATCAACACAACTCAGATACACTGAAGATCCACTGAAGAACTGCTGAAGGTTTGGACTGACAGACAGAGACACTGGAGGACACACACACACACACACACACACACACACACACACACACACAGTAAGTGTATTTGTGTTCTTTTGGAGTCTCACTGATGGTTTTCACATCATCAACTCACCTGCAGAAACAGTCGGTGCAGACAGCAGCAGCACACACACACCTGCAACAGGAGGACAGAGGTCACTAAAGGTTAGAGGTCACAAGGTCAGAGGTCACTAAAGGTCAGAGGTCACTAAAGGTCAGAAACAGTTCCAAATGGAGGTTTGTTCATCTTGAGCCAAACACTCCATGTTGGGAAACGTCCCAGAACAGGTTGTGGACGACAGGAAGTCATCAAGAAAACTAACTTGCAAGTGTCTGTTGAAAAGGTCTTTAAATAAACCACGCTCTGACAGCAACCCTGAAGCTGGGCACACATTTCCTCAGGAGACAATGTGAGTCTGCTGGGTCCATAATGAGGTCAAGTTCTGCCATGGTGGCTGCGTGGCTGGCAGAGGAAAGACCCAAATGTGAACTCAGAAACGGGAATGCTGAACTAATTATTGGCTTTAACAAACTAAAATAAGTGCAAAATAACAAAACTAGGAAGTCTGACCTTTGCATCAATGTCCCCGAGTCTCTCCGGCTGACTCTAAATTGTTTTTGTGTTCGCTCTCCCTCTCTCTTCTCCTCGCTGTCTCCTCCCTGCCTGGGCGGATGTCAATATTGGGCTCCGGCCTTTGATGCACCTGCTCTGACTAGTCCTGTCTCCTTGGCCAGTATTCAGGGTTTGTGGCTCAGAGTGTCTCATCGCTGGATCGTTGAACACCCTGAGTTCATGCAGCCTCGGCTAAACTTTGCTCGTTGTATATTTCTGGCTCGTATTAACACTTGTCTTTGTATAAAGATTCCCGGACTTGTCTGAGAACCTCTCCCTGGACCCCTGAGTGTGGCAGTGTGAAGTGCAGTGAAAGCACGAGTGGCAGAAGAGGAGAATGTGTGAGCGGAGGAAGTGTGGATGTGCGATTTCAGGTGAGTTAAATAAATGTGTGGTTTTTTTAACTCGGTGCTCGCTGGTGTTTCAGCAGCAGATACGTGTTTGAGGAAGGTGGGCCAAAAATAGTTTTTTGTGCAGTTATAGAGTTTCCCCTCTACCAAGGGGAAACTCATTGTGTGTTCCCGCCACCAGCCAACACATCTGCAGTCAATTAATCACCTGCTGCTCCTTGGTCTCTGGTGACTATTTTCAGATGGCGGGTCGGCGTTTCTCATCCCTGGATTGTTGCGTGACTCTCTTCAGTGTTGCTCAGCTCTCTCATGGTAATTTCGTTCGCAGTATCTGTTCCTGGCTTGTGACTTTCTTCTCTTTTGTATAAAAATGTCCCTGGACCCATCCCTGCCTGGTTCCTCCAAAGTGCTGACATTAGTGACTGGAGAGGATTGTTGTTGCCCTTCCCCAACCGAGGAATCCCTGGACCCTTTGGCTGCTGTTTGATATCATGTTTGTGTTTGTGTATCACGAATATTGACATCAAACTGATCACTTGACCCATATTACGTTTCTTGCTCTTCGAGTGACTCAACAAATGGCGAAATGAAAATCCAAACAACAACAATGCTGTTTTTTAGAGAGTCTCAGCTACATGTGTGTTTATTTCATATTTTCAGTTGTTTCCCTTCATGGATAAACAAACTCTAAATCGGTTTCAGTTGTGTACTGATGAACACAACAATGGACATAAGGAGCTTCTTTCAAAGAATCAGAATCAGAATCAGAATGGGGTTTTATTGCCAAATGTTGAGCAGGTTTACAACATTAGGAAATTGCTGCGGTGCTTCAGTGCAAACATAGTGTCATAAATAGCACTTAAATAGACATGAAAAAATAAAAGTAGGGATAAGAATTAAGAGTGCTACGTTGAAAGATATATACATGAGTGCAGGTGGTGATCAGTGCCAAACATGGAACGATGCAGTGAACACAGCGTAGGGTCATGTGTTAAAAAAAACTCAGGTAGATGTTATTTTATATATTATGCTTTGGATGTTGTTCAGTATATTTCTATGCAAAACCAGAGGAACTTCAATACACAGCAGGATATTCACAGCTGAAACCAGATATTTACACTGGAGAAAACAAAAAAAACCAATTTTTACTGTTAAAAAGAGTAAACTTGTTTTGTTTTAGATAAATACATGTTGAAATATCTTTTGAATTAGTTAAATGTCAGAATAAAGAGACAGAGCTTCCATTTTTTTTATCACTTTCATCAAATTTAGGAGCACATGTACACTAAGTTTATTGTTAATTAATAAGAAACTGCAGACGATTCCATTCTGAGCTGAAGAAGCTTCTGATAGGTTAGTAGAGTCCATGTGAGTAAACTGGTGGCACAGCTGTGGATGCATATAAGGAAAAACACAGAGCCTGGCTGCATCCCAATTCAGGGTCTGCAGCCTTAAGGCCGCATTTCAAGGCCGATTACGTCACAGCGGCGCGCCGAAGCCTGTCCCAATTCAAAGGCTGCTCGAAATGCGTCCTTCATTTCCCTGAAGTTTAAGGCTGTGGCAGTGTAGACTTCGTGGCCCAACATATCCCAGAATGCATAGCGCAGCAATGGGTGTGGATAAATTTGCAGAAAAAAATGGCGGCTGACGGCAGAAGCGGAGCGGCCGAAGAGTACACTTTAAGTACTGAATATTATGTCACTTATTTATGTGCAAATGTTTAATAACGAAGAACATTAAAACATTCCTGTTGGTCACATGTCGGCAAAGTCATGTGACGTTAGTGACGTTTGTACTAACTTGGTTTTAAAGCCTTTCAAATATACGCCGTTCAGTAGCTGAGCTTCATCTTACAGAGAATGATCAAAGCTCATGTAGAAACAAACACATGAACTAAATATGTTCTCCTTCATTTCTGTCAAACAAAGCTATGACACGTTTCCAGCTGTTAGTATCATGGTTGCTAGGCAACCTGGGCAGCGCAACGAAGGCTTTTTTTTTAAACTTTATTGACAAACAACAGTATCAGCACAACGGAGGCTAGACCGTCCCATTACACAAGCCTCGCACTTCCGGCCTTAGCGGTCTTTGAGTACGCGGCCCTTGAGGATCGTTAGGCTGCAGACCCTGAATTGGGATACAGCCCCTGTTTCTGTGACATGGGGAAATCAAGAGATATACCATAAGAACCATAAGTGTGGCTCAATTTGGTGCCATTTGTAATTAAGAAATACAGATAGTTTCTCTCTTTACTCTTAAAGTTAACAAATATGTTTTTTATATTTATCAACCTAAAAAAATAAACATTTAGTCTGATTTGATGTTACAATTAAAAAAGTGTTTTTATCTGAAGAGTAAATATCTGGTTTCAACTGTTGTAACACTGTTGGTGTTTGGCTTGATTGTCAGCACAGAGGGAGAGAGAGAGATGAACAAGAGCAGGTGAGACACATGTTAGTCACATGGTTGTTAAAACTCATCAGAACATGTGTCTCGTACCTAGTGTTTCTTTTTAGATGCCATTTGTTACTTTTCAAATTCTGTATTTATTAAGTTCTGCAGGCTTGTTTGCACAACAAGGATAAATAATTATATAAACTCCTGAATCAAAATAGTGGACTTGAATTAAAAAACAAGTGTAGTGCAGGTCTATGATGATTTTTAGTGCTGCTATCATCTAGTTCTGATTCTGGGTCTGTCTTGGTTAAGTCCTCAGTAGTCCTGATTTTGAACTGTTGTAGTCCTGTTTTAATTCCGGATCAGTTCTGGGTCTGGTTGAATTGGGGTTTAGTCCTCGTGTCTTGATACAGCCCTGACCTTGTTCTGCCTTGCTGCTTAATTAAAAAACTAGTTTAAGGTGTCCTGCACATGTGATATATATTTTTCCTATATGAAGTCATTCTTTTTTGAACAAAACTCAAAACAGCCCAATAAATCTACCAGTCATTTCAAAAGCATCAGCTCTAACAGCCGTGCTTAGAGATTTCATTTCCTTTCACTGCTCAGCTCTCACACAGTGGCTCAGCTATGCTTCAGTCCCTCTATATTGTGGCCAATCACATGCGAGGATATAGAACAATATCATTATGTGAAAAACAGAGAGGGTGAGAGACGCGTCAGTCAAGTGGAGCGTGCGTCTGTCCTCTCAGTAAAGGAGTGAGACGGGGCGGTGAGGAGGGCTGCGCGGGTGCATCGCAAAAACACAAATATGCCTGACACCCGTGAACGAAGCAGCATCTGGCTGCACTTTAAAGACTTTTCTGTCTCGACTTGGTCTCGGTCTTGATTACAAGTCTAGTACAGATACCATTATCTAAATCTGAAGGAAGGGGAAACATTCGACAGGATTGTGTACTTGGTGTGGTGTTATGGAAACAGTTGAGCATGTATTTATTAACTGCAGGAGCAGGGCTCTAGACAAACTTTTTGCCATGGGCGTACCGGTACGCCTAACTTTTTAAAGTTAGGCGTACCGGCACAAATTTATAATAATTGATATAATATAATGTGTTTTTCTGGATACACTGCTGCTTTTTCAGCATTCAAAGATTGATGACACCGTGTCAGAGCACTGGCTATGAATTTCAGAAGCATCAGGCCTTAACAGAAAAGTTAGCAATAGTTCTTTTCCTATTACAGCTACATCCACTTCTGTCGTGCCGAGGCTGCTCATAGGGCTGGGTATCATCACTGATTTCTATAATCCATTCGATTCCGGTTTTCAAAGTCCCGATTCGATTCAACTTAGCCTCAGACAGTCAGAAATATTATAATTCTGATCATTTATCAGTACTGACTTCATCAGAATTGTGAACATCACAGCAGATGCCTTTGTGTGAAAGTAACTGAGAATAAAACACAGAAAAACATGAAGGAGATTTTCCTGGTCTGGCTTTTTATAGCAGATAACCTTAAAAATATTCTACAATGTTCTGCATATAAAGTTTAAATTTCTTCAGTATTGAACAACAGAAAAAAACAGGCTTTCTTGTCCGAGGTCATTTAAGTGAAAAAGAAAAAGACAGCAGCCACAGCGCTGTAAACAACGGTAGACTGGTGGGTAATAAGCGAATGAATAATACAGAAAACAGAGATTGGAGACAGAAACTGTTCTTGAAGTACAGAGAGAGATGGAGAGAGAGAGCTAGCTGTGCATGGATGTGATTTTAATAGTCGTGGAAGCAAAACAGCAAAATTCATGACGACATTGATCAAATGTGAAGTGCAGTTTGCTGCTTCTTTTGCTGCTGGCTCGGTGAATTTTGGTTGGAGAGACAAAACCTGCAGCTCAGAATCAGCGCAAAAAGACGTAAACACAGCGCGGACGCATCAGGATCGCTAAGCTCTGACAGCGTGTCCATCTACGGGCCGTCGGGTGAGAAAGCCGAGAAAGACAAAGTTGATTCTGATGCGTCGGGTCTGTGTTTACGTCTTTGTGTGGAGTCCGTGTACCTGCTCTCATCTGCTGTTTGGTTGTTGTTGAAATGGTTTTGTGAGCTTTAATCTGAGAATCTGGCGTTTCTGGCAAAACACAGTTATATTTAAAAGTCGATTCAGGATTTAATGAATTGATATCGCTTTATTCAAGCTACTCACCTCCCACTTCCACCTGCACTTTCAACTGGACCACGGCCAATCAGAGAGGTCCCGCCCCTGACTATCTCTGATTGGTTTAGTCCACGATAGGGGCAAAATGTGTGTCTGATGTTGACCACAGGGAAGGCTGCAGATTTTTTTTTTTTTTTTTTGCTACCCGAACAGTTGGTCATACAGGTGCAACCAAATATTTTTTTTTAGTCGCACCACTGAAAAATTTGGTCGCATTTGCGACTAAATTGGTCGCACTCTAGAGCCCTGTGCAGGAGGCATGGTAACTACAGGAGAATGATGAGGGTAGAAATGGCAAACACTGGGGAATTCAGGTTTGAGAAGGTGGTTGAATGGATGGGAAAGGAGTGGTTCTTCGGTTTCTGAGCAATACAGGATTATTTAAGAGGATTTAGAGAGTTAGATGTGATGTTAGATAACTCCAGGGGGTGGCAGTAATGCAACTTCTGTGAATGCAAGCTGCTGTTAAAATGGAAGAGGAGGGAGAAGAGTCTTTGCCTCGTAACTCTTGCCAACCACTTCAAGGCTCCTACTCTGAACATCACCCAGTGCCTGGTTCCCCATTCCTCATCCTTGACAGCCCTAAGACTCCTTCATATAACGCCCCACTGCCCCTTTATGACTTTGAGCCCAAGCCCTAGCTCGTGTGGTGATTTTGCATTGTAGTGACTCATTGTAATGTGCATAGCATTTTCGTTAGTGCTGCTGATGGTAGCTCATAGTATTGTTCCACAGATCATAGTGATTTTCTCATAGTCTTGTTCATAGCGTTTTCCTTCATGCTGCAGATAGTAATTCACAGCTTTGTTTCATTGAGTGCAGGTAACGTCTAGTTATCTGTTTGCTTCATGCACGGTGATGTGCTACCTGCTAACTCGTCTCAGAGCCAGTGTTTGGGCTCTCGCCTTCAGTTCATGTTTTACTTGCCAAGAGTGTTTTTGTTTTCATTGCTTATGTCACTCTCGTCTTCCTACAATAAACTTCTCTTAATACTACACCCTCGTGTGTCCGGGTTTGTCTGCAGCTGAGTCTAGTCCTGTGCTTTGGGCAGTGCGACCATGACAAATGGACTCAAACCCAGGACCTTCTTACTGTGAGCCAAACCACATGAAATGAATGATAAAAAACCTTCTAGTGGAAGAAGATTAAATAAGGGGCATGCAAGAAATATCTGAAAAGGTTTTAGGACTTTTCTGAACTGTTTGCACTTGTTTGTTAAAAAATATTTATACAAACCTAAAATTGGTGAAAAATATCTTGAAATAAAACAACAAATGTCACGTGAATGATTATGTTATTATGTAAAATTATGTCTTTGTAGCGTCACAGAAATGTAAGATTTTACAAACTGAAGCAGAAGTCGTTGTAATGTAAACTTGACTTCCTTTAATGATGCAGTTTCATAAGGCAAAATTAATAAAAACTAATAAATGAATAAACTAATAAATTCTTGTAAAAGGTGGATGTAGCAACCCATTAAAAGTACAAAATCCTGTCAGACAGCTTGCACACAGTGTGCAGTCAGAGGGCGTTGGTAAGTCTCCAGAAATGTGTCCTCCTCTTTGTGTGTGTGTGTTGGAGTGAATGAATATTTGACTTACCGAGGAGTGGAGAGACAGATGGGGTCTTCATCTTGTCTGGACGTCGACTAAACGTCTGGACGACAGCCCGAGACCATCTCCTTCATCACTTCCTCTGTAGCACACTTAGTGATTCGCTGGCTGAAAAAGTCGCCATGCTACTGTGATGAATTCACGGTGAGGGCGGAGCACCTTTAATGGGCTGCAGCCTGCAGTTTCTGTGAACAAAGACAGAACATCATCCGCCCCCAACACCTGCTGCAGATGCTGCAGCCATGTGCTCAGCTCAACATGTCGAGATTCCCAATTTCTGTACCTCTCAGGTGAATTTAAGAACCTTTCCACAGCTGCTGCTGTGTTATAGCATTAAATAAATAAAATGTAATTGAACTCAAGCTCACGTTAAAGATCAAATGAAACTTTATGTACCTGAAACATGAATCCTGCAGCAGTGAAAACTAGGGATGGGTATCGTTTAGGTTTTATCCGATACCGGTGCCAAACCGGTACTTTTGAAACGGTGCCGGTGCTTAAACGGTGCTGAACCGGTGCTTAAAGAATGGAGAACACAAACTTTGTCCAAAAACCTCTCATGTTCAGCTGTTTTTTGTAAAAAGATAACAATGTTAGCCTTTTCTGCAGCTATGGGGCATATATGGTATCACTCTTGGCTGGAAGCAGTGCTTAAACAATGGAAAAAACACAAACTTTGTCCAAAAACCTCTCATGTTTAACTGTTTTCCACTTTTTCTTTGGTCATTTTAGCCTTTTTGTCCAGGGTGAAGGGAGTATCTGCCATCAAACAAGAAGACAGCCGCATGTAGCTCAACGTAAATTACACTCGAACAACATTAAGCTACTCACGCAGAGAAGAACGGCTGCTGCTGCATCATCATCCTCATCATTTCTGCTACACTGGCAGGGCTAGGGGCCAGGACTCTCCTCTTCGGGTTTTTGGGGGATGTTGCTAACTCCGGGTCGATAACAGGCACCACACCCACAGTAGATGTGCTCGGTGTGAGGTCTCGCAGCAAGCTATCAAATACGGCGCATTTCTCAAACAAAAAAAACAAACGCTATGCGTCGCCAGGTGTTTCATCAGATTTGAGGTGTTACCTCCTTTGACAGTATCACAGTATCAGCTTAAAGCACTTGTTGCTGCTGAGTTTGCATCTCTTGCTGTGAAGTACAGCCAGACTTTGACCGCTTCGCCTTGGACATTTTTAATCTGTAGCTCTGCTCTAACAGAACGTACGTACCTGGCCCCGCCTACTATCCTCGGAAACGTAAAATGATTGGCTAGAAGTGTATCACAGCTCAGGAAAATAAAGCACCGAAATAAAGCACCGAAATGTGCGCTGCTTTTCGGTCTGGTTACTACCGTTTATGTCAGAACACACGGTACCCATCCCTAGTGAAAATTCAGAAGCTCTGCCTAATATATGATGACCAAACACAGACACATTGGGCAACAGATCATCAGGTTTGTCCCAGTACATATTTCTCTAGTTCTTAGTGATCCCTGTAAAAATTGGGATTTTTACAGTTTTTAATTAAATTCAGAAAGAAAGGAGCAGCTTTTGACTCATTTGATGACAAAACTTCAACACATCTGTGCTTGAAGCAACATGTAAGCAAACCATGTGTTTTGGACTGAACCTATTACTCATACAGAGGTCCGTTGGCTGAGTTGAGGAAAAAACTTTCAATAGGGTTTTTGACCTCAGCAAGGAAACCTGTCAGTTCATGGGCATCTATGATGCGGTGAAGCTGTCACAAATGCACCAGTGCAACTTGCCTCACTCTCCCTGTTGCCAAGTAATGTTGAACGAAGTCGGCTGACTCTCCTGATAAGCTGAGCGCACTGTGCACTGAGTTCGCGGCACTTTGGTGACTTTGAAGCACATAAAGTGAATTTCGAGCTGCTTCGCAACCCATTTACATGGAAACTGCACCTGTGCAGATTCAGATGCAGCTGCAGTGTAATGATGCACTCAGGGAAAGACACTGAATGGCCCGCGCAGTTTATTAGCTGCACTCCTGCAGCAGCGCCCAGCTCGTCTGCATGCGGCTCCAACCTTGTGTTTGCTTTCATTTATTTTTCTGGGTTTTGGCAGCATTTAATCTGGAATAATATTCCTGTCTGTTTTTATTCATATTTATGTTTGAAGAACATTGTTTTAGTGTGTTCAATAAATGTTTATCTTGTTTGGCTCGAGACCTAAAGCGGGCCTTGAGTTTTGGCCCCCTTTTGACACCCCTGATGTGCATGGTCCCCCATTTGTTCAGGAAGCCAGAGTATGCAAGCCATCAGCTGTGGCCAACTTTCCAAAAGAGGTGTACCTTCTTTTAGTAGTTCAGAGTTTTATATGTGAATGTGCATTTATCTAACCAGTTAAAAGTGGTGGAAAGAAGCAGCTTGTTTTGCAGGCACTGAGCTAAGATGTGGCCATGAGCAATTATCAGGCGTTAGCCATCGTGTCTACAGCTGCCCACATTATTAGTGTGTATAAAAGTCCTATGTTTTTATTTAAATTCATGACCTGATGGCATTGTTTTTGTAAACTGTTCTTAAACCATGGTAAACAGTAAATAGATTGAACTCAATTTTTATCAGCTTGTTATTAGATCTCATGTTAGGTAAGTTACCAGTACTTTTTATTCAAAGAGCTGATCAACTCAGCAAGCTGGAAGTTTTGACTATATGGTTTGAAAATGCCTTCCTCCTCTTCTCACAGATCAGTCTGCGTGTTCATGTTCATTTTTTTCTGGAATATGTTGAGCAAACCTGGAGAAGCTTCAGCTCCAGAGATCATTGTTTGTGATTCCCTGACTCTCTTATTCAAACAGATTTTGTGCCTTCTTAGCACCAGGTTTATGAACTCTGCTAGCTAGCTAGTGTTAGACTGCCGTTGCTGCTGCCTCTGGGCTCATGTTACTTAAAAAGTAACCCACAGCTTTAATGTCAGGGTTCCCGGGTCGATGACCCTTTGTTTTCAGTTTTGGACTTTTGTCACTGTTTAGTTTTCATATTTCCTGATTTCCTGTGTCAATCCCCTGCCTATTTGCATTATGTTCTAGTCCCTGCGTATCATTAGTCAGATTTAGTTCAACTGTGTGACTCACCAGTCTCCTATCGTCTTTTTCCGTCAGTGCATTTAAGTCCTCAGTTTCCTCCAGTTCTTTGTCTTGTCATTGATGTAATGTTGTTACCGTGTTCTTAGTTCAGCCAGACTTCTCGTCAGTCAGTTATTCATCTCTCAATCTGTTCATTCTGTTCCCTCCAATAAACAGCCCTGTCCTGCACTGTGAGTCCTGCGTTTGGGTCCACTTTCTTCCTCACCTCCAACCTCTGACATTTAAAAACCTTATATAAAATCTCTCTGTGAAATTTTCTGTTGATTGTTTGAAATAGAAAAGTGAACCGCTACTAGATAAGAACCGAGAGAAAACTTTTTCTGAAGGTGCAGCCAGTGGGGGCGGGGCTTGTTTTCAGTCCACTTTTATAACAGATGAACTGTATATTCTTAACCTCTGTATCTATTTTAATTCTTTGTGGTTTCTTTTGAACATCTGTGGCATCTATTAATGTTAAATTTAATCTTTCTTTACCAACATAAGCAAGCTGTTTTTACATTTAATGAACATGTCTGTTTTATAACAATAATAATGGATTGCATTAATATAACCCTCAAAGCGCTTTACAATACCACTATTCAGTCACTCTCACATTCACACACTGGTGGAAGCAGCTACAGTTGTAGTCACAGCTGCCCTGGGGCAGACTGACAGAGGCAAGGCTGCCATATTGCGCCATCGGCCCCTCTGGCCAACACCAGTAGGCGGTAAGTGTCTTGCCCAAGGACACAACGACCGAGACAGACAGAGCAGGGGATCGAACCGGCGACCTGAAACACATATCTCTTTAAGCCTATACTGACAGTGCCTTTACCACACATTCAGACACAGTAATAGATGGTGTTTGTAGTACTATATGTGCTAGTCTAATTTGAGTGGATGAGGCCTACATTGACCTTCTGTGTTGTTATAATGGTTATAATGTTTACAAGGGTTATAATGGTTGAACAGCCATTAAGGATTAAATCAGCTTCTAAATAATTTTATGTTTTTTCTCCCTCTGTGTGCTTCTTACTGTCTGTGAGGCTCTGAATCAGCACTCCACACATCACATCAAACTCTTACAAGTCTAGAAGAGCAGCTGTTGGACAGAAAGACATCAGCTGAGTGGGAAGTATTTTGGTTACAGTTTACTTCCCACAATATATTAGTAGCTGTCACATTTATATTAATCAGGCTGAACTTTAATCATACTTTACATCAAACTGCTTTACTTGCTGTTTCCTTTATGCTTTAGTTTCCTGTCTTCTATTATTAGACCTGAGATGTGACTGCTCTGTGCTGTTGCTGATGACTCCAGTTAATCCTACAAGACATGCTGTGTAAGTAAATACAACGACAGTTTGGTCTGCATTCATTCAAAGATCATATCCTAAAGACTTAGTTTAGAGGGTCCACACTGTCTGCACTGTATATAGTGAAGTCTGCAACTTTTTGAACAGTGAAATTTGTTTTGTGGCCAAATTATTCTGCAGATCATCAGAATGAAAGTTATTGGCCATGTTTGCAGAGCCCTTTTAAAAATATGCTTTCATGACATTATTGTGTAGCGGCTGGCTATCCAGACTGACAAGTGGGACAGTGAATGTCACCTCTCCAGTGAGGAGGGAGTCTGAGATTGATGAGTCCTCCATCACAGGTGGTTGGTCAGTGAAGATGGTCACCTGCAGGTTGAAGGTCATTGCATCTCCAACCCACATCCACTGCCACTGTACTGAAGGGAAGGTAAAGACTTTCTTCTGCACTTACATGTGGATCACCTGGATCCATGACAGTCATTCAGGCAGTGATGCCTGGACTGGAAACCAGCATCCTTAAATTATTACAGCATAACAGCTTCAGTGTATGAATGTAAAACAAATGTGTTGTTTGATGTAGAGACTGCACTTGTGACAGAACAGTAAATACATTTTATTTTGATTACATAAGTAATGTAAGTACAAAACAAACTTGTGGTAGGCCTAAACTTATTTTCAGAATAATTAAATCTGAGACTTAGTTTCATTGTAAGATTATAACAGTGACGGCAGTATAATCGTTTGTTGTTCAGCAGAACAGTGTCCAGGATGTTGGCTGTTATATTGTTTTACATTTCAAAATAAAAGTTGGGCTGATTTAAACACCATTACAAGAAGTGTTGTTAATTATTCTATTTGAATCATATTTGAATACAGTGTTATATTAATATAAGTTACTGCAGGTTGTTTTTTTTAATTTAGTAGAACTTGAAATGTTTGTCAGTGTGTAAACAATCAGTATTGCACAGTCAGAAAGTCATTCTTAGAACTGTATACTTGCAATGAGTAGGTTACCCTAACTTACTCATCTTAATTAAGCTTTACTCAGTTTTTTGAGACAATGAGTTTGCATAGATTTTTTGAGTTCTGGGAACTAATTCGATTTTACAGTGTAAGTAAAAACTGTAGATTCTATTCATCCTGAATCATAATCTCACTCGACATGTTCTGCCAGTGTTCTTTGTTTGAATTTTTAATTTGAATTTTAATTATGTTATTTAGAAAGAGGGACTATACATATTGATGAATATTTTAACAAATGTAAAGCCAAATGTAAATGCCAGATTATTTCCATCTGCAGACCCTCTGGCAGGTTGGTGCGCAAGTTAGTAAAAACACACAGAGACTCACATCATATCAGAACAAACAATGACAACAAGAGTGGACAACAGAGGACAATGTAAAACACAATCACATCACATCAGTTATATTGCACAAACCCCAATATTGCACATGCCCTGACTGTCCTGATATTGCACTGACCCATTACACTAATAATTGTTTCCCTTTTTGTAATGCACTCTGTGTCACGTCCAGCATATAATCATGACTACTTAAACATGATCACATGTTTGTGTGTCCCTCAGTCACCCTTTTAAGTGATTTCTAAAGATAGGAAAACTTGTGTTTTCCCTCACTGACAGTGGAAAACTATTCCACAAGGTCACTCGTTGATATGACAGAGCATTCTGTGAAAATGCTGTACGCCTAAATGCCAATTCCCCTCTTTCAGTGGCTCGAGTCAATCGAGATGCTAGTATGCTAGACTTTTGTGTAATAAGATCACTCATTGGTAGAGGTGCCAGACCATGTATAACCTTGTAGATTAGACACAGATTTAAATAATTTTGAATTAGTAAAATTTAAAAACTTGTATTTATCTCTAATTTGACAGTGATAGTATGACATCGGTTTCCTGTCTAATATTTTCAATGCTAATTTGTAGCATAATTCGATTGGCCCAATAGCAGCTAGACATGTATAGGACCAATTTGTAATACGGTATCCAGTATGAGTCAGTATCATAGAGTGCAGAAATGTAATCGCTGATGTGTCTGTTAATGATATGCGGATGTCTAAAGTGCTGTATATTAACATGCTAGTGTGGACGTCGTCTAAAATGTTTGGTGACAGAACTAGCAACCCACTTTTGCACCATCTTTGAAAAGACAGTGAGTATGGTTTAAAGTGGGGCACATTAGTGTTAAGGAGCAGCGCTGTACTCGAGATGTGGAGCATTAGCAGTTAGCATCCGACCGTATTACCTGCCACGGGAGTTCTCGCAAGTCATCGTGACAACTGCCTACGATCCACCAGGGGCAGATGCGGCAGCAGCATGCGAGACAATTCACACAGTAGTGTCCAAGCTGCAGACATCACACCTCCAAGCCTTCCTTTTCATCTCTGGGGATTTTAATCATGCTTCCTTGTCCTCAACCCTCCCTACTGTCACTCAGTATGTGGAAAACAAAACACTGGACTTACACTAACTACCTGCATAAAAGACTATATCAACTTCTGTGTGGATAACACTGTACAGTCCAGAAGGAGCTTAGGGAGAGATAAGGAAGGGAAACGACAGGAGGAAACTGGAGGAGCAGCTCCAGCAGAGCAACACCAGAGGTGTGTGGAGAGGGCTGAAAACCATAACTGAATGAAGCACAGCGAGCAGAGGGGTCCAGAGTCTGGAGAACAGGTTTGGGCTGATAGACTGAACCAGTTCTTTAACAGGTTTGACTCAGAAGCCCTTCCCTCCCCCAGTCACCAGAGCTCTTCACACCTCTCTGCTCGAAGGAGCAGGAGTGCACCATCGGTTATCTACATGGATTATCGACTACCTCACCAGGAGACCCCAGTATGTGAGGCTTCTTGACTGCGTTCTCTGTAGCACGGGGACCCCACAAGGAACAGTACTCGCTCCTTTCCTCTTTACCCTGTACACTGCAGACTTCAGTTATAACATGGACACTCGCCAGCTCCAGAAGTTCTCAGACGACACCGCCATTGTGGGTCGAGTGTTGGAGGGAAACAAACTGGGATACATGGGGGTCATCAAAGACTTTGTAAGCTGGTGCGAAGCTTGCATCAATGCCAGCAAGACGAAGGAGCTGGTGATTAACTTCAGCAAGAAGCCACCCTCTATTACACCAGTGAACATCCAGGGTTTGGACACTGAAACGGTGGAGGAGTACAAATACCTGGGTCTTCACCTGAATAACAAACTGGACTGGTCCACAAACACAAATGCACTCTACAAAAAGGGTCTAAGTCGTCTCCACCTGCTACGGCGGCTGAGATCCTTCGGGGTGAACAGGACGCTCCAGGACATATTACGACACTGTAGTGACTTCTGCTATTTTCCATGCTGTGGTCTGCTGGAGTGGTGGAATGGCAGAGAGGGACCAGGGGAAACACAACAAACTGGTCAGGAGGGCCAGCTCGGTCCTGGACTGTCCGCTGAAGTCCATCGAGCAGGTTGGGGAGGAGAGGATGTTGTCTAAGCTAACATCCATCATGGACAACACCATTTTATACATAGTTCTGTACGTTTTATACATATACATGTTTCTGTACATTGTTACCTGTATATACCAACTTCAGTTGCTTATGCATGTAGGACCACTTTGTGTCTTCCTTTTCCACGTTTTTTTTTTTTACCATTCTGTCCGGATTGTTAGAAAACACCAGGGCTATTAGATTAAGATTAATTAAGCTTTTGCTTTACTCTACTTACAATGAAAATGTAAAAAGAAATCTTGTTCATGACCTGGGCTCTATGTAAACACTATTAGAAGTAAAAATAACTCCAATTTTGAAAACACACATGAAGTTCTAACATGTGTTGTGAACATGAGTTTGTGTGAAGCTCCTGCTGTGCACTGAGTGAGATTTTCTGACTGTGGCCTGGGAGAGAGTCCTGTAACTACTTGTCTGCAAAATACAGTGTATAATGACCGATGTTGGGCAAGTGACTTATGTTTTAATATTTAATTATAGTTACTAGTTACTTCTTCAACTCAAGTCAAGTCAGAAAATCCCAGGATCAAGTTGCAGAGGGAGTGTTCAGGCCAGCAGGTGCTGAGGAATGATTGTGTTGAACTGAAATCAGACACAGAACCTGGTCGTTGTGAGGGGGTGGACTTCCTCACCAGCAAATCATTGTGAGCATCACAATATGCAGTGAGAGCTGAAATGTCTGATCAGGAGTGGGAATTGCAAACTAAGAGTGTGAACAGACTTATCCTATACAACCACTCTGTTGTGGCTATTGATTAACTCTGTTGCTGTCACAGATCGTGACAAAATCAAACTGTAAATACCATCCATCAAAGCACACATAAATAAAGATACCTCGCTCACAAAACCAAAAAATAAAAAGACCATTTGCAAAATAAAAAGTGTTCAAAAGAAAAAATGTGCTATTGCATGCACGCTTTAGCAGACTCTTAACTTCTCCGCTTTGATTCTTGACAGAAACCAGAAGTAGAGCAGCTAAACATGACCCACCACCCCATAACTGCAAAAACAAATAACATTCATTAGAATAAGTCATCTAAAAGTGTATGTAAACAAAACAAAACCACATGAAATAATAATCATGACAGTTTAAATGTGTCTCAACAAACCCTAACCCTTTCTTCCTGGTTTCTTTTCTGGGTATGTTACTGTTACTTTGTGGTTTTATCTACAAACAGGGCTCTAGACTAACTTTTTGACATGGGCGCACCGGTACGCCTAACTTTAAAAATTTAGGCGCACTGGCAGAAAAGTTAGGCGCACTCAAATTTTTCAACCGCATCGCTTAACACCGCAGTTTTACATGTGCACTTTCTTTGGGGGAAAGTTGCAGTCCATACAGACAATATTCATTTCTAAATTATTAACTAACAAACTTGTGCTTAAAGTGCTTTGTCAATATTGTAGAAAATGTTTAACTGTTACAGGAAAAATGATTCTATGTTTCTTTACCTTCTTTTAAATGTACAAAGATGCCTTTTGTCTGCCCTTTGTCTATGGTTAGATTAGTTTAGAATTATCCTTTTAGACTTTCCTAGCGAAGACATATTGTTTTGGGACATATTGTTTTAGATTGTTTTATCTCTCCCAGCTCTCTGCTGACGAGGCTAGCACCACATATGGAGTTGTTTATTTTATCTGTTTATTATTTTCTTATCCTGTTCTCACTGTCTCTGTGATTTGTGCCTATAAAAATACCAAGCCGCTGTCCATGGTTGTGAGTTGTTCTTAACAGCTTACCCGTGTACACGTTAAAGCATAAAAAGTAACTTTGTCTCATTGTGTCTTTATTTCTCCTGGGTCTTTTGCAGAGTTTTCCCCCAACATTTCTTGGTCCTTCGGAGCCGGAGCGCCTCCATCGTGTCCCATCTCCGTGACCAGTCCACGTTGTTCGCCTGTCGACAGCTCACACACCAGGTGTGTGATAAAAGTCCAAGAGCGTTAAATTCGGGTCTTGGCCAACGTCTTAGAAAGCGACCCACGGTGGTGGGGCCCGATCGAGGTGGACCAGACCCGGCGACACTGACCAGGTAGATACAGACACACTGACACAATCTTGCGTAAAAGCGCATTTTGAATTCAGGGAATTTAAAATAGCGGAAGTAGCTCGTCGACTGGAAGCTTTGGAAGCTCGTCGACTGGTAGCTTTGGAGCTCTGGGTAGCTCCCCCAGCTGGGTCTAGACTGGGTCTAGGGAGTAAGTAGCTCTGGGAGCTCCCCTTATGATAAGGGTTCCGGTCGCGCGCGTCGAAGCTGTGAGTGTGAATGTGTGTGTGTATTGTTTTAATTAACGGAGCAAGCTGACTTTTCACGGTCCAATAAGAGACTGAGCTGCTCCTACTGTGTTTTTCTTTTACTGCTATTCACTGACGTGCTGGTGAGTTGAGAGAACGGTCGAGTTCCGTCTCGTAAAGTTCACACCGCTTTCGGAACTAGTCCGAAAGTAGAAGGGCGTGTGAGCAACCACTCTCGTCTCTAATACCAGCGAAGGTGATAGCAGCTGTATCGTGTATATATTACTTAAACAAAAATAAGTAAATACATAAATAAGATGGGTAATCAAGCAAGTGAAATTAAAACTCATTCCTGCTGACGAGCAGTGGTGAGAAAAGAAAAGTCCAGACGCCGGACAAAAACAGAGAGAGATTTAAGAAAACAAAATATAAACAGTCAGAAGAACAGAATCCAACTGCCAGTTTAGTAAAACCAGAAGACGAGACACTGTGCAGTGTCCACAATCCTTTTAGTAAACCATCACTCATTCCTGCAGCCGCATCTGCAGCACCACCCATATCAGGAAGAACATAATAATCCCTTATTAAGTGAAAACTAGAGATCACAGTAGTTTGAAGTAGTTTAAAAGGGTTGAAAACAGACCCCACTGAGTAGATATAAATATAAAAAGTACGAAATAAAGATGAAGGGAAAGTTACAGTAGAAATTATCTTTAGAGTACTTGAAATTAATAATAGCAAGGATAACAACCTGTAAAGTGATATTATCAATGAAACACAGTTGGCATGATGACCATGCCCACAATGTATAAAATGAATATAAAGCAAATAATTCACACGAAAATATTTTAATAACATAAATAAAGTATATTAAGGCTGTGTCATTGTTCAGCCAAGGACAGTGTGTGAAAAGGTAACTGTCTCCACCCTGGGAAAAGGATGATTCTGCAGGTCATCTGAAGCCCTTGATGGATACAAAATAAACTATAAATAATATATTATAATAGACCTGCCTGGTCCGCCATGCAACAGAGAGAACAAATGTGACCGCAGATTGGATGAATTCTAAATTATCTGTTTGCTGAATAAGATGATCCTAACTAACAAATTGGCTCAGGAGTAGTATAGTGGTACACACTGATAAAATATTATAATATGCTATTGCTGTTATATAAGACAAAGAGGATAATATTAACAATGACATAATATTAATATGAAGAGGCACCTTAGTCGGTTATGATGTGAGGTGAATAATTGTTAAGCAGTAGTCTGCATCAAGCTTAAGGTTTGCTGAAACTCAGTGTAATGACATGTGAGATGAAGACAATACAGAGAATAAATAAACTAATGAAGTGCATAGAGGCACTTGACCAGCTTGAAACCTATCATCCTAGAATGACACATTGCTGAGATAGAGCACACCTATAATAACAACCAATAAGCAAAACCCTGTAGACAACAGCTAAAACTACAGGATTGAGAAGCTGAATTAAATATGTAGACACTGCTAAGCTGATGAGCATGTTCCACATTTTCTTTTTATTTATTTGTTTCTTTTAGAGCAGAAGCTGCTGTAACACACCCAAAGAAAGACTCTAGGTCTGACCAACCGTCTCAGTCATGGGCAAAAAGATGACAGTCAATAAAATTCTAAAAGATAATTTATTGACGAAAAATATATCAAGAGATAAAAGATAAAACAGTCCAGTGTCCCACTTATGAATTGTATAAAAACACACAGTCCCAAGGCCAGAGCCAGCTATGACACACGGCCAAGTTGCACCCCACATGTTGCCTTTAACAGGGTTAGAAGTTGTCCTTGGAGACCCACCACCCTGCAAGCATATAGCCAGTGGTCACTCAAGCCTCTGCAACCCTGCTGCCTTTAGGCTGTGGCATATAATAGGCCCTGGACTGCACAGAGAGACAAAACGACACACTTAATATAAAATTCATAGCGCAAAAGCCATCCATCCCAAACATATCTAATTTCATCACATTACATACCTGCACAGAGAGACAAAACGACACAGCAGTGTTTGTAGTGTGGGCTATAAGTAGACCAGTGTATCAGTGCAATCAAGTACACCTGCCTCTAATTAGTCCAACCCCATTCCAGCCATTGGCTCACCAAAAATGTGACACACACACAACACCACTCCCAACCCAGTGCAACTTCACACAATAATATGGAGCTGAATTAACACAGGCACATTAGTCTACCATGTTACAAGCTGCATGCTATTACAAGCCAACATATGCAGACTTCTGCCTTGTTCGGGTGGCAGCATTTTTCTTTTGTGTCCTGACACGTTTATGTTTTTGTTTTTGTTTGATTATTTTGTTGGTTTTGGAAACGAATTTAAACGAACTTGTGACAATACTTGAGAGTCACAGTGACACATGGTGATTAGGCATATGATTGAAAAATGCCTAGGTTTAGAGCTGTGAGCTATGAGCTGTGAGCAATGCAAAGTTAAATATATATATATATATATATATATATATATATATATATATATATATATATATATATATGTATAAATGGGAAACAACCCTAACTTCAAAGTTTGAAATGTGTGAGATGCATGAATTGTTTGAAAAACTAGAAATTATCTAAAAATGCCTTAAGTGAAAATGTAGTGTTGCATCTATTCTCCCAAACCAAGAGAAAAAAGAAAAAAAAAAAAAAAGGAGAAGAAGCATTCTGTAACTTAAAAATAAGGCTGACGTGTTGACAATAGACTAAGAGACTCATTTGCAGAACAGAGAGGCAAGCAACGTCACAGACACCAAGGCTGCAGACAGCCACGCAGAAACAGCAGATAAAATAGAGACAACGCCTGCTAGAACTGTGGAGAGGAAGGTCACTTCACACGAAGTTCCTGAAGGCTCTGGACGTTGTAGGGCTGTCCTGGTTGACACGCCTCTGCAATGTTGCGTGGAGATCAGGGGCAGTACCTGTGGACTGGCAGACCGGGGTGGTGGTCCCCATCTTTAAGAAGGGGGACCGGAGGGTGTGTTCCAACTACAGGGGGATCACACTCCTCAGCCTCCCTGGGAAAGTCTATGCCAGGGTGCTGGAAAGGAGAGTTCGTCCGCTAGTCGAACCTCGGATACAGGAGGAACAATGCGGTTTTCGTCCTGGTCGCGGAACACTGGACCAGCTCTTTATCCTCTCGAGGATACTTGAGGGTGCATGGGAGTTTGCCCAACCAGTCTACATGTGTTTTGTGGACTTGGAGAAGGCATTCGACCGTGTCCCTCGGGGTGTCCTGTGGGAGGTGTTGCGGGAATATGGGGTGTATGGCCCATTGCTACGGGCCATTCGATCCCTATACAACCGTTGCAAGAGCTTGGTTCGCATTGCCGGCAATAAGTCGGACTCGTTCCTGGTGGGTGATGGGCTCCGCCAGGGCTGCCCTTTGTCTCCGGTTCAGTTCATAATTTTTATGGACAGAATTTCTAGGCGCAGCCAAGTGGCGGAGGGCTTTCGCTTTGGTGGCCTCAGAATCTCATCTCTGATTTTTGCGGATGATGTGGTTCTGTTGGCTTCATCGGGTGAAGGCCTCCAGCTCGCACTGGAACAGTTCGCAGCCGAGTGTGAAGCAGCGGGAATGAGGATCAGCACCTCCAAATCTGAGGCCATGGTTCTCAGCCGGAAAAGGGTGGAGTGCCCACTCCGGGTCGGGGATGAGTTCCTGCCCCAAGTGGAGGAGTTCAAGTATCTCGGGGTCTTGTTCACGAGTGATGGGAGAAGGGAGCCGGAGATCGACAGACGGATTGGGGCTGCAGCTGCAGTAATGCGGACGCTGCACCGGTCCGTCGTGGTGAAGAGGGAGCTGAGTGTAAAAGCGAAGCTCTCAATTTACCGGTCGATCTACGTCCTGTGAGATTATAATATTATTTTATGCCATGTTAGACCCCTAATTAAAGATTGTGAATTATTATGTAGTCTTAGTTTGCATTATTCTCCTGGATTAGAAGAAGGTGATAACTATTTCATTTTTTAAACTGATTTGCATTACATTAGACTGTGATTTATTGTGAATGAATGATATTGTTTTATGATGCATTATACTGCTGAGTTATAAGAAATACTGTTCGCAGAAAGTCATCGCCTTATTTGTCTGATTAGAAGAGAACATGCTGGAGTTTTCTGCCATCTCAGCAGGAGCAGATAAACAGGCAGCCAAGGTCGTAGCTTAGGCGCCGTGTGAGAGAAAGCATGTGAATGTTTAGGCTTTTATGATTAGGTGGGGGCCACTAGAGGCTATAAGAGTTTGATCAATGCTCCACCATTTTGAGATCTGATGCTGTCTGCGTACGATGTCCATCTCCCACGCGTGTGATCATTAAAATCATCGTTTGACTCAGCCGGACCAGTGTTGTTCTTTTGGTTTTTCCTCTTGTATCCATTCCCAATATTTGAATCCGTAACACTATCTAATAGACTCCAGTTTGTACATGTAAATGGAGAGTCCTCTTCACACACTGAGGTTAATCATGGTGTTCCACAGGGTTCAGTGCTAGGACCAATTCTGTTTACATTATACATGATTCCCTTAGGAAGCATCATTAGAAGACATAGCATACATTTTCACTGCTATGCAGATGACATGCAGCTCTATCTGTCCATGAAGCCAGATAACACACACCAATGAGTTAAACTGCAGGAATGTCTTAAAGCCATAAAGACCTGGATGGCCGCTAACTTTTTTTTTTTTTTTTTTGCCTGTCCCGTTTGGTTCTTTTGCATCAGAATTATTGTCTAAAGGCAAAGAAAGATGCCCAATGGATTTACTTTACCAAACTGACCATCCCAGCCTTGCCATAATGGTCCATTTGATTCACCTGTTATTGTTTATTTTATTTTCACTTACTGAATACGGGACAGACTTGAATGGAGGAAAGAAGGGGAGAAAGAAAGAGGGAAAGAGAAACAGCTGAGAAGAGGGATGGGGGAGAAGGGCAAAAAACAAAAACCAACAGAATGGACAGAAAAAAAAAGAAAAGAAAAAGAAAATGCATCTATCGATCACCTGGATCACCTGTTGAGAAAGAAAAAAGAAAACAAGCAGAAGAGAACAAGAGTAATAGAATAAACAACATCACAATGATATATGGGAATATGACAGTAAATACTAAATATTAAACATTATTGTGCAGCACATAAGATCAATAGAACACAGTGTGCTTTGAGGTAGGAGCCAAAAAGGGTGTAGTTTGTGGGTGTGATCACCCGTGTGTGCACCTGTGAGCATGGACGCGCTTGTTTTTAAAAGGTTCCTTCATGTAATGATCTGCTAGAGGGTGTGGGGGGGCCACAGCCCCGTCCTCCAGGGCATGAAGCAGGTGTGGAGGAGATCAAAACTCCAGACATCCAGAGGCCCTCAGAACACAAGAGACCAAGGAAGACCCACAGAGGGGCAGCCGCGCCACTGTCCCAGAAAGAGCTGAGGAGAGTCCCAGATGAGGGTTCACTTAGCAGCCGCGGAGCAGAAGCCAGGGGGAGTTGCAGTGACGCGCCCGTGAGCTCTGCCGGCAGCCAGCTGTGCCAAAGTGACCGAGCCCCAGGCCGAGAGGCCGGGGACACCCCACCTCCGAAGTGGCCCGAGCGAGCCCCAGGCTCCAGGCCCCGATAAGCGGCCGCCAAGGAGTGAGCCGGTGTGTACCTGGATGCCCATCCCCAGACACAAAGAACCACCAACGCACCGATGTCTGAGGGAGTCCGCCCCTAGCAGGGGAAGTGGTGGTGGGGGGAGATAGGCCTCCAAACCTTGGAGGGCCTGAGGTGTCCCCAGAGAGGTGGCGTCTGATACCCAACCTGACATATAGACGCAGACATACAGGCACACACACATACAAACATCCATTCCCACCCTCATGCTCTCATATGCACTTACTCCACACTCAACCAACGGCCGCTAACTTTCTGCTTCTTAATTCAGATCAAACTGAGGTTATTGTACTGGGCCCTGAAAATCTTAGAAATATGGTATCTAACCAGATTCTTACTCTGGATGGCATTACCTTGGCCTCCAGTAGCGCTGTGAGGAACCTTGGAGTCATTTTTTACCAGGACATGTCCTTCAAAGCACATATTAAACAAATATGTAAATATGTTCCATTTGCGCAACATCTCTAAAATTAGAAATATCCTGTCTCTGGTGACGCTGAAAAACTAGTTCATGCATTTATTACTTCCAGGCTGGACTACTGTAATTCATTATTATCAGGGTGTCCAAAAAACTCACTGAAAAGCCTTCAGCTGATCCAAAATGCTGCAGCAAGAGTCCTGACAGGGACTAGAAAGAGAGAGCATATTTCTCCTGTTTTGGCTTTCCTTCATTGGCTTCCTGTTAAATCCAGAATTGAATTCAAAATCCTGCTCCTCACATACAAGGTCTTAAATAATCAGGCCCCATCTTATCTTAATGACCTTGTAGTGCCATATCACCCTATTAGAGCACTTGGCTCTCGCTCTGCAGGGATACTTGTTGTTCCTAGAGTATTTAAAAGTAGAATGGGAGGCAGAGCCTTCAGTTTTCAGGCCCCTCTTCTGTGGAACCAGCTTCCAGTTTGGATTCAGGAGACAGACACTATCTCTACTTTCAAGATTAGGCTTCAAACTTTCCTTTTTGCTAAAGCATATAGTTAGGGCTGGACCAGGTGACCCTGAATCCTCCCTTAGTTATGCTGCAATAGACGTAGGCTGCCGGGGTATTCCCATGATGCATTGAGTTTTTCCTTTCCAGTCACCTTTCTCACTCACTATGTGTTAACAGACCTCTCTGCATTGAATCATATCTGTTATTAACCTCTGTCTCTCTTCCACAGCATGTCTTTATCCTGTCTTCCTTCTCTCACCCCAACCAATCCCAGCAGATGGCGCCGCCCCTCCCTGAGCCTGGTTCTGCCGGAGGTTTCTTCCTGTTAAAAGGGAATTTTTCCTTCCCACTGTTGCCAAAGTGCTTGCTCATAGGGGGTCATATGATTGTTGGGGTTTTCTCTGTATCTATTATTGTGCTATCTACTGTACAATATAAAGCGCCTTGAGGCGACTTTTGTTGTAATTTGGCGCTATATAAATAAAATTGAATTGAATTGAATCTCAGTGTCAACTGAATGCAGTCAGACAGCAGTGTGAAGCAGAGGAAGCTGCCATTAGCTGCTCTACTATCAGTCCACTAGATGGAGCCATGAAGCACACACGATGCATTCACTGACACACACTGATTCACTGTGACAGGAAGCTTCAGTCAGTCCTAGCCTGTTTGGTGCCTTGGGCGAACACTCCCTCTGGACATCACGCTGTCTTTTCTCTGTAAATGCAGCTCCAGGTCCTTCCACGTGCTGCTCTGTATTTGTGCAGTTTGTAGTGTGTCCTGGGAAACGTAGCACACATGGTGTTCTTCTGCTGTTTCCTCCTTTCACTGAGTGTGAAACACTGACGCTGTGCTGTTGTTCACAGAGGGGAGCTGATTCTAGCTGCAGCTGGACTCTGTCATCTAACTGAATGTGTTGGTGCTGATCACGGGGCTCTGAGGGGGGAGCAGCAGGAGGACTCTGGATGCTGACGTCAGTGTATCTGTGGAAGCTCCCACAGCGTGTCTGTCATTCAATATTGTGCTGTATATTGTATCTATGCAAAGATGAACAGACTGTGTGTTCACTGGTCTCTGTGCTGCAGCTCTGATGTCATCATCACTCCCTCCTCCACCCTCAGCAGTCCCAGCATGCTGCTGTGGTGCACCCCACCCTCACTCTACACCTGAGCCACAGACCACACCCTCCACCTCAATATACACCACAGTTTTCTCTGCTGTGGAAATGAGATCAGGAGGAAATCATGATTATTATTATTTAATAAACGCTCACATTAATGTGGGCTTATTTGTTTCATATTAGAAACATTAGTTGAGTGTTTTTAGTATAAAATGGTGAAAGTCCCTCTTTTTGCTCCTCCCCTCACCTGTGGATGGGCGGTGCTGTTACCGTGGTGACAGCTTGGATGTGTTTCAGTCCTGCCTGGTTATCACTGCAGGAATCTTTCACATTTATTACAGGTAATAACTCTGATTTTTCTGTGTATTATGAACTAAATGTATCCTGATACACACAGAGATGGATGAGCAGAGGTCACATGATGAAAGAACAAACATGGAGTCTTTGATTTATTTAGATATTTATTGATGAATGCAAACAAACCCTGACACTGAACCATCGTCGAGCTTTCACAGAAGAGAGTGATATTATACCCCTCTCGTCAAAAAAAGTGACAGGTTACTTCCGGAGCTCATTAATTATTCATGAGCTCCGGAAGTCCGGAAGTAGGAAGTAATTAAATTATCCCCTAATTAAATTAGCCCCTAATTAAATTAGCTCCGGAAGTCCGGAAGTAGGAAGTAATTAAATAATAAAAATATGATATTCATAAAAATATGATATTAATAAAAATATGATATTCATAAAAATATGATATTCATAAAAATATGATATTCATAAAAATATAATTGATTATTTAGAAAGTTTCTTATATATCAAAATAGCATTCTTTTATTTCTTTAAGCAATTAAAAAATTTATTTATTTTTTTATGCTCAAAAAACGCCATCTGGTGGTGGGTCAGTGTGTGCGCGCGCCCGCGCGCGCCCGAGGCTGTGTGTCTGGGCGCGCGGGGGCGCGCCCGTGTCTCCGGACCGTGCTCTCTCGGGCTCTGTGCTCATGTGTTTAAAAATGTATTAAACCATATTAAAATTGTTTAGTTAAACTTGTGCTTTTGTAACGTTCAGTATGGCCACAAACACATGCTGCATGCCTTGGGGGAAAACTTTATTTCGATTTATATGCATTTGTAGATTTAGAATAAAACTCATACTCAGAAAAAACAACTCGCGATCCCCGCAGCCCCCTTAACCTAATCCTTAGATACATAAGCAGGGAAAACTCCTTAAAAAACCCTCCGCTATTTCTCCAAAACCCTACAATAACTTGTTAGGGTACCCCCTCTATTCCCAAAACCTTATATTCGATAACAGGGAAAATCCTGAAAAAATCCTTAGTCTTTTTTTCTCAAATTCAGCGCCCCGCGGCTCCCTTCATGCTCAGCCAAACAAAGCCAAAACTCCTTTTAAAAATTTCTCCGCGATTTCTCCAAAACCCCTAGAATAACTTGTTAGCTACCCCTCTATTCCCAAAAAAAAGCGCTATAATCCAAAAACATTGGGAAAGCTCCTTACTCTTTTTTCTTCAAAAACTTGCCTCTTGCTAGCTACCTCTAAAATTCTACGCAGACTCTAAGTTCTACCTCGCTCTTAATCGCACCGATCCCGCAACAGCTTCCAGAGCACAATTTTTTCCTGCTTGTTCGCTCCCCGCTCTGGTCCCGAATGCGCTGCTTACCTCGTTTGAAAATTCCCCCCTTAGACCAACTCCGCCTCACTGCGCCCCGCTGCCAATCACATAACCCTTGCACCGCTCCCTTCGCACCCCGGTTAGCCAATCCGCTCCAGGTCTGATTTTACGATCTCCCGCTGATGTTAAGACTATCTTCGAACCCCCAGAAGACATCTGACTTCAGACGTATCAACAACTGGCTCCGCTCAGACTGCTTGCGAGCTCAACAGCCATGAAACCAGGGATCAACAACTACCTTTCGCGTGCCCTATGTGTATATCACTCGGTAAGTGTTAATCTTGCTCTCTAACTACATTTTCGCATTTTCCTTTTTACCATTCTGTCAATCCTTTCATCTTCAAAAAAGCCATGCAAATAGGCTCTGTAACACTTGGAATACACTTTTTAAAACATATATAAGCTCCCCTCTAACACTCAGAGCTAAAAAGTGCGTTTGTAAGTTAAACTATAGCAGCGATCATGGCCTCATCAGGTACCTCATTTTTTCTCACTCTTGTTCATATAATGTTTATATTTTTACTGTTTTTTCCCGTTTGTAAATACTCGATGTTATTTCTTTTCAGACTCTGAGATAAACCTGCTCAACTCCTCTTTTTTTGAGTATCTCGATCGAATTGGTAGGTTTGGTTCATTCTTGTTCCCCTTCTTAACAGCTAATTGTACAAGAAAAACAAAACATTAACCCTCTTTTTTCATTTTTATCAAACTTTCTAGATATCTCTGACTTGGACACCTTTATTGGTACGAGTTCCCCGAATTCTTCACCACCAGTGCTTGTGCGATCCACAGGAAAGAATATTCGTCTCTCCACACGGGACAGACAGCATTTGCTCTCTATGCTAGATCGCCCTGCTTCATCTGGCCCCAGTTCCATTCCCGTCGGAGCTTGTTCTCTCCCGCAACCCTCTGGGAAAAACCTGCGCCTGGCCGCCGGGGACAGCCAAGATTTGCTCTCCGAGCTCACTCCCGATGCTCCGGCCGATCGGAGCCCCAGAAACGCTTCTTATTCTCCGCCATCAGACACACGAAATGCACCGCGCCTGCCTTTGAGACCCAATCACGGTCAGTCTCTCTAGGTTCTCGCTTTTTTCTCATTTCTTTTTTAAAATAAAAACTAACCCTTTTCTATTTAACTTTACTAACTGTTTGTATCTTACCCTCAAATTCTCAGGGCGTTTCAGAAGGAGGAGTAGCAGGACCCGCAGGATCGCAAGGACAAGGAGGACAACGCGAACACGCACCCGAAGGCAGCTCGCGTCAATCGCTCTTCGCGCGGTATCTCTGTTCGCTGAATTAGTTCAGCTCATCTTATAAAAACTTTGTTTTTGATATATTTTTTTTTCATTTTGCTTTTCAAACATACTTTCTTTTGTGGTTTTTTCTTTTAATATATTCCTGTTAAACAATAATAATAAAATAAATGGATAACCAGGAACAAGATATTACAGACCCGTTTCTTGCTTTAGAAACAGCGTTAGCTAGGTTAAATGAAAATATACACCATTCTCAGATTACATATTCACAAAACAGTGAGCAACCTGAGGTGATCAATAATAATGATCCTTTAGAATTGCTTAATTTAGCTCTTGCCCGATTAGCACCCAATGAAAGTGCCTTTCAAAATATTTCTTTGAGTTTGGGATTGGATCATGATGAGATCCAAACAGAGTCAGACGCGGTTCATTCACAAATGAGTCTGACACAAAACATCTCCTCTTCTGATCCGTTTTTAGCAATTAATAGAGCTTTAGAAGCTTTGGCCCAAATACAAAATGAGGTTCAAATACCGTCAGAGTTATTGAGTCAAATAAACAGGCTAAATCAAAATCGTTTCATTGATTCTCAAAGCCAGCATTCGCTAGTCTTTTCCCCAGAAAATGCGTGTCCCAACGAACCGCTCAGCCGCAGCCCCCCGGTACAGCTGTCAACCACTTTCAATGACTCTAATCCTCATCAATCACTCAACTCTCCCGCAGACATTGTCTCTGCGAACGAGCCACTTAACCCAGTAAACCATGATCACTCCTTTCAACAAGGGGGTAATCCAGACCAGAGTTGCGCCAGTAATTCAGCACAACCCTCTATAGTTGTTAGAAATAAATTTAATAACGTTGAAATTAGAGAAATTTTGAATTTTCCTCCTCCAAACGATATACCCGACTATGCGCATTATTATCAAGGCGTAATGTCTAGTGCACGTGAAATATTAAACAGGGTTTTCTCTCACGCACGTCCAGGTGATTATATCCAGTTAGAATTGATAGGCCAACAGTTACAAAATAATGTTTCAGTGATTTTACGTGATAATCATGATTTATCTGAATTTGAAAATTTATTCTTGAGAGCGGTACAGTCAAACTGGTCAGTAATGTGTGATGGCTCGTTGGAGGTTGTAGCTCAGATTGTTACACCCCCAAATGGCAGTGGGAAAAGATTGCTTAAACACATACTCGACAGCGAAATTGTGAAAAAGAAAAGACGGTTTTTATACGTGGTCCATAACCCCTCGAATAAGTTGTGTTTTGCTACAAGTGTTGCCCACCTTCTGCAACCCGATTTTAATGACTATCAAGCACAAACATTAGCTAGAGAAATTCAACAAAAAGCTGGTCTAAATGATCAAACGCCTGTTGGGTTTAATCAAATAATTACATTTGAAAGGTTACTAGGATGTAAAATTATAGTATTTTACCGTAACGAGCATGATCGCACCCTTTGTAAATTTCAGACTAGTACAGTGAATAGCGCAAAAACCTTGTGTTTATTTTTATTTCACAATCATTACTACGCTATCAAAAATCTTAAAGGATTTTTGGGCACAGCGTATTTGTGTACTCATTGTTACATAGGCTTTAACCATGTGTTATCCCATTTCTGCCCTGCTCGTTGCTCAGTCTGTATGCAGCCTGACTGCAACGAGCATTTCCTCTCCCCTATTGTATGTACCGATTGTAATCGCACCTGTAGATCTCGTTATTGTTTTGAGAGCCATAAAAAACTCGTTGAGAGGCGTGAAAGGTCTGCCAGCAACTGTGAGCTCTACAGGAAATGTATCAAGTGCTCAAGGCTATATTACTTAGCAGCATATGAAAAACCTCACAAATGCCAAAAGAGAAAATGCCAAATCTGTCGTCAGGAAATCTCTAGTGATCATCAAACACATCAGTGCTATATGCAGGTTTTACAACGCGAAACAAAACATAATAACAAGTTGATTTTTTATGATTTTGAAACTTTTGTTAACGAACACGGTGAGCACAGCCCTTTTCTGGTGTGTACAAAAACATCAGATGGTAAATCTTGGAGCTCTCAGGGTGAGCATTGCGTTGAAAACTTTCTTACTCATTTTAGACGCCCCCTCTTCAAGGGCTCAATCTTTATCGCTCATAATGCAAAGGGTTTCGATGCGTACATTATCCTTCGCGGGTTAGTTAAGCGAGGATTAAAACCAAACTTGATAATGCAAGGTTCCAAAGTGATCAGCTTTACAGACCCAGACTTTAATCAACGTTATATAGACTCGTCATGCTTCCTACCTATGCCATTGTCAGCTATCCCGAAAGCGCTGGGATTTTCAGATAGTGTTAAAGGTTTTTTTCCTCATTCTTTCAGCTCCAAACAAAACCTAACTTATGTTGGACCGTACCCTCCCCCTTCCGCATTTAGTCTCGAGCGCATGACATCAAAAGGCAGAGAGGAATTTTACAAATGGTATGATTCAGTCAGCTCCGGCCCCTTCAATTTCATGAAACAGGCGCTGTTATACTGTAAAAATGATGTTGAAATTCTAGCTCGGGGTTGCGCATTGTTTAGAAACGGGTTTATTGAAGAGACAGGAGTAGATCCTTTCAGTCGCAACACGCTTGCAAGCGCTTGTCTTAAAACGTATTTGACAAACTTCATGCCTGCCAATTCTCTGGCCCTGCCCTGTCCTTTAAATTACCATAATCAGGTAAAATCATTTTCCTCATCCTCAATTCAATGGCTCGAATATCTCTCGTTTACGCAAGGTGTTTTTATCAGACATGCGCTCAATCAAGGAGAAAAACAGCTCGGTAGTTATTATGTAGATGGATATTCCGAAAATAATGATAAAACATACGTGTGGGAATTTTTGGGCTGCTACTTCCATGGGTGTATTAAGTGTTTTTCCAATCAATCCGATGTTAACCCCCTGGTAGGTTCCTCTTTTGCAGAGTTAAACAGCGCCACTCAAGACAGGCTCGCTAGATTGAGAGCTGAGCATAATGTCTCTCTTGTTATAATCTGGGAGCATGAGTGGACCGAGTTAAAACGTAGTGATGAGAGTGTAATCAGCTTTCTCAAACGTTATGATCCACCAGAGCCTTTGAACCCCCGCCATGCCCTCTTTGGAGGCCGTACAAGCCCAGCACAACTTCGCTGTAGTGCCGGCCCCCGTGAGAAAATCAACTATGTCGATGTCACATCCCTGTATCCATATGTAAATAGTACATGTAGTTACCCCTTGGGTCATCCTCAAATAATCTTTCGAAATTTTCAGCACCCTAAAAACTACTTTGGGTTTATCAAAGCTGCCGTTTACCCACCACGACGGCTCTATTTTCCGGTCTTACCATTTAAAACAAAATCAGGAAAACTTCTCTTTACTCTCTGTCGCACTTGTGCTGAAATGAACAACCAACAAGGAGCCTGTAACCATAGTAACGAGGATAGAGCACTGAGAGGGGTGTGGACCACTCCCGAGTTTAACCTCGCATTAGAAAAGGGTTATGAAATAGGTCGAATCACAGAGGTATGGCACTTTGAGAGACAGAGTAACACAATATTCACAGACTATGTACATCATTTCCTGCGCAAAAAACAAGAAGCTTCAGGCTACCCATCAGATGCTGTAACTGAGGAGGCTAAACAGCTTTACATTAAAGACTACCAGGCTAAGCAAGGAATAACTTTAGACCCTGAAAACATAAAACTAAACCCTGCTAAAAGACAAATGGCCAAACTTTGTTTAAACTCTTTTTGGGGAAAATTTGGTCAGAGAAATAATCTCACACAGAGCAAACTGGTGAGTGACCCCGAGGAATTCTTTAACCTCATGTTCTCTCCAAAATACAAAGTGAGCTATTTCTCTTTTGTCAGTAATGATGTGGCTCTTATTCAATGGTGTTATGGTGACCTCTGCACTCCGCTCCCAAATTCCACAGATAACATCTTCATTGCGGCCTTCACTACTTCATATGGGCGTATGAAACTCTACAGTTACTTGGATCAGCTGCAGGAAAGAGCTATTTACTATGACACTGATAGCGTAGTGTATCTCACTAAAGAAAATCAATCTGAACTAGAAACAGGCAGGTATTTAGGCGAGCTAACAAATGAGTTAGACCAGGATGATTTCATTACAGAGTTTGTTGCAGCAGGACCTAAGAGTTATGGTTACATGACCAGAAAAGGTAAAGTTGTTTTGAAAGCAAAAGGAATCACACAAACACATGATGTCTGCGAGAAGGTCAACTTTGAATCTGTAAAGACTCTTGTTGACAATTACATTGATAACTGTGAAGGGGGGTCTACACTTGAGGCCCCTCAGCACAGTATCGTTCGTAATAAATCAGCCTTTTCACTACAAAATTCATCATTTCCCAAAAAATTCCGTGTTGTTTATGACAAGCGTAGATTGCTGCCAGGAGGTCTGACTTTACCCTTTGGTTATTGATTTTTTGTTATTTGTTTTTGTTTGTTTTTTAAAAAAATGTTTCAGCCTGCTTTAATCGAGTTTGACCCCAGACTTCATGTGCCATTTTCCTGTATGGTTGTCGGGCCAAGTGGCTCTGGAAAAACCTTTTTTGTGAAATCTGTATTGGAAAACTGTGTACATGTTTTGAACAAGCTTATTGACAATGTTGTGTGGGTTTATACATCCTTTCAACCTCTGTATTCTGAGCTTCAAGAGAAAAATAAAAACATTAAATTCATCGAGGGCATTCCTGAATCATTTCAAGATGAGACCTTGTTTCCCTCACACCAAAGTCATCTCATTGTACTGGACGATGTTATTTTTCAAGCAGCTAATCATCCGGAAGTGGTCCGGATTTTCACTCAATACAGACACCATAAAAATATGAGTGTGATGATTTTGAGCCAGAACGTGTTTTTGCAAGGTAAACACAGCAGGACGATCAGTCTGAACAGTACTTACATGGTGTTGTTTAAAAACCCTCGTGATAAATTACAAGTTAATACACTAGCTAGACAAATATACCCAGGACGTGTGCAATACTTTTTGGAAAGTTTTGAAGAAGCTACAAGAGAGCCACATGGATATTTATTGATAGATTTAACCCCCACCTGTCCAGAGCAACTAAGACTGAGAACAGGGATACTACCCTCTGAAAAGCTGTGTGTTTTCTTGCCCAGGAAAAAATAATAGAAACAATGTCTGTAAGATTGAGAAGAAACTTAGCTTTACTGAAAACACTATCGAGAAGTTCCCCTAAAATCCGTAAGGTTATTTTACAACAGTGCTCGCCCGATTTTATTCAGTCTGTTTGTGAGATTTGTATGAATCTTTTAAAAGGAAATATTCCAGTCACAGATTGTCAGCATAAGAAGTTGAGACGGTATAGAGAGAAAATCAGACAGATGGCCAGCAGACGAGAGGGTATTAGAAAGAAAAGAAAATTAATCACTCAAAAGGGGGGTTTTCTGTTACCTTTGCTCACAACGGTTCTACCCATTGTTGCTGACCTGGCAATCGGGGCCATTCGCAAATAAAGATGCAGAAAATGTATCTGATCTCACCTGAGCAGATCAAACGCTTAAATGAAACACATGCAAATGCTTCTCGAGTGAATATCAGAGAGAAGGCAGAGGATGATCTGGATAGTCAAATGAGACAAGTACTGGAGACTCAAGGTCTAGCACCAGATGAGAAAATTAAAAAGTATAATATGCTTTTACAAAGGTATCTGGTGCTTGAGAGACAGAAATCAGATGAAAGCAGACATATAACACTGAGACTGCCCAGAGAGCATAAAGGGGGTGATAGTGAGAGATCCGATGAATATCATCTGGAAGAAAGCGCAGAGGGGGGAAAGACGGGAAGTGTGAATAAGGTTTTACACGATGTTTTAACCCACATAAATCCACGTTCAAAGAGAAACACTGAATATCTAATGCGTAGAATATTAGCATCAAAAGGTCACATCGGCTGGAGTGAGGAGGGTGAATTGATGCATAGAGAAAAGCCCATAGTAGGTAGTCAAATGCTGGACCTGATGAAATTTTTAGCAAGTCCCCGTGCAAGTGTGAAACCCATAGGCTGGAGCTCTCTCGCGAGAATGTTGGCGGATGTAAAAATACCCCTATCAACTATTGGAAACTTATCAGCTAGAAGAGAAATAGCAGCGTTAAAAGGAGAAACAGGAGAATACCACACATCATCTGAGGATGATGTTATTGTTAAGAAAAAGAAGAAGAAGAAGAAAAGCAAGAGCATCACGCCGTCTTGGGTGTATTTCTGATGTAATCAAAAACCAAAAAATAAAACCTTATTGTTTTTAAAAGTTAATTGTTTCTCATGTTTTTATATAACAAAAAAGCACAAATACACCACTTTTTTCTGAAAGAAAACGTTTGATAGTTTTATTGAAATATTTTTAACACAAATGACAATCATTAAAAGCTTTCAGAGAACACGAAGTTTGATTAAAATTGCTAGCCTTACATATTAATACACATCTGATAAATCGTTTTACAAAACACGAGACCATGCTATCATTTTTGATTTGGTCAGAGCTATATAAAGCAAGTACATCCTCATAACTCTTTCCACGCGATTTGTTAGCCAGAAAAAATATGCAGTGTTGACCACATACAGTGGAGATTGTGGCTTGTAGCTGTCTTTGATGAAAAGATACTCGTTTAGCATGCTTTTTCAAAAATGTTACAATACTTTTCGGGTAAAAAGGATAATCTGGTGGGAATCCAAATGAATCGTAAAAACTTGCACCTCCGTCTTGATCTAAAGAAATAGCCAGCCAGTGAGTTCCAGGTTTGTTCCTAGGATCTGTATTTATGATCATATATGTAGGCCGTTTAAACGAGCGTTTGAGTAATGTTAATAATTCATCTTCTGCATATACTCCAAAAAAACTATCGCCCACTAACAGTCTCATAATACTTTCCAATTCGTGATTGTTCATGATTCAATAAAAAAGTGAAACCTTAGTAATAATCAACCAAAACTTGTCTTTTGGAATTGATCTCGAGAATGGAATCATAACAAGCATAAACGATCAGTGTCGTTGTGTGAGGCAGGGGCACTCTGAAGCGCATTTCAAGTCTCAAGTTCCCATTTATCACAGGTGACAAGGCCTGATTGTCATCTGAAGGATTCATATTGAAAACAAACAATGTATATCCTTGTTCAAACTCCTGTCTGTCAATGCACAAGGACAAATCTTTCAGGTTTCTCCCGGTAGCAGTGTACAGGCTGTAAAACTCTCTTACGGACTGATTTTCAGCAAAATTGGGTTGAAACGCTTTGGCTGGTATTTGCTTACTCTCATGACACAGAGCCAAAAACTCTAAATTGTTGTGTTGGAAATTGAAAGGGCATAAATCATATCGACCTGTAAAAGCCTCATGGTTAACCATGCCTATGACTAGGTAACGGGGAAGTGAGCCCAGAAACAGATTCTCATGATGTGATATCCGCGAGTTCTCGGGTATTGAAAATGTTTTTACATTAATCCGGGAGATGGGATACAATGCATTCGCTTGCATGAGAGCGGACGCATGGCCAACACGGACAGCGGGGGAGACCGTGACTTTCCTTACGAACAATGATGCCCCAACAATATTGAGATGGTAATTGGCATTTTGAGGCGCCATGAGGGTGAAAGCATCGTTGGCTCTTGTGAGTTTAATCCGTAGATCCACATTATTTAATAAGAGTTTTTCGCAGAAAAATATGTCTGAATGTAGCGGACCGATCACATGGAACTCTCGCGAGCGTTCACTGTAAACTGCCCTCCGGACTAAGCCCCTATTCGGCCCGTTATTGATAACATGGGAGTCGTGTGAGCCAGCAGTATCTTTGTAAAACAGACCTGCACTAAATTGAGTTTTCAGAGTTTCTTCTGAGTAATTTAAATATGTTTCAATTATGGCTCTATATGCATGTGTCGAACTCGCTTGTGAAATCAGTCTGTCGCCCAATGTGACGTCACACTGACTGAAGATGGTGTTTAAAGGGTAATTTATAATTCCAACATTAGCGTCTGCTGCAATATCGCTACCATCATGGTTTGTTATTTTCATTCTTAAACTGAGCAGTGTATCATTCAGATCTAAGTAATGCAAGCCATTTCCGGGGACATAAAATTCCAGAGGTCCCCGATCTGTGAGCGCTGTTACTGGTAGAATTTCTGAATAACATTTGTCCTCGATAGACATCTGAGTGAGTGGGGCTGTAAAAATATCTAACTCACTCAAGGTGCATTCGTTTGATCTCTCGTGAAGTAAAGACATTGCTGATTGCTTCTTAGTTGATGTTGTGTTTAGAATATATCAGTCTTGCGTCCTCTCCGTCCCACGGTTTTCCCACTCTGTCTCTTTTTCACCGTTTTCCTGCGCTTTTTAAACCCTCTCAACCTCTGACCAGGGGGTCGCTTCAAGGGTCTGCGGGAAATTAGGGTCAGCCCCGAACCCTCTTGCTGTTCTGGTGTGTTCGACCGAGTTAAATTTGAGAGTGATGAGGTGACAATATCAGAAGCAAAACCTTTGACAGCAGATTTGAGGTGAGGCTTTGCGATGCTCACACCCCTCTTTATGAACGGGGTTACAAATCTAAACAATTTAGAGAAAATAGACGCTATTCCGCGCCCGTAAATTACAGGCGCACCTGAAAATCCGGGCAGACCGTTACCAGCCTGCGTTTGATAATACCCTATAAATCTATTATTATCCATTTTTTTTTGTTGTTGTTGTTGTTGTTTTGAGTTATGCAAGATCCTTCACAGGACGGAAATGTAGCTTTACTATCGTTTTACCGTAGGTAAAGTTTACAGGCTCGTTCTGATCGGTTTTGATTTCAATATGGATATTTTCAATTTGTCTTCGTGCAACTGGAATATAGTCTGGTTTGTTAAAAGATAGGGTCACGATATCTCCGTAATTGCCCTCTATTTTCACAGTACGCAGTAGTGGGGAGTAGCTATCACCCACGAGCTGTAAGGCTGCTATATCAGAATAACAGAATAGATGATAACAGCCAGCCTTTATATCTGCAGGATATGGTGCAAATTTGCGCTCAAATCGTTGCCATACACCTGCTGGTACACCAAGCATATATGCGAGAGGCGGAAAAAACCTTAGTTGATATATTCCCCCAGCTGTGAATTCAAACTTTTTAACAATGGGATGATATTTTAGATAAATATCACAGCCGATACGCCTCAGGCAGGCCTCAATCTCAGCTCTCAAAGTTTCAGCATGATCATAAAACCCGGCGCGTATTTTGGTTTTAACTACGTTGTCAGGGTCAGCATCACCCTTTCTCCTATATTCAAAATAAGCCTTATCATTCGGGAGATTAAGCCATGTATAGGGATATGAAATTTCAGTGAGAGCAACCTCCCATGACCCATCGAGATTGAGATGCTGGGCGAGATCCACACGGAAACAGCTACTGGTGTTAGTTTTAAATACATTCAAACTTGCATTTGATGGAAGCGTGACGTAAAAACCCTGCGACCTGACAGTCATTGCTAACCCGTTACCAAGGTTACCAAGGTGCGTGTGTGGTCCGAAGTTTGTTATGCGATGGTTTTAAGCTCACTGGCTTTAACCCAGCTATTAAATTTCTCAGGCCAGCTCCTCCATTTGACCAGGAAATAAACCTGTCCCCTCTGTTTACGTTTTGAGAGAATTTTCTCTATGTGATAGAGCTTATCCTTGACAAGAGTGATTTTCTGCAGCTCATGCTCATAAAAACTACCGATAATTTCTTCCCCGTCATAATCTTTGATTTTATAAACGGGAGGATCTCTAGGTATGCATTGGTCAATAGTAAACACTTCGCTTGTGAATGTTTGCTCATACCGCTTATCAAACACACCTCTGACTTTAGAGAGCCTAACATGATCACCTTTTTTAAATTTCATGGGGTTTTTTCTACAGCGAGAAGAGGTGCCATACAGGTTTTGAAATACTAAAGCTGTGTTGTCTGAATTTACTTGATTCGGGGTCATTTTTATGGAACGATGGTAACTACTGTTATAGCTGTCTAATAAATCTTGTAACACATCGATATATCTACGTGTATTTGCAGCAGTGAAATATCTATACATTTTACTTTTAAGAGTTCTATTAAACCTTTCACAAACTGATGCTTTTAGATCGCTCCCTGTAGCAAAATGATTTATACCATACTTTTTCATTAAAGATTGAAAACTGGAATTAAAAAATTCCTTACCGCTATCTGTTTGGAGTTTTTGTGGGATTTGGCCATGTTTCAGGACAGATTCAAATGCTTTAGTGACTTGAACGCCTGTTTTGTTTTTCAAGATTCTTGCATAAGCTTTTTTAGAGAAAACATCTATAACTGTAAGTAAATATTGATAGCCATCATTATGCTCGGCTAACGCTCTCATATCACAAAGGTCTGCTTGGTATTGATTAAGAGGTCTGGGGACAAACACACGGTTTCTCGGAAAGCGCAGGCGTGCAGCTCGGTGTAAGGTGTAAGCGTCTTGTCCAGAGAGGAATTTCTGTGCTGTTTGCGCGTTAATCTTTGTACCAGTTTCATCCTGTATGCTTTTAATCAATTTTTCCACACCGCAAAAGCTACCAGGGTGAGCTGGGTCATAATATGCACGTTTCAATAGATTCTGCTCTGCCATGTGTGATCTTTCAAGTTATGTTTAACTATGGTTTTATTTCATTATGAGCGGCTAGTTTTATGTCATGTAACGAGTTTGCAAATATATTTTTTATTTGATATAATTAATAACATTATAGTTTGTTTCTTTTCTAGTGAAAAAAATAATTAGTTTGATTTACTGCAACGCTTTTCCAAAAAAGTTTTATTTGATGTAACGGTTTTCCACAAACTATTTAATCTGATGTCATGGAAGCAATAGATTTGAATGGGTGCGAAACAAATAACAAGATTGATTGTTGCAATGCTTTTCCAAAAAAGTTTTATTTCAGGTAATGGTTTTCAACAAACTATTTAATCTGATGTAATGAACAAAACAATAAACATGAACAAGAAAAGTTCTAAAAACTAACAGAGAAAAACATTTAAAAGTAAAAATAAGAAAAATAAAAAACATGTTAAGAAAAATAAATGGTAAAAGGGAGAGAAGAAAAAACGATTACTAGGGGAGCCAAAGGGAGTATTTGTCATATAGTACTTTATCAATTGTGGTCCGGGTAACTTCTGTAATGCTTGACTCAATTTCTAACAATGCGGTCTCTATATCACTGGCCTCTCGGAGTTCAAAGAGATATGCTTGGGCCACACCTCTGACTTGAGCCGCTGGTGGTGAAAAACCCTCTAACCGCAAAATTTGTAATAATGTGTTGGTGAAATGTCCATTCCATAATCTTCTGCTGAGTTCATCATAGTACTTGAAAAAGTAATATTTTTCCAGTGGGAAAAGACATGAATGTCGTCTTTGTGAGGGATGTGACACCTCACATCCTTGACAGACATCTTGTCTGTGTTTCTGGAGCAAGGAGTTAACGAGGTACTTTACAGTCAATTTTATAAGTTCAAAAACAGCAGTAGGGAGTAGAGTCGCGGCCTCATCGATGTCCGCGGGCGAAGGCTCGTTGTCTTCAGACTCTCGGAAAAGAGCCCGGCACACAGGGTCGCCCAAGGCCCACAGCGATGCACCGGAGATTGCGGTGCTTGAGGGGCTCTGCTCCGGTGATTGCCACCCGAGAGCCGCTAGTTGTGGATGGCTGGGCGAGTTCCAGCCTTGCGGTGATGAGGGCGGGGGTGGAGGCATAGCGGCCGGAGACGCTGAGGCCTGATGCGGGCTCTCGAACAACGGACTGGATGGCGGAGTAGCCAGATCGATTGGCGGAGTGGGTGGCGGTGTAGCCAGGTCGATCGGCGGGCTGGGTGGCGGTGTAGCGAGATCCATTGGCGGGCTGGGTGGTGGTGTAGAAGCAGCTGATGGTCGGAGGGATGATGGAGATAGAGAGCCGAGGGGTCCAAAGCTGTGGTTAGTCATGGTTGTTTTAAGTAGTGGATGAGAGAGCGATTGCGGTTTTTAAGGGCTAGGGGTAGGAGAAGGCGGGGTAAGGGGGGGCCGGAAGTGGGGGTGGGGGTATGTTGACCGTGGCGGGTTATTTCCAACCATCACCAGCTCAGTTGTACTTTTACTCATTTTGAACAGGTTTAATATTGTCGCATTGTTCTCGGCCATCATGTTGAGCCAGTGCTGAGTCGGAATCCGAAGCAATGTGCTGAAAACCCCGGACTGGGAGTTTGTAAGGTCGATCACAAAATCATCTGTGCAAGCTTGCTCGCATGTTTGTCGACTAACTCTACATACCCATCTGCAAAATGGAGTGCTCTTGGTCTCCCACTGGGTGTATGTGACGGTTTTGGTCACCGTGTTTTCATTCCGGAGTCGTTTGTGTTCTTGGGTGAATGGAGGGAACGAGTATTCCTCTTTGAAAACCCGATGCGTCTGTGTTTGCTGGTCTCTGGTTCGCGGTTGCTGAGAGCTGGTTTCCCGCACGCTTCTCTCTATTTCAGGGGTGGTAATGAGTGTAATAACCGCCCAGTCAGAGCTAGTAAAAGCGATTCGCGGTGTTAACGGTCCAAAACTTTCACCGGCTTTGAGCTGATAGAAAAAGATTTCACTCTGTGGTAGGCTGAAGGCATAACCCCAAAACCTGCCATTGTTGAGGCTGAATCTTTGCTCCAAACGGTTGGCCGCTGCTGTTGGCTGCACTCTGCAGAGATGTAGTCTTCTGAGTTCAGACGCCGTGGCGGAAGCTCTGTAGCAGTTTACAGGAGTTTGAGAAAGCACCGTTAGGTCGGTAGGTCTCACGGCCATGCTTCTTTGAGAAAAAAGAGAAAGCTTGCTTGTTTTTTCTGAGAGAGAAAAAAACAGTTAAATTTAAGCTGAAATGTTAGATTATTTATCCTGAATGCCAGTAAGTGAATTAACCTATGGCTGAGAAGGTAAATCGAGCCTGGAGCGGATTGGCTAACCGGGGTGCGAAGGGAGCGGTGCAAGGGTTATGTGATTGGCAGCGGGGCGCAGTGAGGCGGAGTTGGTCTAAGGGGGGAATTTTCAAACGAGGTAAGCAGCGCATTCGGGACCAGAGCGGGGAGCGAACAAGCAGGAAAAAATTGTGCTCTGGAAGCTGTTGCGGGATCGGTGCGATTAAGAGCGAGGTAGAACTTAGAGTCTGCGTAGAATTTTAGAGGTAGCTAGCAAGAGGCAAGTTTTTGAAGAAAAAAGAGTAAGGAGCTTTCCCAATGTTTTTGGATTATAGCGCTTTTTTTTGGGAATAGAGGGGTAGCTAACAAGTTATTCTAGGGGTTTTGGAGAAATCGCGGAGAAATTTTTAAAAGGAGTTTTGGCTTTGTTTGGCTGAGCATGAAGGGAGCCGCGGGGCGCTGAATTTGAGAAAAAAAGACTAAGGATTTTTTCAGGATTTTCCCTGTTATCGAATATAAGGTTTTGGGAATAGAGGGGGTACCCTAACAAGTTATTGTAGGGTTTTGGAGAAATAGCGGAGGGTTTTTTAAGGAGTTTTCCCTGCTTATGTATCTAAGGATTAGGTTAAGGGGGCTGCGGGGATCGCGAGTTGTTTTTTCTGAGTATGAGTTTTATTCTAAATCTACAAATGCATATAAATCGAAATAAAGTTTTCCCCCAAGGCATGCAGCATGTGTTTGTGGCCATACTGAACGTTACAAAAGCACAAGTTTAACTAAACAATTTTAATATGGTTTAATACATTTTTAAACACATGAGCACAGAGCCCGAGAGAGCACGGTCCGGAGACACGGGCGCGCCCCCGCGCGCCCAGACACACAGCCTCGGGCGCGCGCGGGCGCGCGCACACACTGACCCACCACCAGATGGCGTTTTTTGAGCATAAAAAATAAATAAATTTTTTAATTGCTTAAAGAAATAAAAGAATGCTATTTTGATATATAAGAAACTTTCTAAATAATCAATTATATTTTTATGAATATCATATTTTTATGAATATCATATTTTTATGAATATCATATTTTTATTATTTAATTACTTCCTACTTCCGGACTTACGGAGCTAATTTAATTAGGGGCTAATTTAATTAGGGGCTAATTTAATTAGGGGCTAATTTAATTAGGGGATAATTTAATTACTTCCTACTTCCGGACTTCCGGAGCTCATGAATAATTAATGAGCTCCGGAAGTAACCTGTCACTTTTTTTGACGAGAGGGGTATAATATCACTCTCTCACAGAACAAACCTGATCACATGACCTGCTGACCCAAACAGTGCAAAGCTCCATGGCAACAACAACAAACAGCCTCACATATGTTAACAGAGGCTGTTAGAAGCACAGAGTCTTTACAGTCTTTCTCCTGTTTGGACACAGATCTCTGCACATCTTCATCACAGTTACTCACAGACGTGCAGAGTGTGTGGATATCAAAGCTAAGTTTCCACCTTGGATCCCAACAAGAGCTCCAGTTGGATCCAGTTTGATCCAGTTTCTGCAGTAAATCTAATGACAGACCTCCAGGTGCACCTGCAGAGTCTTCTTGTTTTTTCAGCTCAACCATGAACTCTGTTAAATGCAGTAATCAAACCATCATAGATCATAGATCCTGTTTGACAGATGAAGCTGTCCCTCTAAGTGTAATCTAACACAGCTTATTAAGCTCACTGCAGTCTGTCTAACTGTGAGGAACTGAAGCTCTCAAAGGCTGAGGACAGACCCTGGATTAATCTGAGGACTTTGGTGGTCCTGCTGATGTGTTCAGTCTGTGATTGGACAGAGAGCAGGGGTCCAGGACCTGATGGGATTCAAACCATCAACTTTGTTTATGTCTGTCACCAGGGGAAGGGAGTGTTGTGAGTGCGTATCTGTATCAGTGTACGTGTGTGCGTGTGTGTGCGTGTCGGGGTGTGTGTCCCGAGTTCAGCCTGAGAAAGTGTCCTTTCACCTGTTAGGCAAAGATCAACAGTCCACAGCCTACGCAGGTGACCTTGAGGAATAGGGAAGAGAGTCAGTTCGTTCTCATTATCAAGTCTCCAGGAGGAATGTTGTTGTTCTCCTCGTTGTTCTCCAGATGTATCTCTCTTTTAAGAGCGTTGAGCTTCTCCAAGATCTTTCCCATATTTCATTCAGTAAGAACAGTCCACAGTTTCAATCATAGCGGCCAGCCTTGTGGGGTTTTGAACAGCAGTCACAGCTTTCTTCAATTTCTGATAAGACAGGGCCAAGCCAGCTCCAAACAACAAGAACCTTGTTACCATGGTTCTGAATAGGTAGATGTCTTCAATGTCTTCGATAGACAGTCCCGCCAGGCACAAGACACACCACTTCTGCCATCGTGTATCCAGCTTGAAACGTCCCTCCAGGACACTCAGGCTCTCCCGAACCCAGGCGTCTAGTTGAGAATAGACCAGTTGATCAAATCAATAGTTCTTTTGGAGAATAAGAGCGAGAATGTGAGGCTCTCTCAGGGATAGAGTCAGACAAGATAAGGGAGGGAGAGGGGGAAATATGCGTCCGCCTCGTCCAAGAGCCAGGGAAGAAGATGATGCCAATCTACAATCAGATTCTGCTTAGAACTGCATTCAAAACTATTGAGCCAATATTTTCAGCTGATATGGCTGAAACATTTTCACATGATGAGCTTCCAACAACGGTAAGAGCATGTGGAGACTTTGGAAACATCCCATTAAGAAAGAGAAATCAAGCATTTGGATTCATTTTAATGAGCTCAGACTTGTTAAAAATGCAGAGGAGCTTGTTGTGAACTGAACTTCAGAGAAACATAACATACTGAGATTCACTGTGAAGCTTTGAGTGGAAAAAGACAGAAAAACAACATGTGGATCCTGGAATAATGTGAGCTTCCATCTTTAAACGACTGAAGAGGAAGAAGTTTACAAGGAATCATTTAGAAGAGTTTCAAACATCAACTGATTGAATCCATGAATCTGAAAACGTATTTGTGAGTGAAAGAGACAGACATGTACAGACTGAACTATCTGTTCAACAGTCAGACTGTTTCTCTAACAGGAGACACTCTTTACACTCCACTCAGCACAGGGACACTGAGGAACCAGTCCCTAACCAAAACCCAGGATAAAGAGTTTGAGTGAATGTGGTGTTGAAGGTGTGGAGGTGGATCAGAGTGTCAGAGGAGACTCTGTAGAAGGACAGAGTGCCAGCAGGACAGTCCACATACACTGCTGCTCTGTTAGAGACAGAGGAGGAGGAGGAGGAGGAGATGGATGTTGATCTGTTATTGTGACAGACAGAACGAGGACCATCACCAGCACAGTACAGCCTCCAGGAATGATCACTCCATCCAAACACACAGTCACTGCTTCCTTTCCTTCTGATTCTTCTGTAACTCACTGATATATAAACGTCTCCTCTGCACTCGACCTCCCAGTAACAGCGACCAGTCAGACCATTTCTACACAGCAGCTGAGGATATAAACCATCAAATCTGTCTGGATGATCAGGATATGACTGAACCTCCTCCACACGTGTCACCTTCCTGTTGTTGTCAGACAGTTGGAGCTTTGTGTTCACTGTGTTTGTGTCGATTGTGAGTTGACAGGAATCTGATGGAAAGAACAAACACAATCCAGCTGCAGTTATTGATCATTGATTGACACTTTGATGATGACTCCTGACATCAGAGATGTGAATGATGTAGATATTTGAATGTGTTCTGCTTTGTTTTCATGAATCCCATTAAAAACACACTTACACTTCCTCAGACCTGGTCTCAACCATCGGACACCAGCTGGCTCCACCCTGAAAGGAGGAGGGGGGTCAGAGCAGCACAGTCAGCATGCACACATGGACATTACATGGCTCTCATACACATGGACATTCACAGTGTTCATCAAAGTGAAAGCCCGGGGGAATGAATTGTCTGTGGTGTCGGTTTTTAAATATATACAAATAAGAGGAGCTGGTTGTGAACTGAGCTTCAGAGAAACACAACATACACACACTGCAAAAAATTGTTTGTGTCCACTATAAGACAGAGGAGAACAGCACAGGGATAAACCTGCAGGTCTGACAGCAGGAGGTGGAAAACACTTCAACGAGTGAGAGTCATGTGAATATTGTCATCTGATTGGCTTGAATCCTCTAGTTAGTCACAGAAAGAGGCCCCCCTTGTCCCAACACCCCTCGCTGCAAGCTAACAGCAGCCTAATATCACTAAGCTAATTGTATTGCTGTGGATGATTAGCAACAAAACATATTTTGTTCAACAACAATCACTCTCAGTGTAACTATAGGCTTTTTTTTTGAAGTGTTGTCAGGGATACAGTTACTGTGGAACAGCTCTTTTGGGCAGTTAGCAGTGTTAACTGCTCTTATTAGCGCAGTTCAAGGCTATTACTAACTTGATGTGAATTTGCATTATCTGCTAACGCTACCACTGTTTTTAACTATGTGAATAGCTAACGCTTATACGCTTTTGCCTTGAATTATAACTATGTGAGGACCCTATTTCTAATTAGGGGTGAATAATTATTAGCAGCTAATGCTAATACCGTTTTCCCTTTCCTTTTAACAATGTGAGCAGCTAGTGCTAAGTAGGCTGATGTTAGCAGCTAATGTTAATTTGATGTGAATTAGCTAAGTAGACTGACATTAGTGGCTAATGCCAATTTTAAGTGAATAAGAATTGGCAGCTAATGCTAATACCATATGTTCTTGCTTTATAACAATGTGAGCAGCTAATGCTAAGTAGGGTGCTGTTATTAGCTAATGATAATTTGAGGTGAATTACATTACCCTCTAATGCTAACAATGTTTTTTCCTACTTTTTAACAATATGAGAAGCTAATGCTAACACTATTTTTCATTCAATTTTAACTTTTTCCCTGCGATGTGAAGAGTTAATGCTAAGTAGGACGCCATTAGGGGCTAATTCTAATTTTAGGTGAATAAGCAGTAGCAGCTTATGCTCATACCGTTTTCCTTTCCTTTATAAGAATGACAGCAGCTAATGATAAGAAGTCTGCCGTTATTAACTTAGACTAATTTGATGTGAATTAGCATTATCCGATAATGCTAACTCTTTTCACCTGGATTATAAGGATGTGAGGAGTTAATGCTAAGTAGGCTGCCATTAGCGGCTAATTCTAATTAGGGGTGAATAATTATTAGCAGCTAATGCTAATACCGTTTTCCCTTTCCTTATAACAATGTGAGCAGCTAAAGCTAATTTGATGTGAATTAGCAGTATATTAGTGAGCAGCTAATGCTAAGTAGGCTGCGGTTATTAACTAATGCTAATTTGATGTGAATTAGCATACTTAGCTACTGCTAACACTGTTTTCCCTTACTTTTTAACAATGTGAGTAACTAATGCTAAAACAACACTATTTTCCCTTGCATTATAAAAATGTGAGTAGCTAATGCAAAGTAGGCTGCCGTTATTAACTAATGTTAATTTGACGTGAAATAGCATTATGCACTAATGCTAACACTGTTTTCCCTTACTTTTTAACAACGTGAGACATATTCTAATTAGGGGTGAACAATTATTAGCAGCTAATGCTAATACCGTTTTCTCTTTCCTTATAACAATGTGAGCAGCTAAGTTCAAGTTCAAATTTTATTCACCACATGCAGTGGCAGGTTGCCCTGCAGTGGAATGAACCCGCCCCCCAACCTTACACACACAACAAAGACGTCACATGGGGATACAAGTCAGAGAACGGTTGCATTACAGAAAAAAACACTAAAATATACACTACAATGGGAAAGTACAAGAGGAAAAAAAGCCTGTTCATGTGTCTAATCGTTTTTCCCCACTCAGTGACACACCCGCCGGGGGTCAAACTCTGGTAATTGGTGATTCTTTTCTCAGACATGTGAAGCTGGCTGTGGTTAAACCTTTACTTAAAGAACCATCTCTAGACCCAGCTGTTTTAGCTAATTATAGGCCAATCTCCAACCTTCCTTTCATATCAAACATCCTTGAAAGAGTAGTTGTCAAACAGCTAACAGATCATCTGCAGAGGAATGGCTTATTTGAAGAGTTTCAGTCAGGTTTCAGAGCTCATCACAGCACAGAAACAGCTTTAGTGAAGGTTACAAATGATCTTCTTATGGCCTCTGACAGTGGACTCATCTCTGTGCTTGTCCTGCTAGACCTCAGTGCAGCGTTCGATACTGTTGACCATAATATCCTATTAGAGCGATTAGAACATGCTGTAGGTATTACAGGTACTGTGCTGCCGTGGTTTGTATCATATCTATCTAATAGACTCCAATTTGTGCATGTAAATGGAGAGTCCTCTTCACCCACTAAGGTTAATTATGGAGTTCCACAGGGTTCAGTGCTAGGACCAATTCTGTTTACACTATACAAGCTTCACTTAGGCAGCATCATTAGAAGACATAGCATACATTTACACTGCTATGCAGATGACACCCAGCTCTATCTGTCCATGAAGCCAGATAACACACACCAATGAGTTAAACTGCAGGAATGTCTTAAAGACATAAAGACCTGGATGGCCGCTAACTTTCTGCTTCTTAATTCAGATCAAACTGAGGTTATTGTACTCGGCCCTGAAAATCTTAGAAATATGGTATCTAAGCAGATTCTTACTCTGGATGGCATTACCTTGGCCTCCGGTAGCGCTGTGAGGAACCATGGAGTCATTTTTGACCAGGACATGTCCTTCAATGCACATATTAAACAAATATGCAAGACTGCTTGCTCATAGGGGGTCATATGATTGTTGGGTTTTCTCTGTACCTATGAAGCGCCTTGAGGCGACTTTTGTTGAGATTTGGCGCTATATAAATAAAATTGAATTAAATTGAATTATTATTGTTCTCAAACAAAAGAATGAGAATGAAATACTGATTTTAACATGGCCCATTAGCAGCATTAGCTTATCAGAGTTTCCAGTATTTAAGCTTCCATTTCCAAATGTTAGCTGCTCCTGTCTGCCTCTTTGTCACACACACAGACTGAAATGATTCACAGCCTTGTTTCAAACTTCTGTCAGTGTCACTGACTATCACTGTGACTGTGGACATACAGCATGGGAAACATACACATCGCTGACACTTTATTAGGTACACAATGGCCACTATCTCAGGTACAGTACACCTTTGACCTAATAAAGTCTATTTAAAGTTACAAAATGTTGTCTGTCCAAATATTTATGGACCTAACTGTAGGTCTACTTTTAATGAAACTCTCAACATGATTTATCAGTTATCATTAATGTTCCTGCAAACAGGCTCCTTGGAGACCCCCTACACAAATATCCATGTACTACCCAGCTAGACTAGTGTGTCTGTCCCTGAAAATTTTCCTGTATGTGTGATTGTTCATGTCTCATCTGCAGGAAAGAAACAGGAAGTGAGTGAAAGACACAGGAAATGTTTCCAGCTCTTCCTCCTCTATCAGACATTCTCTCCATACCTGAGAGTGTCCAGTCTCCAGCCTGGATCCTTCAGTCCAGCCGACAGAAGCTTCATTCCTGAGTCACCTGGATGATTGTAGCTCAGGTCCAGCTCTCTCAGATGGGAGGGGTTGGAGCTCAGAGCTGAGGCCAGAGAAGTACAGCCGTCCTCTGTGATCAGACAGCCTGACAGACTGAAGACACACAAAACAACAATCCATCTGTTATCTTTGCTGCTTTAACAAAACCTCAAATCCCAGTCAGAGATGATGAGCATCATCACAGTGATGATCATTTCTCTGTAACCCAGGCTTCCTGCTTCAGGATCTGTGCATGCTCACAGAACAAGGAGACCTTTAAACATTATTTCACTAATGGATGGACGGACTGAGTGTAACAGTGTTTATGTGGTATTATTCCACTTGCCACAAATATCAGTGTAATGGGGAAACAGCGCCCCCCCTCTCGGTGTGGCTGGTTAGGTGAGGCTGGCTGCAGTAATCGCTGCCAGTCTGCCGTAGCCATACGAGAGGTGAGTTGTATTGTTCCGCACACGATATAGCTAAGTAGTACAGACACACAAAACATGTTTGATTAGCTGACGAGCACCGAGTGTAATAAGTGCTTAGCGGACACATGTCTAACATGAGTTTTATGTACTTTTCATTTGTTTATTATTGTGTAAAACTGTATGCTAAAGCGGAATGCTAATGAGATGTTCTGCTGTAGTGTGCTGTGCGGAGTGGTGTGTGGCGAGCCTGTGCACTGATAATACACCGTTGTTTCCATTCAGGTACATCATTTGTTGTTGCTGTTATTTTATTGTATATTAGAAATTGTAATATTGCTGCAGTAATCGCTGCCAGTCTGTCGTAGCCATATGAGAGTGTGCTGTGCGGAGTGGTGTGTGGCGAGCCTGTGCACTGATAATACACCGTTGTTTCCATTCAGGAAATAAAGTGGCAACGATCGATAAGAGACTCCTTGTCTTTTTAAAAACACAACACAACGCAGAGTCGAGGAGTCTGTTTGGGCCGAACTGTTGCAGCAGGATGAAACAGAAACCGGTTACACTGGTGCCGTGACCCCAGCTCCTGCAATCCTGCTACCGCAACGGGGGCCGTCTACTTCCTGGAAGGTGGAAAAGTCGCGGGAGACTGGCTTTTCTTAGTCCCGCCATTTTCTGCATTCTTTAGAGACATCGGGGCGGGGCTCTGTTTTTTTTTTTTGGAGAGTTAAACAAAAAAAAAAAAAGGGAGGGACACATTGCTGAGCCATGGCAGATTTTCCCAGTTTTGGCAGGGGAAGGGGGGCAGTTGGTTTTACCCCTCTGCATTCATTTGGCAGAGGCAGATCAAGGTTGCTGACAGCCCCAGTTTCCTCCACACCTAAGCCTGTCCTTGCTGAGTTAAATGAAAACCCTATTGATGGGAACTGTGATAATCTACAAAATGCTGGATCAGAAACCAGTCCCACAAAAGAGGACCTTTATGCAGAGATTGCAACGCAAATTGGGTTTTCTATTGGGGAAAGCATTGCCTCTTGTCTTGAATCTCGGTTGGGCTCTGGAGTGGGAAACAGTGTTGTTGGGTCTGCCAATAATGTGTTATCTGAACCCTCACTATTGAATGTGATTGTAAAGTCTGATGTTAAAGAACCTGTGTGTTTTAGAGGGGATGGCTGTGATTCATGCAGTGTTCAGGAATGGGAGGAAATGATGATGACTTTTTTTAAGAGAAGAGGGGTACCAGTTGCTGAACAAGCTGATGATGTGCTGAGTAAACTGCTGGGGAGGGCACGAGAAATAGTCAAGGTGGGCATACGTAGTAATCCATCTGTGTGTCTTGAGAGGGGCCCAGAGCCCATTTTTGAGATCTTAAAGCAGCACTTCAGTGACACTGCCTGTTCAAGCATGCCTTTAGCTGATTTTTATGCAACACTACCCAACTCAGGTGAAACACCGTTTGATTACTGGCTCAGGTTGAACAGAGCCATGGAGGTGACTGAAGACTGTCTGAAGAGACAAAATAAGTCCTTTGCATATCTGACAAAAGAGCTGACTGCTATGTTTATCCGCTACTGTCCAGACTCAGAACTGTCTCTTATTTTCAAGTGCAAGCCCCTGCAGCAGTGGACGGTTGCTGATGTGCACGAGAAATTGCTGGAGCATGGCAAGGACCGGAAGTGCACCCCTCAGTTTAGTGCAGTCAGTGCCTTGAGTTTTCAGCAACAGGAGGTGAGTCCTAATGTGCAGCAGGCGACAGGCAACAGTAAGTGTATTACACCATCACCAACCTCTACCTCAGCATCACTTACCGGCCTTCAAGCAAAACCACCTACTGATCGTCTTGATCATGTGATAGCCCTGTTGGAGAAAGTCCTGGAGGGACAGCCTCGACAAGCAAAGCTGCCTGCTAAGGATGATGTAAGGGTCCCCCGGAACCAAACACACAAAATTGTGCCTTGCGTGATTTGTGGTGACACTGAACACTCTACGTATCACCACTGTAGAGCCCATCAGCTATGTTTCATCTGCCATGCTGGCGACCACACACGGGCTCAATGCCCCAGGGCAGTGTCTGTCAGAGTGAGGGGGCCTGACTCAGCCACCCAGCAGCTGGGAAACTAGATGGCCTACATGTGGAGGGGGCAAGTGTTAGGCCTGAAATCGCCCCCAAAGAGGATGATTTTGATGATTTAGAATCTGTATTACACACTGTTTGTGAGGAGCGCCGGCTTGGCCGGAGACCCGTTCTTCAGAACACACACAGACTAAAACAGCATGATGAGCTGTTCTATGAAAATGTGACCCTGGGTGGCAAAGTGTCTGTTAAAGCCATGCTTGACAGTGGCTCTATGGCCTGCACCCTCAGCACCAATATGATGCCCCAACTATTACATCATGCAGTGCTGCAGACCCCCACCTTGCAACCCACGGATGTCGTCCTGATTGGCTGTGGTGGTTCGAGGACTGTTCCATTAGGTGTGTGTGACATTACGGTGGAGATATGTGGCTGTAAAGTTGTTGTGCCAATGTTGGTGATTGCAGGGCAGAGTGAGGACCTCATTTTGGGCAGCAACCTAATGAGGTACCTGAGTAATCGCCTGAGGGAAGAGGGACATTTAGGAGAGGAATGCAGCAAGACCCTGAGTGCGGGAGAACAGCTTAATAAAAATCTGCTGAGTTCAATGTCAGGAGTGGTGGCCCCAGGGCATGTTGGTGATAAGATCGGAACTGTCAAGCTAAAGAGAGCTGTAACATTAGAGCCCTTGACAGAACACCTTGTTTGGGGCAGGCTGCAGCTAATGGATAACGGGGCAGTGGGCAGTGCTGTCGTTGTAGAGCCCACCGGGTCAAGGTCTGGACCGAGGTCAGTTATGGTTGGGAGAACTGTAGCGCATCTAAACAGTGATGGGTGGCTCCCTGTGAAAGTGCTGAACCCCTTTGACAAGCCGATAACACTGAAACGGAACATGAAGTTGGCTGACGTGTCCCCCTGTGCAGCAGTGGAGAACTTCAGCCCCACTGGCTCCTACTTGCAACAGAACATGCAACGGTCTACTGGCTCAGCTTGGTGCCATGATGAGCAGAGTCTAGTCACTGATGTTTCCACTCTGCCAGATGATTCACCCTCACAGGAGGTGACAAGTGGTTGTAGCCCCTTACATGCAGTGCTGCAAAATCTGGGGCTGTCTGATATCGACATTGATTCATGTGCAGTTTCGCCGGCTGGCAAAGAAAAACTGGTTGGCCTTATAGCCCAGTTTGAGTCTATCTTCTCAAGAGACAAGCTGGATTGTGGCAAGGCTAACGGCTGCCTACATCGAATTCGAGTTGTGGACGACAAGCCATTCCGGTTGCCATGCCGACGTGTGCCACCGACTCATTATGAAAAACTAAGACAGGCTCTGAATGACATGGAGGAACGGGAAATAATTCGGAAGTCTTGCAGTGAGTTTGCATCACCCCTGGTGTTAGTTTGGAAGAAGTCCGGTGAGTTGAGAATCTGTAACGACTTTCGCTGGCTTAATGCTAGAACTGTCAAAGATGCTCACCCACTCCCATATCCGGCTGACGCACTGGCTGCTTTGGGAGGAAACGGATTGTTCTCCACAATGGACTTGACTTCAGGTTATTATAATGTGGAGGTGCATGAGGAGGACCGTAAGTACACGGCATTTACGTCTCAATTTGGGTTGTACGAATATAATTGTATGCCACAAGGACTGTGCAATAGTCCGGCCACCTTCATGAGGATGATGCTAGGCATTTTTGGGGATCAGAACTTCCTCAGTGTGCTGTGTTATCTTGACGATGTTCTGGTTTTTGCCCCGACAGAAGAATTGGCACTGGAGCGTTTGCATATGGTGTTCCAGAGACTCCAGGTTCACAACCTTAAGTTGGCTCCAAAGAAGTGCCATTTTCTGAGACAGTCTGTGAAATTCCTGGGGCACATTGTAAATGCTGATGGGATACAGTCAGACCCTGACAAAATAGCATCCATTACATCCCTTGCAGAGGCAGACCTTATGGAAGCGGGTTCGAGTGTCACATCCCAACAGAAGGTCCGCTCATTTTTGGGGATGGTAATGTTCTACCAACAATTTATTGAGAACTGCTCATCCATCGCAAAACCTCTGTTTCGGCTGACATCTGGGGATAAAGGCCCTCGTGGTTCACGGCGAAAGCACCGGCTGGTGCGTAAAAAGCTGTGTGAGGAGGACTGGACGGATGAATGCAGGGCAGCTTTCAATGAGCTGAAGCAGGCCTTGTTGGATCGAGTGCTCCTGGCCCATCCTAATTTTGAGGAGCCCTTTTTGCTCTCTGTTGATGCCTCCAGCAGTGGCCTTGGTGCCGTGTTGTCGCAAGTTCCTTCTGGAGCTTCTACATCAAGACCGATCGCCTTTGCCAGTAAGACACTCAATCATGCACAGTCCAAGTACCCAGCGCATAGGCTGGAGTTCTTTGCATTGAAGTGGGCGGTGTGCGACAACTTCCATCACTGGTTGAGGGGTCATCAGTTTACCGTATGGACGGATAATAACCCTCTCACCTACATACTTTCTAAGCCAAGACTGGATGCATGTGAGCAGAGGTGGATCGCAAAGCTAGCGCCTTTTCAGTTTGACATAAAGTACATTCCATCCATCCATCCATCTTCATCCGCTTTATCCGAGGCCGGGTTGCGGGGGCAGCAGCCTAGGCATAAAGTACATTCCTGGTCCTAAAAATGTGGTTGCTGACGCGCTGAGCGGGGAGCCCTTCGTGCACCCCAGGGCCTCCCACCGGGTGATAAGGGTTCCATATAATGAACTTCTGGCAGAGGCAGTCGCCACTGGTGGGGTTCAGGAGGCCTTCAGATGGACTGTTCACTCAGCTGATAAGGCCTCAAGCAATGACCAGCCTGTTGTTTCGCAGTGCACGGCTGTTGCACAGACAGGAATGCTGACATCTTCTGAGGTGGGAGCTGTCTTTCAGGCCCATAGTGAACATGAGTCCAGGGTGTGGCCACATGCTCTCCTTCTGCCCCAATGCTCTCAGACTGTGCTTACGCCAAACCAGTCTGACTCTGAACCCTTCTCGCATGATGACCTAGTGGGACACCAGCGGCGTGATGATGTGCTGTGCAGAGTGATCTCCTATGTGGAAAGGGGACGGAGACCCTCGAGGAGGGAGCGGGCAAGTGAACCGGTTGATACGAAGAGATTTCTAAGGGCTTGGGACAAGTTAACTGTGAGGGATGGTGTGCTGTATCGAGTCTCCAAGAATCCCGTCTCAAAGACAAAGACTTATCTGTATGTTGTTCCGCCAACCTTGCGGCTCGCTGTACTGAAAGGCGTCCATGATGAAGCCGGTCACCAGGGACAACAAAGAACACTTTATCTGGCCAGGCATAGATTCTACTGGCCTGGTATGGCCAAGCATGTGTCAGAGTATGTACGGTGCTGCAGAAGGTGTGTTGTTAGCAAGTCGCCTGAGCCAGAGGCGAGAGCACCTTTGGAGAATATCAGAACATCAGAGCCCCTTGAACTGGTCTGCATAGATTTTTGGTCTGCGGAGGATTCAGCGAACAAATCCGTGGATGTGCTTGTGGTCACAGACCACTTTACTAAGATGGCTCAGGCCCCTCTATGCCCCAATCAGTCTGCTAAGGCGGTGGCACACCAACTCTGGCATAACTACTTCTGCATCTACGGCTTTCCGAAACGCCTTCACTCGGATCAAGGAGCTAATTTTGAGAGTGTGCTCATTGCCGAGCTATTGAATGTGGCAGGTGTCCAGAAGTCTCACACGACCCCATACCATCCGATGGGAAACTGCTCCTGCGAGAGGATGAACCGTACCTTGGGCAACATGATTCGTGCATTACCCCCCAGAGCCAAGCAAAGGTGGCCTGAGGCACTGAAAGCTCTCACATTCGCCTATAACTGCACAGTCCATGAGACAACTGGCTATGCGCCATTTCTGCTGATGTTTGGCAGAGTGCCAAGACTGCCGATCGATGTGATCTTTGGCTCTGTTATTGAGCACCAAGACATCATGAACTATGATCGAAATGTCCAGACATTGAGGAGGGACCTCAAAGAAGCCATGGATTTGGCGCAGGAGGTGGCACGCAAAAATTTGAAGCGTCACACGGACCTCTACAACCGGAAAGTGCGGGGAGCCCCAGCGGCTCGCTGATGACAGGGGTTACTCAACCAGAAGGCAGCATGGTGGATCAAGAGCTTGCCTGTACCAGTGTTCCCCCTGTTGACACTGAGGAGCAGGTGGATGCCACCTCTGGTGGTCAACATTCTGACCTGCTTATGTCTGTGGCCCCAGTTGCAGCCTCCTCTGTTTTGGAGTTGGCAGCCATTACTGACGGTGACCAGGACAATGAAGCTGCTACTGAGGGTCATGTCTCAACCACAGTTGTTCTGCCCAACGCAGACCCGATTGATGTTAGCAGGGTGGTCGGGACCCGTGCTAGATCGAGAGTGGGACGGTTACTTAAGCCTGTTTCCAGGTTGATTGAAATGATGCATCAGAGACCTGTTAAAGTGTAAATATTGTTGATAACTGTGAGTTGATTCTATTGTTGTGGAAGTGGGACTTTGATCTTTAGAATTGAAACTGATTATTTGTCGTTGATTTTTCTGTGTCAGAGTGGCGTACAGTTGTGATGTGATGAAATATGTAACTGGCATATTTTGGGTTTTTTTTGGAAGGGGTCTGGCCAACTTCTTCTTCTACTTCCTTTGGGGATAGTCCTCTGACTGAATTTTCTTTGTGACTGTACGACCTGGTATTACTCAACAGATTTATCACATGTTGATAGCTATGGATTAGCTATTGGATTTTTTTCTTTTATCTTGTTCTCTTTTTTTGAGGATTATTGGGTTTTTGTCCTCTGTTTGTGTTATGGTGACTGTGGTGTACCTGAATTTTTTTTTTAGGGTGTTTGTTTATTTGAGTGTGCAAGTGGAATTCAGCAGGGGGGAATGTAACAGTGTTTATGTGGTATTATTCCACTTGCCACAAATATCAGTGTAATGGGGAAACAGCGCCCCCCCTCTCGGTGTGGCTCGTTAGGTGAGGCTGGCTGCAGTAATCGCTGCCAGTCTGCCGTAGCCATACGAGAGGTGAGTTGTATTGTTCCACACACGATATAGCTAAGTAGTACAGACACACAAAACATGTTTGATTAGCTGACGAGCACCGAGTGTAATAAGTGCTTAGCGGACACATGTCTAACATGAGTTTTATGTACTTTTCATTTGTTTATTATTGTGTAAAACTGTATGCTAAAGCGGAATGCTAATGAGATGTTCTGCCGTAGTGTGCTGTGCAGAGTGGTGTGTGGCGAGCCTGTGCACTGATAATACACCGTTGTTTCCATTCAGGTACATCATTTGTTGTTGCTGTTATTTTATTGTATATTAGAAATTCTAATATTGCTGCAGTAATCGCTGCCAGTCTGTCGTAGCCATACGAGAGTGTGCTGTGCGGAGTGGTGTGTGGCGAGCCTGTGCACTGATAATACACCGTTGTTTCCATTCAGGAAATAAAGTGGCAACGATCGATAAGAGACTCCTTGTCTTTTTAAAAACACAACACAACGCAGAGTCGAGGAGTCTGTTTGGGCCGAACTGTTGCAGCAGGATGAAGCAGAAACCGGTTACATGAGCACAGCCTACAGATGAACTGGTGCCAGAGATCATAACGAACATCAAACAGTCAAATTCAACACTTTAGATGGAAATATAAGATTAATGCTGCAGACAATCATGAACATCAAGAATGCAGCTAGTGGTAAAATAAAGATTTGACCACAGTGTTACTGTCTATTCCTAACATATCCCTAACATGATAGCTGCACTTTAGAGCTCTAAAACTGGAACTGACACATATTTAAACTCTACATGTTACTCAGTACATTCATTTCTGACACTCGCCCACAGTCCAACAAAGGAAACATGGAGATCACATCAGTTTGTCACCAAAGTCTAATTATTAGGGCAACTTAACCTGTTATTATCTCATTAACTCATTAATTGATTAACCAGAACAATTATTTTATCGCACATTAACACAGTTTTTAAAATCGTGATTATTGTGAAAGTGCATGCCCACTGGCTCTGAATATAAAAATCCAAAAAGTAGGGCTGCCACGATTTGTCAACTATCAAAATCGTTGATGACTAATTTAATATTTGGCAAGCTGTTCGAAGCTTAGTAAGATCATGAAAGACGCAGGAATAAGTGGTACGTTTTAAGAGTGTAATAACGGACTGAAACAGAAGATGGCAGGACTGCCTGTACAAGGATGCCAGCTGCCATTAAACCCTGAAGAAGAAGAAGAAGCTGTGTCTGTTATTGTAGCTATGTCCAAATTCATGGGCTACACGCTCCTGAGGCTGCATTTGTAGGCCGATTACGTCACAGTCATGCAACGAAGGCTGTCCCAATTTGAAGACTTCTCCAAATGCGGCCAACAAATGCGTCCTCCTTTCCCCCAGATTTGAAGGCTGGGTCGGGTGTATCCTTCGTGGCCCACCATATCATTCATAGCACGGCGAATTCCAGTTTCCAACAATGGCGGCAGCTACTTAGTTTTAATATTACTCTTTCTGGGTCACAAATGTATCCTCCGTGGCCAACAAACCACCAAACTGCTAAAACAAATTCCACAAAAAGATATAAACAAAGTGGGGATCCCCTGTTCTTATGTTTTTCAAATGTGAAGCGTAGTTTTCATCCTTTTTTTGTTGCTGGTTAAGTGAATTTTAGTCAGAGAGTGATGAAACCTACAGCTTTAAAATCTGAGATGTCTGCTTTCAGCACTCAATGACTGTACACATTGTTGGTGAGAATTGTTGTGTTGTGTGCTGTGGATTCACTTCCGTAAACTCATCCCTATTTTGGCATGTCTAGTCTGAGCCTTTCATCAGCAAACAATCATGGACACTGAGTAGATCTCTTTCTGGCCAATATATTTTTGCTCGGAGTTGATCCTGCCATAATCTGTTCCCCCTGTCCAAATCACAGACAAACAGTATCCCACAGTTGTTTATGTTTTTAAACCCATTTTGCACAGAGAGGCATTTTTTAGCAAATATATTTTTGCTGAGAGGTATGGTTTGGCCAGCTTGATGATGTCCTCTCTAAGCTTTAATTTTATTTTATTTCAGTTAGCTGTTTCAGTTAACTTTTCATTCAGTTAACTTTTCATTGTGAATTTCCCAACTTTGGGACTACAAAAGTCTAATATCTTACCTGGTAAAAACGGACCATTTACATGTGTCAAAAGAAAATTGTGCATAGTGTGATCAGCTACATGAAATGTGCTCTTTTTATTGATCACTAAGCAATCCACATGTCTACGTGACTTTTCACCTAATAACTTTTGTGATGATAAACTTATTTACCAACTAACAGCTTCCTCTTTTTAAGAACATACAGACTTAGAAAAGGGGAACCTCAGCTCTGAGTTCTTAGAATAACTTTGTTTTCTTTGTACACACATGTAACAAGCTTGTATAAATAAAGAACGCAGGCAGTGGCAGAGCGCGAGTCCGTGAGTGCCTCTTGCAAGTGAGCACTCTGTGACCATCCTCGCGAGTAAAGACAACTGCAGTGTTTGTGTTTTCTAACTCAGGTGTCTCAGCTGAAGAACTGTGGGGCAATTCTTAGAAATCCCCTGTCAACATGCAATCTATAAATAAAACAAATGTGTAATCAATACTTTCCAGCAGTTTTTAAAGCTATATTAAGTAAATAATACTAGTAAATAATACTAGTAAATAATAATAAATTGTCCGTTCTGTCAAAATTTCAAATATAATTCTACTGGACTATAACATTTCTAGTTTGTTGACATTTTACGTCTAAATGTGGAGATGTACTATTATTAAATGAATCACTACTTTTATTAATGTACAATAGGCCCCTTAACATGTAATGTTGACTTCATAAATGTCAAGGGAAAATTGTATTTAGTAGTCAGTATAATCTTTTAGTGATATAAGTTTGCATATGGTAGAATACTGCATGTAGTTATTTGTATTAGGAAATATTCAACCATGTATACTTAGAGGCATATAATTAATTGTGTAGTGACAGGATGTGTGATTTTTAGCAGGCTTGGTTCACCCCCACATCCTGGGAGCATGGGAGAGTTCGTACCTTGTCTTATTGTTTTACGGTAGGATTAACGTAGCTATGTTTGTTTTAGTCTAAGTGCCTTTTGGTTTGATGAACTGCTGGACTTTGAGACCAGCAGGTTTAGGGAAGATTTTATGGGGCCACACTCTGACACCCCCCCCCCCCACCCCCCCCACCCCCCCCCCCCCCCACACACACACACACCCAATGAAGTATAAAATAAAGACCGGGGCAGTTTCTCAGGTGCGAGTCTCAGAGACTGCCCTTGCTTGCAAGAAGTTCTGTGTGTTTCTCTTCTCTGAGTCTTTACTGAAGAAGTGTTTTAGAATATTTTCCCTAACAATAAACATGTAAAAAAAATCATTATGAAAAACCAATAATTAAAAGTCAAGTAATCCACCTAAAGGCAAATGAAAGGTCAGTTGGCAATTCTATAAAAGTTAGATCTTTATGCAATAACTAGTGGATAATAGGGACCATCTCCTTTTCAACTTAAGATGCAGACAAGACAAAGCAGAGTTGTTCCTAGGAGTACGGGGCTTGGATCCATGGTCAGGGGATACAGAGCAGAGTTAATTTTAGGGCGAGCACAAAATCAACTTCTAAGTGATAAGACAGGTCCATTTCACTATAGATACCCTCCAGAGCAAGATTATCCAGACTCTGCAGGAACTGAAAACTCTTCTACCCTCTCCTATCTTAGAAGAGGTTTACAAGGTTGTGGACAAGGCTCAGTGGGCCCAACACTCTGAAGGAAAAGAAAATTCCACACTTTGTTAACAAAAACCTTTACTTCCCAGTCTGAACCTACACAACTCAGAGAAGAACACACACCTGAGGACAGTCAGGAAAAATGGGTGAAGAACTTTTCAGACTGGAATCTCACTGAACCTGAAAACAAAGTATTAGCCAAAGGACACAGTTTTGCCATTTCTCCTCAACAGTTGCCCATAGTGGACCTCATCACAGCCACAGAAACTGCCATACGGATTAATAAATTATCACAGACAGAAGCAGAGCAAATCAGGATGAAAGTTTCAGCCACCCTCTCCAGTGGCAAAGTCCCTCCATCTAACCTCACAATACAAGAAAAGAAGGCCGTCGCTTCCCTGAGCAAAGACCACAACATCACCATTTGACCCTAGAACTGAAGAAGCTTCTCAGATGAGAGGTGAAACGTCTTCAAGTAACTTAAACAAGTTCAGACGCTTTTCTTTCCAAGCTCCTTAGACTACGATGACCTGGATGACTGAGAACCTTCACAGACATATTTCAACAATATAACGTTTTTAAATGATCATCAGCAGAAAGGTTTTAAATCTGACCTTAGAGTTTCCAGTATACAGTTGGGACTCTTTACTCCAACAGACAGAAGCTTCACTCCTGAGTCCTGCAGGTCACAGTTACTCAGGTCCAGCTGTCTCAGACTAGAGGACTGGGAGCTGAGAGCTGAGGACAGAGCTTCATAGCCTTTCTCTGAGAGCTTACAGTGACTCAGTCTTAAAAATAACAGATAAACAATAAAACAACACGTTTGTTTAAGTGTAATGAGGTGTTATTACAGTTAGTAATATTTAATCCTGTTTTTTTTCTTCATTCTGTCAGTTGGTATACATGCATACATACATATGTACATATAGCTTGATCTGACCTGAGAATATTCAGTTTACAGTGTGGACTCTTCAGTCCATCAGAAAGAAACTTTGTTCCTGAATCCTGCAGGTCAGAGTTACTCAGGTCCAGCTCTCTCAGACAGGAGGACTGGGAGCTGAGAGCTGAGGACAGAGCTTCATGGTGTCCCTCTGACAGGTTACAGAGATTCCGTCTGAAAAGTAACATTATAAAAAGTGTTAGTGGAGAATACAATTCATGGTTAACTAAAAGAAATAGATTTAAGTCTGGAGAAAAACCCACTTGTAATTGGCTTAGTAAAAACATAATTCTAGGAGTATAGCTTAATGGAAACCAATGAGGAGCTGGTAAATTGTCATTGTACTGAACTTTGGACCATAATATATACTTTTTAATATTCAATTGGAAATAGTGGTGGAGAAAAGGTTAAAAAAAATAAAGAAAAATAGATCAGGAGGAATGACCCCTGACCGAAACAAGCTTTAGCTTCTTCCCTTTAAGCCCACCCTCCCTAAACATCTTTTTTCCTTTGGCTAGTTTCAGGATGTATACTGAAGGGCAGCACTTAGTCTTTGTAGCTTCACATGTTGGTTTAGAATAGAGCAGGGCGATATGACAAAAAATATTTATCACTATATACATTTGAAAATTTGCGATAACGATATAACTGACGATATAATTGACACTAGACAAAATACTTTACAACTCCACAACTTTATTAGTGCAAAAAAAAAACCCATCAATGTATTTTACTTAAACAAGCAGCTGTTTTTTATGTGCATTAAAGTTATATAAAAAATTTTACAGTGCAAACGCAAATTCCTTGCTGACAGTTTAACTAAAAGGCATTTCCAGTGGAAATTGGCCAACATATCCTCAGCATAACCATGTAAAATATCCACAAAACTTAAAAAGAGGTTATACACACACAACACGGTAACATTATGTTGAAGCACAGTACGTATCACTCCGTGAGGCTCCTGCCTACGACAACCATAATGCTCCGACAATCCATCAAGCGGTGTGGCTTCGTAGCTTAGCAAAGTCGTACTAAATCATTTCACAGATTTTCGAGCGCCGGGTACCACATAAAATCGTTTTGAGGTCAGTAAACACAACCAGAATTCATACATAAGGCACACGGGATTATAAGGGGCACTGTCGATTTTCAGATAAATCAATGGATTGGTTTTAAGTGTGCCGTATGTTCCAAAAAACACGGTAATAACGACGGCCCGCTACCATGCTCTACCAAAAATAGTGCTTTGTTGTGTATCTGACGGATGAAAGCTAAACCAGTTCCACACCACTGAAGTTGCAGCATTTTTACAAACCAATTCTGGTTCATCTGTTTCATTCAACGATCCGCTTTCACCCTTCTCATTCTCCGTCACTGCCTTGCTTTTTCTGCCATGTGCATATGAAAACAAAGGCACTGCACATGCGCGTTTTACCCATATTCTATCGCGATATTTCATTTTCTTATCGTTGCCTAACATTATACCGGTATTACCGTGAACAGTATGATATGGCCCAGCCCTAGTTTAGAATTTGTTAAAACAAACTGTAGACCTACTAAAAACAGATTTTCTGGCTCATGATAAAGAAAGGAAAGATCTCAGATCCATTTGCAAATTTTAGAACCTGATTCTGAAATATGACAGTGGACATCTCAGTAACAAAGTCAGTCATTTCCTGCTTAGTCTGGGTCAGAACACTGCATTTATTCTTTCGAACACTGACCATATAAAACAGTGTTCTGCTTAAAAGTTGTACGCAAAGCAAATGAGCTAAAATCTCAACTTAAGTGGAAAGTTATTGTTCTAAAGAAACACCAAAAGTAAAGCAGAGACTAAAGTTTACATTACAAATTAGGAAAAACATCTCTGGACCAACCAGACTGTCAATGAGTGACCCAAAACTGGTAAGCCTAAAGAAAAAACATGATAGCCAAACCTCTCAGTAGACCACACTGAAGGCAAAATAAGGTAACCTTTATTAGTCCCACACGTGGGACATGAACCCTCAGAAAGCTGAAGAAAAAAGGTGCCTGAGGCAGAACCATCCATTGTCAACAATTAGGAGGCCCAGGACAGAGTACTGAAAATCAAGGTGGAGTTAACAAGCATACATTTTCACTGCTATGCAGATGACACCCAACTCTATCTGTCCATGAAGCCAGATAACACACACCAATTAGGTAAACTGCAGGAATGTCTTAAAGACAAAGGATATGTCTACACTAATCTGGATCATTTCCAAGCAGTTGTATGTCCACACTGAAACAACTGAAACGCTTATGTTCCGGGACTGCGCATGTTTGAAACATAATATGATTCGACCTGCCTCATTTCTGTTTGCCGTTTATTTACTTTCTGGCTCTTTGAAACGTCGCTGCAAAATGTTGAGGAAAAGCATCAAGTTTTTTAAATGGACTAACAATGAGGTGGAGTTGTTGCTGCGAGTAACACAAACTGACTGATATTCATCTTTAATAGGGCTGTCAAAATTGAGAGCAAACATTATGATTGCCCACTCTCCAGAGCTGAGTTGACAGCTTCTGTCTGATATCGGGCTGATATGAACATGTAATTTGTGGGGTTTTTTAGGGGTTAAAAAATTATGTTATGTTGATTTTAATAATAAATAATTTTGATGAATAAACATGTGCCATTGTGTGTTCTCCGTTTGGTTGTGACTTCTTGATGTTTTTTTTTTATATATATAAATAAAAACAAACTAAATATAACAATGTACAACACAATCATATAAGGAGTATGCTGTGAAGTCCCAGCCTCCACCTGATTATGTAATTAACCAGCGGACAGGTATGTTTATATATTATATATTATAACTTCTATAATTATGACTATATTTATAATGTATTTATGTACATTTTATACTTGGGAGCAGTTAACACTTAACACATGAATGTCACATTCACAACTTAGTTATAACTCACGTTTCTGTTGCAAAGGACGGTACAGAGTCCACGGACTGATCACTTCCCAGAGACTGAACACTTCCTATCGATCCATAGCCAGACTCTGTTTTAGAAAAGTCCTTCCTTCTAAGAGGAGAGGAAGACCACAAGGAACTCTCTCCAGATCTGACAGATAAAGAGAAAAATACATCTATTAGTCATTTTCCACTGAAGCTTTTCTCTACTCTCCTCAGACTCTGCTCCCTGATCATGGTTCTGTTAGAACTATCCTCCTGTTAAAATGTAGCTTTTCCTTCCCATTGTCACCAGATGCTGCTCATAGTAGATCACCTAATTGTTGTTGTCTCTCTAATATTGTACATTTTTATCTTACAGTACAAAGTCAGTTGATTTTTGTTGTGAGTAGATTTTAATGTTTTGATTGGAATCTAAACTCAAACCTGTCATTAAAATGTTTTAAATGGACTGCAATAAATTTGGCTCATTATATTATTTATCTGTAATATTTATAATAAAACATAAATGATAAATATTTTTTTATCAGGGGTCTGTACATTACTAGTTTGGAAAGAGTGAGCTTATGTAAATAGTACTTGCTCCACTGTCTGTGTTACACCCTTTCTGTCTGTGTAACATAATAAAAGGATAATTTACAACCAGGGCAGGTTTTAAGATGAGGTGGTGTCATCACAAATGTAACCAGGATTTTGCCGCTCAGTGAGTCTTGTTTTGTTGTTTTTGATTTAAAACCTCTTAACATGTGTGTGCTGAACACAATTGGATGTAAAAGGTCATCATGTACATCATGTCATCATGGGGGCAATCGTGGCTCAAGAGTTGGTAGTTCGTCTTGTAATCGGAAGGTTGCCGGTTCGAGCCCCGGCTCCAACAGTCTCGGTCGTTGTGTCCTTGGGCAAGACACTTCACCCGTTGCCTACTGGTGGTGATCAGAGGGCCCGGTGGCGACAGTGTGCGGCAGCCTCGCCTCTGTCAGTGCACCTCAGGGCAGCTGTGGCTACAATGTAGCTGCCATCACCAGTGTGTGAATGTGTGGATGACTGAATGTGTAAAGCGCTTTGGGGTCCTTAGGGACTAGTAAAAGCGCTATATAAATACAGGCCATTTACCATCATGTAAGAGTCAGTTTTTTTGACTGACCATGTTGCATACATACAGTGGGGCAAAAAAGTATTTAGTCAGCCACCGATTGTGCAAGTTCCCCCACCTAAAATGATGACAGAGGTCAGTAATTTGCACCAGAGGTACACTTCAACTGTGAGAGACAGAATGTGAAAAAAAAATCCATGAATTCACATGGTAGGATTTGTAAAGAATTTATTCGTAAATCAGAAAGTTGGACCTGTGTCTTCAATTAAATCTTATACTTTATTATTTCAGGGCAAGCAAAGAATTGAAAAACAAATTATTGGGAACTGCTAATGAATTTCTGGTGCTGATAATTGGATTGATTCAAGCATCAAAGGTAACTAATCCTACTGAACAGTTCATTAAGTAGAACAGACATCCAACAGGCAGCATGAACGATTATTTCATTTTTATTTAGTAGGGTGGATTTTAAGGGTGGACAAATGGGGATGTTGGATTGTTGGGGATGGTTTCTCATCTTTGATCTTTAGACAAGATGTTCAGTTCTTATGACAAAGTTTGATTCCTTTGTGTTTAAAGACAAATCCCCTGATTGTGCATTATTGACTGTAGTGAACCGGTTTGATAAACAGCTGATATTTAATTTCTTTAGAAACTGTCTTGTGATTTTATTTTACTGGTAGAAAACTGTCTTCTTGGCATTAAAGACAGACAGCAGCTTACTGTTGTTTTCTATGAAAACTAGGGTTCAAACTGAATGTAATCTAAGAAGTAATTACTGATGGTTGAGTTTAAGTATAAGTGATTTCTATGCTTAACTGAGTTTAATGCTAACTTCCTCCAACATCCAGCACAGCATGACTGATGAAGAAAACATGAGCAAGAGCATCACTTCCTGTTTGCTGAAGTAGATTTTCAGTTGGTTAGAAACCAAAGGCTTGTTTTAAAGAGACAGTTTAAATGGGACTGAGGGAATGATGCGTTTGCACTGCAGTTTATATCAAACAACATCAAGCAGTTTAATCAAAGAGTTCATGTTACTAACAGCTCACCTCTCTGCAGCAGTGACTGTTCTTCTTATAAAGCTGTAATCAGTGCTACGATTGTAGGTCATGGGCATGACAGAAAAACACCTGCGTCCAGGTTCAGGTTCAGCAGGTCTCTTGTAGATCCTGTTAGGGAAGAAAAAAAAAAGTTTTTCATTTGCAGCCAGAAGCTGATGAAGACTCAGAATACCTTTGTCATTCCAAAAAAAGAAAATTGTTTGCAGGCTGAGCATGAGCAAAAGGAAACTCCAAACTAGTGTTGGCAGTGTAAGAACAGAGCGCCACCCAGAGGTAAACAGTTATTTACACTGTAACAGCTCACCTCTCTGCAGCAGGCTCCTGCTGGGATTTAAAATCAATGAAGAGGTGCTTTTTAGACCCATCACTCTGTAAGGACCCAGAGCTGGGTGGAGGTCCAGGTTGGTTCCTGTGAATAATGATGGAGCAGTGATGTGAGTGCTGAGCTGTGACATGGAGAAGAGTCATGGACAGTTAGAGATGGTCATCTCACCTCTGAGCTTTGGTCTGGCTCTCATGTTCCCCACACAGAGTGCTTTTAGAGGGAGGGGCTCCCTCCTCTCTGTCCTCACACTGATCCATGCTGCTCAATTCACATCAGCTCACACACACTTTCTACCTTCACCTGCAGAGGAAACACAAATCATTCATGTGCACATCAACAGAAATCCTCCTTTCCATCATGTGTGCTGTCCAAATATCAGCTGCTTCTTTCCTGCTTTATCTTCAGCAGCTCTCATTTCTAGAAATATGGACAAATTTATTAAACCCCCCAAAATATGACTATCCAGAGTTGGGACCAGGAAGCAGAGTGTCAGTCTTACACGCCTCTCTGCAGCTTCTCTCCTCCTGCTATCCCCCAAAACCCATCTCCATAGAGACTGTGTCAGCTTCCAAAAAGACAAAAAACAAACTAAAAACCAGCAACAAACAACTTAAACATAAAAAAATCACAAAGAAAGAACAATACAGTATCCACATCTGAACCAAAGAGTAAAACAGTGAAATGTGGATTATTAAATATTAGGTCTCTCTCCTCCAAGTCTCTGTTAGTACATGACTTAATAATTGATCAACAAATTGATTTACTCTGCCTTACATAAACCTGGTTGCAGCAGGATGATTATGTTAGTTTAAATGAATCAACACCCCCGAGTCATTCTAACTACCAGAAATCTCGAAGCACAGGCCGAGGGGGCGGTGTGGCAGCAATTTTTCACACCAGCCTGTTAATCAACCAAAGACCCAGACAGACTTTTAATTCATTTGAAAGCCTGATGCTTAACATTGTCCACCCCAGCTGTGAAACTCAGAAACCAGTCTTACTTGTTATCATCTATCGTCCACCTGGGCCTTACACAGAGTTTCTGTCTGATTTCTCAGACTTTATATCTAATTTAGTTCTGAGCTCAGATAAAATAATTATTGTGGGTGATTTTAACATCCATGTAGATGCTAAAAATGACAGCCTCAACATGGCATTTAATCTGTTATTAGACTCAATTGGTTTCTCTCAAAATGTAAAAGAACCCACCCACCACTTTAATCACACTCTAGATCTTGTTTTAACATATGGCATAGAAACTGAACATTTAACAGTGTTTCCTGAAAACCCTCTCCTGTTTGATCATTTCCTGATAACATTTACTTTTACAATAATTGATTACACAGCGGTAAAGAGTAGACTTTATCAAAGTAGATGTCTTTCTGAAAGTGCTGTAACTAAGTTTAAGAATATAATCCACCCACTGTTATCATCTCCAATGCCCTGTACCAACACAGAGCAGAGCAGCTATCTGAACGCTACCCCAACAGAGGTCGATTATCTTGTTAATAATTTCACCTCCTCACTACGTACGACTCTGGATACTGTAGCTCCTGTGAAAACTAAGGTCTCTAATCAGAAGTACCTGACTCCGTGGTATAATTCTCAAACACGTACCCTAAAGCAGATGACTCGTAAGCTGGAGAGGAAATGGCGTGTCACAAATTTAGAGCATCATCATTTAGCCTGGAGAAATAGTTTGCTGCTTTATAAGAAAGCCCTCCGCAAAGCCAGAACATCTTACTATTCATCACTGATTGAAGAAAATAAGAACAACCCCAGGTTTCTCTTCAGCTCTGTAGCCAGGCTGACAAAAAGTCAGAGCTCTTTTGAGCCAACCATCCCTTTAATGTTAACTGGTAATGACTTCATGAACTTCTTCACAAATAAAATTCTTATCATTAGAGAAAAAATTACCAATAATCATCCCACAGATGTAATATTATCTACAGTTACTCTTAGTACCATTGATGTTAAGTTAGACTCTTTTTCTCCAATTGATCTTTCTGAGTTAACTTCAATAATTACTTCCTCCAAGCCATCAACGTGTCTTTTAGACCCCATTCCTATAAAACTGCTCAAAGAAGTCCTGCCATTAATTAATTCTTCGATCTTAAATATGATCAACCTATCTCTAATAATCAGCTATGTACCACAGGCCTTCAAGCTGGCTGTAGTTAAACCTTTACTCAAAAAGCCATCTCTAGACCCAGTAGTCTTAGCTAATTATAGGCCAATCTCCAACCTTCCTTTATATCAAAAATCCTTGAAAGAGTAGTTGTCAAACAGCTAACAGATCATCTGCAGAGGAATGGTTTATTTGAAGAGTTTCAGGCAGGTTTCAGAGCTCAGCACAGCACAGAAACAGCTTTAGTGAAGGTTACAAATGATCTTCTTATGGCCTCTGACAGTGGACTCATCTCTGTGCTTGTCCTGCTAGACCTTAGCGCAGCGTTCGATACTGTTGACCATAATATCCTATTAGAGCGATTAGAACATGCTGTAGGTATTACAGGTACTGCACTGCAGTGGTTTGTATCATATCTATCTAATAGACTCCAGTTTGTGCATGTAAATGGAGAGTCCTCTTCACACACTGAGGTTAATTATGGAGTTCCACAGGGTTCAGTGCTAGGACCAATTCTGTTTACATTATACATGCTTCCCTTAGGCAGCATCATTAGAAGACATAGCATACATTTTCACTGCTATGCAGATGACATGCAGCTCTATCAATCCATGAAGCCAGATAACACACACCAATGAGTTAAACTGCAGGAATGTCTTAAAGACATAAAGACCTGGATGGCCGCTAACTTTCTGCTTCTTAATTCAGATCAAACTGAGGTTATTGTACTCGGCCCTGAAAATCTTAGAAATATGGTATCTAAGCAGATTCTTACTCTGGATGGCATTACCTTGGCCTCCAGTAGCGCTGTGAGGAACCTTGGAGTCATTTTTGACCAGGACATGTCCTTCAACGCTCATATTAAACAAATATGTAAGACTGCTTTCTTCCATTTGTGCAACATCTCTAAAATTAGAAATATCCTGTCTCAGAGTGACGCTGAAAAACTAGTTCATGCATTTATTACTTCCAGGCTGGACGACTGTAATTCATTATTATCAGGAAGTCCTAAAAACTCCCTGAAAAGCCTTCAGCTAATCCAAAATGCTGCAGCAAGAGTCCTGACAGGGACTAGAAAGAGAGAGCATATTTCTCCTGTTTTGGCTTCCCTTCATTGGCTTCCTGTTAAATCCAGAATTCAAAATCCTGCTCCTCACATACAAGGTCTTAAATAATCAGGCCCCATCTTATCTTAATGACCTTGTAGTACCATATCACCCTATTAGAGCACTTGGCTCTCACTCTGCAGGCCTACTTGTTGTTCCTAGAGTATTTAAAAGTAGAATGGGAGGGAGAGCCTTCAGTTTTCAGGCCCCTCTTCTGTGGAACCAGCTTCCAGTTTGGATTCGGGAGGCAGACACTATCTCTACTTTTAAGATTAGGCTTAAAACTTTCCTTTTTGCTAAAGCATATAGTTAGGGCTGGACCAGGTGACCCTGAATCCTCCCTTAGTTATGCTGCAATAGACGTAGGCTGCTGGGGATTCCCATGATGCATTGAGTTTTTCCTTTCCAGTCACCTTTCTCACTCACTATGTGTTAACAGACCTCTCTGCATTGAATCATATCTGTTATTAATCTCTGTCTCTCTTCCACAGCATGTCTTTATCCTGTCTTCCTTCTCTCACCCCAACCGGTCGCAGCAGATGGTCCCGCCCGTCCCTGAGGCTGGTTCTGCCGGAGGTTTCTTCCTAAAAGGGAGTTTTTCCTTCCCACTGTTGCCAAAGTGCTGCTCATAGGGGGTCATATGATTGTTGGGTTTTTCTCTGTATCTATTATTGTGCGATCTACTGTACAATACAAAGCGCCTTGAGGCGACTTTTGTTGTAATTTGGCGCTATATAAATAAAATTGAATTGAATTGAATCTCAGTGTCAACTGAATGCAGTTAAACAGCAGTGTGAGGCAGAGGAAGCTGCCACCATCTGTCCACCAGATGGAGCCATGAAGCACACACGATGCATTCACTGATACACACTGATTCAATGTGACAGGAAGCTTCAGTCAGTCCTAGCCTGTTTGGTGCCTTGGGCGAACACTCCCTCTGGACACCGCCCGTATCAAAAACCGCTACTGCATGTGTGAACAACATTTTAAGCCTTTCAGCTGATCCATGATTCAAAGAGGATCAGCAGAGTTAATGAGAAGTTTCTTCCATCCAGTAATTCATCATCCATCAACTCTGCTGCTGCTCTCAGTCCTGGATTCTGATCACAAACTACACTCAACAAAAATATAAACGCAACACCTTTGTTACTGCTCCCATTCCCCATGGGATGGACGTAGAGACCTAAAATTCATTCCAGATACACAATATAACCATCCCTCCCAAACAGTGGTCACAAATCAGTCCAAATGTGTGGTAGTGGGCACATCTGCCATATTGAGATAATCCATCCCACCTCACAGGTGTGCCACATCAGGATGCTGATCTGACATCATGAGTAGTGCACAGGTGTACCTCAGACTGCCCACAACAAAAGGCCACCCTGGAATGTGCAGTTTTTTGCGCTATTGGGGGTCTGGGGACCCAGAACCGGTCAGTATCTGGTGTGACCACCATTTGCCTCATGCAGTGCAACACATCGTCGCATGGAGTCTATCAGATTGTCAATTGTGGCCTGTGGAATGTTGGTCCACTCCACTTCAATGGCTGTGCGAGGTTGTTGGATATTCGTGGGAACTGGTACACGCTGTCGTATACGCCGGTCAAGCACATCCCGAACATGCTCAATGGGTGACATGTCCGGTGAGTATGCTGGCCATGCAAGAACTGGGACATTCTCAGCTGCCATCTGCCCTGAACAATGTGAACCATGATTCATCCGTGAAGCGCACACCTCTCCAACGTGCCAGACGCCATCGAATGTGAGCATTTGCCCACACAAGTCTGTTACGGCGACGAGCTGGAGTCAGGTCAAGACCCCGATGAGGACGACGGGCATGCAGTTGAGCGTCCCTCAGACGGTTTCTGACAGTTTGTGCAGAAATTGTTTGGTTGTGCAAACCAATTGTTCCAGCAGCTGTCTGGGTGGCTGGTCTCAGACGATCTTGGAGGTGAACCTGCTGGATGTGGAGGTCCTGGGCTGGTGTGGTTACACGAGGTCTGCGGTTGTGAGGCCGGTTGGATGTGCTGCCATATTCTCTGAAACGCCTGTGGAGACGGCTTATGGTTGAGAAATGAACATTCAATGCACGGGCGACAGATCTGGTTGACATTCCTGCTGTCAGCATGCCAATTGCACGCTCCCTCATTGCTTGTGGCATCTGTGGCATTTTGCTGTGAGACAAAACTGCACATTCCAGGGTGGCCTTTTGTTGTGGGCAGTCTGAGGTACACCTGTGCACTACTCATGATGTCAGATAAGCATCCTGATGTGGCACACCTGTGAGGTGGGATGGATTATCTCAATATGGCAGATGTGCCCACTACTACACATTTGGACTGATTTGTGACCACTGTTTGGGAGGGATGGTTATATTGTGTATCTGGAATGAATTTTAGGTCTCTACGTCCATCCCATGGGGAATGGGAGCAGTAACAAAGGTGTTGCGTTTATATTTTTGTTGAGTGTAAAAGCAGCTTTTTAACTCGTGTCTCTAAGAGCTCTTAGAGTTAGCTTAGCGTTATCATCCTTTGTGGCTAGCTTAGCGTCAGATCTCTGCAGGTGTCTCGTGTGTAAATATTAATGACAGTGAGAGTAAAGGATGTAAAGGTGAGAAAAACACTGCAGCTGAGCTTTGACGTCATCACGTACGCTACGTCCTCTGTGGCTCTGACTGAACTCACAAAGTACAAACTATGGTTGTGTCCGAATTCAGGGGAAGGATGCTCATAAAGACACTACCTACCTACGTCACAAGGTAGTGTCCTTAGACGGACGGGTAGTCAGGAAGTGAGCGGCTGTGGACAGCCCCTTTTTTTTCTCCATAGAAACTTTATTGAACAAACAATGAGTATCCAACGTAACAGATGGGCTGTGGACAGCCTCCTAGCCTTCAACTCCGCCCTTACTTGCGTTTTTTTCCGGTCGCTAGCGCCACAGCGCGAAAACTTTAAAATGGACCCAGAAATGTCGCTCTGTTGTGTGGACAATTTTATTTCTTGAGGACCCAGAAAAACCTTATCGTCGTCGCCCGCACGTCATCAGAGACAATCATATCCAGGTAAAATAATTTCCTTTAATCTACACGCATTTAGGAATTACTTAGCTAATTACACGTACAATTGAATTATTGCCAGCGTTTTGCCAAAAAAGTGTTCGCCTGCCAAAACTGATTTCCAAAGTTTCCGTGCGTAATATGTGTAATATCGGCACAACATCGGTCATTCTTACACATGTACTGTATCATATAAAATATATAAACTAAATATCTTTGAAACAAATAGAATCTAATCTTTTGTTTGTTTGTTTTTTTACATAGCACTTTATCAAACTGTTGTCTGCTACAGAGTTACAAGTATTATACTAATAATATAGCATCCACCATCTCCTGCTTGCATATTTCTGAAAACATCTTAGTGGTGTGGCAGCCACGAGTGAGCCAGCCCTGCAAACCCTGTGGATGGACGATGCAGTGGACAGTGGGAGGAAGCATCCTAAAGCTCTCTTTGCAGACCACCCTGTGTGATTCTCCACTCGCTGATCAGAAAAGACAAACCGCAGGTCTCAGTTGCAGCACCCCATTCACGTCTGATCTTGCTCGAGCAGATTCAGCAACACTGCCAGATACTTCCTGTAATCTATTACAGTTCTTCAAGAAACGGTCCAGGAAAAGGTCACTCAGGTTAATCCTGTGTGAACAACTGAAAATGTTGTTTTTCGATCTTTACATACTGTGTATTTGAAATATTCTTGTTTCATTGTTAGTGTTATTTACTTTCTTGCTATCAAATAAATATCCATGTAATATTGTTCAAAATTAGCGTTATGTTCATACATGTTAAAAATGCCTGTAAATCAAATGAGTTCAGTGACAATTACTGTTTGTTTGAATCAATTTATTAATAACATAAAACCTTTAAACTAATGCAACACATATAACAATGTAACAAATATATTCAAATAAATAAATTTCTTAATACATAACTCATTTTGGAACTAATCTTTCTAGAAGTGAAAACAGTCTGTCCATCCTCTCCCTGCTCTCCTCTCCTCAGCCTCTCTTTGCTAACTCATGTCCTCTCTGATGAGCTCTAGCAGCTCATCATCTCTTTTCCTCTTCCTCCCTGTCGTAGGTGGCTGAGCCACTTCATCATCGCTGTCGTTTTGGTCACACACTGCTGTGCTTGGCCCTGGAGTGTCCTCAGGGAGAGAGGACATTAGGACAGGAGGCTTAATGGAAGGCATCTGTCCTATCACCTCATTCACGAGGGCAAACCAGGGCCAAGTAGCAGCAGTGGGCTTCCCACTGACCCCCTCTCCTGAGCCTGGATACTTGCAATCCTAAAGGCAGAGGAAATTAAAAATGACAGCAGGCAAATAAAAACACCACAACAACTCTTAGTAATTGCACATTTATTAACTTGTGTTCTTAAGAATCATCTTCTTGATAAGACACATACGTACTTTGTATTCTTTAAAGTTATCTCATGTCTTCTGGCCTGCAAGGGGGTGACTTTCCCCTGCAGGCCCATCTTCTCCAGAATTGTCCTGATCACACACAACAAATAAGAGAAGAAAGAAACCAACTATGTTAATCCCTAAACCCAAAGGTTTTCACAACAGAACACCAGAGGAACGTCGTCTGGACATCACAGGTTCTGTACAGCAGCGGTCCGTGAGTCGTTTGGTACCATTTCCCTTGTTGTAGTTGTGTGTCTTATTTTGTAAGAAATATTTACACGTTACCACACGTTACCATAGCGACCATAGAGCATTAAGCGGCAGAGAGGAGGATGTTACTCTCAATGTTGGCGCATTTTCAGGAGGACGCTGCTAATTAAGTTACACAATTACACACTACATTCACGTTTATTATTATATTTACAAAATACCACAGTTTTTGACTTGGTCGGATCATTTTATGTGGTTGTATTCATCCGCGATACCTTAAAGGCCGCTCCGTGCCTGACATAAACCGATCTGTGGTGGAAAAAGGTTGGGACCGCTGCTGTACAGCATGAAGGTTAATAGGACCGCACTCATATGAATATGATGTGTACATTGATTTATTCTTGTACATCCACGCCGTAGCGGCCCAATTCTTCACCCCAGTGAAGAGGTGATCGTTTTCTCCTTGTTTTAATAAATTAAGCCGTTTGGTCTTTGTTCCCCACAACATATCACCAATTCGGAAAAATCTAAATTAGCTGTATGTAAGCGGCCATACATGAAAAACCGCGGGACCCGCGATACAAGCTGGTTTACGGTTATTTTAAATAAACGAAACATGTCTATGCAGATGCCCAAAGCTTAACAACACAACCGCTATAACAATTTAACTTTTGTACAACCAGATTTTCATATACTTACATTTGAAAGTGTTTTCCTCTCCCGCTTCAACCACCATGGTTATCAGAAACAAATCTCCTATATGGCCCGCAATGAATCCTGGGATATGGTAGGACACGAAGGATATATCGGACCATCCTTAAAATTCAGGGCAAAGTAGCACGCATTTGTCGCCACATTTTGAGCAATCTTTGAATTCGGCCAGCCTTCGTCGCGTCGCCGTGACGTCATTGCCTCCAAATATGGCATTGGCGCATCCTTCCCCTGAATTTGGACACAACTAACCCTCAAATTTGTGGAGAGGTAGGACGCATTTGTCGCTACATTTTGAGTGCTCTTTGAATTCGGACAGCCTTTGTCGCGTCGCTGTGACGTCATTGCATCCACATATGACATTTTAAGCATCCTTCCCCTGAATTCGGACACAGCTTATAAGTACACACACGAACGTAGCTCAGAGTGGCGGACACACTCGGCCTCGTTGGTCCAGCTGTGAGTCCGTTACCGTGAACTATGGAGCGGCAGATTTGTGCTAAGCTGCACACAGCTGATATTAGCCAGGAAACATTACACACTGACTTTAATGGAGAGACCGGAAATACAAACACACACAGTTTGTTGTGTGAAGAAATCAAACATGAGCTGAACAAACAGTAAAGTTCCTAAAGACAAACTGTTAAAGGAGGAAACAAAGCAAACTCACAGTTTCTTCACAAAGAGACACCAACAACAAGCTCCACTCCACGAAGCTCAGGAAAGTGAAAGTAAACTTTGAGCCTAATGCGGCGTTTGAAGACACTCGGGAGCATCGAAACACTGTGTGCTGCGTTCAAATAAACCTTGGAAATTCCCGACTGGCAGGTTGTGATTTATTCCTGCTGGCTTTCCTATTTGAAGCACAAACATCCGTCATCACTTTGTTCTTCTTCTTCCTGCAGCGTTTTGAATATTTCAATAGTAAACTGATGTTTCTTCAAAGCTCATTTCAACCTGTTGAAATCATGAATGAAAGTGCAGACAGAGTGAGAGCCAAAGTGAATGTTTATGTTTTATTTGTTATGGTGGTGCAGGTGTTTAGATTTTCCTGCACCACAGGTGATTGCATGGGGGCGTGGTCACATGTTATTTACCCGATGCTGGCGTTCTCAACAGAGACGTTGAGTCAGTGGGGTTTTTACGGTGGCCCCTAGGGACAAAGCATGTACAAAATCCAAAACATTTACAAATTCCAAATAGCACGCACAAACTCCAAAACACGTACAAAATCCAAAACACATGCAAACTCCAAAACACTTACAAAATACAAAACACATGCAAACTCCAAAACACGTACAAAATCCAAAACACATGCAAACTCCAAAACACTTACAAAATACAAAACACATGCAAACTCCAAAACACTTACAAAATGCAAAACACATGCAAACTCCAAAACACTTACAAAATACAAAACACATGCAAACTCCAAAACACTTACAAAATACAAAACACATGCAAAATACAAAACACATGCAAACTCCAAAACACTTACAAAATACAAAACACATGCAAACTCCAAAACACTTACAAAATACAAAACACATGCAAACTCCAAAACACTTACAAAATACAAAACACATGCAAAATGCAAAACACATGCAAACTCCAAAACACTTACAAAATACAAAACACTTACAAAATACAAAACACTTACAAAATACAAAACACTTACAAAATACAAAACACTTACAAAATACAAAACACTTACAAAATACAAAACACATGCAAACTCCAAAACACTTACAAAATACAAAACACATGCAAACTCCAAAACACTTACAAAATACAAAACACTTACAAAATACAAAACACATGCAAACTCCAAAACACTTACAAAATACAAAACACATGCAAAATGCAAAACACATGCAAACTCCAAAACACTTACAAAATACAAAACACATGCAAACTCCAAAACACTTACAAAATACAAAACACATGCAAAATACAAAACACATGCAAACTCCAAAACACTTACAAAATACAAAACACATGCAAACTCCAAAACACTTACAAAATACAAAACACATGCAAACTCCAAAACACTTACAAAATACAAAACACATGCAAACTCCAAAACATGTACAAAATACAAAACACATGCAAACTCCAAAACACTTACAAAATACAAAACACATGCAAACTCCAAAACACTTACAAAATCCAAAACACATGCAAACTCCAAAACACTTACAAAATACAAAACACATGCAAACTCCAAAACACGTACAAAATACAAAACACATGCAAACTCCAAATCACAATGGAAGTGCTCCAGGATGCTAGGGGCAGTGTTGAGCTCGATTTGCAAAATAAACGGCAAGTTTGTTGCAAACAAATGGGCTGTATCCCAATCCAGGGTCTGCAGCCTTAAAGTACGCAGCCTCAACGATCCTCAAGGGCCACGTACTCAAAGACCACTAAGGCCGGAAGTGCGAGGCTTGTGAAATGGGATGGTCTAGCCTCTGTTATGACCCAGTGATGTGTTTGTTGGTGTTGTGCCTCCCACCGGAGGATGGTGGCGGTATTTTCCCTTTTTTCTCTCCTAGGAGGTGGACACCTGGGCGTGGCTGCTAGGTATCTGGGTGGAGTCTCTACACACCTTCCGACTGGATAATTGATGGACCACCTCCAGTACTTAACGTCCGGATGACAGTCACCTGGGAGTGCTGTTTGGAACCCCGTTGACTCGGTCACAGAGTTGTGTGTTGTGTCATTGTAGTGCAGGCTGGAGTATTCACGTGTACCTCTAGCCTTGCCATGTAAATAATTGTAAATAAGTTAACCAGTGGCGGTCACTTTTTTGTTCCTTTGCTGTATAACTTTCACTGTCGCAGCCTAGTAGGCGTGAGAAGCCGTTTTCTTTTGTTGAACAAGTTTTCTCCTGTTTTTCGTTAGATAGTTAGGTAAGTGACTTGTCTTTTGTTTTGGCTTCTTTTTATTTTGGTGTAGGGAAGACTAGGGATTGTTTTATAGGGAGTTTTGTTTATTGTTTTGGCATTGCTCACTGCTGATGAAAATAAATGGCTGCTTAAATACTTAAAAAAGGTGTCGTTGTTGGGGTTTGTGCGTGGGTGGGAAGTGAGTGGGGCAAACTATTTGTTACGTTTATTTACTTGCCGGGACCAGAACGTAACATATTGGGGGCTCGTCTCTTTTGTGTTCTTTTTGTGGCTTGTTTTCTTGGTTGGCGGTTTTTTCTTGTGTGGGGGGGTGTGTGTGTTAGGATGGAGTTTAAGTTGGAGGAATTCACTCTGAGCCCGTCTGCAGAGACGTTGGGTAGGTGTAAAAAGGCTGACCTCTTGCTTATTGCTGATTTCTTTGATGTGACTGTGCCGTTGACTGCAAAGAAGAAAGAGCTTAGGGAGCTCCTATGTGGCCAGTTGACGGACAAGGGGGTGTTTGGTGAGCCGGGTCCTGCGGGGGGGGTTGAGCTGGGGGCCGTGGCTGGTGTGTCTGCCCCACTGAAAAATCTCCCTTCTCCACCTAGCCCACCTAGCCCTTCTGCAGAGGAGCTGCGGGTAACGCTGCGCATTAGGGAGGTGGAGCTAAAGAAACAGCAGTTGGAGGTGGAGGCTATGCACTTGAGGATCAGGGCTCTGGAGGTAGAGAGGGGAGCCTCTGTGTCTGCCAGTCCGCCTGTACCTCGGTCAGCCCCGCAGCCACCATCTCCGCAGGCACCCTCCCCGGAGTCATCATCCCCGCAGTCGCCATCTCCGCAGCCACCGGCCTTGATGCCAGGTGGTGGCTTTGATGCGAGTAAACACATCAAAATGGTGCCGGCGTTTCGGGAAACTGAGGTGGATTCGTATTTCACAGTGTTTGAGCGTATCGCAGGTGCGCTGCACTGGCCAAAAGATGTGTGGTCTCTTCTACTCCAATGTAGATTGGTGGGGAAAGCTCAAGAGGTGTGCACCGCTCTTTCTCTGGAGGACAGTTTTGACTATGATATGGTGAGGGCTGCTGTCCTGCGTGCTTACGAGCTTGTGCCAGAGGCTTACAGGCAGAGATTTAGGGATGGGAAAAAATCCGCCAACCAGACCTATGTGGAGTTTGCCAGAGAAAAGAAAACTCTGTTTGATAAGTGGTGTCATGCTAGAGCAGTAAACACCTTGAATGACCTGCGTGAGTTGGTGACGTTGGAAGAGTTCAAAAACCAACTACCAGACACTGTGGTAACCTACTTAAACGAACAGAAGGTTACGACTCTCACCGCTGCTGCTATACGGGCTGATGAGTTTGTGTTGACACACAAAGTGGTGTTTTCGGTTCCTGCTCACAGTTTTCCGTCTTCCAGTAGCCCGCCCAGATGGTCTCCAAGGGGCACCCGCCGTGCCATCCCCTCATCCATTGAGAACCGCGTGTGTTTTTTTTGCCATGAGCAGGGACACCTTATTGCGGTTTGCCCTGCTCTGAAGAGAAAAGAAATGACCAGGGAGGGTACATCTCCTTCCCCAATAAACCTTCTACAGACAAACTCTCCTACTTGGGGGGAGGTGATGGCACCCGAAAATGATAAAGTAGATAAGGAGTTTAAGCCGTTTGTGTCAAACGGCTTTGTTTCCTTGATAGGAGAAGATCGGCGGACTCCTGTCAGTATTTTGCGAGACACTGGTGCGAAACAGTCGCTCATTCGTGAGGGGGTCTTACCGTTTTCAGCTCAATCCTGTTGTGGGGCGGATGTGTTAGCCTGGGGAGTTAGGATGTGTGTAATACGGGTTCCTTTACACTTGGTGCAGCTTTCGTCTCAGTTTTTGTCTGGTGAGGTTAAGCTTGGGGTGCGACCCCAGTTACCGGTTGCAGGTATTGACATCATCTTGGGAAACGATCTAGCTGGCGGCACAGTTTTTCCGTCGCCAGAAGTAGTTGATATACCACTTACAGATAACAGTGGTTTCGATCGTGCCACATCAAAGGCTGTTCAAACCGTCAGTGTAAAGACATTTAGGCAGAGGAGAGGTGCGAGTGGATCCCAGCAACAGCAGCAGCAGAATAGGAGGCAGCCCAAGGGGACGAGAAGAACAAATATTCAAACCACAAGGGTCGCTGAAGCCACCATGCAATCAGACCCAAGTAGATTCACTTTTCAGGACAGTCAGCAGCAAAATGCTGAAACCAGGCCACCTGCTAGAAAAAGACAAGGACCTCGACGGCATAGGGACCGCAGAAGAGGCCAGCTGATGGTGGCTAATGCTCCATCTCCCACCCTTAAATTTGACACAGACTTTGATTTTGATTCCTCCAACGCGCAATTCATTAAGGAGGCGCTTGAGAAGAAGTTACAGGAGGGGCTGAATCTAAAAGATGGGAATTCTGAGGGAAGGGAAAAGGAGGGGTTGCAGCTGAGTTCAGGGGAGGATCATTTTGGTCCAAAGTGCTACTATGACAAAGCAAAGTTTTTCTTTGACAACATCTCATCTGATAATGGGCTCAGACTGACGTGGGCAGAGGAGCGAAAGCGCAATCTGGAGACTTTTGGTGTCCCTGGGCGGTTCCTGAGGGGCCAAGGATTCAGAGGTGGACGCCAGTGTTTTGGGGGCGGGTGCAGTGCTCGTGCAGGAGGATGAAAATGGCATTGACCACCCAGTCTGTTTCTTTTCTAGAACATTTCTAAAACAGCAACCAGCGCCTCATGCGTTGGTCCTTACTCCTACAGGATTTCAACATTGAGATCCGATATATAAGAGCTTAGAGAATGTTATGGCTGATGCCCTCTCTAGGTCGTAAATCAAACATCTTTGTGTGGGGTTGGATGTTTGATTTTTTTTGGGTGGGGGAAACTGTTATGACCCAGTGATGTGTTTGTTGGTGTTGTGCCTCCCACCGGAGGATGGTGGCGGTATTTTCCCTTTTTTCTCTCCTAGGAGGTGGACACCTGGGCGTGGCTGCTAGGTATCTGGGTGGAGTCTCTACACACCTTCCGACTGGATAATTGATGGACCACCTCCAGTACTTAACGTCCGGATGACAGTCACCTGGGAGTGCTGTTTGGAACCCCGTTGACTCGGTCACAGAGTTGTGTGTTGTGTCATTGTAGTGCAGGCTGGAGTATTCACGTGTACCTCTAGCCTTGCCATGTAAATAATTGTAAATAAGTTAACCAGTGGCGGTCACTTTTTTGTTCCTTTGCTGTATAACTTTCACTGTCGCAGCCTAGTAGGCGTGAGAAGCCGTTTTCTTTTGTTGAACAAGTTTTCTCCTGTTTTTCGTTAGATAGTTAGGTAAGTGACTTGTCTTTTGTTTTGGTTTCTTTTTATTTTGGTGTAGGGAAGACTAGGGATTGTTTTATAGGGAGTTTTGTTTATTGTTTTGGCATTGCTCACTGCTGATGAAAATAAATGGCTGCTTAAATACTTAAAAAAGGTGTCGTTGTTGGGGTTTGTGCGTGGGTGGGAAGTGAGTGGGGCAAACTATTTGTTACGTTTATTTACTTGCCGGGACCAGAACGTAACACCTCCGTTGCGCTGCCCAGGTTGCCTAGCAACCATGATACTAACAGCTGGAAACGTGTCATAGCTGTGTTTGACAGAAATGAAGGAGAAAATCTTTTGTTCATTTGTTTGTTTGTTTCTACATGAGCTTTGATAATTCTCTGTAAGATGAAGCTCAGCTATTGAACGGCGTATACTGTAAAGAAAAGGCTTTAAAACCAAGTTAGTACAAACGTCACTAACGTCACATGACTTTGCCGACATGTGGCCAACAGGAATGTTTTAATGGTCTTCGTTATTAAACATTTGCACATAAATAAGTGACATCATATTCAGTACTTACTTAAAGTTTACTCTTCGGCCGCCCCTCATCCGCCGTTTTTTTCGGCAAAATTATCCACACCCACCGCCGCGCTATGCATTCTGGGATATGTTGGGGCCACAAAGTCTACACCGTCACATCCTTAAAATTCAGGGAAATGAAGGATGCATTTCAGGGCCGCATTTCGAGCAGCCTTTGAATTGGGACAGCCTTCGTCGCGTCGCTGTGACGTAATCGGCCTTAAAATGCGGCCTTTAAGGCTGCAGACCCTGAATTGGGATACAGCCATGGTCTGTATGGGACGGTCTAGTCTCCGTCGCGCTTCCCAGGTTGCCTAGCAACCATGATACTAACCGCTGGAAATTTGTCATACAACTTTGTTTGACAGAAATGAAGGAGAACATATTCTGTTCATTTGTTTGTTTGTTTCTACATGAGCTTTGTGTGATTTGATGAGTATCTGAGGCTGAGACCACAGGACTGTAAAACATGATTGTTGGGCTTCATTTCTGTACTGAACAGTCATTTAAGATTAGTTAGTAAATAACAATTAGCTAATGTTGTTCATGAGACTAAAGTCATATCACTTTGGTAATGGAAATATAATATGGCCAATATTATAGTTATTATATTAATCATTATTAGCTATTACAGCAGTGAACATGAACTCTGTGTCAAATACTGAGCTTCAGTACAGATTCAAGTTGTAAGTATTTATATGTCTTATCACCTTAAATCTTCACTCAAAGACAAGTATATAGGAATGACTGCCAAATTTATTTGCCACTGAAGCAGAAGGATGGCATCTGAATAAAACCTCTCTTGACATGCCTAGACGACATTAAAGCTTGGTTGGCTTTTAAAACTTTTTAAATTTGAATGAAAAGAAAACAGATTTGTTGGTGTTTGGACCCAGTGGCCCCTGTGAGTCCTCTTCTTTTGATTTGGAACCCCTGGAAGTTTATTTTAAACCTGTTGTTACTGCCCTTGGTTTTAAGTTGGACCAGTCCAGTTTTTATCATTTAAGGCGACTGGCAAGAGTGAAATCTTTTCTTTCTAGGCAGCACTTTGAAACCGTGATCCATGCTTTTATTTCTTCCCCTGTGGACTACTGTAACGCACTTTATGTGGGGGTCAGTCAGTTGTTACTCTGACGTCTGCAGCTGGTTCAAAATGTATATTGACAGTGCATATATAGGTGTATCATATATGAGACAAATGTTGTTCCTTCAGTATGTTGGCATTACTAAATGTGGCTCAATGCTTACATATATGTGTAAAAGCAAATGTACGAGCTGTGATAACTGTGTCTGATAGAATGAAGAGCAGACTGATATATGAAATATTCCTTTATTGGGTGAGAAAATCAGACCATGTCATAACTGCTGTAAGTCACACAGAATAGATATCAGAGCCTTAAACAGGCTGACGTCTGCTAAATGGGTCAAACTGGGCAGAAAGTCTACAAACACATAACATCCTTATAGAATATGATGTAACACTATAGATCAACTTAGCTCAGAATATATAAAGCATATAAACAGTTACAGCAATATGATGCAACAAACACAGCAGCTACTGATCCAAAATACTCAAAGCTTCATAGAACTGAAACCAACATTTATTTTTAGCTCCATTCTGCTGCTGATACAGACTTTAGGTTTCTGAACATTAAACTTGTTGCTGCCTTTCATAGTGTGTAACTTGAAGGCCCTGAGTACTTTCTCCCACACTGGAAACACTGGGATGATCACATTATTTGAACATTACCTAATAAGACTGATTCAGGACAGACAGTTATGTTAAACTTTCCTAGCAGTCCTTCACAAACAGGGAACAGTCTGTCTATTCTCTCCATCTGTCAGCTGCTGCTGGCTCTTCCTCCTCCTCTTCCTCACACACTGCTGAGTTTGTCCTGGTGGATCATCAGGGCTGCAAAGCCTCACAGATGATGTGCAGCAGTGGCTCCCTCAGTCTGTCCTCACTCTGGACACTTGCAGTTGTCACACATGGAAATCAAATGTGTGATAAGCTGCAGGATTCAAACACAAGTGTAACTTATAAACACATGTTCATACTTTTATTCCACGATCAGAGAGAAAGAAACAGAGAGAGAGTGCAGGACAGACAGACAGGTGGCAGTCTCAGGTGTACACACTGCTACACAACAGCACCAGAGAAGCAGGATTTAGTGTTTGTGTTATTACGAGTGTAAACAAGAAGAGTTCCAGATGGTGCAGTGGACACATGTGTGACTGCTGTGATTAAAGCATCTTTCTTTCAGCTTAACGAGTGAACCGTCAGCTCGTTCAAACACACGTTAAAGTCCGTTTGGCTCGACACCACCGAACAGAGGCAGCAATATAACACAGCTCACATTAACAGTGCAGTGGATCCTGCTTGTGCCGTGATGTTCAGGACTGCAAACTGAGCAGCATCACTGACTTTCAGCTTGTTGTGTTTGTGGATATATGACTGACTTTAATTATCCACAAAATCATCACATTCTCTGTAAGATTAAGGTCGACTATTGAACGGCGTATATTTTAAAGGCTTTAACCAAAAACCAAGATAGTACAAACATCGCTAATGTCACATAACTTTCCCGACATGTGGCCAACAGTAATGTTTTAATGTTCTTCATTATAAAAACATTTGCGCGTAAAAAAGTGACATAATATTCAGTACTTACTTCTGAAAGTTTACTCTTCATCCGCTCCGCTTCCACCTTTTTTTTTTCGGCAAAATAATCCATACCACCGCCGCGCTATGAAATCTGGGATATGTTGGGCCATGAAGGCTACACCGACCCATCCTTAAAATTCAGGGAAATTAAGGACGCATTTGAGGGCCTTTGAATTGGGACAGCCTTCGTCGTGTTGCTGTGACGTAATCGGCCTTAAAATGTGGCCTTTAAGGCTGCAGACCCTAAATTGGTATACAGCCCAAATCCAGTCATTGGTACTTCCTGGCTTGTGTAGTTACTAGGTAACAAAAGCTCAACACTGCCCGTAGCGTCCTGGAGCACTTCCGTTGAGTTTTGGAATTTGCATGTGTTTTGGATTTTGTTTGTGTTTTGTCTCTAGGGGCCACCGTAGGTTTTTGCACGTCATTTGACGTCACCTTTCAGTGCCGTTCTCAAACGATACAAGTTCATAGATGCGCTATTTGGTTTGAAAGAAGCGAAAAGTTTGTTGTTTTTGTTTTGAAATAAATACACAAACACAATCAATCAATCAGTCTTTATTTATAAAGCACTTTTCATAAAAAAAGATGTAGCACAAAGTGCTTTACATGCTTAAAAGCAGCCCACCCCACCCTCCAATTCACTCCCCACACTCTCATTAACATAAATGATGTGAATACACACATATCCCCCCCCCCCCCCCCCCCCACACACACACACACACACACACACACATGCGCACACTTAAAGAGTAAAAATTGGGCTGGGTTCACATGAGCCAAGTGAGGAAACACTATAACAGGGAGCCGTCTGCACCGGGAGCCGGTTACAGACCGCAGCCTCCAGGCTGGGCACACAGCAGGAGGGAGGCAAAGGAGCCCCCCAGCCAGGCTGAGAGGACCCCCAGAGACCCAGCAGCCACGGTCAATCACAGCCCCGGTGCAGAGAGCGCCCTCCGAGGAAACACTGGAGATATGACACAATACGATATATACAGGGTAAAATGATAAAATAAATAACAGGATACAATATAAATATAAATATAAATATAAATAGAGTAAGAAGATTAAAAAATGAATAAGAATAAAATCAATAAATATCAGGTAAAGCCTAAATTAATAATAGAACAGGATAGAATAAATAAGCATAAAATAAATAAACGCTAAGTAAAAGCTAAATTAAAAAGGTGGGTCTTGAGCCTGTTCTTAAAAACATGTACGTTCTCTGTGGCCCTGAGCTCCTCCGGCAGGCTGTTCCACAGACGAGGACCATACCACTGAAAAGCTGCCTCTCCGTGAGTATGTGTCCTGACTTTAGGGACAATCAAAAGGCCAGTACCAGAGGACCTCAGGGTCCGCGAGGGTTCGTATGGTAAAAGCAGATCTGAGAGATAAGAAGGCCCAAGACCATTAAGACATTTAAAAACCAATAAAAGAACTTTAAAATCGATCCTGAAACACACGGGGAGCCAGTTCAGCGATTCTAAAACCGGTGTAATGTGGGCCCGCCCTCTGGTCTTCGTCAGCACACGAGCTGCCGAGTTTTGCAAAAGTTGTAAAGTTGAAATATTCTTCTTAGGAAGACCAGAGAGCAGGGCAGTAATCAATGCGACTGGTAATAAAAGCATGCATCAGCATCTCCGTGTTGGCCCGAGAGAGAATAGGGTGACTCTGGCTATATTTTTTAGATGATAAAATCCAATTTTGGTTACATGTTTAACATGTGGGATAAAACCAAGCTCAGAGTCAAAAATAACACCCAGGTTTTTCACTTGTAGCGAAGGACATAGCGAAAATGCCTCTAATTTAGACAAGAGTTTCTCTCTCTGAGCCTCGGGACCAACGATTAAAACTTCAGTCTTGTCCTGGTTAAGCTGTAAAAAGTTTTCTGCCATCCAAGATCTTATATCTAGTGTTACGGATTCAAATATTGGGGATGGAGACAAGAGGAAAAACCACAATAACAACACTGGTCCGGCCGGGTTGAGTCAAACGATGATTTTAATGATCACACGCGTGGGAGATGGACACTGTACGCAGACAGCCTCAGATCTCACCTCAAAAACCACATTTCCATAGTTTTATGAAATCAGGGTATTAGAACGCCCCTTCATGCGTAAGACAGGTACAATACAATCAATGTTGACAGTTTATTTAGAACAGAAAAGAACATTCTCTCCTTCACGAGGACAGGCACTGACTCCCACCTGTCTCCTGGAGCCAACTGTCCCCTGCGGAGACACAACATTGCAGCTACAAGGATTTCCAGATTGATTAAGGTGATCAGTGTGTAATGCTCTGAATCAAGTATGTAATATTAAATGAATATTGTTTAATCAACTGCCACTACTTAAATCATAACAAAAGATATAACTGAATACAAGATCACAAAGAATAACATGATATCAGTGTTGTGTAAGCGCGTGCGGCCTTCTATGCTCGAAGCCTTTCCCCTCCATAGATCAGCCAGACATTCGCACTGACTGTAGCTTTTAACCCTTATTAACTTGAGCACAACTCTATGATGAGCAACAAACTGCAATATGTATGAGATGATCATGGTTACACCTGCAATGAAAGATCATATGATTATTCTGGTACCTGTAAATAGAAGATTAACCTGAGGTTATAACAATCACTGTAATACAAATGTTAATGTAAGGTCAAAAGCTTCAATAAATGTTTAATGCAAAGCTGATTATATGATTCTGATGAACTAATAATGCCGATACTAAAATAACAGAAAAACATCCCCTTTTTATCCCACACTAGAATACAGTTAAAAAGGGCATCCATTGGTCTGGTGTCATCAGGAGACACGGAGATGTACAGCTGAGTGTCATCAGCATAACTGTGGAAGTTCACTCCATGCCTCCTGATGACACTGCCGAGAGGGAGCATATACAAATTAAAAAGTACAGGGCCTAAAACCGACCCTTGGGGCACACCACATGTCATTCTATGGATCTTAGAGGAGCATGTATCCATACTCACCATAAAACATCTGTCTGAGAGACAGGAAGTGAACCAGTTGTGTACAGCACCAGAGAGGCCCACCATGTGTTTCAGTCTGTTTAAAAGAACAGCGTGGTCTACTGTATCAAAGGCTGCGCTTAGATCCAGTAGCAAGGCAAGGCAAGTTTATTTGTATAGCACAATTCAACAACAAGGTGATTCAAAGTGCTTTACAGAGACATTAGAAACAAAAACAAATAAAAGCATGATTTAAAATTGATTAAAACAAGCAAACAAACAAACAAACTAATTAACAAACAAACAAACAAAACAGGATATAAAATCAAAACAGATAAAATCAGAACAGTAGATAAAATCAGTAGTTAAAATGTAAGTTTTGAAATTTAAGCTTAAAAGTGTGGATTTGGTGCTTTATTCAAATGCAGCTGAGAACAGGTGAGTCTTCAACCTGGATTTAAATAAACTGAGTGTTTCAGCTGATCTGAGGCTTTCTGGGAGTTTGTTCCAGATATAAGGAGCATAAAAGCTGAATGCAGCTTCTGTTTTGACCAGGCCTCATGTCTCCTTCTGTCACCTAAAAGTACAGAGCACCAGGACTGAGAGCTTTTGGGCGTCCCAGTTACATCTAAGATCATTTAAAACCTTTAGGAGAGCAGTCTCTGTGCTGTGGTTCACCCTAAATCCAGACTGGAATATCTCCAGGATCTGTCTATCATTGAGAAAATCAGTAATCTGAGTAAAAACAATTTTTTCTAAGATTTTACTTAAAAATGGTGAGTTGGATACAGGTCTGTAGTTATTAAAATCATTACAATCCAAATTGCTCTTCTTCAGAAGGGGCCTCACCACCGCCGTTTTAAAGGCAGCAGGGAAGACACCCAACTGAAGAGAGCAATTCATCATGTATAAAAGCTCAGCCTCAAAAAATCCATAAAGTGTTTTAAAGAGTGAAGAAGGAATTGGATCTAAAAGACATGTGGTGGGTCTCACTGTGGAGAAAACTTTCTGAAGGTTCTCAGCATTGACCAGGACAAAAAAAACTGCTGAGAGTCCCTTCTCTTCAACAGCATAAACTCAGACACCGCTCAGCTGAAAAAAGTCAAATAACAGTGAATTCTTTAATGTAATAGTGACACAAGTTTGAATTCAAAGCATCAGTATACACCACAAACAGCTCATTTTATAAGCTCAATAACTGGACCCTAATGCTTTCTGGGCAATTCTGGAGCACTAATGATGGTTTAAGGCCTCTAAGATTTGCACAAGCTTCTAAAGATGAAACTATAATCATCTCCTAATGGATGTAAATATTTTATTCTGTGTTCATATATTGTTGGTGCATTACAAATATTCTTGTTTTGTTGTTCTTGACATGTACTCCATTGTTATTGACTAAACATCCATTTCCAATCATCCAGAGTTAGCATTATGTTCATACATGTTAATAAAATGGATTCAGTGACAATTACTGTTTGTTTCAATCAATTTATTGAGAACATAAGACTTTTAACTGACAACACAAATATCACAATGTAACAAAAAGATTAGAAGGAAACACCTGCCATGTCGGAATGAAACGTTAAAGAATGGAAAACAGTCTGTCCATCCCGTCCCGTCCTGCGCCCTTCTTTCCTCTGCCTCCCTTTGATGAGGTCTTGCAGCTCATTGTCCAGATCCCTTATCCCCTTCCTCCCTGTTGTGGGTGGCCAATCCCGTTCCTTATCAGTGTTTGATTCTCTTTCGTTTTGGTCACCCACTGCTGCGCTTAGCCCTGGAATGTTAAGTTATCCCATTTCCAGTGTTGGGAATAACGCGTTATTAAGTACGCGTTATTCCAGGAACGCGTTAGTCGTTACTGGGATTTAGATAGGGTCGTTACTCGTTACTTCGTGTGGTGGCATCACGGAGCTTCCACAGATTCAGTAACATTTGCAAGTGGTGGAGGCCAGCAGGTGGATGAAGGAAAAGGGAGGCAAGAGGAGAGACCCGAAGCAGCCGCCGGTCCGAGTGTGAACTGAACTTCAGGTAAGAAGTTATGACCTGCAGTCTCTCTGGGTCAGATATGAACCAAGTTTAGGTGGAGTTTATTTTCGTTATTCTGACTTTTTCTGTACTGCGTGCTAGCTAGCATGACGGAGTTTCTATACAGCTGGGTGGGTGCTATGAAGTTAATGATGTTGAACTTTATTTTGTTCATAAGTTATTAGAGTTGCCAACCGTCCCATCTGGTATTCAGAGAAAATATTACGCGTTTCTTATTGAGGTGAAAAGGAACAGTTTGTCCCGTAATTCAGCTACAATGAAAAAGACACAAAGCTGGAGTTATTCTGTGTCTTTGCTGCACAGCTGCCTCTTCTCTCATTCTCCCCCTCCCTCTCCTGTTTCTACTTCAATCATGAAAACTGATCAGTGATCAGCTGATCGGCTCTCTTGTTTGTTTACTTTGCGCCGAAAGAGGAAACCAGCGGATGTCGCGCTAAACAACAGCAGCACGTTTAAGCTTGATCAGCTGTTGTTAGAATTTATTTAATATTAATTTCTAGTATCAGCTGATGTTTGCTGGAGCCACAGCTGTAAAGCTGCTGGTCATGATGTCGGTTTGTATATGTGGTGAGAGGGAAACATGAAGATGAAACCAGGAGATGTCCTTACTGTTTCTGAGAGACAAATAACACCAGGATCCTTTTTTTATGTAGCTGACAGCTGGTAACTGTGCAGGGGCGGGTCTAGCAAAGTTTTGCCAGGGGGCAGGTAGGGCATTAACAGGGAGAGGGGGGCACAAAGAAATACTTTTCTTTTTTATTCTCATTTAAAATGTCTCGCTTTTAAAAAAAAATAATTATCCGAGTCTTACAACAAACAATTGATAGATTGATGCATATATACCATCAGAACAGTGTACATCACTGTGTGTTTATTTTCATTCAAAGGCTTTATAATTTTTCCTATAATGGTGGGCCGGTCTCTAGTCAAAATGTCCGGGCCAATTTTCTGTCCCAGTCCAGCCCTGTATTGCAGCTCATCTGCAGTCTGGTGTTACCTACATCTTCCTATTCAGAAGGCAGAATTTCCGAGTTCTGAGTACAATCAAAGCACCACGACTGCACTTTTTGTGTTGGATGTAAAAGGCACACATGACGCTGTGACGTAGGCTAGAATCATGGCAGCAGTCAATGACGGTCCAGGCGTGGGATTTCTCTCGTGGAAATATGCACATTATCTTTTCCTGTCTATTGGTAGGTGGCACAGTGCACTGTGGCAAGTAAGCAAGCTAGAAGACTGGCAAAGTTATGGAAGTAACACATTAACAAGAGAATTCTGAGTAAAACCAAAGTTACTTTCCCTAGTAACTAGTTACTTTGAAAGTAACGAGTAACTTGAAGTAACTGAGTTACTTTTGATAGAAGTAACTAGTAATGTAACTAAGTTACTATTTTAAAGTAACTTATCCAACACTGCCCATTTCTTTCTGGCCTGTGAGGGGGGACTTTCCCCTGTAGGCCCATCTTCTCTAGAATTGTCCTGATCGCACACAACAAATAAGAGAAGAGAGGAAACCATGGCAACTATGTAAATCCCTAAAACCAAAAGTTTTCCCAGCAGAACACCAGAGGAATAACGTCTGCACATCACAGGCTCTGTAGAGCATGAGGGTTAATAAAACCATCCTCGTATGAATATGATGTGTAAAATGATTTATTCTTGTACCTCCACACCACAGTGGCCCAATTCTTCACCCCAGTGAGGAGGTGATGATTTTCTCCTCTCATTTTAATAAATTGAGCCATTTGCTCTTTGGTCCCTAAAACATATCACAAAAAGGTTCATTCAGAAAAAATCTAATTTGGCTGTATGTAAGGAGCAATACATGAAAAACTGCGGGACCCACCATACAAGCTAGGTTACCATTATTTTAATTTAAAAAAAAAAAACAAGTCTATGCAGCTGCCCAAAGCCTAACAATTCAACCAATATAAATATTTACCTTTGTACTGTGAGTAAAAGAAGAGAAAGTGAGTAAAAGAAAACATAATTAGAATATAATGTGCTTGACTTTGCTTAGATGAGGGGGTCCAGCTGTCGATCAGAGGAATAGGAAAGGATTTGTGAATGTCTGTGTGTTTTAGTTTGGTTTAGTTATAGACCTGAGAGTGTGTGTAATTGTGTAGAGGAATTTATTGACACTGGGGGTCAGCCTGTCATAAACGGAGACAGGAAGCTACAGTTGGGGGATGCTAGGACCGACGGAACAGATAGGAAAGAGAAGAATTGAGTGTAGCTTGGGTGAGGGGAGCTCATAATTGTCATTACTTAGAAGTAGGTTTGCAGGAGACTCTCTACATGTTTAGCTGTAAAAGTAAGACAACAAGAGGCCGATGGCCAAGGGCAACCTCTTCCAGAAGGTGCATGCTACTGGGTCCGGTATGGTCTCTGGAGACCTGAGGGGAAAAAGAACTGGGGTGTAACTGGTTTACGTAACAGTACCAAAAGATTTTCATATACTTACATTTGAAAGTGTTTTCCTCTCCTGCTTCGACTGCCATTGTTGTCAGACAAACAACCTTCTGTATCGCCTGCAATGAATCCTGGGATATGGTAGGACACAAAGGATACGACCCATGTCCTTATTACCTGTGTGAGTATATATAGGCTGTGTCCAAATTCAGGGGTAGCAAAGGCCACATTTCTTTGCTCTTTTTCCCGGCTTTCTTATTTTGTTTCTATTGTTCAATAACAACATAGACAAAAAAGTATTTTATATGTAGCCAAGTGAACTAATACTACGCATGGAAAGGGTTTAAAAAGAGGGAATTGTGTTTTTAACTGGTTGCCTGTCTACCGGAGGTCTGTTGTAGGGTTGTCATGGTGATGACTAGACCTCGCGTTTTGGGGGTATACTGTCCCTTTAAGAGCCGCCGTAAGCCAGAGCACGCATGCACTCAAGTTTGTGTCACACTGAGCGCTGTGAGCGGGAGCACTGGAGAGTTAGAGACTGCAAAAGATTCTGTGGCTAGCTACACACGAGGTAAATGTGCTAAAAAGTGTAGCATACTGCAAAATATTGTCACCAGTGTTGTAGTAGACTGTAATTAGCTAAGTTTCTTTAGCAATGACTCCATGTTTGTGACCATTTCTGTACAGTTCTTAACGCGCGACGGGTGCATGTTTAATGGTCACGTGCTGTGAAAGGGACTGAAGAGCGGGTTGGCGTGAGTAGTTACAGTGTCCTAACAGATTTCAAAGTTGTTAAGTTTGTACTTTTACTCACTTTGCATAACTCTGTATGTTTCTGTTTGATTCAGAGGGGAGATTACTTGCTGTGTGATTCCTGCGTGTGTACTTGTCCTAGCACAGTAGCTGTGTGGAGAAACCGAAGTGAGTTCATGATGTTCTCCCATAGAAATGTATGTTTAAAAGAGAGTTTACAGTGCACTTTATTGCCAGTTGACCTGCGAAGTTGTGGGATGTAAACAATGTGTTTATTTGTTTTGTTTTCTCTTTTTTTGTTGTATTTGTTTCTTGACAGGTCACTACTGTTGTCTATACTGTTTGGATTTAACATGTACATATGATAGTTACTGTTGTCTCAGACCCTGAAAGGCAGTTTAGGCTGAGCCAGTGGAATAGTTAAATTTTGCCGTTTCACTCAAAACTACAGAATTAAAACTGTGCTCCTCCGAGTACAGTCGGAGAATAAAAAAGCCCACAAAAGAGTATTTCCTGTGTCCTGTCTCATTCCCCATGACCGGGCCACATAGTTTGGTGTCAGAAGTGGGATTCTCAGGTTAGTTTTGAGTTTCAGTATAGAGAGACACAGTGAGTGGGGCTTTATAGACAACAGTAGTGGCTTAGAAGATCCCAGTCCTTCCCAGAGGGCGGCAATCGCAGTGTGGACGTCCTGAGGTGGTTCGGTGCAGTGGCAGTTGGTACAACAGGAGCCTGCTTCAGCCATTGGACGAGGAGGGCGCCTGACACAGATTTTGGACTGTTGAATCTCATCTACAAGTGACTGTGGGAATCTGCTGCAGTAAAGACTCAGAGACATTGCAGTATGTCGCAAGAGGACGAAGGGGAAGGTCCTTCAGGGGCCGGAGCTATCCCCACTGAAGACAGTCAAGCTGCCTCGTTGTTTGACAGTGCAGGTAACCCGTTGGTGGAGCTACAAACAAAGATTAACGAACTGAGTAGGAAACATGATGCTGTTATGTCTAGTATTGCTAACATGGGTAATGTTCCAACCAGATCTGTCGTGTACATTCCAAGAGAAAAGGTGATTGTACCTTTTAGTGGGGAACCAGCTAAAGATGCTTACACTGTTGATGAATTCATAGAAGAGGTGGAAAGAGCAATAAGAACTAGGGGTCTGCGTGGAGAGGATCAAACCGACTTTATCCTCTCACAGCTGAAAGGGTCTGCCCTAGAGGAAGTTAAGTTACGTATGGCAGGCCAGGTGAAGCAACCGAGTGATCTCTTTTCATATTTGAGGGAGGCATTTAGAGAGAAGCGCACCACACCACAGCTCTTGCATGCTTTCTATGCACGCCGCCAACTAGATGGGGAAGACCTGCGAGATTATTCACATGCACTCTCTCAGTTGCTCAATGCTGCAATACAGCAGTCCCCTAATGTAGTACCCAACACACAGCTGGCACTTCGGGATCAATTCATTGAAGGTGTGCATGCCCCAAATCTTCGGCGTGAACTACGTAGGCTCACTAGGGACAAGCCTGAGTGTAGTCTCTTTGATGTTAGAGAGGAGGCAATCATGTGGACTATGGAAGATCGTCCACGCAGCACTAATGTAGCCAGACATAGAAATATAGTGAGTGACAGGCCAGATGAAAGCTGTGAAAAGACAACCTCCACCAGTGATGTACAGACAGACTTTACCATGGCTCTGCAAGAGATGGTTAAAATAATCACACAACAGGGTAAAGCCATAGGGGAGTTAACTAATGCAGTGAGGGAGCTCACAACACAGACTGCCAGTTCTGAAGACAGTAGAGGTGTTAAAGCTAAGCCCAAGCCTAAGTACACTAGAGAGGGTCAGCCTATTTGTCTCCGATGTGAAGGGGTGGGACATATGGCCAGACACTGTAATGCACCCCAACAACCTACGAGCCAGTCTGCAACCATGTCCAGTTCCTCGCTAACGGGAAACGGGAACCCTCCATTGCTATGAGCCGGGCAATGCGAGGCAAATCAGAAGGCTCAAAGGAAGCTCTAACCAAGGAACATTTTCTAGAACATGCTGTTGGTCAGTGCCCTGAAGTAGATATCCAGATAGGTGGTGTATCCCTTAGATGTCTGCTTGACACAGGAAGTAATGTAAGCACTTTGACAGAAAGCTTTTTCAGAAATCATCTCCAGGGAGAGGATGAGGATATGCACTGTACTGCCAAGTGGCTTAAAATCACAGCAGCCAACCAGTTGCCGCTGCCCTATTTAGGCTATGTAGAGTTAGATGTACAGGTCATGGGGCTCACTATACCTGAATGTGGTTTTCTTATAATCAAAGATGATAAAACAGAAAGAGACAATCCCAAATGGTTGGATTTGTCACCCCATGGCATTATAGGGATGAACATTGCAAAACGATGTAGACAGTTAGTACTCTCAGAGTTTGACACCACTCTAGGGGGAGAGCTGGAGTCCAGCTGGAGGAAGGCCTGCCACTGCGTACAAGCTGCTGAGCTTGTGGAAAAGGTGTCTACTGCCCGTGTTGCAAGCAAACACAAAGTGCGGGTGCCTGCCTCATCCCTGACCACTGTCTATGCAAGGGGCCATGGCAAGCAGTTTGGTAGCGCATTGGTTGAACCAGGGAATGTTCAGCTCCCAGGTGGCTTATTGGTGATCCCAACTCTAGTGTCAACTAACAGCCTGGTATTCCCAGTACAGGTGATGAACATCTCACAAGAGGATGTCTGGCTTCCACCTAAGGCTAGACTAGGCATTATTAGTCCTGGCCGCTGCATTGAGGGTGACCCATGCGAGGTGAAATTTGAGCGCATATCTGCCAACCACGAGGAGGTGACTCTTAACCAAAAGGACTGTCAGGGGGCCAACAGCTGCGTACAGGACTTATTGGGAAGATTACACATAGGTGGCACACCAGGACAACAGGCCGAGGTCAGAACTCTTTTGAAAAGGTATGCGGATGTTTTTGCACTTCATGATGAGGATTTGGGGTACACTGATCGTGTGAAGCATGAAATTCCTGTTGTAGATGAAGCCCCTGTTTCTCAGCCATACAGGTGCATTCCACCAAATCAGTACAAAGAGGTCAGGGAGCACATTTCTGAACTGTTGAGAAAGGGGGTGATTCAGGAGAGTTCGAGTTCCTATGCTTCACCAGTTGTTCTGGTACGCAAGTCAGATGGGAGTCTTAGACTGTGTGTAGACTACCGCAGACTAAACGCGAAGACCAGGCGTGATGCGTTTCCACTCCCTCGCATTGAGGAGAGCCTGGATGCCTTGAGTGGTGCAGAGTTCTTCTCAACCATAGATCTTGCCAGTGGCTACCATCAGGTAGCGGTACATGAGAAAGACAGAGACAAAACAGCCTTTACCACACCATTTGGCCTGTATGAATACTTAAGGATGCCTTTTGGGTTATGTAATGCCCCCGCGACGTTTCAACGTCTTATGCAGGCCACAATGAGTGATTTGGTCTTTCAGATTGTATTGATCTACTTGGATGATCTGCTTGTGTTTTCATCAACATTCCAGGATCACATTGTGAGACTGGAGACTGTTTTGAAAAGGCTGAGGGATACGGGGCTGAAGGTTAAGGTTGAGAAGTGCCATTTCCTCCAGCCCAAGGTCAAGTTTCTCGGTCATGAAGTGTCGGCTCAGGGAATAAGCACAGATCCTGACAAGATAAGCGCTGTGGCAAAATGGCCCATCCCTAGTACTGTGAAAGAGCTAAGGTCCTTTTTAGGATTTTGCAGCTACTATAGGAGATTCATTGAGGGCTTTTCCCAAACTGCGGGGCCACTCCATGATGTGGTGAATGTCTGTGTTAAGGAGATAAGTCCTGTCAGGGCTAAACAGCTTTTTGCTTCAGCCTGGACACCGCAATGCTTACAAGCTTTTGAGTTGCTTAAGGGAAAGTTGACTAGTGCCCCTGTTCTAGGCTATGCTGACTTCAGTCTCCCTTTCACGCTGGAAACGGATGCTAGCAGTCTTGGATTAGGCGCTGTCCTGTCTCAGAAGCAGGGGGGAAGGAATAAAGTCATAGCTTATGCTAGTAGGAGGCTCAGAGGGGCTGAGAAGAATGATCAAAACTTTAGCAGCATGAAGCTCGAACTCCTAGCGTTAAAGTGGGCAGTCACCGAAAAATTTAGGAGTTATCTGCTGGGGTCCAAGTTCACAATCATAACGGATAACAATCCCTTGTGCCACCTGCCCACTGCTAATTTAGGAGCCATTCAACAGAGGTGGGTAGCTCAGCTGTCTGTGTTTGACTTCGATGTTAAGTATCGCCCTGGCCGCTGCAACACTGCCGCTGATGCCCTCTCTCGGCAACCAACAGTTGACACGGCAGAACCTGACAGTGAGGATGCAGAATATGATGGCTCTATAGCCATATGTAATGTGCTAAGGGCAGGTACAAGTCTAGGCTCAGATCTTGTCATGGCTGGAGTTGAGGCTTGTAGGATCAGACTGCTGCAGGCCTCCAAACCAGATGGGGAAGCAGTCAGTGAGGCTGTGCTGGGCAACACCCCAACGATGCCTGGTTATTCCAATGCAGAACTCTATCGCTTCCAAGTGTCAGACCCAACAATTGGTGTCTTGAGAGAGTTTTGGAGCAGACAGAAGAGACCCACCTACAGAGAGAGAGGGGGCCTGTCTAAACCGGTACGTTCTCTACTGAAGCAGTGGCCTCGGATCAGAGAAAAGGATGGACTGCTATACCGTGTAATTGAAGATGCTCACCTTGGACAGTGCCATCAGCTGCTACTACCTGCCTGTCTTAAAGAAAAAGTGCTCAGGAGTGTGCATGATCACATGGGACACCAGGGAATCGAACGTACACTGGGATTGTTGAAACAAAGATGTTTCTGGGGAGGCATGTTTGAAGATGTTGAGCACTGGGTGAAGAAATGTCAGAGGTGTGTGTTAACAAAGATGCCTCAACCCAAAGTTCAGGCACCCCACGCTCCATTTTTGGCTACCCGCCCACTTGAAGTTGTTGCTGTTGATTATACCACCCTTGAGCGGGCTACAGATGGTCGTGAAAACGTTCTTGTAATGACTGACGTGTTCACCAAGTTCAGTCAGGCATTTGCCACACGAGATCAAAAAGCAGATACCACAGCTAAGGTTATCCTGAAAGAGTGGTTCCTGAAGTATGGGGTACCAGAGCGCCTGCACTCAGACCAGGGCAGGAATTTTGAAAGCGCAGTGATTGCTGAGCTATGCAAACTGTATGGAGTGAAGAAAACGCGTACAACACCCCACCACCCTCAGGGTAACCCACATTGTGAGAGGTTCAACAGGACTTTACACAACCTCTTGCGTACGCTTCCCCCTGAGAAGAAGCGGCTCTGGCCCGAGCATCTGTCAGAGCTGGTGTATGCTTACAATGTCACGCCGCACTCAACGACAGGGTATTCTCCCCATTACCTGCTGTTTGGGGTCCACCCACATCTACCCGTTGATGCATTGTTGGGCCGGGAGGAAGTGAAGGATGACAAACTGGACTGGTTAGCAGTGCACCAGGAGCGTCTGCAGGATGCACATGCCAGAGCCAGAGAATTTGCCGAACGGAAAGCTGCAGAGAGAGTGGTTCAGCAGCAAGGAAAGGTGTTCTGTCCACCTGTTGACATCGGACAGTTTGTGTATCTCCGTTACCGACCACCAGGAAGGAATAAAATTCAAGATGCCTGGGCAGCCCCTGTGTACAAAGTGGTTGATATCCAAGGGACAACATACACAGTAGTGCCACTGGAAGGAGGGCCGGTGAAAAGAGTCCACAGATCTAACTTGAGGCCATGCGTGGGGTCTATACCTGCACCCAACCCAAGGCTACGTGACCAGGAAGTCAGTTCTGCAGATGAGCACCAAGTGTCTGATACGGAGCTTGAGCATCCAGAGTTTGCCTTGATGGAGGAGGTCCAGTACCCAATGGAGCTGCCAGTGGCTCAGGGACCTGGGAACTTGGTTCCGACGGTCAACGAGCCTGGAAACCAATTGGAGAATGGAACTGAAAATATGGGTGAGGATCTGCTAGGGCAAGAGAGCAGCGACAACCCTGATGACCTCGAGGTGGAGCCAGCAGCTTACCTTCCACCTGGGCCAGGAAGCATTGGATTCTCCAGTGAAGAACCGGTGGCAAAACCTGTTCCAGCTCCTAGGAAAGGAAAGAAAGAGAAAGCGGAGGCCGGTCCACCCACACCTGCTACACGCAGGAGTAGGAGAAAAACTGCAGGGGTCCACACAAACCCATTTAATCTACCTAGGTCAGCATGCAATGCAGTATCCTTCAGTCCAGATGTACTCTCCCAGGTGTTAGCCGGTATGGTTCTCTACACCACCAAACTCAGGGGAATGGTGGATGAGCAGGGGGTCACCGAGGACGTTGACTCGTAGCAGGGGAGAATGTAGCCAAGTGAACTAATACTACGCATGGAAAGGGTTTAAAAAGAGGGAATTGTGTTTTTAACTGGTTGCCTGTCTACCGGAGGTCTGTTGTAGGGTTGTCATGGCGATGACTAGACCTCGCGTTTTGGGGGTATACTGTCCCTTTAAGAGCCGCCGTAAGCCAGAGCACGCATGCACTCAAGTTTGTGTCACACTGAGCGCTGTGAGCGGGAGCACTGGAGAGTTAGAGACTGCAAAAGATTCTGTGGCTAGCTACACACGAGGTAAATGTGCTAAAAAGTGTAGCATACTGCAAAATATTGTCACCAGTGTTGTAGTAGACTGTAATTAGCTAAGTTTCTTTAGCAATGACTCCATGTTTGTGACCATTTCTGTACAGTTCTTAACGCGCGACGGGTGCATGTTTAATGGTCACGTGCTGTGAAAGGGACTGAAGAGCGGGTTGGCGTGAGTAGTTACAGTGTCCTAACAGATTTCAAAGTTGTTAAGTTTGTACTTTTACTCACTTTGCATAACTCTGTATGTTTCTGTTTGATTCAGAGGGGAGATTACTTGCTGTGTGATTCCTGCGTGTGTACTTGTCCTAGCACAGTAGCTGTGTGGAGAAACCGAAGTGAGTTCATGATGTTCTCCCATAGAAATGTATGTTTAAAAGAGAGTTTACAGTGCACTTTATTGCCAGTTGACCTGCGAAGTTGTGGGATGTAAACAATGTGTTTATTTGTTTTGTTTTCTCTTTTTTTGTTGTATTTGTTTCTTGACAGGTCACTACTGTTGTCTATACTGTTTGGATTTAACATGTACATATGATAGTTACTGTTGTCTCAGACCCTGAAAGGCAGTTTAGGCTGAGCCAGTGGAATAGTTAAATTTTGCCGTTTCACTCAAAACTACAGAATTAAAACTGTGCTCCTCCGAGTACAGTCGGAGAATAAAAAAGCCCACAAAAGAGTATTTCCTGTGTCCTGTCTCATTCCCCATGACCGGGCCACATATAGTTTATGTATTCTGACAAAGGAATAGATAACTACATGTTGTTGGTGCATTGCAATCTAAATTCTCTAAGCATGACTGTGAACAAGCACAGAAAACAGACAGGTATGCAGATGTCTTTACAAGGATTAGATTTACGTTACAGAGAACAAGAAACATGGAAGTGGAAAGTATAAAACCTGCTCAGCACATCAGTCTGATTCTGAATTAGTTTGTTAATTGAGGTAGCAGCAGGTTGTCTGTTTGATGGCTATGACTAAGACAGCTGCATCAATTCCTCTTTGCAGACAGATGTATAAGAGCAGCTCACAGCCCTACAGTTGAACTGAGAGAAAACATTTTAAATACTGCTGCACACTATGCTGTGATGTTCTGCTTAGCGCTGACAGACAAAGAGATGATCAGCAAGGGGTTGTGACTTGAATATTTAGCTCAAGTCCTATTGGTTATCTGTTTTCTCAAAGCCAGGATGCTCTCAGTGGTTTTAAAGCTGGAGACGGTCCAGTTGCCAGAGAGTCTGGGGGCTTCGGATTTTAAAATTTTACACCTCAGAGTTTATAAAAATCTCATAACAAATTAGAAGTGGATTCTCAAGATATGCACTCTTTAAAATGCACTGTGGCTCACTGTCCAAGTACTCATAGATCTAAACTTGTGCTGAAAGGAAGAAGCTATGCTATAAAGGAAATGAGCAAGGTGGTGAAACAAAGCAGAACAAACAGCATATCTAGCAGAATCGAGTTACACTCAAAATAAAAGATTCAGGTTGGAAAGACGTGGAGCTCCTCCAGCTGTCTATCTTCATTTTCCTGTGTGGATGAAACACACTGGATCAGTTGTGTCGTTATACAAATACATTAACATATTTATATTTGGATCTGCTGAGGTACCTGCTCTCACTGATGAGTACACAACATCTGGATCAGCTGGGTACTCTGTAACACAACAGAGTACAGATTCATTCACTTGAATTTTATTTATAGAGTCAATTCATAACAAGAGATCGGGAGTGGCCTTAGTGGGCTCCGACATCATGAAATCCACTTTTAAAGATTCTAAAAGTATTACTGCAGCAGATTAATTAATATTACAGTAAAATCATTTACTCGTGGGTAAAAGTACAGAGACTCTTTTGACTAGGTTATAATAAAGTCCATTAGTCCTTTGGGAACACTGATGGGAAACTGAGATAATTCAAAAAGGCAAATTTAGTCATCTAGCCATTGTAGAAATGGTCCTTACTTATGTTCAAGCATCTAAAAATGTACATTAGACAAATGTGAAATCATTTTTTTTCTTCAGTAATTAGCTAATAAGGTGTGTTGTAGTACAGCTAACACAGTCACCTCCTGGACGGAGTCCTTACACTGCTCACTAGTTACCACCTCTAGTCGCAGATATACTGTTGCTCAGGATATAGAGAGGATTGTGGACTTATCAGGAAGTTGGTGGTACAATCACCAACTCCTGCCTCTAGATATTGAAATGCCCTTGGGCAAGGTATGAACCTCATATACCCCCTGAGGCATCCATCTTGGGCTATGCGTGAGAGTTATGTATAAAAACTCCTATTTAACAGGAAGAAACCTCCAACAGAACCAGGCTCAGGCGAGGTCGGCCATCTTTCACGACTGGTAGAGTAGTAGAACTCTACCCAAATAACAGATAAGTCCAAAAATATTTGGGGACAGAGACTGAAAAATAAGTGACAGAATAGAAATGCTGTACAGCATTTCTAGTAGTTGTGGTCTCTGTGGAACATAGACTGAACATGAACTGAAAACACCAGGTGCACCACCCAGGAACCCTGACAGTACCAATAGCAGTGAAGAATTCCAGGGTGAGGTAAGAGAGGAGTAATCATAAGGAGTAGGCAAGATTTGTAATTGTTTCAAAAAGAGAAAGCAAGAGAGGCCAATAAGTATAAAAGAGTGCTCTTAAGATGAGTCGAAGATCGTCCTGTACTTTCCTGGGCATGAGGACTGGAGAGCAACATCAGAAGATTTTAGTGAGATGTGACAAATCATTGTTCAACCACTGTGAACATAACAATTGGATCTATAAAAATAACTTTTGCTGAATTGTTGTCTCAAAAGACTTGGAGGGCTTTTTGCTTTCCCCATGGATATCATTGCGCACAGGATGGAAAGGAGTTTATCACCAGAATGTACGTCGTCCCCTCCTCTCTCATTCATCTCAAGACCAATAAAAGAGATCAGCATCACTATAGAGTTCATTTATGAGATTAGGATACAATTCTGGTGATTCAATTAAGTGATTCTTACTATGTGCTAAAGCATTTACATTGCCCATGCTAAATTGCTCTTGACCTGCAAGGTTACTCAGGCAGTCATTGAGAACCTTCACACTGAGAACCTTCACACTGAGAACCTTCACACTGAGAACCTTCACAGACATCAGGCAGTCATTGTCAGAGGGAACAGGCTCATAACTGGAGATGGGCAGTTAGAGCTAGGCGAGTCTCCTCACTGGTTCAGTCCAGTTCCTTCATTATCAGTTGGGGAACACTCCTTGGAATCAGAAACTTGGACCCTTTAAATGAATGGCCGGTCCAGGTTTCCTGTACTAACTGACTGATCCAGCAGTCAGTCAGGCCTGTAACAGATCTGTGGGTCACACAGAACTCTACAGGCTAGGCAACAGCAGCCTGACTGCTATTAGTTATTGAGTGAAAGGATGAAAGTTACTTGTTACTGGCCCCCAAGCTCAGTTGACTTAAAACCAAGGAGGTCCATGTCTATGATGCTGTCAGGCATGCATACAAGCACATGGGGGCCATACAAACTGCACATCACCAAGAATACTGTAGCCCCTCACAAAACAAAAGCCTCTATTCAGGAGTACTCGACTCCTGAACACAAAGCTTAACACAAACGTGCACCTTAAAGAAGATACCCTGCAACCTGGAAAGCAAAATGTGTCTCACTGATATCAGTAACAGGAAGTCCCAAATTGTTACTAATGTGGTGTTGTTGTGGAGTCCTCTCCTAAATTTCTCCCGAACAAATGCATGTGTAGTCAGGAAGCATTCAGCGTGTACCTAATGGTGGGCGTATGTGCCCTGGTCAACTGTCGGCAGACAGTGTAATCTTCTTTAACCACGTTTACAATGAAACAATTTGCTCCTTTGTGGAAACCACTCCAAAAACTGATTCAAAGGAGCCAGAATCACCAATGATTTCCTCCTATGGTCTATGTATGAGTGGATGTTGCAGAGGTTACCAGTATTTCTGCCCGCAGGTCTCTGAGATCTGATTTGAACTTGGCCATAAGTGACCTCAGAAGGGCCTGTGAATGAGAGAGAGATGATGATTTACTGAACAGAGAAACAAGGTCACGCAGAAACACTGACACTCAGCTAAGGAAATGGACCTGTAAGAGTCAAAGTGAATGTTTTGTTTATTTCTTGTGGTGGTGCAGGTGTTTTCCTGCACCTCAGCTGACTGCATGGGGGTGTGATCGCATGTTATTTACCTGACACGGGTGAACTCAAAGGGGAGTTGTCTGAGTGGTTTCTTGCAAACCTTTCTATGGACTGTGATTTTTGCATGTTACTTTACCTCACCTTTAAGTCCTTATTACAAACGATGTAAGTTAATACATCCATTATTTGTTTTGTATGAAAGGAAAGTTTATTGGTTTAGTTTTAAAATAAAAATGCACACAGTATGGCTTGTTGGAGATGCATCACAGCCCATCAAAGCATGTTTTACTGCATACATCAGGACAATGAAGAGGATTTCTGGATGCAGCTTTTGGAGTGACGATGCTTTCACATGGTGGGACACTGCTGTTGGAGAAGGAGATATAGGAAACGGCACCATCACAGTGGCACAGAGGAACGTAGCGCAATGCACACATCAGACGTGGCAGGACACGTGGATTCACTCTGTTTATTTTTGAATGCTTTGAACACAGTTTGGAAGCGTCACCCCTTGTCCATTGGGGACATTGGTTTGTGCTGTGTGTTGGCATATGCTTGGTTTAATGATTAATTAAAGCTGTTTTATATACACATTGCAATGTGCTCATAAACGACTTGGCACTCTGTGATAGGAATGATGTTCTTTAGGCTTAATGGGGTCCAAACAGGAGGCCGAATGGAGACATCAGGATGGTTCTGGGAAGGACACAGTCATAATAATAATAATGTTATTGTCAGGTGATAAAAATTGTACGTCCCGATCAGGGTCATCCTTGGTGTGAAGCAGACGACTGTGTTCACACTGAGGTCCAGCGGTTGTAATTTCAACTGCAAATGATATCTTTTACACAACAGATATTTTTCCTGTACTTCCTTCTGAAGAAATGTGAACATGACAAATTGGTCACCCCGTGTGATGTTTTTGGTTGGAAGAAAGGAAAAAAGGAGAATTGGAGAGGGACTCCGTCAGGGGCTGATTCATCACATTTAGTCATCATCACAGTCACATTTAGAAAAGGCCTTCAAAATAAAGGTACACAGAGCCAGCTGCTCATACCGAAATCTGCAAAATTGGATATAGAGTACATCAAATTTAAATGCGAGCAGTCGAAGTTCTCTCAGTCAAATTGTTCGGAACAGTGTTTATGTAATATGAACTCCAAAAGCTCAAGAAACAGTCTTACTTGTAATAATCTGTCGTCCACCTGTCCTTAGAGAGTGTCTTTCTGAAAGCACTGTAACTAAGTTTAAGAATATAATCCACCCACTGTTATCATCTCCAATGCCCTGTACCAACACAGAGCAGAGCAGCTATCTGAACGCTACCCCAACAGAGGTCGATTATCTTGTTAATAATTTCACCTCCTCACTACGTACGACTCTGGATACTGTAGCTCCTGTGAAAACTAAGGCCTCAAATCAGAAGTACCTGACTCCGTGGTATAATTCTCAAACACGTACCCTAAAGCAGATGACTCGTAATCTGGAGAGGAAATGGCGTGTCACAAATCTAGAGGATCATCATTTAGCCTGGAGAAATAGTTTGCTGCTTTATAAGAAAGCCCTCCGCAAAGCCAGAACATCTTACTATTCATCACTGATTGAAGAAAATAAGAACAACCCCAGGTTTCTCTTCAGCACTGTAGCCAGGCTGACAAAAAGTCAGAGCTCTTTTGAGCCAACCATCCCTTTAACGTTAACTAGTAATGACTTCATGAACTTCTTCACAAATAAAATTTTTATTATTAGAGAAAAAATTACCAATAATCATCCCACAGATGTAAGCTTAATTATTTTTACAGCTTTTTATCTAACCCCATAAACTGAACTAAATTTCAAATGTTTCATAATTTTGTGTGTGTGCATTGTGTACCTGCAGCGTGTGTCCTCACAGCAGAGTAGACTGCATCTGGACCAAGAGAATGGTTTTCTGGAAGATAAACAGAGATCAAACAGAAACATGTTTCCTGTGATAAACTGCACAGTAACTTTAATTCATTCTAACCTTCCCAAAATGGCAGCTGAGCGCCTACACTCAGCTTACCTCGCCTCTTCTTCTTCTGTCTGATGTTGATATCAGCATAGGTCACTTCTTCAGGAGCAGGTGAAGTCTTGGTGACTGAGAAGGAGAGGAAAATCAGACTCAAAACACCTCATGTATGTAATGGTGCATTACGGTGTAGTGCTGGATCAGATGAGAAAGCTGGGGTGGAATAGGTCAGGGAGTAGTTGTAGGTCGTACTGGTTGATATAGCGATGTGAATCGATAAGAATGTAGTGATTCATTATTGGTATCACATATCAATTTGATTCCCTTATTGATTCTCACTGGCTTTGCTCTGAGAGTCGGCATCATCATTAAAGCAAAAATACATACATTTGTGTTAATTAATTACATGCTTTGGGTCAAAGGTTTGTACAGGTAATTATTAGGTATATTTGTCAATCTAATTAATTAGAGTCTTGGTAATTAATTCATCTTGATTAACTGAATTTAATCACACAAGAAAATTTGCCCCAAAGTGCAAATCTTTTTTCCATCCATCCATCCATCTTCATCCGCTTTATCCGAGGCCGGGTCGCGGGGGCAGCAGCCTAAGCAAAGAGGCCCAGACCTCCCTCTCCCCAGCCACCTCCTCCAGCTTATCCGGGGGAACACCAAGGCGTTCCCAGGCCAGCCGAGAGATATAATCTCTCCAGCGTGTCCTGGGTCTGCCCCGGGGCCTCCTCCCGGTGGGACATGCCTGGAACACCTCGCCCAGGAGGCGCCCAGGGGGCATCCTTGTCAGATGCCCGAACCACCTCAGCTGGCTCCTTTCGATGTGGAGCAGCAGCTGCTCTACTCTGAGCCCCTCCCGGATGGCCGAACTTCTCACCCTATCTCTAAGGGAGAGGCCAGCCACCCTTCGAAGGAAGCTCATTTCCGCCGCTTGTATCCGCGATCTCGTTCTTTCGGTCACTACCCACAGCTCGTGGCCATAGGTGAGGGTAGGGACATAGATCGACCGGTAAATTGAGAGCTTCGCTTTTACACTCAGCTCCCTCTTCACCACGACGGACCGGTGCAGCGTCCGCATTACTGCAGCTGCAGCCCCAATCCGTCTGTCGATCTCCGGCTCCCTTCTCCCATCACTCGCGAACAAGACCCCGAGATACTTGAACTCCTCCACTTGGGGCAGGAACTCATCCCCGACCCGGAGTGGGCACGCCACCCTTTTCCGGCTGAGAACCATGGCCTCAGATTTGGAGGTGCTGATCCTCATTCCTGCTGCTTCACACTCGGCTGCGAACCGTTCCAGTGCGAGCTGGAGGCCCTCACCCGATGAAGCCAACAGAACCACATCATCCGCAAAAATCAGAGATGAGATTCTGAGGCCACCAAAGCGAAAGCCCTCCGCCACTTGGCTGCGCCTAGAAATCCTGTCCATAAAATTATGAACAGAACCGGAGACAAAGGGCAGCCCTGGCGGAGCCCATCACCCACCGGGAACGAGTCCGACTTATTGCCGGCAATGCGAACCAAGCTCTTGCAACGGTTGTATAGGGATCGAATGGCCCGTAGCAATGGGCCAGACACCCCATACTCCTGCAACACCTCCCACAGGACACCCCGAGGGACACGGTCGAATGCCTTCTCCAAGTCCACAAAACACATGTAGACTGGTTGGGCAAACTCCCATGCACCCTCAAGTATCCTCGAGAGGATAAAGAGCTGGTCCAGTGTTCCGCGACCAGGACGAAAACCGCATTGTTCCTCCTGTATCCGAGGTTCGACTAGCGGACGAACTCTCCTTTCCAGCACCCTGGCATAGACTTTCCCAGGGAGGCTGAGGAGTGTGATCCCCCTGTAGTTGGAACACACCCTCCGGTCCCCCTTCTTAAAGATGGGGACCACCACCCCGGTCTGCCAGTCCACAGGTACTGCCCCTGATCTCCACACAACATTGCAGAGGCGTGTCAACCAGGACAGCCCTACAACGTCCAGAGCCTTCAGGAACTCGGGGCGGACCTCATCAACACCAGGGGCTCTGCCACCAAGGAGTTGTTTAACTGCCTCAGTGACCTCGCCCCCAGAAATTGGCGGGTCATTCCCCTCATCCCCAGACTCTGCTTCCTCCTCGGAAGACGTGTCAGTGGGATTAAGGAGGTCCTCGAAGTATTCCTTCCACCGCCCGACAATTTTCTCAGTCGACGTCAGCAGCGCTCCGCCAGCACTATACACAGTGCAGGTAGAGCACCGCTTTCCCCTCCTGAGACGCCTGACGGTTTGCCAGAATCTCTTCGAGGTAGTCCGAAAGTCTTTTTCCATGGCCTCTCCGAACTCCTCCCACACCCGAGTTTTTGCTTCAGCCACTGCCCGAGCCGCATTCCGCTTGGCCTGTCGATACCTGTCGGCTGCCTCCGGAGTCCCACAGGCTAACCAAGCCCGATAGGACTCCTTCTTCAGCCTGGTGGCTCCCTTCACCTCTGGTGTCCACCATTTGGTTCGGGGATTACCACCACGGCAGGCACCAACCACCTTGCGGCCGCAGCTCAATGCAGCAGCTTCGGCAATGGAGACGCTGAACATGGTCCATTCGGACTCAATGTCCCCAGTCTCCCTCGGAATGCTGTTGAAGCTCTGCCGGAGGTGTGCGTTGAAGATCTCGCGGACTGGGGCCTCTGCTAGACGTTCCCAGCACACCCTCACTACGCGTTTAGGTGCACCAGGTCTGTCCAGCGTCCTCCCCCGCCACCTGATCCAACTCACCACCAGGTGGTGATCAGTTGACAGCTCAGCCCCTCTCTTTACCCGAGTGTCCAGAACATATGGTCGCAGGTCTGGTGATACGATTACAAAATCGATCATCGACCTACGGCCTAGAGCGTCCTGGTGCCACGTGCACTTATGGACACTCTTATGTTCGAACAGGGTGTTCGTTATGGCCAAACTGTGATTAGCATCTTTTTTTTTTTTAATTTTAAAGGGTTTTACTGGATAACAAAATAAATAATAGACATGGACATGAATATTTTAAACTCAAGCTATGCTGGCATTAGGTATTTTCTGTTCTGCAGTTTGCCCTCTAGTGGTTGTTTTTGTGTATTTCTTACTGATCCAGCCAGAGGCAGTTCCTACTCTGTTAATCTGTTGCCATCGATGCCTTCACAAGTTGATAAACGGCATCATCTGTGAGGAATATTGTTTGTTATCACTGAGACGACTTGTGTGCATTATTATTTGTTGTGAAGGAGTGATATCGTTTGTTAGAATTTAATTTGAATGCATGTATAACCTAAGCTAGTAAAGTTAAGCTAGCTCATATGCCATGTGGTTTCTTTAACATTTTGATCATGAGCGTGATTTCATTTGATGTTTTATTCGGGCACTCAATAAGCAGATAAATATTGTGCTCATATTTTTGAATATGTGACTTACTGGTGTGTTTGTTATATTTTATATTGATGCAACATTTTTATTAGTTTATTTCTGGTTTTGTCAACAGTTTCACACTTTTTCCTTATTACATCATCCAACTCAACACATCGGCCTGTTCCTTGGATTTTGATTTAGAGTGTTTAGCTGTCTGTATAGCTGCGTCTACGTTCACGCGGACAACACTTAGTGAGGACAGAACACAAGCTCTTTTAATTCATGGAGGAAAAGCATTTAAACTGCATTTCAATGCCCGAGACACACAGCACGGTCCGGAGACACGGGCGCGCACACACACACACACTGACCCACCACCAGATGGCGTTTTTTGAGCATAAAAAGTAAAAACTTTTTTAATGGCTTAAAAATAAAAGAATGCTATTTGATATATAAGAAACTTTCTAAATAACCAATTAGTTCTTTTTTAGGGGAAAAAAAAGCAATGAGCTATGAACTAGCATATTTTTTGATGAATATCATATTTTTATGAATATCATATTTTTATTACTTCCTTTATTACTTTATTACTTCCTAGGGCCACAAAACGTTATTGGGGCCACAAATCAGTCTGTTTGACATAAGGGGTATAATATCACTCTCTAAGGTGACTGAAGAAGAAAACTAGTGATGCGCGGATGGATATTGAAATATCGATTCCTCAGAAAACCAGTTATTTATGTTCTAGAATCGATTCTCATAATAAAATATCGATATTTTAGTAATTTTGGGTAAATTTGTAGTTTATCATTAACAGGAACACAGTGGAAAGAAGCTATATCATTCGGATCATCTAAACTGGAAGGAACTACTTCCTCTTCCACCTTTCATAGTCATATGCAAAATACAGCTGTATAATAATCATCTCTATATGATTATTAATCATATAGAGATGATTTTTTTTTTCCTGCCTGTCCCATTTGGCTCTTTTGCATCAGAATTATTGTCTAAAGGCAAAGAAAGATGCCCAACGGATTTACTTTACCAAACTGACCATCCCAGCCTTGCCATAATGGTCCATTTGATTCACCTTTTATTGTTTATTTTATTTTCACTTGCTGAATACGGGACAGACTTGACTGGGGGAAAGAAGGGGAGAAAGAAAGAGCTGAGAAGAGGGACGGGGGAGAAGGGCAAAAACCAAAAACCAACAGAATGGGCAGAAAAAAATGCATCTATCGATCACCTGGATCACCTGTTGAGAAAGAAAAAAGAAAACAAGCAGAAGAGAACAAGAGTAATAGAATAAACAACATCACAATGATATATGGGAATATGACAGTAAATACTAAATATTAAACATTATTGTGCAGCACATAAGATCAACAGCACACAGTGTGCTTTGAGGTAGGAGCCAAAAAGGGTGTAGTTTGTGGGTGTGATCACCCGTGTGTACACCTGTGAGCATGGACGCGCTTGTTTTTAAAAGGTTCCTTCATGTAATGATCTGCTAGAGGGTGTGGGGGGGCCACAGCCCCGTCCTCCAGGGCATGAAGCAGGTATGGAGGAGATCAAAACTCCAGACATCCAGAGGCCCCAAGAACACAAGAGACCAAGGAAGACCAACAGAGGGGCAGCTGCGCCACTATCCCAGAAAGAGCTGAGGAGAGTCCCAGATGAGGGCTCATTCAGCAGCCGCGGAGCAGGAGCCAGGGGGGGTTGCAGTGACGCGCCCGTGAGCTCCGCCGGCAGCCAGCTGTGCCTGAGTGACCGAGCCCCAGGCCGAGAGGCCGGGGGCACCCCACCTCTGACATGATAGACATAGACATGATTATTAATAAGCAAAAAGAACAAGTAGACTGATGTCCTGTAATCATTATGATGCTATAATTTGAGATACAATAAAAGAGACAATAAATAAAATAAGTTTTTGTACAAAGTATCTGTATTGGATCAGTATCGTCGATACCACCCTAAATTTTACTTCGGTATCGGATCGGAAAGAAAATCAGTGGTCCCGCATCATGGGAGTCTCCCAGCAGCCTGTGCCTACTGCAACATACTGAAGTTATCAGAATTGGTTAACTTGGGAGGTTTTAAGTCTGTCTTAAGTGAATGAGAGAATAACTCTTTTACTCAGTGTGATTGTTTTTAATGTCACTCTTAAGTTGATCTTCTTTTGTATATTTTTCACGTGTTTGTATGGGACATTGCACATACTTATGTGGTATGTGTATTTTGACTTTTGTTGCCACGATGGCAGGTCTCTCTTGGAAATTAGATTTTTTACCTGGATGAATAAAGATCTAATAATAATAACTAAGGGAGGATTCAGGGTCACCTGGTCCAGCCCTAACTATATGCTTTAGCAAAAAGGAAAGTTTGAAGCCTAATCTTGAAAGTAGAGATAGTGTCTGTCTCCTGAATCCAAACTGGAAGCTGGTTCCACAGAAGAGGGGCCTGAAAACTGAAGGGAAGCTAAAACAGGAGAAATCTGCTCTCTCTTTCTAGTCCCTGTCAGTACATTTTGGATTAATTGAAGGCTTTTCTGGGAGGTTTTAGGATGTCCTGATAACAATGAATTACAGTAGTCCAGCCTGAAAATAATAAATGCATGAACTAGTTTTTCTGTGTAATATGTGCATTGAGGGACATATCCTGGTCGAAAATGACTCCAAGTCACTTATGGACTCTTTAGAGATTTTCTCCATCCCTTTGTTTTTGCTTACCTAGATGATATCTTGATCTTTTCTTGATGAACACAAAGATCATGTGTGCTTAGTATTGGAAAGATTATTGGAGAACAAGTTTGTTAAAGTAGAGAAATGTGATTTTCATTGTTTCCTTTCTTTGTTACATAGTTGAAAAGGGGCATCTCCCTTCCAACCAGACAAAGGTGCAAGCGGACAGAGATTGGCCAACTCCTGAGACCCGCAAGCCCTGGCACTGATTCTTTGGTTTTGATAACTTTTACTGCCATGTCACCAGAGACTTTAGAGACTTTTATTGTGGCCTTTCACTATCTCAACAAGCGTTTCTCGTCAACTCCTGTTCTCTCTCAACCAGATCTCTCCAAACATTTCATTGTGGAAGTGGACCCATCAGACTCTGATATGGGGGCAGTTCTGTTCACCAGTGAAGAGACAATGAGAAAAAAAGCACATGGGTGCATTTGACCTTCAATCTGTTGTGAAAAATGCGGTGTGGGCTCTTTGCTCTTGCTTTAGTGTCGATGTGAGAGGAGGCCAGCGGTTCTAGTGCCTGGACTGAGTTGTGCCTGTGGGGCATAGAGAGCTTCTGACGGGACACCCAATCATCGTGTGGCACAACCACAAAAACCTTGCACACCTTCAAGCTGCAATGAGACTCAATGTCTGGCAAGCCAGATGGTCCCTGTTTTTTCTCATTTCAATTTCACCATCACTTACAGACCCGGTTCTGAGAATATCAAGCCAGACGCACTGAACCGCCAATACTCCATCACTGAGCAACGTCCAAGACCACCATCCTGTCCATCCATGAAGCTCTACAGGCTGAACCTGACCCAGGAACTGGAACCCCTGGCCTCCTCCCATGTTCAAACTAGAGAAAGAGCTAATTAAATCCACTGGGTCCAGACCCCAAAATTTACGTTATCCATGAGCCAATCACTCAATCTCGTTTCTGTGATGGTGGTTTTGGTGGAAATCCCTGTCTGAGGATGTCTGTGAATATGTTTCTACCTGTTCAATCTGCACCCAGAACAAGTCCTCTAACTTACACCGACAGGATTATTCAGAACAGGCCCATAACTTAATGATCTCATCTGTCACCCATCTCTCTCCTTTCGAGTTGACCGTGGGGAACCAACCACTTGTGTTCCCTGCAATTGAAGTTGAGCTAACTGTTCCATTCTCCTCTTAAACCTTCCTTGGAGCACCAATCCACCTTGTTGTATGTTAATCACTCACTGTAGATAAATGCACCAAACTGCCTTTTCCAAGTCTGGAATTAGGGCATTACCTGCCCTAATCTATGTGACACAGAAACCAACTAGGGAGAAGCAGAAAGACAAACGGAACAGCACTGCCATCCCTTATATTTATCAGATAAACTCAGGTACATAAACTTGTACTTTTCTCCAAGTACAACATCCCAGTGTACTGCAGACCCAGCCACACACTTAGACACAAACTGGTTCAATTTTAGAGACAAAACTCCGTAACACAAACTTAGTAGTGTGTTACGTAGTGTATGCTGTACAGTGTAGTGAGGAATTCTCACAGTGAAGAAAAGACTCCACTGTGTATCTGCATCTAAAGGACAAAGGTCACTCTTTTGAGGATGCCAATGTTCACATTTTGGCATATCGGCATCGGGGTCAAACAAGTGGCGGCCTCCACGGGTGGCAGAGTGTACCAATTGTTTTTTGAGCAGTGCTAATAACCTTCTTAGCCTTATTTTCAGTAGTGGCCCCTGCTTACCAAACACTCAGGCAGTAGGAGACTGAGGAGCAGTAACATGCCAGCAGCAGCTTCCTGGTTATTCTTGCTCAGGACATGAAGACAGTGCAGCCACTCCTGGACCTTCTTTAGCAGGGTGTTGGTGTTGTGGGCAGACAGATTCCACACGTCAAGGGCGTAGATTTGGTTTTGGCATTGGTGGGGACGGATGATTCAACCGCTGAACTCTGCCCGGTTTCTTTCTTAGTTAGCGTATTGTCTGTCTTGTCTTAATGTTGGTTTATGTTGGTTTCTAATGGAGCACTGTAACAAAACATTATTTCCCCCAGGGATCAATAAAGTATTCTGATTCTGATTTTTTCCCTTTTTGTCTTTGCTTCTTAATAAAAAGGAGAATATATTTGCCTACATATCCTATTCTACATGCTTTTAAATCATTTAGTTTACTTCAGCCATATTCCATAGAAATCAGGTATCATACAAAAATAAAAATAGTTCCTCCTCTCCTCCTTGCAGGTTCTCGCAGCGCAGGCTTGCCGCTGCTAAAACTAAACAGAGCTCCCTGAAAGGCACAGCCAATCACATTGGCCATATTTGTCACATGATGTAGGAGAGAACATAATTTAACTCTTTCTGCACCGCTGGGTGAGACGTTGATCGGGGTTTTTCTTTTCTTTCTATCGGTTTTGTTTTTCTTTACTCGCAGAGATCAAATTATTGGTGGGGACAATTCAATAATCACTGGATATTGGTGGGGACATGTCCCTTCCGTCCACGCCAAATCTACGCCCTTGCCACACCTTGTACATTTATAATGGAAGGGAAATGGACTTGTCGGTGCCTCCTGAAGTGTCATGGTTCTTGGTCATTTGACCCAGTGTTTTGCGTTCTTAGTGCAGGCTGAGAGAGGTGGACCAACTGATTGAGTTCAGTTGGTTAAGAAGTCTTTGATCCAGGAGTAGGTGGTGGGGGGTATGAAGGTGATGAGAATGTCTGGTACTATGGTGCTGAACACTGAGCTGTAGTAAAAAGAAAGAAAAGTGCATAGCTGACATAGCTCTTCCTGTATTCCAGATGGCTCGGCGTTCTGTGAAAAGTGAGAGTGATGGTGAACACCATGTCAGAACATAAGGGTGTCCATAAATGCACGTGTAATCGTATCATCAGATTTGTGGCTGTATGTTCGCGAATCTAGGGTGAAAGCAGGTGCTGGGCTGTCAACTGAGAGTCTGGGGATGATGGGCACAACTTGCCCATCAACAGGGTTAGGTCACTGAGCTGGTCAAAAAACTCCTTGGTTGCAGGGTGGATGCAGTTTGCCCTGAGTTCATGAAGGCTTTTATGCTTCGGCTGCTGTCCCCGTGACCCAGCCCCATATGAGCAGGAGAAAATTAATGGATGGATTGAATTTTAATAAATATTTGATATGCCAAATAGTATGTGGCAGGCAGGATTTAGACCCAGATGCAGGACATGTAGAAAGTGAGGAAAACATAATGCTTAATAGGAAGATAAACTAAACACAGGACACAAAGAACCACAAAAAAACAAAAGAAAACAGGAGGAGAATAAGGAAATAAGAGAAAATTGACACAATTAAACTGGGGAGCAAGGAGAACAAAAGCAGGAACACAGAGGGGGACTGCATACTGCATAATCAAGATACACAGAGACTCAACGGAAAAATAATCTAGGAAGTAGGAACTTCGAGGCAGAATACAAATAAAGACTGATGGAAGACAGACTAATATCATTTTTATACTTCTATTGACATCAAGAAAAACAGAAAGAATGTGACTGATAGAGTAAAACTCAAGTAATTTGTACAGAAATGGAGATTAAAAACCCACAAAGAAACTCAAAACCATGGGTTCAAGACATGTCTTTTGGATTGTTTCAGTGTTTTTTAGGACTTTCTTTTTTCTCAAATACACCGTGTCATCCTTTGCCTGTATAAGCTAGTTCAGGTGGACCAAATCCTAATCCAGCCTGATCACTAAAATGGTAAGAGCAGCACTTCAGTTCACTGTTTGGAGTTTTGAAACTCTCAGCAAACAGACTTCACGCTGACCAACACTCAGTTCATCAGAGACCAACCATGATTGTTAGTTTGTATCATTGTGAAGATTCATGACTTCTTCTAAAGTCTTAGAGTTGACTACAGCTGACTGTGAACTAGAGCTGGGCGATAGAACGATAACGATATGTATTGCGAAGTAACTTTTTCTCAATATAAAAATTTAACTATTGCGATAGGCCTCATCTCTCTTGTCCTCTTAAAAAAAAGAAGAACAGCCGATCCAAATTAGGTAACGCAGAGTCGAACCAATCACAGCCGCAGCGTCACGTCACATGACTTGTTACGTACAGCACAAGTGCCAAGCCACACATGTGTATTTGTTTGGGAAGCAGCCAGCCGCCGTGCCGCCCGGGTAATAGAGAATAGAATAGAATAGAATAGAATAGAATAATCCTTTAATTGTCCCACAAGGGGAAATTTGGTTGTAACAGCAGCCAAAAAGACAAATATACAAACAAACAGGACACAGGACACAGAACAGAAACATACACAATTTTTCTTACATATTTTTTCTTAAGGACAATGGTTACTATAAACACAGTACTGTACAGTTATTAAATTAAATAAAAAATAACTACAGATAAGAGGCAAACCAGGTTGTAGTGTGAATCGGTTAATTAACTTATTGCAGTTACAGTGCAGATGTAAACATCTGTGTTTGTTGGGAGCAGTTCTGATTGTGCAGTCTGACAGCTGCAGGGAGGAAGGACCTGCAGAAACGCTCCTTCATGCATCGAGGATGCAGCAGTCTGTCACTGAAGCAGCTCTGCAGCAACATCTACATGCATGGGGTGGGAGACTCTGTCCATCAGAGATGTTATTTTGGCCAGAGTCCTTCTGTCTCCCACCACCTGCACTGGGTCCAGGGTGCATCCCAGAACAGAGCTGGCCTTCCTGATGAGTTTGTCCAACCTCTTCCTCTCAGCTGCCGATAAACTGCTGCTCCAACATACCACACTGTAAAAAATGACAGATGCCACCACAGAGTCATAGAAGGTCTTTAAAAGCGCTCCCTGGACTCCAAATGACCTCAGCCGCCTCAGCAGGTAGCGTCTGCTCTGACCCTTCCTGTAAAGAGCATCAGTGTTGTGGCTCCAGTCCAGTTTATTATTCAGGTGAACACCCAGGTACCTATAAGAGTCCACTATCTCAATGTCCACTCCCTGGATGTTCACCGGTGTCAGTGTGGTGGGTCTGCGTCTCCGGAAGTCCACCACCAAATCGTTGGTTTTCCCGGCGTCTATCAGCAGGTGGTTCTGCTGACAGGTGAGTCAGAGCTCGGTGCAGGAGGTAGATGATGGCGTCCTCCACCCCGATTCCAGGCTGGTAAGCAAACTGCAGCAGATCCAATGAAGACCTCACCAGGGGGCGCAGATGGTTTAGAACCAACCTTTCGAGGGTCTTCATCAGGTGCGATGTCAGGGCTACCGGCCTGTAGCTGCTGAGGTCCTTGGGATGGGAGGTCTTTGGTACCGATACTACACAGGAGGTCTTCCACAGCTGTGGTACTTTCCCCAGTGACAGGCTCAGGTTGAACAGATAACCTAGGATGCCACACAGTTCATCTGCGCAGCACCTCAGGAACCTGGAGCTGATGTCATCTGGACCTGCAGCCTTCCGCACCTTGATCTTGTGAAGCTCGTTCCTCACTTGAAGTGCTGAGATAGAAAGAGAGGATTTTGGGGGAGGGGTGTGTATGTTGGAGTCCACAGAAGCCAGGGGTGGGTGTAATGACTGGGAGCTGGGAGGTGTGAAGCTGAGAGGTGTGAAGTCCTGAGATGAAGGACAGGCAGGCCCTGAATATGAAGGAGATTGGAGCAGGGGGGACGATGCTGGGGGAGGGGTGGGTGTTTGATCAAACCTATTAAAATATTTATTTAGGTCATTCACCCACCCCAGGTCTCCTGCAGCCTGGGGGGTTGGTTCTTGTCCTGAGATTGTCTTCAGGCTGTTCCAAACCCCTCTGATGTTGTCCTGTTGCAGCTGCTCTTCCATCTTCCTCCTGTAGTTTTCCTTTCCTTGCCTTATCTTCTATTTCAGCTTCTTCTGAACAACTCTCAGCTCCTGTTTGTCTCCAGATCTAAAGACTCTCTTCTTCTCCTTGAGGAGAGCCTTAATTTCAGGATTTATCCATGTCTTGTTGTTAGAAAAACACCGTACCTTTTTGATGGGTACGGTGTTGTCCACACAGAAGTTCATGTAATCCGTAATGCAGTCTGTGATGCTGTTGAGGTCATCCTCCAGGGGGCTGCAGAGGTTGTCCCACACAGTAGAACGGAAACAGTCCCTCAGGGCCTCTTCAGTCTCTGCCGACCATTTCCTTACTGTGCGTTTCACTACTGGTTCCCTGTGTACCAGAGGTTTATACACAGGCTGGAGAAAAAAACCTCTAGTATGGAGGAAATGAGTGTGCCGACTAGAGAAAAATCAACCGAGCGTGACTGAAGGTTACCGAAGAGAAAACAGATGATGGTTCCAATGCCGGAGAGATTGTCGAACAGAAGAGCCATAGAAGTTCCGTAATGTGGAGGTATTTTGGTTATTTCAAGTCTGACAAAAAACAGAGTAGCGCGCACTGTAAATGTGCCGAAAGCAAGTATGGAAATACAATAAAGCGGTGCAGCTCAGTCTCTGACTGGAAGCGCTGATTCGTCATTCGGCTTTTGTCAGACTAAAGTAACTGTTAAAACTGTTTGAAAAGCTCAACTATACAACAAGGACAGATTGAGAATTTCCTTTTAGTTCTCAGTTTATTTGATATTGACAAAAGTTAGTCAATTTTGTCTGTTCTTCTGTAAAACAAACTAAGATTTATTTTTAGAATTAATATTTTGTTTCTAAGTGGAATTGACAGTTTAGTCTGTTTTGTTTGTTCTATTTTGAAACTTAAACGCTTTAGCGCTTAAAGTCTCATGTTCCTTAAGTACATCTACCCTGTTGAACTTATTATGGGAAATAAATATTTAAAAACAAGCTGCTGATTATTTCACATTTTACTTGTGAGCAACGGCACATTTAAATCTTACAAATATAGTTATTTGGCTTATATCGTGATAGTTATCGTTATCGCCTGAAATGGAAAAAAAAAACGTGATATGAAAAAATCTTATATCGCCCAGCTCTACTGTGAGTATTAAAAGCATCCCCACTTCCAGAATAAGAGAAGCTTAACATCTAACTGGAGAGCGGAGATAGGCTGGCAGCTCTGAGCATCATCTCACATAGAAAAGCGAGTAGATCATCAGATCCTCATGAGTAAAGTCTGACTGTCACCCTCGGGGAGCTTCAGGTGAATGACTTTACCTGGTTAGTTCAGGTGAGCCATACCTCTCAGTTTCTTCAACAGAACCACACCTCCAACCAGAACCAGGACCAGGACCAGGACTACAGGGAGCACCAGGAGATAAAGAGGAAGGGAGGAGGAAGAGTGTGGAGAGGAAGAGGAGGGAGGGAAAGTGGTGAGAAGAAATGGAGAGGTTGTGGTAGGAGGAGGATCTGCAGGAGAGATGATGATGAGATGATGAAGATGGTTCAGTCAGTTCATTATCAGGTCAGCAGGTTAGTTTGTCTTTAAACAGGAAATGATGTCAGTGCCCTGACCTCTGACCCTCAGTCTGCTCTGAGGAGAAGGTGGATGAATATCAGTATAACACCAGTAGAGACCTTCATCAGACCGCTGGACGTTAGAGAGAATCCACTTTCCTTCAGGTCCAGATCCAAGTGGAACATTATCTCTGACAAAGTAAGACTTTCGTCTTTCTCCCTCTTTGGGTGTACAGCACAAAGTGACATCACTTCCTGTCATGACAGGAAGTGCAGGAATCTCCAGGATCACACCTTTGTCTGTCCAGCAGAGACGCAAACAGAGTGACACAGAGACAGACAGAAACAGAGACACAGCTGGAACATCTGTCTGTACCTGAGACACTGATGGAGACTTCTTCACTCTGATGTCCAGATGAGCTTACACACAGGAAATTTCCACCAGTGAAGAGACTGAGACCGAGAACACAGAAGGAACTGTTAATCCTACTAAAGTCTGACCCAGCTGCTCCACAGTCCTCAGTGAAGTTTCCTCTGGTCCTCTTCACTGTCCATCCATCAGCTGTCTGTCCATCATCAACACAACTCAGATACACTGAAGGAGATCCTCTGAAGACCTGCTGAAGGTTTGGACTGACAGACAGAGACACTGGAGGACACACACACACACACACACACACACACACACACACACACACACACACACACACAGAGTAAGTGTATTTGTGTTCTTGTTGGAGTCTCACTGATTGTTTTCACATCATCTCCTCACCTGCAGAAACAGTCGGTGCAGACAGCAGCAGCACACACACACCTGCAACAGGAGGACAGAGGTCACAAGGTTAGAGGTCACTAAAGGTCAGAGGTCACTAAAGGTCAGAAACAGTTCAAAATGGAGGTTTGTTCATCTTGAGCCAAACACTCCATGTTGGGAAACGTCCCAGAACAGGTTGTGGACGACAGGAAGTCATCAAGAAAACTAACTTGCAAGTGTCTGTTGAAAAGGTCAGGAGATGGTGGAGGATTTGGGTACAGGGACGATGGTGGCCATTTTGAAGCAGGCTGGGACTACAGACAGAGAGAGGGAAAGGTTGAAGATGTGTGTGAACACTCCAGCCAGCTGAGCCGCGCATGACTTGAGGACGCGGCCGGGAATCCCGTCCGGACCAGTAGCTTTGCGTGCGTTCACCTTCCTGAAGCACTTCCGCACATCCTCCTCAGACACGGTGTGCGCACTGACGTCATCCGCGGTGCGCACACTGTCCGGTCTCATGGTGTTCGCTGTGTCGAATCTAGCGTAGAATACGTTTAGATCCTCACACAGAGAGGCCGTGGTCTGCGGTGTGCTGGTTTTCCCTCTAAAGTCTGCGATCGTGCTTAGTCCCTGCCACATACTCCGAGGGTTGTCAAACTGTTGCTCCACCCTGTCCCTGTACTCACGTTTGGCTGCTTTGATCGTCTTCCGGAGTTGGTAATGTGCGTGTTTGTAGTCCGATGTGTTCGCGGAGGCAAAGGCAGTGTTCCGTGCCGCCAGTGCTGCGCGAACATCTCCGTTAATCCAGGGTTTTTGATTTGGGAAGGATTTAACTGTTCTGGATGGGACGACATCTTCCACGCATTTCCTGATAAATCCGCAGACTGAGTCTGTGTATTCATCAATGTCCCTAGCAGCCACGTGAAACATTTCCCAGTCCGCGTGATCAAAACAGTCCCGCAGCGCAGACTCCGATTGGTCCGTCCAACAGTGCACCGCCCTCCGGGTTGGAGCTTCCTGTTTCAGCTTCTGCCTGTAGGCGGGCAGGAGCAGGATGGAGCGGTGATCTGATTGGCCGAATGGGGCGGGGGAGGGCTTTGTACGCATCCCGGAAAGAGGTGTAACAGTGGTCGAGTAGCCGGTCTCCACGAGTGTTGAAATGGATGTGTTGGTGGAGTTTGGGTGACCGGGTGCACGTTCGCATAATCACACCAGCTGTTGTTGATCATGAAACATACACCACCGCCTCTGCTTTTCCCAGTAAGATCCTGTGACCTGTCCGCACGATGCACGGAGAACCCCGGTAGTTGTATTGCGGAGTCCAGTAGAGAACAAAGGCGTCTCAGGTGAGATGAATGGGGGGTCTGCAAATGGAGCGTCCGTGTTGCAAAACTTGAACTCCGGAAAGTTATAAGAAAGACCGTCTTTTATGTCCAGTAAGGTTTGTCGGTCGTACACAAGGAGACAAGTGCTGCTCGTGAAAAAATAAAGGAAAAGTAAAATTAAACACAGAAGAAAGCCGTTGCTTGGGGGAGCTCGCGACGAGGCTGCCATACTCGGCGCCATCTTGGTTTGTGTATCACGAATATTGATATCAAACTGATCACTTGACCCATAGTATGTTTATTGCTCTTCGAGTGAATCAACAAATGGCGAAATGAAAATCCAAAAAACAACAATGCTGGGTTTTTTAGAGAGTCTCAGCTACATGTGTGTTTATTTCATATTTTCAGTTGTTTCCCTCCACGGCTAAACAAACTCTCTAAATCGGTTTCAGTTGTGTACTGATGAACACAACAATGGACATAAGGAGCTTCTTTCAAAGAAAAAACTCAGGTAGATGTTATTTTATATACTATGCTTTGGATGTTGTTCAGTATATTTCTATGCAAAACCAGAGGAACTTCAATACACAGCAGGATATTCACAGTTTAAACCAGATATTTACACTGGAGAAAACAAAAAAACAATTTTTACTGTTAAAAAGAGTAAACCTGTTTTTTTTTAGATAAATACATATTGAAATATCTTTTGAATTAGTTAAATGTCAGAATAAAGAGACAGAGCTTCCTATTTTTTTTATCACTTTCATTAAATGTAGGAGCACATATACACTAAGTTTATTGTTAATTAATAGGAAAACTGCAGACGATTCGATTCTGAGCTGCAGAAGCTTCTGATAGGTTAGTAGAGTCCATGTGAGTAAACTGGTGGCACAGCTGTGGATGCATATAAGGCAAAACACAGAGCCTGGCTGTATCCCAATCCAGGCTCTGCAGCCTTAAAGGCCGCATTTCAAGGCCGATTACGTCACCGCGACGCGACGAAGCCTGTCCCAATTCAAAGGCTGCTCGAAATGCGGCCCTGAAATGCGTCCTTCATTTCCCTGAAGTTTAAGGCTGTGGCGGTGTAGACTTCGTGGCCCAACATATCCCAGAATGCATAGCGCGGCGGTGGGTGTGGATAAATTTGCAGAAAAAAATGGCGGCTGAGGGGCGGCCGAAGAGTAAACTTTAAGTACTGAATATTATGTCACTTATTTATGTGCAAATGTTTAATAACGAAGAACATTAAACATTACTGTTGACCACATGTCGGCAAAGTCATGTGACATTAGTGACGTTTGTACTAACTTGGTTTTAAAGCCTTTACTTTCAAATATACGCCATCCAATAGCTGAGCTTAATCTTACAGAGAATGATCAAAGCTCATGTAGAAACAAACAAATGAACAAAAGATTTTCTCCTTCATCTCTGTCAAACAAAGCTGTAAGACACGTTTCCAGTGGTTAGTATCGTGGTTGGGCAGCGCAACGGAGGCTTTTTTTTTTTTAACTTTATTGACAAACAACAGTATCAGCACAACGGAGGCTAGACCGTCCCATTACACAAGCCTCGCACTTCCGGCCTTAGCGGTCTTTGAGTACGCGGCCTTGAGGATCGTTGAGGCTGCAGACCCTGAATTGGGAGACAGCCCCTGTTTCTGTGACATGGGGAAATCAAGAGATATACCATAAGAACCATAAGTGTGGCTCAATTTGGTGCCATTTGCAATTAGGAAATACAGATAGTTTCTCTCTTTATTCTTAAAGTTAACAAATATATTTTTATATTTATCAATCTAAAAAAATAAACATTTAGTCTGATTTGATGTTACAATTAAAAAAGTAATTGTGTTTTTATCTGAAGAGTAAATATCTGGTTTCAACTGTTGTAACACTGTTGGTGTTTGGCTTGATTGTCAGCACAGAGGGAGAGAGAGAGATGAACAAGAGCAGGTGAGACACATGTTAGTCACATGGTTGTTTGCCTTTACACTGGCTGCCTGTCCGTCAGAGGATAGACTTTAAAGTTCTGATGCTGGTCTATAAAGCTCTGAATGGTTTAGGACCAAAATACATCAATGACCTCCTGACCCAGTATGAACCTTCCAGATCCCTCAGGTCATCTGGATCCGGTCTTTTATCAGTTCCCAGAGTCAGAACCAGACACGGAGAAGCTGCATTCAGCTTTTATGCTCCTTATATCTGGAACAAACTCCCAGAAAGCCTCAGATCAGCTGAAACACTCAGTTTATTTAAATCCAGGTTGAAGACTCACCTGTTCTCAGCTGCATTTGAATAAAGCACCAAATCCACACTTTTAAGCTTAAATTTCAAAACTTACATTTAACTACTGATTTTATCTACTGTTCTGATTATCTGTTTTGATTGTTTGTTTGTTTGTTAATTAGTTAGTTAGTTTGTTTGCTTGTTTTAATCAATTTTAAATCATGCTTTTTATTTGTTTTTGTTTCTAATGTCTCTGTAAAGCACTTTGAATCACCTTGTTGTTGAATTGTGCTATACAAATAAACTTGCCTTGCCTTGCCTTGCCAAAACTCATCAGAACACGTATCTCGTACCTAGTGTTTCTTTTTAGATACCATTTGTTACTTTTCAAATTCTGTATTTATTAAGTTCTGCAGGCTTGTTTGCACAACAAGGATAAATAATTATATAAACTCCTGAATCAAAATAGTGGACTTGAATTAAAAATAAGTGTAGTGCAGGTCTATGATGATTTTTAGTGCTGCTATCATCTAGTTCTGATTCTGGTTCTGTCTTGGTTAAGTCCTCAGTAGTCCTGATTTTGAACTGTTGTAGTCCTGTTTTAATTCTGGATCAGTTCTGGGTCTGGTTGAATTGGGGTTTAGTCCTCGTGTCTTGATGCAGCCAGACTTTGTTCTGCCTCGCTGCTTAATTAAAAAACTAGTTTAAGGTGTCCTGCACATGTGATATATATTTTTCCTATATGAAGTCATTCTTTTTTGAACAAAACTGAAAACAGCCTAATAAATCTACCAGTCATTTCAAAAGCATCAGCTCTAACAGCCGTGCTTAGAGATTTAATTTCCTTTCACTGCTCAGCTATCACAGATTGGCTCAGCTATGCTTCAGTCCCTCTATATTGTGGCCAATCACATGCGAGGATATAGAACAATATCATTATGTGAAAAACAGAGAGGGTGAGAGACGCGTCAGTCAAGTGGAGCGTGCGTCTGTCCTCTCAGTAAAGGAGTGAGACAGTAGACGGCAGTGAGGAGGGCTGCGCGAGTACATCGCAAAAACACATATATGCCTGACGCCCGTAAACGAAGCAGCATCTGGCTGCACTCTAAAGACTTTTCTGTCTCGACTTGGTCTCGGTCTTGATTACAAGTCTAGTACAGATACCATTATCTAAATCTGAAGGAAGGGGAAACATTCGACAGGATTGTGTACTTGGTGTGGTGTTATGGAAACAGTTGAGCATGTATTTATTAACTGCAGGAGCAGGGCTCTAGACGAACTTTTTGCCATGGGCACAAAAGTTAGGCGCACACAAATTTTATAATAATTGATATAATATAATGTGTTTTTCTGGATACACTGTGCTTTTTCAGCATTCAAAGATTGATGACACCGTGTCAGAGCACTGGCTATGAATTTCAGAAGGATCAGGCCTTAACTTAACAGAAAAGTGAGCAATAGTTCTTTTCCTATTACAGCTACATCCACGTCTGTCGTGCCCAGGCTGCTCATAGGGCTGGGTATCATCACTGATTTCTATAATCCATTCGATTCCGGTTTTCAAAGTCCCGATTCGATTCAACTTAGCCTCAGACAGTCAGAAATATTATAATTCTGATCATTTATCAGTACTGACTTCATCAGAATTGTGAACATCACAGCAGATGCCTTTGTGTGAAAGTAACTGAGAATAAAACACAGAAAAACATGAAGGAGATTTTCCTGGTCTGGCTTTTTATAGCAGATAACCTTAAAAATATTCTACAATGTTCTGCATATAAAGTTTAAATTTCTTCAGTATTGAACAACAGAAAAAAACAGGCTTTCTTGTCCGAGGTCATTTAAGTGAAAAAGAAAAAGACAGCAGCCACAGCGCTGTAAACAACGGTAGACTGGTGGGTAATAAGCGAATGAATAATACAGAAAACAGAGATTGGAGACAGAAACTGTTCTTGAAGTACAGAGAGAGATGGAGAGAGAGAGCTAGCTGTGCATGGATGTGATTTTAATAGTCGTGGAAGCAAAACAGCAAAATTCATGACGACATTGATCAAATGTGAAGCGCAGTTTGCTGCTTCTTTTGCTGCTGGCTCGGTGAATTTTGGTTGGAGAGACAAAACCTGCAGCTCAGAATCAGCGCAAAAAGACGTAAACACAGCGCGGACGCATCAGGATCGCTAAGCTCTGACAGCGTGTCCATCTACGGGCCGTCGGGTGAGAAAGCCGAGAAAGACAAAGTTGATTCTGATGCGTCGGGTCTGTGTTTACGTCTTTGTGTGGAGTCCGTGTACCTGCTCTCATCTGCTGTTTGGTTGTTGTTGAAATGGTTTTGTGAGCTTTAATCTGAGAATCTGGCGTTTCTGGCAAAACACAGTTATATTTAAAAGTCGATTCAGGATTTAATGAATTGATATCGCTTTATTCAAGCTACTCACCTCCCACTTCCACCTGCACTTTCAACTGGACCACGGCCAATCAGAGAGGTCCCGCCCCTGACTATCTCTGATTGGTTTAGTCCACGATAGGGGCAAAATGTGTGTCTGTTGTTGACCACAGGGAAGGCTGCAGATTTTTTTTTTTTTTTTTTGCTACCCGAACAGTTGGTCGCACAGGTGCAACCAAATATTTTTTTTTAGTCGCACCACTGAAAAATTTGGTCGCATTTGCGACTAAATTGGTCGCACTCTAGAGCCCTGTGCAGGAGGCATGGTAACTACAGGAGAATGATGAGGGTAGAAATGGCAAACACTGGGGAATTCAGGTTTGAGAAGGTGGTTGAATGGCTAGGATGGGAAAGGAGTGGTTCTTCGGTTGCTGAGAAATACAGGATTATTTAAGAGGATTTAGAGAGTTAGATGTGATCTTAGATAACTCCAGGAGGTGGCAGTAATGCAACTGCTGTGAATGCAAGCTGCCGTTAAAATGGAAGAGGAGGGAGAAGAGTCTTTGCCTCGTAACTCTTGCCAACCACTTCAAGGCTCTGAACATTACCCAGTGCCTGGTTCCCCATTCCTCATCCTTGACAGCCCTAAGACACCTTCATATAACGCCCCACTGCCCCTTTATGACTTTGAGCCCAAGCCCTAGCTCGTGTGGTGATTTTGCATTGTAGTGACTCATTGTAATGTGCATAGCATTTTCGTTAGTGCTGCTGATGGTAGCTCATAGTATTGTTCCACAGATCATAGTGATTTTCTCATAGTCTTGTTCATAGCGTTTTCCTTCATGCTGCAGATAGTAATTCACAGCTTTGTTTCATTGAGTGCAGGTAACGTCTAGTTATTTGCTTCATGCACGGTGATGTGCTACCTGCTAACTCGTCTCAGAGCCAGTGTTTGGGCTCTCGCCTTCAGTTCATGTTTTACTTGCCAAGAGTGTTTTTGTTTTCGCTACAGGCTTATGTCACTCTTGTCTTCCTATAATAAACTTCTCTTAATACTACACCCTCGTGTGTCCGGTTTTGTCTGCAACTGAGTCTAGTCCTGTGCTTTGGGCAGTGCGACCATGACAAATGGACTCAAACCCAGGACCTTCTTACTGTGAGCCAAACCACATAAAATGAATGATGAAAAACCTTCTAGTGGAAGAAGATCAAATAAGGGGCATGCAAGAAATATCTGAAAAGGTTTTAGGACTTTTCTGAACTGTTTGCACTTAAAAAATATTCATACAAACTTAAAATTGGTGAAAAATATCATGAAATAAAACAACAAATGTCACGTGAATGATTAAATTATTATGTGAAATTATGATGTCTTTGTAGCGTCACAGAAATGTAAGATTTTACAAACTGAAGCAGAAGTCGTTGTAATGTAAACTTGACTTCCTTTAATGATGCAGTTTCATAAGGCAAAATTAATAAAAACTAATAAATGAATAAACTAATAAATTCTTGTAAAAGGTGGATGTAGCAACCCATTAAAAGCACAAAATCCTGTCAGACAGCTTGGACACAGTGTGCAGTCAGAGGGCGTTGGTAAGTCTCCAGAAATGTGTCCTCCTCTTTGTGTGTGTGTGTTGGAGTGAATGAATATTTGACTTACCGAGGAGTGGAGAGACAGATGGGGTCTTCATCTTGTCTGGACGTCGACTAAACGTCTGGACGACAGCCCGAGACCATCTCCTTCATCACTTCCTCTGTAGCACACTTAGTGATTCGCTGGCTGAAAAAGTCGCCATGCTACTGTGATGAATTCACGGTGAGGGCGGAGCACCTTTAATGGGCTGCAGCCTGCAGTTTCTGTGAACAAAGACAGAACATCATCCGCCCCCAACACCTGCTGCAGATGCTGCAGCCATGTGCTCAGCTCAACATGTCGAGATTCCCAATTTCTGTACCTCTCAGGTGAATTTAAGAACCTTTCCACAGCTGCTGCTGTGTTATAGCATTAAATAAATAAAATGTAATTGAACTCAAGCTCACGTTAAAGATCAAATGAAACTTTATGTACCTGAAACATGAATCCTGCAGCAGTGAAAACTAGGGATGGGTATCGTTTAGGTTTTATCCGATACCGGTGCTAAACCGGTACTTTTGAAACGGTGCCGGTGCTTAAACGGTGCTGAACCGGTGCTTAAAGAATGGAGAACACAAAATTGGTCCAAAAACCTCATGTTCAGCTGGTTTTTTGTAAAAAGATAACAATGTTAGCCTTTTCTGCAGCTATGGGGCATATATGGCATCACTCTTGGCTGGAAGCAGTGCTTAAACAATGGAAAAAACACAAACTTTGTCCAAAAACCTCTCATGTTTAGCTGTTTTCCACTTTTTCTTTGGTCATTTTAGCCTTTTTGTCCAGGGTGAAGGGAGTATCTGCCATCAAACAAGAGGACAGCCGCATGTAGCTCAACGTAAATTACACTCGAACAACATTAAGCTACTCACGCAGAGAAGAACGGCTGCTGCTGCCATCATCCTCATCATTTCTGCTACACTGGCAGGGCTAGGGGCCAGGACTCTCCTCTTCGGGTTTTTGGGGGATGTTGCTAACTCCGGGTCCGATAACAGGCACCACACCCGCAGTAGATGTGCTCGGTGTGAGGTCTCGCAGCAAGCTATCAAATACGGTGCATTTCTCGGCTTTAAAAAAAACAAAAAAAACAAACGCTATGCGTCGCCAGGTGTTTCATCGGATTTGAGGTGTTACCTCCTTTGACAGTATCACAGTATCAGCTTAAAGCACTTGTTGCTGCTGAGTTTGCATCTCTTGCTGTGAAGTACAGCCAGACTTTGACCGCTTCGCCTTGGGCATTTTTAATCTGTAGCTCTGCTCTAAAAGAACGTACGTACCTGGCCCCGCCTACTATCCTCGGAAACGTAAAATGATTGGCTAGAAGTGTATCACAGCTCAGGAAAATAAAGCACCGAAATAAAGCACCGAAATGTGCGCTGCTTTTCGGTCTGGTTACTACCGTTTATGTCAGAACACACGGTTCCCATCCCTAGTGAAAATTCAGAAGCTCTGCCTAATATATGATGACCAAACACAGACACATTGGGCAACAGATCATCAGGTTTGTCCCAGTACATATTTCTCTAGTTCTTAGTGATCCCTGTAAAAATTGGGATTTTTACAGTTTTTAATTAAATTCAGAAAGAAAGGAGCAGCTTTTGACTCATTTGATGACAAAACTTCAACACATCTGTGCTTGAAGCAACATGTAAGCAAACCATGTGTTTTGGACTGAACCTATTACTCATACAGAGGTCCGTTGGCTGAGTTGAGGAAAAAACTTTCAATAGGGTTTTTGACCTCAGCAAGGAAACCTGTCAGTTCATGGGCATCTATGATGCGGTGAAGCTGTCACAAATGCACCAGTGCAACTTGCCTCACTCTCCCTGTTGCCGAGTAATGTTGAACGAAGTTGGCTGACTCTCCTGATAAGCTGAGGGCACTGTGCACTGAGTTCGCGGCACTTTGGTGACTTTGAAGCACATAAAGAGAATTTCGAGCTGCTTCGCAACCCATTTACATGGAAACTGCACCTGTGCAGATTCAGATGCAGCTGCAGTGTAATGATGCACTCAGGGAAAGACACTGAATGGCCTGCACAGTTAATTAGCTGCACTCCTGCAGCAGCACCCAGCTCCGTCTGCATGCGGCTCCAACCTTGTGTTTGCTTTCATTTATTTTTTCTGGGGTTTTGCCAGCATGTTCATATTTCTAACTTGTGTAATTTTCACACAATATACTTTTATGAAGAGCAAAATATTTAAAGTGAAAGTTTATTTTTTTTAAGTTTATTTAATCTGGAATAATATTCCTGTCTGTTTTTATTCATATTTATGTTTGAAGAACATTGTTTTAGTGTGTTCAATAAATGTTTATCTTGTTTGGCTCGAGACCTAAAGCGGGCCTTGAGTTTTGGCCCCCTTTTGACACCCCTGATGTCCATGGTCCCCCATTTGTTCAGGAAGCCAGAGTATGCAAGCCATCAGCTGTGGCCAACTTTCCAAAAGAGGTGTACCTTCTTTTAGTAGTTCACAGAGTTTTATATGTGAATGTGCATTTATCTAACCAGTTAAAAGTGGTGGAAAGAAGCAGCTTGTTTTGCAGGCACTGAGCTAAGATGTGGCCATGAGCAATTATCAGGCGTTAGCCATCGTGTCTACAGCTGCCCACATTATTAGTGTGTATAAAAGTCCTATGTTTTTATTTAAATTCATGACCTGATGGCATTGTTTTTGTAAACTGTTCTTAAACCATGGTAAACAGTAAGTAGATTGAACTCAATTTTTATCAGCTTGTTATTAGATCTCATGTTAGGTAAGTTACCAGTACTTTTTATTCAAAGAGCTGATCAACTCAGTAAGCTGGAAGTTTTGACTATATGGTTTGAAAATGCCACGTCACCACCGTCCTCCTCCTCTCACAGATCAGTCCGCGTGTTCATGTTCATTTTTTTCTGGAATATGTTGAGCAAACCTGGAGAAGCTTCAGCTCCAGAGATCATTGTTTGTGATTCTTTATGTGATTCACTGACTCAGTGAGTAAATGTTTACTCTTATTCAAACAGATTTTGTGCCTTCTTAGCACCAGGTTTATGAACTTGTTAGCTAGCTAGTGTTAGACTGCCGTTGCTGCTGCCTCTGGGCTCATGTTACTTAAAAAGTAACCCACAGCTTTAATGTCAGGGTTCCTGGGTCGATGACCCTTTGTTTTCAGTTTTGGACTTTTGTCACTGTTTAGTTTTCATATTTCCTGATTTCCTGTGTCAGTCCCCTGCCTATTTGCATTATGTTCTAGTCCCTGCGTATCATTAGTCAGATTTAGTTCAACTGTGTGACTCACCAGTCTCCTATCGTCTTTTTCCGTCAGTGCATTTAAGTCCTCAGTTTCCTCCAGTTCTTTGTCTTGTCATTGATGTAATGTTGTTACCGTGTTCTTAGTTCAGCCAGACTTCTCGTCAGTCAGTTATTCATCTCTCAATCTGTTCATTCTGTTCCCTCCAATAAACAGCCCTGTCCTGCACTGTGAGTCCTGCGTTTGGGTCCACTTTCTTCCTCACCTCCAACCTCTGACATTTAAAAACCTTATAAAAAATCTCTCTGTGAAATTTTCTGTTGATTGTTTGAAATAGAAAAGTGAACCGCTACTAGATAAGAACCGAGAGAAAACTTTTTCTGAAGGTGCAGCCAGTGGGGGCGGGGCTTGTTTTCAGTCCACTTTTATAACAGATGAACTGTATATTCTTAACCTCTGTATCTATTTTAATTCTTTGTGGTTTCTTTTGAACATCTGTGGCATCTATTAATGTTAAATTTAATCTTTCTTTACCAACATAAGCAAGCTGTTTTTACATTTAATGAACATGTCTGTTTTATAACAATAATAATGGATTGCATTAATATAACCCTCAAAGCGCTTTACAATACCACTATTCAGTCACTCTCACATTCACACACTGGTGGAAGCAGCTACAGTTGTAGTCACAGCTGCCCTGGGGCAGACTGACAGAGGCAAGGCTGCCATATTGCGCCATCGGCCCCTCTGGCCAACACCAGTAGGCGGTAAGTGTCTTGCCCAAGGACACAACGACCGAGACAGACAGAGCAGGGGATCGAACCGGCGACCTGAAACACATATCTCTTTAAGCCTATACTGACAGTGCCTTTACCACACATTCAGACACAGTAATAGATGGTGTTTGTAGTACTATATGTGCTAGTCTAATTTGAGTGGATGAGGCCTACATTGACCTTCTGTGTTGTTATAATGGTTATAATGGTTATAATGGTTATAATGGTTATAATGTTTACAAGGGTTATAATGGTTGAACAGCCATTAAGGATTAAATCAGCTTCCAAATAATTTTATGTTTTTTCTCCCTCTGTGTGCTTCTTACTGTCTGTGAGGCTCTGAATCAGCACTCCACACATCACATCAAACTCTTACAAGTCTAGAAAAGGAGCTGTTGGACAGAAAGACATCAGCTGAGTGGGAAGGATTTTGGTTACAGTTTACTTCCCACAATATATTAGTAGCTGTCACATTTATATTAATCAGGCTGAACTTTAATCATACTTTACATCAAACTGCTTTACTTGCTGCTTCCTTTATGCTTTAGTTTCCTGTCTTCTATTATTAGACCTGAGATGTGACTGCTCTGTGCTGTTGCTGATGACTCCAGTTAATCCTACAAGACATGCTGTGTAAGTAAATACAAACAACAACAGTTTGGTCTGCATTCATTCAAAGATCATATCCCACAGACTTAGTTTAGAGGGTCCACACTGTCTGCACTGTATATAGTGAAGTCTGCAACTTTTTGAAGGGTGAAATTTGTTTTGTGGCCAAATTATTCTGCAGATCATCAGAATGAAAGTTATTGGCCATGTTTGCAGAGCCCTTTTTAAAAATATGCTTTCATGACATTATTGTGTAGCGGCTGGCTATCCAGACTGACAAGTGGGACAGTGAATGTCACCTCTCCAGTGGGGAGGGAGTCTGAGATTGATGAGTCCTCCATCACAGGTGGTTGGTCAGTGAAGATGGTCACCTGCAGGTTGAAGGTCATTGCATCTCCAACCCACATCCACTGCCACTGTACTGAAGGGAAGGTAAAGACTTTCTTCTGCACTTACATGTGGATCACCTGGATCCATGACAGTCATTCAGGCAGTGATGCCTGGACTGGAAACCAGCATCCTTAAATTATTACAGCATAACAGCTTCAGTGTATGAATGTAAAACAAATGTGTTGTTTGATGTAGAGACTGCACTTGTGACAGAACAGTAAATACATTTTATTTTGATTACATAAGTAATGTAAGTACAAAACAAACTTGTGGTAGGCCTAAACTTATTTTCAGAATAATTAAATCTGAGACTTAGTTTCATTGTAAGATTATAACAGTGACGGCAGTATAATCGTTTGTTGTTCAGCAGAACAGTGTCCAGGATGTTGGCTGTTATATTGGTTTATATTTCAAAATAAAAATGGGCTGATTTAAACACCATTACAAGAAGTGTTGTTAATTATTCTATTTGAATCATATTTGAATACAGTGTTATATTAATATAAGTTACTGCAGGTTGTTTTTTTTAATTTAGTAGAACTTGAAATGTTTGTCAGTGTGTAAACAATCAGTATTGCACAGTCAGAAAGTCATTCATAGAACTGTATACGTGCAATGAGTAGGTTACCCTAACTTACTCATCTTAATTAAGCTTTACTCAATTTTTTGAGACAATGAGTTTGCATAGATTTTTTGAGTTCTGGGAACTAATTCGATTTTACAGTGTAAGTAAAAACTGTAGATTCTATTCATCCTGAATCATAATCTCACTCGACATGTTCTGCCAGTGTTCTTTGTTTGAATTTTTAATTTGAATTTTAATTATGTTATTTAGAAAGAGGGACTATACATATTGATGAATATTTTAACAAATGTAAAGCCAAATGTAAATGCCAGATTATTTCCATCTGCAGACCCTCTGGCAGGTTGGTGCGCAAGTTAGTAAAAACACACAGAGACTCACATCATATCAGAACAAACAATGACAACAAGAGTGGACAACAGAGGACAATGTAAAACACAATCACATCACATCAGTTATATTGCACAAACCCCAATATTGCACATGCCCTGACTGTCCTGATATTGCACTGACCCATTACACTAATAATTGTTTCCCTTTTTGTAATGCACTCTGTGTCACGTCCAGCATATAATCATGACTACTTAAACATGATCACATGTTTGTGTGTCCCTCAGTCACCCTTTTAAGTGATTTCTAAAGATAGGAAAACTTGTGTTTTCCCTCACTGACAGTGGAAAACTATTCCACAAGGTCACTCGTTGATATGACAGAGCATTCTGTGAAAATGCTGTACGCCTAAATGCCAATTCCCCTCTTTCAGTGGCTCGAGTCAATCGAGATGCTAGTATGCTAGACTTTTGTGTAATAAGATCACTCATTGGTAGAGGTGCCAGACCATGTATAACCTTGTAGATTAGACACAGATTTAAATAATTTTGAATTAGTAAAATTTAAAAACTTGTATTTATCTCTAATTTGACAGTGATAGTATGACATCGGTTTCCTGTCTAATATTTTCAATGCTAATTTGTAGCATAATTCGATTGGCCCAATAGCAGCTAGACATGTATAGGACCAATTTGTAATACGGTATCCAGTATGAGTCAGTATCATAGAGTGCAGAAATGTAATCGCTGATGTGTCTGTTAATGATATGCGGATGTCTAAAGTGCTGTATATTAACATGCTAGTGTGGACGTCGTCTAAAATGTTTGGTGACAGAACTAGCAACCCACTTTTGCACCATCTTTGAAAAGACAGTGAGTATGGTTTAAAGTGGGGCACATTAGTGTTAAGGAGCAGCGCTGTACTCGAGATGTGGAGCATTAGCAGTTAGCATCCGACCGTATTACCTGCCACGGGAGTTCTCGCAAGTCATCGTGACAACTGTCTACGATCCACCAGGGGCAGATGCGGCAGCAGCATGCGAGACAATTCACACAGTAGTGTCCAAGCTGCAGACATCACACCTCCAAGCCTTCCTTTTCATCTCTGGGGATTTTAATCATGCTTCCTTGTCCTCAACCCTCCCTACTGTCACTCAGTATGTGGAAAACAAAACACTGGACCTACACTAACTACCTGCATAAAAGACTATATCAACTTCTGTGTGGATAACACTGTACAGTCCAGAAGGAGCTTAGGGAGAGATAAGGAAGGGAAACGACAGGAGGAAACTGGAGGAGCAGCTCCAGCAGAGCAACACCAGAGGTGTGTGGAGAGGGCTGAAAACCATCACTGAATGAAGCACAGCGAGCAGAGGGGGTCCAGAGTCTGGAGAACAGGTTTGGGCTGATAGACTGAACCAGTTCTTTAACAGGTTTGACTCAGAAGCCCTTCCCTCCCCCAGTCACCAGAGCTCTTCACACCTCTCTGCTCGAAGGAGCAGGAGTGCACCATCGGTTATCTACATGGATTATCGACTACCTCACCAGGAGACCCCAGTATGTGAGGCTTCTTGACTGCGTTCTCTGTAGCACGGGGGCCCCACAAGGAACAGTACTCGCTCCTTTCCTCTTTACCCTGTACACTGCAGACTTCAGTTATAACATGGACACTCGCCAGCTCCAGAAGTTCTCAGACGACACCGCCATTGTGGGTCGAGTGTTGGAGGGAAACAAACTGGGATACATGGGGGTCATCAAAGACTTTGTAAGCTGGTGCGAAGCTTGCATCAATGCCAGCAAGACGAAGGAGCTGGTGATTAACTTCAGCAAGAAGCCACCCTCTATTACACCAGTGAACATCCAGGGTTTGGACACTGAAGCGGTGGAGGAGTACAAATACCTGGGTCTTCACCTCAATAACAAACTGGACTGGTCCACAAACACAAATGCACTCTACAAAAAGGGTCTAAGTCGTCTCCACCTGCTACGGCGGCTGAGATCCTTCAGGGTGAACAGGACGCTCCAGGACATATTACGACACTGTAGTGGTGTCTGGTATTTTCCATGCTGTGGTCTGCTGGAGTGGTGGAATGGCAGAGAGGGACCAGGGGAAACACAACAAACTGGTCAGGAGGGCCAGCTCGGTCCTGGACTGTCCGCTGAAGTCCATCGAGCAGGTTGGGGAGGAGAGGATGTTGTCTAAGCTAACATCCATCATGGACAACACCATTTTATACATAGTTCTGTACGTTTTATACATATACATGTTTCTGTACATTGTTACCTGTATATACCAACTTCAGTTGCTTATGCATGTAGGACCACTTTGTGTCTTCCTTTTCCACGTTTTTTTTTTTTTACCATTCTGCCCGGATTGTTAGAAAACACCAGGGCTATTAGATTAAGATTAATTAAGCTTTTGCTTTAGTCTACTTACAATGAAAATGTAAAAAGAAATCTTGTTCATGACCTGGGCTCTATGTAAACACTATTAGAAGTAAAAATAACTCCAATTTTGAAAACACACATGAAGCTCTAACATGTGTTGTGAACATGAGTTTGTGTGAAGCTCCTGCTGTGCACTGAGTGAGATTTTCTGACTGTGGCCTGGGAGAGAGTCCTGTAACTACTTGTCTGCAAAATACAGTGTATAATGACCGATGTTGGGCAAGTGACTTATGTTTAATATTTAATTATAGTTACTAGTTACTTCTTCAACTCAAGTCAAGTCAGAAAATCCCAGGATCAAGTTGCAGAGGGAGTGTTCAGGCCAGCAGGTGCTGAGGAATGATTGTGTTGAACTGAAGTCAGACACAGAACCTGGTCGTTGTGAGGGGGTGGACTTCCTCACCAGCACATCATTCTGAGCATCACAATATGCAGTGAGAGCTGAAATGTCTGATCAGGAGTGGGAATTGCAAACTAAGAGTGTGAACAGACTTATCCTATACAACCACTCTGTTGTGGCTATTGATTAACTCTGTTGCTGTCACAGATCGTGACAAAATCAAACTGTAAATACCATCCATCAAAGCACACATAAATAAAGATACCTCGCTCACAAAACCAAAAAATAATAAGACCATTTGCAAAATAAAAAGTGTTCAAAAGAAAAAATGTGCTATTGCATGCACGCTCTAGCAGACTCTTAACTTCTCCGCTTTGATTCTTGACAGAAACCAGAAGTAGAGCAGCTAAACATGACCCACCACCCCATAACTGCAAAAACAAATAACATTCATTAGAATAAGTCATCTAAAAGTGTATGTAAACAAAACAAAACCACATGAAATAATAATCATGACAGTTTAAATGTGTCTCAACAAACCCTAACCCTTTCTTCCTGGTTTCTTTTCTGAGTATGTTACTGTTACTTTGTGGTTTTATCTACAAACAGGGCTCTAGACTAACTTTTTGACATGGGCGCACCAGTACGCCTAACTTTAAAAATTTAGGCGCACTGGCAGAAAAGTTAGGCGCACTCAAATTTTTCAACCGCATCGCTTAACACCGCAGTTTTACATGTGCACTTTCTTTGGGGGAAAGTTGCAGTCCATACTAGCACCGGTGTTCACGGAGATCTTCAACCTCTCCCTGGCCCAAGCTGTGGTTCCAACGTGCTTCAAACAGTCCATTATTGTTTCAAAGAAACAACAGCCCGCTTGCCACAATGACTACCGTCCAGTAGCACTGACTTCAATTGTGATGAAGTGTTTTGAAAGACTGATGAGAGATCACATCACTTCTTCACTTCCTGCCACCATCGACTCACTCCAGTTTGCTTACCGGACTAATCGTTCCACAGACGATGCCATATCTCACCTGCTCCACACATCCCTGAGTCACCTGGACACTGGCAGAGGGAATTATGTTAGGATGCTGTTCGTGGACTACAGTTCAGCATTCAACACAATAATTCCCTCTAAGCTTTTCACCAAGTTGACGGATCTAGGACTCAGCTCATCACTGTGTCAGTGGATCCTCAACTTCCTCACAGACAGACCCCAATCAGTGAGGGTGGGAAAACAAGTCTCCCCCTCCATCTCACTCAGCACTGGAGTGCCTCAGGGCTGTGTTTTAAGCCCCCTGCTGTACTCACTGTACACTTATGACTGTGTAGCCACATCCGACACCACCTCCATTGTCAAGTTTGCTGACGACACTGCTGTTGTGGGCCTGATCTCCGACAACATCGAGACGGCCTACCTGGAGGAGATTAGGAACCTGGAGACCTGGTGCCAGGAGAATAACCTCCTCCTAAACATCAGCAAGACTAAGGAGCTGATCGTGGACTTCACTACAAAGCAGGCGAGGAATTACAAACCCCTCATCATCAGTGGCACGCCAGTGGAGAGAGTGGACAGTTTCCGATACCTGGGTGTCCACATCACTCAGGACCTGTCATGGTCCTGTCACATCAACACCCTGGTTAAGAAAGCCCGTCAGCGTCTCTTCTTCCTCAGAAGACTTAGAGACTTCCATCTGCCACTGAAGGTGCTCAAGAACTTCTACTCCTGCACCATCGAGAGCATCCTGACGGCAAACATCTGCACCTGGTTTGGGAACAGCACCAAGCAGGACAGACGAGATCTGCAAAGAGTGGTGCGCTCGGCAGAACGCATCATTCAATCAGAGCTCCCTGAGCTGCTGTCCATCTACACCAAGCGGTGCAAGTCCAAAGCTAGGAAGATTATGATGGACCTCTCCCATCCCAACAATGGACTCTTCTCACTGTTGAGGTCTGGGAAGCGCTTCCGCTCCCTTAAGGCCAAAACAGAGAGAATGAGGAGGAGCTTCTTCCCCCAGGCTATTCGGGGCCTGAACCAGGTGTAGGACTGGACTCTCCCAAACACGTCACTATAAGACTGGACTCTCACACACGTCACTATAAGACTGGACTCTCACACGCACCACCACACATTTCCTATAATCCTATAATTCCTATAATTTATAATCTTTATAATCTTTATAATCTCTTCTGCTATTTGCACATTCTTTACTGTAAATTCCTAAGTTAATTTGTAAATTCTGTAGTAAACTGTAAATTGTAAATATTGTAAAACTTTTTTTCTGTCATTTAATGGTCGGGCATTGTACAGCTACAAGCATTTCACCCCCATGTCATACTGTGTATGGTTGTGTGTGTGTGTGACAAATAAAATTTGAATTTGAATTTGTGCTTAAAGTGCTTTGTCAATATTGTAGAAAATGTTAAACTTAATCATCATCTCGGCTCCTCTGACGACCTGTTTGCTGCTGTCTGCTGCTGAAAGGCAGTGGGGAGAGGGGACACTTGAGCAGTGCATTTATTGCAGCATATAATGTGTTTCCTGGATACACTGCTGCTTTTTCAGCATTCAAAGATTGATGGCACCGGGTCAGAGCTGGCTATGAATTTCAGACAGATCAGGCCTTAACGAAAAAGTTATCAATCGTTCTTTTCATCTTTTCTTATTACCCACAGCTACATCCACTCTGTTGTGCCTAGGCTGTTCACTAGGGCTGGGTATCATCACTGATTTCTATAATCCATTCGATTCCGGTTTTCAAAGTCCTGATTTGATTCAATTTAGCCTCAGACAGTCAGAAATATTATAATTCTGATCATTTATCAGCACTGATACATGTGAGACTTCATCAGCATTGTGAACATCACAGCAGATGCCTTTGTGTGAAAGTAACTGAGAATAAAACAGAAAAACATGAAGGAGATTTTCCTGGTCTGGCTTTTTATAGCAGATAACCTTAAAATATTCTGCAATAATCTGCAATTTTGCATAATTTTAAGAAGTTTACATTTCTTCAGTATTGAACAGCAGAAATGAGGCTTTCTTGTCCGAGGTCATTTAAGTGAAAAAAGAAAAAGACAGCGCTGTAAACAACGGTACACTGGTGGGTAATAAGCCAATGAATGATGCAGAAAACAGAGATTTGAGATGGGAAACTGTTCCTGAAGTACACACAGAGAGCTGTGCATGAAGTGTGATTTTTATCATGGTGGAAGCAAAACAGCAAAAGTCAGAGGGAATTCATGACGACATCGATCAAATGTGAAGCGCAGTTTGCTGCTTCTTTTGCTGCTGGCTCGGTGGATTTTGGTTGGAGAGACAAAACCTGCAGCTCAGAATCAGCGCAAAAAGACGTAAACACAGCGCGGACCGGACGCATCAGGATCGCTGAGCTCCGACAGCGTGTCCGTCTGCGGGCCGTCGGGTGAGAAAGCCGAGAAAGACAAAGCTGATTCTGATGCGTCGGCTCTGTGTTTACGTCTTTGTGTGGAGTCTGTGTACCTGCTCTCATCTGCTGTTTGGTTGTTGTTGAAATGGTTTTGTGAGCTTTAATCTGAGAATCTGGCGTTTCTGGCAAAACACAGTTATATTTAAAAGTCGATTCAGGATTTAATGAATCGATATCGCTTTATTCAAGCGACTCACCTCCCACTTCCACCTGCACTTTCAACTGGACCACGGCCAATCAGAGAGGTCCCGCCCCTGACTATCTCTGATTGGTTTAGTCCACGATAGGGGCAAAATGTGTCTGTTGTTGACCACAGGGAAGGCTGCAGATTTTTTTTTTTTTTTTGTTACCCGAACAGTTTTTTTTTTTGTTTTTTTAGTCGCACCACTGAAAAATTTGGTCGCATTTGCCATCAAATTGTTTGCACTCTAGAGCCCTGAAAAAGATTCAGCATTGCACGTGATACATGCAACGCATTAAAGCAGCTTTCTCCACCCCTAAAATAAAGTACATCCAGTAAGAACTTAGAGTCACACAGTGGGTGCTAAAAAGGAAGTGATCGCATTAAAAGCATCTCTCTGATATTCAGACTGGTCATTTATTCATCCAGACAAGATGAAGACTGCATGGTTCTCTTTTCTCCTCTTCGGTGAGTCAAACACAGAACGCTTTCATTACAGGTCTGACACACAGTCAACGAAGGAAACAGATCTAGAGCAGACAAGTATTCACAAGTGCAAAGACTTTAGTGAGAGTGAAGCTAAACTTCAGACTTTAAACTTTAGCAGGTTTACAGTTAGTAAATATGCACACTGCCATAGATGCATTCATTTCACGTTTAGATTTTTTATCCAACACATTATTCACATCATGTCAGATACATTCTGCTGCAGGACAGTTGTCTCGAACATTCAGTCAGATTCATTCACACAGTTCTAATCTCACTATCTGGGAGCTTCTAGAGGCATTTTGTCGAGACTCATAAAGGATCGTCCAATGGAGAGCGCTATCGAGACCCGCATTCATAGGTTGTTGTTTGCCATTACATGACAAACATGAATGTCATCATGACATTATAACTACCAGGAATTTGGGATAGCAATAGCCATAGCTGTCTTTTTTTGTATTGTGGGTTTTATGTTATTAGTATTGGAAAAGGTGAGATTGAGTCACAAGAAGTGTCAAGCCCAGCACATAACAGTGGTGTGATGCGTGAGTCGACATCATGTGCATGTCAGGTACAGCGCATCCTAAAAGTATTCTCAGTACTTCACTTGTTCCACATTTCTTTCATGTTATAGCCCTTTAAAAAAGATATTAAACACATTTTCACCTCTAAATTCTGCACACAGTACACCAGAATGACCGAGTGAAAAAAGTTGGGTTGAAATATTTCCAAATGTATTTAAAATAAAAAATAAAAATATAACATGTACAAAAGTACTCTATTTTATGGACCATAAGGTACACCACATTATAAGGCGCATTAACCGAAATAAAACAGTCAGATAACTCTAACTTTACTCAACTCATTCTTCTTGCTTCCTCCACTTCTGTAACATTGATTCATTAACCCTTTAAGACCTACCATAGAACCAAGTCCGCCAGAGCTTATATTATACCAACTCTTGAGCCACGGGGCGATCGTGGCTCAAGAGTTGGGCGTTCGCCTTGTAATCGGAAGGTTGCCGGTTCGAGCCCCGGCTTGGACAGTCTCGGTCGTTGTGTCCTTGGGCAAGACACTTTACCCGTTGCCTACTGGTGGTGGTCAGAGGGCCCGGTGGCGCCAGTGTCCGGCAGCCTCGCCTCTGTCAGTGCGCCCCAGGGTGGCTGTGGCTACAATGTAGCTTGCCATCACCAGTGTGTGAATGTGTGTGTGGATGACTGGATATGTAAAGCGCTTTGGGGTCCTTAGGGACTAGTAAAGCGCTATATAAATACAGGCCATTTACCATTTTTACATGCTGTGGAGCCATTTTTGGGAGCATTTAAAGTTGCTATACATCAATACAACCATTATAGCCCAAACTTTAATAATATGTCTGCATTAGGTGCATAGTAATTACATAAATTGCAAAAAAGTGCAATAACCTACAAAAAAATTGAAAATCGTTTTTGTTTTTTTAACATATATTTCTTGTTAGAGAAATTTAAGAGGCTTATCCCTCAAAACTGTAAATACAAAAAAGTTGCACAAACTAGTTTCCCACCACAGGAAATTTATTTTAAGTGTCTTCATAGTTTTATTTTTGAAATACACCAATTTTTATATACTGCAGGGAAAACGGAAATAAATATTAAAGTGCAAATTTGCAAAATAACAGCATGTGCATCAAAATAAACTATTTCCAGCAGTGCAATATGACTCCTAAACATCCCAGAAATGACACAAAGTCATGAAGTCAAACATAACTTTTAAAAACACAAGTATAAGCTCATGAGGCCACGATGGTAAAAAAAACTACATTTCCGCAAAATGACGTCACTTCCGGTTTCGGGCAGGTTATGCGGTCATGTGATAGTTCGCGCTGATGGACGTAGGAAGTGTTACAAACAGCTGATCGGATCGGCAAAGCGTGTTTCTGGAATATCATGTTTTTGTTGCTGCAAGTGATTTTTATGCAGTTTTTGCAAAGCTAAACTGTGACCTAGGACAAGCTGATGGCATAAGATGTAAGTACAACTCCTCCAGTTTCATATGCAAAAAAAATGATTGCGCTAGCTTACGTGGTTGCAGAGCTACCGGGATTTAAAAATAGTTACGCAAAACAGAGTGTGCCCGCTCCGATTGGCTGTAAAGGGTTAATGTTGAATTCTCTGGCAGCTGCTCTATTCCCATGTTGTTGCAGTATATTAATGACTAACCTCATATTGTGGATGGATTATCTCAGTTGTTCTTCTGAATGAAGTTTGGTCCGTTTATAACATCCTTGCATTGTCCCTGATCATCGAGAACCCTCATGTTAACTTTTATGAAGTGGAAAAAAGTTAGCGTTCATCCTCAAGATTCACCATGTTTATGCTAACATAGCTGTGTTGTTAGCAATCACGTAGCACATCATTAAATACCAACTTGTCCAACTTTAATAACCCTACAAAAGTCACTGCTGTTTAGTTTTCTGTCTCATTTATGTTGGAGACAGAAAACTGCTGGTATATAGTTTGAAGTCCACACTTTCAACCCAAGTTCTAATGGAGAGTCTGGGTCACTCTGGGTCACCTCGTGTAATGGCGACTCTGGGCCTGGACTACTGCGGAGTAGTCTATGCCCAATCGGAGTAGTCACAGCAGAGCTATCACCGGGCCAGCCAGGGAAGGCGCTGGCCCATATAATGGCTGAGCTCCCAACCATCCAAAGGGAGCAGTGATATTATGTTCAGTTTTGCTTCCCCTGTCTTTCAGTCAGATTAGTATCAGTTGCGTTCCCACCTGTGTTCTATTCCCTTGCCGTACTTTTTGTCTATATATTGTCGGCTTTTCTCTCTGTTCTCTGTCGCTCCTACCTTTTCCTTGTCAATTGTCACAATGGATTGAACAGACACAGACACAGCTTTGAAACTGTGCCCACCATCAGAAACAATGTCCTACAGGATGCCATAGATGGAAGAAGTAGGTCGTGGGCACTGGGCAGCTAGATGGTCTCCAGGGTAGACGGGAGCTTAGTGAACGCCACAAAAACAATCGACAGTAGTCAAAATAGTGTTGTTACCTGCAGACGGAGGAAGGCCGCTTACGAAATCCAATGCTATGTAAGAGCAAGGCCATGTCAGGGATGGCAGAGGTTGTAATAGGCCGCCATAGGGTTGGTTTCCGTGTTTATTCTAGGCAGAGGTTGCACAGACTGAAACGTATTAATGGTTGCTTCGAGGCAGAGATGGCCAACAGAAATAACATCGGAGAAAGATAATAGTGTTGTGGATACCATGATGAAATGGGCAGTGTAGTGCCCGAGGACAGACACATGTCGGGCTTGTGGGTATCCTAGATTTCTATGTTTTGTTTTGTTTTTTTCATTTTTATGGTTTAACGGTCCAGACGATGAAAGGTTGAACTGTGCCCACCAGCCAGTGCCTCCATACTTCCAAAGTGAGTTCAATTGCCAGAGGTTCCCACTTGGCACTGACCACTTGGTGTCTGTCAGATAGAAAGTTAAAGATCCAGCTGCAGAGAGATCCTAGATCCTGCAGTTTCCTTTTCAGCTTCGAGGGAACGATGGTATTGAATGCAGACCTGTAATCTACAAACAGCATTCTCATACGTGTCTCTCTTCTGCAGGTACGAGAGGGCAGTATGTAGTGTCAGGGCTATGGCATCATCAGTTGTCACTGTATGCAAATTGTAGATGGTCCACTGAGTCAGGTAGTACAGAGCATGCGGTACACAACAGCTGTAGCTGCTTATGTCATGGTTACTAGGTAACAGAAACCACGGGTCGTAGGCTAGACCATCCAATTTCACAGCCTTGCCCTTCTGGTCTACAGGACCTTTGAAGAACTAAGTCTTTGTAGGCCGGGTCCTGCCGGGTCACAAAGTCAGTAACAGTAGTTTGTAATAATTAATTCATCCCTCAGTTCATCATTAATATTATTTAGCAGGGTACCTCTCCATCCACTCCCCCAGCCCGTTTCTCCTGCCAGGATCCAGAAATTTATGGAGTAGTCAGTCATACTACTCACTTAGACGTGTGGTCAGACAACAACTGCACAAAAAACTATTTTTGGCCCATCTTCCTCAAACACGTCTCTGTTGCTGAAACACCAGCGAGCACCGAGTTAAAAAAAACCACACATTTATTTAACTCACCTGAAATCGCACATCCACACTTCCTCCGCTCACACATGCTCCTCTTCTGCCACTCGTGCTTTCACTGCACTTCACACTGCCACACTCAGGGGTCCAGGGAGAGGTTCTCAGACAAGTCTGGGAATCTTTATACAAAGACAAGTGTTAATATGAGCCAGAAATATACAACGAGCAAAGTTTAGCCGAGGCTGCATGAACTCAGGGTGTTCAACGATCCAGCGATGAGACACTCTGAGCCACAAACCCTGAATACTGGCCGAGGAGACAGGACTAGTCAGAGCAGGTGCATCAAAGGCGGGAGCCCAATATTGACATCCGCCCAGGCAGGGAGGAGACAGCGAGGAGAAGAGAGAGGGAGAGAGAAAACAAAAACAATTCTGCAGCCCAATGTGAGTCAGCCGGAGAGACTCGGGGACATTGATGCAAAGGTCAGACTTCCTAGTTTTGTTATTTTGCACTTATTTTAGTTTGTTAAAGCCAATAATTAGTTCAGCATTCCCGTTTCTGAGTTCACATTTGGGTCTTTCCTCTGCCAGCCACACAGCCACCATGGCAGAACTTGACCTCATTATGGACCCAGCAGACTCACATTGTCTCCTGAGGAAATGTGTGCCCAGCTTCAGGGTTGCTGTCAGAGCGTGGTTTATTTAAAGACCTTTTCAACAGACACTTGCAAGTTATTTTTCTTGATGACTTCCTGTCGTCCACAACCTGTTCTGGGACGTTTCCCAACATGGAGTGTTTGGCTCAAGATGAACAAACCTCCATTTTGAACTGTTTCTGACCTTTAGTGACCTTTAACCTTTAGTGACCTCTGACTTTTAGTGACCTTTAACCTTTAGTGACCTCTGACCTTTAGTGACCTCTAACCTTGTGACCTCTGACCTTTAGTGACCTCTGTCCTCCTGTTGCAGGTGTGTGTGTGCTGCTGCTGTCTGCACCGACTGTTTCTGCAGGTGAGTTGATGATGTGAAAACCATCAGTGAGACTCCAAAAGAACACAAATACACTTACTGTGTGTGTGTGTGTGTGTGTGTGTGTGTGTGTGTGTGTGTGTGTCCTCCAGTGTCTCTGTCTGTCAGTCCAAACCTTCAGCAGGTCTTCAGAGGATCTTCTTCAGTGTATCTGAGTTGTGTTGATGATGGACAGACAGCTGATGGATGGACAGTGAAGAGGACCAGAGGAAACTTCACTGAGGACTGTGGAGCAGCTGGTTCAGAGTTTAGTAGGATTAACAGTTCCTTCTGTGTTCTCGGTCTCAGTCTCTCCACTGGTGGAAATTTCCTGTGTGTAAGCTCATCTGGACATCAGAGTGAAGAAGTCTCCATCAGTGTCTCAGGTACAGACAGATGTTCCAGCTGTGTCTCTGTTTCTGTCTGTCTCTGTGTCACTCTGTTTGTGTCTCTGCTGGACAGGCAAAGATGTGATCCTGGAGATTCCTGCACTTCCTGTCATGACAGGAAGTGATGTCACTTTGTACTGTAGACCCAAAGAGGGAGAAAGACGAAAGTCTTACTTCGTCAGAGATAATGTTACACTTGGATCTGGACCTGAAGGAAAGTGGATTCTCTCTAACGTCCAGCGGTCTGATGAAGGTCTCTACTCGTGTCATACTGATATTCATCCACCTTCTCCTCAGAGCAGACTGAGGGTCAGAGGTCAGGGCACTGACATCATTTCCTGTTTAAAGACAAACTAACCTGCTGACCTGATAATGAACTGACTGAACCATCTTCATCATCTCTCCTGCAAATCCTCCTCCTCCTCCACCCACTACAACCTCATCTCCTGCTTTCTTATTCTTTGGTATTACATCTATAGTAGACTCCCCCTCCCCTCGTTCTTCTGCTCCCCCCATCACCCCTCTTCCTCCCCCTCCCTCTATGTCAGTGCTCAGACTCGTCTTGCACCTGGTGGTCTTCTGTCCATACGTGGCCTGCACTGCTCTGCTGCTGTCCATCTTCGCCACCAGCTCAGGTAGATATGAACAAAGTCTCTCTGATCACTCACTTCAGTGCTCCATCCTTAAGTCTTAACCCTGCCCACAGGTAACACACCTGTCGTTTCCATGGAAACGAGCCATCCTGCTGTACAGGATGGCGTCACCACTGAGCATCACTTCTGACCTCTGAGCTGACAGGAAGTGAAGGAGCTGGAGCAGCTGGGACGTTCCTGTTTCTGACCCAGAGTCAAACCTGTGGTCTGTAAAGACTCCTCAGTCGGATCTTTGAGTCAGTCAGCTTCTCAGTGAACTGTTCAGCTGGTGACTGGATGGATACAAACATTAACCTTGTGCTTTTATGTGTTTAATGCTTCAAGTGATCAGAAAATGCATTTTTTAGTATGTGTTATACTGTAAGGTCAGATCAGACAACTGGTATGATCTCACTTTGTGAGGGCAGGAATGAAAAGCTGAACTGATCAGTGATTGGATCAAACAGTCTCTGAGTAAGACCTGACTCCTCTGTTTCTGTGTTGATTTATGCTTTAATAAAACATTCGAACATTACAGAGCAGATACTTCAGTGACATGAACAGTGATTGAAGTGATTCAGGAGTGTGAGCTATGGCTGATGATGAACTATGGCATTTATTATGGTTTATTGTGTGCTGCTGAGGTTAGCCTGAGAGCGCTAACAGCAGTCTGAGCCACAGCCTTAGAGTGTGAGCACCAATAAGCTGTGATGGAAACAGGAGCAAACTGAACATAGTCAAACATCACAGACACAGAGCTGATCCTATCGTGTAGGATCGGGAAGTGGAACCACACGAGGAAACAGCTGACACGGATGCATAATGACACCACAGGGCAAGAGTAGAACTAAGCACACTGAACAAGGGAAACAAGACCTTTCAAAATAAACCTGCAGAGAACGGGACATGACCCAGACTAGACAATATGAGAACGGACGGAGAATACATGACACAAAAGACCAGGACACACATACACCAGGTGACACGAAGAGAATAAATATTAATACTAAGACATTATTTCATAAATACTCCAAAAATACAGAATTACTCAACTAAAACCTTTAACTTAAAAACAATAAAAACAGAAGAAAACAAAACAAAATAACACAAAGCATTACATGAAAGACAGCCCCTGACGACGTCTGATATTCATATCCTTAGTGTGAATAATTTCACTGTTTCCTCATGTTTGTCCTGCCAACTATGAGAAGTGACCAAAGACGAAAACAGGAACTTCTTACTGTGTCTAAAACTGAAAGAAGGAAAAGCGAATAACAAGCCGTCACCTCATTTGAACTGTTGAAATCTGAAAACATGAATCAAAACCATTCACACTGAGAACTGGACCTGTGGTTTTACACCACCCAGGCCCTGATGGTGGGCCCATACTGTTGACAGCCTCTCTGATGGCTGCACGGTCAGTTGTATAGCTGGGCTTGGTTCACTGCTGTCATGGCTTACTGTGAAAACATGCTGACGTAACAGGAGGCCTGTTGTCACTCGCGGGGCGTAACATCCTGATGCTGTGTCACCTAGTGTACAATGTTACGCTTTGGGTGTGAGGACGTGTTGTAAGGGAACCAGAGGAAACATAGAAGCCTATAAAAACTTATTCCACGTACAGATCTGATCTGAAGACAGCAGAGCAGGTGACACGGACACTTTCATATAATGAGAAGCCAGAAGGAGACACGTGGCTGCTCAGTGATGGTGGTTTACTCTTCAACCACACAACTTCCTTATTCTGACTGAACCGACCAATCGGGAGGTCGGAGGTATGAGGTCATTCTGGAGAAGCCACAGATATATTTTAGTGACAACCCTTCATGAATCCAACAGAAGGGTTTTAAAGATGTGTGTAAACGTGACTGACTAAGCTTTGAACCTTGTTAAAATTCACACTGATGTAAATATAATCTGTATGAGATGCTTAATCCCTGACATCGGTCACTGCCTGCGCTGTGATGAAGATGAAACAGCAGAGCCCACAGACCTGAAACTCACAGTTAAAATAAGAGCAGCTGTCCTCAGAGCAGCAGGAAACCACAGATAAGGAGACGGGAGGCTAAAAATACTGCAGGGCTGAGAGAGGAAGCTGATGAGGCTGACAGATGTTCTTCTTCTTTTTCTTTTTTTCTGCCTGTCCCCTTTGGCTCTTTTGCATCAGAATTATTGTCTAAAGGCGAAGATGCCCAACGGATTTACTTTACCAAATGGACCCTCCCAGCCTTGCCGTATTGGTCCATGTGATACATCCTTTATTGTTTATTTTATTTTAACTTGCTAAATTCAGGACAGACTTGACTGGGGAAAAGAAAAACAGCGGGAAAGAGGAACGGTCATAGAGGGCAAAAAACAAAAACCAAGTGTTTTCCCCAGGTGTTTCCTCTCTGCCCTGAATCTGTCACAACAGCCAAAAGCTGGTAGGAAAACAAGTGAAGCACTTAGCAACAAAAACACGGAGCACGTGAGCCGATTACCAACTTGGTGTAATTGACAAACTGTCATTGAAGGAGCGTCAACGTGGAGCTTAAATCTCTGAATGAGCTCCAGGTATGTGAAGCTGCTGGAGATGTGCAGCCCTGCCCAGGGGTGGAGACCAGCGAAACTCACAAACCGGGCGGAAACCTCCAGTCTCATTGCAGAATCCCCCGACTCTGCAGAGTAAATCATATCTAAATTATCACAGATACAACTACAGTAATACAGCCTAATAATAATATGAAGCATTATGGAGGGCTTCCTTATAAAGTAGCAAATTATTTCTTCAGGCTAAATGATGATTTAAATTTGTTACACATCATTTCTTCTCCAGCTTTCGAGTTATCGGCTTTACAGTTTTTGCCCGTTGCTTGAACACTATAAACCCATGCTTAGACTAAAGTAACACACCTTGAAGCTTTTGTTACCATACCTCAAACACATGTACCCCTACCTTAAACAAAAGTGCTGCTTTGCACCCCAGTTCCAATTATGCAACACACCTACTCCCTTATGCAACACACATGGTCCTGCATGCTACACTCTATTTCATACATAAGACACTTCGCTCACAAAATGAAATCTCAGGGTGCCATTTGGAAAACACATGTATCCAAAATACCAAACACATCGGGTAATTGCAACCACTCAAATATACACCTGAAGGCACTTACTTGCAAAACCGAACACCAGTTAGCCAACTACAAAAAGCCCTCAGCGTAGCCATTTCAAGAACTTTGCAAGCATGGATGGAGGGAGAGCAAGAGGAAGAGGTAGAGGAGGAGGAGGAAGAGGAGGAGGAGGCCGAAGAGGCCATGCACGGACCCATATTTCTGATGATATAAGAGCAACTTTGGTGGACCATGTCATCAACCATGGCCTGACTATGAGGGAAGCTGGGCAGAGAGTCCACCCACATCTAAGCCGCTTCACAGTGGCATCTGTAATACGAACATTCCGACTAGAAAACAGGTCTGTCTTCACCTCCATACCTTCTGCTCTACTCAGATGGTTCCATAGCACTGTTCTACAGTATATCACATTACCATATCAAGTGTACGGGGTGCTAATGCTCCTTTTGCAGCCAAAGTGGCTGATTCCTTATATTGAAGTACAGTGTTGTACAGTGGATGACACAGTACATACAGTAAAGTACTGTAAGAAAAATAAGCAAACCGATGACAATATGTGGTTGTATTCCTCCAGAATGACCCGAAGACCTTCTGGGGGAGGACGCCAACGCCTGTTCACACAACGGCAGGAACTTGCCGTTGTGGACCTAGTGAGGGCAGACAATGCCATCCGTCTCCACCAGCTACGACGGAAAATACTTGCAGACAGGCGAGTGTTCAGCAACATAGACCATGTGAGCATCACCACCATCAGACGCATCTTGGGTAAACACAGCATCACCATGAAACAGCTCTACAGAGTCCCATTTGAGAGGAACAGTGACAGGGTCAAAGGACTTCGAGCTGAATATGTACGGGTACGTGTAACTGTCCCTTACATTTACAATAGAGTATTGGTGAAGTCCAGTAGCAGCTGAATATGTACCATATCAGTACCACATGGATCTATTCTGAGAGCTACACAGGTACCTGTGTGATGGGGTGAGGGTGCTGTATGTGTAGCACTGTAGTACAGTGATATGTTCCCCTTTTTTTCAGAGAATCTTGGCCATGGATGGAGCTGCACAGCCTCATGAATACATTTTCATTGATGAAGCTGGATTCGACCTGAGCAAAACAAGACAACGGGGTCGTAATGTAACTGGCCAAAGGGCAATTGTGCACGTCCCAGGGCAGCGCGGGGGAAACATCACATTATGTGCCGCCATATGCCTTCGAGGGCTTCTGCACCATCATGCAATACTAGGTCCATACAATAGCCAACACATACTCACATTTCTAGATCTCCATGATATAGTTGTACAGAACAGAGCAGATCAGCCCAGGTTTGTGGTGATATGGGATAATGTCAGTTTCCATCGGGCTGCTCTGGTCCAGGCCTGGTTCTCCAACCACAATCAATTTGGATTGGTATACTTGCCCCCTTACTCACCATTTTTAAACCCTATTGAGGAATTTTTTTCGGCTTGGAGATGGCGAGTATATGACCGCCAACCACATGCCCGCATGCCTCTTCTGCAGGCAATGGAACAGGCCTGCGGCGACATTCAGGTGACAGCAATCCATGGATGGTTTCGACATGCAAGAGGATATTTTCCCCGGTGCCCAGCGGGAGAGGACATTGCTTGCGATGTTGATGAGGTCCTGTGGCCAGACCCCAACAGACGGCGGGATCCATGAGCCCACTTATGCACAATTGTCATGGTTTTTTTGTTTACAGTATGGTGTTTTTTCTATTGCAGTATTATTGTGTTGTTGTTGTTTTTTTTGCTTTATCTGAATTCATGGTACTGCAATGTACAATATTGAGTAGGTCTATTTGCGTTTTTGGTTGTTTGAAAATGTGTCTCCTGTAAATGTGCCTTCTGAATAAACAATGGAAATCAAGGACTGCAGTGTTTTATGTAAAGGAGACTAGTGTGTTCCCCCTGATCTGTGAGTGTTTGCATATGATGCAAGTATGTGTCATTCTGTCAACAGAGTTACATTTTGACAAAGGAATGTCAGGTTTTGACAGCAGAGTTTAGGTTTTGGGAGTGGAGTTTCAATTTGGCACAGATGTGAATGGTATATTTCCCAGTGTTGTGTCATGTGTACTTGTGTGTACAGTTTTGGCACAGAGAGCGGAGTTTTGCAAAATGTGTTCAAGCAGTGGGCAAAAACTGTAAAATGCTGCATCCAGAATCAGTTGTATGAAAAAGGATCAACTTTTTGGGATTAGCTAACCTGGGTGACTGCACAGGCACCAAAACATTAGCCGGTTTAGGTTAATTGGTGATTTTAAATTGTCCATAGTTGTGAATCTGAGACTAGTTCTGTCTCTCTGTGTTGCCTCTAGGACAGGTTGGTGACCTGTCCTCTTGTCCCTCTGGAGAAGAGAAATGATGTGTTAATTGAAATTGTTTATTGTTGCGTTCTTTCAGAGTGCAGTGAGTCATTAAGCTGCTTGAATGTCAATAAAAATTAGAAAAATTGTGGCGTTCTGCAGCCTTTGACAAGTAGTGATTATATAAACATAATTACATCATATGTGTGTGTGTGGACCACATCACATCAGGAGAACACAGCATGAACTGTTCCCACAGTATTGACCATCCTGCTGACCTCTGACCTTGTGACAGATACTCACCATCACACCTCAGCTTCATTATTATGAATGATTGAAATTGCTGTTTGTTTTAATCTTGTACAGCACTTGTTTTATTTGAAGGTGCAAAGTAAAAAGAATAGCAGGAAGAAACCTCCAGCAGCACCAGGCTCAGGGAGGGAGGGCCATGTGAGAGCAGTTTGGGCGAGGGGAGGAAGACGGGACAGCGCTGTGGAAGAGAGATTAATAATAATAACTAAAACGTAAATGCAGAGAGGTGTATGAACACATAGTGAGTTTGTGTTCCACAGAGTGAATGGGTTCAATGCAGAGGGATCAATAAAGTATACATTATCATTATTAAGAACATACATCATGGGTTGCATTGAGTGTGCATCCCATGCAGCAGCCCCACCCCCCATAGCCAGTCAGAAAAAGGTTTGAAGAGGTTGCAAATAGCAGGAAACAGTCAGACGTGTGCAGGAAACACAGTGTTGTTTTAGGTGAGTAGGTCAGGGTGCAGAACACATGAATGTACTGAAGGATAAGCTGCTTTACGCCCACACACACCGTGGGCCACTCTGTTTGATATCTGCACTCAACAACACGAACATTTACATTGTCATTTACATTTACTTTGGAGACCAACACACTACATCCCATGCAGTCTATGCTAAAGCTGATGTAAAAACATCCTAATGCAACGGCTACATTTATAATCTATTGCCCCCTCCCATTAAGCTTGATCTTTTGTACAAAGGTGAAGTACTGACAGAACATCTGTGATAATTATAGTTACTCTACCCATCAGTAACCTTTACCACCTTTTATCAAAGGGGTTGTTTGTTCCTTAGACGTATGTATGTATAAATATGGTTATAAGTTTTCCTTCTACCAGCCTTCAGGGGCGGCTCCTATATCACGAAAAGCTGTTACATCCATATTTGGCTTTATTGCTCTTACATGACTCTGCTCATAAGATGAACATGTTAAGGCATTTGAGTTTACTTCCTCAGTCTCCACTGCCTCCTTCCTGTTATACTATTTCCAATCACCCTATGCCCTACATTCTACTGAATAACATATGCAGGCTTATGCTTGCAAGCATTGTACAACTCAAGTTTAAAGGCCTCTCTATGACACTGAATACTGTAGCTCCTGTGAAAAATAGAGCCTCAAAGTACTTGGTATAAGCTGGAGAGGAAATGACGTGTCACAAATTTAAAAGATCATCATTTAGCCTGGTTTGAAAGCCCTCTGTGAAACCAGATCATCTTACTATTCATCACTGATTGAAGAAAATAAGAACAACTCCAGGTTTCTCTTCAGCTCTGTAGCCAGGCTGCATCATCCACAGGTGCATTTTGGCGTTTCATGGTAAATTTATACAAACAGGAATTACTTTGTCTTTTTATCCTGATACTATAGAAAGACTTTTGTTGTTAGACAGTTGAGCTGAAACATGTGTGTGTGTGTGTGCGTGTGTGTAAAAAATTATTTATATAGCGCTTTTCACAGATAAAAATCACAAAGTGCTTTACAACACAGAAAATGGGAATATAAAAACAATATAACAGTAAATAAAACTATGTAAAACAATAAAACTATAAAAACAGCATAAGAAGAAATTAATCCTTGTGTGTGTGTGTGTGTGTGTGCGTGTGTGCGCGCGTGTGTGCGTGCGTGTGCGCGTGTGCGCGTGCGTGTGCGCGCGTGTGTGCGTGCGTGTGCGCGTGTGTGTGCGTGCGTGTGTGTGCGCGCGTGTGTGCGTGCGTGTGTGTGTGTGCGCGCGCGCGTGTGTGCGTGCGTGTGCGCGTGTGTGTGTGTGTGTGTGCGTGTGTGTGCGTGTGTGCATGCATGTGTGTGTGTTTGTCTAGCTTGCTTACTTGCCACAGTACACTGTGCCACCTACCAATAGAAAGGAAAAGATAATGTGCATATTTCCACGAGAGAAATCCCACGCCTGGACCGTCATTGACTGCTGCCATGATTCTAGCCTACGTAACAGCGTCATGTGCGCCTTTTACATCCAACACAAAAACTGCAGTTGTGGTGCTTTGATTGTACTCAGAACTCAGAAATTCTGCCTTCTGAATAGGAAGATGTAGGTAACACCAGACTGCAGATGAGCTGCATACAGGGCTGGACTGGGACAGAAAATTGGCCCGGGCATTTTGACTAGAGACCGGCCCACCATTATCCGGTTGTTCAGTGATGACGCGACGAATCCGACGAATCCTACTTCCGGGTCTAAACGCTCCTGTGTTCAATATGACACAATGCTGTGTTCCTGGTTGTTTTAACCAATCTGGCTCAAAACAACAGTCTAATCTGTCATTTTACCGGTTTCCTTGTGAAAAGAGAGAGAAGAGGAAGTGGCTGAAGTTGATAAGGTATGTTACAACTCGTAAGTGAATGAATAAATTTGTAAGATAAGAGCTAGTGGGCTCTTACTTTAGTTAGCTAATATAGCTAGTGATGAACAATTAAAACCCGCTACTAAAAGACAAACTGGCTTTTACGAGTAATTGTACTTATATAGACAATGGATTTTATTGTGTTTTTTTTAATACAAAGACGTTGTTGCATTTTTGAAGTCATTTTTATTTCTCCAAGCAAAGATTGAGAGCTAAGGGTCACTCCGCTATATATATGAACCTTAGTTAGCTTTCGACGCTCAGAGGAATAAAAATTACATCCAAAAAGCGATGTCTATGTAAGAAAATACATTACAATCCCCAGCCTATGTGCCAGTTAATTACGAAAATAAAGACCTAACCAACAAATAGCTAGCAAAGGTTGCCAGTACTTATCTTTCTGGTAAGCTTAAAAGCAAATTAGTACAACGATGTGTAAGAAAAGCATCTGGACTTCTTTAAGTTTTAAGTTTCTTGAAGCTTCTCTCATCTGGATGAAAGAAGCTTCTCTCTATTATTTATCTCTATTTTTTTTTTGTATTAATCATAACTAATGGAGGGCTAGCGTATGATCTGAAATTTCTCTCTGTCTTTTTAAACACTTCCACAGACGTGAAAACTTCACCCCAAACTGCAACTCAAGAGTCTGCAGTTGGCACTTCCCTCAAGGAAAAGCTGCGGGGCCAACAAGATTTGCATGGAACGACGGGAAGTCTTTTCAGTTCCCAGATGACCACAACCCTGTTAGAAAAAAGAAGAAAAAAGAGCAGGTCCCAGCTATTGGTGAAAATCAGAGTGAAATATCAGATGAGCCACATCATTCCAACAATGCAGCTACACAGACAGATACTGCAAGTTCCACAAGTTCTTCCCAAAGTCTTCTGGTGCTAGAGATTCAGAATGACATGCTAAGAATAGAGAATGAAAAACTTAAAAAACAAGTAGAGAAGCAGAAGCAGACTTTCTCATTCAGTCAAATATCTGACAATCCTGAAAGGGTCCAGTACTATACTGGATTGCCCGATGCTGCTTCCGTCCTGTTTTTAGAAGCGCTTCTTTCCAGATTTGATCTTAAATATCATTCTGATTGGACTGTCCAAATGATGCCCCTAATTGACCAGTTATTTCTAACCCTGATCAAGCTTAAACTTAATTTTGGTCATGAAGACCTTTCAATAAGGTTTAACTGCAGCAGAGGCACAGTAACTAATGTTTTTACAACAATTGTTAGTGCACTGTATGACATTTTGTATGTTGGCATGCTGGAAAACAACATTCCCTCGAGAGCCAAGAATCAAACATCGCTGCCAGATTGCTTCCAACCATTTCCTAACTGCAGGATTGTGCTTGACTGCACGGAAGTTTCTGTTTGTAACACAGAGAGACTTGACACACAAAGTCATTTGTACAGCCAGTACAAAGGACGGACCACACTAAAGGCTCTAATTGGTGTGGCTCCTAATGGTGTAATAACCTTTGTAAGCAACTTGTACGGTGGAAGTGCCTCAGATAAGGCCATAACAGCTGACTGTGGAGTACTGCAACATCTACAACCAGGTGACATGGTCATTGCAGATAAGGGCTTCACAATTCGGGACATCCTACCAGAAGGGGTCTCACTGAACATTCCGTCCTTCCTCACCAACGGACAATTCACACAGGAGGAAGTGAACAACAACAGGAAGATTTCCTGTGCAAGAATACATGTAGAGCGTTCCATTCAAAGACTGAAAGTTTTCTCAATTTTGCATCACATCCCATATCAGTTAAAAAAAAATATTAATAAGATCTTGAAAGCATGTGTGTGTCTTACAAATTTACAAACACCTATTCTCCGTGAAATTGAATAAATTATACCTGTGAGAGTTCAGAGGTAAAAGTACATTGTGTCATTTTCTAACTACTTGTGGACCAGAAAACACAACTGTTGAATAAGTTTACTTTTATTATTTATAACTCCTAAGTGGATTGTTTTGTGTGTATACTCAGGATGTTACAACATAAAAACAACTTAGTTGCATAGTTTCAAATTGAGAATGGTCTCATTTGTGATTCGTATAATGTTTTACTCTGTTTTTATCAATGGCTTGTTACATTTTTCATTCCATTCCAGCTTCCTGATTACTGCCTAGTTTTCTTGCTATGCATTTTCAATTAAAATGAAGAATACCAGATACATGTGTTACTCTTTATTTTCAGGAACAGTTTGTCCAAAACATTTTATTTTTTCAAATCAAAAATTAATATAATTTAAGAATTTATCTGAATATATTTACAAAGTTACAATGACAAAAAATGTACAATTTCCAAATAGTTTTAAAATTAACTATAAACATTTGGACTGATAAATTACTCATGCTGATATGAATTCAAAGCTGCGATAAAATATGGGGTAAAAAAACTTCCCGGTAGAACGTCTCCAACGCTTCAATGTTAACAGCCCAAGTTTGTTCTCTATCCACATGCAAGATGAAAAAGTCACATGGAGTCCAAACAATAAAGTGACAGCTTTTCGCCCCTGTGAGATAGAGGTTGCCCTGGATCTGATGCCAGTAGTTGTGATTCTTTTTTAATACCAGGGAACCACTTGCCTCATCCAGCTGTAGGAAAAAGTCCTTACTTTTTACAGCCTCCAATACAGTTTTGGCTCTGGCTGACCATGGGCATTTCACCTCAATGATGCACTCATTAGAGACAGTCCCATCTGGAGAACCACCAAGCAGGCCACTGTTAGATAAAAACAGTCCCCTCTCCTTGATAGCTGCACCAGTACAGTCAGTGTACAACTGCTTGGCCTTTGGCTCATGAAGGATCCCCCAATCACATGCCTTTGGGGATGAAAATACAACTTAGTCATAAAGGAATTCTTAGATGCACAGACCCTTTTTACTAACAACTTACTTTAGATCCTTCTGTCAGGTTGTACTGTCCAAGCAGAGTCTTAAATAAGGAAGGGGGGTATGAGCGCCGCTGGACTGCACTCAGGACCAAACCGAAGTTGCTGGCTGTGATTCTCTTCTTGCGATATGCTGACCTTTTATAAAGAAACACAAATTAAGAGACACAGTTAACTAAAATTTCCTACTTAACACTTAACAGAATTAATTTCAAAGCACTTTCTTACCACAATGCATTCTTCGTTTGCCCAACTGTTGCTTCCTCGATCTGTTTCTTCTCTTCGTCAGACACAGCCAGTGATGCCAAGAGATAACGAGCCTTGTCTTCTGCTTGGGGAAATTCCAGGTTCCTCAGCACTTCATCAAATGTCTTGGCTGGTTTAGCCTAGATTTAAAGCAAAAGGATTTTAAAGGTTTTAATGGAACCAAGAAATTTTGACCACAGAATAGACAAAGTCAGGTACAGAGTATATAAAATACATGTAAAAAATAAAGTGGGGACAGTGGAAGCAAACAGTCTGCTGTATGTAGTTTACAAGAGTTTACATACATGTACAATTTATACCACATGTTAAAGTAAATATCAAAGTACCTGAGAGCATTCAGGACTCAAAATCCAACCCATCCCAGTAAAACGTTGCAATTTCGATAGGGATGCCACTGCCCATTCCTTGTCCTCCTGGGAGACAGGTCTTTCGATTCCAGCTGAAAAAAAAAAAGCTTTTAGTAATCTGAATAAATAATAATTTTAGCATATAAAACACAATGCTTTTTAAAAAGTTAAGAAAATAATTATTATAATTAATTCAAAGGGCAAATTTTAAATAAATAACTGACCTTGTGTTGTTGAGGGTGTCATCACAGACACTCTCTTGGCAGTAATTTCTTCTGCTTTGCATGATTTTACCCTCTTCCACACACATTCCACGTCAGTGCGAGACACATTCTTCTCCACCCAAATCAACAATGCCGCCATATGATGGCACTTATCATTGCCAATCGGGCACTCACAGGAGCTGAACCTGACTGACTGACCCTCAACATGCACCTACATTGAAAGAAAGTTAATGCTTACCCTAATGATGTTCCTTCCTTCCTGATGTTGTAAACCTGCTCAACATTTGGCAATAAAACCCTTTCTGATTCTGATTCTAAACATTCTAACAAACACTTGCAGCGCTGCTCTGTGTACTGGTACCAGGTTAACTAGGCTAATATAACTGGTACTAGGCTAACATTACTAACTCTCCAAAACCTCCATGTTATGTAGATTTTCATCTTCGTTTACTTCCACTGTTATAGCATTGCTGTACGTGTGTGTGCTTTATGAAATACATCAGAATACAGAATATCTCATGTTTAATCGTCGGCTAGCTAGCTTACTCCTAGCTCACCTCAACATTGTAAATCTTCTTTTTCATGGATGCCTGGACACTTCCCTTTATAATTCCGCCTGGGAGAACGGTTACACTGACCACTTTACTAGAGTTGAAGGAATTAAGACCCATTTTAACCCTAATTGGTACTTCGCTAAAGAAGGAGGTAATCGTGAACATAGTCACTGGCTCCGCCATCGTTGTTTCTTGAGGAGCACTTAGACCCGGAAATACCTGCAACGTCATCCGTGACGTCTGACTGAACAACCGGATAGGAAAAATCATAAAGCCTTTGAATGAAAACAAACACTGTTGTGACAGTGATGTACACTGTTCTGATGGTATATATGCATCAATCTATCAATCATTTGTTGTAAGACTCAGATAATTATTTAATAAAAGCGAGACATTTTAAATGAGAATAAGAAAGAAAAGTATTTCTTTGTGCCCCCCTCTCCCTGTTAATGCCCTACCTGCCCCCCTGGCAACACTTTGCTAGAGCCGTCCCTGCACAGTTACCAGCTGTCAGCTGCTTAGAAAAGGATCCTGGTGTTATTTGTCTCTCAGAAACAGTTCATAACTTCCCTTCAACTCATCCATGTCACCTAAAAGGTAAACCTGTTTCTCCATCACAGCTCTGATGATTCAGTAAGGACATCTCCTGGTTTCATCTTCATGTTTCCCTCTCACCACATATCCAAACCATCATGACCAGCAGCTTTACAGCTGTGGCTCCAGCAAACATCAGCTGATACTAGAAAGTAATATTGAATACATACATACAGCTGTGTGTCTATTCTTCATTGTTGCTGAAGTGCAGGACGAATCGCGTTCCTTTCCCCCTCAATACGGATGCATTGTAATTGGTCCAGCCCAGAGTTGATCATGACCAACTGGCTAATCACCTCTTATTGTTTATACTGTTACAAAAACAAACAAACATAAAAATGAAAAACTGCGTCTGTGTGTGGATAATAGCAAACACTGAAATACAGTTTCTGCACGCAGCAATGAATTTTGTTCGCTCAAATTTAGCTTTGTTTTTGCTCAAAATGAATTTCTCCTCAAAATGCAACACTTGCAGCTGCAAAAATTTTTTTATGCACTCAAATTGTTTTTGTGTGCGCTCAGAATAGCGGCACAAAAATAACGCCAAACGATATGAAGCGTCAAAGTGTCACTTCAGTAACGCTGCTGGAGAAAGGAGTGTCGACTCGTGTTTTTTAATAGAAGACTTGAAACACTGAACTCTAATTTCAGGGGTTTATTTTAAGTTTGCAGAATATCTGGTATGATGACAGTTTTACTTCTCACTGTCCGTGTTATGTGGATCTATTTATCATGTGTGCTACTTTGCTCTGTGGACTGTAAAATGTTTCACTGTGTTCATGAAATAAACCAGACTTTCACCGTCTGCATCTTTTTCTTTTTAAATCTCTTTAAGTTGTGAACTTTACACAAAGTTTGTGGTAACAAAATCAAACTGATGAAGATCTCCTTTGAAAAGCACACACACATACAAACAGCTCAAAGCAAAAGCAGAGGCCTCACAGCTGGTATTTCATTGACAGCGTGTCTATTAGATACCCTCAGTCCAAAAGCATAAATATTAAAGAAAAGAATATCCAAGAATATCATCCTAAAAATGTGGCACTGAGGGGGGAGCAGGCAGATTTTCATCTGAAAGTGTTGAATTTTAGTAAAAACAATGCTCTGCACTTTGATGCTGCTGTTACAGGCAAAGCAGATGTTTATAGCATCTGGACGGGTGGCTGTGGCTCAGGTGGTGGAGCAGATCAGCCACATCAGGAGGTTGGTGGTTCGATCCTTGTGTCCTTGGGCAAGATACTGACCCCAAATTGCCTCCGATGCGTTCGTCGGAGTGTGACTGTGTGTGAATGTAGATGAGTTTGCACTTGTGTTTAGAAGTGCTTGCATGAATGAGGCATGTTGTATAGAGCGCTCTGAGAGAGAAAAGCACTGAATAAGAATCAGACCGTTTGAAATGCAGTAAGTCTGGAAATATTCAAGCCATAAAAAGACTTCTGAGAGCGGCTAAAAGCTACTGAACAGCAGCAATGTTGAGCCTGTTCCAAAATCTGAATGTACATGTGTTGAAGGTCTTGTTGAATTGTTAAACATATTTTTCTTTAATCTGTGGAGCAACAACAAAAAAAACATTTTAATTTTCTTCAGCTTGAATATCAGCCGGTTCTGAGGTAACTGTTTATAAAACGTTGTGTCCTATCCAAAAGCTCTTTGCAGTTTTACATTGAGAAACATTATCCTTACATATTTGACCCTCATAAAGTACTATGGCCGTCACACTGTCATTTAGAATTGTTTTAATAACTCGTGTCTTAACTCATTCCATCACACAGACAATAAAAAAGCAGCGCGGTTCACTTACATCACGAAATGTTAGAAATATAACTGTTCATAACAACCTGAAAGGCCGGGAGTTTAAAATGCAAACCGATGGAAGCAGAAGTAGAAGACTATAATGTCACAGAGCACACGGTGTCTATTACTGTGTAGACATTTATAAATAAGAGCTTAATAAAGACGCCTAAGAAATATGCAGATGGAGAGATCTTAATCAAAAGTGGAAGTTACATCTGTTACATCTAACTGTAAAAATCTGAGGCTGTGTAAGTAAAGCTGGCCCTTCCCACCCGCTGTGTGCGATTGCTCCACGTTGTTTGTTTGTGTGTCAAAATTGAACCCGGTTTAGGTTCATGCTTGGTTTTGCATTCGTTTTGTTTATGTCTTTTTATCAGCCCTAATAAACCGCAGGCCTATTGTTAATCCTAAAGTTTTGTGCACTGTGCACTGTGAAAGGCCCCGCCCTCTTTGAACGGAGGGCGGGGCCTTTCACAGTGCACATAGATGGCTTCTTTCGCTCCTCTTTCAAACCATGTTCTCTGTCCTAAATGTGAACACAGGTGTCCTTCACCAAAGGGGTTTGTTTGGTTTCTGGTGTTTTCGTTAGAAAACAAGTGTTCCCACACAGGTCTGCCCAGCTTCCCAAAACCCAGCGAAAGCACATGAAGCACTAAAGATGACCCAAGTGTTGGACCCCTCAGACACCACCTGTATGAGCTATGACATTACAGTCAGTTTTTTATGTGACGAGCCTTTGTTCTTTTATGTGAGATGTTAGCATGCTGTGGATTTGTCTGCTGAAAGAACACATTTCATCTTGTGTGTTTAAAAATCCACTGTGACAGTTTTAAAGTCATTATTATCCACTCTCCTGCCAGCGAGGACACAAACAGAGGTGCAGACAGCAGCAACTACATGTTCATCATGTAACTGGATCAAAGTAGTCGCAGACACATTCCACACAGAGCTGTATATTCACACGATTCCACAATTTTATTTCAAGGCCTGTTTGGAGACATTCTCTTGCTGTTTGCTTTGGACATCATAGTTCTGTTTTCATGGACTGACTGAAAGGCCACGTGCACATAAGAAGAAATTATTTGTAACACAACATTAGTGGAGGTTGTCCTGGGTTTGTTACCAGTGTTTTGTGTGTTTGGCTGCAGTTTCGTTCTCTGTACTATGGTTTTGTTGTCCTACACTTGGTGTTCCTGCTTTCTGTTCTGCTCTCGCGCCTCACTTCTCCTCCACTCATGGTTCCATGCTCCAGGGTCAAGTCTGTGTCTGTCTTGTATTTCCTGTTTTACTTTGACAGTCGGTGTTTTGTGTCAGTGCCCTCAGCTTTGCTCTCTTGCCCGCCTTGTCACATGTGATTAATCGCAGCCATGTTGCTGTGTTCCTGTTCTTGAGTATTTTTAGTGCGTTTCCCTCTTTTCCTTCTCCGGTTGTCCGTTTATCGTCCTGCATGTCATCCCAGGTGTTTTTGTGCCGCCGGTTCCTAGTTTCAGATTTTTTTGTGTTATTTGTTTCTTTCTTTGTATTTCACACCGTTGCGTTTAGCTGTCCCAGTTTACGTCTTTGTTAGTTTATCGTAGTGTTGTTGTGCAGCCCAAATAAAGGCATTTTTGTTAAACCTGCACCTGTCTCTCTGCTGGCTGTATGGCCACATGAAGCTTTCTGAAGCTTTGAAGCTTGATCCTAACACCGGTTCATTGCTCAAAGCGTTTCAGCACAGGCCTCTCTGGTGACCTCTGGTGGCCAACAATATGAAGCGCAGCTTGAATCTGCTTCACTGTGACCTCCCACTCTGTAGAGTGGAGGTCACAATCCTGCCTGATGTCGCGTCACCGTTGTGCGAATTGTTATGTTTATTTGTTTAATAAATAAATCTGATTGATAAACGTTGCTGTTGAAACGTGCACCGTGCTGTGGTCTTTCTTTGCTTGTGACTTCTTGATGTTGGTAAATACAATAGATAAAAAACACATATAATATACACATAATGTACAACACATTATGGAGTATGCTTCTGCTGCGAGGTTCTTATGCAATTAATCACTGGACAGCTGGACAGGTATGTCTATAAATGTGATATTAGGCCAACTTCCTTCTACATATTTTTGGCCTGGGGGTCGAACTGATCGTGAACCGGAAAAGGAAAACACTTTAAAACTTGTAAAGTAAAAGCATGACGCCTTTAAGGTAAGCCTTTTCATTTTTATTTAAGAAAAGAATTTGTTCCACTGTGCGACGGCGGAGTTTCTTTTCTTGGAGATAATTTCTCCTGCCTCAGAGGAAATCCTCTCACATGAGCAGAAGACGCTGGAGCGCAGAAACTCTCCCACAGACTACCAGATAAAAAAGAATAAACACATTGAATTGCTGCACATTTTGCAGAATAACATTTTAAGCTTATTTTAAAAAATAAAATATATATTTTATTTTATTAAATTGTGTTTCTAAAGTTATTTAATGATATTTATATTATGAAAAGCTGATTTTTGTTTTGTTCAGACATTTTCTTCACATATAGACACAAAGACAAGTTTTTCACATAATTAAAGACACACAAAACAAAAGTGAACAACAAAGCTGGCAAGCCCACCTGAACAAAGTCAGCTCAAAATACTGAAAATGCATGACAGAAGCTCCTCGCCGCCTCGCTGGCTCCGTGTCTTCCAGTAGGATGATCAGTGACTCTGTCACCATCAAAACACTCCACAGATCCCAGGAATGATTCACTTCCCACTGAATCCCTGACTGTGCTCTAAATGAAGGATGTCACTGATCACCTGACTCTGGCCAAACGAATCAAGCCTCGACACAGTGCCGGGGCGTCAGCTTCACGCGGGCCATCTCTAGTTATCTGCACTTGGATCCCATTAATCTCTCCGCACGGTCTGATTGCACGACCATGACAGAAGTGATGTAACTGACGCAAACATTTCTTTCCATTTCTGATCTCAAGTTAAAGGAAACATTCAGATTTCACAATATTCTCTCAATGGAAGTTTTGGTTATTGTTAGAGCGAGTTAAGTTTGCTTTACATTTTGAATGCACGGTAGATGATGAGGATGATGTTCGGAATCTGTTAAGAACATGCTCCAGTCCATAAAAAAGCATTCCCCAAGTATGTGGATGGTATCCAGGGCCACTGATCAATGATCATGACAATATTAATGATCAAGGAACTGACCTCACAGCCCATTGTTCATTCAGTGAGCTGGTTTCATCAGGTGACATCTTCAGTCTCAGCTGACTGCATGTTTCCAACCTTATAAACAGCACATTTGCACAATGACTGAAAGCAGCCCACTGAAGGAACAATGGGCTGGGAGGTCAGAAATGTTTCTCCCACTGAAACTGCGTTCTTTTATTTTGAAAGTGTCATTTGACGCTCCGATGGCCCAGATTCGCTTCCGGTGTAAGTAGAAGAAGTACTTTTAGTTGTGCGTCAGCGGAGAGACGGAGGAGCGCGATGTGGCCGCGGGGTTAGTTCAGAGAGATTAAAGGCGATCAGCTGGATTCATGATGAAGATGAAGATGTGTGCGCTGTTTGTGATCCTCGCTCTCGGTAAGATTTCCGCCCTTTGTCACCGCGGAGCTGGGAGCTAACGAGTCTTAAAAAGTGCTTGGGCATCTATATCGCGTGGTACGGTGTTACGGCTGTGGCCATAAGAACACTGTGTGGGCTGTTTGTTCTGTGTCTCTTTACTGTGCTTAAGACTCTCTACAGGTACCTCCCCTAATGAAGAGTAGTGAGCTGATTGGACCATGGAACAGGTGACCACATTCAAAAAGCCGCTCTGACAGCTCCAGAGAGAGAGAGAGAGAGAGTGTGGAACGAGCGAGTAGCCTGACAGCCGTCGCAGTCCTGACCCTGGTTTTCCCAGCCTGCGTTTATCTTGTGTATTTGTGGGAGTGTGAATTGTAAGCTTAGGCACTCGTGGGCTGAAGCGGAAGGGGTGAGCTGCCTTTTCTTTTGGAATCGTTTTCTCCTGTTTTCTTGGTCAGGGAGCGAGGGATAGCTCTGTCATTTGTTTGTTCTTTTTTCTTTCTTAGCCGAAAAGTGTGGGTTTCGTTCGTTCTATGTCAGCTTCCACTTCACCTAGCAATGGAGTGGGAAGTGAAGGCTTTGATGAGAGCTACCGCCCTTTTGTGTCGGAGGGGTTTGTTTCGTTGAATGAAAAAGAGGAGGATCGGGTGCCGATCATGATTCTGCGTGACACTGGGGCCGCGCAGACTCTTATTTTGAAGGGTATTCTACCTTTTTCTGATGACTCTTTTTGTGGTTCGGATGCTCTTGTCTGGGGTGTAAAAATGGATGTACTACGTGTGCCATTGCACAATGTGTTTCTTCAATCGCCGCTCGTTTCGGGTTCGGTACCGGTTGGCGTGCGCGACCAGTTGCCAGTGCCCGGAGTTGCGATGATTCTGGGGAATGATTTGGCTAACGGAAAAGTGTTTTCTACCCCGAGAGTGCCTATCAGCCCATCAGTGACACCTCAACTGTCTTTGGAAATCAACAAAAAGGAGTTGGTTTCGGCACAGCAGAGTGACCCAACTCTTGTGAGTTGTTTTTCCGCGGCCAACTCTAGCGACCAGTACCCTCGTGTTTATAGTGTCGAGGATGACGTGTTGATGCGTACTTGGTATCCGCCTACAGCTGGTGATTTGGGTTGTTCCACACTCTCTCTCTCTCTCTCTCTTTTTTCTTACCGTAACATACGGTAAAAAGGGCGACTTTGTGGTGCATTTGAGTGCACCCCGTAAACCCACATATCTATGGAGATTTCAAAAAGGCGATGTTTTCTTCATTTGCTCTTATTTTGAAAATCAGCCTTCTACCGATGTAGCGGTTAATAAAACGTCACTGCGTCAGTTCCAGGCGGAGACACGAACCTATCCTGGCTTTGCGTCGAGAAACTCATCCTGTGTAGATCAAACCTGCAGTGCTGTGGTGAGGGAGAAGCTGAGAGTAGCTTCTTCCTTTATTTTGAAGCTGTATAAGTCTGTCGGTACTGTTCTTAGAGCAGCGTCCACACTGAGGGGTTAGATGCTGTTTTCAAAATAATAACAAACAATAATAAAGTTATAACGAAGTTAATCCATCTCCTGATGCCACACAGCTTAAATATTTTACTGGAATAAGGATCATATATTTATTAGAAAGCTGAAGTTTACTGACAGTATCTGTACTTGTTGATAATTTTTTAGTTTCTGCTTAATGATTTTATGCTAATATGTTGTTACCTTAACCTGCTACAAGACAATTTCCAGTTAATCAAAGTTGTGAGTGGGACAAACAGCGGTTATGATTATTAGCATTAGTATCAATATTTGTGAGTGTTGTCCATTTACTAGAGATACAGTTGGAAGAGAAGCTTTACTGCTAAACATACGTACATGCGTACGAACGGTACTTAAACGCACCATGAATTCCCCGTTTGCGTCCACACGCGGAGCCGTAAATACGAATGTAAACGCGCAAAGATTTTTAACGCGCCGCTATCGTGACCGCGCTTCTTTTCTCTGATCATATCTGTACACACGTCACCAACGCGCGAGGCTCAGAGCAGATTACATGCACACACTGCTCTCTGTGTAACACACACACACACGCACACACACACACAGCTGCTCTTGGTGATTTACGTTATGTCCTGTGGGCGCCATGTTTGGGCGGAACTCGCAGTGTGAGCCACTGCTGTGGCAGGAAGCTGATGGAGTTGCGCTTCATCAAACATCTGGAGCTGCTGGTGTGTGTGTGTCTGCGCTGCACATCTGTTTGACGTGCTGACCTCAGCAGCTCCTCCCCTCTGTGCAGTTTACTGTGACAGGAGGAGGGTGGAGCTGCAGCTGCCAGCAGGTGTCGGGGCTTCACAGCCTGCAGCACATCAGCTATGCTCCAGATGTTCCAGCAGACAGAACATCTGCAGGTGTAACAGATGTGGGTGCACAGTTTACTAACTGCGTCTACACAGAGACACAAACAGATTCCCATCAGTGCACACGGTTTGTCCCGCACACACACAGGAAGTCTTTATCAAACATGTCGTGATTGTGGCTCAGACGTGTTCAGTCTCTCTGATAAACTCCTGACATCTCCTCCTCTCAGCCCCACGCTCAGCTGCAGGTAACTGTTCACCTGCTCACGCTGTCAGGTTACCATGGAAACCACACTGATTAAACTTGTGTTTGTGTCCTCAGCGTCCCAGCATGCATCAGGGGTGGAGGTGTTTGAGGGGGAGGAGTCTGTCCTGCTGCCCTGTAACATGGTTGTTCCTAAGGATCATGCGATTGTGTGGAAACGCGAAGATCTGTCTTCTCAGATCGTTCACGCCATCGTGGAGGGAAAAGATGATCTTATCAACCAAAACACGCGCTACTCCAACCGAACATCAATGTCCGCCGACACCCTGCAGACCAGAGACCTCAGCCTCACTCTGAGGAAGCCCACGTTCACCGACAGTGGGACCTACGCCTGTGTCACCCGCAAACATGGAGCGGACCAGCAGAGGACTGAAGTCCAGCTGAAGGTCAAAGGTCAGTGCTGCAGGTTCAGGTCAAAGGTCACACTGAATCATATCACACGCATTCAGAAAGATAAAGTTCAGCAACATGAAATATTTCACGTATGTGAACACGTTCAGTTACACAGAAGAGGCTTACGCAGGTTTGTGTTTCCATGGAAACCTTAACGAGTATGTCATCGCTGACATCAGCATCCGCCTGTAACACAAGGTGGATGCTGATGAACAGTCTCTGTGACCTCATTAGTCACAGAGCTTCAGACCCTCACTCCAGCTGTGGATCTGACCCTGATGAGGTCAAAGGTCAGGTCCAGAAAGGATGGAGTCACAGACAGAGGACGTCTGTGCTGCTTCAACCATCAGCAGCACAGACGCTGGTCACTGACTGGTTAAACAGGTCTGTGTGGTTCAGCAGCGCTCAGCTAGAAGGTCAAATGGGAGAACATGATCAGAGGTCAGAGGTCGTACAGGATGATGTTCTGCTTCTTTGTGTTCCTTACAGAACGTCCTGTCTGGCCCAAAGTCCTCTCCGCTGTCCTGGTTCCTGTGGTTCTCCTCGGTGCTGTCGTTGTTTTCCTCCTGTATCGCGTGACACAAAGAGAGAAGCTCATGACAGGTGAGGCTGTGTGTGACTGCAACTAGTCTGTGACCTTTGACCTCCACACGCACCTGTCGGCTCCTGTACGTCCAATCAGCCTGAATGACATCATCAACCAGTAGCTGATTGGCTGTTAGGTGGTGAGGTGGAGGTGATGCGGTAGCCAGGTCCAACCAACAGCAGCGTTAGTATGCATGAGCTACTGTTTCCATGGACACAACCCCTGATGTTTCAAAATAAAAGCACAGTCAGAGTAAAACCAAAGCTGCGTTATTGTTAAATTATTATAAGTTATTTATTGTTATCAGATTACAAACTGAAGTCATTCGTCAGTTTATTACTATTATGATATGAAATTAATGACTGATGACATGATGGTGAGCTGAGGTGTTGCCATGGTAACAGGCTGTTCATGTGATGGTCACGGGTGGAGAAGCAGCTGGTTAAACCTGTTGCCCGTGCTGTGGTTCAGTCTGTCCCTGTGCTCTGCCCACAGTGGGTCAGCTGACACCACTGGAGGTGATGGAGGGGGCGCCGTCTGTCCTGCTGCCCTACACACACACATGCTGCCTGGGTGAGGTCGTCAAAGTGGAGTGGATCTTTGTGACGCATGAAAACAAGAAGGTGTGCGTGTTTGAGAACGGTCAGATCAAACGTGACCAACAGCACACAGATTACAGAGAGCGCGCAGAGATGGAGTCATTCCCACCCAAGGAGACGAAGACCGACCAGCTGAATCGGCCTGAAGTTGACCTCAGCCTGACCCTGAGGAACCCCGTCTGTGCAGATGGAGGAGTTTACCTCTGCATCCTCCACGACAGGGCTGTGAACACCATGAAACTCAAGCTAGTGCCGCTCCTGGTCAAAGGTCAGTGAGAGAGTGAGCTGGCAGCAGCTGCTGATGTCAGCTCCTGCATGAAGTTTCGTACTGAAACCTTTTACTGTGAGAGTGCTGACTGCAGGGATCATCTTTAACATGCTTCTGCACACACGTGTGAGCCCAGAGGCATGCTGGGTAACTGTCATCCAGCAGGGAGAGACCTCTGACCCACCATCACATGACAACATGACCCTCAGTCTGAGGCTTCGTTAGCCTAACTGCTGTGTTTCTCTTCTGCAGAGCCCCTGATGACGACCATTAAAGCTGCAGTCGGGAGACGCAACAAGGCGGCCCAGCGCTTGCCTTCATTTCGTGTGTCTAAAGGGTGAGTCCACGTTTGTGATTCATCTGTTTGATGACACTTTGGCCTGAATAACTGATTCGGCCTCTGTGAGTAAGGGGGGTGCTTCTGTAAGTGAGTAAGGGGGGGGTGCTACTGTAAGTGAGTAAGGGGGGGTGCTACTGTAAGTGAGTAAGGGGGGGGTGCTTCTGTAAGTGAGTAAGGGGGGGTGCTACAGAACAAACACAGTGTATATGTTGGTGGCATTATAGTGTAAATACAGATATGATGTATAAATGAGGTGTGATGTCCATGAGTGTTGGCAGCAGAGTTATCCTCCAATCAGGCTGCAGGGTGGACAGCCTGAGGGTAAAAGCTTCTGTTGAGTCTGTTTGTCTTCGTCCTGATGGACCTGCAGTGTTTATCAGAGGGAAGGGGGGGCGGGGTCTCTGAGGGGGGTCAGTGAGGTGCCGATTGGCCGCTCTGCTGCCCTCACCACCCGCTGCAGCTTCCTCTTGTCCTCCACGGTGCAGCAGTTGAAGCAGAGTGTGCAGCAGGAGGTCAGAAGGCTCTTCATGGTGGAGCTCTGGGGTAACTGGGCCTGACGCCGTTTCCTGAGGAAGTGCAGCCTTTGTTGTGCTTTCCCTACCTGGTGGGAGATGTTTGTGGACCAGGTGAGGTCGGCCGAGATGTGGACTCCGAGGAACTTGAAGCTCTCCACCCTTTCTACCTCCTCCATCAATGTAGAGGGTGGAGTGCTCAGATCCTTTGTTCTGCTGAAGTGCATTATCATGTCCTTGGTCTCGGCTGTGTTCAGATGCAGGTTGTTGTCGTCACACCATCGCTTCAGATGCTGAATCATTGCTGTTGTCCATCAGTCCTGTGATGGTGGTGTCATCAGCACATTTATAATGGTGTTACTGGTGTGGACTGGAGAACAATCTCCTGAGTCCCAAGTTGCTGAGTTTATTAACTGTACTGAAGGCTGAGCTGAAGTCAGCAAACAGTTGTGCAGGTGTGTGAGGATTACGTTGGCGTTTGTGTGACATGATCTAAGTCTGCCAGTATGAGGCTCAAAACATGTGGTGATTATGTTGTTAGAGCAACTGGACGATTCAAGCAGCTCCCTGTGTTCTTCTGGGCACTGCGACGATGGCGGCTGACTTAAAGCAGGACGTCCTACAGACTGCAGCATGACTGTGCCGCACACATCACACCATGGACACACCTTACCGCCGGCTTCCCGTGGCTACAGGTGGCCTCTTCATGCTGAACCTTACACTAGCTTCTCTAAACACATATACATAAAGTAGGGAGGGACCGAGCCGGTGCTACGTATCAGTATCGGTCCAATCCTGACCTAAATCACTGGATCACATATTGGGGGAAAAAACGTAACAGGATCCATTAAATATAGTGACCTTTGCATGTCGGAGCAGTGTGCGTCACGTGATGGAGCGGCTGTTGTGTGCGAGACCTGTCGGTGGTCTGGAGTTCGCAGCATCTGGAGCCTCGCTATGTGCTGCCAAACCAGGTGTTGTGCCGAGGTAGGCGTCCCCGACAAACTGCGTCGTGAGCGTTCACTAGGCATGGAGTGCGGATCCAGTTTGCTCCGCCTCCATTACAGACAGCTAGACGTGGACCTTGTGATGCTTTAGTTTGAAAAGAAAGAGTTTAGACAGTTTGTAACTCGCAGTGATGCCACAGTGTTCCTTTGAAAGCTGAAGCAGCTCATGACGTCAGACTTAACGACCAGATAGGAACTGACTCACTGCTGCCTCTGCTGGACACCAGAGGACCTGCAGGTGCAGTTTGGACTCAGAGTCCAGAGCTCAGTCTGTGTCTGTCTGTCCACAGAAAGAAGAACGTTGCAGAATCTCATCCACTGAACAGTCAGCCAGTCTGATGCGATGAAGCTGGAGATGATGAAGAGGAGGCTGCCGTCAGCTCGTCCTTCTCCATGGATGTGAAACAGGAAGCTCAGTGTAACAGCTGAAGCTGTCTCTCATGTATGAACTAACGATGGAGCGTTGTCCTCTCAGTTTCTTCTTCTTCTGTCTGCTGCAGACTCTGCATTGATCACATGATCCACCCGCTGTTTTACTTTTACCTGTGTCTGCATGTTAGTGGATCAGCATCATGCATGTTCATGCGGCCCTCTGTGATCTTCACACTGAGCATCATCATCATCCCACTGTCAGAGAGGACCAATCAGAGCTCAGCTCCTGGCTGTGTCTGCAGACTGACCTCAGATCAGCACAAAGCTGTGTAACACATCCTCAGAGGTCAGGTGGATCTGCTCAGTGTGACGCTCTCTGTCAATGGAAAATTGTACTTAGTAGTCAGTATAATCTTTTAGTGATATAAGTTTGCATATGGTAGAATACTGCATGTAATCATTTGTGTGTAGAAGTATTAGTTGGTGGGATATTGAAGGAATGTCTCATCCTAGGAGGTCTGTAACATTCCAGGGTGTTCACCCCACATCCTGGGAGCATGAGAGAGGTCGTACCTGCTCTTATTGTTTTACGGTAGGATTAACGTAGCTATGTCAGTTCTAGTCTAAGTGCCTTTTGGTTTGATGAACTGCTGGACTTTGAGACCAGCAGGTTTAGGGAAGATTTTATGGGGTCACACTCTGACCCCACACACACACACACACACACATACACGTTTTTCCAGTCACGTGGGGACCTCCATGTAGGAGATTACGCGTGGGGACACATTTCTAAATGTAATAGAGGTATTATTAAGGCATAATTTGAACTCTTAATTTTTTTAGGGATCAAACATCTATTTTGGTAACGCAATTTGTTAAATTTAAAAAATCCAATTTTTGTCAGGTTTTTCTACCTGGTGGGGACACAGCTTTTATGTCTTTTCACAAACCACCACCAGGTGACACTGTTGCATGTTTACAGTTAGAGGGTGTATTTATAGGAATTTACAACCCAGAGTAATCAAAGCTGGTATAATGAAAAAGCTTTCAAGTGCTGGTTGGATTTCAGAGAATGGTTTCTGCTACAATTTTCATTTATTGAGTTTTATATTGTTTTTGTTATTTTGTCATTACCCCTTGTATTTGTTCACTGGACAATTTGTGCACTGGCCTCTGCTTTCAATAAAAAAAATGTTTCAACTGAAGAGCATAGCTTCCCAACTTATCTTTTATATATACAGTATAAAAAAAAGAACTCTCCCTGCTCAAAGTTAACCTGAACAGCAAAGAAAACAATCTTTTCAATACTAATGTATCATTGCTGTCATGGCTGTGTGTAGACGGGCAGGAAATGGTGGACCCAAAATGCAGACTCGCGGAGACGAAAGTGAGCTGAAAAAGCAGCTTTATTGCTGGACACAAACTAACTTAACCTGAGAATACAAACTGAGGAAACACGGGCAGAAACACAGCAAGGTGAGGGTACGACGCGACACGGAACTGAGGGAGACGCCGACATAAATACACAGGGGAATACCAAGGAGCGTCAGAACACACGAGGAACACAGCTGATACAAATCACAAAGACGAGGGCAAAGCAAAACACATCCACATGAGGCACAGAACTTCAAAGTAAATAATAACAAAGAACACTGGGTCCCCGACCCAGCACTGTAACAATTGCCTGGTTGAAATGAACAATCTTTTTTTTCTCTAAACATGAGAAAACTTTAACGGTAACTGAAGCTGTTTATGTTCCATTTGTTTGACATTAGCTTCTTACCTTCTTTTCACTGACTCTCGCTTTAAAGCATCAATTCGGTTTTTCACGTAAAACTTAACTCCCTCCCAACGTCTCTCTTTCAATGCTAATGGTGAAGTCTCAATACAATTGAGACACTCTGCCTTCCCAGGAACCTTTCCAGAGCTGATGTACTCCATTAGAGTCTTCTCCACAGCCTTTATTTCTGCTTCAGTCCACTTCCTTCTTGTGGTTTGTGATGCCCCTGAATAAAGTAGACAGTAACCGTGTTATTCAAAAAGAAGAACAAGTTGGTGTGTAATCACACGACTCCCCTTATGACCAGATGTGATACTTTGAGTATGTCGACAAGTATATCAAAAGCTATAGGTACATTTGGACTATACTTTGTACTTGTTGGTATTCCTCAAGTATAAGTACAAGAAAAGCCCATAATGCATTGTTTACAGTTAAATCGCTGCAAACTATGAAAGAATTAATTGATTGATTGTCAAACATTAGTATTTATGTATGTATTATTACCATTATGCATTTATTTATATATACATGTCTTTTATCAATTAAAAGTACTGACTGTTGGTTGAGGTGTATATTTTAATCTATAATGCATTCAACAGAAAGAGTACTGTGTGGGGGAGCTGAGCTCTGCCTTTAGCCAAAAAGAACACAAGAGAGGCTGCTGCACAAACACCACAACTGTATTTTCAGATACACTGATCTCGCTCACTGCTCTTTTGAAGTGCTAATAAAGTTCATTACAACTCAAGTTGTAATAAACTATGGCCTTAAACTTTCCAGGCTACACAGGACACAGTTTGTGTGGCAGACAATCTCAGTGTTATAGGTCTGGTTACTCTTGCAGTCTTACTATACTTTGAAGATTTCCCTGACAGGACATGTTAGCTAAGCTAATAGACTCCAGCAGTGCACTACCAATAAACCTAGCAGGCTCTCTAATCACCTGTGACCTGCTGAATGCTAAATGCCTAATGTCAAACCTGCTTTAAGCCGCTGTCTATGTTACTGGATAAAATAGCGGCAGCTTTTCCAGTAGGATGCAGACCGTCCGCTTTCAGCAGGTCAGGGCGGCCCCAGAAAAAAGCCCAGTTATCCACAAACTGAAATCCCAGCTTCCTTCAATTCCTGGTCAGCCAGCGGTTCAGTGACATAATTCTGCTATACATCTCATTACAAGGGACCAGAGATATTAAAGTTCTTTGGATATCTAAAGTAAACAAATTTTTTTAACTACTTACATTTTTTAAAGGAGGTGATAAAAGCTTCACCTCTGACATTACCTCTGTTAAATTATAATATTATTTTATGCCATGTTATACCCCTAAGCAGCAGATGACGCAGCAGGTGACGCAGATGTGTTTGTGTCTTGTGCATCAAGTGAAGAGGATTCTTTAGCATTTGAATTTGAGGAATTGCATTGAGTTCGAGTACACCTTCTCTTCAGTTGTCGGACATCTTCCTGAGAGTTACCTGAAGTAGTTTTCCGTGCTTTTTTCTTCTTTCTTTTGTGTTGTATGAGACTTTCTGCAGAACTGTCACTTTCTTCAGCAGTTTGAGGACCATATTCTTCCTCACTGATGTCAGTACTTGATATAGATGGACATCCAAGCATTTGTCTGGTAAACTAAAAAGATAAAAGAAAGAAAGAAAGAAAATGGTTAAATTTTTCCACTCACACAAGCATTTAAAGACTAAAGGTAGTACATTAGTAGTTGTAACAGCTGTACTGTATTGACAGTTGTATTAATACCATTTACGGTACCACACATGTCACCACTTAATTTGAACTAGTCATATTAAGTAATCTTTCCTCTGCTGCATCACATTTGCCAAACAACCCTGGGTGGCTTTGTCTGGATATGCTGTCATTACCCAAAGACTGTCAATACAGCTGTGATGTCACACTCATTAACAGTCACTTAGGTTAGTTTTAAACATCTGGGACAATGTAATCTCTAAGCTAACACTGTTTCTAGGAAATTTCTGAACTTCATTTTCTTTTTGTATATATATACACTAATGTTTATAGAAATTGATTTTCTTTATTTAAATATATGATATAATTTTTACCTGGATCAATTACCTTTGAAGAACATTTTTTATGTTTTTAAGGTAGAATAGTATCTACTCAAGTATCAACTGTGTTCCAGGTAAACTGAAGATTTTAGTAATGCATTGAATTTTAGGATTGTCAGGGGATGAGACTGACAAATGCTTAATTAATAGGCGACAAAAGCATGACAGTCATTTGTTTTGCAGTGTTAGTCAGAGACTGGCTGCTCTCGTATGTGTTTAGAACGATGCCACCTCATCCCACAGTCCAGCCAATGATGCGATTCGTATATACGCAGCCAATCAACGTGGTTGATGACAGCGTCCTTATGTGGCAACACTGGTGTTTTAGCAAAGCGGCTGATGTGGAGTGAAGCCCCTCTGTGGGTCTTCCTTGGTCTCTTGTGTTCTGGGGGCCTCTGGATGTCTGGAGTTTTGATCTCCTCCATACCTGCTTGATACCATAGAGGACGGGGCTATGGCTCCCCCACACTCCCTAGCAGATCATTACATGGAGAAACCTTTGGAATGCAAGCATGCTGATCCACACAGGTATGCACACAGGTGTACACATGGGTATTCACAGACGCGGACTACAGCTTTCTTGGCTGCTGCCTCAAAGCACATTGTGCGCTGTCTATCTTGCGTGCTGCACAATATCGTTTATTATTTAGTAACTATTGATATCTATGACTAGCTAGTTTATTGTGATGGTGCTTTTTTTTTCTATTATTATGTTGCTCTTTGTTGTTTGCTGTCTCCTCTGTTTTTTTTTCTCCATACAGGTGATCCAGGAGTTTTGTTTTGTTTTTGTTTTCTTCCCCCCCTTCTCACCGTCTCTTCTCCCCTTTGGTTTTCTTTCTCTCCCTCTCTTTCTTTCATTCTTTCCCCCTGTCCTATCCCACAGTCATGTCTGTCCCGTTTGCAACTGAAAATAAAATAAATTCATAATTATAATAAAGGTCAATCAAATGGACCAATATGGCAAGGCCATGATGATCCACTTGGTAAAATAAATCCGCTTGGCATCTTTCTTGGCCTTAAGACAACAATTCTGATGGTAAAGATCCAAACGGGACAAAAAAAAAGAACGAAAACAGAAACAGGTCTGGTGTTTCTTTCATGTCAGCTGATGTTGTTCCAGCTGTGACGCTGAAAGCTGAGCTCCTGTCTCATTATGAGCGACAGCTTCATGTTTCATGGTTAAAGTAAAAGGATGAAGTCTGTCCCTGAGCCTGTGCGGACTGGATTTGTTCAATGTTAAAGTCATGATGCTGGATTTCACGGTGACGTCACCAAACCGTACCGTGAGGTGAGGTAAATCTTTGTGTAGGTCAAATGATAAATTCATGTCCTGTTCCAAATACATTGAAAATTGTATAGGATGCACAGCAGCAGTGACGCATGTAGCTCTGGGGACCATGTCTCGCAGAATGGGGACACTGTTAAATGTGCTCATCTTAGAAAAATTGAGTATCCCAAAGTCCCCCAGATCCAATAAGTAAAGTTATTAAGAAAGCCATTGTCCAAAACACACAATGATTGTTGATGCTGAATTAAATAGGCTGCACAAACCTAGGATGGCATGTAAGGCTCCAGCCAGAAGCTCAGGTCCTGGTGGCTTGCTAGCAGAGGGCTTCTGCTAGCACAGTGGCCAATGAGGTGTAGAGGGCTTCAATCAACAGCACGGCGCCCGATGTAATGCACCTGAGCTTTTTCTAGCAGCACAGGCCTTGGTGTGGTGCTGATGTCTTCCACTAGCAACACAGATAAAGTTGGTTCAGCCAGCAGCACAGGCCCCGCCCGGTGCAGTGAGATGGCTTCAGCAAACAGCACAGGCGCTGCTGAGGTTCAGTTGGTTTATGCTAGCAGCACAGGCCCTGGTGTGGTGCAGACAACTTCTGGTAGAAGCAGAGGTCCCAATAAATAGACCACTTTCCAAGAATTTAGAGAATGCTTTAAAATACTCTTAAAAAAGCTACTTGGAAAAAACTGAAATCCATTTAAAATAGTAAAAAACAAAAAATACCCCAAAAATTCAAAGCAGAAATTCATCAAGGAGACATGCTGCTGCCATCTTGTCTACATCATTCTACAGGTTAAGGACATCAGAATGACATTCAGACCAGATAGGTGTGTCTGAATGGCTGCAAAGAGAGATTATTGCATCATTCAGACACATTTGGTTTTATTAAAAATGGCAAGTCCTTTTGAATACAGAAAGAACTAGTCAAAAGGTGCTGCCATGCAGCTACAGTGTGTATATATATGGAGAAAACAGTGAAGATATGATTCACAGGACTCTGGAAGAACTTTAAGACTGGGAGGTTTTAAGGTTCTGAGTGTACAGATCAACAGATCCAGCTGCATGATGGGAAATGCTCTCTGCAGTACTGATGGACCTCTCCATGACCCCTGTGACCATCCAGGCTTTTCTCCCTCTGTCTGTCAGTGTTTTTAAACCAGTTAACTGTGTGAGTTTCACACTGCAGGAAAACAGATCAAACCAGTTCGTTGAAAGAACTCAACATTCTGGTTTTAGAGGTGGAGCCTGCTGTGCTTGACAGGAAGTTCTGAGACTTATTGTGTCAGTGTTTGCCTGTGAGGTGATCCAGCTCAGGTGAGGTGAAGTCTTCAGCTCCACTCTGTGAACTCTTGGATCTGTGAGGAGAACCAGGACTCAGCGTCACTGCTGTAAGTCTCTCTGATCATTCAGCTTTCAATTGTCTAGGAAAGTGTTTCTGTTCAACAGGCAGCAAACATTTTCTCCTTGTTACTGCTCACTGACATCTCAGACTGCTCACGCTTTATCAGAACCACTGCAGCTGTCAGGCATCAAACGGGTTCTAACAGTTTTCATTTTTCCTTTACTTTGTGAGAGACAAGGAGAATATTAAACTTGTCTTTACTTATGCTCATCTAGCTGAGCTCCTCCCTCTGCTCACACTGACCTCTAGTGGTTATGTGAATATTAAAGAGTAGTGCTGGGACATGTAAAGTTGTAACAGGTGTGGATCTCTCTGCATAGGTTTGTAGCAGAGCTTCATAAGGTCAGCGCTGGATATTCACAGTTACACAGAAACATGAATGTCTGATATTAAATGTCCTGTTATTGCTCTCACACAGTGACCTCTGGGCTTTGGCTGATGATGTCATGTGTATAAAACATATATGTTTACATGATGATCCACATGTTTATGATGCAGTTAAAGCAGATCTTTTGTATTTTAACCCTACTTTCATTAATATTAATTTATTGTACCTATTGCTGCAGCTGTTAGTCAAAAACACTTTATAATACATGTTACTTTAATATAAGTAGTACACGGGGGGCCATTTATATGGATACACCATAATAACATGGGAATGGTTGGTGATATTAAAGTCCTGTTTGTGGCACATTAGTATATGTGAGTAAAGTTACTTTGAAACCAAGCACACCATTGTTTTTCTTGTGACATTACCAATAAGTTTGATGTGTCACATGACCCTCTCCCTAATGAGAAAACAAAACGTTTTATCCAAGATGGCCGACTTCTAAATGGCCACCATGGTCACCACCCACCTTGAGGAGTTTGTCCCCTCACATATACTAATGTGCCACAAACAGGACTTTAATATCACCAACCATTCCCATGTTGTTACGGTGTATCCATATAAATGGCCCACCCTGTAGTTGGCATTGGATTACAAGATACGATGGGATGTTTTAATTTGATCTGTGTCACTTTATCTTGATGGTAATGTTTTTAGTAATTTTTACCTGATAGTAAATGTAAATTAAATTTGAATCAAGCTGCTACTATTGTTATTATTATTGTTATTTGTGTGTAATTATTTATAGTTCTGATTTGAATTATATTAATGCATTTTTTTGTTTTTGATCTTCTTGTTTTCTGCCTTCCCCATTGTTTCACTTACTTTCAGTTGATGTTTGTATGAGTTACTTGCTGTTGCTTAGGTACTAACCTTTGTTAAACTGTTAGGCTTCTTCCTGTGAGTGTTTCTGCCTGCTGTCTGTTTGTTGTGCCTTTTTTTTTATTGCCTTGTTTGGACATTCTGTTAATCGAGGTGTGTTTTTCTTTAAGATGTCTGCATTTGGGTTAAGATTTTCAGTTTTATTTACCAATCTTTGACTCTGTCCTCAGCACATACCGCTTACTCTGTATTATTTAGAGTATGACTTATGACATGTTTGAATGGCTTGAAGCTTTTGTTTTGATGAAGCACATTCAGCGGCTTGGAAAAGTTTTCGGCCCCTTTGAACTTTCCCACATTTTGTCACATTACAGCCACTAACCTAATTGAATTCTATTGGAATTCCAGGTGAAAGACCAACACAAAGTGGTGCACACGTGAGAAGTGGAACGGAAATCATGCATGATTCTCCAAAATTTGAATCTGTTAATCTGGACGTAGCGTTTTGTGGGAGAAACATTTCGTCACTCATCCAGGTGACTTCAGTCTCAGCTGACTGCAGGTTTCCCCAAATCTTATAAACAGTACATTTGCATAATGACTGAAACCAACCCACTGAAGGAACAATGGGCTCGGATCAGACATGATTCCAAGCATTTTTTTTTTACAAATAAATAGCTGAAAAGTGGGGTATGCGTAATTATTCAGCCCCTTTGGTCTGAGTGCAGTCAGTTGCCCATAGACGTTGCCAGATGAGTGCTAATGACTAAATAGAGAGCACCTGTGTGTAATCTAATGTCAGTACAGTACAGGTCAGGGATAAAGTTATTGAGACATTTAAAGCAGGCTTAGGCTACAAAAACATTTCCCAAGCCTTGAACATCCCACGCAGCACTGTTCAAGCCATCATTCAGAAATGGAAGGAGTATGGCACAACTGTAAACCTACCAAGACAAGGCCGTCCTCCTAAACTCACAGACTGAACAAGGAGAGCGCTGATCAGAAATGCAGCCAAGAGGCCCATGGTGACTCTGGACGAGCTGCAGAGATCTACAGCTCAGGTGGGGGAATCTGTCCATAGGACAACTATTAGTCGTGCACTGCACAAAGTTGGCACTTGAAAGTCCAGTTGGAAGAGCGAGGTGAGTAGCTTGAAGAAATCGATATCGATTCATTAAATCCTGAATCGACTTTTAAATATAACTGTGTTTTGCTAGAAATGCCAGATTCTCAGATTAAAGCTCACAAAACCATTTCAACAACAACCAAACAGCAGATGAGAGCAGGTACACGGACTCCACACAAAGACGTAAACACAGACCGACGCATCAGAATCAGCTTTGTCTTTCTCGGCTTTCTCACCCGACGGCCCGCAGACGGACACGCTGTCGGAGCTCAGCGATCCTGATGCGTCCGGTCCGCGCTGTGTTCACGTCTTTTTGCGCTGATTCTGAGCTGCAGGTTTTGTCTCTCCAACCAAAATCCACCGAGCCAGCAGCAAAAGAAGCAGCAAACTGCGCTTCACATTTGATCAATGTCGTCATGAATTCCCTCTGACTTTTGCTGTTTTGCTTCCACCACGATAAAAATCACACTTCATGCACAGCTCTCTGTGTGTACTTCAGGAACAGTTTCAAATCTCTGTTTTCTGCATCATTCATTGGCTTATTACCCACCAGTCTACCGTTGTTTACAGCGCTGTCTTTTTCTTTTTTCACTTAAATGACCTCGGACAAGAAAGCCTCATTTCTGCTGTTCAATACTGAAGAAATTTAAACTTCTTAAAATTATGCAAAATTACAGATTATTGCAGAATATTTTAAGGTTATCTGCTATAAAAAGCCAGACCAGGAAAATCTCCTTCATGTTTTTCTGTTTTATTCTCAGTTACTTTCACACAAAGGCATCTGCTGTGATGTTCACAATTCTGATGAAGTCAGTACTGATAAATGATCAGAGTTATAATATTTCTGACTGTCTGAGGCTAAGTTGAATCGAATCAGGACTTTGAAAACCGGAATCGAAAGGATTATAGAAATCAGTGATGATACGCAGCCCTAGTGAGCAGCCTCGGCACGACAGAGTGGATGTAGCTGTAATAGGAAAAGAACTATTGCTAACTTTTCTGTTAAGTTAAGGCCTGATCCTTCTGAAATTCATAGCCGGTGCTCTGATACAGTGCCATCAATCTTTGAATGCTGCGATAAATGCGCTGCCCAAGTGTCCCCTCTCCCCACTGCCTTTCAGCAGCATGCAGCAGCAAACAGGTCGTCAGAGGAGCCGATGTGATGATTAAGTTGAACATTTTCTACAATATTGACAAAGCACTTTAAGCACAAGTTTGTTAGTTAATCATTTAGAAATGAATATTGTCTGTATGGACTGCAACTCCCCCCCCCCCCAAAAAGTGCACATGTAAAACTGTGGTGTTAAGTAATGCGGTTGAAAAATTTGAGTGCTTTTTAACTTTTTAAAGTTAGGCGTACCAGTGCGCCCATGGCAAAAAGTTAGTCTAGAGCCCTGCCTTTATGGAAGAGTGGCAAGAAGAAAGCCATTGTTAACAGAAAACCATAAGAAGTCCCGTTTGCAGTTTGCCACAAGCCATGTGGGGACACAGCAAACATGTGGAAGAAGCTGCTCTGCTCAGATGAGACCAACATGGAACCTTTTGGCCAAAATGCAAAACGCTTTGTGTGGCAGAAAACACTGCACATCACTCTGAACACACCATCCCCACTGTCAGATATGGTGGTGGCAGCATCATGCTCTGGGGGGGCTTCTCTTCAGCAGGGACAGGGAAGCTGGTCAGAGTTGAGACTTGAGACTGGGGCGGAGCTTCACCTTCCAGCAGGACAACGACCCTGAACATAAAGCCAGGGCAACGATGGGATGGTTTAAAACAAAACATATCCATGTGTTAGAACGGCCCAGTCAAAGTCCAGATCTAAATCCAATCCAGAATCTGTGGCAAGATCTGAAAACTGCTGTTCACAAACGCTGCCCATCTAATCTGACTGAGCTGGAGCTGTTTCAAAGAAGAATGGGCAAAGATTTCAGTCTGTAGATGTGCAAAGCTGGTAGAGACAGACCCTCAAAGACTGGCAGCTGGAACTGCAGCAAAAGCTGGTTCTACACAGTATTGACTCAGGGGGCTGAATAATTACGCACACCCCACTTTGCAGTTATTTATTTGTAACAAATGTTTGGAATCATGTCTGATTTTCATTCCACTTCTCACGTGTGCACCACTTTGTGTTGGTCTTTCACGTGGAATTCCACTAAAACTGATTCATGTTTGTGTAATGTGACAAAATGTGGGAAAGTTCAAGGGGGCCGAATACTTTTGCATCCACTGTAGTTAGGGCTGGAATATATTTCATGTGATATGAAATGAATTGCTATCTGTTTGTTAAGAATCTGCTTGTTTTTTGTTGTGGTGTTGGATTGAGTGACACACAGGATTAATAAAGCTAAGGCTTATGCTAATGGGGATTCTGATTAAACAAACACACTGGCTTCTTAAACTTTAAAACTCTCTGACTCTGATCTTTCCAGTTTCTTCAGATTTGTACTCTTGTGTTGTTACAGAGCAAAGATGAAGGAAGGTCTGCAGACCGAGCTTCTGGAAACACTTGGGAATTTGAGCGATAAGGAACTGAAGCTCTTTAAGTGGTATCTACAGAAATCTGAGGCACTGGATGGTTTACCAGCCATCCCAAAGAGTGATCTTCAGACAGCTGATAAACTGGAAATAGTGAATTTGATGATCAATAAATACAAACCTGAAAATGCTTTGGGAGTCGCACAAAAGATTTTGGACAAAGTCAAGACTCGTACAAGTCAGTCAAAGAAATAACATGAAACACTTGGTGTGGTGTACAGATAACATGAGAAATGATTTTCATGAAGTATATTTATAAACTGAATCTCTATTCTATTCTTTTTACACCTTGCTGTTGTGTCTCTATAAAATTTAGCATATCTTGTATCACACACACACACACACACACACACACACACACACACACACACACACACACACACACAGATAAATAAAAATCATGCATGAATCATGAAAAATGAAAACACTTACAAAGACCTGTTCATGATTTCTAATTTCCTCCAACAGATAAACCTTCACACGCTGTGGAGAAACAAGAAAAACCAGTCCATACAGTTTCATCAGAAGGTAAGAGTTTAACAGTCTGAAGTAATGTCACTAAAAGCATTTGATTAATTTCTTCTTATGCTGTTTTTATAGTTTTATTGTTTTACATTGTTTTATTTACTGTTATATTGTTTTTATATTCCCATTTTCTGTGTTGTAAAGCACTTTGTGATTTTTATCTGTGAAAAGCGCTATATAAATAAATTTTACTTATTTACTTACTTACTAAGGTCTCAACACATGAAAGTGACCAATCAGAGCTCTTGTTTCAATCTGGTATTTCTCTGGCTGCTGTAGTATTAGGCTACGTTCACACTGCATGTGAAAGCGCATCAAATCCGATTTTTTTTTTTACCCTATGCGACCCATATCCGATCATGGTGTGACAGTGTGAACGGCACAAATCCAATATCAAATCCAATCTGGGTCACTTTTGTATGTGGTACTGAATCGGATATGTACACAATGTTTTAGAAAGCGACTGCTGTTTGAACTGTCATGTCACATTAAATGTGTCTTTTACGTCACTGACACAAGACAGACGCTAATTATCAGCGCCCGAGAAGACATCGTGAACGCTTCCTGGCCCTCCAGTGTAGATGTTAGTGAAACTGTTGGGAAGACAACGTTGGAGAAACGTGAACATTTTCTTTGTACTGCATAATCTGCAGATTCTGACAGAAATCTGCAGCTATCCTTTGAAGCAGCGCTCCTCTAAAACAGCAATAAGGATCATTATTAGGTTATTTACATTATTATGTAAATAACAAAATAACTTAAAGCAAAAACTGGGAAACGTAAAGTCCGAAGTCTTTATATTAAGGGCCATCAGTCAAACAACACTGTTTGCTCTGGGTCTAAACAGAGCGCGTTGTGTGTGACGTCTTCTTTTGCGCATGCAGCCGCTTTGAGCGTTCACACTAGAGCGCGTTTGCTGTCGCATTTTATTTGTAGTGTGAACAAGCAGACAAAAAAATCGGATTTGATCAAAAAATCCAAATTGAGCACTAAGACCTGCAGAGTGAACGTAGCCTTAGTGTAGGCAGTTACACAGTCGATTTAAATGTGAAGCAAACCCCTAAAATTTAACATAGGCAGTTTACAGAAAATCTGCTTAAGATTTAAACACGAAAACACATCAAAATCAACCTTTCTGCTTCAGTAATGAATTGTGCAAAATAATATTTATTAATAAATTAATTTACTAATGATTTTTTTTATTATTTTATTCATTCAGACAGTAGTAGAGTAATTCATTATATGATCATTCAATGTAAAATTAAAAAAGAATAATTATAAAGCAACTATTTATCCATCCATATTATCAATTATTTATCCATCAATGACTACTTCAAATCAAAAATTGATTTTAAAAGAAATATCATTTCGAAAGTCACTTTTAAAATCCACAATAAATTCTCTGCTCCCCCTTCCGGGCAGTCTATCCTTCAAGCTCGGGTCCTCTACCAGAGTCCTGGGAGCTTGAGGGTCCTGCACAGCATCTTAGCTGTTCCTTGGACTGTGCTCTTCTGGACAGATTTTTTCAAATTAATTCAATTTTATTTATATAGCACCAAATGTATTATAGATACTGTTACGACCCGTCTAGGGCCAGGCCATAACATGAGCGAGGCACTCGCTTCCCCCCCAAGACCCAAGCAGCCACGAGAAACAAATCCGTTAGATATGAGGTGATTTATTTACAATGTGAATAAAGAGAACCAAAACGGGAGTGTCAACACTTCAGGGTGAGCCAAGGCCAAAACAATAAACAAAACAAACCTACACAGATCCCGCACCCCTGACCTTACCAAAACAAAGTCAAAAATAAAGACAGAGTCTGACCTCCTTAACTAACTCAAAACAGGAGAAAATGGGTGATCAAAAGAAACGGCAGCTCACCCCTACCCACTCCACTTCCACAACTTTCAAACGTACTGCAGCCAGCGGCTACCACAGGACTACTGCTGGGTCATGAGGAGAAACGCGAGGACCTCCCTCGCTGTAGCACTCAAGCCTCCTTTTAATGGGCGGGTCCTCCAGCTGGATCCAATCACGCCGGGGCAGTATATCCTGGCACAGCTAAATTAACATAGAAAAAACACAACACCTGCACAAACAAACACATGGACATACAAGTTCGTAACAACACAGAGAAAAACCCAACAATCAACGATCTCCAAGTTGTTCCTGGGATCTGCTGGAGCCACTCACCTAGCTCGGGAGTCACTGCACCTAGTGCTCCGATTACCACGGGGACCACCGTTACCTTCACCCTCCACATCCTCTCGAGCTCTTCTCTGAGCCCTTGGTATTTCTCCAGCTTCTCGTGTTCCTTCTTCCTGATATTGCTGTCATTGGGAACCGCTACATCGATCACTACGCCCGTCTTCTTCTGTTTGTCTACCACCACTATGTCCGGTTGGTTAGCCACCACCATTTTGTCCGTCTGTATCTGGAAGTCCCACAGGATCTTAGCTCGGTCATTCTCCACCACCCTTGGGGGCATCTCCCATTTTGACCTCGGGACTTCCAGGTTATACTCGGCACAGATGTTCCTGTACACTATGCCGGCCACTTGGTTATGGCGTTCCATGTATGCCCTGCCTGCTAGCATCTTGCACCCTGCTGTTATGTGCTGGATTGTCTCTGGGGCATCTTTACACAGCCTGCACCTGGGGTCTTGCCTGGCAACCTTCCGATTATAAGGCGAACGGCCAACTCTTGAGCCACGATCGCCCCAAAAGAATATCATCTGCATTCAATGCTATTTTATGGATTGTTCCACCCATTGTTATATCATGCACATCTTGATCCTGCTGAATGGTAGTTCAAGTGTTAGTGCAAAAAAGGAGGAGGGGCAGAGGAAAGTCTTGCCTCGTACCTCTTTGCAGTGGGAAGGCTGGTGATTGTACAACATGTGTAATAAGACAAGCTTCTGGGAGATCATAAATAGTTTTTATCCATCCAATAAAGTCCTAAGCCAAATCTTACTAATATGTAAAAAAGTATGTCCACTCGATTCTGTCACATGCCTTTTCGACATCTAAAGATTTGACATAGGCTTTATAATTTGTCTGATTTGAATGTTGTGTAGTATTTAACAATCGCCTGATATTTGTAGATGAAAATTGGTTTTAAATGAAACCTGTTTGATCAGGGTTTATAGGGTAAGGGCAGAATGCCCTCCAGTCTCGTCACTAATAGCTTAGAGCAGTGGTTTTCAAACTTTTTATGCTAGGCCCCTTTGTTTTACACCAAAATAAACCACCACCTACCCCCTCCCCGCGCCTTCAGGCACAAACACATCCTCCAGCCACTCACATCCATATTTTGTTTTTAAACGCAACTCCATTGCAGTTTATTTCACACCTCAAACATTTAGTAGACAGACAAACAAACAAATAAAAGTAAACTGCAATAAATTACAGATAGCAAAAAAATAAACTACAAACTCTTTTACGCTACGTCCACACTTACACGGGTATTTTTGAAAATTGAGCTTTTTCCATGCGTTTGGACCTTTCGTCCACATGTAAATGGGGTTTCGAATAACCAAAAAAAGAGATTTTTGAAAACTCCTGTCAGGTTGGAGATTTTTGAAAACTCAGTTTTTGCGTTTAAGTGTGGATGAGGAATACAGAGTTCGTCACCCAACATTAAAAGTATGTGCCTTTTTTCACGTCACGTTATTGTTTACATGAGATGAATTTCTACAATGGCGGATAAAGACAAAATACTGTTAATCTGATTATCTTCAGGTTTTACATGCTTACATACACACACGCAGTTACTGTCACTCCATTAAGAAAGGTAGCGGTGTCATGGTGCAATTATTTTACATGTAGTTGTTTTTTTTCCTGTGTAATAATATTCAGCACTGCTGTGGTGGACCACTAAAGGGCTCCACTCACACCCAGTGTATAGGAAGTGTGTTCCTGTGTTTTGTGGCGCGATATGCCCAGTTGATGTTGGAGACTAATAAAGAAGGAGTGAGAACTGAGAGCTCTGTGTCGTTGATGCTTACCTCCATATTGGTGACCCCTGACTCGAGCATGCAACGGGCCGCAGATAACGCAGACTCCACTATGGACCGGACCGGACCGCCGGACCTCCGCCTCCTGTTGCAGCTACGTTCGCTGTGGCGCTGAAACTGCTGGACTTTTGGCTCCATGACCCCCGTCATGGTTTGTACACGTGGAGGCTCAGTTTGCGCTTCGCGGCATCTCGGCTGACGACACGAAGTATCACCATGTGGTGGCCTCGCTCGACCCACTGGCCACCCGTCGCGCGATGACACTCCTCCGGGACCCACCCGCCCAAGGGAAATACACGCCCTCAAGGAGCTGCTTCTTCGGCGCTATGCCCTCTCCGACGCTGAACGAGCCGAAAAGCTCCTCAACCAGTCAGGCTTGGGTGGCGGTACCGCGCTCGAGCTCATGGAGAACATGCTATCGTTGCTTGGGCCGGATGACGGTGGTTTCCTCTTCACCCACCTCTTCCTCCGCCAACTACCGGCCGCCGTGAGAGCTGTCCTCGCAAACTCCCCGCTTCTTCAGCCAGTGAAGGATTATCGCTCCCTGGCTGAAGAAGCGGATCGCATTCTCCTGGCTAGCCACACTTTCAACGTTCACGCCCTGACTACGGACCCGCCGGCGGCACCTTCCACGCCTCCACCTGCCTCCCCCGGAGCATCCGCCCCCTTGCTGACGACAGGGATTGCTACACGCCGGCACTGCGGAAAGAGCATCTGTTTCTACCATCAGCGTTTGGCGACAGAGTGCGTCGCTGCCTGCCGCCTTGCGCTTTCACGGCCCAGGGAAACGGACCCGCCAGCGCGCCGTAGCAGCCGCGACTGCTGCCAATAAAGAAAGCCTGCTCTTCATAGAGGACTCGCGCTCCGGGAGACGTTTTCTCGTGGACTCCGGCTCCCAGAAGAGCCTCCTTCCCCCTACCGCTGCCGACGGGCTAGCAGCGAACTGTGGGCCGCAGCTCATTGCAGCTAATGGCTCTCCCATCAAAACGTTTGGGGAAAGGTTGGTGACTGTTTGTTTTCATGGCCGGGATTTCCAGTGGAACTTTGTTGTTGCCGCTAGCTCTGTACCTATTTTAGCTGCTGATTTTCTGTGTGCTCATGGACTGCTTGTCGATGTTGCTAACAGACGTTTAATCGATGCTCTCTCGTTTTCTTCGTTACCCTGTTTTACTCGGGCCGCCGAGCCCCTGATTCGGGCTAATGCCGCCTCGACCCCGCGAGACTGTCCGTCGCTCGGGAAGAGTTTGCAGCCATGGAGCGCCTTGGCATTGTACAGCGTTCGAACAGTGCATGGGCCTCTCCGCTTCACATGGTGCCCAAATCGGATGGTCGGTGGCGGCCATGCGGAGATTTCCGCCGTTTAAATAATGCCACGGAGAATGACCGTTACCCCATCCCCCACATTCAGGATTTTTCTGCCAATCTCGCCGGAACGTCGATTTTTTCTAAAATTGACTTGGTGCAGGAGTATCTCCAAGTTCCCGTGTGCGCCGAAGACGTTCCTAAAACCGCTGTCATTACCCCCTTCGGCTTGTTCGAGTTTTTGCGCATGCTGTTTGGCCTGAAAGGTGCCGCCCAGACCTTTCAGCGGCTGATGGACTCCGTTTTGCGTGGGCTGCCGTTCGTTTTTGTTTATCAGGACGATATATTGGTGGCCAGCTGCTCAGCGAGCCAGCACGAGTCCCATCTGCGCCAGGTTTTCCAGCGTTTGGCAGCGCACGGCCTGATCATCAACCCTTCCAAGTGCCAGTTTGGGTTGCCTGTTCAGGATTTCCTTGGGCACCGGATTTCCGCTGAAGGTGTGGTTCCGTTGCCCGACAGAGTCCAGGCCGTTTCGGCTTTTCTGCGTCCCACGTCGGTTAAAGCGTTGCAAGAGTTCTTGGGGATGATAAACCTTTACAACCGCTTTCTCCCCAGAGCTGCTCACCTGCTACAGCCACTCGATGCTGCCTTAAAGGGTAAAACGGCCAAAGATCCGGTTGACTGGCTGCCGGAACGCGTCCATGCATTTTCCGCAGCCAAGTCTGCGCTGGCTGACGCCACCCTGCTGGCCCACCCACTTCCGTCGGCAGAGATCGCGTTGACCACCAACGCGTCCGACGTGGCAGTGGGTGGGGTGTTGGAACAGCGGGTTTTGGGTCTCTGGCAACCGCTCGCCTTTTTCAGTCGTACGCTCCGGGATGCTGAACGCAAGTACAGTGTTTTTGACAGGGACTTGCTGGCCCTGCACCTCGCCACACGACATTTTCGTTTTTTCCTCGAGGGTCGCAACTTTACTGCGTACGTTGACCACAAACCTTTGACGTTTGCGATGTCCAAGGTCTCTGACCCATGGAGCGCACGCCAGCAGCGCCAGTTGGCGGCCATTTCAGAGTTTACCACAGACATTCAGCATGTGGCTGATAAGTCCAATCACGTCGCTGACTGTCTCTCACGTGTGTTGGTTTCTCTGGTGTATGTCGGCGTTGACTACGCTGCCATGGCCGCCGAGCAACGTGCTGACCCGGACGTCCTTGCCCTTCAGTCAACAAAAACGGGTCTCGTCCTGGAGGACACCCCGGTGTGGGACGGCGGTCCGCATCATCTTTGCGACGTTTCCACTGTTCGCCCCCGCCCGGTGGTTCCCCTTTCGTCGCGTCATCGTGTTTTTGACTCGGTGCATGCCCTCTCTCCTCCCGGCGTCCGGGCCTCGGTCAAGCTGGTCAGCGCCAGGTTTGTTTGGCCGGGCATTCGCAAGGCGGTGAAAGAATGGGTGGCGGTTTGTATCCCATGTCAACGCTCGAAAATCCACCGGCACACACAGGCACCCCTCGAACCTTTCCGTGTCCCGGGTAGGCGTTTTGATCACGTTCATGTGGACCTGGTTGTTCCCTTGCCGCAGTCACAGGGTTTCACGCACCTTTTGACTGTGGTGGACCGCACGACCAGGTGGCCGGAGGCGGTACCCCTGGTGTCCACGACGGCGGTGACGGTGGCTAGGGCATTTTTGTCAACGTGGGTTTCACGTTTCGGTCCCCCTGCTGACATTACCTCGGACAGGGGCCCCCAGTTTGTTTCTGAGCTTTGGTCGGCTATGGCTGACGGCCTGGGGGTCAAGGTCCACCGCACCACAGCATACCACCCGCAAGCTAATGGGATGTGCGAACGGTTTCACCGGTCACTTAAGGCCGCGCTCCGGGCTTCCTTAACAAGTGGCGACTGGGTCGATCGTCTTCCGTGGGTTTTGCTGGGATTGCGTAGCGCGGTTAAAGAAGACCTCGGGGTTTCCCCGGCTGAACTGGTCCTCGGCCAGCCTCTCCAGGTCCCCGGGGAATTCTTACCTGAGAGCCCTCCCCCATGTTTCGATACCTCTTTGTTGCCTTTTCGCCCCCCAAGAGACTCATTTCCTGTTCCTGGTCCTGTGCACCACTGCCTGCCTGACACTTTTGTTCCGAGTTCGTTGGACTCTGCTCGTTTCGTTTTCGTCAGGCACGATGCCCATAGGACTCCGCTGCGTCCACCATATGACGGGCCATACAGGGTTCTTAAACCAGGCAACAAACATTTCATTTTGGACTTTGGCGGTCGGCAGGAGGTTGTCTCTGTTGACAAACTTAAGCCTTCACATGTTATGCAGGAGGATCAGGTGGTCCCGGCCCAGGCCCCTCGCTGCGGCCGCCCACCTGCCACTGGGCTGATGGATTCTGTTTTTTCCCCCAGGAGCGACCCAAAATCAACGGAGTCCGAGTCGTCTGCAGCTTTTTCTGACCGCCAGTGCCAGCCTCGCTCCCGGGCTGGGTTGCCCTCTGTCAGTTCCCCACCCCCCCGGTTCAGCCGTTCCGGCCGTTTGCTTAAGCCCCGGGTCCTGGACTAGTTCTGCTGTGTGTTCGGGGGGGGGCATGTGTGGTGGACCACTAGAGGGCTCCACTCACACCCAGTGTATAGGAAGTGTGTTCCTGTGTTTTGTGGCGCGATATGCCCAGTTGATGTTGGAGACTAATAAAGAAGGAGTGAGAACTGAGAGCTCTGTGTCGTTGATGCTTACCTCCACACTGCTATCAATACATTTTTCTAAAAAATGCCTCTCTGTGCAAAATGGGTTCAAAAACAAACAACTGTGGGATGTCGTTTGTCCGTGATTTGGACAGGTGGAACAAATTACAGCAGGATCAGCCTGATATTATTTGTATCCCACTGTAACTTTACTGTATAACATCTCCAAAATGCCAGGAGTAGTAAATAGTCATTACAAGAAGTGTTTGTGAACTAAACATCAAGAATGTGGGATACTGTTTGTCCATGATTTGTACAGCACACAGCAAATTGTGATGAATAAGGATAGCCACTCCTCTAGTTTTTCTTTTGCAAGATGAGTAGAGAACTTGACCAACTCAACTTCTCTTTAGTTGTGTGTGTTACAAATATAAATGTTACAAATCATTTAGAGGGGTTTCTGACAATAAAGCAATTTGGGGTTTTTCTTTTTTCAATGGTGAAAGAGTTTTTTGTCTTTTTACTGTCACGGCTCATGTGGCAAGTGGAATTTTAATAAAAGACCCAAGATGCGGGCAGCTTCCGAAGTGAGTGAACCTTCATTTTGACAGTGACAATACAAATAGCAGGGGAGAAGTCATGTCCAGAACGCAAGAAGAACTAAACTGGGAAAACTAACAGAAACAGACCTGAAAGAGAGTTGCAGGGAGACTTAGGGAAATGATGCAGGGAACCAATGCACACAGGTTGACGGAGGGCAATAACGCAGGCAAACCAGCAACAGGCAGGAGACACACAGGGCTTAAATACTCACAGGGGTAATCATGGGAGGGGAGACAGGAGGAGAACACACCTGGGAGAAATTGAGTTTTATTCCTGTGTAGTGAGTTTTGCATTTGGGTCCTTCTCTTGCCTGTACACAGCCGAAACATGACAATATCGGTTTTCACTCTTGTATGCTTTTCATACAAGTTTCACACAAGACAGATACAAACTTTATAAGATTTATATATATATTTTCCATATTGGTACCCTCCCCAAATAGGCCGATGCTACAATCAATAGGAAAGGGAAAAAAACTGGGTCTTGTGAAACCGAGCTAGAGTCACTGACAGGTAAAAAGAGAAGAAAAAGAAACCCTAAAGAACAAAAATTCCCCTCCATACTCCCTTCTGCCAGAGGAAAAAAAGCCAACCTCAATATTGAAATGTATATCTAACTTTAACTCATTTTATGTGCGATTGTGGCTCAAGAGTTGGGAGTTCGCCTTGTAATCGGAAGGTTGCCGGTTCGAGCCCTGGACAGTCTCGGAAGTTGTGTGTCTTGTGCAAGACACTTCACCCGTTGACTACTGGTGGTGGTCAGAGGGCCCGGTGGCACCAGTGTCCTCGCCTCTTTCAGTGCGCCCCATGGTGACTGTGGCTACAACGTAGCTTGCCATCACCAGTGTGTGGATAACTGGATGTGTAAAGTGCTTTGGGATCCTTAGGACTAGGAGAGCGCTATACAAATACAAGCCATTTACCATTTAAGTGCATAGTAATTGCAAAAAAGCAATTACCTACAAAAAAATTGAAAATTGTTTTTATTTTTTTAACATATATTTGTAGTTAGAGAAATTTAAGAGGTTTATTCCTCAAAACTGTAAGTACAAAAAAGTTGCACAAATTGTTTTCCCATCACAGGCAATTTATTTTGAGTGTCTTTATAGTTTTATTTTTGAAATACACCAATTTTTATGCACTGCAGGAAAAACGAAAATAAATATTACAATGCAAATTTGCGAAAAAAGCAGCATATGCATCAAAATAAACTATTTCCAGCAGTGCAATATGAGTCCTCAGCATCCCAGAAACGATACAGAAAGTCATAAAGTCAAACATAACTTTTAAAAACACCAGTATAGGCTTATAAGGCCCTGATGGTAAAAAACTACATTTCCGCAAAATGATGTTACTTCCTGTTTCGGGCAGGTCATGGCGGACATGCGATAGTTCACGATGATGGACATAGGAAGTGTTACGAACAGCTGATCGGATCGGCAAAGCGTGTTTCTGGAATATTATGTTTTTGTTGTTGCAAAGTGGTTTTTATGCAATTTTTTCAAAGCTATATATGGGAGGTAATCGTGACCTAGGAGTCGCTGATGGCATAAGATGGAGGTACAACTCCTCCGGTTTCATATGCAAAAAAAAGTTATTGCGCTAGCTTACGGGGTTGCAGTTCTACCGGGATTTAAAAATAGTTACGCAAAACGGAGCGCTCCGGCCAGCTTTAAAGGGTTAACAGGGCCGTTGACCCATTATTAATCATTTGCCTCACCACATGACCCAAAGTGCGAAAAAGGGTTTGGGTCATCATCAACAGATGTTTTGGGTGAAATCTTTGGGAGGCATTGCCTCACCCTGTCATGTGACCATCGTCATTAGTGAGGCGAGTTACTGAACTAACATTGTCATACTCACTAGGTTTGCTTTTGCCCCCCCCCCCCCCCCCCCCCCCAAGAGTGTCTTTTACGGTGTCATCGGTGTCTAAAGCGTAAGCTCAGAGAGAAGTTCCAAATTGCCTTGGAGGGAAGTGTCAGAGCTGAAAATCCAACCCAAGTCCCACTGAATCAGATCTACACAGAGCTCTACATCACAGAGGGAGGGACTGCAGAGGTCAATGATGAACATGAGGTCGGACAGATTGAAACAGCATCCAGGAAATCACATAGACCAGAAACAACAATCAGACAAGAAGACATCTTTAAAGGCTCACCACAAAGAATTAAACAAATCAGAACAGTGCTGACAATGGGAGTAGCTGGCATTGGGAAAACAGTCTTAACACAGAAATACAGCCTGGACTGGGCTGAAGACAAAGCCAACCAGGACATCAAGTTTTTATTTCCATTCACTTTCAGAGAGCTGAATGTGCTGAAAGAGGAAAAGTTCAGCTTGGTGGGACTTGTTCATCACTTCTTTACTGAAACCAAAGAAGCAGGAATCTGCAGCTTTGAAGATTTCCAGGTTGTGTTCATCTTTGATGGTCTGGATGAGTGTCGACTTCCTCTGGACTTCCAGAAAACTAAAAACCTAATTGACCCTAGAGAGTCCACCTCAGTGGATGCGCTGCTGATAAACCTCATCAGGGGGAAACTGCTTCCCTCTGCTCGCCTCTGGATAACCACACGACCTGCAGCAGCCAATCAGATCCCTCCTGACTGTGTTGACATGGTGACAAAGGTCAGAGGGTTCACTGACCCACAGAAGGAGGAGTACTTCAGGAAGAGATTCAGAGATGAGGAGCAGGCCAGCAGGATCATCTCCCACATCAAGACATCACGAAGCCTCCACATCATGTGCCACATCCCAGTCTTCTGCTGGATCACTGCTACAGTTCTGGAGGATGTGCTGGAAACCAGAGAGGGAGGACAGCTGCCCAAGACCCTGACTGAGATGTACATCCACTTCCTGGTGGTTCAGGCCAAAGTGAAGAAGGTCAAATATGATGGAGGAGCTGAGACAGATCCACACTGGAGTCCAGAGAGCAGGAAGATGATGGAGTCTCTGGGAAAACTGGCTTTTGATCAGCTGCAGAAAGGAAACCTGATCTTCTATGAATCAGACCTGACAGAGTGTGGCATCGATATCAGAGCAGCCTCAGTGTACTCAGGAGTGTTCACACAGATCTTTAAAGAGGAGAGAGGACTGTACCAGGACAAGGTGTTCTGCTTCATCCATCTGAGTGTTCAGGAGTTTCTGGCTGCTCTTCATGTCCATCTGACCTTCATCAACTCTCGACTCAATCTGATGCAAGAACAACAAACAACACCCATTAAGTGTGATACCAGAGAAGAACTAGAAGAGACACTTGTCACCCAGAGTGCTGTGAACAAGGCCTTACAGAGTCCAAATGGACACCTGGACTTGTTCCTCCGCTTCCTCCTGGGTCTTTCACTGCAGAGTAATCAGACTCTCCTACGAGGCCTGCTGACACAGACAGGAAGTATCTCACAGACCAACCAGGAAACAGCCCAGTACATCAAGGAGAAGCTCAATGACAATCTGTCTGCAGAGAAGAGCATCAATCTGATCCACTGTCTGAATGAACTGAATGATCGTTCTCTAGTGGAGGAGATCCAACAGTCCCTGAGATCAGGAAGCCTCTCCACAGATAAACTGTCTCTTGCTCAGTGGTCAGCTCTGGTCTTCATCTTACTGTCATCAGAAAAAGATCTGGATGTGTTTAAACTGAAGAAATACTCTGCTTCAGAGGAGGCTCTTCTGAGGCTGCTGCCAGTGGTCAAAGCCTCAAACAAGGCTCTGTAAGTACACTGATAGCTGGACTTTTACATTATTCAAATTATTTCTAGATTTATAAATGTATTATTGTCTCTTCAGACTGAGTGACTGTAACCTCACAGAGAGAAGCTGTGAAGCTCTTTCCTCAGTTCTCAGCTGCCACACCTGTAGTTTGCAAAAATTGGACCTGAGCAACAATGATCTGCAAGATTCAGGAATTACTCTTCTGTCTGTTGGACTGGAGAGTCCACATTGCAAACTGGAAACTCTCAGGTATGGTATATATATATATATATATATATATATATATATATATATATGTGTGTGTGTGTGTGTGTGTGTGTGTGTGTGTGTGTGTGTGTATGTATATGTATATAGATAAATAGATAGATGGTTTTTGTTTCATTTTTTACATTGGAGCTGACGAATATTTTTGACTAAGGAAGAAAATATGAAACACGGTTTGGTCCTTTATTGCATCTTTAGTGTGTTAACATATTATGTTTAGTGAAATGTGAAGCCATTTCAGCTAATCTACCACAGTTGTACTATATAGGTTATATTTTGGTAACTGTTTATATTTCATCAGATTTAAAATGCAGGTCTATGTCCATTTAATAAAATCTATGTTACTTGTGTGCAGCTTCATTGTGGATGTTTAACTATTACATTTCTTTCTCTTATTCAATAACTTTTCTAAGGCTGAGTGGCTGTAACCTCTCGGAGAGAAGCTGTGGAGCTCTGATCAGAGTTATTCAATCAACTAATCTCAGGGAGATGGATCTGGGTAACAATAACCTGCAGGATTCAGGAGAAATTCTACTGTCAGCTGCATTGAAGAGTCCATGCTGTAAACTGGAGTCTCTTAGGTTAAGATCAATCAGACTATATCAAATTAACATATTTTAAACAGGGAGAAAGATCAAATCTGTATCTGTCTTTATACTTTGGCCAAAAATTTGTTGGACAGACATCAAACCTCAAACATGCTTGAAATGTCAAGGGTCAAGACTTTAACAAAATTATAGCATTAACATTTGAGAATGAGAATTTTTGAAAAGCAGGAGAATATTAAAAAAAATACAGGAAAGTAGCTAATACCTCAGCTACACATAGAAATCCAGTCTGACTGAGTTTAAATAAAGACATTTACAATAGATGTGTTATCATTTTAAAGTCCTCAGATAATGGCTCACTTTACAATCATAAATGATCTCTTCAGTCAAGTTTGAGAATGGAAACCCCCACTGAGCACTGAAAACCAATGCTAATAACAAGCATCCATGGATGAAAAAGCTGACGAAAAGCTTATTAGAAAAATGTTTTAGATTTAGTAACTCAACCCTCTGTCTTTCAATTCATTTTGTGCTTACATCCTTCCCCTCAATTCATTTTAGATTTGATCCTGGTGGAGTCCGATGGCTGAGGAAAGGTCTGATAAAGTGTAAGCATATTTAAATAAACAGTTTCTAAAACTCCCAAAAGGTTGATTCTATTCATCTGGACGTGGCATTTTCCGTGGGAGAAACGTCTTGTCACTCATCCAAGTGACTTCTTCAGTCTCAGCTGACTGCAGGTTTTCCCAATCTTATAAACAGGACATTTGCATAATGACTGAAACCAGCCCACTGAAGGAAAAAGGGCGACCATGGCTCAGGGGGTTGGGAATCTCATCTGTAACCAAAAGGTTGCCGGTTCGATCCCACTGCTCCCTCTGTCCCGGCCGTTGTGTTCTTGGGCAAGACACTTTACCCTGCCGCCTACTGGTGTTGGCCAGAGGGGCCGATGGCGTGATATGGCAGCCTCGCTTCTGCCAGTCTGCCCCAGGGCAGCTGTGGCTACAACTATGGTTTGCCTGCACCAGTGTGTGAATGTGAGAGTAAAGAACTTTGGGTGCCTAGAAATGCAATCCATTATTATTATAACAATGGGCTAGGAGCTCAGTGCTTGATCATTAATATGCAACTTGTCATGACCATTGATCAACAACCACTTATCAAAGCCCACTGATCAAAGCCCTCTGATCAATGGCCATGAGTCCCATTCACAGAGAGTTGGGGAATGGCTGCAATCACAGCATTGTAAGATGGTGACAGATGGACCCTTAGGCCCCCTCCTTGATTCAGAGATGGTCTTTCCCCTTTGACGTAAATGGCCTCCTTGACTTCGCGCTCAAACCAGCGTTCCTCCCTGTCCAGGATGTTACATCCTCATCATTGATAGAGCGTCCACTGGCCTGTAGGTGTAAATAGACTGCAGAGTCCTGGCCTGACAAGGTAGCTCTTCTGTGTTGTGCCATCCTCTTCGCCAAAGGTTGTTTGGTTTCCCTGATGTATAAATCGCTCAAACATAAAGAGACACTAAATCTCTTGTTAAAAACTTCCAAAAACTCTCTGGAGATGTTCTGAACGGATACATGAACCTCATCAACTATCCCACCTCAACAAATCTATGTGACTACGTGAGTCCAAATATGGTTAAACAAAAAGTCAATTTGGTGATTCAAATCCTAATTTCTTTCATCACCAAAATCAATCATTAACATGGATGGCTACCACTTTCTCTGCACCTCCGGAAGTCCACTATCAACTCCTTTGTCTTTGCGACGTTGAGGGTGAGATGGTTGTCTTGACACCAGTGGGTCAGGGCGCTGACCTCCTCCCTGTAAGCTGTCTCATCACTGTGGCCCCCACCTAGTCGTAAAAACTAGGTAACTCCTAGCGAGCCTGACTTATGGCCTTGGCTGCTCCCTATTTTGTCTGCCTTCATCAACGGTGGGAGAGAAGCTCCTGTGCTCTCTGTGTCCTCTACTATCAGAACAGCAAGGCCCTGACTCTCTGAAAACAGTATTTCCTATAACTCAGCAGTATAATGCATCATAAAACAATATCATTCATTCACAATAAATCAGCAGTCTAATGTAATACAAATCAGTTTAATACCTTTAATAGTTATCACCTTCTTCTAATTCAGGAGAATAATGCAAACTAAAACTACATAATTCACAATCATTAATCAGGGGTATAACATGGCATAAGATAATATTATAATCCCACAGCCATTCCCCAACAGAGAGTTGGGGAATGGCTGCAATCACAGCATTGTAAGATGGTGACAGATGTACCCTTAGGCCCCCTCCTCGATTCAGAGATGGTCTTTCCCCTTTCATGTAAATGGCCTCTTTGACTTCGCGCTCAAACCAGCGTTCCTCCCTGTCCAGGATGTTACATCCTCATCATTGAAAGAGTGTCCACTGGCCTGTAGGTGTGAATAGACTGCAGAGTCCTGGCCTGACGAGGTGGCTCTTCTGTGTTGTGCTATCCTCTTCGCTAAAGGTTGTTTGGTTTCCCCGATGTAAAAATCCTGGCAATTCTCCTGCACTTAACCGCGTACACTATGTTACTCTGTTTGTTTCAGTGGGCTGGTTTCAGTCATTATGCAAATGTACTGTTTATAAGATTGAAACCTGCAGTCAGCTGAGACTGAAGAAGTCACTTGTATGAGTGACGAAACGTTTCTCCCACAAAACGCTACGCCCAGATGAACAGATTCAACTTTTGTAGATTTACTTTTCCTGGATGATTGAGCATGCATCTAGCCTTTTGGATTTAATTCTTTTTGATACACCCTGTATTTGGACTGTGTATTTTCTACTATAACTTTGTTTCATTGTTATTTCATGAATGATTGTTTGTTAATATAAATGAACATTTTTATGCTTTCATTTTGTTTGTTCTCTCTATCAGATTCCTGTCCACTCACTATTGATTCAGACACAGTACACAGTAGGATCAGGCTGTCTGACAACAACAATGAGGCTATGTATGTTATGGAGGATCAGTCATATCCTGATCATCCAGACAGATTTGACCGATATCCTCAGCTGCTGTGTAGAAATGGTCTGACTGGTCGCTGTTACTGGGAGGTCGAGTGGAAAGGAAGGGTTCATATATCATTGAGTAACAGAAGCATCGGAAGGAAAGGAGGCAGTGACGACTGTGTATTTGGAGAAAATCAACAGTCCTGGAGTCTTTTCTACTATGATGGTGGTTACTCAGTCTGTCACAGAAAAGAAGAAACATCCATCACCACCACCATCCTCTCCTCCTCCACTGCCTCTAACAGAGTAGCAGTGTATGTGGACTGTCCTGCTGGCACTCTGTCCTTCAACAGAGTCTCCTCTGACACTCTGATCCACCTCCACACCTTCAACACCACATTCACTGAAACTCTTTATCCTGGTTTTGGACTCTGGTCTCCTGGTTCCTCAGTGTCTCTATGTTCTCTATAGGCGTAAGAAGGTCTCCTTGGTCAGAGAAATCATCATTTTTATTCGTTCTGCCTTCAAAACATGTTGGGAACATATACTGTCTTTTCACAGTGGTTAGAGTGTACAGGGTAGCTATTCAGAGAAGACAGAACATGGAGGCTGTGGAGATTAGGAAATTATTTTACTGTTACTATTCATAACCATTATCATTACTATTGCATTACTTATCATTTATCATTATCATTTCATCGAAGCATTTATTGAAGCTGTTGATGTTACATTAAAGTCTGTATTTCAGCTGTTAGCTTAATTAGATAACAATCTTTCATTGCAGGTGCAACTGTAATCATGTTATACACATTGCATTTTTGTGCTAATTAAAGAGTTGAAGCTCGGTCAGTTAATTGATGATGGTCTGAAGCTTCGGGCAGCGCGACGTCTGGCCGATCTATTGAGTAATTTAAGGTGACCCAACCTATGAGAGGATTGCATACATGCTTACAATACACTACATATAACCTGTAAACAGAATAGAGGCCTGTGTGCACTCAGCAGCCTGCTGCATTGGAGTTTTCCTGGTAACAGATGACTCAGAATAAGTCAGGAAGTATGCTTCTAAAATGTCTTTGTTTGTCGAGTGAGGTCATGCACTGAGGTCAGCATTTCTTTTAAGCAAAAAAAAAAAAAAAGTGTTCATGTTCAAACACATTCTGGTATCTGAATCTACACACCAGGTGCAGTTCAGTCAAGCTGACGGTTGCATGTAGGCCAAAAAGAGCCTCATGATATTTGACTGTCAGTACATCAAGGGTTAAATCCAAGAAGCCGAAAGCTGTAATACATGTGGGTGCGTTCAATTCAACTGTACACTCCTCTGCTGCTCATTCAGGTGTGGCAGACACTGATAGGACTGATAGAGCAGAATAGGAACTGAGCTGGGGGGTTTTTCACTTTAGACAAAGTAAATCTGACACCTTTGAAATCCCTGAAATATGAATAAAACAGTTTCTAAGTCAAAGTCCTGATATGCATTAATCTTTGTTGGTAATCACTAGGGATGGGTATCGTTTAGGTTTTATCCGATACCGGTGCCAAATCGGTACTTTTGAAACGGTGCCGGTGCTTAAACGATGCTCAAACCGGTGCTTAAAGAACGGAGAACACAAAATTGGTCCAAAAACCTCTCATGTTCAGCTGTTTTTTGTAAAAGGATAACAATGTTAGCCTTTTCTGCAGCTATGGGGCATATATGGTATCACTCTTGGCTGGAAGCAGTGCTTAAACAATGGAAAAAACACAAACTTTGTCCAAAAACCTCTCATGTTTAACTGTTTTCCACTTTTTCTTTGGTCATTTTAGCCTTTTTGGCCAGGGTGAAGGGAGCATCTGCCATCAAACAAGAAGACAGCCGCATGTAGCTATGATGATGTTTGCTAGTTCACCTTACATGCATTAATGTAATAACGTGGTTAGCCTACTCAACAATTACACACGAACAACATTAAGCTACTCATGCAGAGAAGAACGGCTGCTGCTGCATCATCATCCTCATCATTTCTGCTACACTGGCAGGGCTACGGGCCAGGACTCTCCTCTTCGTGTTTTTGGGGGATGTTGCATAACAGGCAACACACCCGCAGTAGATTTGCTCGGTGTTACGTCTGGCAGCAAGCTATCAAATACGGCGCATTTCTGGGCTTTTAAAAAAACGCTATGCGTTGCGAGGTGTTTCATCGGATTCTTGGTGTTACCTCCTTTGACAGTATCACAGTATCAGCTTAAAGCACTTGTTGCTGCTGAGTTTGCATCTTTTGCTGTGAAGTACAGCCAGACTTTTGACCGCTTCGCCTTTTTTTTAATCTGTAGCTCTGCTCTAACAGAACGTACATACCTGGACCTGCCTACTATCCTCGGAAACGTAAAATGATTGGCTAGAAGTGTATCACAGATCAGGGAAAAAAAGCACCGAAATAAAGCACCGAAATGTGCGCTGCTTTTCGGTCTGGTTACTACCGTTTATGTCAGAACCGGTGCCATCATGGCACCGGACACCGGTACCCATCCCTAGTAATCACTGGTATTGTTACACCAGTGGTAACAGGAGTGCTGCTGGCTGAAACTATGCTGTAGGCAGGTACCTGTTTGTCTAGTCTGAAAACTTCCGTGGAAGACTAAAAACAGGAAACATCATCACATCAATCATCGTCACACAAAGCAGTTTTGTGAGATAAAAGATGAATGGTAAAGATAATGACTTTAGTGAGCAGACCAGGATCAACCTGTTCAGACTTGATTGTGTTTGACAGTCTCATTTTATACCTTTACCTCTGTGGCCTCATTTCATTATTTGCACTTTTTATTCAAACTTGTTGACCAGTTCGAGTAAAGAGACTGATCAATATCAATAGTTAAAATTTAAAGGATAAGAAAATCAGTGAAGAATATCAAAAAAAGAAACATAAATATTCATTTTAATAATTCTGGATACCGTAAGAAGATGGTGCCGGGTGTCATGGCACGCCATCTCTCGGTTCTGCAATATTTATGTTTTGTGTTCTTAGTGGTGTCCCTGCTAGTTTTAAAAACCCACTGTTTGTTGGCGTATGAGCGACAGACGCTGCTTAACCGTGACTCACTGCTGAAGTTTCCCAGCGTTAGTGAGCGATGTGGAGGACTCCCGCCGCCTCTGGCGTCGGTACTGGGGGAACGGCATCGCCGTGATCCCCCCTGGAATCCTTCGAAACGGAAGCGCTGGAGAAGTGGACAAATGCACGGAACGCGCTCTGGGAAGCATGTTTGGGTCAGAACTCTGATGCAACGGGTCCTTACCATCGGTGACCGTGGCTGTTTAGGACTTTATTTTGGCCTCAAACAGCGCTGCCTTCTTCCTGTTTACCCTACATCATCGGAGCACGCTCACCCGAGGCTGCTTTATTGGTCGCCATGCCGACGGGATATGAGGGGAGGTGGAGCAAATATAAACAACCTACAAATACTGCCTGCTACCACGGATGGACAGAGAGTTAACTTAGCTCTCTTAAATGCAAGATCTGTATCAAATAAAACTCATGTTCTTTGGGACTTTTTTGATACTCATAAGCTGGACGTCATGCTCCTAACCGAGACATGGCTGCGCGTTGGTGAAGTGGCACCCTTGCTGGAACTTTGCCCCTCCGATGCCAGCTTTTTCAGCTCCCCCAGGTTGTCTGGGAGTGGAGGCGGGGTAGCCTCTATCATCAAAGACTGTTTTAAATGCAAACAGATACAAAGTCCTGGTGTTTTTACCTCATTTGAGTCCCAACTCCTGACTTTAAGCTGTCCTGTGGTTCTAATTATAGTCACCTATCGTCCACCTAAATATAATGACTTGTTTATTTCGGAATTTTCAGGCTCTTTGACATGTTTTATCGTTTACTATGAAAGGATTCTTATAGTGGGGGACTTTAATATTCATCTGTGTTGTGAGGATAAACCCCTGGTCAAAGATTTCTTAAATGTAATTGATTCCTTAAACTTCACACAATTTGTGTCTGGGCCAACACGTAAGGGCCACACCGTAGACCTTGTCTTGGGTTATGGACTGAATGTATCAATGACTCAAAATTGTGTTTTACCTATCTTAGACCACTCAGCAATTTTATTTGATATTTTAATCCCTAAATCTCCAGCTTCTGAGAGGGGAAGATTGCTTATTATTATTAGCCCTGAAGCATTGCTTGGAGTTAAATGACATCTACCTGATGTGTTGGACCCTATTTTTACCCAGGAGTTATGTGTGGACACCTTGACTGCGAACCTTAATAATACACTTCTTGAACTACTGGACTCTGTTGCTCCCGTAAAGAAGTTGAAATGTCAAAAAAGGAACCCTATGCCTTGGCTAAATGAGGAACTCTTGAACTTGAGAAGAAATTGTAGAAAAGCAGAGCATCACTGGAGATCTTCCAGACTAGAAGTATTTCTCCAGGCTTGGAAGGACTCACTGTCTTCTTTTCAATCAGCGATGTCGGCAGCAAAAGCAAATTATTTCTCAAATCTCATCATGAGTCATAAACATAAGTCAAAATTCTTATTCAACACAGTGTCGCAACTTACAGAGAGTAAGTCAACTCTCTGCTGTTCTAATTTGATAGCTCATGACTTTCTTACGTTTTTCAGAGACAGGAAGCACTTAGGAATCAGATTACTCCCTCCTAAAGCTTTTCATTAGACTACTCGGCTGCTTTGCCTGTTGGTGCTGATAAACTATTTTCTGACTTCGAGGTTATTTCTCTGTCTGGATTAACTAAGGTTGTAAAAGCAGCTTGATGTACAACCTGTTCTTTGGATCCTCTGCCAGCCTGGGCTATAAAGGAACTGTGGTCAGCATTAGGACCCTATATTCTGTTTCTTTTAAATACTTCACTGACGACTGGAGTCTTTCCTGAATGTTTTAAATCAGCTGTGGTAGTGCCAATCTTGAAAAAGCCTGGACTGGATGTTGACGTGGTCGCAAACTATAGACCCATCTCACATCTGTCTTTTTTATCTAAAGTCTTTGAAAAAGTGGTTTTTAAGCAGCTCACTGAGCATTTGTCAACAAGCAATCTGTTTGAACCATTTCAGTCTGCTTTTAGACCAAATCACTCCACAGAAACAGCTTTAGTAAAAGTGGTAAATGATCTGCTGGTAAATGCAGACAACGATCGCACTTCAGTTTTATTACTGCTGGATCTAAGTGCTGCGTTTGACACTGTGGATCACTGCATTTTCTTAGATAGGCTTGAACATTTTATTGGAATTACAGGAAATGTTTTATCATGGCTGAGATCTTACCTGTCTGGGAGGTCTCAGACTGTTAGTTTTAAAAATGATCTCTCCGAGACCTGTGCAGTGAGGCATGGGGTCCCTCAGGGCTCTGTACTTGGACCATTGCTGTTTTCTATGTACCTGCTGCCTCTTGGTGTTCTTTTACGTTCTTTTAATGTAACCTTTCATTGTTACGCTGATGACCTGCAGCTTTATGTTCCTTTAACCTTTGGAAATTGTGCTGAAGTCTCTAAACTAGAATCTTGTCTATCTGCAATTAAGGGCTGGTTATCGGATAATTTCTTGCTCCTAAATACTGATAAAACAGAGTTGATGGTCATTGGGCCACACAAATTTCAGCACTTGTCCCAAAAATTCCATCTTGAGAATTGATGACAGTGTCATAAATTGTAGGGACAAGGTAAAAAACTTGGGCGTGTGGTTCGACATGGTGCTCTCTTTCGAGTCTCATGTAAAAGAGATAACAAAGACCGCCTTTTATCATTTGAGGAACATCGCCAGAATCAGACAGGTTTTGTCAAGCGACACTGCAGAGGTTCTTGTCCATGCATTTGTGTCCTCACATATTGATTATTGTAATGCTCTTCTTTCTGGGCTACCAAAGAAAAGTTTTAGAGGTCTACAGATGGTGCAAAATGCAGCTGCTCGCATTTGAACAAGAACTGGGAAATTTGAGCACATTAGCCCTTGTCAGGTTCGAGCAGATTTTAAGGTCCTGCTGCTCACCTACAAGGCTTTAAACGGACTGGCACCTTCATACCTCTCCGACCTTTTACATTTTTACGTTCCATCCCGTGCTCTCTGATCTCAGGACTCTGGCCTTCTAAAGGTTCCTAGAGCCAGAAAAAAGACAAATGGAGAGGTTTTTCTTTTCGTGCCCCGTTTCTGTGGAACAACCTCCCTCAAGATGTTAGGCAGGCTGCTCTGTGGAGGTTTTTAAAACTAAGCTGAAGACACATTTGTTCACCTTATCTTACAAGTCTTAATTCTATGGCTTTTAGTTTTTATATTTTTACTGTTTTTAACTTGTATTGTGTCTTTTACCTGTATTGCTATGTATCGCTTTTATTATTATTATTTTTTATCTTTTTAGTTTCAAATAGTTGTACAGCACTTTGTTTGACAGCGCTTTATAAATAAAGTTATTATTATTATAATTATTAATGGTAATGTTAGATTTGAAAACATGTGTAAGATACCTCAGAGATGAACGAATGCTTATTATTTTTGTCATTTTTGGTGTTTTACCATTTGTATAGATCCCTCAGACCTCCGTGTGTGGACAGTGGAAGGGTCTAAAGATTCTAATTGTGTCTCTTGACGGAGGCGGTCGCATTTTTCTCCTTCTCCTTCTCCCTCTCCCTTTCCCTTATCTTTCCTGCTTGGCTTCTCATGTCTTTTGTGTAGTCTCGTTTTCTAACCCTCAAGGTGTCATGATCCTGGGCCATGTTGGCCCAGTATTCTTAGTTCTCATGTGTCTTTCAGTTCCCTGTTTAGGCTCTGTTTCCTGAGTTGCCCTGTTGTGGTGTTCCCTGAGTGCTTTCCCTTTGTGACTCTCACCCCCTGTGTGCCCCTCTGTGTATTCATGAGCCCTCGTCCCCTTTCGTGTTTATTCCGTGTCTCCCCTGCCCGTTATGTTGGTGTTCTACTCGTGCTCGCTCTCCTCCTGTCTGAACCTCTGTACTTCCTGTTTCACCTCGCCCGTCTCCCGTCAGTGTTGTGTTCACTCCTGCCATGTCTCGTGATTATTATCAGTGTCACCTGTGTTCCCCATGTGCTCCCACTCCGCTCGTTAACCCTCTGTGTATTTATGTCTGCGTCTCCCTCAGTTCTGTGTCGCGTTCTCCCTCATGCTGCGTGGATTTCCCTGTGTCTCTCTCCGGGTGTTAATTTACTTTTCCCAGTTTAGTTGTGTATTTCCTACATTCTGCCTCTTCAGCAATAAAGCTGCTTTTTGAGTTCATCCCCTGAGTCTGTGAGTCTTGCGATTGGGTCCTCCTCCTGCCTGCCACACAGCCGAGCCATGACAGAAGAACGCGACCCCGACATGGACCCAGCAGCTCACAACCCCTCCGCTGAGCTCCGTGAGGATCTAATTTACACGGTGGAATATGACTGTCAGGAGTGGGTGGCGCTGCCAGAGGATGAATACCGGGAGACCTTAGCCGTCCGTCTACAGCGGATGGTGTCCGGACTCCCGTGGCTATTCGGCGCGCTCCGCCCCCACATCCAGGACTTCCTCGTCTCCACCGTAGGCATCTGCCCGGAGCAGCCGCTCCAGTATGAAGAGTCGGAGGATGTTCAGCCCGGTCCGCTGGAGGATTCGCGGCCCGGCTCATCTCCTCCCCCTTCTCGGCGAAAACGGCGTTCACGCCGCCGTCGCGCCAGTACTGCTAAGCGGGCTGCACCTGTGGGAGAGAGTGACTGTGCGTCACACTCTCAGCCCAAGTTTTCTGATCCCGGACTTCATAACTTTTCCACCACTGTGAGTAACTCTGTTTTGCCCGCCAGTGTGTTGCCTGAATCGGATAACTCCGCTACTGTGTGTTTGGACTCTAGAGACACTATACAGCGAGGCACCTCAGTGTCAGATTATTCACCTGTAGCTCTCGCTAGTGATCTTTGCGTTTCTGAGCCATCAGATTCTTGTAATGCTCGCAGTATTTCCTTTGATTTAGCCGATATGAATGTTTCACCTGTAGAGTTAGCTGAACCAAAGACTGCTATCCTACACCAGACTCACCCACATACTGCTACCAGCATTGCAGCTCCGCAGAACTGTTTTAACCAGCCTGTACACTCTGGGGTTTTCCAGTCTGAACTCAGCCACACACCACCACCATCATCAGCCAAACTATCTGAGACTGAGTGTTCTGTAACTGATGCTCCTTCTAGTGACTGTTACATATTCCAGCCTGTTTTGTCTTTAGACATTTCTGATGTTTCCCAGTCAACTCCTCAACCAGCCATTTCTTTCTTGGCTCCTCAAAGAGTTACTGAGACCTGTGTTGCTGAGCCAGCCATCTTAACGTCTACACCTAGCGTTCCGCCTGAGCCAGGTGACACAGAGACTGATAGGTTTGTAGCATAAACCTATTCGCTGGAATGTTGAAGGCAATATGATTACACCGCAAAGCAAGACACAAATAGGCAAGCTTCTTCATGTTACTCGTGCACGGGAGAGAACCGGACAAACGCCGTTCCTTCGCTTGGCCCCAGTTGCTCTCCTCCGTTCTCCCGTACCACTGTTCTTTTATTGAGGTTACATGAATATGCATAGGTTCATTAACATATGACGTCTACATACACACAAAGAGTACCTTGTGTGTGTGTGTGTGTGTGTGTGTGTGTGTGTGTGTGTGTGTGTGTGTGTGTGTGTGTGTGTGTGTGTTTGGTACTGCTGATCAAAGGGTCATAAAAGCACACAAGCAAACATCCTTGGTCAGGAAGAGGGTAGACCCCCCCTCATCCTAGATAACACAGTAAGGAAGTCCAGCAGTTCATTTATACACAAAAAGCACTTAGACTAGAACAGACGTAACTACGTTAATCCTACCATAACACAATTAAACAAGGTACGAACTTTCCCATGCTCCCAGGATGTAGGTGTGCATTCCTGGAATGCACACCAAGCCTTTGCGGCCATTTAAAGCTCACACATCCTATCACTACACAAGTGATTATACACCTCTAAGCATATATGGTTAAATATTTCTAAGCATAAATGACAATCAACAATACAAACTCTAACAGAGACTATTAGCCATTCCTCTGCTATGAACAGTTTAATCTTTAAACCAGCTCTTGTGTCTGTGACTCCCAGTGTGGTTCCTTCAGTTTCTCAGGCTGTGGTTTTTTCTGTGCCACAACTTGAAAGTGCTAACTCGGATGCTACCTGTGTAACCTCACCTTCTCTCGTGCCTGCTAAGCAAGAGACTGTTTCTGTTTTTCCTCGTGGACTCCTTGAAACTGTGTATTCAATGCCTGCTAAGGTTAAGAGCCGCAAGGCTTCATTCGCTATACATAGACTGGCAAGAGATTTTGGTTTGAGCACTGCACAGGTTAACTTTTTTGTTCCCCGGTCATGTCATTCTAACTCTGTGCGCCATGCTTTTCAGCCAGGTTTTATGGACTCTATGTGCACTTCGTCTCGGGCTACATCCCGTACGACTGTGTGTAGTGTTGTCTCACATTCAGGTTGTCCAGACGCTGCTTGCGTGAGGTTTCCAGTACCTGTGGCTGCTCCTAGACTCACTCCTTCTAAAACTGCTAATTATGACATGGACAACTTAAGTACAGCAGAGTTGCTAGAACCAGCCCACCATGAGTCGCAGTTTGCTGACAGTGTGTTTGGCTCCAACAACTTGGTTCACCCAGTGACTGTTTCTGTTCCTATGCTTCGCTCTCCACCTCCAGTTCCTGTAACCAGGGCAGCGCGGGCCCAGCTTTCCCTTGCTCCCGTATCAGTTCCTCGGGAGAGGGTGGCTGAGGTCCAGCTGGTCCCTGCTTCTGTCCCCAGCCTGGCAGAGGCGCCGTTCATCCCGGCACCCGTACCTGCTCCTCGGGTGGGGTTGATGGACACCCAGCCTTTGCCTGTTCCGGTTCCCCGGGTGAGGTCAGCCGTGACCCTGCCAACTCCTGCACCCATCTCAGTTCCTCGGGTGGGAGCGACAGAGGTCCAGCTAGCTCCTGCACCTACACCGGCCCCCAGGGTAAAGGCAGCCAGAGCCCAGCTCGTCCCTGCACCCGTATCTGTTTCTCGGGTGGGGATGGCTGGTGTTCGGCCAGGCCCAGCACCCGTTCCTGTCCCTCGGAGGAGAGCAGCCAAGAGTCAGTCACCTGTTCAGTCACCAGTTCAACTACCTGCTGTTCCACCATCACTACAACCACCACTACAACTTGCACTTCTGTCCTCAGCACAGTCATTAGCACAGTTATCAGCCCAGTTCCCTGTTTGGTCACCAGCTCAGTCTCTAGTTCAGTTAGCTCAGTCACCAGCCGAGTTAATCGCTCAGCAACCCATTCAGACACTGTCAACCTCAGCTGGAAGCCTTTGTGAGCTTTCTCCACCAGCTGAGGACTGCGTGGTGCTGACAAACTTTGGACAGACTGTTTGCCCTGCACAGCCCCAGCCGTTGCATCCTAAGCTGACTGCGTGCCCTGTGCAGCTACAGTTAGCGTCCCCTCAGCCAGAAGTCTCTGCACCTGCTGGCTCTGCATCTGTCTCCGCTGGGGGTTCAGGAGGACCCCTTCAGCAGCTCCTCATCTCCGCTGGCGGCTCTGCCCAGCCCGGCCAGCACCTCCTCGTCTCCGCTGGCGGCTCTGCCCAGCCCGGCCAGCACCTCCTCGTCTCCACTGGGGGTTCAGGAGAACCTCTCCAGCCGCTCCTCGTCTCCGCTGGCGGCTCAGGTCAGCCCGGCCAGCACCTCCTCGTCTCCGCTGGAGGGTCCGAGGGGCCCGTTCAGCCGTGGTCTGGTCCGGCCTCTGCATCAGCTGCACCCACGCCCGGTCCAGCCTCTGCATCAGCTGCACCCACGCCCGGTCCGGCGTCGACCTCTGCTTCTGCTCCGTCCACGCACGGCCGGCCTCCTGAACTGCTCCATCGTCTCCTTGGCCACCGCCTTCTTCCACGCAGCCGGCCTCCAGACCAGCTCTGTCTCCTGTGCCACCCGTCTGCTCGACCCCCTGACCGTGTGACCCGTGAACTTTTGTGCCTGTGGGCCCTGGGTCGGCCTCCTGACGTTTGTTATGAACTAGTGTCTTGTGCTCCTGTGTTTTCTGTTGGGGGTTTTGTTTCCTGTTTTGGTCCCTCCGTCCTGGTCCCCTGCCTCCCGCCCTGGGTGGGGTGTTTTCTGTTTTGGTTCCTGGGTTTGGGCTGTCGGGAGCCAGCCCTTGGGGGGGGGGGGGGGGGGGGGGGGTACTGTCATGATCCTGGGCCATGTTGGCCCAGTATTCTTAGTTCTCATGTGTCTTTGTATTCAATTCCCTGTTTAGGCTCTGTTTCCTGAGTTGCCCTGTTGTGGTGTTCCCTGAGTGCTTTCCCTTTGTGACTCTCACCCCCTGTGTGCCCCTCTGTGTATTCATGAGCCCTCGTCCCCTTTCGTGTTTATTCCGTGTCTCCCCTGCCCGTTATGTTGGTGTTCTACTCGTGCTCGCTCTCCTCCTGTCTGAACCTCTGTACTTCCTGTTTCACCTCGCCCGTCTCCCGTCAGTGTTGTGTTCACTCCTGCCATGTCTCGTGATTATTATCAGTGTCACCTGTGTTCCCCATGTGCTCCCACTCCGCTCGTTAACCCTCTGTGTATTTATGTCTGCGTCTCCCTCAGTTCTGTGATGCGTTCTCCCTCATGCTGCGTGGATTTCCCTGTGTCTCTCTCCGGGTGTTAATTTACTTTTCCCAGTTTAGTTGTGTATTTCCTACATTCTGCCTCTTCAGCAATAAAGCTGCTTTTTGAGTTCATCCCCTGAGTCTGTGAGTCTTGCGATTGGGTCCTCCTCCTGCCTGCCACGCAGCGACCATGACACAAGGAGTTTCTCAGTCTTGTTCTCTAAAACCTAAAGAATTGGATTTGATCAACTGGTCCCATAACGGAATTGACACCTTCCTGGGCTTGGGAGAGCCTGATTGTCCTGTGGAGACATTTGCTGCCGGGTACTTGATGGTTGGTTTCATCGTGTGTCTGGCGACACTCTCGACGGAGGACATTAAACAACATCTACCAATTTGGAACCATTAAAAAAAGAGTTCTGGCTGATTGGACCTGGCTCGGATCTGGCTTATGGAAAAGAAGCAGCTACAGCTGTTCAAAATCTCACAAGGCTGGTCGACATGATAGCCAATGGCATGGCTGTGAGTACTCAGACTGTATTTACTGAACGCAATATGGACAAGATCTTGGAGATGCTCATGGCTCTCCAATATAGATAACATCTTGGAGAAGAACAATGGGAATTGAGAGAATTGGTGACCAGTGATGGACATTAGACCAACTGCAAAAACTAGATGCAGTTGTTCGCATTAAACCCAATCATTCACCGTCTTGGGACATGGGCGGGATGTCCCATTTCAGTGCAGGCCAACTTGCATGTGACAAATAAAGGTGTTATTGACTTGTCTTATAAATCAAGTAGAGTCCACTTACAGTCTTCAGGACTTTCTGAGTTTCGGATTACGCTGTGCAAGGGACATTACATCGGACCATCAACCCCTTTCACGGCATTCCGGAGGGCATAATAAGAACTCCAGGGTCTCCGTGGTTGGTTTTTCCCAAAGGCAAGCCAAATAGGAAACATAAAAAAGGTTGTATATACCATTTGTATTTCTATTTTATTCTATTGTGTATAGTATTTTATTTTATTTTATTGTATTTTATTGCATTCCAGTGTTTTCTAATTTCTGCTACATAACTTTCCACTTTTGCTGTAACAAAACAAATTTCCCACCTGTGGGACTAGTAGGTCATCTTATCTTATCTTATCTTGTAACCCTGGACACGTCTCCGTTAAAGTATCAGTATGCCGTTCGGACCTGGAGCTGCTAGCCATTAGCTTGCGGCCATATTATCTACCTCAGTTCAGTGATGTGATCTGTGTGTGTTTACATCCCTCTGAAGGCCGACGCAACAGCTGCCTGTGAGAAAATATAGTTTTAGCAAGACTGCAGACACAACACCCCGCGACTTTCATTATGATATCTGGAGGCTTTAATCACACTGGATTCTACTCTTGCTTCTTTTCACCAGTTTGTGAATTGTCCCACATGGAGTAACAGGACAATTGACCTACTGTATGCTGATGTGAGAGATGCATACAAAGCCAACCCCTTCTCCCACTAGGGCAGTCAGCCCACAACCTGGTTTACCTACAGCCACAATACACCTCTCGTCCAAAGGCAGCCGGTCACAACACGCTCCATTAGGAGATGGACCCCAGAAAAGGAGGATGCTCTGAGGGACTGTTATGACACCACAGACTGGGATGTGCTTCTGAACCCAAATGGTGAGGACATAGAGGGGGCGACACACTGTCTTACAGACTACCTCAACTTTTGTGTGGACACGGTCGCCCCTGCTAAGACGGTACGGTGTTATCCTAATAACAAACCGTGGGTAACACAGGAAGTCAAATCTGTCCTAAACATGAAGAAGAAGGCTTTCAGGTGCAAAGTGAAGGAGGAGATGAAAGCAGCACAGCGGGAGGTGAAACGCTGCCTGAGGGAAGCAAAGGACACCTACAGGAGGAAGGTGGAGCAGAAGTTGGAGAGGAACAATATGAGGGAGGTCTGGAATGGTGTGAAAACCACACAAGCTGGACACTCTGGTGACAGTGGTAGAGAAAAGGACACTGAAGAAACTGCTGGACATTATGAACAATGCTGGGCATCCTCTACACACGGTCGTAAACAATCAGAGGAGCCTGTTCAGTGACAGGTTGCTTCTCCCAAAGTCCAAAACTAACAGACTTAAAAACTCCTTTGGCCCACACGCCATCAGACTGTTTAACTCCTCTCTGGAGGGGAGAGGGAGGGGAAACAGGGGGGCAGTCTACATACCTTGTGAGTTTACTGTTGTCATGGTAACAGCCGTGTATGTACCACCCAATGCTAATGCTAACTTGGCCATGGAGAAGTTGCAGAAGACAATAAGTAGTCAGCAGAACTCCCATCCTGACGCAGTGCACATCATAGCTGGGGACTTCAACCATGCTGACTTAAGGTCAGTATTCCCCAACTTTGAACAATATATTAAATGTTTAACAAGGGGGAAAACACACACTGGATAAAGCATACAGCAACATCCTAAAAGGCTACAGAGCAACCCCTCTACCATATCTAGGTTTGTCAGACCACATGTACATGCTACTGATCCCCGTATACACTCCCGTTAGGAGAAAAGCCCTCCCAGCAACAAAAACTGTGCAAACCTGGCCAGAAGGTGCATCACATCACCTGCAGGACTGTTTTGAATACACAGACTGGAGTATGTTTGAACATCAGGACCTCAAAGTGCACATCTCATATATTATCGTCTTGTCAATAGTGTCACCGTGGACAAACATCTCCATGTGTATTCCAACCAGAAACCCCGGATGAATAAAGAGGTCCAGGTTCCGCTAAAGCAACGTGACACTGCTTTCAGATCTGGTGATATTATGCAGTACAGTGCAGTCAGATCTGAGCTGGAAAGTGAGCTGATTTAGTGCTCAGCTCAGATAAAATAATTATTGTGGGTGATTTTAACATCCATGTAGATGCTAAAAATGACAGCCTCAACATGGCATTTAATCTGTTATTAGACTTAATTGGCTTCTCTCAAAATGTAAAAGAACCCACCCACCACTTTAATCACACTCTAGATCTCTGCAGGATCTAGGACTGAGCAGCTCCCTCTGCAGCTGGATCCTTAGCTTCCTGTCTGACAGACAGTGGCAGCCAAGTGGTCAGACTGGGCAGCATCACCTCATCCCCCATCACACTGAACACTGGTGCTCCACAGGGGTGTGTACTGAGCCCTCTCCTGTACTCACTCTACACCTACGACTGCACAGCCACTAACAGCTCCAACATCATTGTGAAGTTTGCGGACGACACTACAGTGGTGGGTCTTATCACCAACGGTGATGAGACAGCTTACAGGGAGGAGGTCAGCGCCCTGACCCACTGGTGTCAAGACAACCATCTCACCCTCAACGTCACAAAGACAAAGGAGTTGATAGTGGACTTCCGGAGGTGCAGAGAAGTACACACCCCCATCACCATCAACGGCGCTGCTGTGGAGAGAGTGAGCAGCTTCCGGTTCCTTGGCGTACACCTGGCTGAGGATCTTACGTGGTCAGTACACACAAACAAAACAGTGAAGAAGGCGCAGCAGCGCCTCTTCTTTCTCAGGAGACTGAAAAGATTCGGCATGAGCCCCCGCATCCTCAGGACCTTCTATCACTGTGCCATTGAGAGCATCCTCACTGGATGCATCACCACCTGGTATGGCAACAGCACCGCCTACAACTGCAAAGCTCTCCAGCGAGTAGTGCGGTGCTCTGAACGGATAATTGGAGGTGAGCTTCCCTCCCTCCAAGACATCTACAGGAAGCGCTGCCTGAGGAAAGCGGGGAGGATCATCAAGGACTCCAGTCACCCCAGCCATAAACTGTTCAGACTGCTTCCATCAGGAAGGAGGTTCTGCAGCATCCGGTCCCGTACCAGCAGACTGAGAGACAGCTTCTTCCACCAGGCCATCAGACTGCTGAACACGTCATAGACACCTCAGCTTCACTACTGGAACTTCAACATCATGCACTCCACACTGTATATAAATGCCACTTGTTTTGCACATATTCAACTCTGTATATTTTTATATATTTTATTATTATTATTATTTTATTTATTTTATTTATTTATTTTTTTTACTATTTAATTTGTAAAAATGTGCATACACACACACACACACACACACACACACACACACACACACACACACACACACACACACACACGTAGGAAAATATTTAGTATACACATCCAGAAATGCATACACTATTATATATTGTACATATATTTATTAGTTTCAGGTTGGCCATTCTTGTATTTTGCTCGTTTGTGTTGTTGTGTTTGCACATCTCTGTTGCTTGTGGGGCTCGCACACAAGAATTTCACTCGCATGTGCTGTGCCAGTGTGCCTGCACATGTGATGTGACAATAAAAGTGATTTGATTTGATTTGATTTGATTTGTTGTAACATATGGCATCGAACCTGAACATTTAACAGTGTTTCCTGAAAACCCTCTCCTGTCTGATCATTTCCTGATAACATTTACTTTTACAATAACTGATTACACAGCAGTGGAGAGTAGACTTTATCACAGTAGATGTGGCTGGCACGCCGGTGCAGCCCCCTCTAGCTTCTGCTCGGTGGCTACTGGGTGACGCCTCATCTGGGGCTCTCCTCAGCCCTTCCCATGAGGGTGGCACGGATGCCCCTCCGGTGGTCCTCCTTGGGCTCTCGCACTCTGGTGCCTCTGGATGTCTGGGGCCTGGATCTCCTCCATGCCTGCTTTATGCCCTTGGGGACGGGGCTATGGCTCTCTACACCCTCTTGCAGACCATTACATGTGGAAACCCTTTGAATACAAGCGCGCTGATCCACACAGGTGTGCACACGGGTGTTCACTGCTCGTTAGGGATGGGTATCGTTTAGGTTTTATCCGCTGATAGCGGTGCCAAACCGGTACTTTTGAAACGGTGCCAGTGCTTAAATGGTGCTCGAACCGGTGCTTAAAGAATGGAGAACACAAACTTTGTCCAAAAATCTCTAATGTTTTTATTTTTAGCAGTCTCTGTTTTTTCTGCAAAATGATGACCAAGTTAGCCTTTGTTGTTGATACAACATACCTCCTTTTGCTGGAAGCAGTGCTTAAACATTGGAAAAAAACACAAACTTTGTCCAAAAACCTCTCATGTTTTGCTGTTTTTTTGCAAAAACATAATTATATTAGCCTTCTCTGGAGCTATACGGCATTGCTCTTGGCTGATGGCATGCCCAACACAAGAGAAAACTCTTTCAGAAGGCGTTGATGAGGCCGGGACACACAAGTATTTTTCTGATAGGGCAGATAAATTTGGGAGTGTATACCTCTTACTCCACCAGGCCACAGGGTCTTGTCCAGAGGGAATTCCTGGCTCTCCTTTGTATATTTCAAGCTCCTTCTGTAACTGCTCTGTGATGGAGGGTACTTGTGATTGAAGCAGGCTGTCTGCATCCTCAAACAGATTTTCTAAGGGTGACTTCTTGCCCTTTCTAAACTGAAAAACAAAAAAACAAGTGTGAGGTTTGCAAAATAAATAAAGGTCAATTTTAGAATGTAGTGGTAGTGGTTGTGTTAGAAAAACTCTGATATTTGTCTGGCTTGTCCATCTCAGCATCATCCACCTCGCTGTGTGCTTTGGGGTCCTTGGTGGGAGGCTTTGGACACACAGATAGTAAAAGTGCATTCCTTCAACATAGAAACTACATCATGATTCAAAAGGACAAGATTGTACACACACAGTGAAAATACCTGTACAACTGCTACTGTGGCATTTGCAACTGCTGCCTTCTCCAACCTGTCCCAGATGTCAGTAGCTGCCTCACCATCTAGCCTACCTTTAAAACTTGGGTCCATCATCGTGGCTTCCTTCAGAAATTTCTGAAGGTTTTCATCCTTTAAGTAAAACAAGATATAACATAAGAGCTGATACTGAAAAAAAGATACCCCCATTTTTCATGATTTTTCATTGATATTGTCTGAAAATACCTGATATCTGTTCTGCAGACTAGCCCAGACTTTCTCTTTTATTGGAGAGGTGAAAACATTGTCTTCATCGTCTGAAATGTGCCTCCACCTTGGCCTGGATGGGGATGATTTTGATAGGGATTCTGAAAGGGACTCAGGCGCAGGCCAGGTTTTTCCGTTATGCGAAAGACATTTATTTACAGTGAAGTGGCTATATACAATGTGCACGGGAAAGGGGTCCAGGTTGCCAGGGTCCATGGGGAAACAGGGTTTAGGGAAAAAGGTGCTCCTGGTCGCCCCTGGCCGGCCTCCCCTCCGCCAAATGGACGGCCGAGCTCCTCCTGGACCATGTCGTCCAGCTTCACGGATTCCCCAAGGACATAGTCTCCAATCGGGGGCCCCAGTTCACCGCCAGGTTCTGGAAAGCCTTTTGCCGCCTGATTGGAGCGTCTCCCAGCCTCTCGTCCGGTTATCACCCTCAGACCAATGGGCAGGTTGAACGGACCAATCAACAGTTGGGGCGCTTCTTACGGTGCTTCGTCTCCGCCCAACCGTCGCTTTGGCCTCGTTACTTGGTGTGGGCTGAGTTGTCTCATAACCTTCACGTCTCTTCCGCCACCGGTCTCTCGCCCTTTGAGGTCTGTCATGGTTTTCATCCTCCTATCTTCAGCCATCAGGAAGCGGGGGTCGACGTGCCTGTTGCTGAACGGATGGTCCGGCGCTGTCGTCAGGCCTGGATCAAGGCGCGGGCTGCCATTACCCAGGCCAACGCTCTGTACACCCGGCAGCATCGTCGCCGCCACCGCCCGGGTCACCCCTTCCAGCCGGGGGACCGCGTCTGGCTCTCCACAAGGCACCTGCGGCTGCGCACTGAGTCCAAAAAGCTCACTCCCAGGTTCGTCGGCCTGTACGAAGTCACTGCCCGGCTCAACCCCGTGGCTTACCATCTCCGGCTTCCACCCGCCATGAAGGTCCATCCGGTTTTCCACGTCTCGCAGCTTAAGCGGCGCGTCACTTCCTCGCTGGCGCCCCCCTCCTGGGCCCCGCCTGGGCCCAGGATCGTCAATGGGGGTCCTGTCTACACTGTCCGGCGGATCTTGGACTCCCGTCCCCCGGGGCTGGGGGGTCCAGTATTTGGTGGACTGGGCTGGCTACGGTCCTGATGAGCGCTCCTGGGTGCCGTCCCGCTTCATCTTGGATCCTTCCCTCATCTCGGATTTCCGTCGCCGCCGTGCTGGCCCGTCGGGTGCCGGGGGGGGGGGGGGGGGGGGGGTGTCCTGTCAGCCGGTGATCAGCTGATCACGGGGCCGGGGTTAAAAGAGAGACGCCACCCACCTGTTCGATCGCTCAGAAATCATTCTCTTCGTGTCAGGAGCTCCGAAACTCTGCCGACGTCAGTCTCCGCCTGATTCAGCAACCGTGAGTGTTTTTCCCTTCAATCCTCTTTCTCTTCCCGGCTCCGCTTGCTCTCCATCTGTAACGACAGTTCCGAAGCCATGCTTCGTGCACTGATCGTTACTAGAATAACTGCGTGTCTGCTCCAAACCCACCGCTAGCCGTAGCCGCGCTTGGGTCTAGTCAACACGCTACACAGGCACGCCGAGCTACTGTGTGTAGCTCGCCCCGCCGTGACAGAGACGGCTGAAACAAAATGTTGCAGATAACAGAAACTTGTCTAACTGTCATTAACTGCAACTTTTTGCTTACAAAAGAGGCATAAATACTGATAGACAAAATTTTGGAGTGTGGTTTCTAGCAGAGATTTATGCTCAGATGGTGATGGTTTATATCTGACCCTGGGTGTGTTTAATAAAATAAAAGTGTTGCTTACACACATAAAGAGCATTGAGATTAAGTAAAGTTAATATAAAGGACAGAGCCCAGAACATGATATGGTGAAACAACTTTGAATGATTAAAGGAAAATCAGATGAACACAGTAGATTAGTGAGGTGTAGCAGAGAGAGGCTGTTTGTTTTCTATCCTTTACAGGAGAAGATTTCAGGACCACAGCGACCACAGGGGTGGTGAGAATCCTGGAAGCCCGAGACCGAACGGAACCAACCAGAGAAAGGAGAAGAACAGAGCACAAAGACACCTAGTTGTTTACATTGCAAACAAGATCAAAAGCTTGTTAGTCACAGGTTATAATGGGAGCATAAAAGTAATGACTTTACGAATAGTTGCAGTATTTCTATGTTATGTAAATTGCCCAAACACAGTGTTCAGACCGGATATGGGCTACCCGTTAAAGGGGGCAAAGAAACCAGGCCCAAGTTTTAAAGATGAAATGGGTTAACTTTATAGAGGATGTTTCCAAACCAGGGACAAAAGTAAAGTAAGACCTTTTACCAGGAGAAAGCTAATTGTATCTTTTGGAGTTTACAGTGTGCACTGAGGGACACACTGTAAACTCAGGAATAGTTTTAAACTGGGATTCTAGTTGAAAAGGGGGTGTAGGAAGTAGATTTAGGGCAGCTCACAGCCCGGAGTAAACACAAGGTGCTGTCTCACAGTTTGATTTATTTGTTTGATTTCTTTTTATGACAAAATAATTAGGAAACATTGCAAACATAACCCGTTGAGGGGACAGATAGGGTTGGGCAATTGAAAGGTTTTGTTTTGTTTAGCATAATCTCTTTTGTTATATTTTAGCTTTCAACATGGAACACGCCTCTCTGGAGCTTCTCTCCTGATGCTACCGCTGGCAAAAACCCATCTCCATAGAGACTGTGTCAGCTCCCAGATAGACAAAGACAAACTAAAAGCCAGCAATAAACAACTTAAACATAAACAATCACAAAGAAAGATAGTAAAAAAGACTACATTTCTGCGAAAATGACGTCACTTCCGGTTTCAGGCAAGTCATGGCGGACATGCAAAAGTTCACGCTGACGTCTATTCCAATGTAGGAAGTGTTACGAACAGCTGATCAGATCGGCAAAGCGTGTTTCTGGAATATTATGTTTTTGTTGCTGTAAGTGCTTTTTATGCAATTTTTGCAAAGCTTTATGTGGAAGGAAACTGTGAAATAGGACAAGCTGATGGCATAAAATGTAAGTACAACTCCTCCGGTTTCATATGCAAAAAAAATTATTGCGCTAGCTTACGTGGTTGCAGAGCTACCGGGATTTAAAAATAGTTATGCAAAACAGAGCGTGCCCGCTCCGACCGGCTCTAAAGGGTAATAATGAAGGCTTGTAGCGCAAGGCCACTTTTGACTCACAAACTAAGTGCTCAGCCACACTGAAAAACAGGAAGTTTTAGTGCACAGGCCTATTAATAGATAAGACACAGAAAAGAGGAACTTTCCACATAAGCAATGTTTGAGACTGTGTGACGTGTAAAGTACCAAAATAACACCTATATGAGACACAGCTTATGATTCTAATGTTAGAGATCCTGCAACTGGCATTTGCGCTGTGCAGGGGTCTCTCTCTTCCGGAAGATGATTGAATAAAAATAAAAATAAATATTTTAACACACTATGAGTCGGTTTTCTCTGTTCTATCATGGGAACAAAAGAATCGGGGTTTAATAAGCCTTTCAGCATCAACGGGAAGTTTGTGGAAAGGGGGTCCAGTTTCACGTTCCTGGGTGTGCACATAGACACAGACCTCCAATGGAGCTCAAACACCTCTGTGGTTTTAAAGAAGGCCCAACAGCATCTACACTTTCTGAGAATCCTCAGAAAAATGGAGCTGAACAAGGAGCTGCTGACCGTCTTCTACCGCTGCTCCATTGAAAGTGTGCTTATATACTGCATCGGTGTGTGGTTCTCCAGCTGCACCACAGCACACAGAAAGGCAATTCAGAGTGTCATTAATATGGCCCAAAAAATCCTCTTCCCTCCCTGAAGGACCTGTATAGCACGCGGTGTCTCAAGAGGGCACTGGACTGTACACACCTAGGACACCGGGTGTGTAAGCTGCTGCCGTCTGGCAGGAGGTTTGGGCTGCTGAGGTCCCTGACAAATAGACTGAAGGACAGCTTGTAAAACAGGGCAATAGCCCTGATCAGTGCTAACAGCTGACTTGATTGGATACTTCCCTTGCCTTTTTTTTTGGGGGGGGGGGACAACAATAATAATATTTATATTCATAAAAACTAGAGATGGCACGATACCACTTTTTTATGTCCGATACCGATATCATAAATTTGGATATCTGCCGATACCGATATGAATCCGATATAGTGTTTTTTAATCAACAAAACTGTTTTTTAAATATCTTGCTGCATTTTGTATAAGTTCATACTCAAGTTTAAAACAACAACTACACTAAAGCTATTCTGTTATACCTGTATACAAAAAAAATATTTCATAGTTCAGCAATACTAATCAATCTAATAAACTTAAACCTACACCATCCTCCCTATTCTGATATTTTAAAGAGTACTTAGCGTAAATATTAAGCAACCTAACTAATAGGGTTCCAACTCCCAGCAACAACAAAAATAAATAAATAAAAAATAGGGAACCACCCCTCACGCTCCACCTCATGATGCTTAATCGACGTAATCAACCTTAATTTGATGCAGTGTGAAAAAAAAAAATGCACAGAAATCAATTATTTTTCAAGAAATATTAAATAGATTCAACATCTTTCTTCAACAAAATTGCAGACTGCACAGATGGTACCTTCCCAAAGGAAAAAGTACTATAGCTTACTAGGGTATATATATTAGACTTAATAGTTACTATATACAGTAATTGACTTCTATTCATTTTACATCAAATTAAAACTTTGGGTGTCAGATAATTATTTATTAAAAGCTAGACATTTTAAATGAGAATAAGAAAGAAAAGTATGTCTTTGTGCCCCCTTTTCCCAGTTCATGCCCTATCGGCCCCCCTGGCTAAACTTTGCTAGATCCGCCCCTGCACAGTTACCAGCCGTCAGCTACGTAGAAAAAGATCCTGGTGTAGAAATTAATATTAAATAAATCCTAACAACAGCTTATCAAGCTTAAACGTGCTGCTGTTGTTCAGCCGCTGGTTTCCTCTTTCTGGTGCAAAGTGGACCAAAAACAAACAAGAGAGACGGACCCGCAACAGAAAAGCCGATCAGCTGATCATTTAAGCAGTTTCACGATTGAAGTAGCAGCCGGAGAGCGAGAGGCAGTCGCTCGTTAAGCTTAACGTGGGAATGCTTTACAAACATTCAGAGATGGACTTACACACTTGCTTTACTTCTCTCGGGAATAACTTTGTCGGAGATGAAATGCCGGGTTGCTAGCGAAGCTCCACATGCTATCCAGACCACCGACAAGTCCCGCATGCCACAGCCGCTCTATCACGTGATGCATACTGCTCCGACGTGCTAACATTCTGAGGCGAGTTCCTTCATGAGAATGAAAACATGACTACAGCTGACCTTCATCTGGTCTTGGATAAAGGTGATGTGATGTACAAAGAGGCCAGGAAAAGATTCCCTGACAGTATTCATTTGGCAACGGATGAGCTGCCAGACAAAGTTGATGCTTGTAGGTTTCCCAGTATGGGGCATTTGGAGAACCTCCAGAGGAAGCAGTAGATACCTTTCTCAGCTTAGAAGCTGGACTGAGCTGCCTGTTGTCAGATGTGCAGTATGCCTTGCTGATCATGAGTGGATTGTGTATCGCAGTGTTCAGATCCACATTAGGCAAATATAGTTTCTTTGATCCACACTCCAGAACAGCCAGTGGTCTTCCTCTACCACTACGGTCACGTAATCGTGTTACAGCTGTGATGATGAATTTCACACCCCTGAGTGACATGATTAAGAGCCTCCAAGATTCTTAGCAAATGATGGAGATCTCTCTTGCTGCAGTGCTTCTGCCTCCATTTAATAGGCGGGTTCTCCAGCTGGAACCAGTCACTTTGGAGCTGTATAACCACGCACCGATCGCAGCAGGGATTCGTCAATTAACATAAACAAATGCGTTGATTGCACAAAACAAACACATAAAATGCAAGTTTATAACAAAGGTAACACAGCAACTCTCAGTTAGAATGGACATACTTTATTAGATACAGTCAGGAGGAGAAATTTGGGAAGATTTCTGTCAATGGAAAATTGTATTTAGTAGTCAGTATAATCTTTTAGTGATATAAGTTTGCATATGGTAGAATGCTGCATGTAATCATGTGTGTGTAGAAGTATATAGTTGGTGGCATATTGAAGGAATGTCTCATCCTAGGAGGTCTGTGACATTCTAGGGTGTTCACCCCCACATCCTAGGAGCATGAGAGAGGTCGTACTTTGTCTTATTGTTTTACGGTAGGATTAACGTAGCTATGTCTGTTTTAGTTTAAGTGCTTCTTTACATATAGATGAACTGTTAGATTTTCCAGACCAGCAGGTTAAGGGAAGTCGTTTATGGGGCCACACTCTGACCCCACACACACACACACACACACACACACACACACACACACACACACACACACACACACACACACACACACACACACACGTACAACTCCACATTTCCAATGTAAAGAACAAACGCTCACTGAAGTATAAATAAAGACCGGGGCAGTTTCTCAGGGCGAGTCTCTCAGTCTGGAGGCTGCCCATGCTAGCAAGAAGTTCTGTGTGCTAGGAGGAGTTGGCCGTCCGACTGCGGTCTGGAGTGTGGGGCCTCCCTGCTGCTGCGGAGTCGGGGCGGTCTGCCTCTCCCCACCGCAGGGAAAAGGGTAACACCACCTGGGTCTGGGTGCAGTTCCCCCCTCCAGGAGCAAGGGTACCTAGACCCGGTTTGTAGAGTACGCCTGGGGAGTGTGATCGTGTGTACAGCGTCTCTTTATGTCTGTCTCCACGTTGGTTGAGTGTGGAGTAAGTGCATATGAGAGCATGAGGGTGGGAATGGATGTTTGTATCTGTGTGTGCCTGTATGTCTGTGTCTATATGTCAGGTTGGGTATCAGACGCCACCTCTCTGGGGACACCTCAGGCCCTCCAAGGTTTGGAGGCCTATCTCCACCCACCACCACTTCCCCTGCCAGTGGCGGACTCCCTCAGGTGTCAGTGCGTTGGTGGTTCTTTGTATCTGGGGGTGGGCGTCCGGGTACACACCGGCTCACTCCTTGGCGGCCGCTTATTGGGGCTCGCTCGGTCCACTTCGGAGGTGGGGTGCCCCCGGCCTCTAGGCCTGGGGCTCGGTCACTCAGGCACAGCTGGCTGCCGGCGGAGCTCACGGGCGCGTCACTGCAACTCCCCCTGGCTTCTGCTCCGCGGCTGCTGAATGAACCCTCATCTGGGACTCTCCTCAGCTCTTACTGGGACAGTGGCGCAGCTGCCCCTCTGTGGGTCTTCCTTGGTCTCTTGTGTTCTGGGGGCCTCTGGATGTTGTTACGTCTGGTTCAGTTTGGGTAAGAAGGAAAAACAGCCGAGTCCGTGTAGGTGACAAACATAGTGATTTTATTACATGCTTCTAAGACAGAAGCATGGGAAGACAAGCGTACAGCCACAGATCTCCAAAGAGTGGACAGCTCCCCATCCTTATATAACCCATCACACAGTTAGACCTTACTGGAAATGATAACAGTCTCCCCATAGTCCAAAGTTCTCCTTATACAAACATCAGATGATACTTTAGAGAAAACAAGTGTGTGACATGTCATGTTGTGCAGTTCTGTGAACCTGTGTGTCCAACTAGAGAATGTCCTGACATGACCTCCCTGTGTAAATAAGGGTGAACGTGCGTGTTTACATAACTCTCTATGTGCATGTTCTGATGTAGGTCTGCAAATGAATTAGAACAAGGTCCTGCTGGACCCTCCAGTTATGGACGGTGAATACAATGCTGTGGATACCATTTGAGACTTGATTACAATGATGATAACCTGCATACATTAATCTTTACTCAGATTACCATAGATATAAAACAAAGATTATACTGTCATCAGATTCCACAATGGTAAATGATTAATGATTGATACTTCTAATTATAACTGTGATCATAAGAATACAAAATAAAATATCTCCTGGTCACAATGTCTGGAGTTTTGATCTCCTCCATACCTGCTTGATACCATAGAGGACAGGGCTGTGGCTCCCCACACTCCCTAGCAGATCATTACATGGAGAAACCTTTGGAATGCAAGCATGCTGATCCACACAGGTATGCACACAGGTGTACACATGGGTATTCACAGACGCGGACTACAGCTTTCTTGGCTGCTGCCTCAAAGCACACTGTGCGCTGTCTATCTTGCGTGCTGCACAATATCGTTTATTATTTAGTAACTATTGATATCTATGACTAGCTAGTTTATTGTGATGGTGCTTTTTTTTCTCTTATTATGTTGCTCTTTGTTGTTTGCTTTCTCTTCTGTTTTTTTTCTCCATACAGGTGACCCAGGAGTTGTTTTTTTTTTTTGTTTGTTTGTTTTTTTTCTCTCTTCCCCCCCTTCTCACCGTCTCTTCTCCCCTTTGGTTTTCTTTCTTTCTCTCCCCCTCTTTCTTTCATTCTTTCTCCCTGTCCTATCCCACAGTTATGTCTGTCCCGTTTGTAGCAACTGAAAATAAAATAAATTCATAATTATAATAAAGGTCAATCAAATGGACCAATATGGCAAGGCCATGATGATCCACTTGGTAAAATAAATCCGCTTGGCATCTTTCTTGGCCTTAAGACAACAATTCTGATGGTAAAGATCCAAACGGGACAAAAAAAAAAGTTCTGTGTGTTTCTCTTCTCTGAGTCTTTACTGAAGAAGTGTTTTAGAACATTTTCCTTAACAATTTCTGACACCCATAGTCTGCCTTAAATACAAAGGGGATGTAGTACATAAAGAAAACTCACAGAGAAACATAATATCGACTCATCGCAATTACATTTAACTTATAACAGTTTTGCACTCCAAATATGTATTTGAAGTTAATGCAATAATATTCTCATAGCAATAGGTGAACAGGAAGTCACATGTTAGAAAGGGTTTTCTACCAGTCTGTTAAAGTCATTTAATGTGCTTTCTCCATCTTCATTCACAGGAGAGCCAAGGTGCACTGATAAGGTCTCCACAGCACAAGCCTGAAGATAGCTGGCAGTAACTAAACGGTTTAAAGTAAACTGAGCTTCAGAGAAACACAACATACTGATATTCACTGTGAAGCTTTGAGTGGAAAAAGACAGAAAAACAACATGTGGATCCTGGAATAATGGGAGCTTCCATCTTTAAAGGACTGAAGAGGAAGAAGTTTACAAGGAATCATTTAGAAGAGTTTCAAACATCAACTGATTGAATCCATGAATCTGAAAACGTGTTTGTGAGTGAAAGAGACAGACATGTACAGACTGAACTATCTGTTCAACAGTCAGAGTGTTTCTGTAACAGGAGACACTCTTTACACTCCACTCAGCACAGGGACACTGAGGCACCAGGATAGAACATAAACCCAGGATAAAGAGTTTGAGTGAATGTGGTGTTGAAGGTGTGGAGGTGGATCAGAGTGTCAGAGGAGACTCTGTAGAAGGACAGAGTGCCAGCAGGACAGTCCACATACACTGCTGCTCTGTTAGAGACACAGGAGGAGGAGGAGGAGGAGGAGGAGATGGATGTTTTTATTCTATTGTGACAGACAGACTGAGGACCACGATCAGAGCAGATCAGACTCCAGGACTGATCATTGTGTCCAAACCAACAGTCATCACTGTTTCCTTTCCTTCTGATTCTTCTGTAACTCACTGATATATCAACGTCTCCGCTCCACTCGACCTCCCAGTAACAGCGACCAGTCAGACCATTTCTACACAGCAGCTGAGGACAAACATCAAATCTGTCTGGATGATCAGGATATGACTGAACCTCCTCCACACGTGTCACCTTCCTGTTGTTGTCAGACAGTTGGAGCTCTGTGTTCACTGTGTTTGTGTCGATTGTGAGTTGACAGGAATCTGATGGAGAGAACAAACACAATCCAGCTGCAGTTATTGATCCATCATCTGTTCATTGATTGACACTTTGATGATGACTCCTGACATGATGAAGATGGTTGAATGTGTGCTGCTTTGTTTTCATGAATCCCATTAAAAACACACTTACACTTCCTCAGACCTGGTGTCAACCATCGGACTCCAGCAGGCTCCACCCTGAAAGGAGGAGGGGGGTCAGAGCAGCACAGTCAGCATGCACACATGGACATTACATGGCTCTCACACACACACTGTTACACACTGATAAAGGAATGTAGCGAGACGCTCTCATCTATCTTCCTCACCAACACCAGATCGCTTGCAAATAAGACCAAGGAGCTACAATCAGAGATTTACTAAAACCCTCTAGTCTAAGAGTGTTTCCTACATTTTTCACCCTAAATTGTATATATTATTGTATGCTATAATAATAATAATGGATTGCATGTATATAGTGCTTTTTCGAGACCTTTAAAGCCCTTTACAATTCCACTATTCATTCGCTCTCACATTCACACACTGGTGAAGGCAAGCTACAGTTCTAGATACAGATGCCCTGGGGCAGAATGACAGAAGCGAGGCTGCCATATCACGCCATCGGTCCCTCTGGCCATTACCGGTAGGCAGTCGGGTGAAGTGTCTTGCCCAAGGACACAACGACACAAAGGCTGTCCGAACCGGGGCTCGAACCGGCAACCTTCCAATTATAAGACGAACTGCCATATCTTGAGCCACGATCGCTACAATAATATCCTGGGTGGCTGTAGCTCAGGTGGCAGAGCAGGTCAGCCACTAATCAGAAGGTCGGTGGTTCGATCCCAGGCTGCCTCCTGGCTGCATGCCAAATATCCTTGGGCAAGATACTAACCACATGTTTGCCTACTGGTGGTGGTCAGAGGGCCCGGTGGCGCCTGTGTCCGGCAGCCGCGCCTGTGTCAGTGCCCCCCAGCTGTGGCTACAATGTAGCTTGCTATTGCCTGTGTGTGTGAATGATTGAATGTAGTGTAAAGCGCTTTGGGGTCCTTAATGACTAGAAAAGCGCTATACAAATGCAGGCCATTTACCATCCATAATATCGTGATTCTATTGTAAGCAGGACTCTCAAAACATTACTATACTATTGCTAAATAGGTTTACCTCTTTGGAACCTTTAAATGTGTTTCCGTACTATGACAATTACTTCCCAGATCTAATAAATTTACTGAAATACAAAATGCTACCAAGACGAAATGTTTCCAGTGTTTCACACTCTACTACCTCATACTCTCCAGTCTAAGCTGGTTCAGCAGCTTTTCTCCTGAGTCTCCTATGTAATTGTAGCTCAAGTCCAGTTCTCTCAAATGGGTGGGGTGGGAGGTCAGAAATGAAGCCAGAAAATCACAGCCTTCATCTGTCATCAGACAGCCTGAAAGACTGAAGACATGAAAAAAACAAACAGAAAAGAAGGTTTTCCTTTCATATTTTCACCCCCAAAAAACTGTATCTCGGGTAAACAAAGAATCAGTTATAATGGGAACACAACATTCAAATATTTGATACGGCCAGTTTCTATTTACTACCACTTTCCCAGCATTCTGTTACTTTAACGTAACTTCATTCAGATGTATTGTTCCAATCAAGTTTTAAATTAGCTAATATTTTTGGATTATCTCAGTGTCTCAGTCAATACTGAAATTGGTTATTGATTATTGTATCTTTATTTCAGACGTATACAGAAAAACAATATATACAAGTACACATACTTGTGTTTACATGTATAAATACGAATATATATGCAAATACACACATGTATGTGCTCAGACAAAACAAAAAAGAAAATAAATAAAATAGAGTCTAAATGACATATTACAATGAGTCCGAAATAGAGTAGAAAGAAGTATAACATACTTATTAGTCCCTACCCCATGCTCAACATGCTATTAAATCCCACTGTTCATTGTTACCCCTAATTCCCATCATCACTTACCCCACACAATAAACAAGGAATGAAGGACATGTATTAACATAGCTACAATGATATATACATTTTAGGATAGTTACATTGACAACGGGTGATCAACTTGATCAGTTTCGTATTCTTCCAAAAGCAGTAAACGAAACATCTTTATGAACTGACTAATGCTGGAACATTGCTGTAGATCCACAGCAAAGCTGTTCCACAGTTTTACCCCACAAATGGTAACACAACAGGTTTTAACCTTTGTCTGTGCTTTAAGAGTCTTCAGATTTTTTATTTAATTTTCCCCCTCAATTCATAGTCCCCTTCTCTGTCAAAAAAACCCTCTGTACATTTCCTGGTAAGATATTATATCTGGCTTTCTACATAATTTTTGCAGTTTATATTTTACAAGATCCATAAACTTCAGGATTTTAATTTCAAGAACATAATGTTAGTGTGGTCTCCTGCTTTAGTAATCATCCTGATTGCTTTTTTTTTTTAAATTTTACATAACGGTTGCAGTGAAGTATTGTATGTATTTCCCCAGATTTCCACACAGTATTCCAAATATGGCAGTATAAGTGTACAGTAAAGTACCTGGAGTGATTTGGAAGGCAAAGGATGTTTAGCTTTACTCATAACAGAGATGCTTCTTCACAGTTTAGCTCTTATGTGAGGTTTTCAGCAGATTTTGTTATCTATTATCACACCCAGAAAATTTGTATGAGAAACTTTCTCTACTTCAACATTATTTATCAACAATTTTGCTCCAGTATCTTTTTATTAATTTCCAAATAACATAAATGTAGTTTTATTCAAATTTAGTGATAACTTGTTTCTGTCAAACCATGTTTTCTGTTGAATCATTTCTTGTGTGACAATTTCCATAAGCTGTTGTGAATTCTCTCCAGCACAAAAAATATTTGTATTATCTGCAAATAAAATAACAGTTTTGGTCCCAATACTGACCCCTGTGGAACTCCACAAACAATGTCCAGGTACTGATTGATATTCACCAACCTTCACAATTGTTGCCTGTCTCTCAAATAACTCCTGACCCACTCTAGCACCACGCCTCTAATGCCATAGTACTCCAGTTTATCAAGTAATATTTCATGATTAATTGTGTCAAAAGCATTTTTTTTTAGGTCAATGAAAACACCAACTGTACATTGTCTTTGATCGATATTGTTGGTGATATTTTTAATTAGTTCCATTAATGCCATGGATGTTGATCTGATTGGTCTGAAACCATACTGACTGTACATTATAATTTCATGTTTATCTATGTATATATATATATATATTGTGGTGAGATTTTCTTAATTTTTTTCCCATCACTTTTCCTCAAATTATACAACTTCATTTAAATTAATTTAATACATTTTTAAGATATAATTATCACCATTTCAACATTCTTTCAGATCCCATCAGACATTTCCCTATATGAGAAAAATTAAAAAGTTCAAATTTGTTTTGAAATAAACTAAATCGTGGATTTTGAGTGTTTAAAGTAGCTTGTTATTTTGGGTGCACATTGATTAGTTGTACATAAAAGCCATAATGTTAGAAATATCTGAAATATCACAGAGTGATAACAACAATAGGTTTAAATCACATTATATCATGAATGAGATTTGTATTAGTAGGTAACGCCTCCTTCATAACATAAAAAACAAAATAAAAAAACTGTAATGTCATCTGACCTTAGTGTTTCCAGCTTACAGGGTGGATTTGCCAATTCAGCAAACAGAGCCTTTACTCCTGCATCCTTAAGATCATTGTTACTCAGGTCCAGGTGTCTCAGACTAGATAACTGGAAACTTAGAACTGAGGACAGAGCTTTACAACTTCTCTCTGTGAGGTTACAGCTACTCAATCTATGGAGATAATAAGAGAATTCTTGATAAACAATGATGAAAAAGTTATTTTTTGATTGATGAGTGTATATTTACTTACAGAGCTTTCTTGGAGGCTTTGACCACTGGCAGCAACCTCAGAAGAGCCTCCTCTGAAGCAGAGTATTTCTTCAGGTCAAACACATCCAGATCTTCTTCTGATGACAGTAAGATGAAGACCAGAGCTGACCACTGAGCAGGAGACAGTTTATCTGTGGAGAGGCTTCCTGATCTCAGTGATAGTTGGATCTCCTCTGCTACAGAAATATCTTTAAGCTCATTCAGACAGTGGAAAAGATTGATGCTTTTCTCTGTAGAAAGATTCTCACTGAGCTTCTTCTTCATGTACTGGACTGTTTCCTTACTGGTCTGTGAACAACTTCTGGTCTGTGTCAGCAGACCTTCTAGAAGATCCTGATTGGTCTGCAGTGAAAGACTCAGGAGGAAGCGGAGGAACAAGTCCAGGTGTCCATTTGAACTCTGTAAGGCCTTGTCCACAGCACTCTGGTAGAAGTATTTCTCAGCAGATTCTCTTATTTCAGGCTTCCTCGAGGTTGTTTGTTGTTCTTCAAGCAGATTGAGTCCAGAGTTGATGAAAGTCAGATGAACATGAAGAGCAGCCAGAAACTCCTGAACACTCAGATGGATGAAGCAGAACACCTTGTCCTGGTACAGTCCTCTCTCCTCTTTAAAGATCTGTGTGAACACTCCTGAGTACACTGAGGCTGCTCTGATATCGATGCCACACTCTGTCAGGTCTGATTCATAGAAGATCAGGTTTCCTTTCTGCAGCTGATCAAAAGCCAGTTTTCCCAGAGACTCAATCATCCCCCAATACTCTGGACTCCAGTGTGGATCTGTCTCAGCTCCTCCATCATACTTGGCCTTCTTCACTTTGGCCTGAACCACCAGGAAGTGGATGTACATCTCAGTCAGGGTCTTGGGCAGCTGTCCTCCCTCTCTGGTTTCCAGCACATCCTCCAGAACTGTAGCAGTGATCCAGCAGAAGACTGGGATGTGACACATGATGTGGAGGCTTCGTGATGTCTTGATGTGGGAGATGATCCTGCTGGCCTGCTCCTCATCTCTGAATCTCTTCCTAAGGTACTCCTCCTTCTTTGTTTCGGTGAACCCTCTGACCTCTGTTACCATGTGAACACAGTCAGGAGGGATCTGATTGGCTGCTGCAGGTCGTGTGGTTATCCAGAGGCAAGCAGAGGGAAGCAGTTTCCCCCTGATGAGGTTTATCAGCAGCACATCCACTGAGGTGGACTTTCTAGGGTCAGTTAGGATTGTAGTTTCATGGAAGTCCAGAGGAAGTCGACACTCATCCAGACCATCAAAGATGAACACAACCTGGAAGTCTTCAAAGCTGCAGATTCCTGCTTCTTTGGTTTCAGTAAAGAAGTGATGAACAAGTCCCACCAAGCTGAACTTTTCCTCTTTCACCACATTCAGCTCTCTGAAAGTGAATGGAAATATGAACTGGATGTCCTGGTTGGCTTTGTCTTCAGCCCAGTCCAGGGTGTATTTCTGTGTTAAGACTGTTTTGCCAATGCCAGCCAACCCCATTGTCAGCACTGTTCTGATTGGTTCTTCTCTTCCAGGTGAGGCTTTAAAGATGTCTTCTTGTCTGATTGTTGTTTCTGGTCTGTCTGGTTTCCTGGATGCTGTTTCAATCTGTCTGACCTCATGTTCCTCATTGACCTCTGTAGTCTCTCCCTCTGTGATCCAGAGTTCTGTGTAGATCTGATTCAGAAGGGTTGGGTCTTCTTCTTCTGCAATCCCTTCCAACAAATGCAGGAATCTCTTGTTCAACTTAGCTTTGAGCTCATGCTGACACTTTGTGAGAGCCTCTTATTGAACAAAAATATTAAAAAGTAGATGTCAATAAGACAGAAACAGTCATGTCATTGACTTTCTGCATTAACTGAACATGCACAGGCTATCTGACACGTTTGAAGAATTCTGAAACAGAAGTCAGACTGTATCTATCATGGATGGCTTTACTCTGACACATTTTCAAACATACTGAACTCTTTGATTTTCATATAAACTATGATAAGAACTTTTCTGGAGTCAGCTCATAAGCAGAATAAAAACATCTGAAATACTAGAAATCTAAATTACGACCATTTATACTGTGCATTAAATGATCTCAACAGGGAACGCTAACTTGTCAGAAACTAAATTTTAATTCAGACTGACCCAAGCTCTTTAGAAAGAATAACACTTACAGTCACATATCACTAACACAATGTAATAGTGGGGCATGGGGAGCTAGATTTCTTTCCTTTATTTCTCACCCTGCCAGCATCTCATAGTATCCCCCTCTGACAAGAAATCTAGTCAATAGAAACCTTGTAAAATTTAAATTGATGAAAGCGTGAGAAATAGGACAACAAAACAGAGAAAGCCGCAGTTGGGAAGTACATTTTCATAGGGGCACTAATAGTTCTGGCATGTTATATATTGTCAACAATATTACTTCACACTGCTGAAATCTTGAACTCTTACCTTCTTTACCTTGTTTCACCACAACTTGTGAAAATTTACCTGTTGAAGGAAATCTGAAATTATGAAAAGGTCTTTTGTTATATACAGACACACACTGTAAAACCAAATTGTAAAATCAAAGTATTTTACTGCGTATGTTACAGTTTTGTACTGTTTTCCTACAATATCATTAAATTTACATAAATAGAATGTGATTTTATATGTCAAATGTAAAATAACATAAAATCACTGTAAATGTAATAAAACATAATTCTCTTGTTTTTTAAATATATTTTTCTGTACATATGCATATTTAGATTGTTAAAATACTTTCACAAATATTTGTCCGTTATTTGAAAGATTGAACTGTTAAATTCAAATGTAAAACTATGGAAAAATATAAAAAAATGATCTAAAATATAATGAGAACAATTAATTATTAAATGAGTATTTGAATTATAATTTTGCTGAAAATGTCATCTAGCTCTTTTTCAATAATTCAGAGGTAAAGAGTGAAAATATAACTAATAGGAATAAAAACAAAAAAAAAAAACATATAAAACCTTGCACGGCCACACTGTGCTAATGATATATTTTTAAAAATAAATGTAGGTAGGAATTGCAATTAATATAAATCTCAAAGTATTTACAACATTCCTGAACAGAGATAGGGCTCTGCACCTGGGGTAAGGACACGGTCATGAAAAAAGTGTGACATGCTATTGGATGTTGGGACACATAACGACATGAGGAATTTGAACTAACAACCACAAGGTCACGTGTATGGCTTGGAAAGCGCGGAGGAAGAGAGACGTTGGTGAAAGATCATCCATGCACTGCTGCAAGGCAAGTATATCAAACTCAGCTTAGTAGAATTAACTTGGCATTGCTTGACCACTATGGCTCATAGTTTACTGAGACGGTAAAAGGCATGGAATCCCTAGCTATGCAGGCAAAGCACGCCATCCGTCAGTATAAGGTGTAGTTAGACCAGCCGCTAGCTTGCTGGCTAGCAGAGTTGTTGTTTGATAATTTGTTAGCTGCCAGCTTTCTGTGACCGTGTAAACACAGCAGTTGCTACGCGGATAGTTTCTACACCGCTAATACCCGTTAGGGGCCCCACGACAACAGCTGCCACTGATGCATTTGTCTTAATGTGAAATTAAGTATGCAACTTAAGAGTTAATAGGCGACCTGTTCCACTCTAGCTCGTGCGCACCAACATGTGCTGCGTGATGAAGTGAGGGAAATAGAAGTAGCCCACTGTGCTAGCTTTGCCCTGTAAAATGTAATGGACATGTAAAGGATAAGCCAAGTATTTTCTTTTATTTTGTAGAGAGGTAGTAGACCTAAGCAGATGAGGTGAATTATTTGACTACATATAAACGTACATTGCATGCCTGTATTTGGATTTTGGCAGGTTTCATGATTTATAAGGTTTTTTTCTTCCTCTGCAGATTAGTGGCGTGAGTTCTCAAATTTATTCAGTAAGCTGTAAAGGCAAGTATTGTGCTGCATTTAAGGATGTCAAAAGATTACGGCTGTCACAGTTGTGGTGCTTTAATGTAAATGTTTGGGCACCTATGGTCAAAATTTTGGTTCATATGAACAGTTAAGCAAGTGGAAGATGAAATAATTTCCAAATGGCATAAAGTTACAGATGACATTTAATTTTAAATAAAATCATTTTCATATTTTTTTTTTTAAACAGAAAAAGAAAGGGCCCACAGCAAAAATTTGGACTCCTTGCAGTTGACCGGGGGGCCCAAACTGCATGCCAGTGTATATTGATATACATCAGTTGTAACATTGCAGTTTGTTGTTTGAGTCATGTGTGGACTTGTTTTTTTTGTCCCTTTGTCTCTTGTTCAAATACACAACAGGAAACTCTACTTTGGCAGCCGAGCACTTCATGTTATCTGTGGACCAGGCAATTGTGAATGGCCATATCACCATCTTCAGCGACGCACTTATCCTGATGTTTGGCTCTTACTACTGCATGAACATTTCTTATCCAGTAGCCCAAGCAGCAACCTTGGAATTCTAGCAACGGTAAGGTGGCACCAGTCAATTTTATGCATTAAAACATAAGAATGATGAGACAGTGAAATCTAAAGTTATGCAATCCAAATTAAATCATCAGATCTCCTTTTATTTGCAGCTAAAACACATAAGACTGAGCAATGCGTTTCAGATGGCTGTCTCTGTAATATCCTTGATTCATGCTCGTGTCAAGTTATAGAAAGAGACCTTTGAGTAGTAGATGTTCACAGATGTTTCACTACCCTGAAACAGCATTTGCAATAGACTCACAGGTTAACCAAATATCTTTGCATCACCTCTCTGTTTCACAATGACCTGTATGTCCAAACATGCACTCAAAAGCAAGCTCAATCTACACTTAGATTCATTGCAAATGTAAAAATCATACAGTCCAGTCCGTTTCTTAATGAAGTTGTTATTTTTCATTTTCTTTTTTTTTTTTTTTCATTCGACCGGTGCGTTAAGATAAACCCAAAGTGGAGTGGAACACGTCCAAGAAAAACCTTGCAGTCAATCCAAAGGTTCTGACATTGATCACCAAAATTGCAGACTACGAGTGGAGAGCATAAAACGTTCTTATTTTTATCCTGAGGATAACATAATCTGCTGTTCAGTAGCACTGGTCTTTGGTTCATGGTCAGTGTCAACAGCACAAGTGGCCTGCTTGATAGGGAAAAGTGAAATATAGGCTGCAAATCCTATTCACATTTAGCTAGCATTAGTGCTGGCCAGTTAGTATGTTACTGTCTGCTGACAGGCTTCTCTGTCACTCTGTCCTGCGATAGGTGTAGCATTGTCTTAAGTATTATCTTCATCTCAGTTCATTGTAATAGACTGACTTAATTTGTCAGTTAAGTATAATCAGCATAACAATGAGGCTTTTGTTTTACTCTAGTTGTTCTTTGCATATAATTACATTGCAGATTTCTCCAAGGGAGCGCAAATGGCCAGCAGCAGCCCTAAATTTGAGACGTTCAGAAAGCTAGAGCTACTTCTAAACCTGCAGGTTATGTGCCTCAATTAGTCCCCTTTTCGTTGTTCCAGATGTGGTAAGGCAGATTCGAGGTGGCAGTGTCCCCTTCTTTTGTGCTCAAATGTGCGTTTGAATTAGATTTTTTTTTCTATGTGCCTTTGTTTATGCATAAGTGTCAATTGGTCTTGGATTGTTCCAGGAAGGGTTATCTTTTTGTCAATAAAATCCATGTTAATGATTGGAACCATGTCTCATGTCTTATAAGTAAAATAAACATGTAAAAACTGCTCATACACAACATATGATCAAGAATTAACATAATCTTGATGTAAATATAATCAGGGGTTTTGTTTAATAAGGGTTCTTTGGATGTTTTGCTACTGTGATGGCATCAGCCACACAGGGGTAAATTAGTCCACTTTTTACTTTATTAATTTGCTTTGCAGTTTTCTTCATTAATCCTTTGGTTAAACCTAACACTGGTAACATTGTATGGTTTTTCCAAAATGTTTTGTTATATTAATTATGTTTCTCTTTCTTTGAGTTACCTGGGTTTGGGCGGTGGCTGTTTCCCGTCTGGGCAAAAGGCGTGGCTGAGGACTCTGGGAACAAAATGCCTGCTCAGCAGGACTAACCATGGGCTTACCAGGAGCAGGGGTGTTTTAGGTTTAGTTAGGTTATTCTGTGCTTAGTTAATATTAGAGTGTTTGTTTTTCCCCCCTATTGTGTTCAAATGGTTTGGCCAAATCATTATAAAAGCTACCCTTATGTGTCTTTGTAATGAGGTCAGTTTGTGAGTTAAGTTGTGTCTCACTTTATTTGTTTAAGTTTCTGGAAATTCTTTTTTGTAGTGTTATATTTAGTTGACCTCTTTTATGGGCCTGCTAAGTATGTTTTTGAATTTTGTTAATTTTGGACTTTTTGAGGGTTAAAATAAAGAAAACCCTTTTTGAAGATATTTTTTTTGCCTGTGTCCTCTTTGCTTTGGCTGCTTGGTCCCTCACAGTTACAGATAAAGCCAACAATCTTACAGGGAGCACACTTAATTCAAATTGGAAGTCCAGTACATATTCACGAAATCTACGTTAGATGACACTTTAGAAACTAAATTTATATGTGATATTTTCTAGAATCAACAGTAAATCGTAATTTTAAATCCAATATCTATTTTTTTGGCGAGTTTTTGACACGTTTTGAAAGAGAAATCAAATTATTTTTTGATGTATACTGTAGTAATGGACACAAAGACCGAGACTGTCCGAGCCGGGGCTCAAACCGGCAACCTTCCGATTACAAGGCGAACTCCCAACTCTTGAGCCACGATCGCCCAAGAGAGGGAAAGCAGTCAGAAATGAGTTCTTAGTCAGAACTGAGGGAATAGACCTACCAGAAGGCAACACTGCAGACGTAGAGGACAGAAGTACCTGGGGATCCCACAGGCAAATGGGAACCACGAAGAGGCCCCTAGGAAAGGCTGCAACCACCAAGTACCCTCAGAGGGTCAGGCAAGTCCTGAGGAGTCAGCTGAACGGTAAGAATAAGATCCAGGCTATCAACACCTACGCCCTGCCCGTGATTTAGTTTAGTCTTCAAAAAAAGTAACTGAGTTTGGCAAACAAAGTTTTTTGCAGCTATTTTTTTAAATGCAGCCAAGGCGTTTCTTAAATAAACATTTCAATCTATTTACAGAACAATCAGCTGTTCTGCATCAAATCTGATGCCACACAAATTATTTGTGCCGCTCCAAAAAATAATTTCTGTCCACTATGAGAAAAAGGAGAACAACAGCCTGATACCTGCAGGCCTGACAGCAGCAGATGTTTCACTGCTGTAACACCTGTAACACTCAGCAGTCGCCTCATTGTTCTGACACACAACACAACTACACTACACATAACTACCACGTTGCCATATCATTTTTTGATTGGTCGACATGGTACTTTTTTGGACGAATAGGAAAGGGATAGGGGGGTGGAGTTTGTTTTTGCTCACAGGTTTTCGAGCCTTTTTTCTTATAAAACACTGTTTTTACCTTTTATTCCCGCAGTAAATATAAACAACGATAGTGTTCAGGAAGAAAACCAAACATTACATATTATTTTTATCACAACTTTGGTTTTACGTGGCCGATCAACACAATTTAAAAACTGGTATAAAGTCCACACTTTGTCCGTCAGTTGTTCCGTCTGTCCTGCTCACATCTCCAATGGTTGTACACGTTGTCATTAACGTGGCTTCACTCCTCATCAGCCGCTTTGCTTGCTAAAACACCGGTGTCGGCACACAAGGACGCTGTCATAACCTGTCAACGATGGTGATTTGCTGCGTATATACGAATGTAAATCACATTATTGGCTGGACGATGGGATAAGGTGGCATCGTTCTAATCCCATATGGGAGCAACCAGTCACTCACTGACTAACACTGCAAAACAGAATTGTTAAAGTATCAATTTTATGCGCAACGCAGATTTTCTGTGCGCAGAGACCATGCCAGCAGTGCGCAATTGCGCACGTGCACAGCTTAGAAGGAACATTGCTCCTGACCATGCATGGAAGGTTTCGCCCCAAGTCCAGCACCCTGAGGCTGTATGCTAAGCGGAAGGAAGGAGGCTGGGGACGGGTGAGTGTCAGCACCACAGTCCATGAACAGACAAGGAATATCCACGAATACATCAGGAAGATGGCCTCAACTGACCGAGTGCTCAGTGAATACCTCAGGCAGCAGAAACCCAAGAAAGAGGAGGGAGACGAGGAACCATCATGGAAGGACAGGCCCCTGCACGGTATGTACCACCGGCAGATAGAGGAGGTGGCTGATGTCCAGAAATCCTACCAGTGGCTGGACAAAGCTGGACTGAAAGACAGCACAGAGGCACTAATCATGGCAGCACAAGAACAAGCTCTGAGTACAAGATCCATAGAGGCTGGGGTCTATCACACCAGGCAAGACCCCAGGTGCAGGCTGTGTAAAGATGCCCCTGAGACAATCCAGCACATAACAGCAGGGGGCAAGATGCTAGCAGCCAAGGCATACATGGAACGCCATAACCAAGTGGCCGGCATAGTGTACAGGAACATCTGTGCCGAGTATAACCTGAAAGTCCCGAGGTCAAAATGGGAGATCCACCCCAAGGGTGGTGGAGAATGACCGAGCTAAGATCCTGTGGGACTTCCAGATACAGACAGACAAGATGGTGGTGGCTAACTAACCGGACATAGTGGTGGTAGACAAACAGAAGAAGACGGCCGTAGTGATCGATGTAGCGGTTCCGAATGACAGCAATATCAGGAAGAAGGAACAAGAGAAGCCCGAGAAATACCAAGGGATCAGAGAAGGGCTCGAGACGATGTGCAAGGTGAAGGTAACAGTGGTTCCAGCGCTCATTTTAGGGCCTGCCAAGCTTGGTTAGTGGCTCCAGCAGATCCCAGAAACAACATCAACGATCTCTGTCCAGAAGAACGCAGTCCTAGGAACAGCAAAGATCTTCGGATTAGCTGTAAAACAGCCTGTTACAGTCTTACAGTGTTTTTTTTTTTCAATAAATTACATCCTCAAAAATGTTTTCTCTCTTAAACCAATCTTATAAACACTACATTTGCATAATGACTAAAACTAACACCACTGTATGAAAAATGGGCTATAAGGCAAGGTCCTTGATCATTAATATGCAAATTCTCATGACCATTGATCAACACCTACTGATTAATGCCAATTCATCAATGCTGTTGTTCAAAGACCGCTTATCAATGGCAATGAGAACCATTCACAGAGAGTTGGGGAATGGCTGCAATCACAACATTGTAAGATGGTGAAAGATGTACCCTTAGGCCCCCTCCGAGAGTCAGAGATGGTCTTTCCCTTTTTAAGTAAATGGCCTCCTTGACTTCCTGTCAGCAACATTGCACACATGGAAGCAGAGCAACTACAGATGAAAGTTTCGGCCTGTCTAAGCACTGCAGAGCCCACAGCATTCAGCATCAACATGGAGGACAGAAAGGCACTGCACTCACATCACTTAGTAACGACATTATATAATATAACATTATCATCCTTATGGCAGATAAGGGTAGGTCCACAGTTCTGCTAAACCAGAAAGACTATCATGAGAAAATCTTGCCACTGCTCAGTGACAGAAATACTTATGAGTCCCCGAAATGAGACCCAGGAAGTGGTTACAGGAAGAGGGTGATAGATTGTCTCAAGTAGTTAGAACAAGACAAAGCTATTGAGAAGACCTCATAACACAGACTACACAGGGGAATCTACACTAAATCTGTATGGTTTACCGAAGATACATAAACAGGGTGCAACTTTAAGACCGATTGTCTGTATGATCAACTCGGTCACCTATAACATCTCCAAGTTTCTGGCTTCGATCCTCAACCCGCTGGTAGGCAGCTCTGAACACCACATCCACAACACCTTGGATTTTGTTAAGAAGGTGAGAGATGTCATTATGGAGGCAGATGAAACCATTTAACCTTTAACCCTCTGTGGTACAGGGTATAATTGGCCGTTTTTGACTACTTTTGATTTTACCTCTTTATTTCACCTTTAAAATATGTTTGGTATCATTATTTTCAGCACAACCTCAAATATCTGAAATTTGAGTTATTTTTTTCATTTTGGCATACTATTTTAGCACAGTTGATCTAAATTCAGGCAAAAAATTCAAAATCCGAGTAGAAAAAAGTTATATTTTTTGCTGTAAAACCCACATCATGTTTAACAAATTATTTTCATAACTTGAAATGCAAATAGAAATTGTACATCTCTAAAAAATTATGCACAAGTTTTGCAAACAACAAAGTTATATGGTACTATTCACCTAAAAGTGCAGCGAAGGCCTCAAGCATTTTTTATATAACCATTTAAATCTATTTACAGAACAATCAGGTGTTCTGCATCAAATAAGAAGGCACACAAATTATTTGTGAAAACACTTTTTTTACTGTTCTTACCGCTGTAAACACAACTGTTTTGTTCAGAAAAAACATCGAGCGTATTTTTTTTTTATCATAACTCTGGTTTTGGTTGCATTTTCAACCCAAGTTGAAATGGAGACTCAGAGTCACTGCATCTTGTAGCTGTGTTGTCTTAAATTGGTCATGTGATTTTGACGCACCGGCGCGTCCAGCGACCCCAGAGGGTTAAGACCAATTGTGTCAGGGCTCTGTGTGTGGGCAGGCAGGGATGGAGGACCCAAACACAGAACTCGTGGACACTGAATGGCAAACTCAAAGAATCTCCGCTTTATTGCTGGCACAAAAAAAAACATAGAACACACTGAGAAAGCTATGACAAGAACACACAGGTTATTCTGAGGGTATGACACAATACTGTCACAGAGAAACACAGGGCTTAAAAACACAGAGGGATAACGAGGGGAACAAGGCACAGCAGGAGAACACAGCTGGGAGTAATTGACAAGACGAGACGGGAAGCAAAACTGAATACACTGACGTAAGACAGAGACCTTCAAAGAACAAGTCAAAGACGCAGACTTGAACTAAACGTACACTAAATACAAGGGCACAAGAACAAAACCTAAGAACTAAACCCTTAACCAGATTAAACTGAAACATAGACTAATAATAATAATAATAATAGAAATGATCAACAAAGCACAACAAGATGTTAAGAATATAACCCATAACACAAAATCAATCCAAAACATAAAAAACTCAAAATACTGGGTCAAAATGACCCAGAACCGTGACCAACTGTCTGTATGATCAACTCAGTTACTTATAACATTTCTAACTTTCTGGTTTCGATCCTCAAGCCATTGTGTTGAGAAGGCGAGAGACATCATTATGGAGGCAGACGAAACAACGGTTTCATTCGTTGTTACATCCATTCAATTCAATTCAATTCAATTTTATTTATATAGCGCCAAATCACAACAAAAGTCGCCTCAAGGCGCTTCATAGATACAGAGAAAAACCCAACAATCATATGACCCCCTATGAGCAGCACTTTGGCGACAGTGGGAAGGAAAAACTCCCTTTTAACAGGAAGAAACCTCCAGCAGAACCAGGCTCAGGGAGGGGCGGGGCCATCTGCTGTGATTGGTTGGGGTGAGAGAAGGAAGACAGGATAAAGACATGCTGTGGAAGAGAGACAGAGGTTAATAACAGATATGATTCAATGCAGAGAGGTCTGTTAATGCATAGTGAGTGAGAAAGGTGACTGGAAAGGAAAAACTCAATGCATCATGGGAATCCCCCGGCAGCCTACATCTATTGCAGCATAACTAAAGGAGGATTTAGGGTCACCTGGTCCAGCCCTAACTATATGCTTTAGCAAAAAGGAAAGTTTGAAGCCTAATCTTAAAAGTAGAGATAGTGTCTGTCTCCTGAATCCAAACTGGAAGCTGGTTCCACAGAAGAGGGGCCTGAAAACTGAAGGCTCTCCCTCCCATTCTACTTTTAAATACTCTAGGAACAACAAGTAGGCCTGCAGAGCGAGAGCGAAGTGCTCTAATAGGGTGATATGGTACTACAAGGTCATTAAGATGAGATGGGGCCTGATTATTTAAGACCTTGTATGTGAGGAGCAGGATTTTGAATTCAATTCTGGATTTAACAGGAAGCCAATGAAGGGAAGCCAAAACAGGAGAAATATGCTCTCTCTTTCTAGTCCCTGTCAGGACTCTTGCTGCAGCATTTTGGATTAGCTGAAGGCTTTTCAGCGAGTTTCTTGGACATCCTGATAATAATGAATTACAGTCGTCCAGCCTGGAAGTAATAAATGCATGAACTAGTTTTTCAGCGTCACTCTGAGACAGGATATTTCTAATTTTAGAGATGTTGCGCAAATGGAAGAAAGCAGTCTTACATATTTGTTTAATATGTGCGTTGAAGGACATGTCCTGGTCAAAAATGACTCCAAGGTTCCTCACAGCGTTACTGGAGGCCAAGGTAATGCCATCCAGAGTAAGAATCTGCTTAGACACCATATTTCTAAGATTTTCAGGGCCGAGTACAATAACCTCAGTTTGATCTGCATTAAGAAGCAGAAAGTTAGCGGCCATCCAGGTCTTTATGTCTTTAAGACATTCCTGCAGTTTAACTCATTGGTGTGTGTTATCTGGCTTCATGGACAGATAGAGCTGGGTGTCATCTGCATAGCAGTGAAAATGTATGCTATGTCTTCTAATGATACTGCCTAAGGGAAGCATGTATAATGTAAACAGAATTGGTCCTAGCACTGAACCCTGTGGAACTCCATAATTAACCTCAGTGTGTGAAGAGGACTCTCCATTTACATGCACAAACTGGAGTCTATTAGATAGATATGATACAAACCACTGCAGCGCAGTACCTGTAATACCTACAGCATGTTCTAATCGCTCTAATAGGATATTATGGTCGACAGTATCGAACGCTGCACTGAGGTCTAGCAGGACAAGCACAGAGATGAGTCCACTGTCAGAGGCCATAAGAAGATCATTTGTAACCTTCACTAAAGCTGTTTCTGTGCTGTGCTGAGCTCTGAAACCTGACTGAAACTCTTCAAATAAACCATTCCTCTGCAGATGATCTGTTAGCTGTTTGACAACTACTCTTTCAAGGATTTTTGATATGAAAGGAAGGTTGGAGATTGGCCTATAATTAGCTAAGACTGCTGGGTCTAGAGATGCTTTTTGAGTAAAGGTTTAACTACAGCCAGCTTGAAGGCCTGTGGTACATAGCTGATCATTAGAGATAGGTTGATCATATTTAAGATCGAAGAATTAATTAATGGCAGGACTTCTTTGAGCAGTTTTGTAGGAATGGGGTCTAAAAGACATGTTGATGGTTTGGAGGAAGTAATTATTGAAGTTAACTCAGAAAGATCAATTGGAGAAAAAGAGTCTAACTTAACATCAATGGTACTAAGAGTAGCTGTAGATAATATTACATCTGTGGGATGATTATTGGTAATTTTTTCTCTAATGATAAAAATTTTATTTGTGAAGAAGTTCATGAAGTCATTACTAGTTAACGTTAAAGGGATGGTTGGCTTAGGCTGCTGCCCCCGCGACCCGGCCCCGGATAAAGCGGATGAGGATGGATGGATTGATGGATGGGATGGTTGGCATCTCTCTTCACTTGTATCCCAGTCATGGAAGCGTTGGAGGTAGTTCATAAGAGATTACAGGATGACACCAACCTCAGCAACAGGACCACTCTCAGCACTGACCAAGTGTGTTTGCTCTTGGAACTGTGTCTTCATCCCACCTATTTCACATACAAGGGTCAGTTCTACAGGCAGAAACATGGGTGTGCCATGGGTTCCCCAGTTTCACCCATCGTGGCTAATTTGTACATGGAAGAAGTGGAAAAGAGGGCTTTGCTATCCTACCCTGGAACACCACCAAGCCATTGGTTCAGGTATGTGGATGACACTTGGGTGAAAATCAAATCTCAGGATCTACCACATTTCATGGATCACATTAACTCGGTAGACCGACACATCAAATTTACCAGGGAGGATATGAAAAGTGGCAGGTTGGCCTTCTTAGACTGTGAGATTTTGAATGGGGGACATCTAAAAGCTGACGTGTACCGTGAACCTACACATACGTATTTAAGGTTTGACTCTCATCATCCACTGGAGCATAAAGGTGGTCTGGAAATGGAAATGGAAAAAATGGAAAACCCATCTGGAAACTACAACACAGAGAGAACACCATCCCCACAGAATAGGGGTGGAGGTGAACCCGAATACGGTATTCGGAAATGCACAAATAATGTGTTTTTTACGAATACTTATTTCACACAAATACTTTAAAAAAATATTTGTATTCGGGAACAAGAAAAAATGTATATCAGAAAGATGAGTTTCCTTATGAGACCACAGTACATGACCGGATGAGTGAGTGAGTGACGTGCAAAAAAGTGACTGACACCGGCTGCTCCACACAGCAACTGAGACGGCACAGCTGAGTGATAAAAGACTGAACTGCATCACTATTTTTGTTGAATAGATTGTTTCGTACCTTAACTGGGTTTCAGAGGCAGTTTATAACTTTGGTGAAGATCGGGAGATTAATCAGTTATGCTGCATTACTGACGTTATGCAGTCGGGCGCTCTCATGTTCGCTCTGTTTATGGAGCTCTGTTAGCTCGGCAATTTAGACCAGCGGTCCCCAAGCCCCGGGCCATGGATCGGTACTGGTCCATGAGTGGTTTGGTACTGGGCTGCGAGAGTTGAGGTTTGGGTGTGAAATTTATGTTTTTCACGGATTTTTATTGTTTTTTATTGTTATTATTAGAGATGACAGGATACCACTTTTTTATGTCCGATACCGATACCGATATCATAAATTTGGATATCTGCCGATACCAATATGAATCCGATATAGTGTTTTTTAATCAACAAAACTGTTTTTTAAAATATCTTGCTGCATTTTGCAAGTCTGCAAGTTCATACTCAAGTTTAAAACAACAACTACACTAAAGCTATCCTGTTATACCTGTATACAAAAAAAATATTTCATAGTTCAGCAACACTGATCAATCTAATAAACTTAGACCTACACCATCCTCCCTATTCTGGTATTTTAAAGAGTACTTAGCGTAAATATTAAGCAACCTAACTAATAGGGTTCCAACTCCCAGCAACAACAAAAATAAATAAATAAAAAATAGGGAACCACCCCTCACGCGCCACCTCATGATGCTTAATCGACGTAATCAACCTTAATTTGATGCAGTGTGAAAAAAAATGCACAGAAATCAATTATTTTTCAAGAAATATTAAATAGATTCAACATCTTTCTTCAACAAAATTGCAGACTGCACAGATGGTACCTTCCCAAAGGAAAAAGTACTATAGCTTACTAGGGTATATATATTAGACTTAATAGTCACTATATACAGTAATTGACTTCTATTCCTTTTACATCAAATTAAAACTTTGGGTGTCAGATAATTATTTATTAAAAGCTCGACATTTTAAATGAGAATAAGAAAGAAAAGTATGTCTTTGTGCCCCTTTTCCCAGTTAATGCCCTATCGGCCCCCCTGGCTAAACTTTGCTAGATCCGCCCCTCCACAGTTACCAGCCGTCAGCTACGTAGAAAAAGATCCTGGTGTAGAAAGTAATATTAAATACATTCTAACAACAGCTGATCAAGCTTGTGCTGCTGTTGTTCAGCCGCTGGTTTCCTCTTTCTGGTGCAAAGTGGACCAAAAACAAACAAGAGAGACGGAGTCGCGACAGAAAAGCCGATCAGCTGATCATTTAAGCAGTTTCACGATTGAAGTAGCAGCAGGAGAGCGAGAGGCAGTCGCTCGTTAAGCTTAACGTGGGAATGCTTTACAAACATTCAGAGATGGACTTACACACTTGCTTTACTTCTCTCGGGGATAACTTTGTCGGAGATGAAATGCCGGGTTGCTAGCGAAGCTCCAAATGCTATCCAGACCACCGACAGGTCCCGCATGCCACAGCCGCTCTATCACCTGATGCATACTGCTCCGACGTGCTAACGTTCTGAGGTGAGTTACAGCGTGTTGCAAGTTTTGTGAGGTGCTTTCGTGATATTTAATGGATCGGATTACATTTTTTATTTTTCCCGATATCCGATCCAGTAATTTAGGTCAGTATCGGACCGATACCGATACGTAATATCGGATCGGTCCATCTCTAGTTATTATTTAATATTTTATAATTAATTATTTTTTTTACTCAGTTGTATATAGAATTTGTATTCTATTTTTATCCTATTTTCTATTTTATTCTATATTATTCCACTGTATAAAGTATTTTATTTTACTTTATTGTATTCTGTACACGGTGGCAGCACGGTGGCATGGTGGTTAGCACTGTTGCCGCACAGCAAGAAGGTCCTGAGTTCAATTCCACCATCAGGCCGGGGTCTTTCTGTGTGGAGTTTGCATGTTCTCCCCGTGTTTGCGTGGGTTCTCTCTGGGTACTCCGGCTTCCTCCCACCATCCAAAGACATGCAGCTTGTGGGGATAGGTTAATTGGATAATCCAAATTGTCACTAGGTGTGAATGCGCGAGTGAATGTGAGTGTGAATGGTTGTCTGTCCCTGTGTGTTGGCCCTGCGACAGACTGGCGACCTGTCCAGGGTGTACCCCGCCTCTCGCCCTATGACAGCTGGGATAGGCTCCAGCGCCCCCCTGAAAAGGATAAGCGGAAGTGAATGGATGGATGGATGTATTCTGTACAGTTGTGTACAGTATTTTATTCTTATTGTATTCTAATTTTTGCTATCTAACTTTTGCACTGTCCACTTCCTGCTGTGATGAAATAAATTTCCCACGTGTGGAACTGATAAAAGTTATCTTATCTTATCTTGGTTAACTCAGTTTCCCTGGGTCTTTTACTTTCAGCGCTGCAGATGAAACCAAACTGTTATGTATTGTGTGCAAAAGTCAAATCAGCAGAGGCAGAGATATCAAACATCTTACAACATCTGCTATGCATAATCACCTGCACTTAAAGCATCCTCTCCTGGTGCTGTCTGCCAACCCCCCCCCCACCAGCACCAGTTCATCATCACAGCCATGTTCTGCCCCTGCAAGTCAGTTTCCCTGTCTGTTCAGCGTCCTCCAACAAGGACGGGTGGTGGTGGAGTTCATAATGTTCACAATGGTATTTTATTAGTTGTTGGTTTAACCATGGGTGAGGCTATTATGTTATTTTCTTTTCAATTACGTTCCTTCTTACATGTTCATTGTTGGATTTATGGAAGAACATCAACTAATATTGCATATCCATAATTATTATAATGGATATGATTAAAGAATACTTACATTATAATGTTAATTAGAAGTGTAACGCAAAAAAAACCGATTTTTACGCCTATTTTGAATTTTATTCAAATACATTTGCAAATACAAATACTTTTCCCTCCTCAACAAATACAAATACAGATAAAAATACCAGCTGCTTTTCACATCTATACCACAGACACAGCAGCCAGTGAAGCAGAAGAACATCACATCAAGAAGGCCCTGAGTAAATGTGGTTATCCCAGCTGGACATTTGTCAAAGCTGAGAAGGCGCCTAAAGGAAGCTCCAGGATGATCCAGGAGAGAAGGACAACCGCTGCTTAAGTGAAAAAGCTTAGTGATCCTGTATGTGTCAGGAGTATCGGAACAGTTGAGATGCATTTTCTCTAAACACCGCATCTCCATGGCTTTTAAATCGGGTCCCCGACACAAACAGAGTAACATAGTGTGCAGGAGGATTGCCAGGATCTATACATCAGGGAAACCAAACAACCTCTGGCTAAGAGGATACACCTAAAGGCCAGTGGACGCTCTTTCAATGATGAGGATGTAACATCCTGGACAGGGAGGAACGCTGGTTTGAGCGCGGAGTCAAGGAGGCCATTTACGTGAAAAGGGAAAATGCTCCTTGATCAATTTGAGACTTTTATATTTGCATATAAATGATCAAGGAACTGACCTCACAGCCCATTGTTCATACAGTGGGCTGGTTTCATTTTTTGTGCAAATGTACTCTTTATAAGATTGGGGGAACCTGCAGTCAGCTGAGACTGAAGAAGTCACTTGGATGAATGACGAACAGAATGAATGATGAACAGAATCAACCTTTTGGGGATTTCTTTACATGGATGATTAAGCAGGCATCACGACATAATTCAGCCAAAATTTCATGTTTCGTGTTATTTTGTTTACCCCTTACTGACTTGTTTGAGTCTTGACTTTTTCCAAAATCTTCTTTGTGACTTCCAAAGCATCTTCAAATTTGTATTTGCTGATCATCAAATTCACTGTCTCTGTGTTATCAGCCGTCTGAAGATCAGTCTTTGGGATTACTGGTAAACCGCCCAGTAACTGAGGTTTCTGTAGATACCACTTAAAATATTTCAGTTCCTTTTCTCCCAAATCTCCCAGCGTTTTCAGAAGTTGTGTCTGAGCAGGTTCCACCATCTTTGAACTGTGAAAAACACAAAATGACTCATTTATAAACAAAGAACACATCAAAGTCAGTACTTTTTTTTTCCATAAAGTTGATCCAGTCAGTATTCTTCTTTACACAGTCTTCAATGTTTGTTAGGGATTAGTTAGAATCTTCTGATCTTGGCTGATTAATTTCTTGAAGTTTATATTAAATGAGAGATACATCCACCACTTCATTTTCTTATCTGCATTTTAAATTCAGTCTCACAGAATGAGAGGGAAATGAATTAGTAAATCTGATTAATTTGTTTTGAAAATGTAAGAAATAGAAAGTACAGATATTTGTTTAAAAATGTAGGGAACAAAAGTAAAAAGTAGTCTGAAAATAAAAATACTCAAGTACAGATACCTGAAGTGCCTTAAGTACAATAATTATTATTTGTGCCTATGCCAAGAGGCACACTTAATAACTCACCCCAGAGTTTTGAGACAAGCTTCACAAATGTTATATCATTTTGTGCGGCTGGATCTGGAATGGTGTACTATGACTTTTGGGGTTTATGACTTTTATACTTTTTTAAATATTAATATTTTAGTGCAAATTTTGGCCCATTGTCATGATGGAAAACTCCATATCCCACAATTCATAGCACACCTCTGCCGCCATATCCCACAATTCATAGCTCACCTCTGCCAGTCAAACAATGGAGCCCACCTCTTCGTTTTATATATTGCTTTTATCAATGTTTCTAGGTGACAAAATAAACTTTTAAGATATTTTCAGGCAAAAATGTAGCTGTGTAAACTTCAAATATCTGTTCGTTTTATCAAGACATCCCATATTAGCAACAGTGCTCTGACGATGTTGCTGCCATATGGCAGCTAGCCGGCTAGCTAGCGCTTGGCTGAAAAGCACCAGCTAGGGCGACTCTCTCTCTTGTTTCACCTCCCGGGTCTCTCACAAATACTCGCACAGACTCGGAGTCACATTTTCGTTTTTATGGGCCGATGATTCATTTTAGTAATGGTATAAACAGTGAAAGGTGGTGGATTGTCCAGATGCTGGTCGATGTGCAAAAACAACTGAGTTGTTTGGTGGTGGCTAACGCGGAGCTCCAACAGAGGGCAGCTAGCCACCGGTGTATGACAGAATGGACATGCAGGAGCCGAGCGACCGGTGTTCCAGATCTACTGGCGTTTAGATCAACTGGCGTTGGTCGAACAGATGTGTGGCAGTCTTGCGTTTCAGTAGCTCCTACCGACAAACCAGCAAAAAAAAGCCAAATGTGTCATCTGTGACACTTGTGAGGTTGTCTCAAACACACTCCGTCAGTCTTGATGCTGTTGAACAACAAAATGTTTAAAAATGTGGCGAGTTTACCTGGTGATATCCTCGTGCGCCACGCGATCGCGAAAACAGCAAACAATTAACACCATGCCGTTGTTGTTCACGGGACAGCAAGAGTAAACGATCGGGAGACTCTTGTCGTCGTTATCGTTCCCCTCGCACGGTTTATTTCTCCGAATTCAGCGTTTTTGCTTCACAACTACAGCGTGCAGTTTACTTTGTGCACTAACATGGAGTCGAGTCAACCAGCGCCACCTCTGGCCAAGTGCCACAGCCTACAGCCAGATCAACCTGTGACACACATCTGCACCACGTTTGAATTCGTGTCATGCACATTTGTACCTTTCAATTGTGTCTGTTTGTGCGTCATGCAAATAAACCTTTGGAAAGAATGAAATGATATCATATATTCCTTATTGGCCTACATTTGTACAAAATTCCAAATTATATACACAAAGTCATAGAAATCACCACTCCAATTGGTCATCATGATTTTAATATTCTCTTTTTCCATAACAATGAAATACACCTTGGACAAATATGACACATCAATATTTCATTAGTGTTGTCACATCACATCCTGTAAGCATCGTCTGTCTGTGTCTTTTCCCTGAAAATGAATATTTCCAGCCAATATAGGCAATTCATCAACATGGCTGGAGTTATATACAGTCTGTATAAGTGTGGTTAATCTAATGAAGATTTGTAAGGAGACGGCAGTTACTGTGAATTCACAGCAGTTACACAGTGATTAGTAATAAACAGCCAGTGAGAGTGAGTGGATATGACTGTTCCCACCACTAACACATGACCATAGGCCACTACTAGATTAACTTGTGACACATCTGCACCTGCTGCTATGATCACATTGAGTAGAGGCTGAGTGGCTGCACTTACCCCTGGTACATCCAAATCTACCCACAAACATGTTGAAAGATGCAATGCCAGCAATGTGGATTGTCAACACTGAAAACAATCAGTAAGCAAAGACAACAGGGATCATTTGTTTCTGTTTATTTAGCACCCACAACATTTGTAGTCGCCTTCTGCACAGGGGAAGTCCACACACACCGTGTGGTACCACTTTCCACAGAAGGTGCAATCTGCAAGATTGAATGAGATTGTCAGGGTCATTGTCTGACTGTTTATTACTAATCACTGTGTAACTGCTGTACATTCACAGTAACTGCCATCTCCTTATAAATGTTTATTAGATTGACCACACTTATGCAGACTGTATATCACAACCAACTCTAACATGTTTGTTTGCAGAGGGCAGACACAGACAGACTACGCTAACGACATGTGATGTTACAACACTGGTGAAATATTAGTGTGTTCACGACATTTTTCGTATGGGCAAAAGTATTGATATCAGGATGGTGATTCTTATGTGTATGTCATTTGGCATTTTGTACAAATGTAGGCTGATAATAAATACATGATATCATTTCATTCATTTCAAAGGTTTATTTGCATGACGCACAAACAGACACAATTGAAAGGTACAAATGTGCATGACACGAATTCAAACGTGGTGCAGATGTGTGTCACAGGTTGATCTGGCTGTAGGCTGTGGCACTTGGCCAGAGGTGGCGCTGGTTGACTCGACTCCATGTTAGTGCACAAAGTAAACTGCTCGCTGTAGTTGTGAAGCAAAAACGCTGAATTCGGAGAAATAAACCGTGCGAGGGGAACGATAACGACGACAAGAGTCTCCCGATCGTTTACTCTTGCTGTCCTGTGAACAACAACGGCGTGGTGTTACTTGTTTGCTGTTTTCGCGATCGCGTCACGCATGAGGATATCACCAGGTAAACTCGCCACATTTTTAAACATTTTGTTGTTCAACAGCATCAAGACTGACGGAGTGTGTTTGAGATAACCTCACAAGTGTCACAGATGACACATTTGGCGTTTTTTTGCTGGTTTGTCGGTAGCAGCTCCTGAAACGCAAGACTGCCACACATCTGTTCGACCAACGCCAGTTGATCTAAACGCCAGTAGATCTGGAACACCGGGCCTGGCTTACACCGAGAGCGGTTCTCTGTCTCGTTTCACACCCCTCTCTCTCTCTCGCGCCGCTGGTACGAGTGTCCGGTGAACTGAATGTCAGGTAAGACGTTATGTATATTTTCGTTGTGCTGACTTTTTACAATCAGTTAAAATAAGTCATACTGCGCGCTAGCTAGCATGACAGACTTTCTATACAGCTGGGTGCGTGCTTTGTTACTGATGGTGAACTTTATTGTATTCATAAGGTTCGTTAGTAGAGTTGCCAACCGTCCCGTGCAAACGGAATCGTCCCGCATTCAGAGAAAATATTACACATTTCGTATTGAGCTGAAAAGGAACACAGTTTGTCCCGTACTTCAGCTACAATGGAAAAAGACACAAAGCTGGAGTTATTCTCTCGTTACGCTGCACAGCGGACTCTTCCCCTGTCATTCTCTTGCCTGTTGCAACTTCAATCATGAAACTGATAAATGATCAGCTGATTGGCTTTTCTCTCGTGTTTGTTTATCACCCACTTTGTGCCAGAAAGAGGAAGCCGGCGGATGTTGCGCTAAACAACAGCAGCACGTTTAAACTTGATCAGCTGCTGTTAGAATTTATTTGATATTAATTCTAGTATCAGCTGATGTTTTCTGGAGCCACAGCTGTAAAGGTGGCTGGTCGAAACCAGGAGATGTCCTTACTGAATCATCAGAGCTGAACAGGTGATGGAGAAACAGGTTTACCTTTTAGGTGACATGAATGAGTTGAAGGGAAGTTATGAACAGTTTCTGAGAGACAAATAACACCAGGATCCTTTTCTATGTAGCTGACAGCTGGTAACTGTGCAGGGGCGGATCTAGCAAAGTGTTGCCCGGGGTCCATGTAGGGCATTAACAGGGAGAGGGGGGCACAAAGAAATACTTTTCTTTCTTATTCTCATTAAAAATATTTAGCTTTTATTAAATAGCTATCTGAATCTTACAACCAAAGTTTGTATAATAATACACAAGATTGGCTGTAGACCATTGTTAATCATTCAGAACACTGTGTAAAAATTAGAGATGGCACGATACCACTTTTTTATGTCCGATTCCGATATCATAAATTTGGATATCTGCCGATACCGATATGAATCCGATATAGTGTTTTTTAATCAACAAAACTGTTTTTTTTAAAATATCTTGCTGCATTTTGTATAAGTTCATACTCAAGTTTAAAACAACAACTACACTAAAGCTATTCTGTTATACCTGTATGCAAAAAAAAATATTTCATAGTTCAGCAATACTGATCAATCTAATAAACTTAAACCTACACCATCCTCCCTATTCTGGTATTTTAAAGAGTACTTAGCGTAAATATTAAGCAACCTAACTAATAGGGTTCCAACTCCCAGCAACAACAAAAATAAATAAATAAAAAATAGGGAACCACCCCTCACGCGCCACCTCATGATGCTTAATCGACGTAATCAACCTTAATTTGATGCAGTGTGAAAAAAAAATGCACAGAAATCAATTATTTTTCAAGAAATATTAAATAGATTCAACATCTTTCTTCAACAAAATTGCAGACTGCACAGATGGTACCTTCCCAAAGTAAAAAGTACTATAGCTTACTAGGGTATATATATTAGACTTAATAGTCACTATATACAGTAATTGACTTCTATTCATTTTACATCAAATTAAAACTTTGGGTGTCAGATAATTATTTATTAAAAGCTCGACATTTTAAATGAGAATAAGAAAGAAAAGTCTGTCTTTGTGCCCCCTTTTCCCTGTTAATGCCCTATCGGCCCCCCTGGCTAAACTTTGCTAGATCCGCCCCTGCACAGTTACCAGCCGTCAGCTACGTAGAAAAAGATCCTGGTGTAGAAAGTAATATTAAATAAATTCTAACAACAGCTTATCAAGCTTAAACGTGCTGCTGTTGTTCAGCCGCTGGTTTGCTCTTTCTGGTGCAAAGTGGGCCAAAAACAAACAAGAGAGACGGACTTGCGACAGAAAAGCCGATCAGCTGATCATTAAGCAGTTTCATGATTGAAGTAGCAGCAAGAAGAGGCAGTCGCTTGTTAAGCTTAACGCAGGAATGCTTTACAAACATTCAGAGATGGACTTACACACTTGCTTTACTTCTCTCGGGGATAACTTTGTCGGAGATGAAATGCCGGGTTGCTAGCGAAGCTCCACATGCTATCCAGACCACCGACAGGTCCCGCATGCCACAGCTGCTATATCACGTGATGCATACTGCTCCGACGTGCTAACGTTCTGAGGTGAGTTACGGCGTGTTGCAAGTTTTGTGAGGTGCTTTCGTGATATTTAATTGATCGGATTACATTTTTTATTTTTCTCCGATATCCGATCCAGTAATTTAGGTCAGTATCGGACCGATACCGATACGTAATATCGGATCGGTCCATCTCTAGTAAAAATAACAAAAAACAAAAAGTGAATGCAAAAGTGCATAAATATTTATTTTACGTGTTTGATGTGTGTGGCAGGGCGTGGTCTGCAGTGTCGCTGCAGACCTTATTTAAGACCTTGTATGTGAGGAGCAGGATTTTGAATTCTGGATTTAAGAGGAAGCCAATGAAGGGAAGCCAATACTAGAGTTGGATGTCTTGGTCTCGAGCAGGGATGGGTATCATTTAGGTTTTATCCGATACCGGTGCCAAAACGGTACTTTTAAAACTGTGCAGATGCTTAAACTGTGCTCGAACCAGTGCTTAACCCTTTAAAACCGGTAGGAGCGGTCACGCTCCATTTTGCATAACTATTTTTAAATCCCTTTAGAACCAGAAACACGTAAGCTAGTGCAAAAAATTTTTTTTGCATATGAAATCAGAGGAGTTGTACTTACTTACTTAAATGTAAGGCCTTTTTTAATTATAAGCCTTACAAGCCTATATTGGTGCTTTTAAAAGTCATGTTTGACTTCATGCTTTTCTGAATAGTTTCTGGGATGCTTAGAACTCAAATTGCACTGCTTTAAATAGTTTATTTTGATGCACATGCTGTTTACTTTGCAGATTTGCTTTATAATATTATGTAAAAAAAACAAAAACGATTTTCAATTTTTTTGTAGTTTATTGCACTTTTTTGCAATTTATGTAGTTACTATGGACTTAATGCATACATATTATTAAAATTTGGGCGATAACAGTTGTATTGATGTATAGCAACTTGAAATGCTCCCAAAACTGGCACTACAGCATGTAAAAATATAAAGTAAGCTCTGGCGGACTTGGTTCTATGGTAGGTCTTAAAGGGTTAAACAATGGAAAACACAAACTTTGTCCTAAAACCTATCATGTTTAGCTGTTTTTTTTGTAAAAAGATACAATGTTAGCCTTTTTTGCAGCTATAGGGCATATGGTATCACTCTATCAAACAAGAAGACACCCACATGTAACTATGACGGTGTTGCTAGTTTACCTTACATACATTAATTTAATAACGTGGTTAGCCTACTCAATGTAAATTACACACGACTTTACATTAGGCTACTCACGCAGAGAAGAACGGCTTCTGCTGCCATCATCATCCGTCATCATTTCAGCTAAACTGGCAGGGCTAGGGGCCAGGAAACTACTCTTCGGGTTCTTGGGGGATGTTGCTAACTCCGGGTCCGATAACAGGCACCACACCGGCAGTAGATGTGCTCGGTGTAAGGTCTCGCAGCAAGCTATCAAATGGCACCGGATACCGGTACCCATCCCTTGTCTCGAGACCGGTCTCGAGACCACTTTTACGTGGTCTTGGTCTCGACAGACTTTGGTCTTGGTCTTGTCTTGGTCTCGGATTCCTGGGTCTTGTCTCGGTCTTGCTGTCTCAGATTGACATAGTGGTCGGGAGATTTGGAGTCAACAGTATCCATGACACACAACGTAATGTTCGAAAATGTGTCGTGTGCAAAAGCATCAGCTCTAACAGCCGTGCTTAGAGAGTCCTTTATAGTGACTCCCATTGAGCGAGAACCAGCTCCTCACTTAATTTCCTTTTGCTGCTCAGCTCCCACACAGTGGCTCAGCTATGCTCCAATCATAGCTGGACTGGCCATCGGGCATACCAGGCATATGTCCGGTATGCCCGATGGTGATTTTTTGTTTTTATGGGCCGATGTTTTTTTTTTTTTTTTTCGTTTTTGTAACAGTATAAACAATGAAAGGTGGTGGATTGGTCAGATGCTGGGCTATCTGTAAAAATAACTCAGTTGTTCGGTGGTGGCTATGGCGGAGCTTCCACAGAGGCCAGCAGGTGGATGAAGGAAAGGGGAGGCAGGAGGAGGAGAGACCCGAGGCGGTGGCTGGTCCGAGTGTCAGGTGAACTGAACTTCAGGTAAGAAGTTATGACCTGCAGTCTATCTGGTCAGATATAAACCAAGTTTAGGTGCAGTTTATTTTCGTTGTGCTGACTTTTTACAGTCAGTTACAATAACTCATACTGCGTGAGCTAGCATGACAGAGTTTCTATACAGCTGGGTGGGTGCTATGATGTTACTGATAGTGAACTTTATTTTATTCATAAGGTTCGTTAGTAGAGTTGCCAAACGTCCCGTAAAAAACGGAATCGTCCCGTATTCAGAGAAAATATTACGTATTTCGCATTGAGCTGAAAAGGAACACAGTTTGTCCTGGACTTCAGCTACAATGAAAAAGACACAAAGCTGGAGTTATTCTGTCGTTACGCTGCACAGCTGCCTCTTCTTCTCTCATTCTCTCCCCTCCCTCTCCTGTTGCTACTTCAATCATGAAACTGATCAATGATCACCTGTTGTTGCAGACTGCTGAGTTTGCGTCTTTTGCTGGGACTTACATCGGCTTTTCTGATGTCTCATCTCCTTATCAATTTGCGGCAGAAAGAGGAAACCAGCGGATGTTGCACTAAACAACAGCAGCACGTTTAAACTTGATCAGTTGTTGTTAGAATTTATTTAATATTACTTTCTAGTATCAGCTGGATGGTCAAGACAATGGGTGGTCAGAAGAAAAGGAAAAGGTAAAGGACAGAGGGACAGAAGATAACCACCCATCATCTTTGTAGCTGACAGCTGGTAACTGTGCAGGGGCGGGTCTAGCAAAGTTTTGCCAGGGGGGCAGGTGTGGCATTAACAGGGAAAGGGGGACACAAAGAAATACTTTTCTTTCTTATTCTCATTTAAAATGTCTCACTTTTAACAAATAATTATCTGTATCAAGTTTTTATGTCAAATCTATAGAAATCATACATATACCAACAAGACTGTGTACATCACTGTCACAACAGTGGTTGTTTTCATTCAAAGGCTTTATGACTTTTCCTATAATACCTGGTGGGCCGGTCTCTAATCCCTCCATATTGTGGCCAATCACATGCGAGGATATAGTATAATAGAAGTAATAAATGCATGAACTAGTTTTTCAGCATCACTCTGAGACAGGATATTTCTAATTTTAGAGATTTTGCACAAATGGAAGAAAGCATTTCTACATATTTGTTTAATATGGGCATTGAAGGATACATCCTGTTCAAAAATGACTCCAACGTTCCTCACAGTGTTACTGGAGGCCAATGTAATGTGATCCAGAGTAAGAATCTGGTTAAGTAAAGGAAAAACATGTTGCATTTGCATTTGCAGTAAAGAAAAACTGTTAGAACCTGTTTAATTTCTGAGAGCTGCAGTGGTTCTGATAAAGAGTGAGCAGTCTGAGATGTCAGTGAGCAGTAACAAGGAGAAAATGTTTGCTGCCTGTTGAACAGAAACACTTTCCAAGACAATTGAAAGCTGAATGATCAGAGACACTTACAGCAGTGACGCTGAGTCCTGGTTCTCCTCACAGATCCAAGAGTTCACAGAGTGGAGCTGAAGACTTCACTTCACCTGAGCTGGATCACCTCACCTGCAAACACTGACACAATAAGTCTCAGAACTTCCTGTCGAGCACAGCAGGCTCCACCTCAGTCTCTAAAACCTGAATGTTGACTTCTTGGAACAAACTGGTTTGATCTGTTTGTGTTTCCAGTTAAAGGGAGGGACGGTGTCACTTACACACTTAAAACTGTTTTATAAAACACTTGTGAACAAACACTGGAAGAAGACATCCAAAATCCAGCACTTGGGATCTGTTGTGGTACAAGTACTGCACCATGTGGACAAGAGATATTTTATTCTGTATTCTTATGGTCACAGTTATAATCAGAATTATCACTGATTAATCATTTACCATTGTTGAATCAGTTGACAGAATAATCTTTGAATCACATCTATGTTAATCTGAGCAAGATATCAATGTATACAGAGTATCAGCACTTTAATCAGTCTATTGTTGTTCTGTATTATTATTTCTATCTGCTTAAGCTGTTGTCCATCAGTGTATTTACACCTCTCGATCTGGTGGGTTCAGCAGGGCCTGTTCCAGTCACTTGGACATATTCAGGCCTTTAACAACATGCACACCGTTATGTAATTCACGCACGTTTACATACACACTTAATAAGAACAGAAAGGTCGTCTTAGGACAGTCTAGAGCTACACTATCACAAAATGCACAATGTAATACACACTTGTTTTTCTCTAAAGTAGCAGTTGAGGTCCATATAAGGAGAACTTTTTGAGTGCGAGGAACTGTTATCATTTCCAGTAAGATCTAACTGTGTGACGTCATAATGACTATAAAGCTCTCTTTCTTTGTGCAAACGAAGAAGAAGTCCGGCTCTTCCCACACTGTAATGTGTGTTTTAATAAAATGATCTGTGCTGACCCAGCTGTATACCAGTCGTAGTCTCTTCCTCAAAATCAGAACCATGACAACCACCACTGAGTTAGTGTTTGTATAAATGTGGTGAAGCAAAGCCAAAAAGAAAACCCCACCATCATGTGTATAAAAATACTTATTGGATAAATAATGAAAGAATCAGCACAGCATACCAAAGAAAGAAAAATGAGGTCAGGGCCTCAGACAGAAATGATAAAGATATAAAACATGACAGTTGTATATGAACACAGGTCTGAACAGGTTGGTCCTGATCTGCTCATTAAAATCTGCATTATCTCGCTTTTTCATTTTCTTCAATAGTTTTGTCTCTAAAGAGCTTACACTTTTTGAGTGGATGTGGTTTTTTGTGGATTGGGCACTGGCGATCCGGTTCCTCCATTTTCTTTGGACTGAGATTATTCTGGTCCGGCTCTGCCGTAATGTCCATTTTGTGTGCTGACACAGTAGGTTTGCGACTATAAGACCTCAGTTTTTCTGTGGGAGAAGGGACATGGGTGTTGGCCTTGGACATAGCAAAGCTTGGGTCATTCCTCATTTTCGCTTGCCGCTGGACAAATTGTGTGAAAACTGAGAACGGAGGAAATGACACACTATGAGTCTCCTTGTACTGTGTTCCTACAGTTGTCCACTTTTCCTGTAGGTTGAAGGGAAGTTTTTCCACTATTTGCCTGACTCCTCTAGCTGTTTCCAGGTAAGCAAGTCCTGGGAGTGCGCCATCTTGTTTAGCACACTGTGGCTCCAATAAGATGTCACTAAGTTCCTGCAGCTTAACATTGTCTTTGTTTGTGAGTTTGGGAAAGTCCTCTACCTTTTTTAAGAGTGCGTCCTCAATAGCCTCAGGTGAGCCGTAGCACTCTTCAAGGCGTTGCCAGACCATCTTCGCACCTGCAGCAGGATTGAGGGTGTGTACAGCACGAATGCGCTTAGCCTGTTCGGATGATGTTGGATCCAACCATTTTGTTAGCAAGTCTAATTCCTCTCTTGGAGACAAATTTAGGTCTTTGGTTGCGCTGATGAATGAGGTTTTCCATGCCCAATAGTTTTCAGGTTTGTCATCAAAGTGCAAAAGACCTGTGCTGACTATTTTTTTGCGAATTAGGTATTTTGCAAACTGTTGCATTTCACTTGATTCAGGTACGCAGTTGTTAAGGTTGGGGGTGTGCTTTGTGGAGTTGGACCAGTACGTGTCGACTACACATGTGTTCGCTGTTTGCTCCTGTTTCCTTTCTCTGTTTACAGGTGGTGTTTTCGTCTGAGTGTTGGTTATAAAAGGATTAGTTATTTGTGTACTCTCTTGTACATCTACTTCATTGCAATTTCCTTTAGGAGACTGTGCTGGGTCGTGCTGAGTGTCTGGGTAGAGTAACTCCCATTGTTGTTGAACATATTCGTTAGTGCGGTGCACTGTACTGATGGGCTCAGCTTCCTCACAAAGTTCTCCGTAGAGCTCCCCGCTCTGAATCTCTTCTTCTTCATAGGATGAGGCCTCTGCTTCAGCTGCGGATATTGCTTTTTGGCACTGGAGGACATGTAGATGAGCATCCAGTTCAGCTCTCTGTTTCATTGCATTAGCTTCCTTTTCAGCGAAGGCCAGTTGAGCTTGTGCTGCTTGAGCTTTGGCGTAGGCCCTTGCAGCTGCAGAAGCTGTTGATGAGGATGTCCGTTGAGAATGCCTTGTCGATGTTCTGGATTGCTGCGACTTGGTGTCGAATGGCTGAGACCGTTGCTGCATTGTAGCTGGTTGAGTGGCGACGTCTGCTTGTTGTTCACCACCGGCTACTTCGTCTAGCTCTTCGGCAGCGTAGTCTTTTAAGTAATTTCTTCCTGAGCGTAGACTCATGTTGCTTAAAGTAGCTCTGTATGCTTGAACCTGCTGAGTAGGCGTCTTTTCGTTCGTCTTTTTACTATGCTGCCCTCACGACACGTGACCATGTGAAGCTAGACAGCTAGCGAACAAAATAGAGGAGATCTTCCACACAAGGCTTGCTTTTCTTGCTTTTAATGAAGATCCTTTAAAGCCTTATCTCTCTCAAGGCTTCTCCTTGCTATTTCTTATTTGTAACTAAAACATACAGAAAGTGAAAATAAATTGCTAGCTAATACACATCTCAATGACAAACTTACTGATTAGCCTAGCTTAACACGTGCGTTACATTAGCATCGCAGTTCACTCCATGTAAACACATATAAAAGTCATCTCTGAACATATTAATAAGACGAATGTTTCCCAAGGTACAAGCGTGTAGGGCACTCTTAGCGTGTACATGAACTCGTTCACTCTTTTAATACTGCCGAAGCACTTTTCACGGCATTAACGGAGAAAATACGTCAAAGATAGGTTAATGATCAGAGCGCTCCCTCGCTCCCATTTCCGCACGTACAATACAAAGATCGCTTGTGATAACGATGTCTCACTCTGAGCAAATTTCGAACCCATACATTTTACCTGTTTTTAGCATGAATCACTTATAATATTTCTTAACTTTGAACTTATTTATCACTTTGCTTATGTAACTTAATCAGACTATGCACTAACCACAGACTTTTGACCAAAAGGCATAACATTCATCTTTAATCACTGGTGAAATAAAGCTGCTTTGTTTGATGATGATTGATGTGGTTGTGTTTCCTGCTTTCAGTCTTCCAAGGAAATTTTCAGACTAGAAATACTAGAAACCGCCTGCAACACAGTTTCAGTTGGCAGCGCCCCTGCTCTTTGTGAAGCAACAACAACATGTTATTTAACAGATCTGTAAAAAGACTAACACAAACCAAGAGTTTAACTTCAAAACTGAATTAAACACATTTTAATTCGGACTTTTCAAAGGTGTCAGGGTTACTTTGTCCATAGTTTAAAACATATTTCCATTCTTCTTTATCTATCCTGGGAGTTTCTGCAAAACCTGAATGAGCAGAGGAATGTTCAGTTACAGCTCCAGGCTTCTCAGCTTTAACCCCTGCATGAGTGACAGTCAAGTATCACTCCTCAGGCTCCTTTCAGACTACGTGGCTTGCTCAACTTGTTGGTGCAAAAAGGTGATTAGCTGAAAACTTGGCATGTCTCAAAATGGTGTGCAGTGTGTCCTTAAAGATCTGAGAAAGAATAGAATAGAGTAAAATAGCTTTTTATCGTCATTTACAAATACAATGAAATTTTGAGTGCTCCACACCAACTGTGCCAGGATAAAATATAAATATTAGAAAGCTCTGCTGACAATGACACACCCGTTTTCACCCCTGGGCCGTGTGATTAGGCAGAGGATCAATAGTGGCTCCACAACCCTCTTAGGGACACTCCCAACAGGCCTTAAAAATCTGGGACTCTCCACCAAATGTTCTCAGAAATGAAGAAGCTTCTCAGACAAAAATTAATGACGTTCAGTCTTTTCCTTCCAAGCTCCTGAGATCACCATGACCTGGGTGACTGAGAACCACAGACATCAATAAAACCACACATGAGTGATGGTAACTGGTAAATATTAACGTTTAATAAGTTGAGTTCATGTTTTATTAGGGATGGCACGATACCACTTTTTTTATGTCCGATACCGATACCGATATCATAAATTTGGATATCTGCCGATACCGATATAAATCCGATATATCTATTTTTTAAACTGTTTTTGTATAAGTTCAAAGTCAAATTTAAAAAGACAAAACACTAAAGCTATTCTCTTATACTTGCATGCAAGAAAAAGACTGCACCCAAAATATTGCTCACTTCAACAATGCATATCTCTTTATTTAAACTTTAGCACTGTTTAGCTGTCACCACTATCAAAATATCCATCCTGAAAGTGTGCAACATAATGCAGAACTTTAAATCTCGAAGTATTTAAAGTAACATTCATCAAAATAAAAGTGCAACATTATGCAGAACTTTAAATCTTGAAATATTTAAAGTAAAATTCAAGTAAATAACAGTGCAACTTTATACAAATTTCAAAACCCCTTTGGTACTGAAAAAAGGTGCAATTTTAGCAGAGCAAACAACATTCTTGTAATAATGCAATTGTAACATTTTTTTCACTTTAACATGAGAGTTAGGTTCTTCTTCAGAAAGATCAACATTTCAACCTTCTCAGCTGTCAGCCTGCTTCTCCTTTCATCAATGATAATGGAGGCTGTACTGAAGAGTCTCTCACTCTCAATACTTGTGGTAGGTGCACAGAGAAATTTAGCTGCTGTAGAAACCAGAGTGGGAAATCTAAGTTTGTTGGCTTGCCAGTACAGCAGTGGATTATCTGAGCATTGAATGGTTGGCTCACTAAGGTAAGTTTGCACTTCAATACGTGCACTTGTCGTGGCTAACTGAGGAACAGGATCTTGAGTGTTTTCCTTCAGGATTTCATCAAAAACACTTTCAAGTCTGCTTTGGCTGGAAGATTCCACCCGTGGAGTCTTCTTTGCTGGCTCCAAGACTGCTGATGTCCCCTCTGCTGGCTCTGAGGAGTTTAATGTAGTTCTCAAAAACTCCATCTTCCTCACCTCTGCCATCAAAGCATCCTTAGCTTGTTTTGAGGTTTCTACACTCGTGAAGTACCTGAAATGAAAAAAGTCCAAACTTGAATATTAAACAATCATTAAATTTATCATTAGTATCATTCAGCAGTGTGATTAAACTATCATTCCTCATTCTTGCTATTTATTCCATGCCCATCATAAAGACCTCAACATACTTTGCTGTACTACTCTGAATCAGACAATACATGTTATAATGCGCAATGGTGGTGTCCTGACTGAATGACAAGTCTATCACAACTAATCTAGAATGTCCTCACCATTTTCTGACACACTCTCTCTAATGCACTATCACTTACACACACACACACACACACACACACACACACACACACACACACACACACACACACACACACACACACACACACACAAAACACAAGTTGATCTGTTAAAATAACATGAGTGAAGCCTTACATACCTGTCTTTATATCTTGGATCCAGCAGTGTTGCAACTGTGTATAGTGGCTCGGATTCCACATCTCTGAAGCGTCTGTTAACTGCTTCGAGAAGAGTGCCTTTCATTTTCTTTATTCCATCGTCGGCCTCGTTTTCTCGGGAGAGCACGCGCTTAAGGACGCAGACAATAGGGATGACATCAGATGCAGATGAGGATGATGCGCTTACCTCCTTTGTTAACTCCTCAAAGGGAGCTAGAGCTGTCAGGACCTTTTCCAGTAACCCCCACTGATGTGCACTAAGTGTGGCAGGCAGATCATACTCTGCAGAATATGCACACAAGGCTCGCTTCTGTTCTGTGAGGGTCTTGATCATATAATATGTGCTATTCCATCTTGTTCGCACATCTTGTATCAGACGTTTGGGTGACATGTTCAGCTCCATTTGAATGTCCTCCAAACGCGAATATGCCTGTGGTGAGTGTTTGAAGTGACCCACTATTTTTCTGCCCACTGTCACAGCATCACATACACCACGTTGTGCAAGCAGTCCCTCATTCAACACAAGTTGCAAAGTGTGCGCGAAGCATCCCAAACTTGCAACACCTAGCCGGTCCATTGCCTTTTTTATATTGCTGGCATTGTCTCGCAAAACAACGTGGACTTTATTCTTCGGAATTTTCCACGCATTTAAAATTTCCTCTATAGCTGCAGCGATGGACTCTCCTGTGTGTGAACCACGAAACTCTTTGGCCTCCAACACTGCTTTTTGCATTGTAAAACTCGAGTCTATCCAGTGTACAGTCAAGCTTAGCAGGGACAACGGACAAACGTCCGAGCTCCAGATATCAGTCGTCATGCTTAACGTGGGAATTATTTCCAAACTTTCGGAGATGAACTTGCGCACCTGTTTGTACTTGCCTGGGATAGCTTCCTCCGAGATGAAATGCCGGTTTGGCAGCATGTAGCGAGGCTCTAAATGCTCAATTAAGCATCGAAAACCATCATTTTCCACAACGGAAAGGGGCTGGTCATCAAGCACAACAAATTCAACTATTTTCTCCGTTATCAGCTTCGCTCTATTGCTTTCCGGAGGGAGTTTCTCACGTCTCTGAATGTTTTCCAAAAGCATTTGTTGATATGGTACACTTTTCTGCTTAGCTTTGGAGGCCAGGCTAAATTCTGCGTACTCCTTTGCGTGGTGTTTCTGTAAGTGTTTAATCATGTTTGTGGTGTTAAAATTCCCCACACTGCTACCACCCTGCGAAACACTTGCATCGCATAAGTTGCATTCGGCAGTCTTGCTTTTTTCGTCTTTTAGTTTGAAATAAATCCACACTGCTGACATGATGGCTCTGAGCTCTCCCACACGATAACCGCTCGATCACGTGACGCATACTGCTCTGACGTGCTAAGGTCATGACCTGGGTTATACCATGTTAGCGAGTTTTTGAGGTGCTTTTGTGATATTCACTGGATCGGATAAAAAATTTTAAATTTCTCTCCGATATCCGATCCAGTAATTTACGTCAATATCGGACCGATACCGATACTGAATATCGGATCGGTCCATCTCTAGTTTTTATCATTTTCCAATACTGTTCCTCTGATTCAGGATTATGTGTGTGCATTGCCGACACGGTCGTTATCATCCTACAGTCCTCTAGACACACTCAAAACTGTTAAGGGTAGCTGCACACCAGAGGTGTGAAGTATCCATACATTCATCCATCCATCAATCTTCTTCTGCTTTAACCAGGGCCAGGTAGCAGGGGCAGCAGCCTAAGCAGAAAACCCCAGACCTCCCTCTCCCTAGCCACCTCCTCCAGTTTATCTGGGGGAACACCAAGGCGTTCCCAGGCCAGCTGAGAGATATAATCTCTCCAGCGTGTCCTAGATCTGCCCTGGGGGCACACAGGAGGCACCCTTGTCAGATGCCCAAACTACTTCAACTGGCTCACCCTTTAGAGGAAGCGCATTTCTGCCGCTTGTATCGGCAATTTCATTCTTCCGGGCACTACCCACAGCTTGTGACCTGAGGGTAGGGACAAAGATTAACCACTAAATTGAGAGCTTTGCTTTTATGCTCAGCTCCCTCTTCACCACGATGGACCAGTGCAGCGTCCGCATCGCTGCAGCTGCAGCACCAATCCGTCTGTCAATCTCCCGCTCCCTTCTCCCATCACTCCCGAGATACTTGAACTCCTCCACGTGGGGCAGGAACTCGTCCCTGACCCGGAGTGGGCACTCCACCCTTTTCCGGCTGAGAACCATGGCCTCAGATTTGGAGGTGTTGATCATCATTCCCGCTGCTTGACATGTTCGAATATGGTGTTCGTTATCACCAAACTGAGGTTTGCACAGAAGTCCAATAACAAAACACCGTTCAGGTTCAGATTAAGCAGGACGTTCCTCCCAATCACGCCCCTCCAGGTCTCGCTGTCACACACGTGAGCATCGAAGTTTCCCAGTAGGACGACAGAGTCTCAAGGCGAAGCAACCTTCCAGCACCCCATCTGGTGCTGGGTACTCTGAACTGCCCCTCGGCGCGTAAGCACAGATGACAATCAGGACTCATTCCCTGTTACCTGAAGGTGCAGGGAACAAACCCTCTCATCCACCGAGAAGAACCCCAACGTACAGGCAGCAAGCCGAGGCGATACCAAGATACCCACACCAGCCCGCCGCCTCTCACCAGGGGCAACTCAGACAGAGTCCGGCCCCTCTCCAGGAGACTGGGTCCAGAGCCCAAGCCATGCGTTGAGGTGCGCCTGACTATATCTAGCCAGTACCTCTTAACCTCACGCACTAACTCAGGCTCCTTGCCCGCCAGAGAGGTGACATTCCATGTCCCAATTGCCAGTCTTGGTAGTCGGGGATCAGTCCGCCAGGGCCTCTGCTCCTGCCCACAATGCACGCGACCCCTACGGCGCTTCTTTTTTTTTTTTTTTGTCCCGTTTTGATTTATAGCCATCAGACTTGTTGTCTTAAGGCCAAGGAAGATGCCAAGCGGATTTATTTTACCAAGTGGATCATCATGGCCTTGCCATATTGATCCATTTGATTGACCTTTATTATAATTATGAATTTATTTTATTTTCAGTTGCTACAAACGGGACAGACATGACTGGGGGATAGGACAGGGAGAAAGAATGAAAGAAAGAGAGCGAGAGAAAGGAAACCTAAGGGGAGAAGAGACGGTGAGAAGGGGGGGAAGAGAGAGAAAAAAAAAAACACCTGGGTCACCTGTATGGAGAAAAAAAAACAGAAGAGAAAGCAAACAACAAAGAGCAACATAATAATAGAAAAAAAAGCACCATCACAATAAACTAGCTAGCAGTAGATATCAATAGTTACTAAATAATAAACGATATTGTGCAACACGCAAGATAGACAGCGCACAGTGTGTTTTGAGGCAGCAGCCAAGAAAGCTGTAGTCCGCGTCTGTGAATACCCATGTGTACACCTGTGTGCATACCTGTGTGGATCAGCATGCTTGCATTCCAAAGGTTTCTCCATGTAATGATCTGCTAGGGAGTGTGGGGAGCCACAGCCCCGTCCTCCAGGGTGTGAAGCGGGTATGGAGGAGATCAAAACTCCAGACATCCAGAGGCCCCCAGAACACAAGAGACCAAGGAAGACCCACAGAGGGGCAGCCGCGCCACTGTCCCAGAAAGAGCTAAGGAGAGTCCCAGATGAGGGCTCATTCAGCAGCCGCGGAGCAGAAGCCAGGGGGAGTTGCAGTGACGCGCCCGTGAGCTCCGCCGGCAGCCAGCTGTGCCTGAGTGACCGAGCCCCAGGCCGAGAGGCCGGGAACATCCCACCTCCGAAGTGGCCCGAGCGAGCCCCAATAATCGGCCGCCAAGGAGTGAGCCGGTGTGTACCCGGACGCCCACCCCCAGATACAAAGAACCACCAACGCACCGACACCTGAGGGAGTCCGCCACCGGCAGGGGTGGAGATAGGCCTCCAAACCTTGGAGGGCCTGAGATGTCCCCAGAGAGGTGGCGTCTGATACCCAACCTGACATATAGACACAGACATACAGGCACACACAGACACAAACATCCATTCCCACCCTCATGCTCTCATGTGCACTTACTCCACACTCAACCGACGTGGAGACAGACATAAAGAGACGCTGTATACACGATCATACTCCCCAAGCGTACTCTACCAACCGGGTCTAGGTACCCTTGCCCCTGGAGGGGGGAACTGCACCCAGACCCAGGTGGTGTTACCCTTTTCCCTGCGGTGGGGAGAGGCAGACCGCCCCGACTCAGCAGCAGCAGGGAGGCCCCACACTCCAGACCGCAGTCGGACGGCCAACTCCTCCTAGCCCCCCCCGCTCCAGCAGGCCACAGAGAATGGGGGTGAGCGAAGACTCCAAACCTCCCTCCGCCCGCTCATTGTAGTGTTGATGCATGTGTGTTCTAAGGGGCATTTAAAACTAGAGATGGCACGATACCACTTTTTTATGTCCGATACCGATACCGATATCATAAATTTGGATATCTGCCAATACCGATATGAATCCGATATAGTGTTTTTTAATCAACAAAACTGTTTTTTAAAATATCTTGCTGCATTTTGCAAGTCTGCAAGTTCATACTCAAGTTTAAAACAACAACTACACTAAAGCTATTCTGTTATACCTGTATACAAAAAAAATATTTCATAGTTCAGCAATACTGATCAATCTAATAAACTTAGACCTACACCATCCTCCCTATTCTGGTATTTTAAAGAGTACTTAGCGTAAATATTAAGCAACCTAACTAATAGGGTTCCAACTCCCAGCAACAACAAAAATAAATAAATAAAAAATAGGGAACCACCCCTCACGCGCCACCTCATGATGCTTAATCGACGTAATCAACCTTAATTTGATGCAGTGTGAAAAAAAAATGCACAGAAATCAATTATTTTTCAAGAAATATTAAATAGATTCAACATCTTTCTTCAACAAAATTGCAGACTGCACAGATGGTACCTTCCCAAAGGAAAAAGTACTATAGCTTACTAGGGTATATATATTAGACTTAATAGTCACTATATACAGTAATTGACTTCTATTCCTTTTACATCAAATTAAAACTTTGGGTGTCAGATAATTATTTATTGAAAGCTCGACATTTTAAATGAGAATAAGAAAGAAAAGTATGTCTTTGTGCCCCCTTTTCCCAGTTAATGCCCTATCGGCCCCCCTGGCTAAACTTTGCTAGATCCGCCCCTGCACAGTTACCAGCCGTCAGCTACGTAGAAAAAGATCCTGGTGTAGAAAGTAATATTAAATACATTCTAACAACAGCTTATCAAGCTTAAACGTGCTGCTGTTGTTCAGCCACTGGTTTGCTCTTTCTGGTGCGAAGTGGACCAAAAACAAAGACGGACTCGCGACAGAAAAGCCGATCAGCTGATCATTTAAGCAGTTTCACAATTGAAGTAGCAGCCGGAGAGCGAGAGGCAGTCGCTCGTTAAGCTTAACGTGGGAATGCTTTACAAACATTCAGAGATGGACTTACAAACTTGCTTTACTTCTCTTGGGGATAACTTTGTCGGAGATGAAATGCCGGGTTGCTAGCGAAGCTCCAAATGCTATCCAGACCACCGACAGGTCCCGCATGCCACAGCCGCTCTATCACGTGATGCATACTGCTCCGACGTGCTAACGTTCTGAGGTGAGTTACGGCGTGTTGCAAGTTTTGTGAGGTGCTTTCGTGATATTTAATGGATCGGATTACATTTTTTATTTTTCTCCGATATCCGATCCAGTCATTTAGGTCAGTATCGGACCGATACCGATACGTAATATCGGATCGGTCCATCTCTATTTAAAACCCAGGAGGGCATGGAGCTACCTGCCAGAGAGCAGCAGGTAAGCGCATAGTGCCTCCTGCTAGCCCTGCTAGGCCTCCAAACCTTGGAGGGCCTGAGATGTCCCCAGAGAGGTGGCGTCTGATACCCAACCTGACATATAGACACAGACATACAGGCACACACAGATACAAACATCCATTCCCACCCTCATGCTCTCATATGCACTTACTCCACACTCAACCAACGTGGAGACAGACATAAAGAGACGCTGTACACACGATCACACTCCCCAAGCGTACTCTACGAACCGGGTCAAGGTACCCTTGCCCCTGGAGGGGGGAACTGCACCCAGACCCAGGTGGTGTTTCCCTTTTCCCTGGGGTGGGGGGAGGCAGACCGCCCCGACTCCGCAGCAGCAGGAAGGCTCCACACCCCAGACCGCAGTCGGACGGCCAACTCCTCCTCCTAGCCCCCCTGCTCCAGCAGGTCGCAGAGAACGGGGGTGAGAGAAGACCCCAAACCTCCCTCCACCCGCTCATTGTAGTGTTGATGCATGTGTGTTCTAAGGTGCATTTAAAACCCAGGAGGGCATGGAGCTACCTGCCAGAGAGCACCAGGTAAGCGCATGGTCCCTCCTGCTAGCCCTCAATGTCTACGTGTATTTAAAATTGAGAGGTGGGCAACGATGCCAGGGGTGAGGTGTACACCCTGATGGTAACTAGGACTCCGTGTATCGTGCCCACCCCCAAGATCCTATATGTATGTGTAATGAGGGTGTGAGTAATGTGAATGTCTAAGTTGTGGGATAAAATTGGTACTTTTAAAACTGTGCAGATGCTTAAACTGTGCTCGAACCGGTGCTTAACCCTTTAAAGCCGGTAGGAGCGGTCACGCTCCATTTTGCATAACTATTTTTAAATCCCTTTAGAACCAGAAACACGTAAGCTAGTGCAAAAAAATTTTTTTGCATATGAAATCAGAGGAGTTGTACTTACTTACTTAAATGTAAGGCCTTTTTTAATTATAAGCCTTACAAGCCTATACTGGTGTTTTTAAAAGTCATGTTTGACTTCATGTTTTTCTGAATAGTTTCTGGGATGCTTAGAACTCAAATTGCACTGCTTTAAATAGTTTATTTTGATGCACCTGCTGTTTTCTTTGCAAACTTGCATTATAATATTTATTTTCATTTTTTCCGCAGTATATAAAGATTGGTGTGCCTCAAAAATAAAATTATGAAGACACTCAAAAGAAAATTTCCTGTTGTTGTAAACTATTTTTTGCAACTTTTTTGTATTTAAAGTTTTGAGGGATAAACCTCTTAAATTTCTCTAAGTAGAAATATATGTAATAAAAAACAAAAACGATTTTCAATTTTTTTGTTGTTTATTGGACTTTTTTGAAATTTATGTAATTACTATGGACTTAATGCATACATATTATTAAAATATGGGCTATAACAGTTGTATAGCAACTTGAAATGCTCCCACAAATGGCACAAATGGCACAAAAAAATTGAAAATCGTTTTTGGTTTTTTTTACATGTTTTTGTTGCTGCAAGTGGTTTTTATGCAAGTTTTGCAAAGCTATATGTGGAAGGAAACCGTGACCGAGGACAGGCTGATGGCATAAGATGTAAGTACAACTCCTCTGGTTTCATATGCAAAAAAAAATTATTGCACTAGCTTACGTGTTTCTGGTTCTACAGGGATTTAAAAATAGTTATGCAAAACGGAGCGTGCCTGTTCCAACCAGCTTTAAAGGGTTAAAAAAGTATTTGTACTTCATTGCTTCTCTGCTCCCCTCCTTGAATTGCTACCTTATCGTGGTGGAAGGTTTTGTGTGTCCCAGGGATCCCAGGTACTATATTGCATGGAGGCTTTTGCCCCCTGGTAGGGTCTCCCATGGCAGATTGGTCCTGGGTAAGGGACCAGACAAAGAGCGATTCAGAAGACCCTTGTGAGGATATCACAGAGGTAACAGTTTACCCTGTCTGGGCCATGGGGCCCGCCCGGGCAAAGCCCAAAATGGGGACATGGGCCCAACCTCCTGCAGGCCCACCACCCGCCAGAAGCGCCGTAGGGGTCGGGAGCAGAGGCCCTGGCGGACTGATCCCTGGCTACCAAGACTGGCAATTGGGACATGGAATGTCACCTCTCTGGCGGGCAAGGAGCCTGAGTCAATGCGTGAGGTTAAGAGGTACTGGCTAGATATAGTCAGGCGCACCTCAACGCATGGCTTGGGCTCTGGACCCAGTCTCCTGGAGAGGGGCTGGACTCTGTCTGAGTTGCCCCTGGTGAGAGGCGGCGGGCTGGTGTGGGTATCTTGGTATCGCCTCGGCTTGCTGCCTGTACGTTGGGGTTCTTCTCGGTGGATGAGAGGGTTTGTTCCCTGCACCTTCAGGTAACAGGGAATGATAATGATAAGATAAGATAAGATAAGATAAGATAGGATAGTCCTGATTGTCATCTGTGCTTACGCGCCGAGGGGCAGTTCAGAGTACCCAGCACCAGATGGGGTGCTGGAAGGTTGCTTCGCCTTGAGACTCTGTCGTCCTACTGGGAAACTTCGATGCTCATGTGTGTGACAGCGAGACCTGGAGGGGCGTGATTGGGAGGAACGTCCTGCTTAATCTGAACCTGAACGGTGTTTTGTTATTGGACTTCTGTGCAAACCTCAGTTTGGTGATAACGAACACCATATTCGAACATGTCAAGCAGCGGGAATGATGATCAACACCTCCAAATCTGAGGCCATGGTTCTCAGCCGGAAAAGGGTGGAGTGCCCACTCCAAGTGGAGGAGTTCAAGTATCTCGGGGTCTTGTTCAGGAGTGATGGGAGAAGGGAGCGGGAGATCGACAGACGGATTGGTGCTGCAGCTGCAGCGATGCGGACGCTGCACTGGTCCATCGTGGTGAAGAGGGAGCTGAGCATAAAAGCAAAGCTCTCAATTTAGTGGTTAATCTTTGTCCCTACCCTCAGGTCACAAGCTGTGGGTAGTGCCCGAAAGAATGAAATTGCCGATACAAGCGGCAGAAATGCGCTTCCTCTAAAGGGTGAGCCAGTTGAAGTAGTTTGGGCATCTGACAAGGGTTCCTCCTGGGCGCCCCCAGGGCAGATCTAGGACACGCTGGAGAGATTATATCTCTCAGCTGGCCTGGGAACGCCTTGGTGTTCCCCCAGATAAACTGGAGGAGGTGGCTAGGGAGAGGGAGGTCTGGGGTTTTCTGCTTAGGCTGCTGCCCCTGCTACCTGGCCCTGGTTAAAGCAGAAGAAGATTGATGGATGGATGAATGTATGGATACTTCACACCTCTGGTGTGCAGCTACCCTTAACAGTTTTGAGTGTGTCTAGAGGACTGTAGGATGATAACGACCGTGTCGGCAATGCACACACATAATCCTGAATCAGAGGAACAGTATTGGAAAATGATAAAAACATGAACTCAACTTATTAAACGTTAATATTTACCAGTTACCATCACTCATGTGTGGTTTTATTGATGTCTGTGGTTCTCAGTCACCCAGGTCATGGTGATCTCAGGAGCTTGGAAGGAAAAGACTGAACGTCATTAATTTTTGTCTGAGAAGCTTCTTCATTTCTGAGAACATTTGGTGGAGAGTCCCAGATTTTTAAGGCCTGTTGGGAGTGTCCCTAAGAGGGTTGTGGAGCCACTATTGATCCTCTGCCTAATCACACGGCCCAGGGGTGAAAACGGGTGTGGGTCATTGTCAGCAGAGCTTTCTAATATTTATATTTTATCCTGGCACAGTTGGTGTGGAGCACTCAAAATTTCATTGTATTTGTAAATGACGATAAAAAGCTATTTTACTCTATTCTATTCTTTCTCAGATCTTTAAGGACACACTGCACACCATTTTGAGACATGCCAAGTTTTCAGCTAATCACCTTTTTGCACCAACAAGTTGAGCAAGCCACGTAGTCTGAAAGGAGCCTGAGGAGTGATACTTGACTGTCACTCATGCAGGGGTTAAAGCTGAGAAGCCTGGAGCTGTAACTGAACATTCTTCTGCTCATTCAGGTTTTGCAGAAACTCCCAGGATAGATAAAGAAGAATGGAAATATGTTTTAAACTATGGACAAAGTAACCCTGACACCTTTGAAAAGTCCGAATTAAAATGTGTTTAATTCAGTTTTGAAGTTAAACTCTTGGTTTGTTTTAGTCTTTTTACAGATCTGTTAAATAACATGTTGTTGTTGCTTCACAAAGAGCAGGGGCGCTGCCAACTGAAACTGTGTTGCAGGCGGTTTCTAGTATTTCTAGTCTGAAAATTTCCTTGGAAGACTGAAAGCAGGAAACACAACCACATCAATCATCATCAAACAAAGCAGCTTTATTTCACCAGTGATTAAAGATGAAAAAGCGAGATAATGCAGATTTTAATGAGCAGATCAGGACCAACCTGTTCAGACCTGTGTTCATATACAACTGTCATGTTTTATATCTTTATCATTTCTGTCTGAGGCCCTGACCTCATTTTTCTTTCTTTGGTATGTTGTGCTGATTCTTTCATTATTTATCCAATAAGTATTTTTATACACATGATGGTGGGGTTTTCTTTTTGGCTTTGCTTCACCACATTTATACAAACACTAACTCAGTGGTGGTGCAGTACTTGTACCACAACAGATCCCAAGTGCTGGATTTTGGATGTCTTCTTCCAGTGTTTGTTCACAGTGTTTTATGAAACAGTTTTAAGTGTGTAAGTGACACTGTCCCTCCCTTTAACTGGAAACACAAACAGATCAAACCAGCTTGTTCCAAGAAGTCAACATTCAGGTTTTAGAGGCTGAGGTGGAGCCAGCTGTGCTCGACAGGAAGTTCTGAGACTTATTGTGTCAGTGTTTGCCGGTGAGGTGATCCAGCTCAGGTGAAGTGAAGTCTTCAGCTCCACTCTGTGAACTCTTGGATCTGTGAGGAGAACCAGGACTCCGCGTCACTGCTGTAAGTGTCTCTGATCATTCAGCTTTCAATTGTCTTGGAAAGTGTTTCTGTTCAACAGGCAGCAAACATTTTCTCCTTGTTACTGCTCACTGACATCTCAGACTGCTCACTCTTTATCAGAACCACTGCAGCTCTCAGACATCACATTCTAAAAACACATATAAGACAAATGCATCATAAGATTTGTGTTTGTGGAGAATTTGTCCTGATCTTTACACCTTCACCTCACCTTCTTTACACCTTGAAGGTTTTACAGAGGACTTTGTACATATTTGTAATATACTATAATGTACTTCTATTCACACAGAGCAATTCTTTCTAACCTCTCAGAGCACTTTGATCACAGTCCACATTCATACAGTACAGCACTTTATCCTGAACACTTTGAGCACTCATCTCGCTCACATCAGCAGCCAGTTTAGACTCACCAGTTAACCGAAATCCACACAGCTTCTCCCTCTGGTACAGTGTGTGATATATTACACCTCCGTTTCTCTACAGGGCACTGTGAGACCATTAATCACTGCTGCTGATGTTTGCTGCCTGTCTCTATCAGAAGTGTTTAGATGATGGTTCAAAAACAGAATAAAAATTGAGACGTCATGTAGAGTTGAAATTGTATATGACATGATCTTTTAATGAGTGACTTATGTATATATATATATATATATATATATATATGTATATATTATGCTATTCTTAGTTAGCATATTGTCTGTCTTGTCTTAATGTTGGTTTATAATGGAGCACTGTAAGGCCGGTTGGATGTGCTGCCATATTCTCTGAAACGCCTGTGGAGACGGCTTATGGTTGAGAAATGAACATTCAATGCACGGGCGACAGATCTGGTTGACATTCCTGCTGTCAGCATGCCAGTTGCACGCTCCCTCATTGCTTGTGGCATCTGTGACATTTTGCTGTGAAACAAAACTGCACATTCCAGGGTGGCCTTTTGTTGTGGGCAGTCTGAGGTACACCTGTGCACTACTCATGATGTCAGATCAGCATCCTGATGTGGCACACCTGTGAGGTGGGATGGATTATCTCAGTATAGCAGATGTGCCCACTACCACACATTTGGACTGATTTGTGACCACTGTTTGGGAGGGATGGTTATATTGTGTATCTGGAATGAATTTTAGGTCTCTACGTCCATCCCATGGGGAATGGGAGTAGTAACAAAGGTGTTGCGTTTATATTTTTGTTGAGTGTATATATATATGTATATATTGTGCTATTCTTAGTTAGCGTATTGTCTGTTTTGTCTTAATGTTGGTTTATGTTGGTTTAAAATGGAGCACTGTAACAAAAAAATAATTTCCCCCAGGGATCAATAAAGTATTCTGATTCTGATTCTGATTCTGATCTACAAGCATAAACTTTACAATCGTGTAAAATTATTGTTGTGCTGAGGACTCATGCGGGCATGCTACTCCATACACAAATACGAAGCAACCTGTCAGCACGTAAAACTATTTTATGATAACAACAAAAACAAATAGAGGGCCATTTTTTTATAATAGTTTTTTTTTGTGTGATTGTTTCCAGGGTCCTGACAGAGACCATTGTATCTTCCTGCTGTGTTAAAATATGATGGTGAACTGAGGATTAAAAACAGAGGGTCATAAATCACATATCAGAAACAGACCAGGGTGTAATGTGTGAAAACTGTTGATGAGTCACATGGGACACACTATTCCATGTTGGCCTTTGCATTGAAAATGTCCTCTCCTGTTTTTATAGAGAAAGATGGAGACGTCTGTAGATGAACAGCTGCTGGATATTTTGGAGGAGTTGGGTGAGGGGAAGCTGAAAGCCTTCCACAGGTGTCTTCAGGATCCTCAGGTACTTGGTGGTTTTCCAGCCATCAAACAGTCCCAACTGGAGACAGCAGATGAACTGGAGACAGTGGATTTGATGGTGGAGACATATACTGATGATGTGATGAAGGTCACCAACTTGATTATAAAGAAGATAAAAGAAACAGGTACCACAACATCTCCAACAGTAATAAAATACAGCAGTGCCAGTCTTTATAAAACCTTTTTCTTTGTTACTTTTGTTCCACACTATTGATGCCTCCTATTTGAAATTCGTAGGAATAACAGTGGTTACAGTTGAGTAACATTACACGGAAATTGATGTAACTGGACCCAAATACTCGGAGTAATAATGTGTAAATAAAGAGATGTCCACGAGGTAAAAGCAGTTAGTAAGAGTATCGTAATACTTGGGTAACAATATGATAACCTGTGTGAAATAGGGAAATAATGTCTGTGACTTTGTATCTTTACATGTTTATACAGTTTTACTTGGAATAATCTCATTACAATAATAAGGTGCTACTGGCTGATGTTTTAGCATGTTTGTATCTTGTTACCATATAATACATAATGCAATAATACAGAATGTAACTGTTGTGTTTAAAACTTTTGATTATTACATAGAAACACACATGGTAGTTTCTCTGTAATAAGCAGGATTGATGCAAAATCCAAATTGCCTGTTTCCAGTCAATAACATATAATTAACTATTAAAGCAAACAAGACAGTGGAAAGTACCAAAAAGGGTGACCAAAAAACAAGGGGGGGGGGACAACCCACCCCTCCCTCCCCACACCATTCCCTTATCCCAGAGTGCTATCAGCTTGTTTTAACCTATGGTGAAGATCACATAAACTCTCTTTTGTTCATAATTTCCAGATACTCAATGAGTGGCCTCCAAATCTGATCGAAGTCGTCCAGTTTGTCATTTATAATAGGCAGATCCTTTCCAGATTAAGAGTATCTGTCAGTCCTGAAATCAAGGTTTTCAGAGAGGGCACTTCCTATCCCTTCCATAGCAGGAAAATCAGTCTCTTTGCAAACATTAGGCCATAGGACAGGAGGGAAGTCTGTGCACGCTTACGTTTTTTAGATTGTTCCGACAGTCCAATAAGAATCAAAATGGGGTCAGGGTCTAATTGCACATCAAAAAGTTTGGAAAAAAAGTAAAACACAGAAACCCCAAAACATTGTAACTTGGTACACATTACAACACTTTTAAGCAGATCAGCTTCTGCACATTGACATTTATCACAAATTGGTGACGTTTCAGGAAATATCTCATGTAATCTTGTCTTTGAGTAGTGCAATTTGTGAATAATCAGAGGCTAATAAGTTGTACTTCTCCTTAAGCTGTTGAAATGAAGTGAAGAACCCCTGGAAGTACAGGTGTCCCACATTTTGCAACCACATTTCCTTTCAGCAATCAAATGTCCCATCTAAAATGGAGGGTGTAAATGCAGGATTAGCTGTAATAGGTGTCAAAATGGGAATGCTCTGAGACTATACTCTTTCACGATCTGTCTCCAAATTGAATTGTATTGTGAATAACTGGATTGCAGTTTTAGTATGTCTTTTTAAAACAAATAGGAGACAATGCGATTGCACCACGAGAGTAAGGCATACAGTCTTCTCCCTCCATTTCCAGCCAAACTGCCATTATAACTGTATCATCTAGCCTATAGGCTACATAGTGCTGATCCTCAGGTTTCCGGTTGAGTGAACGCTGGCGTGGCTTGCTGCCGCTACTCCCTGGTATCTTTTTATATTTTATTCATATATTATTCATATTTGTTATTTATTATTATTTATTCATATATTCTTTGATACATCTTACTGGTGATCTAGCGAATTTTGCAAGTGCCTGAGTATTTTGGGTGTAGTCCATCTGCCTGTTTGTTTGGCCGTTTTCTCCCTTGGATCCGTACACCTGACTGTTTGGCTTATCTGACTGTCCGTGATGTGGCCTAGCAGGATCTGTGTCTTGCTCGTATGGGTCTGGATTTTTATGTCATTGGTCTACTGACCTAGTGCTGGACTTTACCAATACTCAGCTGACGAGCTTCTCCGTCTCCGCTTTCACCTGGCTTCTCCACCGCCGCTTCATCTCCACACAGATTTCGCCTTCCTCCCTCGCCGAAAGTACATTCACCGGGGCTCTCGTCAGAATTTCCACCATGACGACTCTAAGCCAATACAGACCCTCTGGTCCACTTCTCGTCGTCCTCCACTAAACTTCGACAGGGCTGTTGATCACAGTGTTTTAGCCAGCCTGCCCAGGTCGACTAACACCTCTGTCCAGTCTGACAGCACCGACGTCAATTTTGGCCTCCTTAACATCCGCTCGCTTACGAGCAAGGGTCATCTAATTCTGGATCTACTCACAGATCATAAGTTTGACTTTCTCTGTTTGACCGAGACGTGGCAACAGCCCAATGACTTTTCGTCGCTCAACGACTCCACCCCCCCCCCCCCCCCCCCCCCCCCCCCCCCCGGGTTTGTTTACACCTGCGAACCTCGTAAGTCCGGCCGTGGTGGAGGTCTCGCGGTAATCTAGAACTGGAAAGTCACACTGTTGTCTGTACATGTCTACAGATGGGATATTGCACAGGAATGAGCAGCAGTACAAACTAAACAGTACAAAAGTTTTTTTTTGTGGCAGTTGTTACAGTATTGCACTTTTTTAAATATAAATAAATAAAGTGAAGTGACCAGTGCAGATTAAACAGAGTAGCTTCTGAGTGCGTCCTGTGGACTGTGTTGTGTGTGTGTTTAAGTGTTGTGGTTGATGGTAGAAACTGTGTTTAAGTCTTGTAGTCCAAGCAGACAGACTCCTGTAACGTCTGCCAGACGGTAACAAGAACAGCTGATGTGCTGGGTGGCTGTGGTCCTTGATGATGCTGTGTGCTTTACGGAGGCATCGCTGGAGATAAATGTCCTGAATGGCAGGAAGCCTCGTGCCAGTGATGTGCTCTGCTGCCTTCACCCTCTGTAGTGATTTACGGCTGCTGGCAGAGCAGCTTCGTACCAAACTGTGATGCAGCTCATCAGCAAGCTCTCGATTGCACACCTGTAAAAATTTGAGGTGATGTTGGCGTTCATGCCAAACTTCCTCAGCCTCCTCAGGAAGTAGAGCTGCTGGCGAGCTTTCCTGATAGCAGTGTCTGTGTGAAGGGTCCAGGAGAAGTCTCGGTGATGTTGACTCCAAGGAATTTGAAGCTGCTGACCCTTTCGGCCTTGACACTGTTTATGTGGATGGGCTGGTGTTCCCTGACTGGTCGAGAGTCAGGTTATTTTCCAGACACCACTCGTACAGCACCATCACCTCCTCTCTATAGGCCGTCTGATCATTGTCTGTGATGAGGCCTATGATGGTTGTGTCATCCGCAAACTTGATGATGATGTTGGACTCGTGTTTGGCAACACAGTCGTGTGTGAACAGGGAATATAGGAGGGGGCTAAGCTCACAACCCTGTGGCGTACCTGTGTTTAGGATGAGTGGTGAGGAGGTGTGCTTACCAACTCTCACCACCTGGGGCCTGTTTGTGAGGAAGTTTAGAATCCATCTGCAGATCGGTGTTCCCAGCCCAAGGTTGATGAGCTACAAGGCAAGTTTTGAGGGGATGATGGTGTTAAATGCCGAGCTGTAGTCGATGAAGAGCATCCTTGCATATGTATTCCCTTTTTCCAGGTGAGTGAGGGTGGTGTGCATTGCCAGGGCGATGGCATCCTCTGTGGCTCTGTTTGTCCGATAGGCAAACTGAAGAGGGTCCAGTGTGTCAGGGAGGGAGGAGCAGATGTGACCTTTGACCAGCCGCTCCAGGCACTTCATGATGACGGATGTCAGTGCAACAGGACGGTGGTCATTCAGACAGGAGAACACTGATTTTTTGGGAACAGGAATGATGGGGGATGCTTTGAGGGATGTGGGGACCACTGACTGCCTCAGGGAGAGGTTGAAGATGTTGGTGAACACCTCTGCCAGCTGTTGTCTGCGTCAAAACGAGCATAGAAGTTGTTGAGGTCGTCTGCGAGAGATGCAGTGGGCTGCATCCCCGGAGTTAAAGGCAGAGGTCCGCACTTTTAGCTTGGCGCAAACGTCTTTATTTACCCAGAGTTTCTGATTTGGATATATGCGGACAGTGGTTTTTGTGATGATATCATCCATGCACTTTCCAATATATCCAGTGACAGAGTCTGTGACTTCATTGATGTTGCCATCAGCTGCATCCACAAATATCTGCCAGTCAGTTGTCTCAAAGCAGTCCTGTAGGACCTCCTCAGCCTCACTGTCCCATTTGTAGATGACCCTGGAAGCTGGTTTTTCCTGCTTCATCCTTGGTCTTGTTAAGGGTTCAAATATTGAGGGTGAGTACAAAAACAACGATGGTCCAGCAGAGTTGGTCAAACAATGATTTTAATTAAACACACGCAGCGTGGGAAGATGTACACTGCACACACCAGCTGTAGATCTCCGCCCCCAGAACTACACATCCATTGTTTTAAAGCATCGGTAGGATTTATGACGCCCCCTTCATACGTCAACACAGATACAATACATGCATTTTCAAAACCACAAATGTTCTGTTAGCAACTTTTGACACAGTAAGAAAAGAAAATTTTCTTCGCCTCCAAGCCAGGTGTTTCCTGTCGCTGCCAGACGCTCGCTTATCGTCTGGAACATCAGCAGCACGTCCTACAACAAACTTGTAACTTATGCAGGCACAATTTTGCAGTTACAGCGTTTTCCAAAGTATTATTTGAACTCTCGCCTACCCCTGAATCTAACTGCTGTGTAAGTGTGTGTGTATGTATTGTTAAGGTTCAAAAATATTGGGGATGGAGACAAGAGAAACCACAATAACAACACTGGTCCGGTCGGGTTGAGTCAAACGATGATTTTAATGATCACACACGTGGGAGATGGAAACTGTATGCAGACAGCATCAGATCTCAAAATGGTGGAGCATTGCTCAAACTTTTATAGCCTCTGGTGCCTCCACCTTATCATAAAAAGCCTAAACATTCACATGCTTTCTCTCACACGGCGCCTAAGCTACGACCTTGGCTCCCTGTTTATCTGCTCCTGCTGAGATGGGGCAGAAAACTCCAGCACACTCTGTTCTCTTCTAATCAGACAAATAAGGCGATGACTTTCTGCAAACAGCATTTCTTATAACTCAGCAGTATAATGCATCATAAAACAATATCATTCATTCACAATAAATCAACAGTTTAATATAATGCACATCAGTTTAACTAATGCAATAGTTATCAGCTTCTTCTAATTCAGGAGAATAATGCAAACTAAAACTACATAATAATTCACAATCTTTAATTAAGGGTATAACATGGCATAAAATAATATTATAATCTAATACAGAGTAAATCAATTTGTTGATCAATTATTAAGTCATGTACTAACAGAGACTTGGAGGAGAGAGACCTAATATTTAATAATCCACATTTCACTGTTTTACTCTTTGGTTCAGATGTGGATACTGTATTGTTCTTTCTTTGTGATTGTTTATGTTTAAGTTGTTTGTTGCTGGTTTTTAGTTTGTTTTTTGTCTGTTTGGGAGCTGACACAGTCTCTATGGAGATGGGTTTTTGGGGGGGTAGCAGGAGGAGAGAAGCTGCAGAGAGGCGTGTAAGACTGCAACTCTGCTTCCTGGTCCCAACTCTGGATAGTCATATTTTGGGGGGTTTAATAAATTTGTCCATATTTCTAGAAATGAGAGCTGCTCCATCCAAAGTGGGATGGATGCCATCTCTCCTAACAAGACCAGGTTTCCTCCAGAAGGTTTGCCAATTATCTATGAAGCCCACATCGTTTCTGGGACACCACTCAGACAGCCAGCAATTTAAGGAGAACATGCTAAACATGTCACTCCTGGTCTGATTGGGGAGGGGACCAGAGAAAACTACCGAGTCCCACATTGTTTTGGCAAAGTTGCACACCGATTCAATATTGATTTTAGTGACCTCCGATTGGCGTAACCGGGTGTCATTACTGCCGACGTGAATTATGATTTTACTGAATTTACGTTTACCCTTAGCCAGCAGTTTTAAATTTCCTTCAATGTCGCCTGCTCTGGCCCCTGGAAGACATTTGACTATGGTTGCCGGTGTCTCTAGCTTCACATGTCTGAGAACAGAATCACCAATTACTAGAGTTTGACCCCCGGCGGGTGTGTCGCCGAGTGGGGAAAAACGGTTAGACACATGAACGGGTTGGTGGTGTACCTGGGGCTTGTGTTTAGGACTATGCTTCCTCCTCACCGTCACCCAGCCAGCCAGCCTATTTCCCTGGCTGCTCGGCACATTCCGCTGAGGGAGAGCAAGTGGGCCCTATGTTACCTTGTTCCCTAACTACAGGGGCCTGACTAGCTACGGGTGTTTCAAGGGTGTGACACCGACCCAGTTCTGCAAAGAAGAATGAAAGAAACTGCGTAAAATTAGGTTTACCAAGCTTTAAGCATTATAATCAAAAAGACTTGCAGCTGTAATTGCTGCCAGATGTACTTCCACAAAGAATTATGAATTATTATGTATGGCAACATTTTATTAGTTTTTAATACATTAACAAGAATTCCAAGCATGCGTGTCTTACATTGTCATTATGTGGTATTTTTTTTTTTTTTAAATTGACTTGAGAAGTGAATTTACCACATTTTGAAGGAATGCATGACAAAATGTGAAATAAGTGAAAGGCTGTGGATACACTTTATCTGTAGCTTCTATGTAGGGACCCTTTTGGTCAGGTAATGTTTTGACTGTTTCTGCCCAGGCATTGATACTGATATGTTAACCGCTTTTGTTTATTATTTCAGAGGCTCTTGAGAAGTGTCAGATTAACTTCAAGTTAGAACTGAAGAAGAAGTTCCAGTGTGTGTTTGAGGGCATCGCTAAAGCAGGAAACCCAACCCTTCTGAATCACATCTACACAGAGCTCTACATCACAGAGGGAGGGACTGCAGAGGTCAATAATGAACATGAGGTCAGACAGATTGAAACAGCATCCAGGAAACCAGACAGACCAGAAACAACAATCAGACAAGAAGACATCTTTAAGGCCTCACCTGGAAGAGAAGAACCAATCAGAACAGTGCTGACAATGGGAGTGGCTGGCATTGGGAAAACAGTCTTAACACAGAAATACACCCTGGACTGGGCTGAAGACAAAGCCAACCAGGACATCCAGTTCATATTTCCATTCACTTTCAGAGAGCTGAATGTGCTGAAAGAGGAGAAGTTCAGCTTGGTGGGACTTGTTCATCACTTCTTTACTGAAACCAAAGAAGCAGGAATCTGCAGCTTTGAAGACTTCCAGGTTGTGTTCATCTTTGATGGTCTGGATGAGTGTCGACTTCCTCTGGACTTCCACAAAACTACAATCCTAACTGATCCTAAAAAGTCCACCTCAGTGGATGCGCTGCTGATAAACCTCATCAGGGGGAAACTGCTTCCCTCTGCTCGCCTCTGGATAACCACACGACCTGCAGCAGCCAATCAGATCCCTCCTGACTGTGCTTTCATGGTGACAGAGGTCAGAGGGTTCACTGACCGACAGAAGGAGGAGTACTTCAGGAAGAGATTCAGAGATGAGGAGCAGGCCAGTAGGATCATCTCCCACATCAAGAAAGCTCGAAGCCTCCACATCATGTGCCACATCCCAGTCTTCTGCTGGATCACTGCTACTGTTCTGGAGGATGAGCTGGAAACCAGAGAAGGAGTGCTTCCCATGACTCTAACTGAGTTATACATTCACTTCCTGGTGATTCAGGCCAAAAGAAAGAAGGTCAAGTATGATGGAGGAGCTGAGACAGATCCACACTGGAGTCCAGTAAGCAGGAAGATGATGGAGTCTCTGGGAAAACTGGCTTTTGATCAGCTGCAGAAAGGAAACCTGATCTTCTATGAATCAGACCTGACAGAGTGTGGCATCGATATCAGAGCAGCCTCAGTGTACTCAGGAGTGTTCACACAGATCTTTAAAGAGGAGAGCGGACTGTACCAGGACAAGGTGTTCTGCTTCATCCATCTGAGTGTTCAGGAGTTTCTGGCTGCTCTTCATGTCCATCTGACCTTCATCAACTCTGGAGTTAATCTGGTAGAAGAACAACAAACAACCTCCAAGAACTCTGAAACAAGAGAACCTGCAGAGAAACACTTCTACCAGAGTGCTGTGAACAAGGCCTTACAGAGTCCAAATGGACACCTGGACTTGTTCCTCCGCTTCCTTCTAGGTCTTTCACTAAACAGCAATCACAATTTTCTACAAGGTCTGCTGACAAAGACAGGAAGTAACTCACAGACCAATCAGGAAACAGTCCAGTACATCAAGAAGAAGCTCAGTGAGAATCTGTCTGCAGAGAAAAGCATCAATCTGATCCACTGTCTGAATGAACTGAATGATCGTTCTCTAGTAGAGGAGATCCAACAGTCCCTGAAATCAGGAAGTCTCTCCACAGATAAACTGTCTCCTGCTCAGTGGTCAGCTCTGGTCTTCATCTTACTGTCATCAGAAAAAGATCTGGATGTGTTTGACCTGAAGAAATACTCTGCTTCAGAGGAGGCTCTTCTGAGGCTGCTGCCAGTGGTCAAAGCCTCCAACAAGGCTCTGTAAGTAATATTAAATCAGGCATGATCAGTTCAGAGAACACTTAAAAATACATAAAAATAGGGAATTAAATGATCATCACTCACTTGGTCAACTATGATACCTTTAATGTTTCAGTCCAGCCGGTCAGCATTTCTGAGAGATTTTTGTCTGTAGCTCTTATCAAAGGACAATCCAGACCCAGCCTATAAGACTATGGGCTCTGATCCTTCAGCCTTATCCTCAGCCTTATCCTCAGCTTGCTCACTTAGTTCTTTTTTTCTAAACCATATACCTCAGTTATGTTGTGGAAACTCTTAAATAAAACTGCAACTACCAGCTAAGCGTGTCTTTTGAAGTGAGGTTTATTAAAAGAAAGAAATATGAAAAACACTGCAGTGGAGAGAACGTTCAGATCAAACACCAAACATTTTTCTGAGGAGGCACACCACCCTGAAATATTTTATATCTGCCAAACACTCTTAAACAAAGAACATTCCATAGCATATCATAAATCTCTATACCTTCAGTCCAGCTCATTCTTTACCCCCTCCTACTCGAACAAAAGTTACGACCACCCATCACCTCATTAAGAGCAGGATGTCTGGAGATCTTCAAGTCTCAAGTGGACCGTCTGTGAAGATGCAATAAAACCTAAGGCCCAATTGTGAAAACATTCTACATGCATACAACTGGTGTCAGGAGTCATCTTGCTAAACTAAAGAGATATGATTAAAATATGTGATTAATGCACGAGAAAAGAAATCTGCCACCAGTTACAAGATTGTATCTTTTCTTGATGTTTATAATCCAAGTTCTGGTTTCTGTCTCACCTTAAGTACACACTCATTTTTTTATATAATTCTCTGCTATGACTGTCCTGATTATATCCAGTATAGAGGAAAAACCTTGGGCATCATAATTAAAATTGCCGTCAATGTCCTGTTTCTTGTCAGTAACTGAAATTGTCCAATCGAAAACACGTTGGTATTTAGGGAGGGCAGGACTTTAAAAGGCAGCTTGTTTTTGACAAAAAAACAAAAAAAACAAGAGTCTGCACCAAGTCCATCATGTGAGCAATTATTTACAACCACATTTTTATAGCAGAACCAATAACTTACATTTTTAATCTTAGCCTCTCGAACAGTGAGATCCCTGTAATATGGAAATCTGCCTATGTTCTCCCTTTGCTGAAAGGAGGTGATCCTTCAGATGTTAATAATTACAGGCCCATATCTAAATTGTGTGTTCTAGCAAAAGTTCTAGAAAAGTTCATTAGTGAACAACTGAAAGATTTTTTGGACAAAAATTCAGTTCTTTCCCAACATCAGTCAGGATTCAGAAAACAACACAGCACAATAACTGCTGCTATTAAAGTGGTTAATGACATTGTTGATTCAATGGACTGCAAAAATTACTGTGCGGCTCTTTTTCTTGACTTGTCAAAGGCTTTTGATACAGTTGACCATGCTATTTTATTAAATAGACTAAACAATATTGGTCTATCTGTAAATGCTGTAAGTTGGTTTTCAAATTACTTGTCAGCAAGAAAACAGTGTGTCCGTGCTGCTGGGTCTTCTTCCTCTTTTCTCCCAGTATCCAAAGGAGTTCCGCAGGGCTCCATATTAGGACCATTGCTATTTTCTCTTTACATAAACAACCTTTGTGATAATTTGTCAAATGCAGCATTTCATCTTTATGCAGATGATACAATTATTTATTGTTCATCCCCTTCAGTAGCACAAACCCTGCAATTTCTGCAGTCTGCCTTTGATGTCGTTCAGTCCCATTTAACTCAACTTAAGTTGGTGTTAAATCCAGAGAAATCCAAGTTTATGTTATTCTCAAATGGCAAAGAGTTGTTAGCTACGTCTCCTAAGATTAAAACAATTCAAGGATCTGAAATTGAAATGGTCACATCTTACAAGTATCTAGGGATCATTATAGATCAGAATTTGTCATTTAAGACTCACATTCAAAGGCTTGTGTCGAAGTTAAAACTAAAACTAGGTTACTTTTTTAGAAACCAATCCTGTTTCTCCCTCCAAGTGAGAAAACATTTGATTCGTTCAACCTTTTTACCTTTATTGGATTATGGTGACCTGCTTTTTATGAATGCACCTGCCCACTACCTAAAGAGGTTGGATACTGTGTACCATTGTGCTTTACGTTTTATTACTGGCTATGGAAGTCGTGTACATCATTGTTCTCTGTATGCTGCTGCTAAATGTCCATCTTTGCATATTCATAGACTCTCCCATTGGTTGATTTTTATCTATAAATCTCTCCTTGGGCTGGTTCCATCTTATTTATGTGTTTATATGTGTAAAAACCACAACCAATACAACCTTCGTTCGAACAAAATCATACAATTGATTGTCCCAAAAATCAGAACAGAATGGGGGAAAAGGGCTTTTAAATACGCTGCCCCTGCTTCCTGGAATAATCTGCAGAAGGAACTGAAATTATCAGAATTGGTTACCTTGGGAGAGTTTAAGTCTGTCTTAAAAGAACGAGAGAACAGCTCTTTTACTCAGTGTGATTGTTTTTAATGTACTCTTTTTGTATTTGATCTGTTATTGTATATTTTGCACATGTTTGTATGGGATATTGTATTTGTTTTAAATGTTATATACCTATGTGGTATGTGACTTTTGTTGCCATGATGCCAGGTCTCTCTTGGAAATGAGATTTTTAATCTCAATGAGATTTTTTACCTGGATAAATAAAGGATTAAAAAATAAAAAATGGAAAAAAAAACATTTACTGTAATCACAGATATTAGAATTAATAAAGTGACCAACAGTACTGTAGTAAGTTTAGTACTGTAGTAACTGTAGTACTGTAGTACTCACAGGCCTGAGCCAGCAGACACTGAACTAGTGTCACTAAATCTACCCGCTCTTCTCTGGTTTCCATTTAGATACACTGGTATAATTGTGTTTAAAATGAAATATTTTTCTTCTGTTAGACTTAAGTTCTTGAACATTTTTTTAATTTAATTTTGCATTGTAGTGTACTCATTTGTGCTCATTTGATTACCTAGGTTCAACATATAAAGTGATTATATTTGATAATAGATATTGTTTTGTTGTTCTCGTTCTTGTTGTTTTTTGCAGGCTGAGCAGCTGTAACCTCTCAGAGAAAAGCTGTAAAGATTTGTTGTCAGTCATCAGCTCCCAGTCCTGTAGTCTGAGAGAGCTGGACCTGAGTACCAACAGCCTCAATGATTCAGCTGTAAAGCTTCTGTCTGCTGCAGTGGAGAGTCCACACGCCAAACTGAATATCCTGAGGTCAGATCAGAATTTGTATTCTCTTTTGTTTGTTTATATGTTTGTTTTTTGTTTTTATCAAGTGAGAAAATTTAGCCAGTAAAGGTAAACTTTACCATTTATTGTTGTTTTGTACAATTTTTATTCATTTCTATGTTAAAGTGAAGTTTTACTAACCTACTCAGCACAAAACAAACAGGATTAGTTATTACACCTTGATTACACTTTAGCAGCAGTCTTTCTTAATGTTTTTATTTTCAGACTCAACATCTGTGAAATCTCAGAGAAAATCTGTGAAGCTCTGTCCTCAGTTCTCAGCTCTGGGTCCTCTAGTCTGACAGAGCTGGACCTGACCATCAAAAACCTGCAGGATTCAGGAGTAAAGCTTTTGTCTGCTGGAGTACAAAGTTTAAACTGTAAACTGAATGCTCTGAGGTCAGATCAAATGTCATTTTATTTTTTTTTAAAACGAAATTAAAGATTTTGTCCATGTTCATCCATATGATGTTGTGTCTTAGAATATTAAGGTTTCCTTTAAAAATAAAAAAAGATGCCACATGTAATGTAGTAATATAATAACAAACTTTACATGAGTATTTGTTTTATAGTTTGTCTTTTATTTTTTTAGACTGACTGGTTGTAATCTCTCAGAGACAAGCTGTGAAGCTTTGTCCTCAGTTCTCAGCTCCCAGTCCTCTAGTCTGAGAGAGCTGGACCTGAGTAACTCTGACCTGCAGGATTCAGGAGTGAAGCTTCTGTCTGCTGGACTAAAGAGTTCACAGAGTGCAGTGGAAACTCTCAGGTTAGGATTCAAACTTTTCCACATATGATCATTTAAAATGTGATTATATTATTGATTGACTTATTAATAGAACTTTCAGCTGAACTGTCACTTCATATTATCCTCACAAATGGAATTATCAGGAACCTGCTGGAGCCACACACCCAGTTTAGGGGTCTCTGCCTGAGTGCTGCAATTACCACTGGGACCACTGTTGCCTTCACCCTTCACAACCTCTTGAGCTCAAAACATGTTCCACATTGCTTTGATTACTGCACTTTGATGTATTCAAGTCTTTATTATAATTCACAGCTGTGTTCTTTTATTTATTGCCTTTGACAAACAAGTGGCCACTTTTCATCACTCATCCAAGTGACTTCTTCAGTCTCAGCTGACTGCAGGTTTCAATCTTATAAACAGTACATTTGCATAATGACTGAAACCAGCTCACTGCAGAAACAATGGGCTGGGAGGTCAGTTCCTTAATCTTAATTATGCAAATTCTCATTACCATTGATCAACAACCACTGACCAAAACCCACTGATCAAAGCCCACTGATCAATGGCCATCAGCACCATTCAGAGTTGGGGAATGGCTGCAATCACAGCATTGTAAGATGGCGAAAGATGTACCAAAAAGGTGTTTGACTTTACTGAGAAGGCTCGTCTAGCACAGCACAAGAAGTCTAAGACCAGGCAACAAAGGAAGTTTGACTTACTTCTTGTACGTCGGAAACCACCGCAAAATACGGAGAGTGTCCTCAGTGGCTAGAAGAGAGAAGGATGTGATACCGAGGATGTGGACAAGTGGGTGAAGAATCTGTCTGACAGACAGTTCACCCAAACAGAGAAAAACATCCTTGCTAAAGGGTTGAATTTTGCTGTCACACCGAGACAAATCCCGCTAGTGGAGCTGATCACAGCCACAGAAACTGCAAGCCTTCTCAGTAAAGTCAAACACCTTTTTGGTACATCTGTCTGTGAAGGTTCTCAGTCATCCAGGTCATCGTAGTCAAAGGAGCCTGCAAAGAAAAGCGTATGGACTTCTTTAAGTTGCTTGAAGACGTTTCACCTTTCACCTCCTCTCCCTGGCTGATTGGGACCCACACCCAGTTCCACACCTTGGCTCAGGCAATTAGAGGATCATCAGGGGGTCCTTTTGTCCCTCTGTGGGGGGAAACTCCCACTAGGTTCAAATCTGGGACTCTCCACCATTTGACCTTAGAACTGAAGAAGCTTCTCGGATGAGAGGTGAAACGTCTTCAAGCAATTTAAAGAAGTCCAGACGCTTTTCTTTGCAAGCTCCTGTGACTTTTTGGTACATCCTTCGCCATCTTACAGTGCTGTTAAAGCAGCCATTCCCCAACTCTCTGTGAATGGTACTCATGGTCATTGATCAGTGGGCTTTGGCGTGGAATTACTAAATTTAGATACCCAGTGGTACAAAATACCATTAACTTTGGTCCCAGTGCTGATTGTCTTTTTGTTTGATTCCATATACTTAACTCATCTGTTTAAGCCAAGTTACCCGCCTGTCTCTCATTCACTCTGTCACACGCATGCAGACTTTTTCATGCACAGAGGCACAGGGCTCCCTCATCCCATCTTTTAGAGAGAATGGGTAATTATATAAACAGCTTTCAGAGAGGCAGGGATTAGGTCCCAGAGAAAGTGATGCTGTCTAATGCTGGCATATTTCTATCACATACTGGAAAACAGAGCAGGAAGAACCAGGAAGAACATGGAGCGGGTGTGTGTGTGTGTGTGTGTGTGTGTGTGTGTGTGTGTGTGTGTGTGTGTGTTATCTAAAAATAAAATAACCAAAAATAGAGAGGACATAGCCTAACATATGAAACAGGAAAAGATCACTGTGTAATCCATTTATTTCAACAAAGTAACTGTATTCTGAATACCACCTTTTTAAACAGTAACTGTTGGGTCTGTGTTTCCACAAGCCCCGCTAATTCTAGAGACTTATTCATCATGAAGAAAATAAGACAGTCGATCGATCGATTATTTGAGCAAGGGAGGCCTCGTCTGTGTCCACCACGAGAATGACCCCCAGATCTGACCTCCTCCTGCTACCTTTTATTGAGACACAATTCACACAAAACACGTCAGAACAAAGCCACGCCCACATGGTCCTAAGACAAGGTGGGTGTGTGTGTGTGTGTGTGTGTGTGTGTGTGTGTGTGTGTGTGTGTGTCCTGCTGACCAAAGGGTCGTAAACCCAGGAAGCTTACATCAAAAGAAGCAGATCTTCCAGATAGGATGTATCTGCAATAAAACATTTCACCCCCACCAGAACCTCCAGAATCTGGGGGGAAGGACAGTGGAATTTCTTTCATCAGAGTTAAAACACTGTACAAATGGTAAACATAAAAAGACAAACATTTAACAATTTAACTCTAACAGTAACTGAATATAGATACTTATATTTTGTATTTTAAATATGTAATGTATGTGTCAAGTGTTCTCTGACTGTGAGGTGCCCACACTTGAAAAAGACTAGACTTTGAATTTCACTCAACTTTATTTTGACCAGGTAGATAGGTAGGTAGCAGTAGGTAAAAAACCTTTCAACACAAAAATGAAGAACATTCCATTAACCATTCAGATAAATTACATGCATTACACAGAAGACACATTTTAGAGTTTACAAACATTTTAATAGAGACTTTAACTAAGGATTTTCTTTACAAAGAATTATTTTCTTTAAATCAAAACCAAACATTTATTCACTAGTTTACAATCCACCCAAGGATTTGGGGGTAACTATTTTTAATATTAAGTAACATAAATGTGGGAACACTAACTGCACAAACAATTTATCCAAACTTAAACATTCTTTTCTGTCAATATAATTTTTTAAACCTAAATGCAGCAACTATTTTCCTAAGCGTAAAACATTTGCACAACTGAGCTTCCATAGTTCCAAATATATGTGCAGCAAATGTGAGCTCAAGAGCTTACCGATAGCCCGTCTTGTTCAAAGTCTTCCTCACAGTGGAAAAGTGGATCGTACTTAGTTTGCTGTCCTCTCAGTATGTTGCACACGGGTCAAATGGCTGCTGCATGCATTTATTTTTTTTTATTTTTCCAAGTGGATCATCATGGCCTTGCCATATTGGTCCATTTGGTTGACCTTTATTATAATTATGAATTTATTTCAGTTGCAAACGGGACAGACATGACTGTGGGATAGGACAGGGGGAAAGAATGAAAGAAAGAGGGGGAGAGAAAGAAAGAAAACCAAAGGGGAGAAGAGACGGTGAGAAGGGGGGGGAAGAGAGAAAAAAAAACAAACAAACAAACAAACAAAAAAAACTCCTGGGTCACCTGTATGGAGAAAAAAAACAGAAGAGAAAGCAAACAACAAAGAGCAACATAATAAGAAAAAAAAAAAAAAAAAGCACCATCACAATAAACTAGCTAGTCATAAATATCAATATTTACTAAATAATAAACGATATTGTGCAGCACGCAAGATAGACAGCGCACAGTGTGCTTTGAGGCAGCAGCCGAGAAAGCTTTAGTCCGTGTCTGTGAATACCCGTGTGTACACCTGTGTGCATACCTGTGTGGATCAGCATGCTTGCATTCCAAAGGTTTCTCCATGTAATGATCTGCTAGGGAGTGTGGGGAGCCACAGCCCTGTCCTTTATGGTATGGAGGAGATCAAAACTCCAGACATCCAGAGGCCCCCAGAACACAAGAGACCATTTTAAGGTCTACTAGGCACGCCCACCCTTGATTGCTCTAATGTGGCTCACCTGGCAGGGCGGCACACACCAGGCCGCGCTTAGTTGTTGATTGCACCCAAGGTCTAATCAGCGGCCATGCGCAAGCAGCAGCACCGAACAGGTAGAGGGCAGGAGGAGGAAAAGAGGAATAACAGCCACACCTACTAAGTCAGCGCGACAGTATGTAATGTATTTCGTTTCTCCCCAACACTGTCTGTGTAAAGATTTATGTTTCTAAAGTGAAACAGTGAAAAATAACAGTACTGTTAATAAATTAATATGTCGACGTTGTACAGAAAGGCCAATTTTGGCACACATCTGTCCTGAATTCGTGAAATGACAAATGACCACAGGTCCAAGTGTGTCAAACGATGATTTTATTAAACGCACGTGTGGAGGAAATACACCGTCACAATCCTCAGCATAAATCCCCCCAAAAAGCATACTTAAAATGTTTTTATATCTCATGTATCAAAGCAGATACATAACATGCATAAGTTACAGTAACCACAGCTTTTCTGCTGACAATCTTTGACACACACTCAAAAAGACATTTTCTCCGTCTCCACGCCAGGTGCTTCCTGTAGATCTTCTTATTCTCACTTATCTCTGGAACATCAGAAGCACATCCTACAAAAAACTGTTGCTTATGCAGGCACAAAATGCAGTTACAAGAAAAATACGTCTTAACTCTAACCTAGAAATGTGTCTATATAATGTCTGTGTACGCAAGTGAGCTGTCACGACCTCACTGCATTCTGTCTCACCTCTTACCTCACCAGATAAAGCTTGTAACCTCCTACCAGACAGAAGGCCAACTCCTTTGTAAGCACATTTTCCCATAGGTGTAATAACATGATTGAAACTGTATGTTTAATAAATGGAATAAATATTTAATCAAATGCCACTGCTCAAAGCTTAATAACAGGATATAAAAATAAACACAATATAGAAATGATATAATCCCCACAATTCAAGTCAAAAACACATCAAACTTTAAGAGTTTTTTCCAAGGATGAGGAAGCAGACTCAGCCCCAAACAGCTGAATATATGGATGGTTCCCACAGCAACCTCAGCAGTGTGCTCTCAGTATACTTAGTTGTATAAAGGAGTTCGTGGTGTGTTGCACTGAATAACTAAGCAGCTGAAACAGCCTCATGTATGTTGACACAGGGAAAGAATAGTGTGCTGTTCACAGCAGTCACAGCTCGCTGCCTTCAACAGTCTCTTCCTTCCTTGTTTGGATGTCACTGATATCATCTTCTGCTCTCCCACTGACCACCTGTTGGAGGTAGCATGCTAAGATGGCTAACAGCAGCATCAGTACATGTAGTCCTTAGTGATGGAAACTGGAACCATGAAGTCAGTGATGCTGGAATAAGCATCTCCACAGTGACACTAATGGTCACTATCATGACTAGGGGTGGGTTTTTATAATCGATTCATCGATTAAAATCGATTCTGGCTTGGATAACGTAAAATCGATTCATTAAAATCCTGAATCGATTTTTTAATATAAATTTATTTTGTCCGAAATGCCAGAATCTCTGGTGACATCTCACAAAATTTCAAGAACCACCAAACAGTAAATGAGAGCAGGTACAGGGATTCTGCACATAGACTTAAACACACAGCGCGACCCGCGGATCAGAATCAGTTAGATGTCGCCTTTCTCACAGTCGGGGCTGAAAGCCGACAGCTCGCTGATCCGGGTCCGCGCTTTGTGTTCACGCCCTTTATGCGCTGATTCTAAAGCTGTTAGTTTGATCTCTCTCCAAACAATATTGACCGAACCAGCAGCAAAAGAAGATCCAAACGCTTCACATAAACATCGTCATGAATTCTTTTACTGTTTTGCTTCCATTGCGATGCGCAGCTCTCTCTCTCTCCCTCTCTCCCTCCCCCTCTCCCCCCCCCTCTCTCTCGAACAGTTTCCCTTTCTTCATTATTCGCTTGCTTGTTACACAAGTCTACTGTTGCTTACAGCGCTGTCGGCCGCTGTTTTTTCCCCTTTTACATTCTTCCGAAAAGAAAACCTCATTTCTGCTGTTCAATACTGAACAAATTGAAACTTTTTAAAATTATTCAAAATGCAAAATGCTTAGCCGTGTCTCTAATAAAACCGCTGTAACGTCAGAGGTAATGTTGATTAATTAATGGTTTTCTTTCGTTTTTGATGTACTGCAGAATATTTTTATAAAATCCCAGGCCAGGAAAATCACCTACATGTTTTTCTGTGTTTTATCTTCAGCTACTTTGACACAAAGGCATCTGCTGTGATGCTCACACCTTGGATAAAGTCTTGAGAGTGTCAGCTTCCTTTTTATAGATACAAAAATATGTAAATGTCCTGATCTGAATTATATCTCTGACTGTCAAAATTTCCCAGATTTAAATCGAATCGAATCGAATTAAATCAAATCGTGGATCGAATCGATTCAGGACCTTGTGAATCGGAATTGAATCGATTCTAGAAATCAGTGACGATACCCAGCCCTAATCATGACTCTTTGATGATATTCTGTAAAACACTGACAGACAAAAGTGTTGGACAAATCTGAACAAGTCTACTTATTATACACGACTGTCCATAATTCTGATGGACACATGTTTTGGAGAAACGCCCTCCCCCTGATGATCCTCTAATCACCTGAGCCAAGGTGTGAAACTGGGTGTGGGTCCCAATCAGCCAGAGTTTCGGGTGTGTTCACTGTGAAACCTGGCCCCACCTTATCATGCGAATTCCTGAGGTCAGATGGCCCAGGATGTGAGTGGGCGTTAAGGCGTCTGGGAAGGATCTCAAAACTGGATTATAGATGGCAGAGAGTTGGTGTCGTAAGCCCCGCCTCTGTTCAAAGATGGTCGCTCACAGTGGACATAGATGCTTCTTTCACTCCTCTTTCAAACCATCTGTCCTCTCTGTCCAAAATGTGAACATTGGCATCCTCGAAAGAGTGACCTTTATCCTTAAAATGCAGATGGACTGCTGAGTCTTGTCCTGTGGAGGTGGCTCTTCTGTGTTGTGCCATGCGCTTGTGAAGTGGCTGTTTGGTCTCTCCAATGTAGAGGTCTGAGCATTCCTCGCTGCACTGTACAGCATACACCACATTGTTAAGTCTGTGTTTTGTTTCTATTTTCTCATATTTTATTTCTATTTTCTCATATTTTACTAAAAAAAATTAAAATAGTGTTATTTTGGCAAACTTTCTTGGTTTATATCATCATATAGGGACTCCTCAAAACAAGTTAAATATAAAAGATCTCCTTTTATCTACATTTGTCTTCTAGCCATAATTCTGTGTGTATTACAGTCATTTTCTAACACTCGGAAATTTGGAGCCCTGGGTGATTGTCTGATAATATTTACTGTGAATTAAAAAGGGGGCATATTTACATTTAACTAACTCTACAGCTTCAGAGTCTGTAAGAAGGAACAAATAGTAGTATAAAGGCTTCTTGCATGGCTTCTTTATATGTGATATTGTAGCTGATTTAAGGCTGTTCGTGTGGGAACGTTTCTCAGCCTTGACTCATTTCATAAGGAATGATCCAGCAGCTCACATAAGACCATAAAAATGGTTAGTTTCAAATAATGCCAGGCAAAAATCGCATTCACATCAAATAAAATCAACCCTGTTAACAGTTCCTCATGTTTGAGACTGTCCACACTTAAAAATATTGAAGTTTTGAAAAAAAAAAAACATCACTTTGTAAATGTTCTTACTTTACAGAGTCAAATTATCTCTGTGGTCTAATGTTTAAATTGATACTGGTTTAACTTTCTGAGTCTGTGTGCGTGTGTGCGCAGTGTTGCCAACTTAGCGAGTTTTCAGACCCCTTAGAAAAAAGACGTGAAAGCGCTTATCGCTTTTACTCTCAACAAGCAGCGGGTGCTGTAACGCAGTCAGTTCTTCTTTTACTCTTATGCTGTTTTGTGGATCACAAGGTTTAAAACTACTTAAAAACACACACACAAAGTAACTCCACCAGAGTGCCTATTTCGGGTCACTTTTGCCGGTCCAAGCCCGGGTAAAGGAGCAGGGTTGGAATTGTGACATTAAAAAAAACAATAATTGCTAAAAGAAATTAATTTGTAAAATAAATAAACTCTAAATGCATTTAGGACGTTTTTTACTCACTTTATGTCTTTATGTCTCTGCCACGATGTTATTTCTCTCTCCAACAACATAGGTTACAATTACATTAGCATGATCAATTATGCAAATTAAGCGATGACATCATTTAGCGACTTCTAGCGACTTTTAGGACAACCAATAGCGATTTTCCTTACTGAGGAGTTGGCAACACTGTGTGTGTGTGTGTGTGTGTGTGTGTGTGTGTGTGTGTGTGTGTGTGTGTGTGTGTGTGTGTGTGTGTGTGTTTTTAGATGTTTTTGTCTGAGCTCCCATTCAGCAGCATGTTGGAATGACATGTACGAACATGTTTGAGCTGCAGGCAGCTGTGTGTATCAGGTATCACTTGGGAAATGTGTGTATGTGTGAAGTAATTACAGCCACTGTGCAGCACAGTGTGCTACTGACTGTGTGTGTGTTACCATGACTGAACAGCATCTGCAGACATATGTAAGTCCTTAGATATACGTGCATGTTTGAGTATGTGTGTCTCTTCTTGTATTTAATAGGGATGTGCGGATCGATCCTGAAATATCGATTCCTCCGATACCAATCATTTATGTTCCAGAATCGATTCTCACATTAAAATATTGATAGTTTAGTAATTTAGAGTAAATTTGTAGTTTATCATTAACAGGAACACAGTGGAAAGAAACGATAACATTCGGATTGTCTACATTCAAAGGAACTACTTCCTCTTCCGCCTTTCATAGTCATGTGCGAAATACGGCTGTATGAATGTCTCGCAGCCCCTTGGCGCGCGCACTCACGACAATGGCTGAGCGTAATTGTGCGGATGTATTTTACCTCCACAAACAGCTGAGACGTGGTTTGGATACATGTGGCAAAAAAAGTGAGGTGTTGTGGCCATACTTGCCAACCTTGAAAAAAAAAAAGAAAAAAAGAAGAAAAAAAGAAGAAAAAAAAAAGAAAAAAATTTTGTGTTTTGGAGTTTTATCTTTCGGGTGAACCAGTTTGTGTCTGAGCGTGTTGCTGGGTCTGAAATACACTGGGATGTCATGCTTGGAGAAAACTCTCCTGAGTTTCTCTGATACACCGGCTACATAGGGGATGACAATGTTGTTGCGTCTGTCCTTCTTATCCTCCCTCGCTGGTGTCTGGTCTTCTTTTCTGTGCCTCTTTGCTGACTTTAAAAACTCCCATTTAGGATAGCCGCACGTTTTGAGTGCTTCCTTTACATGTGTGTGTTCCTTCTTTTTTCCTTCAGGCTTAGAGGGAACACGTTCTGCCCGGTGGTGTAGGGTCCTAATTACTCCAAGTTTGTGTTCCAGAGGGTGATGGGAGTCAAAGAGGAGGTACTGGTCCGTGTGTGTGGGCTTCCGGTAAACTTCGATGTTGAGGTTGCCGTTCTCTTCAATGTGCACAGCGCAGTCCAGGAAAGGCAAACAGTCGTCCTTTGTGTCTTCCCTGGTGAACTTGATGTTTTTATCCACAGCGTTGATGTGCGCAGTGAAGGATTCCACTTCTTGTGTCTTGATTTTGACCCAGGTGTCGTCCACATATCTGTACCAGTGGCTGGGTACTCTTCCTTTGAAAGAGCCAAGAGCCTTTCTTTCCACTTCCTCCATGTAAAGGTTGGCTACAATAGGTGACACGGGGGAGCCCATGGCACAGCCATGTTTTTGTCTGTAAAAGCCTTCGTTGTATTTGAAATATGTAGTGGTGAGGCAGAGGTCTAACAGTGTGCAGGTCTGATCGGGTGTGAAGTTGATCCTGTCTTCCAAGGAGCTGTCTTCTTGTAGTCGTTTTCTAACAGTCTCCACGGCCTCCGTGGTGGGTATGCAAGTGAAGAGAGAGACTACATCAAAGGACACCATGGTTTCATCTGGATCCAGGGCAAGTTTCTGGACCTTGTGGGTGAAGTCGGTGGAGTTCTTGATGTGGTGTGGGGTGTTCCCCACGAGAGGAGCAAGGATGGTAGCAAGGTGTTTTGCAATGTTATAAGTAGCTGAGTTTATGCTGCTGACTATGGGTCTGAGTGGGACAGCTTCCTTGTGGATTTTAGGAAGTCCGTAGATGCAGGGTATGGCATCCCCTGGGTAAAGGCGGTGATATGTAAGGCGGTCAATGATTTTGTCCTTTTCAAAGTCTTGAAGGCAAACTATAACTTTCTTTTTGTAGCTGCTTGTGGGGTCTCGCTTTAAGGCTTCGTAGGTATTGTTGTCACTGAGGAGAGTAGTGATCTTTGTATGGTAATCTGTAGTGTTTAGGACCACGGTGCATCTTCCCTTATCAGCTGGTGAAACAGTGATGTTGTGGTCTCTTCTCAGGGAAGCGACGGCCTTCTTTTCTTGTATTGTGAGGTTAGACGGAGGGACTTTGGCACTGGAGAGCGTGGCTTAGACTTTCATCCTGATTTGCTCTGCTTCTGTCTGTGATAATTTATTAATCCGTATGGCGGTTTCTGTGGCTGTGATGAGGTCCACTATGGGTAACTGTTGTGGAGAGATGGCAAAATTGAGTCCTTGAGATGCATTATGTTGGTTTTTAGGTTTTCTGGGAGTTTGTGTCATCAGGCTTGTTCTACACACTGTCAATCAAAGCTACAAGCTGGCATGGCGTTAGCTTTGATTTGGAATCACTTTTAAAAAGGTAGATTTCCATGAAAAGACTAAATTTGTTTTCTTTCTTTATACAAAGTTCATCCCATTTTCACAGGCTCATTCTGACCAATCAGAAGCCTCCATTTCATGCACATTGTAGCAACTTCCACAGTCGCTAGAGGCCGAGGATGGAGCCTGCCTATTTGCATGACACGCTGTCAACTTTACGCAATAATGCGAGAGGTGGAATTGCTTACTTGTTTATTAAAGTGCTTTGAGAGTTTACAGAGTAATGTGATCGGCTCCTGATTCAGACTCTTAAAACATCACAGGCTCTAATGCAACAAGGGGAAACTCGTTGTGCAGCGGTCAACAAAAACTACGGCTACCCAGCCCTCCTCTCTGTCAAAATCAAACCAGTGAATGACAGACTGACAACGCCCACTTAATTTCACCGCTAGCACCCACGTGACTTCCGTTACACATCACCATAGCAACCAAACAAATGAAAACCCAGTGATCATCAAAATTCAATACATTTAATTATGGCTCCTACACACATCTTTAAGTCGTCCTCTGCTGAACATCTTCTGAACCATTAAGAAACTTTCCTGAACTTTATCTTCTAACACTGGCCTGATGTTTCACTGTCAGTCTGGAGTTTGGCACATAGTGTTTGTATGCAAACTGTAGTGGGTCCTGGGCATGCTGTACCTGTGGTTGGAGGACGTCAAACCTGTTGAAGACGTAGTTGAGTTTGTTTGCCTTCTCCACATTCCCCCCCAATGTGCTGTTCTTGGTGTTGTGGCCCGTGATGGTTTTCACATCATTCCATTCCTTATGGAATTCCTTATGTCACGTCACATGACTCATACATTTTGATTAGCACCCAAAGAACTAAAGAAAGGCTAAAAGGACGTTCAGCCAATCAAATCCCTCCTAGGAACAGGAAGTCTAGAGAGGAAATGGAGCAGAGAAGGAGAATCACCAGTTTAAATGTCTGAATTTTAAACTGGTGACCCTCTAAAGAGGCTTTTATTGACTCTTTCTGTTTTCATTACAGGTTTTTTCACCATTTAAACTTTTTAATATCAGATTGAGAAATAACTTTTTAGTTATTTCTACATTTGACACAAATAATGACTTTCTGACTTGACTTTGGACTAATCTAACAACTCAGCCTGGCTATGTTGGACTTGGTGTGGAAGCAGCTCCCAGTTTGAGTTCAGGAGACAGACACCCTCTCTACTTTGAAGATCAGCTTCAAACTTTCCTTTTTGATAAAGCTTATAGTTCGAGCTGGATCAGGTGACCCTGAACCATCCCCTAGTTATGCTACTATAGGCTCAGGATGTTGGTGGACTTCCCATGATGCTCTGCTTTCTTCTCCCCTCTTTTCACTCCTGGTGCTTTTATATGTCACTACTGCATCTCCTTAACTTTTGTCTCCTCTCTGCCTAGTTTGTATTTTGTTCTTGTCTCTCTGAGCTCATCTCTTCTCTTTCCCCTCACCCTGCAACCAGTCATGGTGGATGCTTCTCCTGGAGCCTGTTTTCACTGGGAGGATCTTTGTGTCAAAGGGAGTTCTTCCTTCCCACCATCACCAAGTGCTGCTCACAGTGGATTGTCTGATGGTTGGGGCTTTCGCTCTATATTGTAGGCTGTTACCTTATACTGCTAAACAACTTAAGATGACTGCTGGCGTCTGTTGGGAATTGTCACTTATACATACAGTTACATTGAATGGATGTAAATTGATAGATGTTATTGTGACAAAGAGAAAATGATTGTTGACAGATGGATTGTTGTTTTGTGTGTCTGCAGTCTGTCAGGCTGTCTGATCACAGAGGAAGGCTGTACTTCTCTGGCCTCAGCTCTGAGCTCCAACCCCTCCCATCTGAGAGAGCTGGACCTGAGCTACAATCATCCAGAAGCCTCAGGGATTAAGCTGCTGTCGGCTGGACTGAAGGATCCAGGCTGGAGACTGGACACTCTCAGGTATGGAGAGAATGTCTGATAGAGGAGGAACAGATGGAAACATTTCCTGTGTCCTTCACTCACTTCCTGTTTGTTTCCTGCGGCCTCCAACCTACTTAGCAGTAGCTGGCAATTCCTATTCACCTAAAATTAGCATTAGCCACTAATGGCATTCTACTAAGCATTAATTCCTCACTAATATAACACTAATTCACATCAAATTAGCTTTAGCTGCAAGCATCAGCCAACTTAGAACTAGCTGCAAACATTGTTAAAAGGGAAGTGAAAAGTTTTAGCATTATCGGGTAATGCTAACTCGCATCAAATTAGCATTAGCTAATAAAAGCAGCCTTCTTAGCATTAGCTGCTCACATTGTTATAATGCAAGGGGAAAGAGTTAGCATTAACGGATGATGCTAAGTCACGTCAAATTAGCATTAGCTAGTAATGGCAGCCTACTTAGCATAAGTCCTCACATCATTATAATGCAAAGGAAAATAGTTAGCATTATTTGATAATGCAAATTCACATCAAATTAGCAATAGTTATTAACGGTAACACACATCACATTGTTAAAATTGAAGGAAAAATAGTATAAGCATTAGCTACTCATATTTTTAAAATATAAGAAAAACATTGTTAGAATTAGCGGATAAATTAGCATTAGCTAATAACGGCACCCTATTTAGCATTAGCCGCTCACATTGTTAGAAATTAAGACAATATGGTATTAGCATTAGTTGCCAATGCTTATTCACCTAAAATTAGCATAGCCACTAATGGTAGCCTATTTAACATTAACTCTTTACATCGCAGGGGAAAAGTTAAAATTGAATGAAAAATACTGTTCACATTAGCTACTCATATTGTTAAAAAGTACGAAAAAAAATTGTTAGCATAAGCGGATAATGCTAATTCACCTCAAATTAGTATTAGCTAATAACGGCAACCTACTTAGCATTAGCTGGTCACATTGTTATAAAGCAAGAAAATATGGTATTAGGATTAGCTGCCAATTCCTATTCACCTAAAATTAGCGTTAGCCACTAATGGCAGTCTACTTAGCATTAAATCCCGACTAATATAATGCTAATTCACATCAAATTAGCATTAGCTGCAAGCATCAGCCTACCTAGCACTAGCTGCTCACATTGCTATAAAGCAAAGGAAAACAATATGAGTATTAGGTTCTAATGCGTATTTGCCTTAAATCAGATGTAGGTGCTAATGGCGGTCTACTTAGCATTAGCAGCACAGATTGTTGTAATGCTAGGGAAAAGAGTGTTAGCATTAGCCGTGCACATTTTTTAAAGTTAAGGGAAATAGTGTTAGCATTAGCTACTCACATTGTTAAAAAGTAAATGTTAACATTAGTGCATAATGCTAATTCACATCAAATTAGCATTAGTTAATAATGACAGTCTATTTAGCATTAGCAGATAATGTTGACCTTGGCCCACTGGAAAAGTTCAGAACTAAAGATTTAGGAGTGTTTCTCGATAGCTCTTTCTCATTTGAGAAACAAATAAATTCGGTTATTAAAACCAGATGTAAGGTTTATATTGTTGACTGTCATTTATGCTTAGAAATATTTACTCATATATACTTAAAGTTTTATAATCGATTGCATAATGATAGAGGTTTGATCCTTAGTAGTCTGTAAAGACTGTGTGTGCCTTCCAGAGTGCTCTGGCATGCACACACCACTTGGGGTCATGAGAGAGGTCGTACCCTCTCTTGCTGATTTATGGTATAGGAGGACACCTACTCTGTGTCTGGATAAGTATAAGAGGCCTTTGTTAGGGGGACCGCTGGACTCTTAGCACCAGCTTTGGGGTCACAGGGTCACATCTGGAACACACACCTACACTATGCACAGACTGGTACTCTTTGTTCATACCTGTGTAAGACGTCATAATGAACTTGTGCATATTCATGTAAGCTCAATAAAGAGCAGTGTTACGAGGGAGCAGACGAGAGCGACTGAGGTCAAGTGAAGGAACGGTGCTGTCACAGTTCTCTCCCTCATCAATTGTCTGGTTCCAGCGGTGGGTCTGTGCTAGACGACCCATCACCAGCTTTTTCCACTGGTTACCAGTACGTGGTAGAATCCACTTCCAGATCTGGTTGTCTTTAAATCTGTGAATGGATTGGCTCCATCTTATCTCTCTTTAACAAAAGAATCCAAGTGGAGCCCTCAGGTCTGCAGATAAGCAGCTTCTGACCAGAACTAGACGTAAAAACAGAGGTGAGCTTTATCGATGGCTGCAGCCAAACTCTGGAACAGTCGCCCTTCACATCAGGTCGTCACCAACACTGGACATTTTTAAAAGCCGGTTGGAAACACATTTGTACTCTGTAGCTTTCAATCCTGACCAGTCTTTATAGTCATTACTGTGTATGTTTCCTATTTTCTCTCTACTCTGTGCAGCACTTTGGCTCAAGCTGTTTTTAAATGTGCTGATAAATAAATGTAGATTTCTTTGAATAAAACAGTGGAGCCGAGCTTTGAGCTCAGTGTGTAACAGTGTGTGTGTGAGAGCCATGTAATGTCCATGTGTGCATGCTGACTGTGCTGCTCTGACCCCCCTCCTCCTTTCAGGGTGGAGCCTGCTGGAGTCCGATGGTTGAGACCAGGTCTGAGGAAGTGTAAGTGTGTTTTTAATGGGATTCATGAAAACAAAGCAGCACACATTCAACCATCTTCATCATGTCAGGAGTCATCATCAAAGTGTCAATCAATGATCAATAACTGCAGCTGGATTGTGTTTGTTCTCTCCATCAGATTCCTGTCAACTCACAATCGACACAAACACAGTGAACACAGAGCTCCAACTGTCTGACAACAACAGGAAGGTGACACGTGTGGAGGAGGTTCAGTCATATCCTGATCATCCAGACAGATTTGATGTTTGTAAACAGCTGCTGTGTAGAAATGGTCTGACTGGTCGCTGTTACTGGGAGGTCGAGTGGAGAGGATACGTTTATATATCAGTGAGTTACAGAAGCATCAGAAGGAAAGGACGCAGTAATGACTGTGTGTTTGGATACAATGATCAGTCCTGGAGTCTGATCTGCTCTGATGATGGTCCTCAGTCTGTCAGGCACAATTACAGACTAACATCCATCTCCTCCTCCTCCTCCTCCTCCTCCTCCTCTGTCTCTAACAGAGCAGCAGTGTATGTGGACTGTCCTGCTGGCACTCTGTCCTTCTACAGAGTCTCCTCTGACACTCTGATCCACCTCCACACCTTCAACACCACATTCACTCAAACTCTTTATCCTGGGTTCAGTCCCTGGTCTCCTGGTGCCTCAGTGTCCCTGTGCTGAGTGGAGTGTAAAGAGTGTCTCCTGTTACAGAAACACTCTGACTGTTGAACAGATAGTTCAGTCTGTACATGTCTGTCTCTTTCACTCACAAACACGTTTTCAGATTCATGGATTCAATCAGTTGATGTTTGAAACTCTTCTAAATGATTCCTTGTAAACTTCTTCCTCTTCAGTCACAAACAAACAGGAAGTGATGTCACATGTGTTCCTGTCCACACAGCAGAATGAGTCTATTGCTGACAGTGATGTACAAACAGAGTGAGCATTTCTGAGGCCCAAAATAAACTGAGTAGTTCACTGAATGAACAATGGACTGTGAGCTCAGTTCCTTCATCATTAGTATGGATTATATATGTATATGTATTATATTAGTATCATATATATCAGGTGCTGCTGCTTTCAGTCATTGTGCAAATGTGCTGTTTGTAAGCTTGTAAAGCTGCAGTCAGCTGAGACTGAAGAAGTCACCTGATCAGTGAGCAAACGTTTCTGAAAACGTCCAGATGAACAGAATCAACCTTTTGGGATCAGCCAGCAATGCAGCATCATTGTTGTTCAGCTTCAGAGGTTTGCAGGAATGAACTGATGACCAGAAACAGCTGCAAAGTCCAAGAAAATACCAGCTGGAGTTCAGCTGCATTTGAAGAAGTCAAAGAAAAGTAAGGATGGCAAAGGGCGACGTTTTCTTCCAAAGAGCTGCAAACATGGTCGACGCCTCATTAGAAGAATCATCTGGACATTTGTGAGGAACTCTAACCAAGAAAGCAACGTCACACAGATCCAACAGACAGTTTCCATGACTGCAAGTGTTGAGTGGAAAAATGCTACATTGCATTATTGCATCCTCTCACCACAGGAGGCGCTGTTGGCACCACTGATTGCTGATCAGCTGTTCTCTGATGATCTGATTGATACTGTGAATAACGGGACTCACTGAACTCTGTGACACAGTGAAGATTACAGAGTTTAACTTCAACATCTGACTGACGTCACACAGACAGAAGGATGAACCAGTGAGGCACAGAACACAGTTACTGGAGATACTGGATCAGCTCCATGTGAACCTCTGATGGAGAAGCTGCTGAGCCAGAGAAACATCAGGACATGACAGCAGCTGCACTTATCTAACAACATGTAGCAGAGCTGATCTATGTTAGAGGATCTATCACAGCAGCTGAAGCCAAAGTCCAACACTGGATACCAGCTGAGCCTGTGCTGAGTGTAGTGTTACAGGAAAAGGGCAGAAACACTGGTAGCTCCCAGTGATGCTGACTGGGGCACAGAGCTGAATGATGCAGCATCAGGACACTGTTTCAGTCTGACTGACAGAGAAACCTGTAGCTGTATCTACATGTGAGGCAGAGGCCACACAAGCAGCTTTCTATGTTTCACAGTGACTGAGATCTTCAGTGGGGGTGGACATGCTCCTGTACAGACCTCTGAGGAGAACCAAGGTGCAGTCAAAGAGTCCAGTCTGTCCTCACAGATGTGAACATGTGCTTTCATCAGGTCTGCTGTCAGCTAGCAGGCTCACATCAGAATCACTGTTCCTGAAAAACACAGTCTGTGTGACATCATCAGTCAGCTGATGGTCCCAGATCTGAATGGTTTCTGTCTCTACTGAGGAAGTCAGAGAATATCACTGAGGTGTGGATCAGGTCTGAGTGAGCTGTGGAGGGACAGCTTTAAACAGTCCACAGGTCTCACGTCCTGCTCAGTCTGCTAGCAGATACCTCGTATTGTTCCAGATGTGCTGACATCAGCAGCAGCACAGCTGTGTGATACCATGAATCTCAGTTATTGATCCAACACACAGTTAATACAAAGATCAGGATTTCTGAGAGTAATCATTATGAGTCTGAACACATGATCACTGAATGTTAGTCTCCACAATAATAAGCTAACACAAGCAAACACAGCTTTCAGCTCTTATTTTGAAACTGGCTTATTTAGAGAGCTGTGATGTGAGCGTGCCTGGCTCTGAGGCACTTGGGTCAGCCTCTGTTGTTTAGAAGTGTTACAGACTGTGAATGACACAGACCTGTCAGTTTCCATGTTTGTCTGTAACACAGCTCAGGGCTCCATGCTGAACGCATCCATCCAGTGTTATTGATCCAGGACTGATACCAGCATTGGGATCAATACTACAACACACAATCACATGTGTCCACGTGATGTGTTTGACCAGCTTTATTCATTAATGATCAATCAGCTTATTTACTGCATCTGAGTCCAGCTTCATTTAAATGATCCAACCATGAAAATGACATCAGTCCTACAGAAGCACTTCATGCTAACAGGAAGTCATTGATTAAGGTGGAATAACACAGAGACACAACCACTCACAGCTAACCTGACCCCACTAACTGCATGTGTTTGGACTGTGGGAGGAAGCCGGAGTACCGCAGAGGACACACACAAACACGGGAGAACATGAAGCTCTGAAACAAAGATGGTGGATTTGACCTCAGGACCAGGCGCGTAATTTCCAGGGGGGTTACGGGGGTCATGACCCCCCAATAATCAGATCCAGCCAATATAATTAAGTAATTGGTTACCTTGGGAGAGTTTAAGTCTGTCTTAAAGGAACGAGAGAACAGCTCTTTTACTCAGTGTGATTGTTTTTAATGTACTCTTTTTGTATTTGATCTGTTATTGTATATTTTACACATGTTTGTATGGGATATTGTATTTGTTTTAAATGTTATATACCTATGTGGTATGTGACTTTTGTTGCTATGATGCCAGGTCTCTCTTGGAAATGAGATTTTTAATCTCAATGAGATTTTTTACCTGGATAAATAAAGGATTAATAATAATTTCATCGTTCCAGTTTATAAAATTATGAATTATCTTGCATTAATAGCTTTTTGATTTTCTTTAATCGTTTCAATTATTATCAGCAAAATAGTTCCATGTTTAATCATCCAGTAATGTAACCCCGCCTCCTCCACCGCGTACTTGGTTCTACCCAACCGACTTTCTCTACCAAACCTTCACTGTTTGCTGTGTTTGTTAGCACAGTCGCTGATGCCAGAGACTGCCAGTGACTTCAGTCTGAGGTTTGAAGTTTCCATGTCTGTGTGATGTGTGGTGTGAAGGCTGCTGGTTAAACTGGGACGCACTGAGTGCTCATAGAGATGCTCCATGAGTCCCAGTACAGACTACAAACATGGTGGAAACTTAGCTTTGATATCCACACACTCTGCACGTCTGTGAGTAACTGTGATGAAGATGTGCAGAGATCTGTGTCCAAACAGGAGAAAGACTGTAAAGACTCTGTGCTTCTAACAGCCTCTGTTAACATATGTGAGGCTGTTTGTTGTTGTTGCCATGGAGCTTTGCACTGTTTGGGTCAGCAGGTCATGTGATCAGTGTGTTCTGCTGGACGATGGTTCAGTGTCAGGTTTGTTTGCATTCATCAATAAATATCTAAATAAATCAAAGACTCCATGTTTGTTCTTTCATCATGTGACCTCTGCTCATCCATCTCTGTGTGTATCAGGATACATTTGGTTCATAATACACAGAAAAATCAGAGTTAATACCTGTAATAAATGTGAAAGATTCCTGCAGTGATAACCAGGCAGGACTGAAACACATCCAAGCTGTCACCACGGTAACAGCACCGCCCATCCACAGGTGAGGGGAGGAGCAAAAAGAGGGACTGTCACCATTTTATACTAAAAACACTCAACTAATGTTTCTAACATGAAACAAATAAGCCCACATTAATGTGAGCGTTTATTAAATAATAATAATCATGATTTCCTCCTGATCTCATTTCCACAGCAGAGAAAACTGTGGTGTATATTGAGGTGGAGGGTGTGGTCTGTGGCTCAGGTGTAGAGTGAGGGTGGGGTGCACCACAGCAGCATGCTGGGACTGCTGAGGGTGGAGGAGGGAGTGATGATGACATCATGAGCAGCGCAAATAATTAATCACCAACACAGTTGTATTTGTTTCTAGTATAGTTATAAATAAGCTGATCAAATATCTGCTGACTGATTAGATCCAGTATCTATTACAGATGAACTGGATATCACAGCATGTTGTTAACCCGTCATATCAAACTAAACAGTGTTGCAGGTGTAAATATCCTCCAATAAAATCAGATGAGGGCTTCTGTTGCCAGGTAACGATGATGTCACCCTGGATCTTCTGGAGTCTGATGTATTTCAACTGATTCATTTATTCCACCTTAACAGTTCATTCCTCAAATCAAACAGGATATTTGACCCTTAAAAAATGTACCAACAAATAATTTTGCAATAAAATATTTATTTCTCAGCTTTTACAAGTGAAATCAAACAAGTTTATTTAAAAGTGAAACCAGAGTGGAAGCTGCTCATATAGAGTCCAACCCAGGCAGCATCATCAAAGTGTCGGCTCTCTGAACACGGTGCAAGATCGCCATCTGCAGGACTAAACTAGTTTTTCTCCTCGTCAACCTCAAGATGACGTCATCGTACAGCAAAACATGCAGATCAGGTGACATGACTGTCTGAGAGGCGGAGTTAAACTGTGGCAGGTAAGCATGTGGAGGAGGAGCAACAACATGATGCTGGAACATCATCATTGCATTATCCAGTTTCCTCTCTAACTGGATGCTGCTGTGAACAAGAACAGCTGTGGAACCAGGGTCCTGAGTGTCATTTATGGATGAATGCAGGTCAGTGAGTACAAGGGCAAGGAGACGTCACAGACATGTTGAAATTGTGATGTGAAGACGGTGGACTGTGGTGGCCACTGCAGACTGTTGGGCTCTGTCACAATCTTCTTCAGTCTCTGTTACAGACGTGGGTTTGCTTGGACAGCCTGATAGCGACTCCCTGTCTGTCTGGAACAAAGCGTTTACATTCAAAAAGACATTTACACAAAACACCAACAACACACGTCAACATCACATGATATTATATATTATTATCATTTATTCATTATTTATTATTGGTCAGAGGGCCCGGTGGTGCCAGTGTCCGGCAGCCTCGCCTCTGTCAGTGCGCCCCAGGGTGGCTGTGGCTACATTGTAGCTTGCCATCACCAGTGTGTGAATGGGTGGATGACAGGTTGTGTAAAGCGCTTTGGGGTCCTTAGGGACTAGAAAAGCGCTATACAAATACAGGCCATTTACCATTTACCATTCATATTTATTTTTCAATGAAGATGACGACCAACTGCAGCTTGAATCATTGAGACACATTAAATAAACTTTGCTCGATGACAATAAGCAGAGTTAAATCAGTCCAATAAGTGTGGAGCCCTTCCTTCAGAACGTGTCTGCGTAGGTTCTCAGTCATCCAGGTCATGTTTGTCCAAGCAGCAACCACAACCTCCCTGCACAACATTTTGCAAAGTCAAATTTGCTTATTGTCCCATCAACAGCTTACACACAGAATCTTCTTTCCAGGAGTACAAATATCTTTACTGTGAGGAAGTGACGCAGAAAATACAACGTTTCCCTCTCTGTGACAATGAAGAAGTGCTTGAGATTAAGTAGAGCGATCCTTCTTCCTTCTTCATTTCCTGCTCGCATCATCAGCTGACCTCTGGCTTCCTTGTCAAGGTCTCTCAGCATTGACTGGAACATCAAATCAGACTCACACCATCTTCTTGTAATGTGGGCATGTCTGTCAGTTGTTTGAAGAGCATCTCTGGCCTAAACACAATAGGAAGAACAACACCGCCCCAAAACAAACACTTCCAGATTAGATGAAGGGCACCATGATTGGAAATGGTAACATTAACACGTTAACTTCCTGTGTTTGGTCTGCAGTGGATGACTCGAGATTCAGGGATCTACATTTAAAAACACACATGTAAAACTGACAGCAAGGTTTTACCATCATATAGTCGACATAACTAAGCACAGCTGTTAACCTGTATGTTTGCTAACATTTGAACTCTTACTGTTGGAAATTCTATCAACAAAACACTAAATATAGTTGAATTCAATCCTACCTGAGCTGGTTGAACCAGTTTTAAATTCAAATTTTATTTATCACACACACAAAACCATACACAGTATGACAGGAGGTGAAATGCTTGTAGCTGTGCAATGCCCGACCAGTTTCATGACATACTTCCTCTTCCATCTGGGAACATAGTCTAAAGACAGGAAGCAGCTACTGTCAGCTTCCTGAATACCCAATAAGAAACAAATCAGGCCAAATCAACAAACCTTTGGGTCTTGTTTTCAAAAGTGCATGTTTGGCAGCTTCTGTCTCTCTTTCCATCCACTGTTGGATGTCTTGTTCTGAAATAGTCACTTGGACAAACATGGGGAGAAAAGATTCACTTGCGACTACAAGCATACGGTCCATTAAAGTCGGGTTACTCGGGGACTCTTTCAGGACGGCAGAAATCTCCTCCTCAGCAGACTGGTGACCTTCTCCTCTTTGTCCCATCTCTGAAGGAGCTGCACTTCTATCAGTAGGAACTGTCAGCTCTCTCAGTTTGAATCGAAATGAGTCATTTTAACTACTAATACAGAAATATGTAGACCTAGATCCAATGACTTCCTCCTCCCATAATGCAATAGTGCATCAGTCAGAAGGTCCAGTCGATGTGATGGAGTCATCTGTTTGTGACTCGTGCAGATCTTCTGAGGAAGGAGCAGAACCTCTCCATGCCTTCTCCATCGTTCAGCCCAAACCCAGGAAGCCTTCGTGTGCTCTACATGATTTCTGATTAACACATATTTGCTGTTTACTGTACAAGAGTGTATCAAAGTATGGACTGAATAGTGTGTGCATGTGCTTAGGATGACATGTGTGTCAGTTGGTGTACATTCACCAGTTTATGTCCATAAACATGGACAGCCAGGGAAACACCTGGAGGTGTTCCTCCTGCATTTGTCTGATAAACACCAAACACAGTTTTATAAACAGAAAATGTTGTTCTTGTGTCATATAGTAAAAGAAGATACTCACATGTATATGTGAGGACAGCACACAGTGTCGTATATGAAATTCAGCTTGATGTTCTTGTCCTGGTATCTTTTCACCAGCTCACTGATGACACTGGATCTGCTCGCCTGTTTAAAACAGATCATCTCAATGGTTTCGAGTCGATAAGAGAAATAATATTTTGGGAAACGTTTGGTGACATTGTTGACTGTAGGTTAGTGACTTAAGCATTGATTAACAACTCAGCGTTCTCCATGAATCATGTTCAAAAACATCAAGGGAATTTCATGACGACAGGAGGCTCCAAATACACCAGTTACACCAGTTACATCTAGTTTTTTCTGCTGGTTTTGTGACTGAAGTAAATTTCCAGCTTTAGAGTTGCTGCAGTCCTAATTACAAAAGGAAATAGTAGTCCTCAATCAACCATAATAACTTTAACATGACAGAAATTATCTTTAAAATAAAATAAAAAATAGGTGTGTGTGTGTGTGTGTGTGTGTGTGGGGGGGGGGGGGGCAACACTCAACATCTGCACATTCAAAAACATCTGTTTCCATCACAAATACTTCAAATGTTGTTTCTTATATAACCAGTCCATTTAAAACTATGACTTATTTAGGAGAGCGCCTCACTAGTGATGGAGCAGTGACATGAAGTTTCCTTCAACATTTCCTCAGCTCAGCTGGTTTGGAGCTCTCAGGATGAGACAGCAGATATTCCTCTACATCTTTGTCTCTTACAAACATGATGTTTCCATCCAAGCGCTCAGTAATACTTCTTCTTTTTCTTACAAGGCCAAAGTCGGCATCCATGCTCACAATCATTGTGCCATCAGTCTGAAACCAAACATCAACACTGGTTCATCCATTTCTGTCTGATGGAACCAAATCTCATGACAGGATGATTAACTTGGTTGGTAGATCATTAGATAACACCTGACAGACTGAACCCACTCCAGTGGACATAAGAGTAGAAAATATGATCTAGTGTCAACATTGAAGGACTTTTCAGCCTGAAACATGTTTATATACAGAAATGTGTCAAATGCTGTTAAACTGTATGATCTGCATTGTGTTGCACTGAGCAATGACACGCTGATGTCCAAACAGAATAGTTTGGCATTAAGTCATAAATCTCTAAGAACAAACCTGTGTTCACGAACATGTTTATCTCTCTTGTGTTTACTGCGTGGGTCTGTGGTCCTCTGGTAAATGTAGCTGTAAATGTTGTTTTCCTAATATACACGAGTACTGCTGCGTTCATGCATCGATGTTCTCCATGTTCTTTGCAAATAATGCAAATGTTTGTGAATGGTGCTGAGCATTTCTATGACATCTTTCAGTGAATCCCACAGGCTGAGCTCTTCTCTCTTTGCCTAACTGCTTGCTGTCTCTGAACCAAAAGAGCTCCAAGTCCCATTATCCATGTTCTCAGCCAGTGGTGTGACTGGTGTGGGGACAGGTGAACCAGTCTGACTGAAGCTGGGAGGTGACGACTTCATTCGTTTAATAACAGCCCCTCTCGCTCAGTTTTTTCATTCGCTCTTGCTCAGATCTCTGCGAACCTGCTCGCAGTGTGTCGCTCAGTGTGGTTGATCATCTTCATCTTAACTTCCTGCTTCTATCATGGTTAAAGCTGATGAATCCTGTGGACATCAAACACTGATGGTGTTACTGGAGCTGAGTGAAGTTTGATGGCTTTATTATCCAGGCTGTGACACATGGCAGCTGTCAGAGCAGAACACAGGAAGTCAGCAGGTGTGTTTCAATTCAGCCTCTGCTTCCTCTGAAGGTCCATGACATCACAGCGAGGCCACGAAGGCCGTCCAGACTCCCAGGCTCCCACAAACCTGTCCTCCTTCTCCCTGGATTTGAAGGACAGGTGGGCCCACCCTATCCCAGCATGCATTGCAGCGTGGTGGTGGAACATATATTTTGGGTCCAGAGATGGAGCAGCGTTCTCTCTGAGTCTTTGAGGCTGTTTCTGTTTGAATCTGGCTTCAGTCTAAGGCTACGTCCACACGTACACGTAAAGGCAGAAATGAAGGAAAACGCTGCTATGAACATGCCACAGCAACAGGTGGCGATATATTCCTAACCGTGCAGAAATGTTGGCCAATCTAGAAGCCTCGGTGGGAAAAAGTAAACAAAGCTGGGGCATAGAAGCAGAACCGAGTCGTATGTGTGGAGGGACAGTAACTGTGTGTATATGTAAGCATTTAAACACTGCAGAGAGTAGAATTAACAGTATTGTAGAAATTCATTTCACCGAAACAATAACGTGGCGCACAGTGTGACGTCAAAAAAGGCGCACACCTTTGACGCTGCGTTTTCTCCGTTTTTCTCGTCCACACGTAAATGACAGGTGAGGCTGTGTGTGACTGCAACTAGTCTGTGACCTTTGACCTCCACACATGAACACACACACACCTGTCAGCTCCTGTACGTCCAATCAGCCTGAATGACATCATCAACCAGTAGCTGATTGGCTGTTAGGTGGTGAGGTGGAGGTGATGCTGTAGCCAGGTCCAACCAACAGCAGCGTTAGGATGCATGAGCTACTGTTTCCATGGACACAACCCCTGATGTTTCAAAATAAAAGCACAGTCAGAGTAAAACCAAAGCTGCGTTATTGTTAAATTATTATAAGTTATTTATTGTTATCAGATTACAAACTGAAATCATTCGTCAGTTTATTACTATTATGATATGAAATTAATGTCTGATGACATGATGGTGAGCTGAGGTGTTGCCATGGTAACAGGCTGTTTATGTGATGGTCACGGGTGGAGAAGCAGCTGAGGCTGCTGATGATGGTGGACTTGGGGACTGGGACTATTGGTGATGATGTCAGGCAGTGAGGGACAGTGGCTTGTGACAGGGAGAGGTTGAATCCTCTGGTGAACACAGGAGTCAGCTGGTCGGCGCAGGCTTAAGTTTCTCTGCTAATGAGATGTCCATATATCCGTATTTATCCCATTGCCTTTGTAATTGGTGATGTATTTCAGGCCTTTTCTGGAGTTGTTATCAGTTATTTATTACACAGTGTCATACAAACAGCAGAACAGTACATGTAAAAGCAGAAATAACATTAAAAGCAAGCAAAACAAACAAAAAGCATAGAAACCCCAGGGTGAAGAGCATTAAAGCACAGACAGAAACACACACAAATTACAGACAGGAAAGAAGCAGTAGAAAGAAGAGCCCCAATGCATATCGGACTCATCTTATCGGACAAGGATCCCTCCTCCCGTTTTTAGGTATCCTTTCATTCGCTATTTTTCCCTTTTCATCTTCCACTTATGATATATACGACCATGCAACATAACTTCTTGCAAACCAATCTCTCCTCCATCACTGCATTGGGTCCCTTTGTCAGCTTAATGGCCAAAGTGAGTCTGAAAGTCTACAGAAAAGCAGTTAATCAGTTAATCCCGCTAACACTTTTGTTGGGCGCGCATGCTAGACATAAGCTGCTATCCATGCTGAGTATGGGTTTACTTCTTTCTGGTGTTTGAGGCAAGGGCCAGACCTTCAGGTGCCTGCGCTGCAGAGACAAGGTGGGTTATGCTGATTTTGTGAAAATAGGCCATCACAGTGATGTGGCAGGACCATCTCATGCAGAAAGAGTGAACATTGAAAACCAGCCCTCTGTAACACATGTCTGTGCATCTCACAGCCAGGCTCATCCCAAATATGGACACTCCAGAAACAGTGAGTGCACATGTAACTCACTCACATTTCTTGCTTTCCTTCATGAGAATGAAAACATGACTACAGCTGACCTTCATCTGGTCTTGGATAAAGGTGATGTGATGTACAAAGAGGCCAGGAAAAGATTCCCTGACAGTATTCATTTGGCAACCGATGAGCTGCCAGACAAAGTTGATGCTTGTAGGTTTCCCGGTATGGGGCATTTGGAGAACCTCCAGAGGAAGCAGTAGATACCTTTCTCAGCTTAGAAGCTGGACTGAGCTGCCTGTTGTCAGATGTGCAGTATGCCTTGCTGATCATGAGTGGATTGTGTATCGCAGTGTTCAGATCCACATTAGGCAAATATAGTTTCTTTGATCCACACTCCAGAACAGCCAGTGGTCTTCCTCTACCACTACGGTCACGTAATCGTGTTACAGCTGTGATGATGAACTTCACACCCCTGAGTGACATGATTAAGAGCCTCCAAGATTCTTAGCAAATGATGGAGATCTCTCTTGCTGCAGTGCTTCTGCCTCCATTTAATAGGCGGGTTCTCCAGCTGGAACCAGTCACTTTGGAGCTGTATAACCACGCACCGATCACAGCAGGGATTGGTCAATTAACATAAACAAATGCGTTGATTGCACAAAACAAACACATAAAATGCAAGTTTATAACAAAGGTAACACAGCAACTCTCAGTTAGAATAGACATACTTTATTAGATACAGTCAGGAGGAGAAATTTGGGAAGATTTCTGTCAATGGAAAATTGTATTTAGTAGTCAGTATAATCTTTTAGTGATATAAGTTTGCATATGGTAGAATGCTGCATGTAATCATGTGTGTGTAGAAGTATATAGTTGGTGTCATATTGAAGGAATGTCTCATCCTAGGAGGTCTGTAACACTCTAGGGTGTTCACCCCCACATCCTGGGAGCATGAGAGAGGTCGTACCTTGTCTTATTGTTTTACGGTAGGATTAACGTCTTAACTGCTACCAAGACTGGCAATTGGGACATGGAATGTCACCTCTCTGGCGGGCAAGGAGCCTGAGTTAGTGCGTGAGGTTAAGAGGTACCGCTAGATATAGTCAGGCGCACCTCAACGCATGGCTTGGGCTCTGGACCCAGTCTCCTGGAGAGGGGCTGGACTCTGTCTGAGTTGCCCCTGGTGAGAGGCGGCGGGCTGGTGTGGGTATCTTGGTATCGCCTCGGCTTGCTGCCTGTACGTTGGGGTTCTTCTCGGTGGATGAGAGGGTTTGTTCCCTGCGCCTTCAGGTAACAGGGAATGAGTCCTGATTGTCATCTGTGCTTACGCGCCGAGGGGCAGTTCAGAGTACCCAGCACCAGATGGGGTGCTGGAAGGGTGCTTCGCCTTGAGACTCTGTCGTCCTACTGGGAAACTTCAATGCTCACGTGTGTGACAGCGAGACCTGGAGGGGCGTGATTGGGAGGAACGTCCTCCTTAATCTGAACCTGAACGGTGTTTTGTTATTGGACTTCTGTGCAAACCTCAGTTTGGTGATAACGAACACCATATTCGAACATGTCAAGCAGCAGGAATGATGATCAACACCTCCAAATCTGAGGCCTTGGTTCTCAGCCGGAAAAGGGTGGAGTGCCCACTCCGGGTCAGGGACGAGTTCCTGCACCAAGTGGAGGAGTTCAAGTATCTCTGGGTCTTGTTCAGGAGTGATGGGAGAAGGGAGCGGGAGATCGACAGACGGATTGGCGCTGTGGCTGCAGCGATGCGGACGCTGCACTGGTCCATCGTGGTGAAGAGGGAGCTGAGCATAAAAGCAAAGCTCTCAATTTAGTGGTTAATCTTTGTCCCTACCCTCAGGTCACAAGCTGTGGGTAGTGCCCGAAAGAATGAAATTGCCGATACAAGCGGCAGAAATGCGCTTCCTCTAAAGGGTGAGCCAGTTGAAGTAGTTTGGGCATCTGACAAGGGTGCCTCCTGTGTGCCCCCAGGGCAGATCTAGGACACGTTGGAGAGATTATATCTCTCAGCTGGCCTGGGAACGCCTTGGTGTTCCCCCAGATAAACTGGAGGAGGTGGCTAGGGAGAGGGAGGTCTGGGGTTTTCTGCTTAGGCTGCTGCCCCTGCTACCTGGCCCTGGTTAAAGCAGAAGAAGATTGATGGATGGATGAATGTATGGATACTTCACACCTCTGGTGTGCAGCTACCCTTAACAGTTTTGAGTGTGTCTAGAGGACTGTAGGATGATAACGACCGTGTCGGCAATGCACACACATAATCCTGAATCAGAGGAACAGTATTGGAAAATGATAAAAACATGAACTCAACTTATTAAACGTTAATATTTACCAGTTACCATCACTCATGTGTGGTTTTATTGATGTCTGTGGTTCTCAGTCACCCAGGTCATGGTGATCTCAGGAGCTTGGAAGGAAAAGACTGAACGTCATTAATTTTTGTCCGAGAAGCTTCTTCATTTCTGAGAACATTTGGTGGAGAGTCCCAGATTTTTAAGGCCTGTTGGGAGTGTCCCTAAGAGGGTTGTGGAGCCACTATTGATCCTCTGCCTAATCACACGGGCCCAGGGGTGAAAACGGGTGTGTCATTGTCAGCAGAGCTTTCTAATATTTATATTTTATCCTGGCACAGTTGGTGTGGAGAACTCAAAATTTCATTGTATTTGTAAATGACGATAAAAAGCTATTTTACTCTATTCTATTCTTTCTCGGATCTTTAAGGACACACTGCACACCATTTTGAGACATGCCAAGTTTTCAGCTAATCACCTTTTTGCACCAACAAGTTGACTTCTTTCAGTTTGAGCAAGCCACGTAGTCTGAAAGGAGCCTGAGGAGTGATACTTGACTGTCACTCATGCAGGGGTTAAAGCTGAGAAGCCTGGAGCTGTAACTGAACATTCTTCTACTCATTCAGGTTTTGCAGAAACTCCCAGGATAGATAAAGAAGAATGGAAATATGTTTTAAACTATGGACAAAGTAACCCTGACACCTTTGAAAAGTCCGAATTAAAATGTGTTTAATTCAGTTTTGAAGTTAAACTCTTGGTTTGTGTTAGTCTTTTTACAGATCTGTTAAATAACATGTTGTTGTTGCTTCACAAAGAGCAGGGGCGCTGCCAACTGAAACTGTGTTGCAGGCGGTTTCTAGTATTTCTAGTCTGAAAATTTCCTTGGAAGACTGAAAGCAGGAAACACAACCACATCAATCATCATCAAACAAAGCAGCTTTATTTCACCAGTGATTAAAGATGAAAAAGCGAGATAATGCAGATTTTAATGAGCAGATCAGGACCAACCTGTTCAGACCTGTGTTCATATACAACTGTCATGTTTTATATCTTTATCATTTCTGTCTGAGGCCCTGACCTCATTTTTCTTTCTTTGGTATGTTGTGCTGATTCTTTCATTATTTATCCAATAAGTATTTTTATACACATGATGGTGGGGTTTTCTTTTTGGCTTTGCTTCACCACATTTATACAAACACTAACTCAGTGGTGGTGCAGTACTTGTACCACAACAGATCCCAAGTGCTGGATTTTGGATGTCTTCTTCCAGTGTTTGTTCACAGTGTTTTATGAAACAGTTTTAAGTGTGTAAGTGACACTGTCCCTCCCTTTAACTGGAAACACAAACAGATCAAACCAGCTTGTTCCAAGAAGTCAACATTCAGGTTTTAGAGGCTGAGGTGGAGCCAGCTGTGCTCGACAGGAAGTTCTGAGACTTATTGTGTCAGTGTTTGCCGGTGAGGTGATCCAGCTCAGGTGAAGTGAAGTCTTCAGCTCCACTCTGTGAACTCTTGGATCTGTGAGGAGAACCAGGACTCCGCGTCACTGCTGTAAGTGTCTCTGATCATTCAGCTTTCAATTGTCTTGGAAAGTGTTTCTGTTCAACAGGCAGCAAACATTTTCTCCTTGTTACTGCTCACTGACATCTCAGACTGCTCACTCTTTATCAGAACCACTGCAGCTCTCAGACATCACATTCTAAAAACACATATAAGACAAATGCATCATAAGATTTGTGTTTGTGGAGAATTTGTCCTGATCTTTACACCTTCACCTCACCTTCTTTACACCTTGAAGGTTTTACAGAGGACTTTGTACATATTTGTAATATACTATAATGTACTTCAATTCACACAGAGCAATTCTTTCTAACCTCTCAGAGCACTTTGATCACAGTCCACATTCATACAATACAGCACTTTATCCTGAACACTTTGAGCACTCATCTCGCTCACATCAGCAGCCAGTTTAGACTCACCAGTTAACCGAAATCCACACAGCTTCTCCCTCTGGTACAGTGCGTGATATATTACACCTCCGTTTCTCTACAGGGCACTGTGAGACCATTAATCACTGCTGCTGATGTTTGCTGCCTGTCTCTATCAGAAGTGTTTAGATGATGGTTCAAAAACAGAATAAAAATTGAGACGTCATGTAGAGTTGAAATTGTATATGACATGATCTTTTAATGAGTGACTTATGTATATATATATATATATATATGTATATATTGTGCTATTCTTAGTTAGCATACTGTCTGTCTTGTCTTAATGTTGGTTTATGTTGGTTTATAATGGGGCACTGTAACAAAAAAATAATTCCCCCCAGGGATCAATAAAGTATTCTGATTCTGATCTACAAGCATAAACTTTACAATCGTGTAAAATTATTGTTGTACTGAGGACTCATGCGGGCATGCTACTCCATACACAAATACGAAGCAACCTGTCAGCACGTAAAACTATTTTATGATAACAACAAAAACAAATAGAGGGCCATTTTTTTTATAATAGTTTTTTTTGTGTGATTGTTTCCAGGGTCCTGACAGAGACCATTGTATCTTCCTGCTGTGTTAAAATATGATGGTGAACTGAGGATTAAAAACAGAGGGTCATAAATCACATATCAGAAACAGACCAGGGTGTAATGTGTGAAAACTGTTGATGAGTCACATGGGACACACTATTCCATGTTGGCCTTTGCATTGAAAATGTCCTCTCCTGTTTTTATAGAGAAAGATGGAGACGTCTGTAGATGAACAGCTGCTGGATATTTTGGAGGAGTTGGGTGAGGAGAAGCTGAAAGCCTTCCACAGGTGTCTTCAGGATCCTCAGGTACTTGGTGGTTTTCCAGCCATCAAACAGTCCCAACTGGAGACAGCAGATGAACTGGAGACAGTGGATTTGATCATGGAGACATATACTGATGATGTGATGAAGGTCACCAACTTGATTATAAAGAAGATAAGAGAAACAGGTACCACAACATCTCCAACAGTAATAAAATACAGCAGTGCCAGTCTTTATAAAACCTTTTTCTTTGTTACTTTTGTTCCACACTATTGATGCCTCCTATTTGAAATTCGTAGGAATAACAGTGGTTACAGTTGAGTAACATTACACGGAAATTGATGTAACTGGACCCAAATACTCGGAGTAATAATGTGTAAATAAAGAGATGTCCACGAGGTAAAAGCAGTTAGTAAGAGTATCGTAATACTTGGGTAACAATATGATAACCTGTGTGAAATAGGGAAATAATGTCTGTGAGTTTGTATCTTTACATGTTTATACAGTTTTACTTGGAAAAATCTCATTACAATAATAAGGTGCTACTGGCTGATGTTTTAGCATGTTTGTATCTTGTTACCATATAATACATAATGCAATAATACAGAATGTAACTGTTGTGCTTAAAACTTTTGATTATTACATAGAAACACACATGGTAGTTTCTCTGTAATAAGCAGGATTGATGCAAAAATCCAAATTGCCTGTTTCCAGTCAATAACATATAATTAACTATTAAAGCAAACAAGACAGTGGAAAGTACCAAAAAGGGTGACCAAAAAACAAGGGGGGGGGGGGGGAGACAACCCACCCCTCCCTCCCCACACCATTCCCTTATCCCAGAGTGCTATCAGCTTGTTTTAACCTATGGTGAAGATCACATAAACTCTCTTTTGTTCATAATTTCCAGATACTCAATGAGTGGCCTCCAAATCTGATCCAAGTCGTCCAGTTTGTCATTTATAATAGGCAGATCCTTTCCAGATTAAGAGTATCTGTCAGTCCTGAAATCAAGGTTTTCAGAGAGGGCACTTCCTATCCCCTCCATAGCAGGAAAATCAGTCTCTTTGCAAACATTAGGCCATAGGACAGGAGGGAAGTCTGTGCACGCTTACGTTTTTTAGATTGTTCCGACAGTCCAATAAGAATCAAAATGGGGTCAGGGTCTAATTGCATATCAAAAAGTTTGGAAAAAAAGTAAAACACAGAAACCCCAAAACATTGTAACTTGGTACACATTACAACACTTTTAAGCAGATCAGCTTCTGCACATTGACATTTATCACAAATTGGTGACGTTTCAGGAAATATCTCATGTAATCTTGTCTTTGAGTAGTGCAATTTGTGAATAATTTTAAACTGAATTAACCTATGTTGCGCGTTGATAGAGCATGAATTAACATAATGTAGCCCTTTAGCCCAGATATCATTCTGAATTTCCGAGCCTCTTACCTTTTCCCAAGCTGATTTTATTTTACCCGTATCCTTCTGTCACAGTGTCTGTAATATCTCATATATAAAACCAACAGCATGCTTTTCTTTTATACAATCCACCAGGCATTGATCAAGCTTACCTGCAGTTGCAGACTCAAATTTTTGGAGTTGGGACCTTGCATAACTCATTATTTGAAGGTATCTAAAGAAAGCAGAGGCTAATAAGTTGTACTTCTCCTTAAGCTGTTGAAATGAAGTGAAGAACCCCTGGAAATACAGGTGTACCACATTTTGCAACCACATTTCCTTTCAGCAATCAAATGTCCCATCTAAAATGGAGGGTGTAAATGCAGGATTAGCTGTAATAGGTGTCAAAATTGAAGGGTCATCTAATTCTGGATCTACTCACAGATCATAAGTTTGACTTTCTCTGTTTGACCGAGACGTGGCAACAGCCCAATGACTTTTCGTCGCTCAACGACTCCACCCCCCCGGGGTTTGTTTACACCTGCGAACCTCGTAAGTCCGGCCGTGGTGGAGGTCTCGCGGTAATCTATCGCGAGAACTGGAAAGTCACGCTGTTGTCTGTACATGTCTACAGTTCCTTTGAATCCATTCTTTGTCAACTCTCAGGACCTGTTCCAACTGTCATGGCTGTTATTTACCGCCCTCCAAAGTCTAATTCTGTCTTCATAAGTTACTTTGTTGATCTGCCGACTCACATAGCTACTGTTTCCCCTAATATAAAACTCCTGGGAGACTTAAATATTCATTTGGATAACAGTGATCATCCTCTCACCAAAGACTTCTCATCCTGCCTCGATAGTATTGGCTTTAAACAACACATTAACTTTCCTACTCATACTAAGGGCCATACTTTGGACGTAGTTTGTTGCTCTGGACTTACTCCTTTTAACTGCAAAGCTGATGAACTGCTAATTTCTGACCACTTGCTTCTTTCTTTCAATGTCAAAATGACCTTTTCTATAACTAAGAACGATCGTACCATTTCTTTTCGGAATATTAAGAAAATCAATCCTGATACTCTATCTTTTGCTTTCTCTAGTCATTTGCATTTCCATAACCTGCTCACCCAAGAAGACTTGGTTTCCTATTATAACTCTAGTCTCAATAGTCTAAACTCTGTTGCCCCACTCAAAACCAAATCTGTATCATTCTCTCAGTCAGCACCCTGGTTCACAGCTGAACTCAGGCTCCTGAAAGCAAAAGGACGACGACTTGAACGCCTTTATAAGAAAACTGCTCTGAATATCCACAAGGAAATGTTTAATAATCATATTATGTTTTATAAGGAGTGTATTAATCAAACAAAATCTGCTTACTCCTCCTCCATTAACTGTTCAAAATATGACTCAACCAAGATACTGTTTTAACTGTTCAACTCTTCTTTCAGGTCAACAGATTTTTTTTACCTGCTCACCTGTACTCGTCTTCCTTCTGTGATTTTCTAATGATATTTTTTTCAATTCAATTTTCAATTCAATTTTATTTATATAGCGCCAAATCACAACAAAAGTCGCCTCAAGGCGCTTCATAGATACAGAGAAAAACCCAACAATCATATGACCCCCTATGAGCAGCACTTTGGCGACAGTGGGAAGGAAAAACTCCCTTTAACAGGAAGAAACCTGCAGCAGAACCAGGCTCAGGGAGGGGCGGGCCATCTGCTGTGATTGGTTGGGGTGAGAGAAGGAAGACAGGATAAAGACATGCTGTGGAAGAGAGACAGAGGTTAATAACAGATATGATTCAATGCAGAGAGGTCTATTAATACATAGTGAGTGAGAAAGGTGACTGGAAAGGAAAAACTCAATGCATCATGGGAATCCCCCAGCAGCCTACATCTATTGCAGCATAACTAAGGGAGGATTCAGGGTCACCTGGTCCAGCCCTAACTATATGCTTTAGCAAAATGGAAAGTTTTAAGCCTAATCTTGAAAGTAGAGATAGTGTCTGTCTCCTGAATCCAAACTGGAAGCTGGTTCGGCAGAAGAGGGGCCTGAAAACTGAAGGCTCTGCCTCCCATTCTACTTTTAAATACTCTAGGAACAACAAGTAGGCCTGCAGAGCGAGAGCAAAGTGCTCTAATAGGGTGATATGGTAATACAAGGTCATTAAGATAAGATGGGGCCTGATTATTTAAGACCTTATATGTGAGGAGCAGGATTTTGAATTCTGGATTTAACAGGAAGCCAATGAAGGGAAGCCAAAACAGGAGAAATCTGCTCTCTCTTTCTAGTCCCTGTCAGGACTCTTGCTGCAGCATTTTGGATCAGCTGAAGGCTTTTCAGTGAGTTTTTTGGACATCCTGATAATAATGAATTACAGTCGTCCAGCCTGGAAGTAATAAATGCATGAACTAGTTTTTCAGCGTCACTCTGAGACAGGATATTTCTAACTTTAGAGATGTTGCACAAATGGAAGAAAGCAGTCTGACATATTTGTTTAATATGTGCGTTGAAGGACATGTCCTGGGGCCCGTTCTTCGTACCTCGCTAAGTAAGTTAGCTGGATTTGATTGTTGACGATTTCGCGTGATCTTGGATCGTTCGGTTCCCCAAAGCTCATCCGGGACTTGCTGTCATAGCAACAGAGCCGTAAGCGTTTACTTTATGTAAACAGGATTAGATCGCGGCCACGCAGGTATGTCCGCTTCATTTATACGAAAGCAACAGCGATATTCCACCACTGTTTCACCATAAATAAATAACATCAATGTAACTAAAGATAATGCAGCACTTGATCCTTTTATTGATGTCACACAGATACATACAGGTCATTTCCTAAAAAAGGGAAATGAACTATTAACATTCTATTACATGTATGTGATTATTACAGATGTAATTCATATTTCAGAGTAGTAATTGTAAATTACTTCGTGTAATCAAGATGAGAGACCACGGCTATAAAAGCGAAGGTGGATTTGGGAAGCCTGTCGCAGCCATGTCCTGTCCGTTTACGCGACCAACCCATTGCGGAAGGTGCAAGATTGATAAGGAGAGTCCTCAGAATCCAGCGTATATTGCGGGACAGACAGGATCCTTTAGCTCAGCGCGACAGTGTGCTCATTGAGAGATATCGATATTCCCGTGAGGGTATTATTTACTTAACCAACTTGTTGACGAGGGGGTGCAGGACCACCACCTGTCTTTTTTTGCTCTGCCCTTTTCTTGGTTGCTGTTATGAACAAACAAACAGATTATTTCAGGGTCTCTTTCCAAGAGACGAAAAGCAATATAAGTGATAAATATCACCATTCTGTAGAATTCTTATATTTCACTTTTACTTGTTCCCATGTTCTAGTGGGTCCTGTTGTGGCTCTAATGTGAAAGGGGATATAATATAACATAATATAATATAATGTAATATAATATAATATAATATTGGATAATATAGTGTCATATGATAGATCTACCCTACCGCCTACTGGTGTTGGCCAGAGGGGCCGATGGCGCGATATGGCAGCCTGGCTTCTGTCAGTCTGTCCCAGGGCAGCTGTGGCTACAACCGTAGCTGCCTCCACCAGTGTGTGAATGTGAGAGTGAATGAATAGTGGCATTGTAAAGCGCTTTGGGTGCCTTGAAAAGCGCACCCAAAATAATCCACTCCATTATTATTGTTATTATTAAATTACTTACGAGTTTAATTTGTCAGCAACTTCCTGCCAGCCCTCTCTCCTTGCTTTTGCAGCCTTTGCAGTGTTCCCTTGCGTTCTGATTAAACTCTGAAACTCCTGAAATCCCTCACTCAGGAGTTCTTGCTCTGCTGCTGAAAAATACCGACGACATTCTCGCCGACCAATCAGAGGGTTGCCGATCAATGTTTCTACTCTCGATGCGTAGCCCCTTTTACGACACCCAGTGATCTCACATTACTTCATCCAGCTGTACTAATCGTCAACAGCAGGTGTGTTCGGAGAACCGGATTAGCGAGCTCACGGTTAGCGCGATGGTTTGGTCTTGGATGTGTCATTTGATCTTGTATGTAGTAAGCGAGGTACGAAGAACGGGCCCCTGGTCAACAATGACTCCAAGGTTCCTCACAGCGTTACTGGAGGCCAAGGTAATGCCATCCAGAGTAAGAATCTGGTTAGATACCATATTTCTAGGATTTTCAGGGCCGAGTACAATAACCTCAGTTTGATCTGAATTAAGAAGCAGAAGAAGCACTTTGACAGTGTGAGCAGTTGTTGGAGGATGTAAAGCCCATCTTGAACATCCGATGACCTGTATAGTGCACTCTATGTAGTATTTTGTATTGTATTAATTGCAGACTGGGATTTTTAATCAATTTAAAGGTTTTTAAGCATACCTGAGACCAGAAGTTTTGGTCTAAGCTGACTGATAAATCTGCTTCCCACTTTGCAATAGGAAGGGATATTGATTCATCTAATTTAGATAGTGTTCTGTATATTTTAGATAATAATTTGGGGGATTTAAGAGTAAGGAAATGTACCACACTTGGTTGTGTTTGTAATTCAACTTGACTGAGGTTAAATTTCTTTTTTATTATGGATTTAATTTGTTGATATTCTAAAAATCTTTTCTTGTTGATCCCATATTGTGCAACTAGTCTGTCAAATGGGATAAATTCTGTTCCCTCTAATATATGTTCTAAGTATTTAATTCCTTTACAACTCCATTTTGGGAAATTAATCATATTATTGTTTTGTAATATGTCAGGGTTATTCCAGATAGGTGTAACGTTTGCATGGGATTAATGAAGACTCCGTTATTTTTAGAAACTCCCACCATGCTGTCAGAGAAAAGCTGATGTTGATACTTTTAAAGCATTCATGTCTTTTGATGTTTGAGCTAATAAATGGTAGGTCTGAAATCTCTAGATCCTTGCATAGTGCCTGTTCAACATCTAGCCAGGGCTCATCTAGGAAGGTATGTTTTGACCATTCTGAGATGAACTGAAGCCTGTTGGCTAAGAAGTATTGGTGAAAGTTAGGCAGATCTAATCCTCCTCTATCCTTGGTTCTTTGTAGCGTTTTTAAGCTGATACGCGGGGGTTTATCTTTCCAAAGGAATTTGGAAATATATGAATCCAGAGATCTGAACCAATCTTGTGATGGTTTGTTAGGGATCATCAAAAATAAGTAATTTATTTTTGGCAAGATTATCATTTTTATAGTGGCGACCCTTCCCATGAGTGATATGGGTAAAGATTTCCATCTAGTCAGATCACCTTCTACTTTCTTTAGAAGTGGGATGTGGTTTAATTTAGTTAAGTCTGAAAGCTTGGGAGAAACATTAATACCTAAATATTTAATATTTCCGGATTGCAGTGGGGCAGAGGAAGAATTATGGAAGGAGCAGTTAATGGGGAGAACTGTAGATTTTGGCCAGTTAATTGAATAATCTGAAACTCTTGAAAACCAGTTTATTAAAGTAATTACCTCAGAGAGGTTGGTTTGTGTGTTTTGCAGAAAAAGCAACACATCATCCGCATAGAGACTGATTTTATGTTCTATGTTCTTACATTTTATGCCCTTAATTGTTGTAGCCTGTCTAAATGCTGCTGCTAGAGGTTCGATAAAAATTGCAAAAAGTGAAGGGGAGAGTGGGCATCCCTGCCTGGTGCCCCTCAGGAGACAGAAGCTGGAGGATGTCTGGTCATTTGTTCTGATACGAGCTGTTGGGGAATTGTATAATATTCTTATCCAGTTTATAAAAGAGTTTCCGAAACCAAATTTGTGTAAAGTTGCGAATAAAAATTTCCAGTTAACGCTGTCAAATGCTTTTTCTGCATCTAGAGATAATATTATGGTTTCAACGTTTTTATTGTATGAGTAGTCTATTAAATTAAGTAATCTACGAGTGTTTGTTGAGGAGTGCCGACCTTTTATGAAACCAGTTTGGTCAGGATGAATTAAGAGGGGGGTTATTTTCTCTAATCTCTTTGAGAGAGCTTTGCAGATTATTTTAAGGTCTACATTTAAAAGAGAAATTGGACGATAGCTTGAGGGAAATAAAGGGTCTTTGTCTGGTTTTAGCAGGAGACTAATGTTGGCAGAATTCATATTTGGTGGTAGTCTGCCCTTTTCCTCTATTTCCTGCAACATGCTGTGGAATACTGGTGCCAGAATTGTCCAGAATTCTTTGTAGAATTCTGCAGGGAAGCCGTCTGGACCTGGAGCCTTATTATTGGGCATACTTATCAGGGCTTCCTGGAGTTCACCTGGCGTCAGTGGCGAATCCAGTGCCATTGCTTGACTGTCTAGTAATTTTGGAAGAGTTACGTTGTCAAGAAACCGATCAATTTCATTTTTAGATGGGTTTATTTGTGGTGTATATAAAGTTTTATAGAAATCCCTAAAAATGTTGTTTATTCTTCCAGGGTCGTATACTGTGTTCCCCGATGAATCTTGAACAGCACATATAGTTGTTTTTTCTTTATTTATTTTTAACTGGTTAGCTAGAAATCGACCTGATTTGTTACTGTGTTCAAAATTCTGCAAGCGAAGTCTTTGTATAAGGAATTGTGTTTTTTTATTAATAATTTCATTTAATTCTAGTTTTGTTTTGCATATTTTGTTCAATGTTTCCTGATCTTGGTAGGACGCGTAGGCTTCTTCTAAGGATTTGATGTTTTTTTTCTAATTCCTGAATATTTTTGTTTTCTTTTTATGTGATGAGAAAGAAATTATTTTACCTCTCATCACAGCTTTCCCTGCTTCCCATAGAACAGAAGCAGATATTCCGGGAGTGTCATTAAAGTCTAAATATGAAGTCCATTCCTTTTTAAAATATTTAATAAAGTCTTCATCTTTGAGTGGCGATGTATTGAATCTCCAGTTTTTACTTGGTGTAGCGTTCTTCTTATGTATTAGTGTTACAGATACAGGAGCATGATCGCTGACAGCTATAGGGTGAATCTCAGTGTCTGAAATGTCACTCAGCAGTGAACTGCTGACCAAAGAATAATCCAGACGAGAGTAAGAGTGATGAACATGTGAGAAGAAAGAATATTCCTTACTGTTGGGGTGAAGGGAGTGCCATGCATCGCAAATACCAAAGTCGCTCATATACTGTTTGATTATATTTGTGGACTGCCAGTTACGCTGAGTTCCTGTTGTGTTGAGCCTATCCATTTCTTGATCACTCCTGTCCTGCAGCAGCTTCATTGGCTCCCGGTCAAATACCATATCAATTTCAAAATACTCTTGTACACATTGAAGGCTATTCATCATCTCGCTCCATATCCCTCTGATCTGGTTCAGATCACTGCCCCATCTCGTTGTCTCAGATCTACTTCTTCCCTTTCACTCTCCGTCCCCTCCCACCATCTTGCCACCATGGGGAGCAGGGCTTTCAGCTGCTCTGCTCCTCAACTCTGGAATTCCCGACCTCCTGATTTAAGAAATATCTTTTGCTTCTCTCTCTTTAAGTCCCAACTCAAAACTCACTTGTTCAAAATAGCTTATCCCACATAACCTCTCCACTCTGCTATTTTAAATTTGTTTTATGTTTTATGCTCTTATGATTGTGTAAACTGTTTGCTTTTATGTTGCTTTTATTATTCTACCTTGTACAGTGTCCTTGAGTGTTCTGAAAGGTGCTTTCAAATAAAATGTATTATTATCATTATTATTATTATTATTATTATTATTATTATTATTATTATTATTATTATTATTATTGCATATTAGCTGTGAAGTAGTAGTTTTTAAAGTCTGGTAATGCTATGCCACTATACATTTTCTCTTTACAAAGGGGTGCCTTTTTTATCCTGTGGCTCTTGTAATTCCAGATAAAAGGGAGAAGGACTGAGTCCAATTTCTGAAAGAATGTAGCTTTCACATACACAGGGATATTTTGAAAAAGATATAGGAGATGGGGGAGGCAGATAATTTCAATAGCATTCACCCTGCCTATCAAGGAAAGTGCGAGTGAATTCCAAAATTCAACCTCATTTTTAAATGTATCCAAAGTTCTCACAAAATTAGCTTCATATAATGACTTGTGTGACTTAGTAACCTCGATCCCCAAATGTGACAATTTTTCTGAAGTTATTTTAAAGTGAAGTCGATTGAATAATTAAGATTACCACATTTAATTGGCATCAATTTGCTCTTATTAAATTCAGTTCTTTTGAATTCTTTTGGTGGCAGAAACAGACTGGCCTCAGAGTGGTCAAAGCTCAAAAAATAATCTTTATTTTACATTTCCAGAAATGGAGACCGAGCACATGCAGACACAAGCTCAGGTCTGAATGCAGTAGCACCCAGCATGGTTATATTTCTGCAGCACATCACACACACACTCAGTTAGTTCCTCTTTCTTTTTTGTGTCTGATTTCCTGTGCAGCTCTGCACTAAACTTCCCATCTCTAAAGTCTGTTGCCAGGGCAACCTGTCACCCTCTGACCTAGTTTTTGTCTCGTCTGGGCTTGGTTTCTAAAGGCCTCTCTTATTAAAATACATAAAACAATATAATCAGAAAATAAGCACTAAAAATATACATTTATTTCGTAACATACCCCCTTTTTAACTAATTGTATTAGCTAACATAATTAACTGACTGCCTCAATAACTACTGTGAACTAAAAAAAAGATATAATTAGCTTTTTCTGGTAAAAGGTCCTACATTACTTTTGTCACTCTTTGGAAACAGCCTCTATAGAGTTAACCCGTTTCCGCTTTCAAAAATTTGCTCCTGGTTTCTTCACCCCTTTAATGGGTAGCACATATAGAATAGAATAGAATAGAATAGAATGCTTTATTGTCACTATACGGTTGTACAATGAGTTACAGAGCACCTCCTCCTCAGTGCAAACATGCTGGGGGGGGGGGGGGGGGGGGGGGGGGGGGGCACAGTTCTGCAGCGCTATATACATATGGACAGTGTTAACACAGGGAAAAAATACATCAAAATCCTCAGGGTGCTTAGCAGAGCTCTTTTGGCACAAATCTTCAGCCCAATTAACAGTTTTTCCACACACATTCACAATTCTTTCAATGGCATTTTAGCACAATTCACTCTCTCATTTAACAGATCTTCTCACACACACGCTACACCCTTCTCTATTAGACTTTCAAAACAATATACACTTTTGATCATTCATCCAAAGACAATTTTACACTTCATTTATACATTCACACATTTATAAAGACACCAAATGCCAAGATACATTATTTCCATTTCCATTACTCAGTATTCAACATTTCCATTACTCAACATCACATCGTCTTCCCTGGTACCAGCGTTCCTACCTTTTCGACTACTTTAAAAGCCTCTAAGGCCCAGGTCTGCCCATCTTGCTGGTCAAACAACGCCATCATCAATAGCGGTCAAATTTCTAGGCCCTATTTAAAAGCGCTCCCCGCAGCTTGACCAGAAGCTCCACTTAACCAGCGTTTCAGTATCCTACTGGTGCATGAAGCTTTACTTAAAGCTTTACCGGTCACCCGCGTTGAAATGGTCACACCCAAGCCCCACTTTGTCGTTCAATCGGTGCAACAAAAGTGGTACTTGACCACTGATTATTAACGACCGACCTCAGTGGTCACGGGAATCACCCGGGTTCTCCTGTTGCCGCAGGTCTCTAACGCGCGTCTGCAGTAAAGTGTGGGAACCAACCCCGAACCTTTTGCACCCCTGGAGTTCAACTCCAGTCTTAGATTAATTTAAATAACTTTAGAAGCACCACTGTGGACTCTAAGCGCCAGTTTATTTATCTGATACTCGGGTCCCACCCTCTTTCCTTGTCTAAGATAACACAATTGACACACATAACACATCAACTTTAAGCACACGTCACATCAACTTTAAAATTCACCCCAGCATTAACAACAATAAGTTTTCATCAAATATTTCCTAGACTTTACTTTTTATTTATCACATATTACCGAAAATCACCATGGACATGTCATACTTAACAGATTTTATAATTTACTTTCATTTCACCACTACTGAGCCAATTTAACGGTAAGGATCATTAACTTGGTGACCAGATAATTTAGAATTCATCCAATCTGCACAATTTGCTTTTTTTTTTTTTGAACAGGCTCTGCCTACCTTTAAATCTTTTTAGACAGGTCTCCTGTTCGCCTCAATTCTGATCGCACCTTAAGCCAAATTTGTCCTCTCAGCCGTAAAAGAATACGGGTCAAGGCACCAATTATTAAATTTCGGTTCTTTTGATTCTTTTAGCAAGAGAGAAAGACTTCCAACTCACAGTGGTGAAGCTCAAAAAATCATTTTTATTGTACATTTCTGGAAACAGAGAACTGTAGACACGAGCACGCACCCAGAGTTCTAAAAGCAATGCAAGCTAAAATACGTATATATAGTTCTGCTATAGGTCACACACAGACACACACAGTTTCGATCAAAACAACTCCTTCTGGTCTGACTAATGTGTGTGTTACTTAGTTCTGCTTTTTCTGTCTGGTTTCCTGTATTTTACTAATATGACTCTGCAGCTCTGCACCAAACTTCCTGTTTCTTAAGTTCCCCTTACTGAAGCCTCTGTTGCTAGGTGACCTATCACCCTCTGACCTAGTTCTTTCTCACATCTGGGTCTGGATTTATAAAGGCCTTTATTATTAAAATACACAAAACAATCTAATCAGAAAATAAGAACTAAGAATATATATTTATGTCGTAACCCTATCTAATAAAAAGACGTCTATAAAGGAGTGTGTTATGGATCCCAGTGTGTGTTACGACCCCCTCTGCTAGGTGACAGGTGGGGAGAAACATACACAAGCCCTCTCACAAAATCAGAGTAAATAAGGGGTTTTATTGCAAATGTTAAACTGAAAACCATCTGGGCTGTTCAACAGACCACCGGGCAAACAATTAATACACAAAAAAAAGAAAAGGCACGAATAAAAGCTAAGGATTAACTAAGGAGAGCCAGCAATCACAAGTCTCTGATAAAAGATTACTTGTTCTTATCGATTAATAATGCAGAATTATCATATAGAAATAAAAGAAAACTGAAGTTGTGCCATTGGAACATGTTGCCTGGCTGAAGCACTAAAGGACTCGGCGAGAGACATCTGTCTCGCCCTAGCAGCACCTGTCCCTCTCCGCTCCTCCCTTCAGTTTTTCCTCAATATATGCTCGTCATATTCTGTGATATGATTTACAGTGAGGTCTTTGATGAGGTTAGTGGTGTTGCCACAACACCTCACTGTCTTGCCGCATGTATCACAAACCGTGTCTTGGCTGCCACTTTGAGCCTTTACTTGAACTGAGCCTGTGGTCATCCACTTTCTCAATATGTTCCTAACTGTGGAAACAGACAGCTTAAATCTCTGAGACAGCTTTCTGTGTCCTTCCCCTAAACCATGATGGTGAACAATCTTTGTCTTCAGGTCATTTGAGAGTTGTTTTGAGACCGCCATGTTGCTACTCTTCAGAGAAAATTAAAAGAGGAGGGACACTTACAGTTGACCCCTTAAATACTCTTTGTCATTATTGGATTCACCTGTGTATGTAGGTCAGGGGTCACTGAGCTTACCGAGCCAATTTGAGTTCCAATAATTAGTTCTACAGGTTTTGGAATCATTAAAATGGCAACAGCGCCCAAATTTATGCACCTGCCTGATTTTGTTTAAACAATTATTGCACACTTTCTGTAAATCCAATAAACTTCATTTCTCAAATATCACTGTGTGTGTCTCCTATATGATATATTTACCTGACATTTTTTATCATAACAACCAACGATTGATACAGGAAAATAATGACTATTAACAGGGTCGCCCAAACTTTTACATCCCACTGTAGTCTGCTTTTACTGACTGTGACACTAAATGAATGTTAAAATCACCCACAATAATTATTTTATGTGAGCTGAGCACTAAATCAGATAAAAACTCACAAATCAGACAGAAACTCTGTGTAAGGCCCAGGTGGATGATAGATGATAACAAAGAAGATTAGTTTTTGTGTTTTTTGATTTGTTGATTAATTATTAAGTCATGTCTGGTAGTTAGAATGACTCGGGGGTGTTGATTCATTTAAACTAACATAATCATCCTGCTGCAACCAGGTTTCTGTAAGGCAGAGTAAATCAATTTGTTGATCAATTATTAAGTCATGTACTAACAGAGACTTGGAGGAGAGAGACCTAATATTTAATAATCCACATTTCACTGTTTTACTCTTTGGTTCAGATGTGGATACTGTATTGTTCTTTCTTTGTGATTGTTTATGTTTAAGTTGTTTGTTTCTGGTTTTTAGTTTGTTTTTTGTCTGTTTGGGAGCTGACACAGTCTCTATGGAGATGGGTTTTTGGGGGGGTAGCAGGAGGAGAGAAGCTGCAGAGAGGCGTGTAAGACTGCAACTCTGCTTCCTGGTCCCAACTCTGGATAGTCATATTTTGGGGGGTTTAATAAATTTGTCCATATTTCTAGAAATGAGAGCTGCTCCATCCAAAGTGGGATGGATGCCGTCTCTCTTAACAAGACCAGGTTTCCTCCAGAAGGTTTGCCAATTATCTATGAAGCCCACATCGTTTCTGGGACACCACTCAGACAGCCAGCAATTTAAGGAGAACATGTGGCTAAACATGTCACTCCTGGTCTGATTGGGGAGGGGACCAGAGAAAACTACAGAGTCCGACATTGTTTTGGCAAAGTTGCACACCGATTCAATATTGATTTTAGTGACCTCCGATTGGCGTAACCGGGTGTCATTACTGCCGACGTGAATTATGATTTTACTGAATTTACGTTTACCCTTAGCCAGCAGTTTTAAATTTCCTTCAATGTCGCCTGCTCTGGCCCCTGGAAGACATTTGACTATGGTTGCAGGTGTCTCTAGCTTCACATGTCTGAGAACAGAATCACCAATTACCAGAGTTTGACCCCCGGCGGGTGTGTCGCCGAGTGGGGAAAAACGGTTAGACACATGAACGGGTTGGTGGTGTACCTGGGGCTTCTGTTTAGGACTATGCTTCCTCCTCACCGTCACCCTGCCAGCCAGCCTGTTTCCCTGGCTGCTCGGCACATTCCGCTGAGGGAGAGCAAGTGGGCCCTATGTTACCTTGTTCCCTAACTACAGGGGCCTGACTAGCTACGGGTGTTTCAAGAGTGTGACACCGACCCAGTTCTGCAAAGAAGAATGAAAGAAACTGCGTAAAATTAGGTTGACCAAGCTTTAAGCATTATAATCAAAAAGACTTGCAGCTGTAATTGCTGCCAGATGTACTTCCACAAAGAATTATGAATTATTATGTATGGCAACATTTTATTAGTTTTTAATACATTAACAAGAATTCCAAGCATGCGTGTCTTACATTGTCATTATGTGGTATTTTATTTTTTTAAAAATTGACCTGAGAAGTGAATTTACCACATTTTGAAAGAATGCATGACAAAATGTGAAATAAGTGAAAGGCTGTGGATACACTTTATCTGTAGCTTCTATGTAGGGACCCTTTTGGTCAGGTAATGTTTTGACTGTTTCTGCCCAGGCATTGATACTGACATGTTAACCACTTTTGTTTATTATTTCAGAGGCTCTTGAGAAGTGTCAGATTAACTTCAAGTTAGAACTGAAGAAGAAGTTCCAGTGTGTGTTTGAGGGCATCGCTAAAGCAGGAAACCCAACCCTTCTGAATCAGATCTACACAGAGCTCTACATCACAGAGGGAGGGACTGCAGAGGTCAATAATGAACATGAGGTCAGACAGATTGAAACAGCCTCCAGGAAACCAGACAGACCAGAAACAACAATCAGACAAGAAGACATCTTTAAGGCCTCACCTGGAAGAGATGAACCAATCAGAACAGTACTGACAATGGGAGTGGCTGGCATTGGGAAAACAGTCTTAACACAGAAATACACCCTGGACTGGGCTGAAGACAAAGCCAACCAGGATATCCAGTTCATATTTCCATTCACTTTCAGAGAGCTGAATGTGCTGAAAGAGGAAAAGTTCAGCTTGGTGGGACTTGTTCATCACTTCTTTACTGAAACCAAAGAAGCAGGAATCTGCAGCTTTGAAGACTTCCAGGTTGTGTTCATCTTTGATGGTCTGGATGAGTGTCGACTTCCTCTGGACTTCCACAAAACTACAATCCTAACTGACCCTAGAAAGTCCACCTCAGTGGATGTGCTGCTGATAAACCTCATCAGGGGGAAACTGCTTCCCTCTGCTTGCCTCTGGATAACCACACGACCTGCAGCAGCCAATCAGATCCCTCCTGACTGTGTTGGCATGGTGACAGAGGTCAGAGGGTTCACTGACCCACAGAAAGAGGAGTACTTCAGGAAGAGATTCAGAGATGAGGAGCAGGCCAGCAGGATCATCTCCCACATCAAGACATCACGAAGCCTCCACATCATGTGTCACATCCCAGTCTTCTGCTGGATCACTGCTACAGTTCTGGAGGATGTGCTGAAAACCAGAGAGGGAGGACAGCTGCCAACGACCCTGACTGAGATGTACATCCACTTCCTGGTGGTTCAGGCCAAAAGAAAGAAGATAAAGTATGATGGAGGAGCTGAGACAGATCCACACTGGAGTCCAGAGAGCAGGAAGATGATGGAGTCTCTGGGAAAACTGGCTTTTGATCAGCTGCAGAAAGGAAACCTGATCTTCTATAAATCAGACCTGACAGAGTGTGGCATCGATATCAGAGCAGCCTCAGTGTACTCAGGAGTGTTCACACAGATCTTTAAAGAGGAGAGAGGACTGAACCAGGACAAGGTGTTCTGCTTCATCCATCTGAGTGTTCAGGAGTTTCTGGCTGCTCTTCATGTCCATCTGACCTTCATCAACTCTGGAGTTAATCTGGTAGAAGAACAACAAACAACCTCCAAGAACTCTGAAACAAGAGAACCTGCAGAGAAACACTTCTACCAGAGTGCTGTGAACAAGGCCTTACAGAGTCCAAATGGACACCTGGACTTGTTCCTCCGCTTCCTTCTAGGTCTTTCACTAAACAGCAATCACAATGTTCTACGAGGTCTGCTGACAAAGACAGGAAGTAGCTCACAGACCAATCAGGAAACAGTCCAGTACATCAAGAAGAAGCTCAGTGAGAATCTGTCTGCAGAGAAAAGCATCAATCTGTTCCACTGTCTGAATGAACTGAATGATCGTTCTCTAGTAGAGGAGATCCAACAGTCCCTGAGATCAGGACGTCTCTCCACAGAAAAACTGTCTCCTGCTCAGTGGTCAGCTCTAGTCTTCATCTTACTGTCATCAGAAAAAGATCTGGATGTGTTTGACCTGAAGAAATACTCTGCTTCAGAGGAGGCTCTTCTGAGGCTGCTGCCAGTGGTCAAAGCCTCCAACAAGGCTCTGTAAGTAATATTAAATCAGGCATGATCAGTTCAGAGAACACTTAAAAATACATAAAAATAGGGAATTAAATGATCATCACTCACTTGGTCAACTATGATACCTTTAATGTTTCAGTCCAGCCGGTCAGCATTTCTGAGAGATTTTTGTCTGTAGCTCTTATCAAAGGACAATCCAGCCTATAAGACTATGGGCTCTGATCCTTCAGCCCCTCTTATGGGTTCATTATCCTCAGCTTGCTCACTTAGTTCTTTTTTTCTAAACCATATACCTCAGTTATGTTGTGGAAACTCTTAAATAAAACTGCAACTACCAGCTAAGCGTGTCTTTTGAAGTGAGGTTTAGTGGAGAGAACGTTCAGATCAAACACCAAACATTTTTCTGAGGAGGCACACCACCCTGAAATATTTTATATCTGCCAAACACTCTTAAACAAAGAACATTCCATAGCATATCATAAATCTCTATACCTTCAGTCCAGCTCATTCTTTACCCCCTCCTACTCTAACAAAAGTTACGACCACCCATCACCTCATTAAGAGCAGGATGTCTGGAGATTTTCAAGTCTCAAGTGGACCGTCTGTGAAGATGCAATAAAACCTAAGGCCCAATTGTGAAAACATTCTACATGCATACAACTGGTGTCAGGAGTCATCTTGCTAAACTAAAGAGATATGATTAAAATATGTGATTAATGCACGAGAAAAGAAATCTGCCACCAGTTACAAGATTGTATCTTTTCTTTTTGTTTATAATCCAAGTTCTGGTTTCTGTCTCACCTTAAGTACACACTCATTTTTTTATATAATTCTCTGCTATGGCTGTCCTGATTATATCCAGTATAGAGGAAAAACCTTGGGCATCATAATTATAATTGCCGTCACTGTCCTGTTTCTTGTCAGTAACTGAAATTGTCCAATCGAAAACACGTTGGTATTTAGGGAGGGCAGGACTTTAAAAGGCAGCTTGTTTTTGACAAAAAAAAAAAAAAACCAAGAGTCTGCACCAAGTCCATCATGTGAGCAATTATTTACAACCACATTTACTGTAATCACAGATATTAGAATTAATAAAGTGACCAACAGTACTGTAGTAAGTTTAGTACTGTAGTAACTGTAGTACTGTAGTACTCACAGGCCTGAGCCAGCAGACACTGAACTAGTGTCACTAAATCTACCCGCTCTTCTCTGGTTTCCATTTAGATACACTGGTATAATTGTGTTTAAAATGAAATATTTTTATTCTGTTAGACTTAAGTTCTTGAACATTTTTTTAATTTAATTTTGCATTGTAGTGTACTCATTTGTACTCATTTGATTACCTAGGTTCAACATATAAAGTGATTATATTTGATAATAGATATTGTTTTGTTGTTCTCGTTCTTGTTGTTTTTTGCAGGCTGAGCAGCTGTAACCTCTCAGAGAAAAGCTGTGAGCATTTGTTGTCAGGCATCAGCTCGCAGTCCTGTAGTCTGAGAGAGCTGGACCTGAGTACCAACAGCCTCAATGATTCAGCTGTAAAGCTTCTGTCTGCTGCAGTGGAGAGTCCACACGCCAAACTGAATATCCTGAGGTCAGATCAGAATTTGTATTCTCTTTTGTTTGTTTATATGTTTGTTTGTTTGTTTTTTGTTTTTATCAAGTGAGAAAATTTAGCCAGTAAAGGTAAACTTTACCATTTATTGTTGTTTTGTACAATTTTTATTCATTTCTATGTTAAAGTGAAGTTTTACTAACCTACTCAGCACAAAACAAACATCCATCCATCCATCCATCCATCCATCTTCATCCGCTTTATCCGAGGCCGGGTCGCGGGGGCAGCAGCCTAAGCAAAGAGGCCCAGACCTCCCTCTCCCCAGCCACCTCCTCCAGCTTATCCGGGGGAATACCAAGGCGTTCCCAGGCCAGCCGAGAGATATAATCTCTCCAGCGTGTCCTGGGTCTTCCCCGGGGCCTCCTCCCGGTGGGACATTCCCTAGGACACCTCACCCAGGAGGCGCCCAGGGGGCATCCTTGTCAGATGCCCGAACCACCTCAGCTGGCTCCTTTCGATGTGGAGCAGCAGCTGCTCTACTCTGAGCCCCTCCCGGATGGCCGAACTTCTCACCCTATCTCTAAGGGAGAGGCCAGCCACCCTTCGGAGGAAGCTCATTTCTGCCGCTTGTATCCGCGATCTCGTTCTTTCGGTCACTACCCACAGCTCGTGGCCATAGGTGAGGGTAGGGACGTAGATCGACCGGTAAATTGAGAGCTTCGCTTTTACACTCAGCTCCCTCTTCACCACGACGGACCGGTGCAGCGTCCGCATTACTGCAGCTGCAGCCCCAATCCGTTTGTCGATCTCCGGCTCCCTTCTCCCATCACTCGCGAACAAGACCCCGAGATACATGAACTCCTCCACTTGGGGCAGGAACTCATCCCCGACCCGGAGTGGGCACTCCACCCTTTTCCGGCTGAGAACCATGGCCTCAGATTTGGAGGTGCTGATCCTCATTCCCGCTGCTTCACACTCGGCTGCGAACCGTTCCAGTGCGAGCTGGAGGCCCTCACCCGATGAAGCCAACAGAACCACATCATCCGCAAAAATCAGAGATGAGATTCTGAGGCCACCAAAGCGAAAGCCCTCCGCCACTTGGCTGCGCCTAGAAATCCTGTCCATAAAAATTATGAACAGAACCGGAGACAAAGGGCAGCCCTGGCGGAGCCCATCACCCACCGGGAACGAGTCCGACTTATTGCCGGCAATGCGAACCAAGCTCTTGCAACGGTTGTATAGGGATCGAATGGCCCGTAGCAATGGGCCAGACACCCCATACTCCCGCAACACCTCCCACAGGACACCCCGAGGGACATGGTCGAATGCCTTCTCCAAGTCCACAAAACACATGTAGACTGGTTGGGCAAACTCCCATGCACCCTCAAGTATCCTCGAGAGGATAAAGAGCTGGTCCAGTGTTCCGCGACCAGGACGAAAACCTCATTGTTCCTCCTGTATCCGAGGTTCGACTAGCGGACGAACTCTCCTTTCCAGCACCCTGGCATAGACTTTCCCCGGGAGGCTGAGGAGTGTGATCCCCCTGTAGTTGGAACACACCCTCCGGTCCCCCTTCTTAAAGATGGGGACCACCACCCCGGTCTGCCAGTCCACAGGTACTGCCCCTGATCTCCACGCAACATTGCAGAGGCGTGTAAACCAGGACAGCCCTACAACGTCCAGAGCCTTCAGGAACTCGGGGCGGACCTCATCAACACCAGGGGCTCTGCCACCAAGGAGTTGTTTAACTGCCTCAGTGACCTCGCCCCCGGAAATTGGCGGGTCATTCCCCTCATCCCCAGACTCTGCTTCCTCCTCGGAAGACGTGTCAGTGGGATTAAGGAGGTCCTCGAAGTATTCCTTCCACCGCCTGACAATTTTCTCAGTCGACGTCAGCAGCGCTCCGCCAAAACAAACAGGATTAGTTATTACACCTTGATTACACTTTAACAGCAGTCTTTCTTAATGTTTTTATTTTCAGACTCAACATCTGTGAAATCTCAGAGAAAATCTGTGAAGCTCTGTCCTCAGTTCTCAGCTCTGGGTCCTCTAGTCTGACAGAGCTGGACCTGACCATCAAAAACCTGCAGGATTCAGGAGTAAAGCTTCTGTCTGCTGGAGTACAAAGTTTAAACTGTAAACTGAATGCTCTGAGGTCAGATCAAATGTCATTTTATTTTTTTTAAAACGAACCAATTCAAGATTTTGTCCATGTTCATCCATATGATGTTGTGTCTTAGAATATTAAGGTTTCCTTTAAAAATAAAAAAAGATGCCGCATGTAATGTAGTAATATAATAACAAACTTTACATGAGTATTTGTTTTATAGTTTGTCTTTTATTTTTTTAGACTGACTGGTTGTAATCTCTCAGAGACAAGCTGTGAAGCTTTGTCCTCAGTTCTCAGCTCCCAGTCCTCTAGTCTGAGAGACCTGGACCTGAGTAACTCTGACCTGCAGGATTCAGGAGTGAAGCTTCTGTCTGCTGGACTAAAGAGTTCACAGAGTGCAGTGGAAACTCTCAGGTTAGGATTCAAACTTTTCCACATATGATCATTTAAAATGTGAATTATATTATTGATTGACTTATTAATAGAACTTTCAGCTGAACTGTCACTTCATATTATCCTCACAAATGGAATTATCAGGAACCTGCTGGAGCCACACACCCAGTTTAGGGGTCTCTGCCTGAGTGCTGCAATTACCACTGGGACCACTGTTGCCTTCACCCTTCACAACCTCTTGAGCTCAAAACATGTTCCACATTGCTTTGATTACTGCACTTTGATGTATTCAAGTCTTTATTATAATTCACAGCATCCATCCATTCAGGCACCCATTTTTCTAACCACTTATCTACAGCAGCAACAAGAGCTCCGTGATGTTATAAAGTTGGAGTTCGGGTATACCTTGAACAGCCTACCAGTCCATCACAGGGCAGTGTATATTTATACTCATTACTTCACAAATCAAATATTCACGTTAAATGTATAATCTTCCTTTCACTCAGTGTTTCATACATTAGCTGTAACGATACATGACCTTTTTTTTCCTACTACATTATAAACATTGAAAATGCATCTATGAGAAACTTTTTTCTGCAGTGATGAGCTAGCAACATCACACTAAAGGTGATTCCTGCCCAGCCTCTCTTGCCCTGAAGAAGCATGAGCAGCTTTTCTTTAAGTCCACTCGGTCCCTCCACACTAGCCCAGGACTGGTGAGGCAGACAACCCTGTTGATAACTGCCAATGGGACAAGGGAAGTCTGGGTCTGCTCTTTGCCGCTTTTACCTCTGTGGCTCTTCATGTGGCTGTCCTTCTAACCCAGGGGTGTCAAACTGCAGGCCTTGAGGGCCGGTGTCCTGCAGGTTTTAGATGTGTCCTTGATCCAACACAGCTGATTTAAATCGCCAAATTACCTCTTCCACATGTCTTGAAGTTCTCCAGAGGCCTGGTAATGAACTAATCATTTGATTCAGGTGTGTTGACACAGGTTGGGATCCAAAACCTGCAGGATACTGGCCCTCGAGGCTTGGAGTTTGACACCACTACTCTAACCCGTCTCAATGACAGTGGGATATGTCACTTGCATTGTGACAGTGCTTTTTCTCCATTCCCAGCACCTTCATAGGGTATTGGTCCTGTTAGAGCCTCTGGACATGGTACCAATGGTTACTTCCTCTTTAAAAGCTGGGTTCTTTTATTTATTGCACAGCACAAGAAGTCTAAGACCAGGCAACAAAGGAAGTTTGACTTACTTCTTGTACGTCGGAAACCACCGCAAAATACGGAGAGTGTCCTCAGTGGCTAGAAGAGAGAAGGATGTGATACCGTGGATGTGGACAAGTGGGTGAAGAATTTGTCTGACAGACAGTTCACCCAAACAGAGAAAAACATCCTTGCTAAAGGGTTGAATTTTGCTGTCACACCGAGACAAATCCCGCTAGTGGAGCTGATCACAGCCACAGAAACTGCAAGCCTTCTCAGTAAAGTCAAACACCTTTTTGGTACATCTGTCTGTGAAGGTTCTCAGTCATCCAGGTCATCGTAGTCAAAGGAGCTTGCAAAGAAAAGCGTCTGGACTTCTTTAAGTTGCTTGAAGAAGTTTCACCTCTCACCTCCTCTCCCTGGCTGATTGGGACCCACACCCAGTTTCACAGCTTGGCTAAGGCAATTAGAGGATCATCAGGGGGTCCTTTTGTCCCTCTGTGGGGGTCACTCCCACTAGGTTTATATCTGGGACTCCCCACCATTCGACCTTAGAACTGAAGAAGCTTCTCGGATGAGAGGTGAAACGTCTTCAAGCAATTTAAAGAAGTCCAGACGCTTTTCTTTGCAAGCTCCTTTGACTTTTTGGTACATCCTTCGCCATCTTACAGTGCTGTTAAAGCAGCCATTCCTCAACTCTCTGTGAATGGTACTCATGGTCATTGATCAGTGGGCTTTGGCGTGGAATTACTAAATTTAGATACCCAGTGGTACAAAATACCATTAACTTTGGTCCCAGTGCTGATTGTCTTTTTGTTTGATTCCATATACTTAACTCATCTGTTTAAGCCAAGTTACCCGCCTGACTCTCATTCACTCTGTCACACGCATGCAGACTTTTTCATGCACAGAGGCACAGGGCTCCCTCATCCCATCTTTTAGAGAGAATGGGTAATTATATAAACAGCTTTCAGCGAGGCAGGGATTAGGTCCCAGAGAAAGTGATGCTGTCTAATGCTGGCATATCTCTATCACATACTGGAAAACAGAGCAGGAAGAACCAGGAAGAACATGGAGCGTGTGTGTGTGTGTGTGTGGTATCTAAAAATAAAATAACCAAAAATAGAGAGGACATAGCCTAACATATGAAACAGGAAAAGATCACTGTGTAATCCATTTATTTCAACAACTGTATTCTGAATACCACCTTTTTAAACAGTAACTGTTGGGTCTGTGTTTCCACCAGCCCCGCTAATTCTAGAGACTTATTCATCATGAAGAAAATAAGACAGTCGATCGATCGATTATTTGAGCAAGGGAGGCCTCGTCTGTGTCCACCACGAAAATGACCCCCAGATCTGACCTCCTCCTGCTACCTTTTATTGAGACACAGTTCACACAAAAAACGTCAGAACAAAGCCACGCCCACATGGTCCTAAGACAAGGCATTTGTATGTATATGTGTGAACTTCTGTAAGAATGTGTATGTGTGTGTGTGTGTGTGTGTGTGTGTGTGTGTGTGTGTGTTATGTGAGAATGTGTGTGTGTGTGTGTGTGTGTGTGTGTGTTATGTGAGAATGTGTGTGTGTGTGTGTGTGTGTGTGTTATGTGAGAATGTGTGTGTGTGTGTGTGTGTGTGTTATGTGAGAATGTGTGTGTGTGTGTGTGTGTGTGTGTTATGTGAGAATGTGTATGTGTGTGTGTGTGTGTGTGTGTGTGTGTGTGTTATGTGAGAATGTGTGTGTGTGTGTGTGTGTGTGTTATGTGAGAATGTGTGTGTGTGTGTGTGTGTGTGTGTGTGTTATGTGAGAATGTGTGTGTGTGTGTGTGTGTGTGTTATGTGAGAATGTGTGTGTGTGTGTGTGTGTGTGTGTTATGTGAGAATGTGTATGTGTGTGTGTGTGTGTGTGTGTGTGTGTGTGTGTGTTATGTGAGAATGTGTGTGTGTGTGTGTGTGTGTGTGTGTGTGTGTGTGTGTGTGTGTGTGTGTGTCTCAGACCTCCTGCTGACCAGGAAGCTTACATCAAAAGAAGCAGATCTTCCAGATAAGATGTATCTGCAATAAAACATTTCACCCCCCCACCAGAACCTCGAGAATCTGGGGGGAAGGACAGTGGAATTTCTTTCATCAGAGTTAAACACTGTACAAATGGTAAACATAAAAATGACAAACATTTAACAATTTAACTCTAACAGTAACTGAATATAGATACTTATATTTTGTATTTTCAATATGTAATGTATGTAATGTATTTCGTTACTCCCCAACACTGTCTGTGTAAAGATTTATGTTTCTAAAGTGAAACAGTGAAAAATAACAGTACTGTTAATAAATTAATATGTCGAAGTTGTACAGAAAGGCCAATTTTGGCACACATCTGTCCTGAATTCGTGAAATGACAAATGACCACAGGTCCAAGTGTGTCAAACGATGATTTTATTAAACACACGTGTGGAGGAAATACACCGTCACAATCCTCAGCATAAATCCCCCCAAAAAGCATACTTAAAATGTTTTTATATCTCATGTTTTTATATCTCATGCATCAAAGCAGATACATAACATGCATAAGTTACAGTAACCACAGCTTTTCTGCTGACAACCTTTGCAATGGCGTGTCCAGCGGGGTGGCCTGGGGGGGCACAGGCCACCCCCCCAACCAGACTGGCCACCCCAGGTGCCACCCCGAAGCTAAAACAATAAAATGTAATGAAATATCAAATGTACGATTATGGTTTCACAGTGAAGCTCAGATATCCGAGGGTAAGTGAATGCAGCACCGGCTTCTGCACTATGCGCATCATGTTAGCAAAGGTAGGAGAGCCAAGCATGAAAGAGGCACCGCAGGAAACATTTTTTCAGCGAAAGATTAACAAGTTAACATAGCCGGACTAGCCATCGGACATTTGCACGGTGGGCTGATGACTTATTTATTTTTATTTATTTCTTTTGTAACGGCATGAACAATGAGAGGTGGTGGATTGGCCAGATGCTGGCCGATGTGTAAAAATAACTCAGTTGTTTGGTGGTGGCTATGACGGGGCTTCAACAGAGGCCAGCGGTTGGATGAGGGAAAGGTGAGGTAGGAGGAGAGCCCCGAAGCAGCCACCAGTCCGAGTATCAGGTGAACTGAACTTCAGGTAAGAAGTTATGACCTGCAGTCTATCTGGGTCAGATATGAACTAAGTTTAGGTGCAGTTTGTTTTCGTTGTGCTGACTTTTTACCGTCAGTTACAATAACTTGTACTGCGTGCTAGCTAGCATGACGAGTTTATACAGCTGTTCGGTTGCTGTGATGTTACTGATAGTGAACTTTATTTTATTCATAAGGTTAGTAGAGTTGCCAACGGCTCCTTAAAAAATGGAATGGTCCCTCATTCAGAGAAAATATTACACGTTTCGTATTGAGCTGAGAAGAGACGCAGTTTGTCCCGGACTTTAGCTAGAATGGAAAAAGACACAAAGCTGGAGTTATTCTGTGTTTACGCTGCACAGCTGCCTCTTCTCTCATCCTCTCCCCCTCCCTCTCCTGTTGCTACTTCAGTCATGAAACTGATCAATGATCAGCTGATCGGCTTTTCTCTCTTGTTTGTTTATCGCTCACTTTGCGCCAGAAAGAGGAAACCAGCAGATGTCGCGCTAAACAACAGCAGCACGTTTAAGCTTGATCAGCTGTTAGAATGTATTTAATATTAATTTCTAGTATCAGCTGATGTTTGCTGGAGCCACAGCTGTAAAGCTGCTGGTCATGATGTCGGTTTGGATATGTGGTGAGAGGGAAACATGAAGATGAAACCAGGAGATGTCCTTACTGAACCATCAGAGCTGTGATGGAGAAACAGGTTTACCTTTTAGGTGACATGAATGAGTTGAAGTTATGAACTGTTTCTGAGAGACAAATAACACCAGGATCCTTTTCTAAGCAGCTGACAGCTGGTAACTGTGCAGGGGCGGGTCTAGCAAAGTGTTGCCAGGGGTCCATGTAGGGCATTAACAGGGAGAGGGGGGCACAAAGATATACTTTTCTTTCTTATTCTCATTTAAAATATCTCGCTTTTATTAAATAATTATCTGAATCTTGCGAACAAAGTTTTTATCTGACGTAAAATGTATAGAAATCATACATATACCAACAAGACTGTACATCACTGTCACAACAGGGTTTGTTTTCATTCAAAGGCTTTATGGCTTTAATACCTGGGGGGCCGGTCTGTAGTGAAAATGCCCGATTTTCTGTCCCAGTCCAGCCCTGCAGGTTAATACTGGCAGTGTCACCATGCCAGCTGACTGTATTTCATCATCAGCCAGTGTTGTTCTTTATCAATATTACCACAGTTTACCATAAGGCAGCATAGAAAGTATTTACTTGCTGTCAGGTTTTATTCAAATGTTAGTCTTTTCAGTTGTTTCTCCACTTTTTTCCTGTTTCAAAATCAAACACCAGTTTGTGAGAAGATCATCTTCTTTTTTTAACAGGCAGATAAAGTTTTGCATTGGCTAATTTGTCAATTGTTTGTTACAAATGTTCGTATTTTAATTTTCAAAAATGTTTTTGCCCAAAACATATGTGCACTATATGTCAGTAAAAATACTATGCAAATATTGCTGTCCTTGAATGCTGAGTAAGCACTGACTGATTGTATCTCTTGTACTTTATCAACGCAGTATCTAAAAACTTTGCACCGTAGTGGTTAAAATCTCATTCTAATAAGAGTTAAAAGCACATTCGGTTATTAGGTTTATAGGATTATTGAATTATGGTGAACGGTTGGTAGAATTTTTTTTAACATTATCTGCCAATTACATCTGCCACCCTTCTCCAAATCTGTGCCCCTACCTGGCCCCCCCACTGAACCTTTGACGCACACTCAAAAAGACATTTTCTCCGTCTCCACGCCAGGTGCTTCCTGTAGATCTTCTTATTCTCACTTATCTCTGGAACATCAGAAGCACATCCTACAAAAAACTGTTGCTTATGCAGGCACAAAACGCAGTTACAAGAAAAATACGTCTTAACTCTAACCTAGAAATGTGTCTATATAATGTCTGTGTACGCAAGCGAGCTGTCACGACCTCACTGCATTCTGTCTCACCTCTTACCTCACCAGATAAAGCTTGTAACCTCCTACCAGACAGAAGGCCAACTCCTTTGTAAGCACATTTTCCCATAGGTGTAATAACATGATTGAAACTGTATGTTTAATAAATGGAATAAATATTTAATCAAATGCCACTGCTCAAAGCTTAATAACAGGATATAAAAATAAACACAATATAGAAATGATATAATCCCCACAATTCAAGTCAAAAACACATCAAACTTTAAGAGTTTTTTCCAAGGATGAGGAAGCAGACTCAGCCCCAAACAGCTGAATATATGGATGGTTCCCACAGCAACCTCAGCAGTGTGCTCTCAGTATACTTAGTTGTATAAAGGAGTTCGTGGTGTGTTGCACTGAATAACTAAGCAGCTGAAACAGCCTCATGTACGTTGACACAGGAAAAGAATAGTGTGCTGTTCACAGCAGTCACAGCTCGCTGCCTTCAACAGTCTCTTCCTTCCTTGTTTGGATGTCACTGATATCATCTTCTGCTCTCCCACTGACCACCTGTTGGAGGTAGCATGCTAAGATGGCTAACAGCAGCATCAGTACATGTAGTCCTTAGTGATGGAAACTGGAACCATGAAGTCAGTGATGCTGGAATAAGCATCTCCACAGTGCCCAGTGAGTTTGTTTGCCTTCTCCACATTCCCCCCCAATGTGCTGTTCTTGGTGTTGTGGCCCGTGATGGTTTTCACATCATTCCATTCCTTATGGAATTCCTTATGTCACGTCACATGACTCATACATTTTGATTAGCACCCAAAGAACTAAAGAAAGGCTAAAAGGACGTTCAGCCAATCAAATCCCTCCTAGGAACAGGAAGTCTAGAGAGGAAATGGAGCAGAGAAGGAGAATCACCAGTTTAAATGTCTGAATTTTAAACTGGTGACCCTCTAAAGAGGCTTTTATTGACTCTTTCTGTTTTCATTACAGGTTTTTTCACCATTTAAACTTTTTAATATCAGATTGAGAAATAACTTTTTAGTTATTTCTACATTTGACACAAATAATGACTTTCTGACTTGACTTTGGACTAATCTAACAACTCAGCCTGGCTATGTTGGACTTGGTGTGGAAGCAGCTCCCAGTTTGAGTTCAGGAGACAGACACCCTCTCTACTTTGAAGATCAGCTTCAAACTTTCCTTTTTGATAAAGCTTATAGTTCGAGCTGGATCAGGTGACCCTGAACCATCCCTTAGTTATTCTGCTATCGGCTAAGGCTGTTGGTGGACTTCCCATGATGCTCTGCTTTCTTCTCCCCTCTTTTCACTCCTGGTGCTTTTATATGTCACTACTGCATGTCCTTAACTTTTGTCTTCTGTCTCCTTAGTTTGTGTTTTGTTCTTGTCTCTCTGAGCTCATCTCTTCTCTTTCCCCTCACCCTGCAACCAGTCATGGTAGATGCTTCTCCTGGAGCCTGTTTTCACTGGGAGGATCTTTGTGTCAAAGGGAGTTCTTCTTCCCACCATCACCAAGTGCTGCTCACAGTCGATTTCGCTCTATATTGTAGGCTGTTACCTTATACTGCTAAACAGCTTGAGATGACTGCTGGCGTCTGTTGGGAATTGTCACTTATACATAAAGTTACATTGAATGGATGTAAATTGATAGATGTTATTGTGACAAAGAGAAAATGATTGTTGACAGATGGATTGTTGTTTTGTGTGTCTGCAGTCTGTCAGGCTGTCTGATCACAGAGGAAGGCTGTACTTCTCTGGCCTCAGCTCTGAGCTCCAACCCCTCCCATCTGAGAGAGCTGGACCTGCGCTACAATCATCCAGGTGACTCAGGAATGAAGCTGCTGTCGGCTGGACTGAACGATCCAGGCTGGAGACTGGACACTCTCAGGTATGGAGAGAATGTCTAATAGAGGAGGAAGAGATGGAAACATTACTGTGTCCTTCACTCACTTCCTGTTTGTTTCCTGCGGCCTCCAACCTACTTAGCAGTAGCTGGCAATTCCTATTCACCTAAAATTAGCATTAGCCACTAATGGCATTCTACTAAGCATTAATTCCTCACTAATATAACGCTAATTCACAGCAAATTAGCTTTAGCTGCTAGCATCAGCCAACTTAGAACTAGCTGCAAACATTGTTAAAAGGGAAGTGAAAAGTTTTAGCATTATCGGGTAATGCTAACTCGCATCAAATTAGCATTAGCTAATAAAAGCAGCCTTCTTAGCATTAGCTGCTCACATTGTTATAATGCAAGGGGAAAGAGTTAGCATTAACGGATGATGCTAAGTCACGTCACATTAGCATTAGCTAGTAATGGCAGCCTACTTAGCATTCTAATTTTTGCGTCATAACTTTTGCACTGTCCACTTCCTGCTGTGACAAAACAAATTTCCCACGTGTGGGACTAATAAAGGTTATCTTATCTTATCTTATCTTATAAGTCCTCACATCGTTATAATGCAAAGGAAAATAGTTAGCATTATTTGATAATGCTAATTCACATCAAATTAGCAATACTTATTAACGGTAACACACATCACATTGTTAAAATTGAAGGAAAAATAGTATAAGCATTAGCTACTCATATTTTTAAAATATAAGAAAAACATTGTTAGCATTAGCGGATAAATTAGCATTAGCTAATAACGGCACCCTATTTAGCATTAGCCACTCACATTGTTAGAAATTAAGACAATATGGTATTAGCATTAGTTGCCAATGCTTATTCACCTAAAATTAGCATAGCCACTAATGGTAGCCTATTTAACATTAACTCTTCACATCGCAGGGGAAAAGTTAAAATTGAATGAAAAATACTGTTCACATTAGCTACTCATATTGTTAAAAAGTACGAAAAAACATTGTTAGCATAAGCGGATAATGCTAATTCACCTCAAATTAGTATTAGCTAATAACGGCAACCTACTTAGCATTAGCTGGTCACATTGTTATAAAGCAAGAAAATATGGTATTAGGATTAGCTGCCAATTCCTATTCACCTAAAATTAGCGTTAGCCAATAATGGCAGTCTACTTAGCATTAAATCCCGACTAATATAATGCTAATTCACATCAAATTAGCATTAGCTGCAAGCATCAGCCTACCTAGCACTAGCTGCTCACATTGCTATAAAGCAAAGGAAAACAATATGAGTATTAGGTTCTAATGCGTATTTGCCTTAAATCAGATGTAGGTGCTAATGGCGGTCTACTTAGCATTAGCAGCACAGATTGTTGTAATGCTAGGGAAAAGAGTGTTAGCATTAGCCGTGCACATTTTTTAAAGTTAAGGGAAATAGTGTTAGCATTAGCTACTCACATTGTTAAAAAGTAAATGTTAACATTAGTGCATAATGCTAATTCACATCAAATTAGTATTAGTTAATAACGGCAGCCTATTTAGCATTAGCAGATAATGTTGACCCTGGCCCATTGGAAAAGTTCAGAACTAAAGATTTAGGAGTGTTTCTCGATAGCTCTTTCTCATTTGAGAAACAAATAAATTCGGTTATTAAAACCAGATGTAAGGTTTATAGTGTTGATTGTCATTTATGCTTAGAAATATTTACTCATATATGCTTAGAGTTTTATAATTGATTGCATAATGATAGAGGTTTGATCCTTAGTAGTCTGTAAAGACTCTGTGTGCCTTCCAGAGTGCTCTGGCATGCACACACCACTTGGGGTCATGAGAGAGGTCGTACCCTCTCTTATTGATTTATGGTGTAGGAGGACACCTACTCAAAGGAGCTTGCAAAGGAAAGCGTCTGGACTTCTTTAAGTTGCTTGAAGACGTTTCACCTCTCATCCGAGAAGCTTCTTCAGTTCTAAGGTCAAATGGTGGAGAGTCCCAGATATAAACCTAGTGGGAGTGACCCCCACAGCCTTCACATCAGGTCGTCACCAACACTGGACATTTTTAAAAGCCGGTTGGAAACACATTTGTACTCTGTAGCTTTCAATCCTGACCAGTCTTTATAGTCATTACTGTGTATGTTTCCTATTTTCTCTCTACTCTGTGCAGCACTTTGGCTCAAGCTGTTTTTAAATGTGCTGATAAATAAATGTAGATTTCTTTGAATAAAACAGTGGAGCCGAGCTTTGAGCTCAGTGTGTAACAGTGTGTGTGTGAGAGCCATGTAATGTCCATGTGTGCATGCTGACTGTGCTGCTCTGACCCCCCTCCTCCTTTCAGGGTGGAGCCTGCTGGAGTCCGATGGTTGACACCAGGTCTGAGGAAGTGTAAGTGTGTTTTTAATGGGATTCATGAAAACAAAGCAGCACACATTCAACCATCTTCATCATGTCAGGAGTCATCATCAAAGTGTCAATCAATGAACAGATGATGGATCAATAACTGCAGCTGGATTGTGTTTGTTCTCTCCATCAGATTCCTGTCAACTCACAATCGACACAAACACAGTGAACACAAAGCTCCAACTGTCTGACAACAACAGGAAGGTGACACGTGTGGAGGAGGTTCAGTCATATCCTGATCATCCAGACAGATTTGATGTTTGGGAACAGCTGCTGTGTAGAAATGGTCTGACTGGTCGCTGTTACTGGGAGGTCGAGTGGAGAGGAGACGTTTATATATCAGTGAGTTACAGAAGCATCAGAAGGAAAGGAGGCAGTGATGACTGTGTGTTTGGATGCAATGATCAGTCCTGGAGTCTGTGGTGCTCTGATGATGGTCCTCCTTATTTCTGTCACAATAACAGACAAAGACCCATCTCCTCCTCCTCCTCCTCCTCCTCCTCCTCTGTCTCTAACAGAGCAGCAGTGTATGTGGACTGTCCTGCTGGCACTCTGTCCTTCTACAGAGTCTCCTCTGACACTCTGATCCACCTCCACACCTTCAACACCACATTCACTCAAACTCTTTATCCTGGGTTTAGTTTCTGGACTCCTGGTTCCTCAGTGTCCCTGTGCTGAGTGGAGTGTAAAGAGTGTCTCCTGTTACAGAAACACTCTGACTGTTGAACAGATAGTTCAGTCTGTACATGTCTGTCTCTTTCACTCACAAACACGTTTTCAGATTCATGGATTCAATCAGTTGATGTTTGAAACTCTTCTAAATGATTCCTTGTAAACTTCTTCCTCTTCAGTCACAAACAAACAGGAAGTGATGTCACATGTGTTCCTGTCCACACAGCAGAATGAGTCTATTGCTGACAGTGATGTACAAACAGAGTGAGCATTTCTGAGGCCCAAAATAAACTGAGTAGTTCACTGAATGAACAATGGACTGTGAGCTCAGTTCCTTCATCATTAGTATGGATTATATATGTATATGTATTATATTAGTATCATATATATCAGGTGCTGCTGCTTTCAGTCATTGTGCAAATGTGCTGTTTGTAAGGTTGTAAAGCTGCAGTCAGCTGAGACTGAAGAAGTCACCTGATCAGTGAGCAAACGTTTCTGAAAACGTCCAGATGAACAGAATCAACCTTTTGGGATCAGCCAGCAATGCAGCATCATTGTTGTTCAGCTTCAGAGGTTTGCAGGAATGAACTGATGACCAGAAACAGCTGCAAAGTCCAAGAAAATACCAGCTGGAGTTCAGCTGCATTTGAAGAAGTCAAAGAAAAGTAAGGATGGCAAAGGGCGACGTTTTCTTCCAAAGAGCTGCAAACATGGTCGACGCCTCATTAGAAGAATCATCTGGACGTTTGTGAGGAACTCTAACCAAGAAAGCAACGTCACACAGATCCAACAGACAGTTTCCATGACTGCAAGTGTTGAGTGGAAAAATGCTACATTGCATTATTGCATCCTCTCACCACAGGAGGCGCTGTTGGCACCACTGATTGCTGATCAGCTGTTCTCTGATGATCTGATTGATACTGTGAATAACGGGACTCACTGAACTCTGTGACACAGTGAAGATTACAGAGTTGAACTTCAACATCTGACTGACGTCACACAGACAGAAGGATGAACCAGTGAGGCACAGAACACAGTTACTGGAGATACTGGATCAGCTCCATGTGAACCTCTGATGGAGAAGCTGCTGAGCCAGAGAAACATCAGGACATGACAGCAGCTGCACTTATCTAACAACATGTAGCAGAGCTGATCTATGTTAGAGGATCTATCACAGCAGCTGAAGCCAAAGTCCAACACTGGATACCAGCTGAGCCTGTGCTGAGTGTAGTGTTACAGGAAAAGGGCAGAAACACTGGTAGCTCCCAGTGATGCTGACTGGGGCACAGAGCTGAATGATGCAGCATCAGGACACTGTTTCAGTCTGACTGACAGAGAAACCTGTAGCTGTATCTACATGTGAGGCAGAGGCCACACAAGCAGCTTTCTATGTTTCACAGTGACTGAGATCTTCAGTGGGGGTGGACATGCTCCTGTACAGACCTCTGAGGAGAACCAAGGTGCAGTCAAAGAGTCCAGTCTGTCCTCACAGATGTGAACATGTGCTTTCATCAGGTCTGCTGTCAGCTAGCAGGCTCACATCAGAATCACTGTTCCTGAAAAACACAGTCTGTGTGACATCATCAGTCAGCTGATGGTCCCAGATCTGAATGGTTTCTGTCTCTACTGAGGAAGTCAGAGAATATCACTGAGGTGTGGATCAGGTCTGAGTGAGCTGTGGAGGGACAGCTTTAAACAGTCCACAGGTCTCACGTCCTGCTCAGTCTGCTAGCAGATACCTCGTATTGTTCCAGATGTGCTGACATCAGCAGCAGCACAGCTGTGTGATACCATGAATCTCAGTTATTGATCCAACACACAGTAAATACAAAGATCAGGATTTCTGAGAGTAATCATTATGAGTCTGAACACATGATCACTGAATGTTAGTCTCCACAATAATAAGCTAACACAAGCAAACACAGCTTTCAGCTCTTATTTTGAAACTGGCTTATTTAGAGAGCTGTGATGTGAGCGTGCCTGGCTCTGAGGCACTTGGGTCAGCCTCTGTTGTTTAGAAGTGTTACAGACTGTGAATGACACAGACCTGTCAGTTTCCATGTTTGTCTGTAACACAGCTCAGGGGCTCCATGCTGAACGCATCCATCCAGTGTTATTGATCCAGGACTGATACCAGCATTGGGATCAATACTACAACACACAATCACATGTGTCCACGTGATGTGTTTGACCAGCTTTATTCATTAATGATCAATCAGCTTATTTACTGCATCTGAGTCCAGCTTCATTTAAATGATCCAACCATGAAAATGACATCAGTCCTACAGAAGCACTTCATGCTAACAGGAAGTCATTGATTAAGGTGGAATAACACAGAGACACAACCACTCACAGCTAACCTGACCCCACTAACTGCATGTGTTTGGACTGTGGGAGGAAGCCGGAGTACCGCAGAGGACACACACAAACACGGGAGAACATGAAGCTCTGAAACAAAGATGGTGGATTTGACCTCAGGACCAGGCGCGTAAATTCCAGGGGGGTTACGGGGATCATGACCCCCCAATAATCAGATCCAGCCAATAAAATTTCATCGTTCCAGTTTATAAAATTATGAATTATCTTGCATTAATAGCTTTTTGATTTTCTTTAATCGTTTCAATTATTATCAGCAAAATAGTTCCATGTTTAATCATCCAGTAATGTAACCCCGCCTCCTCCACCACGTACTTGGTATTACCCAACCAGCTTTCTCTACCAAACCTTCACTGTTTGCTGTGTTTGTTAGCACAGTCGCTGGTGCCAGAGACTGCCAGTGACTTCAGTCTGAGGTTTGAAGTTTCCATGTCTGTGTGATGTGTGGTGTGAAGGCTGCTGGTTAAACTGGGACTCACTGTTGAAAGCACTGAGTGCTCATAGAGATGCTCCATGAGTCCCAGTACAGACTACAAACATGGTGGAAACTTAGCTTTGATATCCACACACTCTGCACGTCTGTGAGGAACTGTGATGAAGATGTGCAGAGATCTGTGTCCAAACAGGAGAAAGACTGTAAAGACTCTGTGCTTCTAACAGCCTCTGTTAACATATGTGAGGCTGTTTGTTGTTGTTGCCATGGAGCTTTGCACTGTTTGGGTCAGCAGGTCATGTGATCAGGTTTGTTCTGCTGGACGATGGTTCAGTGTCAGGTTTGTTTGCATTCATCAATAAATATCTAAATAAATCAAAGACTCCATGTTTGTTCTTTCATCATGTGACCTCTGCTCATCCATCTCTGTGAGTATCAGGATACATTTGGTTCATAATACACAGAAAAATCAGAGTTATTACCTGTAATAAATGTGAAAGATTCCTGCAGTGATAACCAGGCAGGGCTGAAACACATCCAAGCTGTCACCACGGTAACAGCACCGCCCATCCACAGGTGAGGGGAGGAGCAAAAAGAGGGACTTTCACCATTTTATACTAAAAACACTCAACTAATGTTTCTAATATGAAACAAATAAGCCCACATTAATGTGAGCGTTTATTAAATAATAATAATGATGATTTCCTCCTGATCTCATTTCCACAGCAGAGAAAACTGTGGTGTATATTGAGGTGGAGGGTGTGGTCTGTGGCTCAGGTGTAGAGTGAGGGTGGGGTGCACCACAGCAGCATGCTGGGACTGCTGAGGGTGGAGGAGGGAGTGATGATGACATCATGAGCAGCGCAAATGATGAATCACCAACACAGTTGTGTTTGTTTCTAGTATAGTTATAAATAAGCTGATCAAATATCTGCTGACTGATTAGATCCAGTATCTATTACAGATGAACTGGATATCACAGCATGTTGTTAACCCGTCATATCAAACTAAACAGTGTTGCTGGTGTAAATATCCTCCAATAAAATCAGATGAGGGCTTCTGTTGCCAGGTAACGATGATATCACCCTGGATCTTCTGGAGTCTGATGTATTTCAACTGATTCATTTATTCCACCTTAACAGTTCATTCCTCAAATCAAACAGGATATTTGACCCTTAAAAAATGTACCAACAAATAATTTTGCAATAAAATATTTATTTCTCAGCTTTTACAAGTGAAATCAAACAAGTTTATTTAAAAGTGAAACCAGAGTGGAAGCTGCTCGTATAGAGTCCAACCCAGGCAGCATCATCAAAGTGTCGGCTCTCTGAACACGGTGCAAGATCGCCATCTGCAGGACTAAACTAGTTTTTCTCCTCGTCAACCTCAAGATGACGTCATCGTACAGCAAAACATGCAGATCAGGTGACATGACTGTCTGAGAGGCGGAGTTAAACTGTGGCAGGTAAGCATGTGGAGGAGGAGCAACAACATGATGCTGGAACATCATCACTGCATTATCCAGTTTCCTCTCTAACTGGATGCTGCTGTGAACAAGAACAGCTGTGGAACCAGGGTCCTGAGTGTCATCTATGGATGAATGCAGGTCAGTGAGTACAAGGGCAAGGAGACGTCACAGACATGTTGAAATTGTGATGTGAAGACGGTGGACTGTGGTGGCCACTGCAGACTGTTGGGCTCTGTCACAATCTTCTTCAGTCTCTGTTACAGACGTGGGTTTGCTTGGACAGCCTGATAGCGACTCCCTGTCTGTCTGGAACAAAGCGTTTACATTCAAAAAGACATTTACACAAAACACCAACAACACACGTCAACATCACATGATATTATTTATTATTATCATTTATTCATATTTATTTTTCAATGAAGATGACGACCAACTGCAGCTTGAATCATTGAGACACATTAAATAAACTTTGCTCGATGACAATAAGCAGAGTTAAATCAGTCCAATAAGTGTGGAGCCCTTCCTTCAGAACGTGTCTGCGTAGGTTCTCAGTCATCCAGGTCATATTTGTCCAAGCAGCAACCACAACCTCCCTGCACAACATTTTGCAAAGTCAAATTTGCTTATTGTCCCATCAACAGCTTACACACAGAATCTTCTTTCCAGGAGTACAAATATCTTTACTGTGAGGAAGTGACGCAGAAAATACAACGTTTCCCTCTCTGTGACAATGAAGAAGTGCTTGAGATTAAGTAGAGCGATCCTTCTTCCTTCTTCATTTCCTGCTCGCATCATCAGCTGACCTCTGGCTTCCTTGTCAAGGTCTCTCAGCATTGACTGGAACATCAAATCAGACTCACACCATCTTCTTGTAATGTGGGCATGTCTGTCAGTTGTTTGAAGAGCATCTCTGTCCTAAACACAATAGGAAGAACAACACCGCCCCAAAACAAACACTTCCAGATTAGATGAAGGGCACCATGATTGGAAATGGTAACATTAACACGTTAACTTCCTGTGTTTGGTCTGCAGTGGATGACTCGTGATTCAGGGATCTACATTTAAAAACACACATGTAAAACTGACAGCAAGGTTTTACCATCATATAGTCGACATAACTAAGCACAGCTGTTAACCTGTATGTTTGCTAACATTTGAACTCTTACTGTTGGAAATTCTATCAACAAAACACTAAATATAGTTGAATTCAATCCTACCTGAGCTGGTTGAACCAGTTTTAAATTCAAATTTTATTTATCACACACACAAAACCATACACAGTATGACAGGAGGTGAAATGCTTGTAGCTGTGCAATGCCCGACCAGTTTCATGACATACTTCCTCTTCCATCTGGGAACATAGTCTAAAGACAGGAAGCAGCTACTGTCAGCTTCCTGAATACCCAATAAGAAACAAATCAGGCCAAATCAACAAACCTTTGGGTCTTGTTTTCAAAAGTGCATGTTTGGCAGCTTCTGTCTCTCTTTCCATCCACTGTTGGATGTCTTGTTCTGAAATAGTCACTTGGACAAACATGGGGAGAAAAGATTCACTTGCGACTACAAGCATACGGTCCATTAAAGTCGGGTTACTCGGGGACTCTTTCAGGACGGCAGAAATCTCCTCCTCAGCAGACTGGTGACCTTCTCCTCTTTGTCCCATCTCTGAAGGAGCTGCACTTCTATCAGTAGGAACTGTCAGCTCTCTCAGTTTGAATCGAAATGAGTCATTTTAACTACTAATACAGAAATATGTAGATCTAGATCCAATGACTTCCTCCTCCCATAATGCAATAGTGCATCAGTCAGAAGGTCCAGTCGATGTGATGGAGTCATCTGTTTGTGACTCGTGCAGATCTTCTGAGGAAGGAGCAGAACCTCTCCATGCCTTCTCCATCGTTCAGCCCAAACCCAGGAAGCCTTCGTGTGCTCTACATGATTTCTGATTAACACATATTTGCTGTTTACTGTACAAGAGTGTATCAAAGTATGGACTGAATAGTGTGTGCATGTGCTTAGGATGACATGTGTGTCAGTTGGTGTACATTCACCAGTTTATGTCCATAAACATGGACAGCCAGGGAAACACCTGGAGGTGTTCCTCCTGCATTTGTCTGATAAACACCAAACACAGTTTTATAAACAGAAAATGTTGTTCTTGTGTCATATAGTAAAAGAAGATACTCACATGTATATGTGAGGACAGCACACAGTGTCGTATATGAAATTCAGCTTGATGTTCTTGTCCTGGTATCTTTTCACCAGCTCACTGATGACACTGGATCTGCTCGCCTGTTTAAAACAGATCATCTCAATGGTTTCGAGTCGATAAGGCAAGGCAAATTTATTTGTATAGCACAATTCAACAACAAGGTGATTCAAAGTGCTTTACAGAGACATTAGAAACAAAAACAAATAAAAAGCATGATTTAAAATTGATTAAAACAAACTAACTAACTAACTAACTAAACACACACATTCATTCACACCTGTTCGCGCGATCTGAACCCTTATCGTAAGGGGAGCTACCAGTCCTTCTGTGGACGAGCTACTTTCTATTTTAAATTCCCTGAATTTAAAATACTCTCTAGACCCAGTCTATACCCAGCTGGGGAGCTACCCAGAGCTCTAAACCCACTTAACAAACAAACAAACAAAACAGTATATAAAATCAAAACAGATAAAATCAGAACAGTAGATAAAATCAGTAGTTAATGTAAGTTTTGAAATTTAAGCTTAAAGTGTGGATTTGGTGCTTTATTCAAATGCAGCTGAGAACAGGTGAGTCTTCAACCTGGATTTAAATAAACTGAGTGTTTCAGCTGATCTGAGGCTTTCTGGGAGTTTGTTCCAGATATAAGGAGCATAAAAGCTGAATGCAGCTTCTCCGTGTCTGGTTCTGACTCTGGGAACTGATAAAAGACCGGATCCAGATGACCTGAGGGATCTGGAAGGTTCATACTGGGTCAGGAGGTCATTGATGTATTTTGGTCCTAAACCATTCAGAGCTTTATAGGCCAGCATCAGAACTTTAAAGTCTATCCTCTGACGGACAGGCAGCCAGTGTAAGGACCTCAGAGCTGGACTGATGTGGTCCACTTTTTTGGTCTTAGTGAGGACTCGAGCAGCAGAGTTCTGAATGAGCTGTAGTTGTCTGACTGATTTTTTAGGTAGACCTGTAAAGATGCTGTTACAGTAATCAAGCCTACTAAAGATGGAAACAGATGTTTTTGAATTTGTTTTTGAATTTGATAAGAGAAATAATATTTTGGGAAACATTTGGTGACATTGTTGACTGTAGGTTAGTGACTTAAGCATTGATTAACAACTCAGCGTTCTCCATGAATCATGTTCAAAAACATCAAGGGAATTTCATGACGACAGGAGGCTCCAAATACACCAGTTACACCAGTTACATCTAGTTTTTTCTGCTGGTTTTGTGACTGAAGTAAATTTCCAGCTTCAGAGTTGCTGCAGTCCTAATTACAAAAGGAAATAGTAGTCCTCAATCAACCATAATAACTTTAACATGACAGAAATTATCTTTAAAAAAAAAAATAGGTGTGTGTGTGTGTGGGGGGGGGGGGGGGGGGCAACACTCAACATCTGCACATTCAAAAGCATCTGTTTCCATCACAAATACTTCAAATGTTGTTTCCTATATAACCAGTCCATTTAAAACTATGACTTATTTAGGAGAGCGCCTCACTAGTGATGGAGCAGTGACATGAAGTTTCCTTCAACATTTCCTCAGCTCAGCTGGTTTGGAGCTCTCAGGATGAGACAGCAGATATTCCTCTACATCTTTGTCTCTTACAAACATGATGTTTCCATCCAAGCGCTCAGTAATACTTCTTCTTTTTCTTACAAGGCCAAAGTCGGCATCCATGCTCACAATCATTGTGCCATCAGTCTGAAACCAAACATCAACACTGGTTCATCCATTTCTGTCTGATGGAACCAAATCTCATGACAGGATGATTAACTTGGTTGGTAGATCATTAGATAACACCTGACAGACTGAACCCACTCCAGTGGACATAAGAGTAGAAAATATGATCTAGTGTCAACATTGAAGGACTTTTCAGCCTGAAACATGTTTATATACAGAAATGTGTCAAATGCTGTTAAACTGCATGATCTGCATTGTGTTGCACTGAGCAATGACACGCTGATGTCCAAACAGAATAGTTTGGCATTAAGTCATAAATCTCTAAGAACAAACCTGTGTTCACGAACATGTTTATCTCTCTTGTGTTTACTGCGTGGGTCTGTGGTCCTCTGGTAAATGTAGCTGTAAATGTTGTTTTCCTAATATACACGAGTACTGCTGCGTTCATGCATCGATGTTCTCCATGTTCTTTGCAAATAATGCAAATGTTTGTGGATGGTGCCGAGCATTTCTATGGCATCTTTCAGTGAATCCCACAGGCTGAGCTCTTCTCTCTTTGCCTAACTGCTTGCTGTCTCTGAACCAAAAGAGCTCCAAGTCCCATTATCCATGTTCTCAGCCAGTGGTGTGACTGGTGTGGGGACAGGTGAACCAGTCTGACTGAAGCTGGGAGGTGACGACTTCATTCATTTAATAACAGCCCCTCTCGCTCAGTTTTTTCATTCGCTCTTGCTCAGATCTCTGCGAACCTGCTCGCAGTGTGTCGCTCAGTGTGGTCGATCATCTTCATCTTAACTTCCTGCTTCTATCATGGTTAAAGCTGATGAATCCTGTGGACATCAAACACTGATGGTGTTACTGGAGCTGAGTGAAGTTTGATGGCTTTATTATCCAGGCTGTGACACATGGCAGCTGTCAGAGCAGAACACAGGAAGTCAGCAGGTGTGTTTGAATTCAGCCTCTGCTTCCTCTGAAGGTCCATGACATCACAGCGAGGCCACGAAGGCCGTCCAGACTCCCAGGCTCCCACAAACCTGTCCTCCTTCTCCCTGGATTTGAAGCACAGGTAGGCCCACCCTATCCCAGGATGTATTGCAGCGTGGTGGTGGAACATATATTTTGGGTCCAGAGATGGAGCAGCGCTCTCTCTGAGTCTTTGAGGCTGTTTCTGTTTGAATCTGGCTTCAGTCTAAGGCTACGTCCACACGTACACGGGTATTTTTTAAAACGGAGATTTTCCGTTTTAAAAAATAATCCCGTCCACACGTAAAGGCAGAAATGAAGGAAAACGCTGCTATGAACATGCCACAGCAACAGGTGGCGATATATTCCTAACCGTGCAGAAATGTTGGCCAATCTAGAAGCCTCGGTGGGAAAAAGTAAACAAAGCTGGGGCATAGAAGCAGAACCGAGTCGTATGTGTGGACGGACAGTAACTGTGTGTATATGTAAGCATTTAAACACTGCAGAGAGTAGAATTAACAGTATTGTAGAAATTCATTTCACCGAAACAATAACGTGGCGCACAGTGTGACGTCAAAAAAGGCGCACACCTTTGACGCTGCGTTTTCTCCGTTTTTCTCGTCCACACGTAAATGACAGGTGAGGCTGTATGTGACTGCAACTAGTCTGTGACCTTTGACCTCCACACATGAACACACACACACCTGTCAGCTCCTGTACGTCCAATCAGCCTGAATGACATCATCAACCAGTAGCTGATTGGCTGTTAGGTGGTGAGGTGAAGGTGATGCTGTAGCCAGGTCCAACCAACAGCAGCGTTAGGATGCATGAGCTACTGTTTCCATGGACACAACCCCTGATGTTTCAAAATAAAAGCACAGTCAGAGTAAAACCAAAGCTGCGTTATTGTTTCAGTTAAATTATTATAAGTTATTTATTGTTATCAGATTACAAACTGAAATCATTCGTCAGTTTATTACTATTATGATATGAAATTAATGTCTGATGACATGATGGTGAGCTGAGGTGTTGCCATGGTAACAGGCTGTTTATGTGATGGTCACGGGTGGAGAAGCAGCTGAGGCTGCTGATGATGGTGGACTTGGGGACTGGGACTATTGGTGATGATGTCAGGCAGTGAGGGACAGTGGCTTGTGACAGGGAGAGGTTGAATCCTCTGGTGAACACAGGAGTCAGCTGGTCGGCGCAGGCTTAAGTTTCTCTGCTAATGAGATGTCCATATATCCGTATTTATCCCATTGCCTTTGTAATTGGTGATGTATTTCAGGCCTTTTCTGGAGTTGTTATCAGTTATTTATTACACAGTGTCATACAAACAGCAGAACAGTACATGTAAAAGCAGAAATAACATTAAAAGCAAGCAAAACAAACAAAAAGCATAGAAACCCCAGGGTGAAGAGCATTAAAGCACAGACAGAAACACACACAAATTACAGACAGGAAAGAAGCAGTAGAAAGAAGAGCCCCAATGCATATCGGACTCATCTTATCGGACAAGGATCCCTCCTCCCGTTTTTAGGTATCCTTTCATTCGCTATTTTTCCCTTTTCATCTTCCACTTATGATATATACGACCATGCAACATAACTTCTTGCAAACCAATCTCTCCTCCATCACTGCATTGGGTCCCTTTGTCAGCTTAATGGCCAAAGTGAGTCTGAAAGTCTACAGAAAAGCAGTTAATCAGTTAATCCCGCTAACACTTTTGTTGGGCGCGCATGCTAGACATAAGCTGCTATCCATGCTGAGTATGGGTTTACTTCTTTCTGGTGTTTGAGGCAAGGGCCAGACCTTCAGGTGCCTGCGCTGCAGAGACAAGGTGGGTTATGCTGATTTTGTGAAAATAGGCCATCACAGTGATGTGGCAGGACCATCTCATGCAGAAAGAGTGAACATTGAAAACCAGCCCTCTGTAACACATGTCTGTGCATCTCACAGCCAGGCTCATCCCAAATATGGACACTCCAGAAACAGTGAGTGCACATGTAACTCACTCACATTTCTTGCTTTCCTTCATGAGAATGAAAACATGACTACAGCTGACCTTCATCTGGTCTTGGATAAAGGTGATGTGATGTACAAAGAGGCCAGGAAAAGATTCCCTGACAGTATTCATTTGGCAACCGATGAGCTGCCAGACAAAGTTGATGCTTGTAGGTTTCCCGGTATGGGGCATTTGGAGAACCTCCAGAGGAAGCAGTAGATACCTTTCTCAGCTTAGAAGCTGGACTGAGCTGCCTGTTGTCAGATGTGCAGTATGCCTTGCTGATCATGAGTGGATTGTGTATCGCAGTGTTCAGATCCACATTAGGCAAATATAGTTTCTTTGATCCACACTCCAGAACAGCCAGTGGTCTTCCTCTACCACTACGGTCACGTAATCGTGTTACAGCTGTGATGATGAACTTCACACCCCTGAGTGACATGATTAAGAGCCTCCAAGATTCTTAGCAAATGATGGAGATCTCTCTTGCTGCAGTGCTTCTGCCTCCATTTAATAGGCGGGTTCTCCAGCTGGAACCAGTCACTTTGGAGCTGTATAACCACGCACCGATCGCAGCAGGGATTGGTCAATTAACATAAACAAATGCGTTGATTGCACAAAACAAACACATAAAATGCAAGTTTATAACAAAGGTAACACAGCAACTCTCAGTTAGAATGGACATACTTTATTAGATACAGTCAGGAGGAGAAATTTGGGAAGATTTCTGTCAATGGAAAATTGTATTTAGTAGTCAGTATAATCTTTTAGTGATATAAGTTTGCATATGGCAGAATGCTGCATGTAATCATGTGTGTGTAGAAGTATATAGTTGGTGTCATATTGAAGGAATGTCTCATCCTAGGAGGTCTGTAACACTCTAGGGTGTTCACCCCCAAATCCTAGGAGTATGGGAGAGTTCGTACCTTGTCTTATTGTTTTACGGTAGGATTAACGTAGCTATGTCTGTTTTAGTTTAAGTGCTTCTTTACATATAGATGAACTGTTAGACTTTCCAGACCAGCAGGTTAAGGGAAGTCGTTTATGGGGCCACACTCTGACCCCCCCCCCCCCCCCCCCCACACACACACACACACACACACACACACACACACACACACACACACGCTCACTGAAGTATAAATAAAGACCGGGGCAGTTTCTCGGTGCGAGTCTCAGTCTGGAGGCTGCCCTTGCTAGCAAGAACTTCTGTGTGTTTCTCTTCTCTGAGTCTTTACTGAAGAAGTGTTTAGAACATTTTCCTTAACAATTTCTGACACCCATAGTCTGCCTTAAATACAAAGGGGATGTAGTACATAAAGAAAACTCACAGAGAAACATAATATCGACTCATCGCAATTACATATAACTTATAACAGTTTTGCACTCCAAATATGTATTTGAAGTTAATGCAATAATGTTCTCATAGCAATAGGTGAACAGGAAGTCACATGTTAGAAAGGGTTTTCTACCAGTCTGTTAATGTGCTTTCTCCATCTTCATTCACAGGAGAGCCAAGGTGCACTGATAAGGTCTCCACAGCACAAGCCTGAAGATAGCTGGCAGTAACTAAACGGTTTAAAGTAAACTGAGCTTCAGAGAAACACAACATACTGATATTCACTGTGAAGCTTTGAGTGGAATAAGTCAGAAAAACAACATGTGGATCCTGTAATAATGGGAGCTTCCATCTTTAAAGGACTGAAGAGGAAGAAGTTTACAAGGAATCATTTAGAAGAGTTTCAAACATCAACTGATTGAATCCATGAATGTGAAAACGTGTTTGTGAGTGAAAGAGACAGACATGTACAGACTGAACTATCTGTTCAACAGTCAGAGTGTTTCTGTAACAGGAGACACTCTTTACACTCCACTCAGCACAGGGACACTGAGGAACCAGGAGGCCAGACACTAAACCCAGGATAAAGAGTTTGAGTGAATGTGGTGTTGAAGGTGTGGAGGTGGATCAGAGTGTCAGAGGAGACTCTGTAGAAGGACAGAGTGCCAGCAGGACAGTCCACATACACTGCTGCTCTGTTAGAGACAGAGGAGGAGGAGGAGACGGAGGAGGAGGAGATGGATGTTCGACTGTTATTGTGCCTGACAGACTGAGGACCATCATCAGAGCACCACAGACTCCAGGACTGATCATTGTATCCAAACACACAGTCATCACTGTCTCCTTTCCTTCTGATGCTTCTGTAACTCACTGATATATGAACGTTTCCTCTCCACTCGACCTCCCAGTAACAGCGACCAGTCAGACCATTTCTACACAGCAGCTGTTCCCAGTAATCAAATCTGTCTGGATGATCAGGATATGACTGAACCTCCTCCACACGTGTCACCTTCCTGTTGTTGTCAGACAGTTGGAGCTTTGTGTTCACTGTGTTTGTGTCGATTGTGAGTTGACAGGAATCTGATGGAGAGAACAAACACAATCCAGCTGCAGTTATTGATCCATCATCTGTTCATTGATTGACACTTTGATGATGACTCCTGACATGATGAAGATGGTTGAATGTGTGCTGCTTTGTTTTCATGAATCCCATTAAAAACACACTTACACTTCCTCAGACCTGGTCTCAACCATCGGACTCCAGCAGGCTCCACCCTGAAAGGAGGAGGGGGGTCAGAGCAGCACAGTCAGCATGCACACATGGACATTACATGGCTCTCATACACACACTGTTACACACTGATAAAGGAATGTAGCGAGACGCTCTCATCTATCTTCCTCACCAACACCAGATCGCTTGCAAATAAGACCAAGGAGCTACAATCAGAGATTTACTAAAACCCTCTAGTCTAAGAGTGTTTCCTACATTTTTCACCCTAAATTGTATACATTATTGTATGCTATAATAATAATAATAATGGATTGCATGTATATAGTGCTTTTTCGAGACCTTTAAAGCCCTTTACAATTCCACTATTCATTCACTCTCACATTCACACACTGGTGAAGGCAAGCTACAGTTCTAGCTACAGCTGCCCTGGGGCAGAATGACAGAAGCGAGGCTGCCATATCGCGCCATCGGTCCCTCTGGCCATTACCGGTAGGCAGTCGGGTGAAGTGTCTTGCCCAAGGACACAACGACACAAAGGCTGTCCGAACCGGGGCTCGAACCGGCAACCTTCCAATTATAAGACGAACTGCCATATCTTGAGCCACGATCGCTACAATAATATCCTGGGTGGCTGTAGCTCAGGTGGCAGAGCAGGTCAGCCACTAATCAGAAGGTCGGTGGTTCGATCCCAGGCTGCCTCCTGGCTGCATGCCAAATATCCTTGGGCAAGATACTAACCACATGTTTGCCTACTGGTGGTGGTCAGAGGGCCCGGTGGCGCCTGTGTCCGGCAGCCACGCCTCTGTCAGTGCGCCCCAGGGCAGCTGTGGCTACAATGTAGCTTGCTATTGCCTGTGTGTGTGAATGATTGAATGTAGTGTAAAGCGCTTTGGGGTCCTTAATGACTAGAAAAGCGCTATACAAATGCAGGCCATTTACCATCCATAATATCGTGATTCTATTGTAAGCAGGACTCTCAAAACATTACTATACTATTGCTAAATAGGTTTACCTCTTTGGAACCTTTAAATGTGTTTCCGTACTATGACAATTACTTCCCAGATCTAATAAATTTACTGAAATACAAAATGCTACCAAGACGAAATGTTTCCAGTGTTTCACACTCTACTACCTCATACTCTCCAGTCTAAGCTGGTTCAGCAGCTTTTCTCCTGAGTCTCCTATGTAATTGTAGCTCAAGTCCAGTTCTCTCAAATGGGTGGGGTGGGAGGTCAGAAATGAAGCCAGAAAATCACAGCCTTCATCTGTCATCAGACAGCCTGAAAGACTGAAGACATGAAAAAAACAAACAGAAAAGAAGGTTTTCCTTTCATATTTTCACCCCCAAAAAACTGTATCTCGGGTAAACAAAGAATCAGTTATAATGGGAACACAACATTCAAATATTTGATACGGCCAGTTTCTATTTACTACCACTTTCCCAGCATTCTGTTACTTTAACGTAACTTCATTCAGATGTATTGTTCCAATCAAGTTTTAAATTAGCTAATATTTTTGGATTATCTCAGTGTCTCAGTCAATACTGAAATTGGTTATTGATTATTGTATCTTTATTTCAGACATATACAGAAAAACAATATATACAAGTACACATACTTGTGTTTACATGTATAAATACGAATATATATGCAAATACACACGTATGTGCTCAGACAAAACAAAAAAGAAAATAAATAAAATAAAATAGAGTCTAAATGACATATTACAATGAGTCCAAAATAGAGTAGAAAGAAGTATAACATACTTATTAGTCCCTACCCCATGCTCAACATTCTATTAAATCCCACTGTTCATTGTTACCCCTAATTCCCATCATCACTTACCCCACACAATAAACAAGGAATGAAGGACATGTATTAACATAGCTACAATGATATATACATTTTAGGATAGTTACATTGACAACGGGTGATCAACTTGATCCGTTTCGTATTCTTCCAAAAGCAGTTTTCGAAACATCTTTATGAACTGACTAATGCTGGAACATTGCTGTAGGTCCACAGCAAAGCTGTTCCACAGTTTTACCCCACAAATGGTAACACAACAGGTTTTAACCTTTGTCCGTGCTTTAAGAGTCTTCAGATTTTTTATTTAATTTTCCCCTCAATTCATAGTCCCCTTCTCTGTCAAAAAAACCCTCTGTACATTTCCTGGTAAGATATTATATCTGGCTTTCTACATAATTTTTGCAGTTTATATTTTACAAGATCCATAAACTTCAGGATTTTAATTTCAAGAACATAATGTTAGTGTGGTCTCCTGCTTTAGTAATCATCCTGATTGCTTTTTTCTGAATTTTACATAACGGTTGCAGTGAAGTATTGTATGTATTTCCCCAGATTTCCACACAGTATTCCAAATATGGCAGTATAAGTGTACAGTAAAGTACCTGGAGTGATTTGGAAGGCAAAGGATATTTAGCTTTACTCATAACAGAGATGCTTCTTCACAGTTTAGCTCTTATGTGAGGTTTTCAGCAGATTTTGTTATCTATTATCACACCCAGAAAATTTGTATGAGAAACTTTCTCTACTTCAACATTATTTATCAACAATTATAAAGGATAAACAGTTTTGGTCCCAATACAGACCCCTGTGGAACTCCACAAACAATGTCCAGGTACTGATTGATATTCACCAACCTTCACAATTGTTGCCTGTCTCTCGAATAACTCCTGACCCACTCTAGCACCACGCCTCTAATGCCATAGTACTCCAGTTTATCAAGTAATATTTCATGATTAATTGTGTCAAAAGCATTTTTTTTAGGTCAATGAAAACACCAACTGTACATTGTCTTTGATCGATATTATTGGTGATATTTTTAATTAGTTCCATTAATGCCATGGATGTTGATCTGATTGGTCTGAAACCATACTGACTGTACATTATAATTTCATGTTTATCTATGTATATATATATTGTGGTGAGATTTTCTTAATTTTTTTCCCATCACTTTTCCTCAAATTATACAACTTCATTTAAATTAATTTAATACATTTTTAAGATATAATTATCACCATTTCAACATTCTTTCAGATCCCATCAGACATTTCCCTATATGAGAAAAATTAAAAAGTTCAAATTTGTTTTGAAATAAACTAAATCGTGGATTTTGAGTGTTTAAAGTAGCTTGTTATTTTGGGTGCACATTGATTAGTTGTACATAAAAGCCATAATGTTAGAAATATCTGAAATATCACAGAGTGATAACAACAATAGGTTTAAATCACATTATATCATGAATCAGATTTGTATTAGTAGGTAACGCCTCCTTCATAACATAAAAAACAAAATAAAAAAACTGTAATGTCATCTGACCTTAGTGTTTCCAGCTTACAGGGTGGATTTGCCAATTCAGCAAACAGAGCCTTTACTCCTGCATCCTTAAGATCATTGTTACTCAGGTCCAGGTGTCTCAGACTAGATAACTGGAAACTTAGAACTGAGAACAGAGCTTTACAACTTCTCTCTGTGAGGTTACAGCTACTCAATCTATGGAGATAATAAGAGAATTCTTGACAAACAATGATGAAAAAGTTATCTTTTGATTGATGAGTGTATATTTACTTACAGAGCTTTCTTGGAGGCTTTGACCACTGGCAGCAACCTCAGAAGAGCCTCCTCTGAAGCAGAGTATTTCTTCAGGTCAAACACATCCAGATCTTTTTCTGATGACAGTAAGATGAAGACCAGAGCTGACCACTGAGCAGGAGACAGTTTATCTGTGGAGAGACTTCCTGATCTCAGGGACTGTTGGATCTCCTCTGCTACAGAAATATCTTTAAGCTCATTCAGACAGTGGAAAAGATTGATGCTTTTCTCTGTAGAAAGATTCTCACTGAGCTTCTCCTTGATGTACTGGACTGTTTCCTTACTGGTCTGTGAGCAACTTCTGGTCTGTGTCAGCAGACCTTCTAGAAGATCCTGATTGGTCTGCAGTGAAAGACTCAGGAGGAAGCGGAGGAACAAGTCCAGGTGTCCATTTGAACTCTGTAAGGCCTTGTCCACAGCACTCTGGTAGAAGTATTTCTCAGCAGATTCTCTTATTTCAGGCTTCCTCGAGGTTGTTTGTTGTTCTTCCAGCAGATTGAGTCCAGAGTTGATGAAGGTCAGATGGACATGAAGAGCAGCCAGAAACTCCTGAACACTCAGATGGATGAAGCAGAACACCTTGTTCTGGTACAGTCCTCTCTCCTCTTTAAAGATCTGTGTGAACACTCCTGAGTACACTGAGGCTGCTCTGATATCGATGCCACACTCTGTCAGGTCTGATTCATAGAAGATCAGGTTTCCTTTCTGCAGCTGATCAAAAGCCAGTTTTCCCAGAGACTCAATCATCCCCCAATACTCTGGACTCCAGTGTGGATCTGTCTCAGCTCCTCCATCATACTTGACCTTCTTCACTTTGGCCTGAACCACCAGGAAGTAGATGTACATCTCAGTCAGGGTCTTGGGCAGCTGTCCTCCCTCTCTGGTTTCCAGCACATCCTCCAGAACTGTAGCAGTGATCCAGCAGAAGACTGGGATGTGGCACATGATGTGGAGGCTTCGTGATGTCTTGATGTGAGAGATGATCCTGCTGGCCTGCTCCTCATCTCTGAATCTCTTCCTAAGGTACTCCTCCTTCTTTGTTTCGGTGAACCCTCTGACCTCTGTTACCATGTGAACACAGTCAGGAGGGATCTGATTGGCTGCTGCAGGTCGTGTGGTTATCCAGAGGCAAGCAGAGGGAAGCAGTTTCCCCCTGATGAGGTTTATCAGCAGCACATCCACTGAGGTGGACTTTCTAGGGTCAGTTAGGATTGTAGTTTCATGGAAGTCCAGAGGAAGTCGACACTCATCCAGACCATCAAAGATGAACACAACCTGGAAGTCTTCAAAGCTGCAGATTTCTGCTTCTTTGGTTTCAGTAAAGAAGTGATGAACAAGTCCCACCAAGCTGAACTTTTCCTCTTTCAGCACATTCAGCTCTCTGAAAGTGAATGGAAATATGAACTGGATGTCCTGGTTGGCTTTGTCTTCAGCCCAGTCCAGGGTGTATTTCTGTGTTAAGACTGTTTTGCCAATGCCAGCCAACCCCATTGTCAGCACTGTTCTGATTGGTTCATCTCTTCCAGGTGAGGCTTTAAAGATGTCTTCTTGTCTGATTGTTGTTTCTGGTCTGTCTGGTTTCCTGGATGCTGTTTCAATCTGTCTGACCTCATGTTCCTCATTGACCTCTGTAGTCTCTCCCTCTGTGATCCAGAGTTCTGTGTAGATCTGATTCAGAAGGGTTGGGTCTTCTTCTTCTGCAATCCCTTCCAACAAATGCAGGAATCTCTTGTTCAACTTAGCTTTGAGCTCATGCTGACACTTTGTGAGAGCCTCTTATTGAACAAAAATATTAAAAAGTAGATGTCAATAAGACAAACAGTCATGTCATTGACTTTCTGCATTAACTGAACATGCACAGCCTATCTGACACATTTGAAGAATTCTGAAACAGAAGTCAGACTGTATCTATCATGGATGGCTTTACTCTGACACATTTTCAAACATACTGAACTCTTTGATTTTCATATAAACTATGATAAGAACTTTTCTGGAGTCAGCTCATAAGCAGAATAAAAACATCTGAAATACTAGAAATCTAAATTACGACCATTTATACTGTGCATTAAATGATCTCAACAGGGAACGCTAACTTGTCAGAAACTAAATTTTAATTCAGACTGACCCAAGCTCTTTAGAAAGAATAACACTTACAGTCACATATCACTAACACAATGTAATAGTGGGGCATGGGGAGCTAGATTTCTTTCCTTTATTTCTCACCCTGCCAGCATCTCATAGTATCCCCCTCTGACAAGAAATCTAGTCAATAGAAACCTTGTAAAATTTAAATTGATGAAAGCGTGAGAAATAGGACAACAAAACAGAGAAAGCCGCAGTTGGGAAGTACATTTTCATAGGGGCACTAATAGTTCTGGCATGTGTTATATATTGTCAACAATATTACTTCACACTGCTGAAATCTTGAACTCTTACCTTCTTTACCTTGTTTCACCACAACTTGTGAAAATTTACCTGTTGAAGGAAATCTGAAATTATGAAAAGGTCTTTTGTTATATACAGACACACACTGTAAAACCAAATTGTAAAATCAAAGTATTTTACTGCGTATGTTACAGTTTTGTACTGTTTTCCTACAATATCATTAAATTTACATAAATAGAATGTGATTTTATATGTCAAATGTAAAATAACATAAAATCACTGTAAATGTAATAAAACATAATTCTCTTGTTTTTTAAATATATTTTTCTGTACATATGCATATTTAGATTGTTAAAATACTTTCACAAATATTTGTCCGTTATTTGAAAGATTGAACTGTTAAATTCAAATGTAAAACTATGGAAAAATATAAAAAAATGATCTAAAATATAATGAGAACAATTAATTATTAAATGAGTATTTGAATTATAATTTTGCTGAAAATGTCATCTAGCTCTTTTTCAATAATTCAGAGGTAAAGAGTGAAAATATAACTAATAGGAATAAAAACTAAAAAAAAAACATAAAACCTTGCACGGCCACACTGTGCTAATGATATATTTTTAAAAATAAATGTAGGTAGGAATTGCAATTAATATAAATCTCAAAGTATTTACAACATTCCTGAACAGAGATAGGGCTCTGCACCTGGGGTAAGGACACGGTCATGAAAAAAGTGTGACATGCTATTGGATGTTGGGACACATAACGACATGAGGAATTTGAACTAACAACCACAAGGTCACGTGTATGGCTTGGAAAGCGCGGAGGAAGAGAGACGCTGGTGAAAGATCATCCATGCACTGCTGCAAGGCAAGTATATCAAACTCAGCTTAGTAGAATTAACTTGGCATTGCTTGACCACTATGGCTCATAGTTTACTGAGACGGTAAAAGGCATGGAATCCCTAGCTATGCAGGCAAAGCACGCCATCCGTCAGTATAAGGTGTAGTTAGACCAGCCGCTAGCTTGCTGGCTAGCAGAGTTGTTTGATAATTTGTTAGCTGCCAGCTTTCTGTGACCGTGTAAACACAGCAGTTGCTACGCGGATAGTTTCTACACCGCTAATACCCATTAGGGGCCCCACGACAACAGCTGCCACTGATGCATTTGTCTCAATGTGAAATTAAGTATGCAACTTAAGAGTTAATAGGCGACCTGTTCCACTCTAGCTCGTGCGCACCAACATGTGCTGCGTGATGAAGTGAGGGAAATAGAAGTAGCCCACTGTGCTAGCTTTGCCCTGTAAAATGTAATGGACATGTAAAGGATAAGCCAAGTATTTTCTTTTATTTTGTAGAGAGGTAGTAGACCTAAGCAGATGAGGTGAATTATTTGACTACATATAAACGTACATTGCATGCCTGTATTTGGATTTTGGCAGGTTTCATGATTTATAAGGTTTTTTTCTTCCTCTGCAGATTAGTGGCGTGAGTTCTCAAATTTATTCAGTAAGCTGTAAAGGCAAGTATTGTGCTGCATTTAAGGATGTCAAAAGATTACGGCTGTCACAGTTGTGGTGCTTTAATGTAAATGTTTGGGCACCTATGGTCAAAATTTTGGTTCATATGAACAGTTAAGCAAGTGGAAGATGAAATAATTTCCAAATGGCATAAAGTTACAGATGACATTTAATTTTAAATAAAATCATTTTCATATTTTTTTTTTTAAACAGAAAAAGAAAGGGCCCACAGCAAAAATTTGGACTCCTTGCAGTTGACCGGGGGGCCCAAACTGCATGCCAGTGTATATTGATATACATCAGTTGTAACATTGCAGTTTGTTGTTTGAGTCATGTGTGGACTTGTTTTTTTTGTCCCTTTGTCTCTTGTTCAAATACACAACAGGAAACTCTACTTTGGCAGCCGAGCACTTCATGTTATCTGTGGACCAGGCAATTGTGAATGGCCATATCACTATCTTCAGCGACGCACTTATCCTGATGTTTGGCTCTTACTACTGCATGAACATTTCTTATCCAGTAGCCCAAGCAGCAACCTTGGAATTCTAGCAACGGTAAGGTGGCACCAGTCAATTTTATGCATTAAAACATAAGAATGATGAGACAGTGAAATCTAAAGTTATGCAATCCAAATTAAATCATCAGATCTCCTTTTATTTGCAGCTAAAACACATAAGACTGAGCAATGCGTTTCAGATGGCTGTCTCTGTAATATCCTTGATTCATGCTCGTGTCAAGTTATAGAAAGAGACCTTTGAGTAGTAGATGTTCACAGATGTTTCACTACCCTGAAACAGCATTTGCAATAGACTCACAGGTTAACCAAATATCTTTGCATCACCTCTCTGTTTCACAATGACCTGTATGTCCAAACATGCACTCAAAAGCAAGCTCAATCTACACTTAGATTCATTGCAAATGTAAAAATCATACAGTCCAGTCCGTTTCTTAATGAAGTTGTTATTTTTCATTTTCTTTTTTTTTTTTTTTCATTCGACCGGTGCGTTAAGATAAACCCAAAGTGGAGTGGAACACGTCCAAGAAAAACCTTGCAGTCAATCCAAAGGTTCTGACATTGATCACCAAAATTGCAGACTACGAGTGGAGAGCATAAAACGTTCTTATTTTTATCCTGAGGATAACATAATCTGCTGTTCAGTAGCACTGGTCTTTGGTTCATGGTCAGTGTCAACAGCACAAGTGGCCTGCTTGATAGGGAAAAGTGAAATATAGGCTGCAAATCCTATTCACATTTAGCTAGCATTAGTGCTGGCCAGTTAGTATGTTACTGTCTGCTGACAGGCTTCTCTGTCACTCTGTCCTGCGATAGGTGTAGCATTGTCTTAAGTATTATCTTCATCTCAGTTCATTGTAATAGACTGACTTAATTTGTCAGTTAAGTATAATCAGCATAACAATGAGGCTTTTGTTTTACTCTAGTTGTTCTTTGCATATAATTACATTGCAGATTTCTCCAAGGGAGCGCAAATGGCCAGCAGCAGCCCTAAATTTGAGACGTTCAGAAAGCTAGAGCTACTTCTAAACCTGCAGGTTATGTGCCTCAATTAGTCCCCTTTTCGTTGTTCCAGATGTGGTAAGGCAGATTCGAGGTGGCAGTGTCCCCTTCTTTTGTGCTCAAATGTGCGTTTGAATTAGATTTTTTTTTCTATGTGCCTTTGTTTATGCATAAGTGTCAATTGGTCTTGGATTGTTCCAGGAAGGGTTATCTTTTTGTCAATAAAATCCATGTTAATGATTGGAACCATGTCTCATGTCTTATAAGTAAAATAAACATGTAAAAACTGCTCATACACAACATATGATCAAGAATTAACATAATCTTGATGTAAATATAATCAGGGGTTTTGTTTAATAAGGGTTCTTTGGATGTTTTGCTACTGTGATGGCATCAGCCACACAGGGGTAAATTAGTCCACTTTTTACTTTATTAATTTGCTTTGCAGTTTTCTTCATTAATCCTTTGGTTAAACCTAACACTGGTAACATTGTATGGTTTTTCCAAAATGTTTTGTTATATTAATTATGTTTCTCTTTCTTTGAGTTACCTGGGTTTGGGCGGTGGCTGTTTCCCGTCTGGGCAAAAGGCGTGGCTGAGGACTCTGGGAACAAAATGCCTGCTCAGCAGGACTAACCATGGGCTTACCAGGAGCAGGGGTGTTTTAGGTTTAGTTAGGTTATTCTGTGCTTAGTTAATATTAGAGTGTTTGTTTTTCCCCCCTATTGTGTTCAAATGGTTTGGCCAAATCATTATAAAAGCTACCCTTATGTGTCTTTGTAATGAGGTCAGTTTGTGAGTTAAGTTGTGTCTCACTTTATTTGTTTAAGTTTCTGGAAATTCTTTTTTGTAGTGTTATATTTAGTTGACCTCTTTTATGGGCCTGCTAAGTATGTTTTTGAATTTTGTTAATTTTGGACTTTTTGAGGGTTAAAATAAAGAAAACCCTTTTTGAAGATATTTTTTTTGCCTGTGTCCTCTTTGCTTTGGCTGCTTGGTCCCTCACAGTTACAGATAAAGCCAACAATCTTACAGGGAGCACACTTAATTCAAATTGGAAGTCCAGTACATATTCACGAAATCTACGTTAGATGACACTTTAGAAACTAAATTTATATGTGATATTTTCTAGAATCAACAGTAAATCGTAATTTTAAATCCAATATCTATTTTTTTGGCGAGTTTTTGACACGTTTTGAAAGAGAAATCAAATTATTTTTTGATGTATACTGTAGTAATGGACACAAAGACCGAGACTGTCCGAGCCGGGGCTCAAACCGGCAACCTTCCGATTACAAGGCGAACTCCCAACTCTTGAGCCACGATCGCCCAAGAGAGGGAAAGCAGTCAGAAATGAGTTCTTAGTCAGAACTGAGGGAATAGACCTACCAGAAGGCAACACTGCAGACGTAGAGGACAGAAGTACCTGGGGATCCCACAGGCAAATGGGAACCACGAAGAGGCCCCTAGGAAAGGCTGCAACCACCAAGTACCCTCAGAGGGTCAGGCAAGTCCTGAGGAGTCAGCTGAACGGTAAGAATAAGATCCAGGCTATCAACACCTACGCCCTGCCCGTGATTTAGTTTAGTCTTCAAAAAAAGTAACTGAGTTTGGCAAACAAAGTTTTTTGCAGCTATTTTTTTAAATGCAGCCAAGGCGTTTCTTAAATAAACATTTCAATCTATTTACAGAACAATCAGCTGTTCTGCATCAAATCTGATGCCACACAAATTATTTGTGCCGCTCCAAAAAATAATTTCTGTCCACTATGAGAAAAAGGAGAACAACAGCCTGATACCTGCAGGCCTGACAGCAGCAGATGTTTCACTGCTGTAACACCTGTAACACTCAGCAGTCGCCTCATTGTTCTGACACACAACACAACTACACTACACATAACTACCACGTTGCCATATCATTTTTTGATTGGTCGACATGGTACTTTTTTGGACGAATAGGAAAGGGATAGGGGGGTGGAGTTTGTTTTTGCTCACAGGTTTTCGAGCCTTTTTTCTTATAAAACACTGTTTTTACCTTTTATTCCCGCAGTAAATATAAACAACGATAGTGTTCAGGAAGAAAACCAAACATTACATATTATTTTTATCACAACTTTGGTTTTACGTGGCCGATCAACACAATTTAAAAACTGGTATAAAGTCCACACTTTGTCCGTCAGTTGTTCCGTCTGTCCTGCTCACATCTCCAATGGTTGTACACGTTGTCATTAACGTGGCTTCACTCCTCATCAGCCGCTTTGCTTGCTAAAACACCGGTGTCGGCACACAAGGACGCTGTCATAACCTGTCAACGATGGTGATTTGCTGCGTATATACGAATGTAAATCACATTATTGGCTGGACGATGGGATAAGGTGGCATCGTTCTAATCCCATATGGGAGCAACCAGTCACTCACTGACTAACACTGCAAAACAGAATTGTTAAAGTATCAATTTTATGCGCAACGCAGATTTTCTGTGCGCAGAGACCATGCCAGCAGTGCGCAATTGCGCACGTGCACAGCTTAGAAGGAACATTGCTCCTGACCATGCATGGAAGGTTTCGCCCCAAGTCCAGCACCCTGAGGCTGTATGCTAAGCGGAAGGAAGGAGGCTGGGGACGGGTGAGTGTCAGCACCACAGTCCATGAACAGACAAGGAATATCCACGAATACATCAGGAAGATGGCCTCAACTGACCGAGTGCTCAGTGAATACCTCAGGCAGCAGAAACCCAAGAAAGAGGAGGGAGACGAGGAACCATCATGGAAGGACAGGCCCCTGCACGGTATGTACCACCGGCAGATAGAGGAGGTGGCTGATGTCCAGAAATCCTACCAGTGGCTGGACAAAGCTGGACTGAAAGACAGCACAGAGGCACTAATCATGGCAGCACAAGAACAAGCTCTGAGTACAAGATCCATAGAGGCTGGGGTCTATCACACCAGGCAAGACCCCAGGTGCAGGCTGTGTAAAGATGCCCCTGAGACAATCCAGCACATAACAGCAGGGGGCAAGATGCTAGCAGCCAAGGCATACATGGAACGCCATAACCAAGTGGCCGGCATAGTGTACAGGAACATCTGTGCCGAGTATAACCTGAAAGTCCCGAGGTCAAAATGGGAGATCCACCCCAAGGGTGGTGGAGAATGACCGAGCTAAGATCCTGTGGGACTTCCAGATACAGACAGACAAGATGGTGGTGGCTAACTAACCGGACATAGTGGTGGTAGACAAACAGAAGAAGACGGCCGTAGTGATCGATGTAGCGGTTCCGAATGACAGCAATATCAGGAAGAAGGAACAAGAGAAGCCCGAGAAATACCAAGGGATCAGAGAAGGGCTCGAGACGATGTGCAAGGTGAAGGTAACAGTGGTTCCAGCGCTCATTTTAGGGCCTGCCAAGCTTGGTTAGTGGCTCCAGCAGATCCCAGAAACAACATCAACGATCTCTGTCCAGAAGAACGCAGTCCTAGGAACAGCAAAGATCTTCGGATTAGCTGTAAAACAGCCTGTTACAGTCTTACAGTGTTTTTTTTTTTCAATAAATTACATCCTCAAAAATGTTTTCTCTCTTAAACCAATCTTATAAACACTACATTTGCATAATGACTAAAACTAACACCACTGTATGAAAAATGGGCTATAAGGCAAGGTCCTTGATCATTAATATGCAAATTCTCATGACCATTGATCAACACCTACTGATTAATGCCAATTCATCAATGCTGTTGTTCAAAGACCGCTTATCAATGGCAATGAGAACCATTCACAGAGAGTTGGGGAATGGCTGCAATCACAACATTGTAAGATGGTGAAAGATGTACCCTTAGGCCCCCTCCGAGAGTCAGAGATGGTCTTTCCCTTTTTAAGTAAATGGCCTCCTTGACTTCCTGTCAGCAACATTGCACACATGGAAGCAGAGCAACTACAGATGAAAGTTTCGGCCTGTCTAAGCACTGCAGAGCCCACAGCATTCAGCATCAACATGGAGGACAGAAAGGCACTGCACTCACATCACTTAGTAACGACATTATATAATATAACATTATCATCCTTATGGCAGATAAGGGTAGGTCCACAGTTCTGCTAAACCAGAAAGACTATCATGAGAAAATCTTGCCACTGCTCAGTGACAGAAATACTTATGAGTCCCCGAAATGAGACCCAGGAAGTGGTTACAGGAAGAGGGTGATAGATTGTCTCAAGTAGTTAGAACAAGACAAAGCTATTGAGAAGACCTCATAACACAGACTACACAGGGGAATCTACACTAAATCTGTATGGTTTACCGAAGATACATAAACAGGGTGCAACTTTAAGACCGATTGTCTGTATGATCAACTCGGTCACCTATAACATCTCCAAGTTTCTGGCTTCGATCCTCAACCCGCTGGTAGGCAGCTCTGAACACCACATCCACAACACCTTGGATTTTGTTAAGAAGGTGAGAGATGTCATTATGGAGGCAGATGAAACCATTTAACCTTTAACCCTCTGTGGTACAGGGTATAATTGGCCGTTTTTGACTACTTTTGATTTTACCTCTTTATTTCACCTTTAAAATATGTTTGGTATCATTATTTTCAGCACAACCTCAAATATCTGAAATTTGAGTTATTTTTTTCATTTTGGCATACTATTTTAGCACAGTTGATCTAAATTCAGGCAAAAAATTCAAAATCCGAGTAGAAAAAAGTTATATTTTTTGCTGTAAAACCCACATCATGTTTAACAAATTATTTTCATAACTTGAAATGCAAATAGAAATTGTACATCTCTAAAAAATTATGCACAAGTTTTGCAAACAACAAAGTTATATGGTACTATTCACCTAAAAGTGCAGCGAAGGCCTCAAGCATTTTTTATATAACCATTTAAATCTATTTACAGAACAATCAGGTGTTCTGCATCAAATAAGAAGGCACACAAATTATTTGTGAAAACACTTTTTTTACTGTTCTTACCGCTGTAAACACAACTGTTTTGTTCAGAAAAAACATCGAGCGTATTTTTTTTTTATCATAACTCTGGTTTTGGTTGCATTTTCAACCCAAGTTGAAATGGAGACTCAGAGTCACTGCATCTTGTAGCTGTGTTGTCTTAAATTGGTCATGTGATTTTGACGCACCGGCGCGTCCAGCGACCCCAGAGGGTTAAGACCAATTGTGTCAGGGCTCTGTGTGTGGGCAGGCAGGGATGGAGGACCCAAACACAGAACTCGTGGACACTGAATGGCAAACTCAAAGAATCTCCGCTTTATTGCTGGCACAAAAAAAAACATAGAACACACTGAGAAAGCTATGACAAGAACACACAGGTTATTCTGAGGGTATGACACAATACTGTCACAGAGAAACACAGGGCTTAAAAACACAGAGGGATAACGAGGGGAACAAGGCACAGCAGGAGAACACAGCTGGGAGTAATTGACAAGACGAGACGGGAAGCAAAACTGAATACACTGACGTAAGACAGAGACCTTCAAAGAACAAGTCAAAGACGCAGACTTGAACTAAACGTACACTAAATACAAGGGCACAAGAACAAAACCTAAGAACTAAACCCTTAACCAGATTAAACTGAAACATAGACTAATAATAATAATAATAATAGAAATGATCAACAAAGCACAACAAGATGTTAAGAATATAACCCATAACACAAAATCAATCCAAAACATAAAAAACTCAAAATACTGGGTCAAAATGACCCAGAACCGTGACCAACTGTCTGTATGATCAACTCAGTTACTTATAACATTTCTAACTTTCTGGTTTCGATCCTCAAGCCATTGTGTTGAGAAGGCGAGAGACATCATTATGGAGGCAGACGAAACAACGGTTTCATTCGTTGTTACATCCATTCAATTCAATTCAATTCAATTTTATTTATATAGCGCCAAATCACAACAAAAGTCGCCTCAAGGCGCTTCATAGATACAGAGAAAAACCCAACAATCATATGACCCCCTATGAGCAGCACTTTGGCGACAGTGGGAAGGAAAAACTCCCTTTTAACAGGAAGAAACCTCCAGCAGAACCAGGCTCAGGGAGGGGCGGGGCCATCTGCTGTGATTGGTTGGGGTGAGAGAAGGAAGACAGGATAAAGACATGCTGTGGAAGAGAGACAGAGGTTAATAACAGATATGATTCAATGCAGAGAGGTCTGTTAATGCATAGTGAGTGAGAAAGGTGACTGGAAAGGAAAAACTCAATGCATCATGGGAATCCCCCGGCAGCCTACATCTATTGCAGCATAACTAAAGGAGGATTTAGGGTCACCTGGTCCAGCCCTAACTATATGCTTTAGCAAAAAGGAAAGTTTGAAGCCTAATCTTAAAAGTAGAGATAGTGTCTGTCTCCTGAATCCAAACTGGAAGCTGGTTCCACAGAAGAGGGGCCTGAAAACTGAAGGCTCTGCCTCCCATTCTACTTTTAAATACTCTAGGAACAACAAGTAGGCCTGCAGAGCGAGAGCGAAGTGCTCTAATAGGGTGATATGGTACTACAAGGTCATTAAGATGAGATGGGGCCTGATTATTTAAGACCTTGTATGTGAGGAGCAGGATTTTGAATCCTGGATTTAACAGGAAGCCAAAACAGGAGAAATCTGCTCTCTCTTTCTAGTCCCTGTCAGGACTCTTGCTACAGCATTTTGGATTAGCTGAAGGCTTTTCAGCGAGTTTCTTGGACATCCTGATAATAATGAATTACAGTCGTCCAGCCTGGAAGTAATAAATGCATGAACTAGTTTTTCAGCGTCACTCTGAGACAGGATATTTCTAATTTTAGAGATGTTGCGCAAATGGAAGAAAGCAGTCTTACATATTTGTTTAATATGTGCATTGAAGGACATGTCCTGGTCAAAAATGACTCCAAGGTTCCTCACAGCGTTACTGGAGGCCAAGGTAATGCCATCCAGAGTAAGAGTCTGGTTAGATACCATATTTCTAAGATTTTCAGGGCCGAGTACAATAACCTCAGTTTTATCTGAATTAAGAAGCAGAAAGTTAGCGGCCATCCAGGTCTTTATGTCTTTAAGACATTCCTGCAGTTTAACTAATTGGTGTGTTATCTGGCTTCATGGACAGATAGAGCTGGGTGTCATCTGCATAGCAGTGAAAATGTATGCTATGTCTTCTAATGATACTGCCTAAGGGAAGCATGTATAATGTAAACAGAATTGGTCCTAGCACTGAACCCTGTGGAACTCCATAATTAACCTCAGTGTGTGAAGAGGACTCTCCATTTACATGCACAAACTGGAGTCTATTAGATAGATATGATACAAACCACTGCAGCGCAGTACCTGTAATACCTACAGCATGTTCTAATCGCTCTAATAGGATATTATGGTCGACAGTATCGAACGCTGCACTGAGGTCTAGCAGGACAAGCACAGAGATGAGTCCACTGTCAGAGGCCATAAGAAGATCATTTGTAACCTTCACTAAAGCTGTTTCTGTGCTGTGATGAGCTCTGAAACCTGACTGAAACTCTTCAAATAAACCTCTGCAGATGATCTGTTAGCTGTTTGACAACTACTCTTTCAAGGATTTTTGATATGAAAGGAAGGTTGGAGATTGGCCTATAATTAGCTAAGACTGCTGGGTCTAGAGATGCTTTTTGAGTAAAGGTTTAACTACAGCCAGCTTGAAGGCCTGTGGTACATAGCCGATTATTAGAGATAGGTTGATCATATTTAAGATCGAAGAATTAATTAATGGCAGGACTTCTTTGAGCAGTTTTGTAGGAATGTAGAAATGTAGAAATTCTAACAACAGCTTATCAAGCTTAAAAAGACTCGTTGATGGTTTGGAGGAAGTCATTATTGAAGTTAACTCAGAAAGATCAATTGGAGAAAAAGAGTCTAACTTAACATCAATGGTACTAAGAGTAGCTGTAGATAATATTACATCTGTGGGATGATTATTGGTAATTTTTTCTCTAATGATAAAAATTTTATTTGTGAAGAAGTTCATGAAGTCATTACTAGTTAACGTTAAAGGGATGGTTGGCTTAGGCTGCTGCCCCCGCGACCCGGCCCCGGATAAAGCGGATGAGGATGGATGGATTGATGGATGGGATGGTTGGCATCTCTCTTCACTTGTATCCCAGTCATGGAAGCGTTGGAGGTAGTTCATAAGAGATTACAGGATGACACCAACCTCAGCAACAGGACCACTCTCAGCACTGACCAAGTGTGTTTGCTCTTGGAACTGTGTCTTCATCCCACCTATTTCACATACAAGGGTCAGTTCTACAGGCAGAAACATGGGTGTGCCATGGGTTCCCCAGTTTCACCCATCGTGGCTAATTTGTACATGGAAGAAGTGGAAAAGAGGGCTTTGCTATCCTACCCTGGAACACCACCAAGCCATTGGTTCAGGTATGTGGATGACACTTGGGTGAAAATCAAATCTCAGGATCTACCACATTTCATGGATCACATTAACTCGGTAGACCGACACATCAAATTTACCAGGGAGGATATGAAAAGTGGCAGGTTGGCCTTCTTAGACTGTGAGATTTTGAATGGGGGACATCTAAAAGCTGACGTGTACCGTGAACCTACACATACGTATTTAAGGTTTGACTCTCATCATCCACTGGAGCATAAAGGTGGTCTGGAAATGGAAATGGAAAAAATGGAAAACCCATCTGGAAACTACAACACAGAGAGAACACCATCCCCACAGAATAGGGGTGGAGGTGAACCCGAATACGGTATTCGGAAATGCACAAATAATGTGTTTTTTACGAATACTTATTTCACACAAATACTTTAAAAAAATATTTGTATTCGGGAACAAGAAAAAATGTATATCAGAAAGATGAGTTTCCTTATGAGACCACAGTACATGACCGGATGAGTGAGTGAGTGACGTGCAAAAAAGTGACTGACACCGGCTGCTCCACACAGCAACTGAGACGGCACAGTTGAGTAATAAAAGACTGAACTGCATCACTATTTTTGTTGAATAGATTGTTTCGTACCTTAACTGGGTTTCAGAGGCAGTTTATAACTTTGGTGAAGATCGGGAGATTAATCAGTTATGCTGCATTACTGACGTTATGCAGTCGGGTGCTCTCATGTTCGCTCTGTTTATGGAGCTCTGTTAGCTCGGCAATTTAGACCAGCGGCCCCCAAGCCCCGGGCCATGGATCGGTACTGGTCCATGAGTGGTTTGGTACTGGGCTGCGAGAGTTGAGGTTTGGGTGTGAAATTTATGTTTTTCACGGGTTTTTATTGTTTTTTATTGTTATTATTAGAGATGGCAGGATACCACTTTTTTATGTCCGATACCGATACCGATATCATAAATTTGGATATCTGCCGATACCGATATGAATCCGATATAGTGTTTTTTAATCAACAAAACTGTTTTTTAAAATATCTTGCTGCATTTTGCAAGTCTGCAAGTTCATACTCAAGTTTAAAACAACAACTACACTAAAGCTATCCTGTTATACCTGTATACAAAAAAAATATTTCATAGTTCAGCAATACTGATCAATCTAATAAACTTAGACCTACACCATCCTCCCTATTCTGGTATTTTAAAGAGTACTTAGTGTAAATATTAAGCAACCTAACTAATAGGGTTCCGACTCCCAGCAACAACAAAAATAAAAAAATAAAAAAATAGGGAACCACCCCTCACGCGCCACCTCATGATGTTTAATCGACGTAATCAACCTTAATTTGATGCAGTGTGAAAAAAAATGCACAGAAATCAATCTTTCTTTCTTTCTTCAACAAAATTGCAGACTGCACAGATGGTACCTTCCCAAAGGAAAAAGTACTATAGCTTACTAGGGTATATATATTAGACTTAATAGTCACTATATACAGTAATGGACTTCTATTCATTTTACATCAAATTAAAACTTTGGGTGTCAGATAATTATTTATTAAAAGCTAGACATTTTAAATGAGAATAAGAAAGAAAAGTATGTCTTTGTGCCCCCTTTTCCCAGTTAATGCCCTATCGGCCCCCCTGGCTAAACTTTGCTAGATCCGCCCCTGCACAGTTACCAGCCGTCAGCTACGTAGAAAAAGATCCTCGAGTAGAAAGTAATATTAAATAAATTGTAACAACAGCTTATCAAGCTTAAACGTGCTGCTGTTGTTCAGCCGCTGGTTTCCTCTTTCTGGTGCAAAGTGGACCAAAAACAAACAAGAGAGACGGACTCACGACAGAAAAGCCGATCAGCTGATCATTTAAGCAGTTTCACGATTGAAGTAGGAGCAGGAGAGCGAGAGGCAGTCGCTCGTTAAGCTTAACGTGGGAATGCTTTACAAACATTCAGAGATGGACTTACACACTTGCTTTACTTCTCTCGGGATAACTTTGTCGGAGATGAAATGCTGGGTTGGTAGCGAAGCTCCAAATGCTATCCAGACCACCGACAGGTCCCGCATGCCACAGCCGCTCTATCACGTGATGCATACTGCTCCGACGTGCTAACGTTCTGAGGCGAGTTACGGCGTGTTGCAAGTTTTGTGAGGTGCTTTCGTGATATTTAATGGATCGGATTACATTTTTTATTTTTCTCCGATATCCGATCCAGTAATTTAGGTCAGTATCGGACCGATACCGATACGTAATATCGGATCGGTCCATCTCTAGTTATTATTTAATATTTTATAATTAATTATTTTTTTTACTCAGTTGTATATAGAATTTGTATTCTATTTTTATCCTATTTTCTATTTTATTCTATATTATTCCACTGTATAAAGTATTTTATTTTACTTTATTGTATTCTGTACACGGTGGCACGGTGGTTAGCACTGTTGCCGCACAGCAAGAAGGTCCTGAGTTCAATTCCACCATCAGGCCGGGGTCTTTCTGTGTGGAGTTTGCATGTTCTCCCCGTGTTTGCGTGGGTTCTCTCCGGGTACTCTGGCTTCCTCCCACCATCCAAAGACATGCAGCTTGTGGGGATAGGTTAATTGGATAATCCAAATTGTCACTAGGTGTGAATGCGCGAGTGAATGTGAGTGTGAATGGTTGTCTGTCCCTGTGTGTTGGCCCTGCGACAGACTGGCGACCTGTCCAGGGTGTACTCCGCCTCTCGCCCTATGACAGCTGGGATAGGCTCCAGCGCCCCCCTGAAAAGGATAAGCGGAAGTGAATGGATGGATGGATGTATTCTGTACAGTTGTGTACAGTATTTTATTCTTATTGTATTCTAATTTTTGCTATCTAACTTTTGCACTGTCCACTTCCTGCTGTGATGAAATAAATTTCCCACGTGTGGAACTGATAAAAGTTATCTTATCTTATCTTGGTTAACTCAGTTTCCCTGGGTCTTTTACTTTCAGCGCTGCAGATGAAACCAAACTGTTATGTATTGTGTGCAAAAGTCAAATCAGCAGAGGCAGAGATATCAAACATCTTACAACATCTGCTATGCATAATCACCTGCACTTAAAGCATCCTCTCCTGGTGCTGTCTGCCAACCCCCCCCCCCACCATCTCCTGGTGCTGTCTGCCAACCCCCCCCCCCACCAGCACCAGTTCATCATCACAGCCATGTTCTGCCCCTGCAAGTCAGTTTCCCTGTCTGTTCAGCGTCCTCCAACAAGGACGGGTGGTGGTGGAGTTCATAATGTTCACAATGGTATTTTATTAGTTGTTGGTTTAACCATGGGTGAGGCTATTATGTTATTTTCTTTTCAATTACGTTCCTTCTTACATGTTCATTGTTGGATTTATGGAAGAACATCAACTAATATTGCATATCCATAATTATTATAATGGATATGATTAAAGAATACTTACATTATAATGTTAATTAGAAGTGTAACGCAAAAAAACCCGATTTTTACGCCTATTTTGAATTTTATTCAAATACATTTGCAAATACAAATACTTTTCCCTCCTCAACAAATACAAATACAGATAAAAATACCAGCTGCTTTTCACATCTATACCACAGACACAGCAGCCAGTGAAGCAGAAGAACATCACATCAAGAAGGCCCTGAGTAAATGTGGTTATCCCAGCTGGACATTTGTCAAAGCTGAGAAGGCGCCTAAAGGAAGCTCCAGGATGATCCAGGAGAGAAGGACAACCGCTGCTTAAGTGAAAAAGCTTAGTGATCCTGTATATGCCAGGAGTATCGGAACAGTTGAGATGCATTTTCTCTAAACACCGCATCTCCATGGCTTTTAAATCGGGTCCCCGACACAAACAGAGTAACATAGTGTACACTGTTAAGTGCAGGAGGATTGCCAGGATCTATACATCAGGGAAACCAAACAACCTCTGGCTAAGAGGATACACCTAAAGGCCAGTGGACGCTCTTTCAATGATGAGGATGTAACATCCTGGACAGGGAGGAACGCTGGTTTGAGCGCGGAGTCAAGGAGGCCATTTACGTGAAAAGGGAAAATGCTCCTTGATCAATTTGAGACTTTTATATTTGCATATAAATGATCAAGGAACTGACCTCACAGCCCATTGTTCATACAGTGGGCTGGTTTCATTTTTTGTGCAAATGTACTCTTTATAAGATTGGGGGAACCTGCAGTCAGCTGAGACTGAAGAAGTCACTTGGATGAATGACGAACAGAATGAATGATGAACAGAATCAACCTTTTGGGGATTTCTTTACATGGATGATTAAGCAGGCATCACGACATAATTCAGCCAAAATTTCATGTTTCGTGTTATTTTGTTTACCCCTTACTGACTTGTTTGAGTCTTGACTTTTTCCAAAATCTTCTTTGTGACTTCCAAAGCATCTTCAAATTTGTATTTGCTGATCATCAAATTCACTGTCTCTGTGTTATCAGCCGTCTGAAGATCAGTCTTTGGGATTACTGGTAAACCGCCCAGTAACTGAGGTTTCTGTAGATACCACTTAAAATATTTCAGTTCCTTTTCTCCCAAATCTCCCAGCGTTTTCAGAAGTTGTGTCTGAGCAGGTTCCTCCATCTTTGAACTGTGAAAAACACAAAATGACTCATTTATAAACAAAGAACACATCAAAGTCAGTACGTTTTTTTTCCATAAAGTTGATCCAGTCAGTATTCCTCTTTACACAGTCTTCAATGTTTGTTAGGGATTAGTTAGAATCTTCTGATCTTGGCTGATTAATTTCTTGAAGTTTATATTAAATGAGAGATACATCCACCACTTCATTTTCTTATCTGCATTTTAAATTCAGTCTCACAGAATGAGAGGGAAATGAATTAGTAAATCTGATTAATTTGTTTTGAAAATGTAAGAAATAGAAAGTACAGATATTTGTTTAAAAATGTAGGGAACAAAAGTAAAAAGTAGTCTGAAAATAAAAATACTCAAGTACAGATACCTGAAGTGCCTTAAGTACAATAACTAATTATTAAGTGTGCCTATGCCAAGAGGCACACTTAATAACTCACCCCAGAGTTTTGAGACAAGCTTCACAAATGTTATATCATTTTGTGCGGCTGGATCTGGAATGGTGTACTATGACTTTTGGGGTTTATGACTTTTATACTTTTTTAAATATTAATATTTTAGTGCAAATTTTGGCCCATTGACATGATGGAAAACTCCATATCCCACAATTCATAGCACACCTCTGCCGCCATATCCCACAATTCATAGCTCACCTCTGCCAGTCAAACAATGGAGCCCACCTCTTCGTTTTATATATTGCTTTTATCAATGTTTCTAGGTGACAAAATAAACTTTTAAGATATTTTCAGGCAAAAATGTAGCTGTGTAAACTTAAAGTATCTGCTCGTTTTATCAAGACATCCCATATTAGCAACAGTGCTCTGACGATGTTGCTGCCATATGGCAGCTAGCCGGCTAGCTAGCGCTTGGCTGAAAAGCACCAGCTAGGGCGACTCTCTCTCTTGTTTCACCTCCCGGGTCTCTCACAAATACTCGCACAGACTCGGAGTCACATTTTCGCTTTTATGGGCCAATGATTCATTTTAGTAATGGTATAAACAGTGAAAGGTGGTGGATTGTCCAGATGCTGGTCGATGTGCAAAAATAACTGAGTTGTTTGGTGGTGGCTAACGCGGAGCTCCAACAGAGGGCAGCTAGCCACCGGTGTATGACAGAAAGGACATGCAGGAGCCGAGCGACTGGCTTACACCGAGAGCGGTTCTCTGTCTCGTTTCACACCCCCCTCTCTCTCTCTCGCGCCGCCGGTACGAGTGTCCGGTGAACTGAATGTCAGGTAAGACATTATGTATATTTTCGTTGTGCTGACTTTTTACAATCAGTTAAAATAAGTCATACTGCGCGCTAGCTAGCATGACAGACTTTCTATACAGCTGGGTGCGTGCTTTGTTACTGATGGTGAACTTTATTGTATTCATAAGGTTCGTTAGTAGAGTTGCCAAACGTCCCGTGCAAACGGAATCGTCCCGCATTCAGAGAAAATATTACACATTTCGTATTGAGCTGAAAAGGAACACAGTTTGTCCCGTACTTCAGCTACAATGGAAAAAGACACAAAGCTGGAGTTATTCTCTCGTTACGCTGCACAGCGGACTCTTCCCCTGTCATTCTCTTGCCTGTTGCAACTTCAATCATGAAACTGATAAATGATCAGCTGATTGGCTTTTCTCTCGTGTTTGTTTATCACCCACTTTGTGCCAGAAAGAGGAAGCCGGCGGATGTTGCGCTAAACAACAGCAGCACGTTTAAACTTGATCAGCTGCTGTTAGAATTTATTTGATATTAATTCTAGTATCAGCTGATGTTTTCTGGAGCCACAGCTGTAAAGGTGGCTGGTCGAAACCAGGAGATGTCCTTACTGAATCATCAGAGCTGAACAGGTGATGGAGAAACAGGTTTAACTTTTAGGTGACATGAATGAGTTGAAGGGAAGTTATGAACAGTTTCTGAGAGACAAATAACACCAGGATCCTTTTCTATGTAGCTGACAGCTGGTAACTGTGCAGGGGCGGATCTAGCAAAGTGTTGCCCGGGTTTCCATGTAGGGCATTAACAGGGAGAGGGGGGCACAAAGAAATACTTTTCTTTCTTATTCTCATTAAAAATATTTAGCTTTTATTAAATAGTTATCTGAATCTTACAACCAAAGTTTGTATAATAATACACAAGATTGGCTGTAGACCATTGTTAATCATTCAGAACACTGTGTAAAAATTAGAGATGGCACGATACCACTTTTTTATGTCCGATACCGATATCACAAATTTGGATATCTGCCGATACCGATATGAATCCGATATAGTGTTTTTTAATCAACAAAACTGTTTTTTTTAAATATCTTGCTGCATTTTGTATAAGTTCATACTCAAGTTTAAAACAACAACTACACTAAAGCTATTCTGTTATACCTGTATACAAAAAAAATATTTCATAGTTCAGCAATACTGATCAATCTAATAAACTTAAACCTACACCATCCTCCCTATTCTGGTACATTAAAGAGTACTTAGCGCAAATATTAAGCAACCTAACTAATAGGGTTCCAACTCCCAGCAACAACATAACTAAATAAAAAATAGGGAACCAGCCCTCACGCTCCACCTCATGATGCTTAATCGACGTAATCAACCTTAATTTGATGCAGTGTGAAAAAAAATGCACAGAAATCAATTATTTTTCAAGAAATATTAAATAGATTCAACATCTTTCTTCAACAAAATTGCAGACTGCACAGATGGTACCTTCCCAAAGGAAAAAGTACTATAGCTTACTAGGGTATATATATTAGACTTAATAGTCACTATATACAGTAATTGACTTCTATTCATTTTGCATCAAATTAAAACTTTGGGTGTCAGATAATTATTTATTAAAAGCTAGACATTTTAAATGAGAATAAGAAAGAAAAGTATGTCTTTGTGCCCCCTTTTCCCTGTTAATGCCCTATCGGCCCCCCTGGCTAAACTTTGCTAGATCCGCCCCTGCACAGTTACCAGCCGTCAGCTACGTAGAAAAAGATCCTCGAGTAGAAAGTAATATTAAATACATTCTAACAACAGCTGATCAAGCTTAAACGTGCTGCTGTTGTTCAGCCGCTGGTTTCCTCTTTCTGGTGCAAAGTGGACCAAAAACAAACAAGAGAGACGGACTGGCGACAGAAAAGCCGATCAGCTGATAATTAAGCAGTTTCATGATTGAAGTAGCAGCAAGAAGAGGCAGTCGCTTGTTAAGCTTAACGCAGGAATGCTTTACAAACATTCAGAGATGGACTTACACACTTGCTTTACTTCTCTCGGGGATAACTTTATCGGAGATGAAATGCCGGGTTGCTAGCGAAGCTCCACATGCTATCCAGACAACCGACAGGTCCCGCATGCCACAGCCGCTCTATCACGTGATGCATACTGTTGCAAGTTTTGTGAGGTGCTTTCGTGATATTTAATGGATCGGATTACATTTTTTATTTTTCTCTGATATCCGATCCAGTAATTTAGGTCAGTATCGGACCGATACCGATACGTAATATCTGATCGGTCCATCTCTAGTAAAAATAACAAAAACCAAAAAGTGAATGCAAAAGTGCATAAATATTTATTTTACGTGTTTGATGTGTGTGGCAGGGCGTGGTCTGCAGTGTCGCTGCAGACCTTATTTAAGACCTTGTATGTGAGGAGCAGGATTTTGAATTCTGGATTTAAGAGGAAGCCAATGAAGGGAAGCCAATCATAGGTACTCATGTATCTCGTACCGAGTGTTTCTTTTTAGTGGACTTTAGTAGAGCTGAAATTAAATGGAGAATGGAGAAGGTCATACAACTGCCTCATCATTGGAATGTCCCTCTGAACTGACAACATTGCCAATTCCAATCTGAAAAGCAGCCACCAGGCCCAGGATCCTGCAGCAGCCACCAGGCCCAGGATCCTGCAGCAGCCACCAGGCCCAGGATCCTGCAGCAGCCACCAGGCCCAGGCTCTTCCAGCAGCCACCAGGCCCAGGATCCTCCAGCAGCCACCAGGCCCAGGCTCTTCCAGCAGCCACCAGGCCCAGGATCCTCCAGCAGCCACCAGGCCCAGGCTCTTCCAGCAGCCACCAGGCCCAGGATCCTCCAGCAGCCACCAGGCCCAGGCTCTTCCAGCAGCCACCAGGCCCAGGCTCTTCCAGCAGCCACCAGGCCCAGGCTCCTCCAGCAGCCACCAGGCCCAGGCTCCTCCAGCAGCCACCAGGCCCAGGCTCCTCCAGCAGCCACCAGGCCCAGGCTCTTCCAGCAGCCACCAGGCCCAGGCTCTTCCAGCAGCCACCAGGCCCAGGATCCTCCAGCAGCCACCAGGCCCAGGCTCTTCCAGCAGCCACCAGGCCCAGGATCCTCCAGCAGCCACCAGGCCCAGGCTCTTCCAGCAGCCACCAGGCCCAGGCTCCTCCAGCAGCCACCAGGCCCAGGCTCTTCCAGCAGTCACTAGGCCCAGGATCCTCCTGCTCCACCAGGCCCAGGATCCTCCAGCAGCCACTGGGCCCAGGCTCCTCTAGCAAGGCACCAACAAGTAAATCAACAGTGACTTCAACGGGCCATCACAAGGAAATACTAATCTCACCATTTTCAAAATGCCACCTAAAAAAGCTAACCCAGGAGTTGAAGAGGAGTTGGAGGAGATTAGGAAATCGCTTAATTTCATGTCTGATGAACTGAGCAAAGTGGCTAAACAACAAGGTATGCTACATGACCTAATGGATGAAATAAAACAACTAAAAAACCTCATAAAGGACAAGGACAAGAAAATAGACGACTTGGAACGGCGAATCGAGGACCTTGAACAATACACAAGAATGGATGATTTAGTCATAAGTGGTCTGGAGACGCAACACCGAACCTACGCCAGAGTAACAGCTGGCGGAGGTAAAGACGGTGAAGATGCCCCGGTAGAGGAGCTGCAAACGCTTGAACAGCAAGTGATAAAATTCCTTCAAACGAAGAATGTAAGTATTCAGAGCCATCATATTGCAGCATGCCACACGCTCCCCAGAAAAGACAGTAAAACAAAGCCAGCAATCATTCTTCGGTTTGTGAGTCGCAAAACAAAGATTGAGTTACTGAAACAGGGTAAGAAGCTAAAAGGGACTGGTGTGTATTTAAATGAACATTTAACGAAAAAGACTGCTGAAATTGCAAGACAGGCACGCAGCCTGAGAAAACAAAATAAGATACAAGCGACATGGACGAGGAACTGCAAAGTAATGATAAGACTAAATGGCAATCCCGAAGAAGCGAAAGTTGTGATGATAAGAGAACTCAAAGACTTAGAGCAATATAAATAATCAGGAATCTGCTATGGAATCTATTGGAAAAGTGACGATTGGATAATGAACAATGGGTATGGAAAGTGTTTCTGGCCTTACGGCTCAAAAACAATGGAAACAACAACAACAAAAACACATAAATGACAAGTTTGGACACAGATTATAGGTTTCCATTCGGAGATATTGAAGAGGAAGACTTTGATTATGAAAAGGACTGTCAAGGTGGTTATTTTGCCACACACGCTGAGAAAACGAACTTCAAAATGTTTAACTATGCAGAGCACAACATGAATGACCCTGAAAGTAACATTGACCCAGATAACCACTTCTACAATAACACCAATAATACTTGTGAGTACTATACAGATGACCAATTCAATGTGAATATTAAAATGGCAAATGCATTGTCGGTCATACATTTCAATAGTAGAAGCCTGTATAAAAATTTTTCTAAAATTACAGAATGCTTAAGTAAGTTAAAAAAGTTTAACATAATTGCAATATCAGAAACATGGCTCGATAATGAGAAAGTTAGTGAAATGGGACTGGAAGGATACGAATTATTTACAATGAACAGGGTGAATAAAAAAGGAGGCGGTGTTGCTTTATATGTAGATAAAGTTTTGAAATGTAGTCTGATTGAATGCATGTCAAGCACCATAGATAACATATTGGAATGTGTCACTATTGAAATTCATGTTGAAAAAGCTAACAATATAATTATAAGTTGCATCTATAGGACACCAGGTTCATGCCTTGAGATATTCAATGAAAAACTTGCTGCTATGTTTAGCAACCTAAATGATAAAAAAGTGCAAATAATTTGTGGTGATTTTAATATAGATTTGCTAAACCCAAATGGACATCAGAAAACAACAGATTTCATAGATACAATGTATAGTAACTCCCTTTTCCCTGTAATTATAAAACCAAGTAGAATAACAATTGATACAGCTACATTGATAGATAATATATTCACAAATAAAATTGACCATGAAATAGTAGGTGGACTTCTTATAACTGATATAAGCGATCATCTTCCTGTTTTTGCAATTTTTCAAAATTATTTTGGGATTAAAACTAAACAAAAGAATCAAACATTTGATATGATACGACATAGAACAACAAGAGCCATTGCTGCCCTCCAGGTGGACTTAAAGGAACACAATTGGAATGAGGTTTTTGCAAATGAAGATTCAAATAGTGCATATGATGCATTCTTATCAACTGTAATTTCACTATATGAAAAACATTGTCCTTTAATGAAAATCACTAGAAAGCATCACAGATCAAATAAGCCATGGATCACAAAGGGGATAGAAGATGCATGTAAAAAGAAAAATAATCTATATAAGAGATTCATAAAACAGAGGACAAAAGATGCTGAAATAAAGTACAAGTTATATAAAAATAGATTAGTAAATATTATAAGAACAAGCAAGAAAGAATATTACCACAAATTATTGGAGCAAAGTAGAAGTAACACACAAGAAACATGGAGGATATTAAACAGTCTAATCAAAAAGGGCTCAAAAAATAAGAATTATCCAGATTATTTTAAAAAAGATAAAGATATTGTGCTTGATAAAACTAAAGACATTGCAAATGAATTTAATGATTTCTTTGTAAATGTTGGCTTTAATTTAGCAAAAGAAATTCCAGAGTCAAGAAATAATAACGACCTAAATAAACATATTACTCAGAATGTGTCCTCCATGTTTATTGGTGCTGTAACTCATAGAGAAATAATTAACATTGTGAAGACATTTAAAAATAAAAAGTCCACTGACTGTTTTGGTATTGACATGATATTAGTTAAAAGTATTATAGAATATATAGTGCAACCTTTCGCATACATTTGTAATCTGTCCTTTCAAACTGGTGTGTTTCCCTCACAAATGAAAATAGCAAAAGTTATTCCAATCCATAAAAACGGAGAGAGATGTCAGTTTACCAATTATAGGCCAATATCACTACTCCCACAGTTCTCAAAAATTTTAGAAAAGTTATTTGTTAATAGACTTGATAAATATATTGAGAAGCATAATCTCCTAAGTGATAACCAATATGGCTTTAGAGTGAAAAGGTCCACTTCAATGGCAGTGATGGAACTTGTTGAAGGGATATCTAATGCTATAGATAATAAGGAATATACTGTTGGTGTTTTTATAGACTTAAAAAAGGCGTTTGATACAATTGATCATTCTATATTAATGAATAAACTAGAGAGATATGGCATAAGAGGGATAGCATACAAGTGGATGAAAAGTTACCTGGATGAAAGATATCAATATGTCGAATTCAATAATGTAAAATCTAAGCAGTTGAAGGTAACTTGTGGTGTTCCTCAGGGCTCTGTGCTGGGCCCTAAATTATTTATATTATATATAAATGATATATGTAGTGTTTCCAAACTGTTAAAATGTGTATTGTTTGCTGATGATACCACTCTGTACTGCTCAGGTAAAAACTTAGAACAGCTTCTGACTACAGCGGAAAAGGAGTTAAATATATTAAAAAACTGGTTTGATGTAAATAAGTTATCATTAAATATAAAGAAAACAAAATTGATTATTTTTGGCACTAGACCAATGAAAAATGTATCTAAAATAAGGGTTAATGGAATTGAAATTGAAAGAGTGTACGAAAATAAATTTCTTGGAGTGATAATTGATGATAAGCTGAGTTGGAAGTCTCATATAAACCACGTGAAAACAAAAATGTCAAAAACCATTGCTATTCTCTATAAAACAAAGCATGTCCTGAACAAAAAAACATTATACACACTTTATTGTACTCTGTTGCTTCCATATATGACTTACTGTCTGGAGATATGGGGTAATGCATATAAAACGAACACTCTTCCTATTTTCAAGTTACAAAAAAGAGCTATAAGAATTATAAACCAATCAAACTATATAGAACCAACTAACATTTTGTTTATTAATCTGAATACCCTGAAATTTTATGATTTAGTTGAATATAAAATGGCACAGATAATGTATAAAGCACAAAATAACTTGCTTTGCCCCAGTACTCAGAAGCTGTTCAAAGTCAGAGAGAGTCAATATGACTTAAGGGGAACAGATTTCTTTAAAAAAAACAAGATAAGGACAAATATAAAGCAGAGATGTGTTTCTGTTAGAGGAGGTAACCTGTGGAATAGTTATGACAGTGATTTAAAAAGGTGTAGTTCATTTTCCTTGTTTAAAAATATGTTTAAAAATAGAGTATTAGAAAAATATATAAATCAAGAATGAAAAGAGCAAAAAGGAGAAAGAAAAAAAAAAAAAAAAAAACAACCTCTTGATTCTTTTGCTTTGATGTAGTTACTTATCTAAGGTGGAAAGTTTTTTTTTTTCTTTGTTTTTTTTTTGTTTGTTTGTTTGTTTGTTTGGTTTTTGCTTTGTTTTATTATTTTCTTCAAGCCCTGTGTACAGGAGCTGCATACAAAAAGATATTTTGTGAAAAGGGTTGGCGTAATAAGCAAATGCTTCAGCCAATACCTTTTGATTAGCCTTGTCTCATGCTTTCTTTCTTTATGGTAGATTTTTGTTCTGTTTTCACTGTTTGTTTGTTTGTTTTTTCACTGTTTTCACTGAGATTTGAATTTGAATGCTAATCAATAAAATCAAATCAAATCAAAAATCAAAATCAATACTAGAGTTGGATGTCTTGGTCTCGAGCAGGGATGGGTATCATTTAGGTTTTATCCGATACTGGTGCCAAAACGGTACTTTTAAAACTGTGCAGATGCTTAAACTGTGCTCGAACCGGTGCTTAAACCTTTAAAGCCGGTAGGAGCGGTCACGCTCCATTTTGCATAACTATTTTTAAATCCCTGTAGAACCAGAAACACGTAAGCTAGTGCAAAAAAATTTTTTTGCATATGAAATCAGAGGAGTTGTACTTACTTACTTAAATGTAAGGCCTTTTTTAATTATAAGCCTTACAAGCCTATACTGGTGTTTTTAAAAGTCATGTTTGACTTCATGCTTTTCTGAATAGTTTCTGGGATGCTTAGAACTCAAATTGCACTGCTTTAAATAGTTTATTTTGATGCACATGCTGTTTACTTTGCAGATTTGCTTTATAATATTATGTAAAAAAAACAAAAACGATTTTCAATTTTTTTGTAGTTTATTGCACTTTTTGCAATTTATGTAGTTACTATGGACTTAATGCATACATATTATTAAAATTTGGGCGATAACAGTTGTATTGATGTATAGCAACTTGAAATGCTCCCAAAACTGGCACTACAGCATGTAAAAATATAAAGTAAGCTCTGGCGGACTTGGTTCTATGGTAGGTCTTAAAGGGTTAAACAATGGAAAAAACAAACTTTGTCCTAAAACCTATCATGTTTAGCTGTTTTTTTTGTAAAAAGATACAATGTTAGCCTTTTTTGCTGCTATAGGGCATATGGTATCACTCTATCAAACAAGAAGACACCCACATGTAACTATGACGGTGTTGCTAGTTTACCTTACATACATTAATTTAATAACGTGGTTAGCCTACTCAATGTAAATTACACACGACTTTACATTAGGCTACTCACGCAGAGAAGAACGGCTTCTGCTGCCATCATCATCCGTCATCATTTCAGCTAAACTGGCAGGGCTAGGGGCCAGGAAACTACTCTTTGGGTTCTTGGGGGATGTTGCTAACTCCGGGTCCGATAACAGGCACCACACCGGCAGTAGATGTGCTCGGTGTGAGGTCTCGCAGCAAGCTATCAAATGGCACCGGATACCGGTACCCATCCCTTGTCTCGAGACCGGTCTCGAGACCACTTTTACGTGGTCTTGGTCTCGACAGACTTTGGTCTTGGTCTTGGATTCCTGGGTCTTGTCTCGGTCTTGCTGTCTCAGATTGACATAGTGGTCGGGAGATTTGGAGTTAACAGTATCCATGACACACAACGTAATGTTCGAAAATGTGTCGTGTGCAAAAGCATCAGCTCTAACAGCCGTGCTTAGAGAGTCCTTTATAGTGAATCAGAAGAGTCGACTCCCATTGAGCGAGAACCAGCTCCTCACTTAATTTCCTTTTGCTGCTCAGCTCCCACACAGTGGCTCAGCTATGCTCCAATCATAGCTGGACTGGCCATCGGGCATACCAGGCATATGTCCGGTATGCCCGATGGTGATTTTTTGTTTTTATGGGCCGATGTTTTTTTTTTTTTTTTTCGTTTTTGTAACAGTATAAACAATGAAAGGTGGTGGATTGGTCAGATGCTGGGCTATCTGTAAAAATAACTCAGTTGTTCGGTGGTGGCTATGGCGGAGCTTCCACAGAGGCCAGCAGGTGGATGAAGGAAAGGGGAGGCAGGAGGAGGAGAGACCCGAGGCGGTGGCTGGTCCGAGTGTCAGGTGAACTGAACTTCAGGTAAGAAGTTATGACCTGCAGTCTATCTGGGTCAGATATAAACCAAGTTTAGGTGCAGTTTATTTTCTTTGTGCTGACTTTTTACTGTCAGTTACAATAACTCATACTGCGTGAGCTAGCATGACGGAGTTTCTATACAGCTGGGTGGGTGCTATGATGTTACTGATAGTGAACTTTATTTTATTCATAAGGTTAGTTAGTAGAGTTGCCAAACGTCCCGTAAAAAATGGAATCGTCCCATATTCAGAGAAAATATTACGTATTTCGCATTGAGCTGAAAAGGAACACAGTTTGTCCCGAACTTCAGCTACAATGAAACAAAGACACAAAGCTGGAGTTACTCTGTCGTTACGCTGCACAGCTGCCTCTTCTTCTCTCATTCTCTCCCCCTGCCTCTCCTGTTGCTACTTCAATCATGAAACTGATCAATGATCACCTGTTGTTGCAGACTGCTGAGTTTGCGTCTTTTGCTGGGACTTACATCGGCCTTTCTGATGTAAGTCCCGTCTCCTTATCACTTTGCGGCAGAAAGAGGAAACCAGCGGATGTTGCACTAAACAACAGCAGCACGTTTAAACTTGATCAGTTGTTGTTAGAATTTATTTAATATTACTTTCTAGTATCAGCTGGATGGTCAAGACAATGGGTGGTCAGAAGAAAAGGAAAAGGTAAAGGACAGAGGGACAGAAGATAACCACCCATCATCTTTGTAGCTGACAGCTGGTAACTGTGCAGGGGCGGGTCTAGCAAAGTTTTGCCAGGGGGGCAGGTGTGGCATTAACAGGAAAAGGGGGGCACAAAGAAATACTTTTCTTTCTTATTCTCATTTAAAATGTCTCACTTTTAACAAATAATTATCTGTATCAAGTTTTTATGTCAAATCTATAGAAATCATACATATACCAACAAGACTGTGTACATCACTGTCACAACAGTGGTTGTTTTCATTCAAAGGCTTTATGACTTTTCCTATAATACCTGGTGGGCCGGTCTCTAATCCCTCCATATTGTGGCCAATCACATGCGAGGATATAGTATAATAGAAGTAATAAATGCATGAACTAGTTTTTCAGCATCACTCTGAGACAGGATATTTCTAATTTTAGAGATTTTGCACAAATGGAAGAAAGCATTCCTACATATTTGTTTAATATGGGCATTGAAGGATACATCCTGTTCAAAAATGACTCCAACGTTCCTCACAGTGTTACTGGAGGCCAATGTAATGCCATCCAGAGTAAGAATCTGGTTAAGTAAAGGAAAAACATGTTGCATTTGCATTTGCAGTAAAGAAAAATTGAAAAACTGTTAGAACCTGTTTAATGTCTGAGAGCTGCAGTGGTTCTGATAAAGAGTGAGCAGTCTGAGATGTCAGTGAGCAGTAACAAGGAGAAAATGTTTGCTGCCTGTTGAACAGAAACACTTTCCAAGACAATTGAAAGCTGAATGATCAGAGACACTTACAGCAGTGACGCTGAGTCCTGGTTCTCCTCACAGATCCAAGAGTTCACAGAGTGGAGCTGAAGACTTCACTTCACCTGAGCTGGATCACCTCACCTGCAAACACTGACACAATAAGTCTCACAACTTCCTGTCGAGCACAGCTGGCTCCACCTCAGTCTCTAAAACCTGAATGTTGACTTCTTGGAACAAACTGGTTTGATCTGTTTGTGTTTCCAGTTAAAGGGAGGGACGGTGTCACTTACACACTTAAAACTGTTTTATAAAACACTTGTGAACAAACACTGGAAGAAGACATCCAAAATCCAGCACTTGGGATCTGTTGTGGTACAAGTACTGCACCATGTGGACAAGAGATATTTTATTCTGTATTCCTATGGTCACAGTTATAATCAGAATTATCACTGATTAATCATTTACCATTGTTGAATCAGTTGACAGAATAATCTTTGAATCACATCTATGTTAATCTGAGCAAGATATCAATGTATACAGAGTATCAGCACTTTAATCAGTCTATTGTTGTTCTGTATTATTATTTCTATCTGCTTAAGCTGTTGTCCATCAGTGTATTTACACCTCTCGATCTGGTGGGTTCAGCAGGGCCTGTTCCAGTCACTTGGACATATTCAGGCCTTTAACAACATGCACACCGTTATGTAATTCACGCACGTTTACATACACACTTAATAAGAACAGAAAGGTCGTCTTAGGACAGTCTAGAGCTACACTATCACAAAATGCACAATTTAATACACACTTGTTTTTCTCTAAAGTAGCAGTTGAGGTCCATATAAGGAGAACTTTTTGAGTGCGAGGAACTGTTATCATTTCCAGTAAGATCTAACTGTGTGACGTCATAATGACTATAAAGCTCTCTTTCTTTGTGCAAACGAAGAAGAAGTCCGGCTCTTCCCACACTGTAATGTGTGTTTTAATAAAATGATCTGTGCTGACCCAGCTGTATACCAGTCGTAGTCTCTTCCTCAAAATCAGAACCATGACAACCACCACTGAGTTAGTGTTTGTATAAATGTGGTGAAGCAAAGCCAAAAAGAAAACCCCACCATCATGTGTATAAAAATACTTATTGGATAAATAATGAAAGAATCAGCACAACATACCAAAGAAAGAAAAATGAGGTCAGGGCCTCAGACAGAAATGATAAAGATATAAAACATGACAGTTGTATATGAACACAGGTCTGAACAGGTTGGTCCTGATCTGCTCATTAAAATCTGCATTATCTCGCTTTTTCATTTTCTTCAATAGTTTTGTCTCTAAAGAGCTTACACTTTTTGAGTGGATGTGGTTTTTTGTGGATTGGGCACTGGCGATCCGGTTCCTCCATTTTCTTTGGACTGAGATTATTCTGGTTCGGCTCTGCCGTAATGTCCATTTTGTGTGCTGACACAGTAGGTTTGCGACTATAAGACCTCAGTTTTTCTGTGGGAGAAGGGACATGGGTGTTGGCCTTGGACATAGCAAAGCTTGGGTCATTCCTCATTTTCGCTTGCCGCTGGACAAATTGTGTGAAAACTGAGAACGGAGGAAATGACACACTATGAGTCTCCTTGTACTGTGTTCCTACAGTTGTCCACTTTTCCTGTAGGTTGAAGGGAAGTTTTTCCACTATTTGCCTGACTCCTCTAGCTGTTTCCAGGTAAGCAAGTCCTGGGAGTGCGCCATCTTGTTTAGCACACTGTGGCTCCAATAAGATGTCACTAAGTTCCTGCAGCTTAACATTGTCTTTGTTTGTGAGTTTGGGAAAGTCCTCTACCTTTTTTAAGAGTGCGTCTTCAATAGCCTCAGGTGAGCCGTAGCACTCTTCAAGGCGTTGCCAGACCATCTTCGCACCTGCAGCAGGATTGAGGGTGTGTACAGCACGAATGCGCTTAGCCTGTTCGGATGATGTTGGATCCAACCATTTTGTTAGCAAGTCTAATTCCTCTCTTGGAGACAAATTTAGGTCTTTGGTTGCGCTGATGAATGAGGTTTTCCATGCCCAATAGTTTTCAGGTTTGTCATCAAAGTGCAAAAGACCTGTGCTGACTATTTTTTTGCGAATTAGGTATTTTGCAAACTGTTGCATTTCACTTGATTCAGGTACGCAGTTGTTAAGGTTGGGGGTGTGCTTTGTGGAGTTGGACCAGTACGTGTCGACTACACATGTGTTCGCTGTTTGCTCCTGTTTCCTTTCTCTGTTTACAGGTGGTGTTTTCGTCTGAGTGTTGGTTATAAAAGGATTAGTTATTTGTGTACTCTCTTGTACATCTACTTCATTGCAATTTCCTTTAGGAGACTGTGCTGGGTCGTGCTGAGTGTCTGGGTAGAGTAACTCCCATTGTTGTTGAACATATTCGTTAGTGCGGTGCACCGTACTGATGGGCTCAGCTTCCTCACAAAGTTCTCCGTAGAGCTCCCCGCTCTGAATCTCTTCTTCTTCATAGGCTGAGGCCTCTGCTTCAGCTGCGGCTATTGCTTTTTGGCACTGGAGGACATGTAGATGAGCATCCAGTTCAGCTCTCTGTTTCATTGCATTAGCTTCCTTTTCAGCGAAGGCCAGTTGAGCTCGTGCTGCTTGAGCTTTGGCGTAGGCCCTTGCAGCTGCAGAAGCTGTTGATGAGGATGTCCGTTGAGAATGCCTTGTCGATGTTCTGGATTGCTGCGACTTGGTGTCAAATGGCTGAGACCGTTGCTGCATTGTAGCTGGTTGAGTGGCGACATCTGCTTGTTGTTCACCACCGGCTACTTCGTCTAGCTCTTCGGCAGCGTAGTCTTTTAAGTAATTTCTTCCTGAGCGTAGACTCATGTTGCTTAAAGTAGCTCTGTATGCTTGAACCTGCTGAGTAGGCGTCTTTTCGTTCGTCTTTTTACTATGCTGCCCTCACGACACGTGACCATGTGAAGCTAGACAGCTAGCGAACAAAATAGAGGAGATCTTCCACACAAGGCTTGCTTTTCTTGCTTTTAATGAAGATCCTTTAAAGCCTTATCTCTCTCAAGGCTTCTCCTTGCTATTTCTTATTTGTAACTAAAACATACAGAAAGTGAAAATAAATTGCTAGCTAATACACATCTCAATGACAAACTTACTGATTAGCCTAGCTTAACACGTGCGTTACATTAGCATTGCAGTTCACTCCATGTAAACACATATAAAAGTCATCTCTGAACATATTAATAAGACGAATGTTTCCCAAGGTACAAGCGTGTAGGGCACTCTTAGCGTGTACATGAACTCGTTCACTCTTTTAATACTGCCGAAGCACTTTTCACGGCATTAACGGAGAAAATACGTCAAAGATAGGTTAATGATCAGAGCGCTCCCTCGCTCCCATTTCCGCACGTACAATACAAAGATCGCTTGTGATAACGATGTCTCACTCTGAGCAAATTTCGAACCCATACATTTTACCTGTTTTTAGCATGAATCACTTATAATATTTCTTAACTTTGAACTTATTTATCACTTTGCTTATGTAACTTAATCAGACTATGCACTAACCACAGACTTTTGACCAAAAGGCATAACATTCATCTTTAATCACTGGTGAAATAAAGCTGCTTTGTTTGATGATGATTGATGTGGTTGTGTTTCCTGCTTTCAGTCTTCCAAGGAAATTTTCAGACTAGAAATACTAGAAACCGCCTGCAACACAGTTTCAGTTGGCAGCGCCCCTGCTCTTTGTGAAGCAACAACAACATGTTATTTAACAGATCTGTAAAAAGACTAAAACAAACCAAGAGTTTAACTTCAAAACTGAATTAAACACATTTTAATTCGGACTTTTCAAAGGTGTCAGGGTTACTTTGTCCATAGTTTAAAACATATTTCCATTCTTCTTTATCTATCCTGGGAGTTTCTGCAAAACCTGAATGAGCAGAAGAATGTTCAGTTACAGCTCCAGGCTTCTCAGCTTTAACCCCTGCATGAGTGACAGTCAAGTATCACTCCTCAGGCTCCTTTCAGACTACGTGGCTTGCTCAACTTGTTGGTGCAAAAAGGTGATTAGCTGAAAACTTGGCATGTCTCAAAATGGTGTGCAGTGTGTCCTTAAAGATCTGAGAAAGAATAGAATAGAGTAAAATAGCTTTTTATCGTCATTTACAAATACAATGAAAGTTTGAGTGCTCCACACCAACTGTGCCAGGATAAAATATAAATATTAGAAAGCTCTGCTGACAATGACACACCCGTTTTCACCCCTGGGCCGTGTGATTAGGCAGAGGATCAATAGTGGCTCCACAACCCTCTTAGGGACACTCCCAACAGGCCTTAAAAATCTGGGACTCTCCACCAAATGTTCTCAGAAATGAAGAAGCTTCTCAGACAAAAATTAATGACGTTCAGTCTTTTCCTTCCAAGCTCCTGAGATCACCATGACCTGGGTGACTGAGAACCACAGACATCAATAAAACCACACATGAGTGATGGTAACTGGTAAATATTAACGTTTAATAAGTTGAGTTCATGTTTTATTAGGGATGGCACGATACCACTTTTTTTATGTCCGATACCGATACCGATATCATAAATTTGGATATCTGCCGATACCGATATAAATCCGATATAGTGTTTTTTAATCAACAAAACTGTTTTTTTATAAGTTCAAAGTCAAATTTAAAAAGACAAAACACTAAAGCTATTCTCTTATACTTGCATGCAAGAAAAAGACTGCACCCAAAATATTGCTCACTTCAACAATGCATATCTCTTTATTTAAACTTTAGCACTGTTTAGCTGTCACCACTATCAAAATATCCATCCTGAAAGTGTGCAACATAATGCAGAACTTTAAATCTCGAAGTATTTAAAGTAACATTCATCAAAATAAAAGTGCAACATTATGCAGAACTTTAAATCTTGAAATATTTAAAGTAAAATTCAAGTAAATAACAGTGCAACTTTATACAAATTTCAAAACCCCTTTGGTACTGAAAAAAGGTGCAATTTTAGCAGAGCAAACAACATTCTTGTAATAATGCAATTGTAACATTTTTTTCACTTTAACATGAGAGTTAGGTTCTTCTTCAGAAAGATCAACATTTCAACCTTCTCAGCTGTCAGCCTGCTTCTCCTTTCATCAATGATAATGGAGGCTGTACTGAAGAGTCTCTCACTCTCAATACTTGTGGTAGGTGCACAGAGAAATTTAGCTGCTGTAGAAACCAGAGTGGGAAATCTAAGTTTGTTGGCTTGCCAGTACAGCAGTGGATTATCTGAGCATTGAATGGTTGGCTCACTAAGGTAAGTTTGCACTTCAATACGTGCACTTGTCGTGGCTAACTGAGGAACAGGATCTTGAGTGTTTTCCTTCAGGATTTCATCAAAAACACTTTCAAGTCTGCTTTGGCTGGAAGATTCCACCCGTGGAGTCTTCTTTGCTGGCTCCAAGACTGCTGATGTCCCCTCTGCTGGCTCTGAGGAGTTTAATGTAGTTCTCAAAAACTCCATCTTCCTCACCTCTGCCATCAAAGCATCCTTAGCTTGTTTTGAGGTTTCTACACTCGTGAAGTACCTGAAATGAAAAAAGTCCAAACTTGAATATTAAACAATCATTAAATTTATCATTAGTATCATTCAGCAGTGTGATTAAACTATCATTCCTCATTCTTGCTATTTATTCCATGCCCATCATAAAGACCTCAACATACTTTGCTGTACTACTCTGAATCAGACAATACATGTTATAATGCGCAATGGTGGTGTCCTGACTGAATGACAAGTCTATCACAACTAATCTAGAATGTCCTCACCATTTTCTGACACACTCTCTCTAATGCACTATCACTTACACACACACACACACACACACACACACACACACACACACACACACACACACAAAACACAAGTTGATCTGTTAAAATAACATGAGTGAAGCCTTACATACCTGTCTTTATATCTTGGATCCAGCAGTGTTGCAACTGTGTATAGTGGCTCGGATTCCACATCTCTGAAGCGTCTGTTAACTGCTTCGAGAAGAGTGCCTTTCATTTTCTTTATTCCATCATCGGCCTCGTTTTCTCGGGAGAGCACGCGCTTAAGGACGCAGACAATAGGGATGACATCAGATGCAGATGAGGATGATGCGCTTACCTCCTTTGTTAACTCCTCAAAGGGAGCTAGAGCTGTCAGGACCTTTTCCAGTAACCCCCACTGATGTGCACTAAGTGTGGCAGGCAGATCATACTCTGCAGAATATGCACACAAGGCTCGCTTCTGTTCTGTGAGGGTCTTGATCATATAATATGTGCTATTCCATCTTGTTCGCACATCTTGTATCAGACGTTTGGGTGACATGTTCAGCTCCATTTGAATGTCCTCCAAACGCGAATATGCCTGTGGTGAGTGTTTGAAGTGACCCACTATTTTTCTGCCCACTGTCACAGCATCACATACACCACGTTGTGCAAGCAGTCCCTCATTCAACACAAGTTGCAAAGTGTGCGCGAAGCATCCCAAACTGGCAACACCTAGCCGGTCCATTGCCTTTTTTATATTGCTGGCATTGTCTCGCAAAACAACGTGGACTTTATTCTTCGGAATTTTCCACGCATTTAAAATTTCCTCTATAGCTGCAGCGATGGACTCTCCTGTGTGTGAACCACGAAACTCTTTGGCCTGCAACACTGCTTTTTGCATTGTAAAACTCGAGTCTATCCAGTGTACAGTCAAGCTTAGCAGGGACAATGGACAAACGTCCGAGCTCCAGATATCAGTCGTCATGCTTAACGTGGGAATTATTTCCAAACTTTCGGAGATGAACTTGCGCACCTGTTTGTACTTGCCTGGGATAGCTTCCTCCGAGATGAAATGCCGGTTTGGCAGCATGTAGCGAGGCTCTAAATGCTCAATTAAGCATCGAAAACCATCATTTTCCACAACGGAAAGGGGCTGGTCATCAAGCACAACAAATTCAACTATTTTCTCCGTTATCAGCTTCGCTCTATTGCTTTCCGGAGGGAGTTTCTCACGTCTCTGAATGTTTTGCAAAAGCATTTGTTGATATGGTACACTTTTCTGCTTAGCTTTGGAGGCCAGGCTAAATTCTGCATACTCCTTTGCGTGGTGTTTCTGTAAGTGTTTAATCATGTTTGTGGTGTTAAAATTCCCCACACTGCTACCACCCTGCGAAACACTTGCATCGCATAAGTTGCATTCGGCAGTCTTGCTTTTTTCGTCTTTTAGTTTGAAATAAATCCACACTGCTGACATGATGGCTCTGAGCTCTCCCACACGATAACCGCTCGATCACGTGACGCATACTGCTCTGACGTGCTAAGGTCATGACCTGGGTTATACCATGTTAGCGAGTTTTTGAGGTGCTTTTGTGATATTCACTGGATCGGATAAAAAATTTTAAATTTCTCTCCGATATCCGATCCAGTAATTTACGTCAATATCGGACCGATACCGATACTGAATATCGGATCGGTCCATCTCTAGTTTTTATCATTTTCCAATACTGTTCCTCTGATTCAGGATTATGTGTGTGCATTGCCGACACGGTCGTTATCATCCTACAGTCCTCTAGACACACTCAAAACTGTTAAGGGTAGCTGCACACCAGAGGTGTGAAGTATCCATACATTCATCCATCCATCAATCTTCTTCTGCTTTAACCAGGGCCAGGTTGCAGGGGCAGCAGCCTAAGCAGAAAACCCCAGACCTCCCTCTCCCTAGCCACCTCCTCCAGTTTATCTGGGGGAACACCAAGGCGTTCCCAGGCCAGCTGAGAGATATAATCTCTCCAGCGTGTCCTAGATCTGCCCTGGGGGCACACAGGAGGCACCCTTGTCAGATGCCCAAACTACTTCAACTGGCTCACCCTTTAGAGGAAGCGCATTTCTGCCGCTTGTATCAGCAATTTCATTCTTTCGGGCACTACCCACAGCTTGTGACCTGAGGGTAGGGACAAAGATTAACCACTAAATTGAGAGCTTTGCTTTTATGCTCAGCTCCCTCTTCACCACGATGGACCAGTGCAGCGTCCGCATCGCTGCAGCTGCAGCACCAATCCGTCTGTCGATCTCCCGCTCCCTTCTCCCATCACTCCTGAACAAGACCCCGAGATACTTGAACTCCTCCACGTGGGGCAGGAACTCGTCCCTGACCCGGAGTGGGCACTCCACCCTTTTCCGGCTGAGAACCATGGCCTCAGATTTGGAGGTGTTGATCATCATTCCCGCTGCTTGACATGTTCGAATATGGTGTTCGTTATCACCAAACTGAGGTTTGCACAGAAGTCCAATAACAAAACACCGTTCAGGTTCAGATTAAGCAGGACGTTCCTCCCAATCACGCCCCTCCAGGTCTCGCTGTCACACACGTGAGCATCGAAGTTTCCCAGTAGGACGACAGAGTCTCAAGGCGAAGCAACCTTCCAGCACCCCATCTGGTGCTGGGTACTCTGAACTGCCCCTCGGCGCGTAAGCACAGATGACAATCAGGACTCATTCCCTGTTACCTGAAGGTGCAGGGAACAAACCCTCTCATCCACCGAGAAGAACCCCAACGTACAGGCAGCAAGCCGAGGCGATACCAAGATACCCACACCAGCCCGCCGCCTCTCACCAGGGGCAACTCAGACAGAGTCCAGCCCCTCTCCAGGAGACTGGGTCCAGAGCCCAAGCCATGCGTTGAGGTGCGCCTGACTATATCTAGCCAGTACCTCTTAACCTCACGCACTAACTCAGGCTCCTTGCCCGCCAGAGAGGTGACATTCCATGTCCCAATTGCCAGTCTTGGTAGCCGGGGATCAGTCCGCCAGGGCCTCTGCTCCTGCCCACAATGCACGCGACCCCTACGGCGCTTCTTTTTTTTTTTTTTGTCCCGTTTTGATTTATAGCCATCAGACTTGTTGTCTTAAGGCCAAGGAAGATGCCAAGCGGATTTATTTTACCAAGTGGATCATCATGGCCTTGCCATATTGATCCATTTGATTGACCTTTATTATAATTATGAATTTATTTTATTTTCAGTTGCTACAAACGGGACAGACATGACTGGGGGATAGGCCAGGGAGAAAGAATGAAAGAAAGAGAGCGAGAGAAAGGAAACCTAAGGGGAGAAGAGACGGTGAGAAGGGGGGGAAGAGAGAGAAAAAAAAAACACCTGGGTCACCTGTATGGAGAAAAAAAAACAGAAGAGACAGCAAACAACAAAGAGCAACATAATAAGAAAAAAAAAGCACCATCACAATAAACTAGCTAGCAGTAGATATCAATAGTTACTAAATAATAAACGATATTGTGCAACACGCAAGATAGACAGCGCACAGTGTGTTTTGAGGCAGCAGCCAAGAAAGCTGTAGTCCGCGTCTGTGAATACCCGTGTGTACACCTGTGTGCATACCTGTGTGGATCAGCATGCTTGCATTCCAAAGGTTTCTCCATGTAATGATCTGCTAGGGAGTGTGGGGAGCCACAGCCCCGTCCTCTATGGTATCAAGCAGGTATGGAGGAGATCAAAACTCCAGACATCCAGAGGCCCCCAGAACACAAGAGACCAAGGAAGACCCACAGAGGGGCAGCCGCGCCACTGTCCCAGTAAGAGCTGAGGAGAGTCCCAGATGAGGGCTCATTCAGCAGCCGCGGAGCAGAAGCCAGGGGGAGTTGCAGTGACGCGCCCGTGAGCTCCGCCGGCAGCCAGCTGTGCCTGAGTGACCGAGCCCCAGGCCGAGAGGCCGGGAACATCCCACCTCCGAAGTGGCCCGAGCGAGCCCCAATAATCGGCCGCCAAGGAGTGAGCCGGTGTGTACCCGGATGCCCACCCCCAGATACAAAGAACCACCAACGCACCGACACCTGAGGGAGTCCGCCACCGGCAGGGGAAGTGGTGGTGGGTGGAGATAGGCCTCCAAACCTTGGAGGGCCTGAGATGTCCCCAGAGAGGTGGCGTCTGATACCCAACCTGACATATAGACACAGACATACAGGCACACACAGACACAAACATCCATTCCCACCCTCATGCTCTCATATGCACTCACTCCACACTCAACCGACGTGGAGACAGACATAAAGAGACGCTGTACACACGATCATACTCCCCAAGCGTACTCTACCAACCGGGTCTAGGTACCCTTGCCCCTGGAGGGGGGAACTGCACCCAGACCCAGGTGGTGTTACCCTTTTCCCTGCGGTGGGGAGAGGCAGACCGCCCCGACTCAGCAGCAGCAGGGAGGCCCCACACTCCAGACCGCAGTCGGACGGCCAACTCCTCCTAGCCCCCCCCGCTCCAGCAGGTCACAGAGAATGGGGGTGAGCGAAGACTCCAAACCTCCCTCCACCCGCTCATTGTAGTGTTGATGCATGTGTGTTCTAAGGGGCATTTAAAACTAGAGATGGCACGATACCACTTTTTTATGTCCGATACCGATACCGATATCATAAATTTGGATATCTGCCGATACCGATATGAATCCGATATAGTGTTTTTTAATCAACAAAACTGTTTTTTAAAATATCTTGCTGCATTTTGTATAAGTTCATACTCAAGTTTAAAACAACAACTACACTAAAGCTATTCTGTTTTACCTGTATACAAAAAAAATATTTCATAGTTCAGCAATACTGATCAATCTAATAAACTTAGACCTACACCATCCTCCCTATTCTGGTATTTTAAAGAGTACTTAGCGTAAATATTAAGCAACCTAACTAATAGGGTTCCAACTCCCAGCAACAACAAAAATAAATAAATAAAAAATAGGGAACCACCCCTCACGCGCCACCTCATGATGCTTAATCAACGTAATCAACCTTAATTTGATGCAGTGTGAAAAAAAATGCACAGAAATCAATTATTTTTCAAGAAATATTAAATAGATTCAACATCTTTCTTCAACAAAATTGCAGACTGCACAGATGGTACCTTCCCAAAGGAAAAAGTACTATAGCTTACTAGGGTATATATATTAGACTTAATAGTTACTATATACAGTAATTGACTTCTATTCATTTTACATCAAATTAAAACTTTGGGTGTCAGATAATTATTTATTAAAAGCTCGACATTTTAAATGAGAATAAGAAAGAAAAGTATGTCTTTGTGCCCCCTTTTCCCAGTTAATGCCCTATCGGCCCCCCTGGCTAAACTTTGCTAGATCCGCCCCTGCACAGTTACCAGCCGTCAGCTACGTAGAAAAAGATCCTGGTGTAGAAATTAATATTAAATAAATTCTAACAACAGCTTATCAAGCTTAAACGTGCTGCTGTTGTTCAGCCGCTGGTTTCCTCTTTCTGGTGCAAAGTGGGCCAAAAACAAAGACGGACTCGCGACAGAAAAGCCGATCAGCTGATCATTTAAGCAGTTTCACAATTGAAGTAGCAGCCGGAGAGCGAGAGGCAGTCGCTCGTTAAGCTTAACGTGGGAATGCTTTACAAACATTCAGAGATGGACTTACAAACTTGCTTTACTTCTCTCGGGGATAACTTTGTCGGAGATGAAATGCCGGGTTGCTAGCGAAGCTCCAAATGCTATCCAGACCACCGACAGGTCCCGCATGCCACAGCCGCTCTATCACGTGATGCATACTGCTCCGACGTGCTAACGTTCTGAGGTGAGTTACGGCGTGTTGCAAGTTTTGCGAGGTGCTTTCGTGATATTTAATGGATCGGATTACATTTTTTATTTTTCTCCGATATCCGATCCAGTCATTTAGGTCAGTATCGGACCGATACCGATACGTAATATCGGATCGGTCCATCTCTATTTAAAACCCAGGAGGGCATGGAGCTACCTGCCAGAGAGCAGCAGGTAAGCGCATAGTGCCTCCTGCTAGCCCTGCTAGGCCTCCAAACCTTGGAGGGCCTGAGATGTCCCCAGAGAGGTGGCGCCTGACACCCAACCTGACATATAGACACAGACATACAGGCACACACAGATACAAACATCCATTCCCACCCTCATGCTCTCATATACACTTACTCCACACTCAACCAACGTGGAGACAGACATAAAGAGACGCTGTACACACGATCACACTCCCCAAGCGTACTCTACGAACCGGGTCAAGGTACCCTTGCCCCTGGAGGGGGGAACTGCACCCAGACCCAGGTGGTGTTTCCCTTTTCCCTGGGGTGGGGGGAGGCAGACCGCCCCGACTCCGCAGCAGCAGGAAGGCTCCACACCCCAGACCGCAGTCGGACGGCCAACTCCTCCTCCTAGCCCCCCTGCTCCAGCAGGTCGCAGAGAACGGGGGTGAGAGAAGACCCCAAACCTCCCTCCACCCGCTCATTGTAGTGTTGATGCATGTGTGTTCTAAGGTGCATTTAAAACCCAGGAGGGCATGGAGCTACCTGCCAGAGAGCAGCAGGTAAGCGCATAGTCCCTCCTGCTAGCCCTCAATGTCTACGTGTATTTAAAATTGAGAGGTGGGCAACGATGCCAGGGGTGAGGTGTACACCCTGATGGTAACTAGGACTCCGTGTATCGTGCCCACCCCCAAGATCCTATATGTATGTGTAATGAGGGTGTGAGTAATGTGAATGTCTAAGTTGTGGGATAAAATTGGTACTTTTAAAACTGTGCAGATGCTTAAACTGTGCTCGAACCGGTGCTTAACCCTTTAAAGCCGGTAGGAGCGGTCACGCTCCATTTTGCATAACTATTTTTAAATCCCTTTAGAACCAGAAACACGTAAGCTAGTGCAAAAATTTTTTTTGCATATGAAATCAGAGGAGTTGTACTTACTTACTTAAATGTAAGGCCTTTTTTAATTATAAGCCTTACAAGCCTATACTGGTGTTTTTAAAAGTCATGTTTGACTTCATGTTTTTCTGAATAGTTTCTGGGATGCTTAGAACTCAAATTGCACTGCTTTAAATAGTTTATTTTGATGCACCTGCTGTTTTCTTTGCAAACTTGCATTATAATATTTATTTTCATTTTTTCCGCAGTATATAAAGATTGGTGTGCCTCAAAAATAAAATTATGAAGACACTCAAAAGAAAATTTCCTGTTGTTGTAAACTATTTTTTGCAACTTTTTTGTATTTAAAGTTTTGAGGGATAAACCTCTTAAATTTCTCTAAGTAGAAATATATGTAATAAAAAACAAAAACGATTTTCAATTTTTTTGTTGTTTATTGGACTTTTTTGAAATTTATGTAATTACTATGGACTTAATGCATACATATTATTAAAATATGGGCTATAACAGTTGTATAGCAACTTGAAATGCTCCCACAAATGGCACAAATGGCACAAAAAAATTGAAAATCGTTTTTGGGTTTTTTTTACATGTTTTTGTTGCTGCAAGTGGTTTTTATGCAAGTTTTGCAAAGCTATATGTAAGTACAACTCCTCTGGTTTCATATGCAAAAAAAAATTATTGCACTAGCTTACGTGTTTCTGGTTCTACAGGGATTTAAAAATAGTTATGCAAAACGGAGCGTGCCTGTTCCAACCAGCTTTAAAGGGTTAAAAAAGTATTTGTACTTCATTGCTTCTCTGCTCCCCTCCTTGAATTGCTACCTTATCGTGGTGGAAGGTTTTGTGTGTCCCAGGGATCCCAGGTACTATATTGCATGGAGGCTTTTGCCCCCTGGTAGGGTCTCCCATGGCAGATTGGTCCTGGGTAAGGGACCAGACAAAGAGCGATTCAGAAGACCCTTGTGAGGATATCACAGAGGTAACAGTTTACCCTGTCTGGGCCATGGGGCCCGCCCGGGCAAAACCCAAAATGGGGACATGGGCCCAACCTCCTGCAGGCCCACCACCCGCCAGAAGCGCCGTAGGGGTCGGGTGCATTGTGGGCAGGAGCAGAGGCCCTGGCGGACTGATCCCCGGCTACCAAGACTGGCAATTGGGACATGGAATGTCACCTCTCTGGCGGGCAAGGAGCCTGAGTCAATGCGTGAGGTTAAGAGGTACTGGCTAGATATAGTCAGGCGCACCTCAACGCATGGCTTGGGCTCTGGACCCAGTCTCCTGGAGAGGGGCTGGACTCTGTCTGAGTTGCCCCTGGTGAGAGGCGGCGGGCTGGTGTGGGTATCTTGGTATCGCCTCGGCTTGCTGCCTGTACGTTGGGGTTCTTCTCGGTGGATGAGAGGGTTTGTTCCCTGCGCCTTCAGGTAACAGGGAATGAGTCCTGATTGTCATCTGTGCTTACGCGCCGAGGGGCAGTTCAGAGTACCCAGCACCAGATGGGGTGCTGGAAGGTTGCTTCGCCTTGAGACTCTGTCGTCCTACTGGGAAATTTCAATGCTCACGTGTGTGACAGCGAGACCTGGAGGGGCGTGATTGGGAGGAACGTCCTCCTTAATCTGAACCTGAACGGTGTTTTGTTATTGGACTTCTGTGCAAACCTCAGTTTGGTGATAACGAACACCATATTCGAACATGTCAAGCAGCGGGAATGATGATCAACACCTCCAAATCTGAGGCCATGGTTCTCAGCCGGAAAAGGGTGGAGTGCCCACTCCAAGTGGAGGAGTTCAAGTATCTCGGGGTCTTGTTCAGGAGTGATGGGAGAAGGGAGCGGGAGATCGACAGACGGATTGGTGCTGCAGCTGCAGCGATGCAGACGCTGCACTGGTCCATCGTGGTGGTGGTTAATCTTTGTCCCTACCCTCAGGTCACAAGCTGTGGGTAGTGCCCGAAAGAATGAAATTGCCGATACAAGCGGCAGAAATGCGCTTCCTCTAAAGGGTGAGCCAGTTGAAGTAGTTTGGGCATCTGACAAGGGTGCCTCCTGTGTGCCCCCAGGGCAGATCTAGGACACGCTGGAGAGATTATATCTCTCAGCTGGCCTGGGAACGCCTTGGTGTTCCCCCAGATAAACTGGAGGAGGTGGCTAGGGAAAGGGAGGTCTGGGGTTTTCTGCTTAGGCTGCTGCCCCTGCAACCTGGCCCTGGTTAAAGCAGAAGAAGATTGATGGATGGATGAATGTATGGATACTTCACACCTCTGGTGTGCAGCTACCCTTAACAGTTTTGAGTGTGTCTAGAGGACTGTAGGATGATAACGACCGTGTCGGCAATGCACACACATAATCCTGAATCAGAGGAACAGTATTGGAAAATGATAAAAACATCAACTCAACTTATTAAACGTTAATATTTACCAGTTACCATCACTCATGTGTGGTTTTATTGATGTCTGTGGTTCTCAGTCACCCAGGTCATGGTGATCTCAGGAGCTTGGAAGGAAAAGACTGAACGTCATTAATTTTTGTCTGAGAAGCTTCTTCATTTCTGAGAACATTTGGTGGAGAGTCCCAGATTTTTAAGGCCTGTTGGGAGTGTCCCTAAGAGGGTTGTGGAGCCACTATTGATCCTCTGCCTAATCACACGGCCCAGGGGTGAAAACGGGTGTGTCATTGTCAGCAGAGCTTTCTAATATTTATATTTTATCCTGGCACAGTTGGTGTGGAGCACTCAAACTTTCATTGTATTTGTAAATGACGATAAAAAGCTATTTTACTCTATTCTATTCTTTCTCAGATCTTTAAGGACACACTGCACACCATTTTGAGACATGCCAAGTTTTCAGCTAATCACCTTTTTGCACCAACAAGTTGAGCAAGCCACGTAGTCTGAAAGGAGCCTGAGGAGTGATACTTGACTGTCACTCATGCAGGGGTTAAAGCTGAGAAGCCTGGAGCTGTAACTGAACATTCTTCTGCTCATTCAGGTTTTGCAGAAACTCCCAGGATAGATAAAGAAGAATGGAAATATGTTTTAAACTATGGACAAAGTAACCCTGACACCTTTGAAAAGTCCGAATTAAAATGTGTTTAATTCAGTTTTGAAGTTAAACTCTTGGTTTGTTTTAGTCTTTTTACAGATCTGTTAAATAACATGTTGTTGTTGCTTCACAAAGAGCAGGGGCGCTGCCAACTGAAACTGTGTTGCAGGCGGTTTCTAGTATTTCTAGTCTGAAAATTTCCTTGGAAGACTGAAAGCAGGAAACACAACCACATCAATCATCATCAAACAAAGCAGCTTTATTTCACCAGTGATTAAAGATGAAAAAGCGAGATAATGCAGATTTTAATGAGCAGATCAGGACCAACCTGTTCAGACCTGTGTTCATATACAACTGTCATGTTTTATATCTTTATCATTTCTGTCTGAGGCCCTGACCTCATTTTTCTTTCTTTGGTATGTTGTGCTGATTCTTTCATTATTTATCCAATAAGTATTTTTATACACATGATGGTGGGGTTTTCTTTTTGGCTTTGCTTCACCACATTTATACAAACACTAACTCAGTGGTGGTGCAGTACTTGTACCACAACAGATCCCAAGTGCTGGATTTTGGATGTCTTCTTCCAGTGTTTGTTCACAAGTGTTTTATAAAACAGTTTTAAGTGTGTAAGTGACACTGTCCCTCCCTTTAACTGGAAACACAAACAGATCAAACCAGCTTGTTCCAAGAAGTCAACATTCAGGTTTTAGAGGCTGAGGTGGAGCCTGCTGTGCTCGACAGGAAGTTCTGAGACTTATTGTGTCAGTGTTTGCCGGTGAGGTGATCCAGCTCAGGTGAAGTTAAGTCTTCAGCTCCACTCTGTGAACTCTTGGATCTGTGAGGAGAACCAGGACTCAGCGTCACTGCTGTAAGTCTCTCTGATCATTCAGCTTTCATTTGTCGTGGAAAGTGTTTCTGTTCAACAGGCAGCAAACATTTTCTCCTTGTTACTGCTCACTGACATCTCAGACTGCTCACTCTTTATCAGAACCACTGCAGCTCTCAGACATCACATTCTAAAAACACATATAAGACAAATGCATCATAAGATTTGTGTTTGTGGAGAATTTGTCCTGATCTTTACACCTTCACCTCACCTTCTTTACACCTTGAAGGTTTTACAGAGGACTTTGTACATATTTGTAATATACTATAATGTACTTCAATTCACACAGAGCAATTCTTTCTAACCTCTCAGAGCACTTTGATCACAGTCCACATTCATACAATACAGCACTTTATCCTGAACACTTTGAGCACTCATCTCGCTCACATCAGCAGCCAGTTTAGACTCACCAGTTAACCGAAATCCACACAGCTTCTCCCTCTGGTACAGTGTGTGATATATTACACCTCCGTTTCTCTACAGGGCACTGTGAGACCATTAATCACTGCTGCTGATGTTTGCTGCCTGTCTCTATCAGAAGTGTTTAGATGATGGTTCAAAAACAGAATAAAAATTGAGACGTCATGTAGAGTTGAAATTGTATATGACATGATCTTTTAATGAGTGACTTATGTATATATATATGTATATATTGTGCTATTCTTAGTTAGCGTATTGTCTGTTTTGTCTTAATGTTGGTTTATGTTGGTTTATAATGGGGCACTGTAACAAAAAAATAATTTCCCCCAGGGATCAATAAAGTATTCTGATTCTGAGTCTGATTCTGATCTACAAGCATAAACTTTACAATCGTGTAAAATTATTGTTGTACTGAGGACTCATGCGGGCATGCTACTCCATACACAAATATGAAGCAACCTGTCAGCACGTAAAACTATTTTATGATAACAACAAAAACAAATAGAGGGCCATTTTTTTATAATAGTTTTTTTTTGTGTGATTGTTTCCAGGGTCCTGACAGAGACCATTGTATCTTCCTGCTGTGTTAAAATATGATGGTGAAATGAGGATTAAAAACAGAGGGTCATAAATTACATATCAGAAACAGACCAGGGTGTAATGTGTGAAAACTGTTGATGAGTCACATGGGACACACTATTCCATGTTGGCCTTTGCATTGAAAATGTCCTCTCCTGTTTTTATAGAGAAAGATGGAGACGTCTGTAGATGAACAGCTGCTGGATATTTTGGAGGAGTTGGGTGAGGAGAAGCTGAAAGCCTTCCACAGGTGTCTTCAGGATCCTCAGGTACTTGGTGGTTTTCCAGCCATCAAACAGTCCCAACTGGAGACAGCAGATGAACTGGAGACAGTGGATTTGATCATGGAGACATATACTGATGATGTGATGAAGGTCACCAACTTGATTTTAAAGAAGATAAGAGAAACAGGTACCACAACATCTCCAACAGTAATAAAATACAGCAGTGCCAGTCTTTATAAAACCTTTTTCTTTGTTACTTTTGTTCCACACTATTGATGCCTCCTATTTGAAATTCGTAGGAATAACAGTGGTTACAGTTGAGTAACATTACACGGAAATTGATGTAACTGGACCCAAATACTCGGAGTAATAATGTGTAAATAAACAGATGTCCACGAGGTAAAAGCAGTTAGTAAGAGTATCGTAATACTTGGGTAACAATATGATAACCTGTGTGAAATAGGGAAATAATGTCTGTGACTTTGTATCTTTACATGTTTATACAGTTTTACTTGGAATAATCTCATTACAATAATAAGGTGCTACTGGCTGATGTTTTAGCATGTTTGTATCTTGTTACCATATAATACATAATGCAATAATACAGAATGTAACTGTTGTGTTTAAAACTTTTGATTATTACATAGAAACACACATGGTAGTTTCTCTGTAATAAGCAGGATTGATGCAAAAATCCAAATTGCCTGTTTCCAGTCAATAACATATAATTAACTATTAAAGCAAACAAGACAGTGGAAAGTACCAAAAAGGGTGACCAAAAAACAAGGGGGGGGGGACAACCCACCCCTCCCTCCCCACACCATTCCCTTATCCCAGAGTGCTATCAGCTTGTTTTGGTGAAGATCACATAAACTCTCTTTTGTTCATAATTTCCAGATACTCAATGAGTGGCCTCCAAATCTGATCCAAGTCGTCCAGTTTGTCATTTATAATAGGCAGATCCTTTCCAGATTAAGAGTATCTGTCAGTCCTGAAATCAAGGTTTTCAGAGAGGGCACTTCCTATCCCCTCCATAGCAGGAAAATCAGTCTCTTTGCAAACATTAGGCCATAGGACAGGAGGGAAGTCTGTGCACGCTTACGTTTTTTAGATTGTTCCGACAGTCCAATAAGAATCAAAATGGGGTCAGGGTCTTATTGTACATCGAAAAGTTTGGAAAAAAAGTAAAACACAGAAACCCCAAAACATTGTAACTTGGTACACATTACAACACTTTTAAGCAGATCAGCTTCTGCACATTGACATTTATCACAAATTGGTGACGTTTCAGGAAATATCTCATGTAATCTTGTCTTTGAGTAGTGCAATTTGTGAATAATCAGAGGCTAATAAGTTGTACTTCTCCTTAAGCTGTTGAAATGAAGTGAAGAACCCCTGGAAATACAGGTGTACCACATTTTGCAACCACATTTCCTTTCAGCAATCAAATGTCCCATCTAAAATGGAGGGTGTAAATGCAGGATTAGCTGTAATAGGTGTCAAAACGGGAATGCTCTGAGACTATACTCTTTCACCATCTGTCTCCAAATTGAATTGTATTGTGAATAACTGGATTGCAGTTTTAGTATGTCTTTTTAAAACAAATAGGAGACAATGCGATTGCACCACGAGAGTAAGGCATACAGTCTTCTCCCTCCATTTCCAGCCAAACTGCCATTATAACTGTATCAGCCAATAGGCTATATAGTGCTGATCCTCAGGTTTCCGGTTGAGTGAACGCTGGCGCGGCTTGCTGCCGCTACTCCCTGGTATCTTTTTATATTTTATTCATATATTATTCATATGTGTTATTTATTATTATTTATTCATATATTCTTTGATACATCTTACTGGTGATCTAGCGAATTTTGCAAGTGCCTGTCATGATCCTGGGTCTGCTGACCCAGCGTTTTGTGTTTAGTTTATGTAGCCTTCAGGTTTCCTAAGTTTATCATTATCATGCCTAGGTGTTTCTAGTTATTTTCCCCTCGTGTTTCCACTATGTTAAGTCTCCCCTGCTTTCATGTATTTTATGTCTGTGGCGTATGTTGTCAGTTCAGGTTGTCATGTTTATATCTCACTGTGTTTCCTGTTTTATTGTGAAGAGGTCTGGTGTTTCTGGGTTCATCGTGTTCAGTTTTACTCTCCCATTGTCACGTCGTTATGTTCATGTGTGTCAGCTGGTTCCCCATGTGTTGCCACTTTCCTCATTATCCTCCTGTGTCTATTTAGTCCGTGTGCTTTCAGTCATTCGTTGTCAGGTCGTCTGCTCATCCATGTCTCATCTCCAGGTACCCATGTCAGTTCACTATGGTTAAGGTTTTTCATGTTTTGTTATTAGTTCACCCAGTTTAGGTTATTGTTTAGTTTTCAACGATGCCCTATTATTTTGTACCCTCATTGCTAGTCTCAATAAACGGCTTGTTTTGTTAATCCACACCACGTTTTGGTCTGCGTTTGAGTCCTCCTCTGCAACACATACGGTCTGCCCCAGCCAGACCGTGACAGTACGACCTGACCACTATGGACTCAGCAGACCGCGAGCTTTACGAGCGTCGGGAGGCAGCCTTCGCCCAGCTGGAGGAGGAGCTCCGCTGGAAGCCGTGGCGTACCCCCGACTACGAGCGCATTTTCCACGGGACTCGGCTAGCTCTCGGAGGTCCCAAGAGCTGCCGAAAGTCCCCGCCTGTTGCGTTGCCTGCATCTAAGCCTCGCTCGCTTCAGGTGGGAGTCCTCCGTGTGGCTTCAGGCGCTCACGCTCCAGCCTCGGTGTCACCGTTCTGTGCACCAGGGGCTCAGTCGCTCGCTCCGCCAGCTTCCTCTGTTCGCAGGAAGCGGCGCGCACGCCGCCATAAACCGGACATCGCTGAGCAGCTCACGGTGGTGAGTGACAATGACTTTTATTCTCACGTCCCGTCTGACATTAACAGTAATCAGCTCACTTCCGATCCATGGGGTATTTCCCTTTTGGATGACGACGTGGACTGGGAGGATCCGTTTTGTTTTACTCCCTCTACACAGGGAGGGATGAAAAGCACTTCCCGCTCGCCTAAGCCTGCACATAGGGTTAAAGGACAGACTGTTAATTACGTTACCAGGACTAACACACTCAGTTCCACTTCCGTCTGTTCAGGTTCTGTCAGGTCCGTTTCAGTCATCTCCGAGTCAACCCGCTCTGCAACTGTTAACCCAAGGATTTTGAAAACTGTTAAAACTAAGACTGCTATTGCTAAGACTGCTAAACTTGACGTGGACGGCGGATTCATTTTTGTTAGGTCTGTTTTTGTCGACCCAATACATATTAACCCTAAGCCTGCCGTTTCTAAGACTGTTTTTTCTGAGCCTGCTCCTTTGCCTGTTCGTGTTTCTGCTGCCGGGGCAGCTCGGGCCCAGCGTACCTCTGCACCCGTGTCTGTTCCTCGGGTGGGGGAGACTGAGGCCCAGTTGGCTCCCGCTCTGGTTTCCAGGCCGGCTGAGGCTCTGACCCTTTCTGCACCCGTACCTGCTCCTCGGGTGGGAAGGGCAGTTGCCCAGCCGTTGCCGGTACCTGTTCCGGTCCCCAGGGTGAGGGCAGCCAGGATACAGCCCGTCTCCGCACCCGTACCTACTCCTCGGGTGGGAGTGGCTAGTGTCCGGCATGCTCCTGCACCCGTCCCTGTCTCTACTGAGGGCTCAGGAGAATTCGGTCTGCAATCCACGCCGCCATCGCTACTGCATGCCTTTCAGTCATTAGCTCAGTCATTAGCTCTGTTAGCAGCCCGGTCCGTAGCTTACATTCCTGTGCTTCCGTTAGCTCAGCCCTTAACCCACTGTGCAGCTCAGTCATTTGCTCCATCACCTGCTCAGCCTTCTGTCCAGCCGGTGGTCTCTACACCTGCTGGTCATGCCTCGACAGCTGGAGGGCCCGAGGAGCCCGTCCAGCCTCATGTCTCGACAGCTGGAGGGCCCGAGGGGCCCGCCAAGCCTCATGCCTCGTCAGCTGGAGGGTCCGAGGGGCCCGTTCAGCCTCCTGTCTCCGCTGGAGGGTCCAAGGGCCCATTCAGCCACCCGTCTCCGCTGGAGGGTCCGAGGGGCCCGTTCAGCCACCCGTCTCCGCTGGAGGGTCCGAGGGGCCCGTTCAGCCACCAGCTGCTCCACCGGCAGCCTCGTCCACGTCTGCTGCAGCTCCAGCCTGTGCTTTGTCTGCTGCAGCTCCAGCCTGTGCTTTGTCTGCTGCAGCTCCAGCCTGTGCTTTGCCTGCTGCAGCTCCAGCCTGTGCTTTGCCTGCTGCAGTTCCAGCCTGTGCTTTGCCTGCTGCAGCTCCAGCCTGTGCTTTGCCTGCTGCAGCTCCAGCCTGTGCTTTGCCTGCTGCAGCTCCAGCCTGTGCTTTGCCTGCTGCAGCTCCAGCCTGTGCTTTGCCTGCTGCAGCTCCAGCCTGTGCTTCGTCTGCTGCAGCCTCCGTGTCTTCAGCCTCGTCTGGTCCAGCCTCCGTGTCTTCAGCCTCGTCTGGTCCAGCCTCCGTGTCTTCAGCCTCGTCTGGTCCGGCTTCATCAGAGTCTTCATCTTCGCCTGGTCCGGCTTCGTCAGAGTCTTCATCTTCGCCTGGTCCGGCTTCTTCAGAGTCTTCATCTACGCCTGGTCCGGCTTCGGCCTCTGCTACGCCTGGTCCGGCTTCGGCCTCTGCTACGCCTGGTCCAGCCTCTGCCTCTGCTACGCCTGGTCCAGCCTCGGCCTCAGCTTCTGCTTCAGCCTCGCCTGGTCCGGCTTCTGCTTCTGCCTCACCTGGTCCGGCCTCAGCTTCTGCCTCGCCTGGTTCGGCCTCATCCGAGTCTTCCTCGGCTTCTGCTTCTGCCTTGCCTGGTCCGGCCTCTGCTACGCCTGGTCCAGCCTTTGCTTCAGCGTCGCCTGGTCCTACGGCTGTTATGCCGCCGCCCAAGGCTCGCTCTGCACCTGGGAATCTTCGGCCACCAGCTGGACGTCACCGCCGTCGAGGTCGGCCCCCTGAACTGTTTCTACGCCGTTGCCGTCCACACGGTCGGCCACCTGAACTGTTTCTACGCCGTTGCCGTCCGCACGGTCGGCCCCCTGAACGGTTTCCATGTCGCCACCATTGCCGTCCGCACGGACGGCCCCCGGAACTGTTCGACCATGAACTTCTGTGCCGTCGGCCTCCGGGCCGGCCCCCTGATCACATGAACTATGGATTTCTGGACCGTCACCCTCCGGGTCGGCCCCCTGAGGAGTCATGAACTGTTCCCTGCGCTCCTGTGATTTTGATGGACATTTTGGTTTTGTGGCCTTGTTTCTGGCCCTCCGTCCTGGGCCCCCGCCGCCCGCCCTTGGTGGGTTGTCTTTTTGTTTTGTCTTTTCGGGGTTTTGGGCGTCTGGAATCCGCCCTTGAAGGGGGGGCTCTGTCATGATCCTGGGTCTGCTGACCCAGCGTTTTGTGTTTAGTTTATGTAGCCTTCAGGTTTCCTAAGTTTATCATTATCATGCCTAGGTGTTTCTAGTTATTTTCCCCTCGTGTTTCCACTATGTTAAGTCTCCCCTGCTTTCATGTATTTTATGTCTGTGGCGTATGTTGTCAGTTCAGGTTGTCATGTTTATATCTCACTGTTTCCTGTCTTATTGTGAAGAGGTCTGGTGTGTCTGTGTTCATCGTGTTCAGTTTTACTCTCCCATTGTCACGTCGTTATGTTCATGTGTGTCAGCTGGTTCCCCATGTGTTGCCACTTTCCTCATTATCCTCCTGTGTCTATTTAGCCCGTGTGCTTTCAGTCATTCGTTGTCAGGTCGTCTGCTCATCCATGTCTCATCTCCAGGTACCCATGTCAGTTCACTATGGTTAAGGTTTTTCATGTTTTGTTATTAGTTCACCCAGTTTAGGTTATTGTTTAGTTTTCAACGATGCCCTATTATTTTGTACCCTCATTGCTAGTCTCAATAAACGGCTTGTTTTGTTAATCCACACCACGTTTTGGTCTGCGTTTGAGTCCTCCTCTGCAACACATACGGTCTGCCCCAGCCAGACCGTGACAGTGCCTGAGTATTTTGGGTGTAGTCCATCTGCCTGTTTGTTTGGCCGTTTTCTCCCTTGGATCCGTACACCTGACTGTTTGGCTTATCTGACTGTCCGTGATGTGGCCTAGCAGGATCTGTGTCTTGCTCGTATGGGTCTGGATTTTTATGTCATTGGTCTACCGACCTAGTGCTGGACTTTACCAATACTCAGCTGACGAGCTTCTCCGTCTCCGCTTTCACCTGGCTTCTCCACCGCCGCTTCATCTCCACACAGATTTCACCTTCCTCCCTCGCCGAAAGTACATTCACCGGGGCTCTCGTCGGAATTTCCACCATGACGACTCTAAGCCAATACAGACCCTCTGGTCCACTTCTCGTCGTCCTCCACTAAACTTCGACAGGGCTGTTGATCACAGTGTTTTAGCCAGCCTGCCCAGGTCGACTAACACCTCTGTCCAGTCTGACAGCACCAACGTCAATTTTGGCCTCCTTAACATCCGCTCGCTTACGAGCAAGGGTCATCTAATTCTGGATCCACTCACAGATCATAAGTTTGACTTTCTCTGTTTGACCGAGACGTGGCAACAGCCCAATGACTTTTCGTCGCTCAACCCCCCCCCCCGGGGGTTTGTTTACACCTGCGAACCTCGTAAGTCCGGCCGTGGTGGAGGTCTCGCGGTAATCTATCGCGAGAACTGGAAAGTCACACTGTTGTCTGTACATGTCTACAGTTCCTTTGAATCCATTGTTTGTCAACTCTCAGGACCTGTTCCAACTGTCATGGCTGTTATTTACCGCCCTCCAAAGTCTAATTCTGTCTTCATAAGTTACTTTGTTGATCTGCTGACTCACATAGCTACAGTTTCCCCTAATATAAAACTCCTGGGAGACTTAAATATTCATATGGATAACAGTGATCATCCTCTCATCAAAGATTTCTCATCCTGCCTCGATAGTATTGGCTTTAAACAACACATTAACTTTCCTACTCATACTAAGGGCCATACTTTGGACGTAGTTTGTTGCTCTGGACTTACTCCTTTTAACTGCAAAGCTGATGAACTGCTAATTTCTGATCACTTGCTTCTTTCTTTCAATGTCAAAATGACCTTTTCTATAACTAAGAACGATCGTACCATTTCTTTTCGGAATATTAAGAAAATCAATCCTGATACTCTATCTTTTGCTTTCTCTAGTCATTTGCATTTTCATAACCTGCTCACCCAAGAAGACTTGGTTTCCTATTATAACTCTAGTCTCAATAGTCTAAACACTGTTGCCCCACTCAAACCAAATCTGTATCATTCTCTCAGTCAGCACCCTGGTTCACAGCTGAACTCAGGCTCCTGAAAGCAAAAGGACGACGACTTGAACGCCTTTATAAGAAAACTGCTCTGAATATCCACAAGGAAATGTTTAATAATCATATTATGTTTTATAAGGAGTGTATTAATCAAACAAAATCTGCTTACTCCTCCTCCATTAACTGTTCAAAATATGACTCAACCAAGATACTGTTTTAACTGTTCAACTCTTCTTTCAGGTCAACAGATTTTTTACCTGCTCACCTGTACTCGTCTTCCTTCTGTGATTCTCTAATGATATTTTTTTCAATTCAATTTTCAATTCAATTTTATTTATATAGCGCAAAATCACAACAAAAGTCGCCTCAAGGCGCTTCATAGATACAGAGAAAAACCCAACAATCATATGACCCCCTATGAGCAGCACTTTGGCGACAGTGGGAAGGAAAAACTCCCTTTAACAGGAAGAAACCTCCAACAGAACCAGGCTCAGGGAGGGGCGGGGCCATCTGCTGCGACCGGTTGGGGTGAGAGAAGGAAGACAGGATAAAGACATGCTGTGGAAGAGAGACAGAGGTTAATAACAGATATGATTCAATGCAGAGAGGTCTGTTAATACATAGTGAGTGAGAAAGGTGACTGGAAAGGAAAAACTCAGTGCATCATGGGAATCCCCCGGCAGCCTACGTCTATTGCAGCATAACTAAGGGAGGATCCAGGGTCACCTGGTCCAGCCCTAACTATATGCTTTAGCAAAAAGGAAAGTTTGAAGCCTGATCTTGAAAGTAGAGATAGTGTCTGTCTCCTGAATCCAAACTGGAAGCTGGTTCCACAGAAGAGGGGCCTGAAAACTGAAGGCTCTGCCTCCCATTCTACTTTTAAATACTCTAGGAACAACAAGTAGGCCTGCAGAGCGAGAGCGAAGTGCTCTAATAGGGTGATATGGTACTACAAGGTCATTAAGATAAGATGGGGCCTGATTATTTAAGACCTTGTATGTGAGGAGCAGGATTTTGAATTCAATTCTGGATTTAACAGGAAGCCAATGAAGGGAAGCCAAAACAGGAGAAATCTGCTCTCTCTTTCTAGTCCCTGTCAGGACTCTTGCTGCAGCATTTTGGATTAGCTGAAGGCTTTTCAGTGAGTTTCTTGGACATCCTGATAATAATGAATTACAGTCGTCCAGCCTGGAAGTAATAAATGCATGAACTAGTTTTTCAGCGTCACTCTGAGACAGGATATTTCTAATTTTAGAGATGTTGCGCAAATGGAAGAAAGCAGTCTTACATATTTGTTTAATATGTGCGTTGAAGGACATGTCCAGGGGCCCGTTCTTCGTACCTCGCTAAGTAAGTTAGCTGGATTTGATTGTTGACGATTTCGCGTGATCCTGGATCGTTCGGTTCCCCAAAGCTCATCCGGGACTTGCTGTCATAGCAACAGAGCCGTAAGCGTTTACTTTATGTAAACAGGATTAGATCGCGGCCACGCAGGTATGTCCGCTTCATTTATACGAAAGCAACAGCGATATTCCACCACTGTTTCACCATAAATAAATAACATCAATGTAACTAAAGATAATGCAGCACTTGATCCTGTTATTGATGTCACACAGATACATACAGGTCATTTCCTAAAAAAGGGAAATGTACTATTAACATTCTATTACATGTATGTGATTATTACAGATGTAATTCATATTTCAGAGTAGTAATTGCAAATTACTTCGTGTAATCAAGATGAGAGACCACGGCTATAAAAGCGAAGGTGGATTTGGGAAGCCTGTCGCAGCCATGTCCTGTCCGTATACGCGAGCCACCCATTGTGAAGGTGCAAGATTGATAAGGAGAGTCCTCAGAATCCAGCGTATATTGCGGGACAGACAGGATCCTTTAGCTCAGCGCGACAGTGTGCTCATTGAGAGATATCGATTTTCCCGTGAGGGTATTATTCACTTAACCAACTTGTTGACGAGGGGGTGCAGGACCTCCACCTGTCTTTTTTTGCTCTGCCCTTTTCTTGGTTGCTGTTATGAACAAACAAACAGATTATTTCAGGGTCTCTTTCCAAGAGACTAAAAGCAATATAAGTGATAAATATTACCATTCTGTAGAATATTCTTATATTTCCCTTTTACTTGTTCCCATGTTCTAGTGGGTCCTGTTGTGGCTCTAATGTGAAAGAGGATATAATATAACATAATATAATATGATGTAATATAATATTGGATAATATGGTGTGATATGATAAATCTACCCTACCGCCTACTGGTGTTGGCCAGAGGGGCCGATGGCGCGATATGGCAGCCTGGCTTCTGTCAGTCTGTCCCAGGGCAGCTGTGGCTACAACCGTAGCTGCCTCCACCAGTGTGTGAATGTGAGAGTGAATGAATAGTGGCATTGTAAAGCGCTTTGGGTGCCTTGAAAAGCGCTATATAAATCCACTCCATTATTATTGTTATTATTAAATTACTTACGAGTTTAATTTGTCAGCAACTTTCTGCCAGCCCTCTCTCCTTGCTTTTGCAGCCTTTGCAGTGCTCCCTTGCGTTCTGATTAAACTCTGAAACTCCTGAAATCCCTCACTCAGGAGTTCTTGCTCTGCTGCCGAAAAATACCGAGCGCGCTCCTTCGACATTTTCGCCGACCAATCAGAGGGTTGCCGATCAATGTTTCTACTCTCGATGCGTAGCCCCTTTTACGACACCCAGTGATGTCACATTACTGCATCCAGCTGTACTAATCGTCAACAGCAGGTGTGTTCGGAGAACCGGATTAGCGAGCTCACGGTTAGCGAGATGGTTTGGTCTTGGATGTGTCATTTGATCTTGTATGTAGTAAGCGACGTACGAAGAACGGGCCCCTTGTCAACAATGACTCCAAGGTTCCTCACAGCGTTACTGGAGGCCAAGGTAATGCCATCCAGAGTAAGAATCTGGTTAGATACCATATTTCTAGGATTTTCAGGGCCGAGTACAATAACCTCAGTTTGATCTGAATTAAGAAGCAGAAAGTTAGCGGCCATCCAGGTCTTTATGTCTTTAAGACATTCCTGCAGTTTAACTAATTGGTGTGTGTTATCTGGCTTCATGGACAGATAGAGCTGGGTGTCATCTGCATAGCAGTGTAAATGTATGCTATGTCTTCTAATGATGCTGCCTAAGGGAAGCATGTATAATGTAAACAGAATTGGTCCTAGCACTGAACCCTGTGGAACTCCATAACTAACCTCAGTGTGTGAAGAGGACTCTCCATTTACATGCACAAACTGGAGTCTATTAGATAGATATGATACAAACCACTGCAGCGCAGTACCTGTAATACCTACAGCATGTTCTAATCGCTCTAATAGGATATTATGGTCAACAGTATCGAACGCTGCACTGAGGTCTAGCAGGACAAGCACAGAGATGAGTCCACTGTCAGAGGCCATAAGAAGATCATTTGTAACCTTCACTAAAGCTGTTTCTGTGCTGTGATGAGCTCTGAAACCTGACTGAAACTCTTCAAATAAACCTCTGCAGATGATCTGTTAGCTGTTTGACAACTACTCTTTCAAGGATGTTTGATATAAAGGAAGGTTGGAGATTGGCCTATAATTAGCTAAGACTGCTGGGTCTAGAGATGCTTTTTGAGTAAAGGTTTAACTACAGCCAGCTTGAAGGCCTGTGGTACATAGCCGATCATTAGAGATAGGTTGATCATATTTAAGATCGAAGAATTAATTAATGGCAGGACTTCTTTGAGCAGTTTTGTAGGAATGGGGTCTAAAAGACACGTTGATGGTTTGGAGGAAGTAATTATTGAAGTTAACTCAGAAAGATCAATTGGAGAAAAAGAGTCTAACTTAACATCAATGGTACTAAGAGTAGCTGTAGATAATATTACATCTGTGGGATGATTATTGGTAATTTCTTCTCTAATAAGAATTTTATTTGTGAAGAAGTTCATGAAGTCATTACTAGTTAGTGTTAAAGGGATGGTTGGCTCAAAAGAGCTCTGACTTTTTCAGTTTCAGTTGTCAGTTTAATTTGTCATATGCAAGTTAGCACAGGGTCAACATCGCAATGAAATGTATTTGACGAGCAGAAGACAGTCACTCAGCAGAATGGTATAGTAGCAAAATAATAATAAAAGAATAAAAAATTTATAGAAAAATAGTAACGAGCAAAATAATAATAAGATGTAGTAAAAGAAAAAAAGAGATTTCCAGTTAACTGACTAAATACATATATATATGTATGTGTATATATATATATTAAAAAAAAAACACCCAGCATGCCCCTGCGGGCAGTTTATCCTTCAAGCTCGGGTCCTCTACCAGAGGCCTGGGAGCTTGAGGGTCCTGCGCAGTATCTTTGCTGTTCCCAGGACTGCGCTCTTCTGGACAGAGATCTCCGATGTTATTCCCGTGATCTGCTTGAGCCACTCGCCTAGCTTGGGAGTCACCGCACCTAGTGCTCCAATTACCACGGGGACCATATATATATATATATATATATGTGCACTAGGTGCGGTGACTCCCAAGCTAGGCGAGTGGCTCAAGCAGATCACGGGAATAACATCGGAGATCTCTGTCCAGAAGAGCGCAGTCCTGGGAACAGCAAAGATACTGCGCAGGACCCTCAAGCTCCCAGGCCTCTGGTAGAGGACCCGAGCTTGAAGGATAAACCGCCCGCAGGGGCGTGCTGGGTGTTTTTTATATATATATATATATATATATATATATATATATATATATACTAGTGATTAAATAAAGAAAATCTTAAATAGGAATGGGAGGGGGGGAAGCAGATGGGATATTGCACAGGAATGAGCAGCAGTACAAACTAAACAGTACAAAAGTTTTTTTTTGTGGCAGTTGTTACAGTATTGCACTTTTTTAAATATAAATAAATAAAGTGAAGTGACCAGTGCAGATTAAACAGAGTAGCTTCTGAGTGCGTCCTGTGGACTGTGTTGTGTGTGTGTTTAAGTGTTGTGGTTGATGGTAGAAACTGTGTTTAAGTCTTGTAGTCCGAGCAGACAGACTCCTGTAACGTCTGCCAGACGGTAACAAGAACAGCTGATGTGCTGGGTGGCTGTGGTCCTTGATGATGCTGTGTGCTTTACGGAGGCATCGCTGGAGATAAATGTCCTGAATGGCAGGAAGCCTCGTGCCAGTGATGTGCTCTGCTGCCTTCACCCTCTGTAGTGATTTACGGCTGCTGGCAGAGCAGCTTCGTACCAAACTGTGATGCAGCTCATCAGCAAGCTCTCGATTGCACACCTGTAAAAATTTGAGGTGATGTTGGCGTTCATGCCAAACTTCCTCAGCCTCCTCAGGAAGTAGAGCTGCTGGCGAGCTTTCCTGATAGCAGTGTCTGTGTGAAGCAGTGTCTGTGTGAAGGGTCCAGGAGAAGTCTCGGTGATGTTGACTCCAAGGAATTTGAAGCTGCTGACCCTTTCGGCCTTGACACTGTTTATGTGGATGGGCTGGTGTTCCCTGACTGGTCGAGAGTCAGGTTATTTTCCAGACACCACTCGTACAGCACCATCACCTCCTCTCTATAGGCCGTCTGATCATTGTCTGTGATGAGGCCTATGATGGTTGTGTCATCCGCAAACTTGATGATGATGTTGGACTCGTGTTTGGCAACACAGTCGTGTGTGAACAGGGAATATAGGAGGGGGCTAAGCTCACAACCCTGTGGCGTACCTGTGTTTAGGATGAGTGGTGAGGAGGTGTGCTTACCAACTCTCACCACCTGGGGCCTGTTTGTGAGGAAGTTTAGAATCCATCTGCAGATCGGTGTTCCCAGCCCAAGGTTGATGAGCTACAAGGCAAGTTTTGAGGGGATGATGGTGTTAAATGCCGAGCTGTAGTCGATGAAGAGCATCCTTGCATATGTATTCCCTTTTTCCAGGTGAGTGAGGGTGGTGTGCATTGCCAGGGCGATGGCATCCTCTGTGGCTCTGTTTGTCCGATAGGCAAACTGAAGAGGGTCCAGTGTGTCAGGGAGGGAGGAGCAGATGTGACCTTTGACCAGCCGCTCCAGGCACTTCATGATGACGGATGTCAGTGCAACAGGACGGTGGTCATTCAGACAGGAGAACACTGATTTTTTGGGAACAGGAATGATGGGGGATGCTTTGAGGGACGTGGGGACCACTGACTGCCTCAGGGAGAGGTTGAAGATGTTGGTGAACACCTCTGCCAGCTGTTGTCTGCGTCAAAACGAGCATAGAAGTTGTTGAGGTCGTCTGCGAGAGATGCAGTGGGCTGCATCCCCGGAGTTAAAGGCAGAGGTCCGCACTTTTAGCTTGGCGCAAACGTCTTTATTTACCCAGAGTTTCTGATTTGGGTATATGCGGACAGTGGTTTTTGTGATGATATCATCCATGCACTTTCCAATATATCCAGTGACAGAGTCTGTGACTTCATTGATGTTGCCATCAGCTGCATCCACAAATATCTGCCAGTCAGTTGTCTCAAAGCAGTCCTGTAGGACCTCCTCAGCCTCACTGTCCCATTTGTAGATGACCCTGGAAGCTGGTTTTTCCTGCTTCATCCTTGGTCTTGTTAAGGGTTCAAATATTGAGGGTGAGTACAAAAACAACGATGGTCCAGCAGAGTTGGTCAAACAATGATTTTAATTAAACACACGCAGCGTGGGAAGATGTACACTGCACACACCAGCTGTAGATCTCCGCCCCCAGAACTACACATCCATTGTTTTAAAGCATCGGTAGGATTTATGACGCCCCCTTCATACGTCAACACAGATACAATACATGCATTTTCAAAACCACAAATGTTCTGTTAGCAACTTTTGACACAGTAAGAAAAGAAAATTTTCTTCGCCTCCAAGCCAGGTGTTTCCTGTCGCTGCCAGACGCTCGCTTATCGTCTGGAACATCAGCAGCACGTCCTACAACAAACTTGTAACTTATGCAGGCACAATTTTGCAGTTACAGCGTTTTCCAAAGTATTATTTGAACTCTCGCCTACCCCTGAATCTAACTGCTGTGTAAGTGTGTGTGTATGTATTGTTAAGGTTCAAAAATATTGGGGATGGAGACAAGAGAAACCACAATAACAACACTGGTCCGGCCGGGTTGAGTCAAACGATGATTTTAATGATCACACACGTGGGAGATGGAAACTGTATGCAGACAGCATCAGATCTCAAAATGGTGGAGCATTGCTCAAACTTTTATAGCCTCTGGTGCCTCCACCTTATCATAAAAAGCCTAAACATTCACATGCTTTCTCTCACACAGCGCCTAAGCTACGACCTTGGCTCCCTGTTTATCTGCTCCTGCTGAGATGGGGCAGAAAACTCCAGCACACTCTGTTCTCTTCTAATCAGACAAATAAGGCGATGACTTTCTGCCAACAGTATTTCTTATAACTCAGCAGTATAATGCATCATAAAACAATATCATTCATTCACAATAAATCAACAGTTTAATATAATGCACATCAGTTTAACTAATGCAATAGTTATCAGCTTCTTCTAATTCAGGAGAATAATGCAAACTAAAACTACATAATAATTCACAATCTTTAATTAGGGGTCTAACATGGCATAAAATAATATTATAATCTAATACAGAGTAAATCAATTTGTTGATCAATTATTAAGTCATGTACTAACAGAGACTTGGAGGAGAGAGACCTAATATTTAATAATCCACATTTCACTGTGTTACTCTTTGGTTCAGATGTGGATACTGTATTGTTCTTTCTTTGTGATTGTTTATGTTTAAGTTGTTTGTTGCTGGTTTTTAGTTTGTTTTTTGTCTGTTTGGGAGCTGACACAGTCTCTATGGAGATGGGTTTTTGGGGGGGTAGCAGGAGGAGAGAAGCTGCAGAGAGGCGTGTAAGACTGCAACTCTGCTTCCTGGTCCCAACTCTGGATAGTCATATTTTGGGGGGTTTAATAAATTTGTCCATATTTCTAGAAATGAGAGCTGCTCCATCCAAAGTGGGATGGATGCCATCTCTCCTAACAAGACCAGGTTTCCTCCAGAAGGTTTGCCAATTATCTATGAAGCCCACATCGTTTCTGGGACACCACTCAGACAGCCAGCAATTTAAGGAGAACATGCTAAACATGTCACTCCTGGTCTGATTGGGGAGGGGACCAGAGAAAACTACCGAGTCCCACATTGTTTTGGCAAAGTTGCACACCGATTCAATATTGATTTTAGTGACCTCCGATTGGCGTAACCGGGTGTCATTACTGCCGACGTGAATTATGATTTTACTGAATTTACGTTTACCCTTAGCCAGCAGTTTTAAATTTCCTTCAATGTCGCCTGCTCTGGCCCCTGGAAGACATTTGACTATGGTTGCCGGTGTCTCTAGCTTCACATGTCTGAGAACAGAATCACCAATTACTAGAGTTTGACCCCCGGCGGGTGTGTCGCCGAGTGGGGAAAAACGGTTAGACACATGAACGGGTTGGTGGTGTACCTGGGGCTTGTGTTTAGGACTATGCTTCCTCCTCACCGTCACCCAGCCAGCCAGCCTATTTCCCTGGCTGCTCGGCACATTCCGCTGAGGGAGAGCTAGTGGGCCCTATGGTACCTTGTTCCCTAACTACAGGGGCCTGACTAGCTACGGGTGTTTCAAGGGTGTGACACCGACCCAGTTCTGCAAAGAAGAATGAAAGAAACTGCGTAAAATTAGGTTTACCAAGCTTTAAGCATTATAATCAAAAAGACTTGCAGCTCTAATTGCTGCCAGATGTACTTCCACAAAGAATTGCGGCGAGACTATGAATTATTATGTATGGCAACATTTTATTAGTTTTTAATATATTAACAAGAATTCCAAGCATGCGTGTCTTACATTGTCATTATGTGGTATTTTATTTTTTTAAAAATTGACTTGAGAAGTGAATTTACCACATTTTGAAGGAATGCATGACAAAATGTGAAATAAGTGAAAGGCTGTGGATACACTTTATCTGTAGCTTCTATGTAGGGACCCTTTTGGTCAGGTAATGTTTTGACTGTTTCTGCCCAGGCATTGATACTGACATGTTAACCGCTTTTGTTTATTATTTCAGAGGCTCTTGAGAAGTGTCAGATTAACTTCAAGTTAGAACTGAAGAAGAAGTTCCAGTGTGTGTTTGAGGGCATCGCTAAAGCAGGAAACCCAACCCTTCTGAATCACATCTACACAGAGCTCTACATCACAGAGGGAGGGACTGCAGAGGTCAATAATGAACATGAGGTCAGACAGATTGAAACAGCATCCAGGAAACCAGACAGACCAGAAACAACAATCAGACAAGAAGACATCTTTAAGGCCTCACCTGGAAGAGAAGAACCAATCAGAACAGTGCTGACAATGGGAGTGGCTGGCATTGGGAAAACAGTCTTAACACAGAAATACACCCTGGACTGGGCTGAAGACAAAGCCAACCAGGACATCCAGTTCATATTTCCATTCACTTTCAGAGAGCTGAATGTGCTGAAAGAGGAGAAGTTCAGCTTGGTGGGACTTGTTCATCACTTCTTTACTGAAACCAAAGAAGCAGGAATCTGCAGCTTTGAAGACTTCCAGGTTGTGTTCATCTTTGATGGTCTGGATGAGTGTCGACTTCCTCTGGACTTCCACAAAACTACAATCCTAACTGATCCTAAAAAGTCCACCTCAGTGGATGCGCTGCTGATAAACCTCATCAGGGGGAAACTGCTTCCCTCTGCTCGCCTCTGGATAACCACACGACCTGCAGCAGCCAATCAGATCCCTCCTGACTGTGCTTTCATGGTGACAGAGGTCAGAGGGTTCACTGACCGACAGAAGGAGGAGTACTTCAGGAAGAGATTCAGAGATGAGGAGCAGGCCAGTAGGATCATCTCCCACATCAAGAAAGCTCGAAGCCTCCACATCATGTGCCACATCCCAGTCTTCTGCTGGATCACTGCTACTGTTCTGGAGGATGAGCTGGAAACCAGAGAAGGAGTGCTTCCCATGACTCTAACTGAGTTATACATTCACTTCCTGGTGATTCAGGCCAAAAGAAAGAAGGTCAAGTATGATGGAGGAGCTGAGACAGATCCACACTGGAGTCCAGTAAGCAGGAAGATGATGGAGTCTCTGGGAAAACTGGCTTTTGATCAGCTGCAGAAAGGAAACCTGATCTTCTATGAATCAGACCTGACAGAGTGTGGCATCGATATCAGAGCAGCCTCAGTGTACTCAGGAGTGTTCACACAGATCTTTAAAGAGGAGAGAGGACTGTACCAGGACAAGGTGTTCTGCTTCATCCATCTGAGTGTTCAGGAGTTTCTGGCTGCTCTTCATGTCCATCTGACCTTCATCAACTCTGGAGTTAATCTGGTAGAAGAACAACAAACAACCTCCAAGAACTCTGAAACAAGAGAACCTGCAGAGAAACACTTCTACCAGAGTGCTGTGAACAAGGCCTTACAGAGTCCAAATGGACACCTGGACTTGTTCCTCCGCTTCCTTCTAGGTCTTTCACTAAACAGCAATCACAATTTTCTACAAGGTCTGCTGACAAAGACAGGAAGTAACTCACAGACCAATCAGGAAACAGTCCAGTACATCAAGAAGAAGCTCAGTGAGAATCTGTCTGCAGAGAAAAGCATCAATCTGATCCACTGTCTGAATGAACTGAATGATCGTTCTCTAGTAGAGGAGATCCAACAGTCCCTGAAATCAGGAAGTCTCTCCACAGATAAACTGTCTCCTGCTCAGTGGTCAGCTCTGGTCTTCATCTTACTGTCATCAGAAAAAGATCTGGATGTGTTTGACCTGAAGAAATACTCTGCTTCAGAGGAGGCTCTTCTGAGGCTGCTGCCAGTGGTCAAAGCCTCCAACAAGGCTCTGTAAGTAATATTAAATCAGGCATGATCAGTTCAGAGAACACTTAAAAATACATAAAAATAGGGAATTAAATGATCATCACTCACTTGGTCAACTATGATACCTTTAATGTTTCAGTCCAGCCGGTCAGCATTTCTGAGAGATTTTTGTCTGTAGCTCTTATCAAAGGACAATCCAGACCCAGCCTATAAGACTATGGGCTCTGATCCTTCAGCCTTATCCTCAGCCTTATCCTCAGCTTGCTCACTTAGTTCTTTTTTTCTAAACCATATACCTCAGTTATGTTGTGGAAACTCTTAAATAAAACTGCAACTACCAGCTAAGCGTGTCTTTTGAAGTGAGGTTTATTAAAAGAAAGAAATATGAAAAACACTGCAGTGGAGAGAACGTTCAGATCAAACACCAAACATTTTTCTGAGGAGGCACACCACCCTGAAATATTTTATATCTGCCCAAACACTCTTAAACAAAGAACATTCCATAGCATATCATAAATCTCTATACCTTCAGTCCAGCTCATTCTTTACCCCCTCCTACTCTAACAAAAGTTACGACCACCCATCACCTCATTAAGAGCAGGATGTCTGGAGATCTTCAAGTCTCAAGTGGACCGTCTGTGAAGATGCAATAAAACCTAAGGCCCAATTGTGAAAACATTCTACATGCATACAACTGGTGTCAGGAGTCATCTTGCTAAACTAAAGAGATATGATTAAAATATGTGATTAATGCACGAGAAAAGAAATCTGCCACCAGTTACAAGATTGTATCTTTTCTTGATGTTTATAATCCAAGTTCTGGTTTCTGTCTCACCTTAAGTACACACTCATTTTTTTATATAATTCTCTGCTATGACTGTCCTGATTATATCCAGTATAGAGGAAAAACCTTGGGCATCATAATTAAAATTGCCGTCAATGTCCTGTTTCTTGTCAGTAACTGAAATTGTCCAATCGAAAACACGTTGGTATTTAGGGAGGGCAGGACTTTAAAAGGCAGCTTGTTTTTGACAAAAAAACAAAAAAAACAAGAGTCTGCACCAAGTCCATCATGTGAGCAATTATTTACAACCACATTTTTATAGCAGAACCAATAACTTACATTTTTAATCTTAGCCTCTCGAACAGTGAGATCCCTGTAATATGGAAATCTGCCTATGTTCTCCCTTTGCTGAAAGGAGGTGATCCTTCAGATGTTAATAATTACAGGCCCATATCTAAATTGTGTGTTCTAGCAAAAGTTCTAGAAAAGTTCATTAGTGAACAACTGAAAGATTTTTTGGACAAAAATTCAGTTCTTTCCCAACATCAGTCAGGATTCAGAAAACAACACAGCACAATAACTGCTGCTATTAAAGTGGTTAATGACATTGTTGATTCAATGGACTGCAAAAATTACTGTGCGGCTCTTTTTCTTGACTTGTCAAAGGCTTTTGATACAGTTGACCATGCTATTTTATTAAATAGACTAAACAATATTGGTCTATCTGTAAATGCTGTAAGTTGGTTTTCAAATTACTTGTCAGCAAGAAAACAGTGTGTCCGTGCTGCTGGGTCTTCTTCCTCTTTTCTCCCAGTATCCAAAGGAGTTCCGCAGGGCTCCATATTAGGACCATTGCTATTTTCTCTTTACATAAACAACCTTTGTGATAATTTGTCAAATGCAGCATTTCATCTTTATGCAGATGATACAATTATTTATTGTTCATCCCCTTCAGTAGCACAAACCCTGCAATTTCTGCAGTCTGCCTTTGATGTCGTTCAGTCCCATTTAACTCAACTTAAGTTGGTGTTAAATCCAGAGAAATCCAAGTTTATGTTATTCTCAAATGGCAAAGAGTTGTTAGCTACGTCTCCTAAGATTAAAACAATTCAAGGATCTGAAATTGAAATGGTCACATCTTACAAGTATCTAGGGATCATTATAGATCAGAATTTGTCATTTAAGACTCACATTCAAAGGCTTGTGTCGAAGTTAAAACTAAAACTAGGTTACTTTTTTAGAAACCAATCCTGTTTCTCCCTCCAAGTGAGAAAACATTTGATTCGTTCAACCTTTTTACCTTTATTGGATTATGGTGACCTGCTTTTTATGAATGCACCTGCCCACTACCTAAAGAGGTTGGATACTGTGTACCATTGTGCTTTACGTTTTATTACTGGCTATGGAAGTCGTGTACATCATTGTTCTCTGTATGCTGCTGCTAAATGTCCATCTTTGCATATTCATAGACTCTCCCATTGGTTGATTTTTATCTATAAATCTCTCCTTGGGCTGGTTCCATCTTATTTATGTGTTTATATGTGTAAAAACCACAACCAATACAACCTTCGTTCGAACAAAATCATACAATTGATTGTCCCAAAAATCAGAACAGAATGGGGGAAAAGGGCTTTTAAATACGCTGCCCCTGCTTCCTGGAATAATCTGCAGAAGGAACTGAAATTATCAGAATTGGTTACCTTGGGAGAGTTTAAGTCTGTCTTAAAAGAACGAGAGAACAGCTCTTTTACTCAGTGTGATTGTTTTTAATGTACTCTTTTTGTATTTGATCTGTTATTGTATATTTTGCACATGTTTGTATGGGATATTGTATTTGTTTTAAATGTTATATACCTATGTGGTATGTGACTTTTGTTGCCATGATGCCAGGTCTCTCTTGGAAATGAGATTTTTAATCTCAATGAGATTTTTTACCTGGATAAATAAAGGATTAAAAAATAAAAAATGGAAAAAAAAACATTTACTGTAATCACAGATATTAGAATTAATAAAGTGACCAACAGTACTGTAGTAAGTTTAGTACTGTAGTAACTGTAGTACTGTAGTACTCACAGGCCTGAGCCAGCAGACACTGAACTAGTGTCACTAAATCTACCCGCTCTTCTCTGGTTTCCATTTAGATACACTGGTATAATTGTGTTTAAAATGAAATATTTTTCTTCTGTTAGACTTAAGTTCTTGAACATTTTTTTAATTTAATTTTGCATTGTAGTGTACTCATTTGTGCTCATTTGATTACCTAGGTTCAACATATAAAGTGATTATATTTGATAATAGATATTGTTTTGTTGTTCTCGTTCTTGTTGTTTTTTGCAGGCTGAGCAGCTGTAACCTCTCAGAGAAAAGCTGTAAAGATTTGTTGTCAGTCATCAGCTCCCAGTCCTGTAGTCTGAGAGAGCTGGACCTGAGTACCAACAGCCTCAATGATTCAGCTGTAAAGCTTCTGTCTGCTGCAGTGGAGAGTCCACACGCCAAACTGAATATCCTGAGGTCAGATCAGAATTTGTATTCTCTTTTGTTTGTTTATATGTTTGTTTTTTGTTTTTATCAAGTGAGAAAATTTAGCCAGTAAAGGTAAACTTTACCATTTATTGTTGTTTTGTACAATTTTTATTCATTTCTATGTTAAAGTGAAGTTTTACTAACCTACTCAGCACAAAACAAACAGGATTAGTTATTACACCTTGATTACACTTTAGCAGCAGTCTTTCTTAATGTTTTTATTTTCAGACTCAACATCTGTGAAATCTCAGAGAAAATCTGTGAAGCTCTGTCCTCAGTTCTCAGCTCTGGGTCCTCTAGTCTGACAGAGCTGGACCTGACCATCAAAAACCTGCAGGATTCAGGAGTAAAGCTTTTGTCTGCTGGAGTACAAAGTTTAAACTGTAAACTGAATGCTCTGAGGTCAGATCAAATGTCATTTTATTTTTTTTTAAAACGAAATTAAAGATTTTGTCCATGTTCATCCATATGATGTTGTGTCTTAGAATATTAAGGTTTCCTTTAAAAATAAAAAAAGATGCCACATGTAATGTAGTAATATAATAACAAACTTTACATGAGTATTTGTTTTATAGTTTGTCTTTTATTTTTTTAGACTGACTGGTTGTAATCTCTCAGAGACAAGCTGTGAAGCTTTGTCCTCAGTTCTCAGCTCCCAGTCCTCTAGTCTGAGAGAGCTGGACCTGAGTAACTCTGACCTGCAGGATTCAGGAGTGAAGCTTCTGTCTGCTGGACTAAAGAGTTCACAGAGTGCAGTGGAAACTCTCAGGTTAGGATTCAAACTTTTCCACATATGATCATTTAAAATGTGATTATATTATTGATTGACTTATTAATAGAACTTTCAGCTGAACTGTCACTTCATATTATCCTCACAAATGGAATTATCAGGAACCTGCTGGAGCCACACACCCAGTTTAGGGGTCTCTGCCTGAGTGCTGCAATTACCACTGGGACCACTGTTGCCTTCACCCTTCACAACCTCTTGAGCTCAAAACATGTTCCACATTGCTTTGATTACTGCACTTTGATGTATTCAAGTCTTTATTATAATTCACAGCTGTGTTCTTTTATTTATTGCCTTTGACAAACAAGTGGCCACTTTTCATCACTCATCCAAGTGACTTCTTCAGTCTCAGCTGACTGCAGGTTTCAATCTTATAAACAGTACATTTGCATAATGACTGAAACCAGCTCACTGCAGAAACAATGGGCTGGGAGGTCAGTTCCTTAATCTTAATTATGCAAATTCTCATTACCATTGATCAACAACCACTGACCAAAACCCACTGATCAAAGCCCACTGATCAATGGCCATCAGCACCATTCAGAGTTGGGGAATGGCTGCAATCACAGCATTGTAAGATGGCGAAAGATGTACCAAAAAGGTGTTTGACTTTACTGAGAAGGCTCGTCTAGCACAGCACAAGAAGTCTAAGACCAGGCAACAAAGGAAGTTTGACTTACTTCTTGTACGTCGGAAACCACCGCAAAATACGGAGAGTGTCCTCAGTGGCTAGAAGAGAGAAGGATGTGATACCGAGGATGTGGACAAGTGGGTGAAGAATCTGTCTGACAGACAGTTCACCCAAACAGAGAAAAACATCCTTGCTAAAGGGTTGAATTTTGCTGTCACACCGAGACAAATCCCGCTAGTGGAGCTGATCACAGCCACAGAAACTGCAAGCCTTCTCAGTAAAGTCAAACACCTTTTTGGTACATCTGTCTGTGAAGGTTCTCAGTCATCCAGGTCATCGTAGTCAAAGGAGCCTGCAAAGAAAAGCGTATGGACTTCTTTAAGTTGCTTGAAGACGTTTCACCTTTCACCTCCTCTCCCTGGCTGATTGGGACCCACACCCAGTTCCACACCTTGGCTCAGGCAATTAGAGGATCATCAGGGGGTCCTTTTGTCCCTCTGTGGGGGGTCACTCCCACTAGGTTCAAATCTGGGACTCCCCACCATTTCACCTTAGAACTGAAGAAGCTTCTCGGATGAGAGGTGAAACGTCTTCAAGCAATTTAAAGAAGTCCAGACGCTTTTCTTTGCAAGCTCCTGTGACTTTTTGGTACATCCTTCGCCATCTTACAGTGCTGTTAAAGCAGCCATTCCCCAACTCTCTGTGAATGGTACTCATGGTCATTGATCAGTGGGCTTTGGCGTGGAATTACTAAATTTAGATACCCAGTGGTACAAAATACCATTAACTTTGGTCCCAGTGCTGATTGTCTTTTTGTTTGATTCCATATACTTAACTCATCTGTTTAAGCCAAGTTACCCGCCTGTCTCTCATTCACTCTGTCACACGCATGCAGACTTTTTCATGCACAGAGGCACAGGGCTCCCTCATCCCATCTTTTAGAGAGAATGGGTAATTATATAAACAGCTTTCAGCGAGGCAGGGATTAGGTCCCAGAGAAAGTGATGCTGTCTAATGCTGGCATATCTCTATCACATACTGGAAAACAGAGCAGGAAGAACCAGGAAGAACATGGAGCGGGTGTGTGTGTGTGTGTGTGTGTGTGTGTGTGTGTGTGTGTGTGTGGTATCTAAAAATAAAATAACCAAAAATAGAGAGGACATAGCCTAACATATGAAACAGGAAAAGATCACTGTGTAATCCATTTATTTCAACAAAGTAACTGTATTCTGAATACCACCTTTTTAAACAGTAACTGTTGGGTCTGTGTTTCCACAAGCCCCGCTAATTCTAGAGACTTATTCATCATGAAGAAAATAAGACAGTCGATCGATCGATTATTTGAGCAAGGGAGGCCTCGTCTGTGTCCACCACGAGAATGACCCCCAGATCTGACCTCCTCCTGCTACCTTTTATTGAGACACAATTCACACAAAACACGTCAGAACAAAGCCACGCCCACATGGTCCTAAGACAAGGTGTGTGTGTGTGTGTGTGTGTGTGTGTGTGTGTGTGTGTGTGTGTGTGTGTGTGTGTGTGTGTGTGTGTCCTGCTGACCAAAGGGTCGTAAACCCAGGAAGCTTACATCAAAAGAAGCAGATCTTCCAGATAGGATGTATCTGCAATAAAACATTTCACCCCCACCAGAACCTCCAGAATCTGGGGGGGAAGGACAGTGGAATTTCTTTCATCAGAGTTAAAACACTGTACAAATGGTAAACATAAAAAGACAAACATTTAACAATTTAACTCTAACAGTAACTGAATATAGATACTTATATTTTGTATTTTAAATATGTAATGTATGTGTCAAGTGTTCTCTGACTGTGAGGTGCCCACACTTGAAAAAGACTAGACTTTGAATTTCACTCAACTTTATTTTGACCAGGTAGATAGGTAGGTAGCAGTAGGTAAAAAACCTTTCAACACAAAAATGAAGAACATTCCATTAACCATTCAGATAAATTACATGCATTACACAGAAGACACATTTTAGAGTTTACAAACATTTTAATAGAGACTTTAACTAAGGATTTTCTTTACAAAGAATTATTTTCTTTAAATCAAAACCAAACATTTATTCACTAGTTTACAATCCACCCAAGGATTTGGGGGTAACTATTTTTAATATTAAGTAACATAAATGTGGGAACACTAACTGCACAAACAATTTATCCAAACTTAAACATTCTTTTCTGTCAATATAATTTTTTAAACCTAAATGCAGCAACTATTTTCCTAAGCGTAAAACATTTGCACAACTGAGCTTCCATAGTTCCAAATATATGTGCAGCAAATGTGAGCTCAAGAGCTTACCGATAGCCCGTCTTGTTCAAAGTCTTCCTCACAGTGGAAAAGTGGATCGTACTTAGTTTGCTGTCCTCTCAGTATGTTGCACACGGGTCAAATGGCTGCTGCATGCATTTATTTTTTTTTATTTTTCCAAGTGGATCATCATGGCCTTGCCATATTGGTCCATTTGGTTGACCTTTATTATAATTATGAATTTATTTCAGTTGCAAACGGGACAGACATGACTGTGGGATAGGACAGGGGGAAAGAATGAAAGAAAGAGGGGGAGAGAAAGAAAGAAAACCAAAGGGGAGAAGAGACGGTGAGAAGGGGGGGGAAGAGAGAAAAAAAAACAAACAAACAAACAAACAAAAAAAACTCCTGGGTCACCTGTATGGAGAAAAAAAACAGAAGAGAAAGCAAACAACAAAGAGCAACATAATAAGAAAAAAAAAAAAAAAAAGCACCATCACAATAAACTAGCTAGTCATAAATATCAATATTTACTAAATAATAAACGATATTGTGCAGCACGCAAGATAGACAGCGCACAGTGTGCTTTGAGGCAGCAGCCGAGAAAGCTTTAGTCCGCGTCTGTGAATACCCGTGTGTACACCTGTGTGCATACCTGTGTGGATCAGCATGCTTGCATTCCAAAGGTTTCTCCATGTAATGATCTGCTAGGGAGTGTGGGGAGCCACAGCCCTGTCCTTTATGGTATGGAGGAGATCAAAACTCCAGACATCCAGAGGCCCCCAGAACACAAGAGACCATTTTAAGGTCTACTAGGCACGCCCACCCTTGATTGCTCTAATGTGGCTCACCTGGCAGGGCGGCACACACCAGGCCGCGCTTAGTTGTTGATTGCACCCAAGGTCTAATCAGCGGCCATGCGCAAGCAGCAGCACCGAACAGGTAGAGGGCAGGAGGAGGAAAAGAGGAATAACAGCCACACCTACTAAGTCAGCGCGACAGTATGTAATGTATTTCGTTTCTCCCCAACACTGTCTGTGTAAAGATTTATGTTTCTAAAGTGAAACAGTGAAAAATAACAGTACTGTTAATAAATTAATATGTCGACGTTGTACAGAAAGGCCAATTTTGGCACACATCTGTCCTGAATTCGTGAAATGACAAATGACCACAGGTCCAAGTGTGTCAAACGATGATTTTATTAAACGCACGTGTGGAGGAAATACACCGTCACAATCCTCAGCATAAATCCCCCCAAAAAGCATACTTAAAATGTTTTTATATGTCATGTTTTTATATCTCATGTATCAAAGCAGATACATAACATGCATAAGTTACAGTAACCACAGCTTTTCTGCTGACAATCTTTGACGCACACTCAAAAAGACATTTTCTCCGTCTCCACGCCAGGTGCTTCCTGTAGATCTTCTTATTCTCACTTATCTCTGGAACATCAGAAGCACATCCTACAAAAAACTGTTGCTTATGCAGGCACAAAATGCAGTTACAAGAAAAATACGTCTTAACTCTAACCTAGAAATGTGTCTATATAATGTCTGTGTACGCAAGCGAGCTGTCACGACCTCACTGCATTCTGTCTCACCTCTTACCTCACCAGATAAAGCTTGTAACCTCCTACCAGACAGAAGGCCAACTCCTTTGTAAGCACATTTTCCCATAGGTGTAATAACATGATTGAAACTGTATGTTTAATAAATGGAATAAATATTTAATCAAATGCCACTGCTCAAAGCTTAATAACAGGATATAAAAATAAACACAATATAGAAATGATATAATCCCCACAATTCAAGTCAAAAACACATCAAACTTTAAGAGTTTTTTCCAAGGATGAGGAAGCAGACTCAGCCCCAAACAGCTGAATATATGGATGGTTCCCACAGCAACCACAGCAGTGTGCTCTCAGTATACTTAGTTGTATAAAGGAGTTCGTGGTGTGTTGCACTGAATAACTAAGCAGCTGAAACAGCCTCATGTATGTTGACACAGGGAAAGAATAGTGTGCTGTTCACAGCAGTCACAGCTCGCTGCCTTCAACAGTCTCTTCCTTCCTTGTTTGGATGTCACTGATATCATCTTCTGCTCTCCCACTGACCACCTGTTGGAGGTAGCATGCTAAGATGGCTAACAGCAGCATCAGTACATGTAGTCCTTAGTGATGGAAACTGGAACCATGAAGTCAGTGATGCTGGAATAAGCATCTCCACAGTGACACTAATGGTCACTATCATGACTAGGGGTGGGTTTTTATAATCGATTCATCGATTAAAATCGATTCTGGCTTGGATAACGTAAAATCGATTCATTAAAATCCTGAATCGATTTTTTAATATAAATTTATTTTGTCCGAAATGCCAGAATCTCTGGTGACATCTCACAAAATTTCAAGAACCACCAAACAGTAAATGAGAGCAGGTACAGGGATTCTGCACATAGACTTAAACACACAGCGCGACCCGCGGATCAGAATCAGTTAGATGTCGCCTTTCTCACAGTCGGGGCTGAAAGCCGACAGCTCGCTGATCCGGGTCCGCGCTTTGTGTTCACGCCCTTTATGCGCTGATTCTAAAGCTGTTAGTTTGATCTCTCTCCAAACAATATTGACCGAACCAGCAGCAAAAGAAGATCCAAACGCTTCACATAAACATCGTCATGAATTCTTTTACTGTTTTGCTTCCATTGCGATGCGCAGCTCTCTCTCTCTCCCTCTCTCCCTCCCCCTCTCCCCCCCCCTCTCTCTCGAACAGTTTCCCTTTCTTCATTATTCGCTTGCTTGTTACACAAGTCTACTGTTGTTTACAGCGCTGTCGGCCGCTGTTTTTTCCCCTTTTACATTCTTCCGAAAAGAAAACCTCATTTCTGCTGTTCAATACTGAACAAATTGAAACTTTTTAAAATTATTCAAAATGCAAAATGCTTAGCCGTGTCTCTAATAAAACCGCTGTAACGTCAGAGGTAATGTTGATTAATTAATGGTTTTCTTTCGTTTTTGATGTACTGCAGAATATTTTTATAAAATCCCAGGCCAGGAAAATCACCTACATGTTTTTCTGTGTTTTATCTTCAGCTACTTTGACACAAAGGCATCTGCTGTGATGCTCACACCTTGGATAAAGTCTTGAGAGTGTCAGCTTCCTTTTTATAGATACAAAAATATGTAAATGTCCTGATCTGAATTATATCTCTGACTGTCAAAATTTCCCAGATTTAAATCGAATCGAATCGAATTAAATCAAATCGTGGATCGAATCGATTCGGGACCTTGTGAATCGGAATTGAATCGATTCTAGAAATCAGTGACGATACCCAGCCCTAATCATGACTCTTTGATGATATTCTGTAAAACACTGACAGACAAAAGTGTTGGACAAATCTGAACAAGTCTACTTATTATACACGACTGTCCATAATTCTGATGGACACATGTTTTGGAGAAACGCCCTCCCCCTGATGATCCTCTAATCACCTGAGCCAAGGTGTGAAACTGGGTGTGGGCCCCAATCAGCCAGAGTTTCAGGTGTGTTCATTGTGAAACCTGGCCCCACCTTATCATGCGAATTCCTGAGGTCAGATGGCCCAGGATATGAGTGGGCGTTAAGGCGTCTGGGAAGGATCTCAAAACTGGATTATAGATGGCAGAGAGTTGGTGTCGTAAGCCCCGCCTCTGTTCAAAGATGGTCGCTCACAGTGGACATAGATGCTTCTTTCACTCCTCTTTCAAACCATCTGTCCTCTCTGTCCAAAATGGGAACATTGGCATCCTCAAAGAGTGTCCTTTATCCTTAAGATGCAGATGGACTGCTGAGTCTTGTCCTGTGGAGGTGGCTCTTCTATGTTGTGCCATGCGCTTGTGAAGTGGCTGTTTGGTCTCTCCAATGTAGAGGTCTGAGCATTCCTCGCTGCACTGTACAGCATACACCACATTGTTAAGTCTGTGTTTTGTTTCTATTTTCTCATATTTTATTTCTATTTTCTCATATTTTACTAAAAAAAATTAAAATAGTGTTATTTTGGCAAACTTTCTTGGTTTATATCATCATATAGGGACTCCTCAAAACAAGTTAAATATAAAAGATCTCCTTTTATCTACATTTGTCTTCTAGCCATAATTCTGTGTGTATTACAGTCATTTTCTAACACTCGGAAATTTGGAGCCCTGGGTGATTGTCTGATAATATTTACTGTGAATTAAAAAGGGGGCATATTTACATTTAACTAACTCTACAGCTTCAGAGTCTGTAAGAAGGAACAAATAGTAGTATAAAGGCTTCTTGCATGGCTTCTTTATATGTGATATTGTAGCTGATTTAAGGCTGTTCGTGTGGGAACGTTTCTCAGCCTTGACTCATTTCATAAGGAATGATCCAGCAGCTCACATAAGACCATAAAAATGGTTAGTTTCAAATAATGCCAGGCAAAAATCGCATTCACATCAAATAAAATCAACCCTGTTAACAGTTCCTCATGTTTGAGACTGTCCACACTTAAAAATATTGAAGTTTTGAAAAAGAAAAAACATCACTTTGTAAATGTTCTTACTTTACAGAGTCAAATTATCTCTGTGGTCTAATGTTTAAATTGATACTGGTTTAACTTTCTGAGTCTGTGTGCGTGTGCGTGCAGTGTTGCCAACTTAGCGATTTTGTCACTATATTTAGCGAGTTTTCAGACCCCTTAGCAACTTTTTTTCTAAAAAAAGTCGCTAAAAAAAGACGTGAAAGCGCGTATCGCTTTTACTCTCAACAAGCAGAGGGTGCTGTAACGCAGTCAGTTCTTCTTTTACTCTTATGCTGTTTTGTGGATCACAAGGTTTAAAACTACTTAAAAACACACACACAAAGTAACTCCACCAGAGCGCCTATTTCGGGTCACTTTTGCCGGTCCAAGCCCGGGTAAAGGAGCAGGGTTGGAATTGTGACATTAAAAAAAACAATAATTGCTAAAAGAAATTTAATTTGTAAAATAAATAAACTAAATAAACTCAATAAACTCTAAATGCATTTAGGACGTTTTTTACTCACTTTATGTCTTTATGTCTTTATGTCTCTGCCACGATGTTATTTCTCTCTCCAACAACGTAGGTTACAATTACATTAGCATGATCAATTATGCAAATTAAGCGATGACATCATTTAGCGACTTCTAGCGACTTTTAGGACAACCAATAGCGATTTTCCTTACTGAGGAGTTGGCAACACTGTGTGTGTGTGTGTGTGTGTGTGTGTGTGTGTGTGTGTGTGTGTGTGTGTGTGTGTGTGTGTGTGTTTAGATGTTTTTGTCTGAGCTCCCATTCAGCAGCATGTTGGAATGACATGTACGAACATGTTTGAGCTGCAGGCAGCTGTGTGTGTCAGGTATCACTTGGGAAATGTGTGTATGTGTGAAGTAATTACAGCCACTGTGCAGCACAGTGTGCTACTGACTGTGTGTGTGTTACCATGACTGAACAGCATCTGCAGACATATGTAAGTCCTTAGATATACGTGCATGTTTGAGTATGTGTGTCTCTTCTTGTATTTAATAGGGATGTGCGGATCGATCCTGAAATATCTATTCCTCCGATACCAATCATTTATGTTCCAGAATCGATTCTCACATTAAAATATTGATAGTTTAGTAATTTAGAGTAAATTTGTAATTTATCATTAACAGGAACACAGTGGAAAGAAACGATAACATTCGGATTGTCTACATTCAAAGGAACTACTTCCTCTTCCGCCTTTCATAGTCATGTGCGAAATACGGCTGTATGAATGTCTCGCAGCCCCTTGGCGCGTGCACTCACAACAATGGCTGAGCATAATTGTGCGGATGTATTTTACCTCCACAAACAGCTGAGACGTGGTTTGGATACATGTGGCAAAAAAAGTGAGGTGTTGTGGCCATACTTGCCAACCTTGAAAAAAAAAAAAGAAAAAAAGAAGAAAAAAAGAAGAAAAAAAGAAGAAGAAAAAAAAAAGAAAAAAGTCTGTGTTTTGGCGTTTTGTCTTTCGGGTGAACCAGTTTCTGTCTGAGTGTGTTGCTGGGTCTGAAATACACTGGGATGTCATGCTTGGAGAAAACTCTCCTGAGTTTCTCTGATACACCGGCTACATAGGGGATGACAATGTTGTTGCGTCTGTCCTTCTTATCCTCCCTCGCTGGTGTCTGGTCTTCTTTTCTGTGTCTCTTTGCTGACTTTAAAAACGCCCATTTAGGATAGCCGCACGTTTTGAGTGCTTCCTTTACATGTGTGTGTTCCTTCTTTTTCCTTCAGGCTTAGAGGGAACATGTTCTGCCCGGTGGTGTAGGGTCCTGATTACTCCAAGTTTGTGTTCCAGAGGGTGATGGGAGTCAAAGAGGAGGTACTGGTCCGTGTGTGTGGGCTTCCGGTAAACTTCGATGTTGAGTTTGCCGTTCTCTTCAATGTGCACGGCGCAGTCCAGGAAAGGCAAACAGTTGTCCTTTGTGTCTTCCCTGGTGAACTTGATGTTTTTATCCACAGAGTTAATGTGCGCAGTGAAGGATTCCACTTCTTGTGTCTTGATTTTGACCCAGGTGTCGTCCACATATCTGTACCAGTGGCTGGGTACTCTTCCTTTGAAAGAGCCAAGAGCCTTTCTTTCCACTTCCTCCATGTAAAGGTTGGCTACAATAGGTGACACGGGGGAGCCCATGGCACAGCCATGTTTTTGTCTGTAAAAGCCCTCGTTGTATTTGAAGTATGTAGTGGTGAGGCAGAGGTCTAACAGTGTGCAGGTCTGATCGGGTGTGAAGTTGATCCTGTCTTCCAAGGAGCTGTCTTCTTGTAGTCGTTTTCTGACCGTCTCCACGGCCTCCGTGGTGGGTATGCAAGTGAAGAGAGAGACTACATCAAAGGACACCATGGTTTCATCTGGATCCAGGGGAAGTTTCTGGACCTTGTCGGTGAAGTCGGTGGAGTTCTTGATGTGGTGTGGGGTGTTCCCCACGAGAGGAGCAAGGATGGTAGCAAGGTGTTTTGCAATGTTATAAGTAGCTGAGTTTATGCTGCTGACTATGGGTCTGAGTGGGACAGCTTCCTTGTGGATTTTAGGAAGTCCATAGATGCAGGGTATGGCATCCCCTGGGTAAAGGCGGTGATATGTAAGGCGGTCAATGATTTTGTCCTTTTCAAAGTCTTGAAGGCAAGCTATAACTTTCTTTTTGTAGCTGCTTGTGGGGTCTCGCTTTAAGGCTTCGTAGGTATTGTTGTCACTGAGGAGAGTAGTGATCTTTGTGTGGTAATCTGTAGTGTTTAGGACCACGGTGCATCTTCCCTTATCAGCTGGTGAAACAGTGATGTTGTGGTCTTTGCTCAGGGAAGCGACGGCCTTCTTTTCCTGTATTGTGAGGTTGGACGGAGGGACTTTGGCACTGGAGAGGGTGGCTGAGACTTTCATCCTGATTTGCTCTGCTTCTGTCTGTGATAATTTATTAATCCGTATGGCGGTTTCTGTGGCTGTGATGAGGTCCACTATGGGCAACTGTTGCGGAGAAATGGCAAAATTGAGTCCTTGAGATGCATTATGTTGGTTTTTAGGTTTTCTGGGAGTTTGTGTCATCAGGCTTGTTCTACACACTGTCAATCAAAGCTACAAGCTGGCATGGCGTTAGCTTTGATTTGAATCACTTTTAAAAAGGTAGATTTCCATGAAAAGACTAAATTTGTTTTCTTTCTTTATACAAAGTTCATCCCATTTTCACAGGCTCATTCTGACCAATCAGAAGCCTCCATTTCATGCACATTGTAGCAACTTCCACAGTCGCTAGAGGCCGAGGATGGAGCCTGCCTATTTGCATGACACGCTGTCAACTTTACGCAATAATGCGAGAGGTGGAATTGCTTACTTGTTTATTAAAGTGCTTTGAGAGTTTACAGAGTAATGTGATCGGCTCACGATTCAGACTCTTAAAACATCACAGGCTCTAATGCAACAAGGGGAAACTCGTTGTGCAGCGGTCAACAAAAACTACGGCTACCCAGCCCTCCTCTCTGTCAAAATCAAACCAGTGAATGACAGACTGACAACGCCCACTTAATTTCACCGCTAGCACCCACGTGACTTCCGTTACACATCACCATAGCAACCAAACAAATGAAAACCCAGTGATCATCAAAATTCAATACATTTAATTATGGCTCCTACACACATCTTTAAGTCGTCCTCTGCTGAACATCTTCTGAACCATTAAGAAACTTTCCTGAACTTTATCTTCTAACACTGGCCTGATGTTTCACTGTCAGTCTGGAGTTTGGCACATAGTGTTTGTATGCAAACTGTAGTGGGTCCTGGGCATGCTGTACCTGTGGTCGGAGGATGTCAAACCTGTTGAAGACGTAGCTGAGTTTGTTTGCCTTCTCCACATTCCCCCCCAATGTGCTGTTCTTGGTGTTGTGGCCCGTGATGGTTTTCACATCATTCCATTCCTTATGGAATTCCTTATGTCACGTCACATGACTCATACATTTTGATTAGCACCCAAAGAACTAAAGAAAGGCTAAAAGGACGTTCAGCCAATCAAATCCCTCCTAGGAACAGGAAGTCTAGAGAGGAAATGGAGCAGAGAAGGAGAATCACCAGTTTAAATGTCTGAATTTTAAACTGGTGACCCTCTAAAGAGGCTTTTATTGACTCGTTCTGTTTTCATTACAGGTTTTTTCACCATTTAAACGTTTTAATATCAGATTGAGAAATAACTTTTTAGTTATTTCTACATTTGACACAAATAATGACTTTCTGACTTGACTTTGGACTAATCTAACAACTCAGCCTGGCTATGTTGGACTTGGTGTGGAAGCAGCTCCCAGTTTGAGTTCAGGAGACAGACACCCTCTCTACTTTGAAGATCAGCTTCAAACTTTCCTTTTTGATAAAGCTTATAGTTCGAGCTGGATCAGGTGACCCTGAACCATCCCCTAGTTATGCTACTATAGGCTCAGGATGTTGGTGGACTTCCCATGATGCTCTGCTTTCTTCTCCCCTCTTTTCACTCCTGGTGCTTTTATATGTCACTACTGCATCTCCTTAACTTTTGTCTCCTCTCTCCCTAGTTTGTATTTTGTTCTTGTCTCTCTGAGCTCATCTCTTCTCTTTCCCCTCACCCTGCAACCAGTCATGGTAGATGCTTCTCCTGGAGCCTGTTTTCACTGGGAGGATCTTTGTGTCAAAGGGAGTTCTTCCTTCCCACCATCACCAAGTGCTGCTCACAGTGGATTGTCTGATGGTTGGGGCTTTCGCTCTATATTGTAGGCTGTTACCTTATACTGCTAAACAACTTAAGATGACTGCTGGCGTCTGTTGGGAATTGTCACTTATACATACAGTTACATTGAATGGATGTAAATTGATAGATGTTATTGTGACAAAGAGAAAATGATTGTTGACAGATGGATTGTTGTTTTGTGTGTCTGCAGTCTGTCAGGCTGTCTGATCACAGAGGAAGGCTGTACTTCTCTGGCCTCAGCTCTGAGCTCCAACCCCTCCCATCTGAGAGAGCTGGACCTGAGCTACAATCATCCAGGTCACTCAGGGATTAAGCTGCTGTCGGCTGGACTGAAGGATCCAGGCTGGAGACTGGACACTCTCAGGTATGGAGAGAATGTCTAATAGAGGAGGAACAGATGGAAACATTTCCTGTGTCCTTCACTCACTTCCTGTTTGTTTCCTGCGGCCTCCAACCTACTTAGCAGTAGCTGGCAATTCCTATTCACCTAAAATTAGCATTAGCCACTAATGGCATTCTACTAAGCATTAATTCCTCACTAATATAACACTAATTCACATCAAATTAGCTTTAGCTGCAAGCATCAGCCAACTTAGAACTAGCTGCAAACATTGTTAAAAGGGAAGTGAAAAGTTTTAGCATTATCGGGTAATGCTAACTCGCATGAAATTAGCATTAGCTAATAAAAGCAGCCTTCTTAGCATTAGCTGCTCACATTGTTATAATGCAAGGGGAAAGAGTTAGCATTAACGGATGATGCTAAGTCACGTCAAATTAGCATTAGCTAGTAATGGCAGCCTACTTAGCATAAGTCCTCACATCATTATAATGCAAAGGAAAATAGTTAGCATTATTTGATAATGCAAATTCACATCAAATTAGCAATAGTTATTAACGGTAACACACATCACATTGTTAAAATTGAAGGAAAAATAGTATAAGCATTAGCTACTCATATTTTTAAAATATAAGAAAAACATTGTTAGCATTAGCGGATAAATTAGCATTAGCTAATAACGGCACCCTATTTAGCATTAGCCGCTCACATTGTTAGAAATTAAGACAATATGGTATTAGCATTAGTTGCCAATGCTTATTCACCTAAAATTAGCATAGCCACTAATGGTAGCCTATTTAACATTAACTCTTTACATCGCAGGGGAAAAGTTAAAATTGAATGAAAAATACTGTTCACATTAGCTACTCATATTGTTAAAAAGTACGAAAAAAAATTGTTAGCATAAGCGGATAATGCTAATTCACCTCAAATTAGTATTAGCTAATAACGGCAACCTACTTAGCATTAGCTGGTCACATTGTTATAAAGCAAGAAAATATGGTATTAGGATTAGCTGCCAATTCCTATTCACCTAAAATTAGCGTTAGCCACTAATGGCAGTCTACTTAGCATTAAATCCCGACTAATATAATGCTAATTCACATCAAATTAGCATTAGCTGCAAGCATCAGCCTACCTAGCACTAGCTGCTCACATTGCTATAAAGCAAAGGAAAACAATATGAGTATTAGGTTCTAATGCGTATTTGCCTTAAATCAGATGTAGGTGCTAATGGCGGTCTACTTAGCATTAGCAGCACAGATTGTTGTAATGCTAGGGAAAAGAGTGTTAGCATTAGCCGTGCACATTTTTTAAAGTTAAGGGAAATAGTGTTAGCATTAGCTACTCACATTGTTAAAAAGTAAATGTTAACATTAGTGCATAATGCTAATTCACATCAAATTAGCATTAGTTAATAATGACAGTCTATTTAGCATTAGCAGATAATGTTGACCTTGGCCCACTGGAAAAGTTCAGAACTAAAGATTTAGGAGTGTTTCTTGATAGCTCTTTCTCATTTGAGAAACAAATAAATTCTGTTATTAAAACCAGCTGTAAGGTTTATAGTGTTGATTGTCATTTATGCTTAGAAATATTTACTCATATATGCTTAGAGTTTTATAATTGATTGCATAATGATAGAGGTTTGATCCTTAGTAGTCTGTAAAGACTCTGTGTGCCTTCCAGAGTGCTCTGGCATGCACACACCACTTGGGGTCATGAGAGAGGTCGTACCCTCTCTTATTGATTTATGGTGTAGGAGGACACCTACTCTGTATCTGCTTAAGTATAAGAGGCCTTTGTTAGGGGGACCGCTGGACTCTTAGCACCAGCTTTGGGGTCACAGGGTCACATCTGGAACACACACCTACACTATGCACAGACTGGTACTCTTTGTTCATACCTGTGTAAGACGTCATATGTTAATGAACTTGTGCATATTCATGTAAGCTCAATAAAGAGCAGTGTTACGAGGGAGCAGACGAGAGCGACTGAGGTCAAGTGAAGGAACGGCGCTGTCACAGTTCTCTCCCTCATCAATTGTCTGGTTCCAGCGGTGGGTCTGTGCTAGACGACCCATCACCAGCTTTTTCCATTGGTTACCAGTACGTGGTAGAATCCACTTCCAGATCTGGTTGTCTTTAAATCTGTGAATGGATTGGCTCCATCTTATCTCTCTTTAACAAAAGAATCCAAGTGGAGCCCTCAGGTCTGCAGATAAGCAGCTTCTGACCAGAACTAGACGTAAAAACAGAGGTGAGCTTTATCGATGGCTGCAGCCAAACTCTGGAACAGTCGCCCTTCACATCAGGTCGTCACCAACACTGGACATTTTTAAAAGCCGGTTGGAAACACATTTGTACTCTGTAGCTTTCAATCCTGACCAGTCTTTATAGTCATTACTGTGTATGTTTCCTATTTTCTCTCTACTCTGTGCAGCACTTTGGCTCAAGCTGTTTTTAAATGTGCTGATAAATAAATGTAGATTTCTTTGAATAAAACAGTGGAGCCGAGCTTTGAGCTCAGTGTGTAACAGTGTGTGTGTGAGAGCCATGTAATGTCCATGTGTGCATGCTGACTGTGCTGCTCTGACCCCCCTCCTCCTTTCAGGGTGGAGCCTGCTGGAGTCCGATGGTTGAGACCAGGTCTGAGGAAGTGTAAGTGTGTTTTTAATGGGATTCATGAAAACAAAGCAGCACACATTCAACCATCTTCATCATGTCAGGAGGAGTCATCAAAGTGTCAATCAATGAACAGATGATGGATCAATAACTGCAGCTGGATTGTGTTTGTTCTCTCCATCAGATTCCTGTCAACTCACAATCGACACAAACACAGTGAACACAGAGCTCCAACTGTCTGACAACAACAGGAAGGTGACACGTGTGGAGGAGGTTCAGTCATATCCTGATCATCCAGACAGATTTGATGTTTATCATCAGCTGCTGTGTAGAAATGGTCTGACTGGTCGCTGTTACTGGGAGGTCGAGTGGAGAGGAGACGTTTTTATATCAGTGAGTTACAGAAGCATCAGAAGGAAAGGAGGCAGTTATGACTGTGTGTTTGGAGACAATGATCAGTCCTGGAGTCTGAGCTGCTCTGATGATGGTCCTCAGTCTGTCAGGCACAATTACAGACTAACATCCATCTCCTCCTCCTCCTCCTCCTCCTCCTCTGTCTCTAACAGAGCAGCAGTGTATGTGGACTGTCCTGCTGGCACTCTGTCCTTCTACAGAGTCTCCTCTGACACTCTGATCCACCTCCACACCTTCAACACCACATTCACTCAAACTCTTTATCCTGGGTTTAGTGTCTATCCTGCTTCCTCAGTGTCCCTGTGCTGAGTGGAGTGTAAAGAGTGTCTCCTGTTACAGAAACACTCTGACTGTTGAACAGATAGTTCAGTCTGTACATGTCTGTCTCTTTCACTCACAAACACGTTTTCAGATTCATGGATTCAATCAGTTGATGTTTGAAACTCTTCTAAATGATTCCTTGTAAACTTCTTCAGTCACAAACAAACAGGAAGTGATGTCACATGTGTTCCTGTCCACACAGCAGAATGAGTCTATTGCTGACAGTGATGTACAAACAGAGTGAGCATTTCTGAGGCCCAAAATAAACTGAGTAGTTCACTGAATGAACAATGGACTGTGAGCTCAGTTCCTTCATCATTAGTATGGATTATATATGTATATGTATTATATTAGTATCATATATATCAGGTGCTGCTGCTTTCAGTCATTGTGCAAATGTGCTGTTTGTAAGCTTGTAAAGCTGCAGTCAGCTGAGACTGAAGAAGTCACCTGATCAGTGAGCAAACGTTTCTGAAAACGTCCAGATGAACAGAATCAACCTTTTGGGATCAGCCAGCAATGCAGCATCATTGTTGTTCAGCTTCAGAGGTTTGCAGGAATGAACTGATGACCAGAAACAGCTGCAAAGTCCAAGAAAATACCAGCTGGAGTTCAGCTGCATTTGAAGAAGTCAAAGAAAAGTAAGGATGGCAAAGGGCGACGTTTTCTTCCAAAGAGCTGCAAACATGGTCGACGCCTCATTAGAAGAATCATCTGGACATTTGTGAGGAACTCTAACCAAGAAAGCAACGTCACACAGATCCAACAGACAGTTTCCATGACTGCAAGTGTTGAGTGGAAAAATGCTACATTGCATTATTGCATCCTCTCACCACAGGAGGCGCTGTTGGCACCACTGATTGCTGATCAGCTGTTCTCTGATGATCTGATTGATACTGTGAATAACGGGACTCACTGAACTCTGTGACACAGTGAAGATTACAGAGTTGAACTTCAACATCTGACTGACGTCACACAGACAGAAGGATGAACCAGTGAGGCACAGAACACCGTTACTGGAGATACTGGATCAGCTCCATGTGAACCTCTGATGGAGAAGCTGCTGAGCCAGAGAAACATCAGGACATGACAGCAGCTGCACTTATCTAACAACATGTAGCAGAGCTGATCTATGTTAGAGGATCTATCACAGCAGCTGAAGCCAAAGTCCAACACTGGATACCAGCTGAGCCTGTGCTGAGTGTAGTGTTACAGGAAAAGGGCAGAAACACTGGTAGCTCCCAGTGATGCTGACTGGGGCACAGAGCTGAATGATGCAGCATCAGGACACTGTTTCAGTCTGACTGACAGAGAAACCTGTAGCTGTATCTACATGTGAGGCAGAGGCCACACAAGCAGCTTTCTATGTTTCACAGTGACTGAGATCTTCAGTGGGGGTGGACATGCTCCTGTACAGACCTCTGAGGAGAACCAAGGTGCAGTCAAAGAGTCCAGTCTGTCCTCACAGATGTGAACATGTGCTTTCATCAGGTCTGCTGTCAGCTAGCAGGCTCACATCAGAATCACTGTTCCTGAAAAACACAGTCTGTGTGACATCATCAGTCAGCTGATGGTCCCAGATCTGAATGGTTTCTGTCTCTACTGAGGAAGTCAGAGAATATCACTGAGGTGTGGATCAGGTCTGAGTGAGCTGTGGAGGGACAGCTTTAAACAGTCCACAGGTCTCACGTCCTGCTCAGTCTGGTAGCAGATACCTCGTATTGTTCCAGATGTGCTGACATCAGCAGCAGCACAGCTGTGTGATACCATGAATCTCAGTTATTGATCCAACACACAGTAAATACAAAGATCAGGATTTCTGAGAGTAATCATTATGAGTCTGAACACATGATCACTGAATGTTAGTCTCCACAATAATAAGCTAACACAAGCAAACACAGCTTTCAGCTCTTATTTTGAAACTGGCTTATTTAGAGAGCTGTGATGTGAGCGTGCCTGGCTCTGAGGCACTTGGGTCAGCCTCTGTTGTTTAGAAGTGTTACAGACTGTGAATGACACAGACCTGTCAGTTTCCATGTTTGTCTGTAACACAGCTCAGGGCTCCATGCTGAACGCATCCATCCAGTGTTATTGATCCAGGACTGATACCAGCATTGGGATCAATACTACAACACACAATCACATGTGTCCACGTGATGTGTTTGACCAGCTTTATTCATTAATGATCAATCAGCTTATTTACTGCATCTGAGTCCAGCTTCATTTAAATGATCCAACCATGAAAATGACATCAGTCCTACAGAAGCACTTCATGCTAACAGGAAGTCATTGATTAAGGTGGAATAACACAGAGACACAACCACTCACAGCTAACCTGACCCCACTAACTGCATGTGTTTGGACTGTGGGAGGAAGCCGGAGTACCGGAGAGGACGCACACAAACACGGGAGAACATGAAGCTCTGAAACAAAGATGGTGGATTTGACCTCAGGACCAGGTGCGTAATTTCCAGGGGGGTTACGGGGGTCATGACCCCCCAATAATCAGATCCAGCCAATAAAATTTCATCGTTCCAGTTTATAAAATTATGAATTATCTTGCATTAATAGCTTTTTGATTTTCTTTAATCGTTTCAATTATTATCAGCAAAATAGTTCCATGTTTAATCATCCAGTAATGTAACCCCGCCTCCTCCACCGCGTACTTGGTATTACCCAACCGGCTTTCTCTACCAAACCTTCACTGTTTGCTGTGTGTTTGTTAGCACAGTTGCTGGTGCCAGAGACTGCCAGTGTCTTCAGTCTGAGGTTTGAAGTTTCCATGTTTTAAAGTTCAAAAATTGAGGAAGGAGAGTACAAACACCCATGGTCCAGAAGATCTTGGTCAAGCAATGATTTTAATGAATACACACGTGTGGGAAGAACAGCTCCGTTCGCAGACGGGAACTGGTCTTCGACTTACTCAAAGCATACACAGATTTTTATACTGTCAGGGCTTAAATTTAATGACGCCCCTTTAACGTCACAGATACATTTTATACATAGATCAGATCAACACCACAATGACTTTTACCACCGTTCGAAAGAACATCATCTTCTATTTTCATGGCTGGCACTTCCTGTCTACCTTTCAGTTCTTGTCTTGTTCCTCTTTCTTGCCGAGACAACAAGGAACGGTTCCTCTTTTACCGAGACAATTTTGCAGTTACAGCCAGACATGACTAAACTCTCCTCTAAATAAATCTAACTAAAAGTGTGTGTGTGTTGACCTCACTGAGCCTCTATGTCACCTCTCGCACTTCTGACCTTTTACGAGACCAGAGGCTCACTGAGACTATATGTATGTCATCTACTAAATAAATCTTCTAATCAAAAACCTCTAATGAAACCTTAATATAAAATGACCTGATATAAGTGTTTTGTAAGCATGTATTGCAATCCCTTCTATGTTCTAGTTTTCCCTCAGCATGGATCACCTGAACAGTCACGTCAGTGAAGCTTAAAACCCTTAATGAACCTGAACATCAACTCAAATAAGCACAGATATGCAATGTGTACAAAATAGTTATAACTGCATCTGAAATACAAAGTTAACATCATCATAAACATCTTAAGGCCATCTTAAAGCTATCTGTTACATTGTTAAAGCAATGATCGTCTTAGCCTGCTGCTCAAAATAACTTTCTGCTTTCACTTCTGCAAACTCTCTGCAACTTCCTGTCAGCCTGCAACTTAGTCTTTCTGAAAGACACACACTGTTCAACCTCTGAATGCAATATCCATGCTGCAGATTATATTTATTATTTAACAATAGCAGTAAAATAATTTCCCTACTCCACACATGTCTGTGTGATGTGTGGTGTGAAGGCTGCTGGTTAAACTGGGACGCACTGAGTGCTCATAGAGATGCTCCATGAGTCCCAGTACAGACTACAAACATGGTGGAAACTTAGCTTTGATATCCACACACTCTGCACGTCTGTGAGGAACTGTGATGAAGATGTGCAGAGATCTGTGTCCAAACAGGAGAAAGACTGTAAAGACTCTGTGCTTCTAACAGCCTCTGTTAACATATGTGAGGCTGTTTGTTGTTGTTGCCATGGAGCTTTGCACTGTTTGGGTCAGCAGGTCATGTGATCAGGTTTGTTCTGCTGGACGATGGTTCAGTGTCGGGTTTGTTTGCATTCATCAATAAATATCTAAATAAATCAAAGACTCCATGTTTGTTCTTTCATCATGTGACCTCTGCTCATCCATCTCTGTGAGTATCAGGATACATTTGGTTCATAATACACAGAAAAATCAGAGTTAATACCTGTAATAAATGTGAAAGATTCCTGCAGTGATAACCAGGCAGGACTTAAACACATCCAAGCTGTCACCACGGTAACAGCACCGCCCATCCACAGGTGAGGGGAGGAGCAAAAAGAGGGACTGTCACCATTTTATACTAAAAACACTCAACTAATGTTTCTAACATGAAACAAATAAGCCCACATTAATGTGAGCGTTTATTAAATAATAATAATCATGATTTCCTCCTGATCTCATTTCCACAGCAGAGAAAACTGTGGTGTATATTGAGGTGGAGGGTGTGGTCTGTGGCTCAGGTGTAGAGTGAGGGTGGGGTGCACCACAGCAGCATGCTGGGACTGCTGAGGGTGGAGGAGGGAGTGATGATGACATCATGAGCAGCGCAAATAATTAATCACCAACACAGTTGTATTTGTTTCTAGTATAGTTATAAATAAGCTGATCAAATATCTGCTGACTGATTAGATCCAGTATCTATTACAGATGAACTGGATATCACAGCATGTTGTTAACCCGTCATATCAAACTAAACAGTGTTGCTGGTGTAAATATCCTCCAATAAAATCAGATGAGGGCTTCTGTTGCCAGGTAACGATGATGTCACCCTGGATCTTCTGGAGTCTGATGTATTTCAACTGATTCATTTATTCCACCTTAACAGTTCATTCCTCAAATCAAACAGGATATTTGACCCTTAAAAAATGTACCAACAAATAATTTTGCAATAAAATATTTATTTCTCAGCTTTTACAAGTGAAATCAAACAAGTTTATTTAAAAGTGAAACCAGAGTGGAAGCTGCTCATATAGAGTCCAACCCAGGCAGCATCATCAAAGTGTCGGCTCTCTGAACACGGTGCAAGATCGCCATCTGCAGGACTAAACTAGTTTTTCTCCTCGTCAACCTCAAGATGACGTCATCGTACAGCAAAACATGCAGATCAGGTGACATGACTGTCTGAGAGGCGGAGTTAAACTGTGGCAGGTAAGCATGTGGAGGAGGAGCAACAACATGATGCTGGAACATCATCATTGCATTATCCAGTTTCCTCTCTAACTGGATGCTGCTGTGAACAAGAACAGCTGTGGAACCAGGGTCCTGAGTGTCATTTATGGATGAATGCAGGTCAGTGAGTACAAGGGCAAGGAGACGTCACAGACATGTTGAAATTGTGATGTGAAGACGGTGGACTGTGGTGGCCACTGCAGACTGTTGGGCTCTGTCACAATCTTCTTCAGTCTCTGTTACAGACGTGGGTTTGCTTGGACAGCCTGATAGCGACTCCCTGTCTGTCTGGAACAAAGCGTTTACATTCAAAAAGACATTTACACAAAACACCAACAACACACGTCAACATCACATGATATTATATATTATTATCATTTATTCATTATTTATTATTGGTCAGAGGGCCCGGTGGTGCCAGTGTCCGGCAGCCTCGCCTCTGTCAGTGCGCCCCAGGGTGGCTGTGGCTACATTGTAGCTTGCCATCACCAGTGTGTGAATGGGTGGATGACAGGTTGTGTAAAGCGCTTTGGGGTCCTTAGGGACTAGAAAAGCGCTATACAAATACAGGCCATTTACCATTTACCATTCATATTTATTTTTCAATGAAGATGACGACCAACTGCAGCTTGAATCATTGAGACACATTAAATAAACTTTGCTCGATGACAATAAGCAGAGTTAAATCAGTCCAATAAGTGTGGAGCCCTTCCTTCAGAACGTGTCTGCGTAGGTTCTCAGTCATCCAGGTCATGTTTGTCCAAGCAGCAACCACAACCTCCCTGCACAACATTTTGCAAAGTCAAATTTGCTTATTGTCCCATCAACAGCTTACACACAGAATCTTCTTTCCAGGAGTACAAATATCTTTACTGTGAGGAAGTGACGCAGAAAATACAACGTTTCCCTCTCTGTGACAATGAAGAAGTGCTTGAGATTAAGTAGAGCGATCCTTCTTCCTTCTTCATTTCCTGCTCGCATCATCATCTGACCTCTGACTTCCTTGTCAAGGTCTCTCAGCATTGACTGGAACATCAAATCAGACTCACACCATCTTCTTGTAATGTGGGCATGTCTGTCAGTTGTTTGAAGAGCATCTCTGTCCTAAACACAATAGGAAGAACAACACCGCCCCAAAACAAACACTTCCAGATTAGATGAAGGGCACCATGATTGGAAATGGTAACATTAACACGTTAACTTCCTGTGTTTGGTCTGCAGTGGATGACTCGAGATTCAGGGATCTACATTTAAAAACACACATGTAAAACTGACAGCAAGGTTTTACCATCATATAGTCGACATAACTAAGCACAGCTGTTAACCTGTATGTTTGCTAACATTTGAACTCTTACTGTTGGAAATTCTATCAACAAAACACTAAATATAGTTGAATTCAATCCTACCTGAGCTGGTTGAACCAGTTTTAAATTCAAATTTTATTTATCACACACACAAAACCATACACAGTATGACAGGAGGTGAAATGCTTGTAGCTGTGCAATGCCCGACCAGTTTCATGACATACTTCCTCTTCCATCTGGGAACATAGTCTAAAGACAGGAAGCAGCTACTGTCAGCTTCCTGAATACCCAATAAGAAACAAATCAGGCCAAATCAACAAACCTTTGGGTCTTGTTTTCAAAAGTGCATGTTTGGCAGCTTCTGTCTCTCTTTCCATCCACTGTTGGATGTCTTGTTCTGAAATAGTCACTTGGACAAACATGGGGAGAAAAGATTCACTTGCGACTACAAGCATACGGTCCATTAAAGTCGGGTTACTCGGGGACTCTTTCAGGACGGCAGAAATCTCCTCCTCAGCAGACTGGTGACCTTCTCCTCTTTGTCCCATCTCTGAAGGAGCTGCACTTCTATCAGTAGGAACTGTCAGCTCTCTCAGTTTGAATCGAAATGAGTCATTTTAACTACTAATACAGAAATATGTAGACCTAGATCCAATGACTTCCTCCTCCCATAATGCAATAGTGCATCAGTCAGAAGGTCCAGTCGATGTGATGGAGTCATCTGTTTGTGACTCGTGCAGATCTTCTGAGGAAGGAGCAGAACCTCTCCATGCCTTCTCCATCGTTCAGCCCAAACCCAGGAAGCCTTCGTGTGCTCTACATGATTTCTGATTAACACATATTTGCTGTTTACTGTACAAGAGTGTATCAAAGTATGGACTGAATAGTGTGTGCATGTGCTTAGGATGACATGTATGTCAGTTGGTGTACATTCACCAGTTTATGTCCATAAACATGGACAGCCAGGGAAACACCTGGAGGTGTTCCTCCTGCATTTGTCTGATAAACACCAAACACAGTTTTATAAACAGAAAATGTTGTTCTTGTGTCATATAGTAAAAGAAGATACTCACATGTATATGTGAGGACAGCACACAGTGTCGTATATGAAATTCAGCTTGATGTTCTTGTCCTGGTATCTTTTCACCAGCTCACTGATGACACTGGATCTGCTCGCCTGTTTAAAACAGATCATCTCAATGGTTTCGAGTCGATAAGAGAAATAATATTTTGGGAAACGTTTGGTGACATTGTTGACTGTAGGTTAGTGACTTAAGCATTGATTAACAACTCAGCGTTCTCCATGAATCATGTTCAAAAACATCAAGGGAATTTCATGACGACAGGAGGCTCCAAATACACCAGTTACACCAGTTACATCTAGTTTTTTCTGCTGGTTTTGTGACTGAAGTAAATTTCCAGCTTTAGAGTTGCTGCAGTCCTAATTACAAAAGGAAATAGTAGTCCTCAATCAACCATAATAACTTTAACATGACAGAAATTATCTTTAAAATAAAATAAAAAATAGGTGTGTGTGTGTGTGTGGGGGGGGGGGGGGGGGGGGCAACACTCAACATCTGCACATTCAAAAACATCTGTTTCCATCACAAATACTTCAAATGTTGTTTCTTATATAACCAGTCCATTTAAAACTATGACTTATTTAGGAGAGCGCCTCACTAGTGATGGAGCAGTGACATGAAGTTTCCTTCAACATTTCCTCAGCTCAGCTGGTTTGGAGCTCTCAGGATGAGACAGCAGATATTCCTCTACATCTTTGTCTCTTACAAACATGATGTTTCCATCCAAGCGCTCAGTAATACTTCTTCTTTTTCTTACAAGGCCAAAGTCGGCATCCATGCTCACAATCATTGTGCCATCAGTCTGAAACCAAACATCAACACTGGTTCATCCATTTCTGTCTGATGGAACCAAATCTCATGACAGGATGATTAACTTGGTTGGTAGATCATTAGATAACACCTGACAGACTGAACCCACTCCAGTGGACATAAGAGTAGAAAATATGATCTAGTGTCAACATTGAAGGACTTTTCAGCCTGAAACATGTTTATATACAGAAATGTGTCAAATGCTGTTAAACTGTATGATCTGCATTGTGTTGCACTGAGCAATGACACGCTGATGTCCAAACAGAATAGTTTGGCATTAAGTCATAAATCTCTAAGAACAAACCTGTGTTCACGAACATGTTTATCTCTCTTGTGTTTACTGCGTGGGTCTGTGGTCCTCTGGTAAATGTAGCTGTAAATGTTGTTTTCCTAATATACACGAGTACTGCTGCGTTCATGCATCGATGTTCTCCATGTTCTTTGCAAATAATGCAAATGTTTGTGAATGGTGCTGAGCATTTCTATGACATCTTTCAGTGAATCCCACAGGCTGAGCTCTTCTCTCTTTGCCTAACTGCTTGCTGTCTCTGAACCAAAAGAGCTCCAAGTCCCATTATCCATGTTCTCAGCCAGTGGTGTGACTGGTGTGGGGACAGGTGAACCAGTCTGACTGAAGCTGGGAGGTGACGACTTCATTCGTTTAATAACAGCCCCTCTCGCTCAGTTTTTTCATTCGCTCTTGCTCAGATCTCTGCGAACCTGCTCGCAGTGTGTCGCTCAGTGTGGTTGATCATCTTCATCTTAACTTCCTGCTTCTATCATGGTTAAAGCTGATGAATCCTGTGGACATCAAACACTGATGGTGTTACTGGAGCTGAGTGAAGTTTGATGGCTTTATTATCCAGGCTGTGACACATGGCAGCTGTCAGAGCAGAACACAGGAAGTCAGCAGGTGTGTTTCAATTCAGCCTCTGCTTCCTCTGAAGGTCCATGACATCACAGCGAGGCCACGAAGGCCGTCCAGACTCCCAGGCTCCCACAAACCTGTCCTCCTTCTCCCTGGATTTGAAGGACAGGTGGGCCCACCCTATCCCAGCATGCATTGCAGCGTGGTGGTGGAACATATATTTTGGGTCCAGAGATGGAGCAGCGTTCTCTCTGAGTCTTTGAGGCTGTTTCTGTTTGAATCTGGCTTCAGTCTAAGGCTACGTCCACACGTACACGTAAAGGCAGAAATGAAGGAAAACGCTGCTATGAACATGCCACAGCAACAGGTGGCGATATATTCCTAACCGTGCAGAAATGTTGGCCAATCTAGAAGCCTCGGTGGGAAAAAGTAAACAAAGCTGGGGCATAGAAGCAGAACCGAGTCGTATGTGTGGACGGACAGTAACTGTGTGTATATGTAAGCATTTAAACACTGCAGAGAGTAGAATTAACAGTATTGTAGAAATTCATTTCACCGAAACAATAACGTGGCGCACAGTGTGACGTCAAAAAAGGCGCACACCTTTGACGCTGCGTTTTCTCCGTTTTTCTCGTCCACACGTAAATGACAGGTGAGGCTGTGTGTGACTGCAACTAGTCTGTGACCTTTGACCTCCACACATGAACACACACACACCTGTCAGCTCCTGTACGTCCAATCAGCCTGAATGACATCATCAACCAGTAGCTGATTGGCTGTTAGGTGGTGAGGTGGAGGTGATGCTGTAGCCAGGTCCAACCAACAGCAGCGTTAGGATGCATGAGCTACTGTTTCCATGGACACAACCCCTGATGTTTCAAAATAAAAGCACAGTCAGAGTAAAACCAAAGCTGCGTTATTGTTAAATTATTATAAGTTATTTATTGTTATCAGATTACAAACTGAAATCATTCGTCAGTTTATTACTATTATGATATGAAATTAATGTCTGATGACATGATGGTGAGCTGAGGTGTTGCCATGGTAACAGGCTGTTTATGTGATGGTCACGGGTGGAGAAGCAGCTGAGGCTGCTGATGATGGTGGACTTGGGGACTGGGACTATTGGTGATGATGTCAGGCAGTGAGGGACAGTGGCTTGTGACAGGGAGAGGTTGAATCCTCTGGTGAACACAGGAGTCAGCTGGTCGGCGCAGGCTTAAGTTTCTCTGCTAATGAGATGTCCATATATCCGTATTTATCCCATTGCCTTTGTAATTGGTGATGTATTTCAGGCCTTTTCTGGAGTTGTTATCAGTTATTTATTACACAGTGTCATACAAACAGCAGAACAGTACATGTAAAAGCAGAAATAACATTAAAAGCAAGCAAAACAAACAAAAAGCATAGAAACCCCAGGGTGAAGAGCATTAAAGCACAGACAGAAACACACACAAATTACAGACAGGAAAGAAGCAGTAGAAAGAAGAGCCCCAATGCATATCGGACTCATCTTATCGGACAAGGATCCCTCCTCCCGTTTTTAGGTATCCTTTCATTCGCTATTTTTCCCTTTTCATCTTCCACTTATGATATATACGACCATGCAACATAACTTCTTGCAAACCAATCTCTCCTCCATCACTGCATTGGGTCCCTTTGTCAGCTTAATGGCCAAAGTGAGTCTGAAAGTCTACAGAAAAGCAGTTAATCAGTTAATCCCGCTAACACTTTTGTTGGGCGCGCATGCTAGACATAAGCTGCTATCCATGCTGAGTATGGGTTTACTTCTTTCTGGTGTTTGAGGCAAGGGCCAGACCTTCAGGTGCCTGCGCTGCAGAGACAAGGTGGGTTATGCTGATTTTGTGAAAATAGGCCATCACAGTGATGTGGCAGGACCATCTCATGCAGAAAGAGTGAACATTGAAAACCAGCCCTCTGTAACACATGTCTGTGCATCTCACAGCCAGGCTCATCCCAAATATGGACACTCCAGAAACAGTGAGTGCACATGTAACTCACTCACATTTCTTGCTTTCCTTCATGAGAATGAAAACATGACTACAGCTGACCTTCATCTGGTCTTGGATAAAGGTGATGTGATGTACAAAGAGGCCAGGAAAAGATTCCCTGACAGTATTCATTTGGCAACCGATGAGCTGCCAAACAAAGTTGATGCTTGTAGGTTTCCCGGTATGGGGCATTTGGAGAACCTCCAGAGGAAGCAGTAGATACCTTTCTCAGCTTAGAAGCTGGACTGAGCTGCCTGTTGTCAGATGTACAGTATGCCTTGCTGATCATGAGTGGATTGTGTATCGCAGTGTTCAGATCCACATTAGGCAAATATAGTTTCTTTGATCCACACTCCAGAACAGCCAGTGGTCTTCCTCTACCACTACGGTCACGTAATCGTGTTACAGCTGTGATGATGAATTTCACGCCCCTGAGTGACATGATTAAGAGCCTCCAAGATTCTTAGCAAATGATGGAGATCTCTCTTGCTGCAGTGCTTCTGCCTCCATTTAATAGGCGGGTTCTCCAGCTGGAACCAGTCACTTTGGAGCTGTATAACCACGCACCGATCGCAGCAGGGATTCGTCAATTAACATAAACAAATGCATTGATTGCACAAAACAAACACATAAAATGCAAGTTTATAACAAAGGTAACACAGCAACTCTCAGTTAGAATGGACATACTTTATTAGATACAGTCAGGAGGAGAAATTTGGGAAGATTTCTGTCAATGGAAAATTGTATTTAGTAGTCAGTATAATCTTTTAGTGATATAAGTTTGCATATGGTAGAATGCTGCATGTAATCATTTGTGTGTAGAAGTATATAGTTGGTGGCATATTGAAGGAATGTCTCATCCTAGGAGGTCTGTAACACTCTAGGGTGTTCACCCCCACATCCTGGGAGCATGAGAGAGGTCGTACCTTGTCTTATTGTTTTACGGTAGGATTAACGTCTTAACGGCTACCAAGACTGGCAATTGGGACATGGAATGTCACCTCTCTGGCGGGCAAGGAGCCTGAGTTAGTGCGTGAGGTTAAGAGGTACCGCTAGATATAGTCAGGCGCACCTCAACGCATGGCTTGGGCTCTGGACCCAGTCTCCTGGAGAGGGGCTGGACTCTGTCTGAGTTGCCCCTGGTGAGAGGCGGCGGGCTGGTGTGGGTATCTTGGTATCGCCTCGGCTTGCTGCCTGTACGTTGGGGTTCTTCTCGGTGGATGAGAGGGTTTGTTCCCTGCACCTTCAGGTAACAGGGAATGAGTCCTGATTGTCATCTGTGCTTACGCGCCGAGGGGCAGTTCAGAGTACCCAGCACCAGATGGGGTGCTGGAAGGGTGCTTCGCCTTGAGACTCTGTCGTCCTACTGGGAAACTTCAATGCTCACGTGTGTGACAGCGAGACCTGGAGGGGCGTGATTGGGAGGAACGTCCTCCTTAATCTGAACCTGAACGGTGTTTTGTTATTGGACTTCTGTGCAAACCTCAGTTTGGTGATAACGAACACCATATTCGAACATGTCAAGCAGCAGGAATGATGATCAACACCTCCAAATCTGAGGCCTTGGTTCTCAGCCGGAAAAGGGTGGAGTGCCCACTCCGGGTCAGGGACGAGTTCCTGCACCAAGTGGAGGAGTTCAAGTATCTCTGGGTCTTGTTCAGGAGTGATGGGAGAAGGGAGCGGGAGATCGACAGACGGATTGGCGCTGTGGCTGCAGCGATGCGGACGCTGCACTGGTCCATCGTGGTGAAGAGGGAGCTGAGCATAAAAGCAAAGCTCTCAATTTAGTGGTCAATCTTTGTCCCTACCCTCAGGTCACAAGCTGTGGGTAGTGCCCGAAAGAATGAAATCGCCGATACAAGCGGCGGAAATGCGCTTCCTCTAAAGGGTGAGCCAGTTGAAGTAGTTTGGGCATCTGACAAGGGTGCCTCCTGGGCGCCCCCAGGGCAGATCTAGGACACGCTGGAGAGATTATATCTCTCAGCTGGCCTGGGAACGCCTTGGTGTTCCCCCAGATAAACTGGAGGAGGTGGCTAGGGAGAGGGAGGTCTGGGGTTTTCTGCTTAGGCTGCTGCCCCTGCTACCTGGCCCTGGTTAAAGCAGAAGAAGATTGATGGATGGATGAATGTATGGATACTTCACACCTCTGGTGTGCAGCTACCCTTAACAGTTTTGAGTGTGTCTAGAGGACTGTAGGATGATAACGACCGTGTCGGCAATGCACACACATAATCCTGAATCAGAGGAACAGTATTGGAAAATGATAAAAACATGAACTCAACTTATTAAACGTTAATATTTACCAGTTACCATCACTCATGTGTGGTTTTATTGATGTCTGTGGTTCTCAGTCACCCAGGTCATGGTGATCTCAGGAGCTTGGAAGGAAAAGACTGAACGTCATTAATTTTTGTCCGAGAAGCTTCTTCATTTCTGAGAACATTTGGTGGAGAGTCCCAGATTTTTAAGGCCTGTTGGGAGTGTCCCTAAGAGGGTTGTGGAGCCACTATTGATCCTCTGCCTAATCACACGGGCCCAGGGGTGAAAACGGGTGTGTCATTGTCAGCAGAGCTTTCTAATATTTATATTTTATCCTGGCACAGTTGGTGTGGAGCACTCAAAATTTCATTGTATTTGTAAATGACGATAAAAAGCTATTTTACTCTATTCTATTCTTTCTCAGATCTTTAAGGACACACTGCACACCATTTTGAGACATGCCAAGTTTTCAGCTAATCACCTTTTTGCACCAACAAGTTGACTTCTTTCAGTTTGAGCAAGCCACGTAGTCTGAAAGGAGCCTGAGGAGTGATACTTGACTGTCACTCATGCAGGGGTTAAAGCTGAGAAGCCTGGAGCTGTAACTGAACATTCCTCTACTCATTCAGGTTTTGCATAAAATCCCAGGATAGATAAAGAAGAATGGAAATATGTTTTAAACTATGGACAAAGTAACCCTGACACCTTTGAAAAGTCTGAATTAAAATGTGTTTAATTCAGTTTTGAAGTTAAACTCTTGGTTTGTTTTAGTCTTTTTACAGATCTGTTAAATAACATGTTGTTGTTGTTTCACAAAGAGCAGGGGCGCTGCCAACTGAAACTGTGTTGCAGGCGGTTTCTAGTATTTCTAGTCTGAAAATTTCCTTGGAAGACTGAAAGCAGGAAACACAACCACATCAATCATCATCAAACAAAGCAGCTTTATTTCACCAGTGATTAAAGATTAAAAAGCGAGATAATGCAGATTTTAATGAGCAGATCAGGACCAACCTGTTCAGACCTGTGTTCATATACAACTGTCATGTTTTATATCTTTATCATTTCTGTCTGAGGCCCTGACCTCATTTTTCTTTCTTTGGTATGTTGTGCTGATTCTTTCATTATTTATACAATAAGTATTTTTATACACATGATGGTGGGGTTTTCTTTTTGGCTTTGCTTCACCACATTTATACAAACACTAACTCAGTGGTGGTGCAGTACTTGTACCACAACAGATCCCAAGTGCTGGATTTTGGATGTCTTCTTCCAGTGTTTGTTCACAAGTGTTTTATGAAACAGTTTTAAGTGTGTAAGTGACACTGTCCCTCCCTTTAACTGGAAACACAAACAGATCAAACCAGCTTGTTCCAAGAAGTCAACATTCAGGTTTTAGAGACTGAGGTGGAGCCAGCTGTGCTCGACAGGAAGTTCTGAGACTTATTGTGTCAGTGTTTGCAGGTGAGGTGATCCAGCTCAGGTGAAGTTAAGTCTTCAGCTCCACTCTGTGAACTCTTGGATCTGTGAGGAGAACCAGGACTCAGCGTCACTGCTGTAAGTGTCTCTGATCATTCAGCTTTCAATTGTCTAGGAAAGTGTTTCTGTTCAACAGGCAGCAAACATTTTCTCCTTGTTACTGCTCACTGACATCTCAGACTGCTCACTCTTTATCAGAACCACTGCAGCTCTCAGACATCACATTCTAAAAACACATATAAGACAAATGCATCATAAGATTTGTGTTTGTGGAGAATTTGTCCTGATCTTTACACCTTCACCTCACCTTCTTTACACCTTGAAGGTTTTACAGAGGACTTTGTACATATTTGTAATATACTATAATGTACTTCTATTCACACAGAGCAATTCTTTCTAACCTCTCAGAGCACTTTGATCACAGTCCACATTCATACAGTACAGCACTTTATCCTGAACACTTTGAGCACTCATCTCGCTCACATTAGCAGCCAGTTTAGACTCACCAGTTAACCGAAATCCACACAGCTTCTCCCTCTGGTACAGTGTGTGATATATTACACCTCCGTTTCTCTACAGGGCACTGTGAGACCATTAATCACTGCTGCTGATGTTTGCTGCCTGTCTCTATCAGAAGTGTTTAGATGATGGTTCAAAAGCAGAATAAAAATTGAGACGTCATGTAGAGTTGAAATTGTATATGACATGATCTTTTAATGAGTGACTTATGTATATACACTCAACAAAAATACAAACGCAACACCTTTGTTACTGCTCCCATTCCCCATGGGATGGACGTAGAGACCTAAAATTCATTCCAGATACACAATATAACCATCCCTCCCAAACAGTGGTCACAAATCAGTCCAAATGTGTGGTAGTGGGCACATCTGCTATATTGAGATAATCCATCCCACCTCACAGGTGTGCCACATCAGGATGCTGATCTGACATCATGAGTAGTGCACAGGTGTACCTCAGACTGCCCACAACAAAAGGCCACCCTGGAATGTGCAGTTTTTTGCGCTATTGGGGGTCTGGGGACCCAGAACCGGTCAGTATCTGGTGTGACCATCATTTGCCTCATGCAGTGCAACACATCGTCGTATGGAGTCTATCAGATTGTCAATTGTGGCCTGTGGAATGTTGGTCCACTCCACTTCAATGGCTGTGCGAGGTTGTTGGATATTCGTGGGAACTGGTACACGCTGTCGTATACGCCGGTCAAGCACATCCCGAACATGCTCAATGGGTGACATGTCCGGTGAGTATGCTGGCCATGCAAGAACTGGGACATTCTCAGCTGCCATCTGCCCTGAAAAATGTGAACCATGATTCATCCGTGAAGCGCACACCTCTCCAACGTGCCAGACGCCATCGAATGTGAGCATTTGCCCACACAAGTCTGTTACGGCGACGAGCTGGAGTCAGGTCAAGACCCCGATGAGGACGACGGGCATGCAGTTGAGTGTCCCTGAGACGGTTTCTGACAGTTTGTGCAGAAATTGTTTGGTTGTGCAAACCAATTGTTCCAGCAGCTGTCTGGGTGGCTGGTCTCAGACGATCTTGGAGGTGAACCTGCTGGATGTGGAGGTCCTGGGCTGGTGTGGTTACACGAGGTCTGCGGTTGTGAGGCCGGTTGGATGTGCTGCCATGTTCTCTGAAACGCCTGTGGAGACGGCTTATGGTTGAGAAATGAACATTCAATGCACGGGCGACAGATCTGGTTGACATTCCTGCTGTCAGCATGCCAGTTGCACGCTCCCTCATTGCTTGTGGCATCTGTGGCATTTTGCTGTGAGACAAAACTGCACATTCCAGGGTGGCCTTTTGTTGTGGGCAGTCTGAGGTACACCTGTGCACTACTCATGATGTCAGATCAGCATCCTGATGTGGCACACCTGTGAGGTGGGATGGATTATCTCAATATAGCAGATGTGCCCACTACCACACATTTGGACTGATTTGTGACCACTGTTTGGGAGGGATGGTTATATTGTGTATCTGGAATGAATTTTAGGTCTCTACGTCCATCCCATGGGGAATGGGAGCAGTAACAAAGGTGTTGCGTTTATATTTTTGTTGAGTGTATATATATATATGTATATATTGTACTATTCTTAGTTAGCGTATTGTCTGTCTTGTCTTAATGTTGGTTTATAATGGAGCACTGTAACAAAAAAATAATTTCCCCCAGGGATCAATAAAGTATTCTGATTCTGATTCTGATTCTGATCTACAAGCATAAACTTTACAATCGTGTAAAATTATTGTTGTGCTGAGGACTCATGCGGGCATGCTACTCCATACACAAATACGAAGCAACCTGTCAGCACGTAAAACTATTTTATGATAACAACAAAAACAAATAGAGGGCCATTTTTTTATAATAGTTTTTTTTGTGTGATTGTTTCCAGGGTCCTGACAGAGACCATTGTATCTTCCTGCTGTGTTAAAATATGATGGTGAACTGAGGATTAAAAACAGAGGGTCATAAATCACATATCAGAAACAGACCAGGGTGTAATGTGTGAAAACTGTTGATGAGTCACATGGGACACACTATTCCATGTTGGCCTTTGCATTGAAAATGTCCTCTCCTGTTTTTATAGAGAAAGATGGAGAAGTCTGTAGATGAACAGCTGCTGGATATTTTGGAGGAGTTGGGTGAGGAGAAGCTGAAAGCCTTCCACAGGTGTCTTCAGGATCCTCAGGTACTTGGTGGTTTTCCAGCCATCAAACAGTCCCAACTGGAGACAGCAGATGAACTGGAGACAGTGGATTTGATCATGGAGACATATACTGATGATGTGATGAAGGTCACCAACTTGATTATAAAGAAGATAAGAGAAACAGGTACCACAACATCTCCAACAGTAATAAAATACAGCAGTGCCAGTCTTTATAAAACCTTTTTCTTTGTTACTTTTGTTCCACACTATTGATGCCTCCTATTTGAAATTCGTAGGAATAACAGTGGTTACAGTTGAGTAACATTACACGGAAATTGATGTAACTGGACCCAAATACTCGGAGTAATAATGTGTAAATAAAGAGATGTCCACGAGGTAAAAGCAGTTAGTAAGAGTATCGTAATACTTGGGTAACAATATGATAACCTGTGTGAAATAGGGAAATAATGTCTGTGACTTTGTATCTTTACATGTTTATACAGTTTTACTTGGAATAATCTCATTACAATAATAAGGTGCTACTGGCTGATGTTTTAGCATGTTTGTATCTTGTTACCATATAATACATAATGCAATAATACAGAATGTAACTGTTGTGTTTAAAACTTTTGATTATTACATAGAAACACACATGGTAGTTTCTCTGTAATAAGCAGGATTGATGCAAAATCCAAATTGCCTGTTTCCAGTCAATAACATATAATTAACTATTAAAGCAAACAAGACAGTGGAAAGTACCAAAAAGGGTGACCAAAAAACAAGGGGGGGGAGACAACCCACCCCTCCCTCCCCACACCATTCCCTTATCCCAGAGTGCTATCAGCTTGTTTTAACCTATGGTGAAGATCACATAAACTCTCTTTTGTTCATAATTTCCAGATACTCAATGAGTGGCCTCCAAATCTGATCGAAGTCGTCCAGTTTGTCATTTATAATAGGCAGATCCTTTCCAGATTAAGAGTATCTGTCAGTCCTGAAATCAAGGTTTTCAGAGAGGGCACTTCCTATCCCCTCCATAGCAGGAAAATCAGTCTCTTTGCAAACATTAGGCCATAGGACAGGAGGGAAGTCTGTGCACGCTTACGTTTTTTAGATTGTTCCGACAGTCCAATAAGAATCAAAATGGGGTCAGGGTCTAATTGCACATCAAAAAGTTTGGGAAAAAAGTAAAACACAGAAACCCCAAAACATTGTAACTTGGTACACATTACAACACTTTTAAGCAGATCAGCTTCTGCACATTGACATTTATCAGAAATTGGTGACGTTTCAGGAAATATCTCATGTAATCTTGTCTTTGAGTAGTGCAATTTGTGAATAATTTTAAACTGAATTAACCTATGTTGCGCGTTGATAGAGCAGGAATTAACATAATGTAGCCCTTTAGCCCAGATATCATTCTGAATTTCCGAGCCTCTTACCTTTTCCCAAGCTGATTTTATTTTACCTGTATCCTTCTGTCACAGTGACTGTAATATCTCATATATAAAACCAACAGCATGCTTTTCTTTTATACAATCCACCAGGCATTGATCAAGCTTACCTGCAGTTGCAGACTCAAATTTTTGGAGTTGGGACCTTGCATAACTCATTATTTGAAGGTATCTAAAGAAATCAGAGGCTAATAAGTTGTACTTCTCCTTAAGCTGTTGAAATGAAGTGAAGAACCCCTGGAAATACAGGTGTACCACATTTTGCAACCACATTTCCTTTCAGCAATCAAATGTCCCATCTAAAATGGAGGGTGTAAATGCGGAATTAGCTGTAATAGGTGTCAAAACGGGAATGCTCTGAGACTATACTCTTTCACCATCTGTCTCCAAATTGAATTGTATTGTGAATAACTGGATTGCAGTTTTAGTATGTCTTTTTAAAACAAATAGGAGACAATGCGATTGCACCACGAGAGTAAGGCATACAGTCTTCTCCCTCCATTTCCAGCCAAACTGCCATTATAACTGTATCATCTAGCCAATAGGCTACATATTGCTGATCCTCAGGTTTCCGGTTGAACGCTGGCGCGGCTTCCTGGTATCTTTTTATATTCTATTCATATATTATTCATATTTGTTATTTATTATTATTTATTCATATATTCTTTGATACATCTTACTGGTGATCTAGCGAATTTTGCAAGTGCCTGAGTATTTTGGGTGTAGTCCATCTGCCTGTTTGTTTGGCCGTTTTCTCCCTTGGATCCGTACACCTGACTGTTTGGCTTATCTGACTGTCCGTGATGTGGCCTAGCAGGATCTGTGTCTTGCTCGTATGGTCTGGATTTTTATGTCATTGGTCTACCCACCTAGTGCTGGACTTTACCAATACTCAGCTGACGAGCTTCTCCGTCTCCGCTTTCACCTGGCTTCTCCACCGCCGCTTCATCTCCACACAGATTTCGCCTTCCTCCCTCGCCGAAAGTACATTCACCAGGGCTCTCGTCGGAATTTCCACCATGACGACTCTAAGCCAATACAGACCCTCTGGTCCACTTCTCGTCGTCCTCCACTAAACTTCGACAGGGCTGTTGATCACAGTGTTTTAGCCAGCCTGCCCAGGTCGACTAACACCTCTGTCCAGTCTGACAGCACCGACGTCAATTTTGGCCTCCTTAACATCCGCTCGCTTACGAGCAAGGGTCATCTAATTCTGGATCTACTCACAGATCATAAGTTTGACTTTCTCTGTTTGACCGAGACGTGGCAACAGCCCAATGACTTTTCGTCGCTCAACGACTCCACCCCCCCCGGGGTTTGTTTACACCTGCGAACCTCGTAAGTCCGGCCGTGGTGGAGGTCTCGCGGTAATCTATCGCAAGAACTGGAAAGTCACACTGTTGTCTGTACATGTCTACAGTTCCTTTGAATCCATTGTTTGTCAACTCTCAGGACCTGTTCCAACTGTCATGGCTGTTATTTACCGCCCTCCAAAGTCTAATTCTGTCTTCATAAGTTACTTTGTTGATCTGCCGACTCACATAGCTACTGTTTCCCCTAATATAAAACTCCTGGGAGACTTAAATATTCATATGGATAACAGTGATCATCCTCTCACCAAAGACTTCTCATCCTGCCTCGATAGTATTGGCTTTAAACAACACATTAACTTTCCTACTCATACTAAGGGCCATACTTTGGACATAGTTTGTTGCTCCAGACTTACTCCTTTTAACTGCAAAGCTGATGAACTGCTAATTTCTGATCACTTGCTTCTTTCTTTCAATGTCAAAATGACCTTTTCTATAACTAAGTAATAGGTCTGTAGCATAAACCTATTCGCTGGAACGTTGAAGGCAATATAATTACATGATGAGAAATGCAGTTTTTGCATTTGTGTGTGTGTGTGTGTGTGTGTGTGTGTGTGTGTGTGGGATCTGTGTGAGGTCAAGATGTGACCCTGTGAAGCCTCCCCAAGGCTGGCACCTAAAAGTCTAACAAATTTATCTAAACAAAAGGCTCTTATACTTAAACAGATATACGTATGCTTGCTATACCATAAATCTGTCACGGTCTGGCTGGCAGACCGTGGGGAGATGGGGAAATAGGACCCAAACGCCGGACTCTTCAGTGCAACAGTGTTTATTTACAAGGTGGTGAAGTAAACAACAATATATCCCCAGTTTCCCAGACTCCCGTGGAGTGTCTTCTTCCCAAAAGTCCCCGTGTAGTGCTCTCTGCCCCAGTGTCCCTGCACTCCCCGTGCTCACTGCTCCTTCTCGTCCCACACTCCTCCTGAGGGGAAAACAATAGAGGCAGCCGTTAACACTTATCCCAGCAGGCATACACTCACACTTGACTTGTTTGAAGACTGACGTGTAGTCAAACGCAATAATCCAGCGTCGGTGGAAGCTCCATCGCTCATCTAAATAGCTCCCCCGACGAGCCCAGATGAGGAGCAGGTGTGCGGCCAGGACTTCGGGTGTGGCCAGTCCTCAAGTTAGACCACGCCCCCAGGGCTGAAGGTGCCTGTAACTTGGCCACAGCAGAAAGGCAAAACACACACACACACATACCTGCCTACATACAGATGTGCATAGGGGCAGTGCAGACAACACACCAAATAATAATAATAATAATAATAACAACAATAACAATAATAGTCACAGTCCCCACTGCCCACGGACCCCGAGTCCCCAGAGCCGGGTCCGTGACAGTACCCCCCCTCTAAGGGTCGGCTCCCGACGACCCAAAACACAACAGAAACCACAACCCAACCACCCCAGGGCGGGCGGCGGGGGGGAAACAGGACGGAGGGCCGGAAAACCCCAGTTCAAAAGTCCAACCACTGCCATGGTGGCAGCAACAGTTCTTGCGGCCGACCCAGTGGACCGCAAGCAGGCAAAACCCGCTATGGGTCAGGCAGTGGTGAGAAAACCGTTCGGGCGGCCTACCTCCAACCCCGTGGTGGGAGCAGAACGCTTCAGGCGGCCTGCCACGGATCCGGTGGCGACGGCGTTGCAGTTCCGGCGGGCGGCCACGGGTCCGGTGGCGGCGGCATTGTAGCTCCCGCCTCAGCACAACCCATGATTCTCGATGTACCGGCCGGGCTGCAGGACGTGGCGGCCGGGCTGCTGGACGTGGCGGCCCCTCCAGCACGCCGACCTCCAGCTCTGGCTCAGCGGATCCCTCCGGACCTCCGAGCTCCTCCGGTGGCAGCGCGGGCTCACCAGGCTCGCTGAGCTCCTCTGCTGGCAACGCCGGTCCCTCCGGCTCGTTGAGGTCCGCCAGCAGCGGTGCGGGCTTCTCAGTGGGTGGCTCGCTGAGCTGCTCCAGCTCACAGTGCTCCTCCGGCATTAGCTCGCTGGGCTCCCCCGGCTCACTGTGCTCCTTCGGCATGCCGAGCTCCTCCAGCATTAGCTCGCTGAGCACCTCCGGCTCGCTGAGCACCTCCGGCTCGCTGAGCTCCACAGCTGGCGACGCGGGCTCCCCCCGCTCACTGAGCTCCTGCTCGGGAAGCGCGAGCTCCACCTGCAGCTCCCGCTCGCTGAGCTCCTGCTCGGGCAGCGCGAGCTCCACCTGCGGCTCCCGCTCGCTGAGCTCCAGCTCCGGCTCGTTGAGCTCCTCCAGCAGCGGCGCTGGCCCCCCAGCTGGCTCGCTGAGCTCCTCCGGCTCGCTGAGCTCCTCCGGCTGCGGCGCGGGATCCCCATGCACGCTGAGCCGGTCACCTAGCGGTGACGATGGCGACATGGCAGCAGCAGGCGGTGGATGTGGTGGCAGAGCAGTGGATGTGGAAGGTGGAACAGATGATGACTGACCGACTAGCTGGGCAGCTAATTGAAGTGAGGGTGATATGTCCAACATGAAGGGTGGAGAGGAAAACAATGTTACCGCTGGCTCAGCAATTTCCAGGGGGCCAGAGGCAACTAAGGCCTCCAGTTCAGCCTCTGGGGAAGCCCTGGGGAGAATCTCAGCCTCCCGATTGTCTGTAGTGGCAGGCTCATGTTCTAGCACTGGGTCCGCGGCTCCTCGTACGGTCAGTCCAGAGTCAGCTGGTTCTTCCCAAACCACAGGAGTGAGGTGAGCTTCGGTTTGACGAGGATGACGCCGGTGCCGTCTCTTTCGTGTTGGCGGGGCAAAGGAACCTGTCCCCTGTTCATCTGTGACTGGATTAGTTAAAATGACAGGGTCCGGTTTACTCACTGTGGTGACCAGCACTGTCGGTCTTTGGTCTGCTGACACAGAGGTCATTGAAGAAGTGAGAGGAGATGGAGTAGGGCGCCGTCCTCCTTGCAGTGGAGGGTCCAATAGGTGAGCAGCAAGCGGCGGTGGGAAAACCTTCCGCCTATTAAGAAAAAACCAGGCAGCGAGGGCTGCCAGGGAGGCAGCCGCATCCTCCTTGCCTGGACAGCCTAAACCAAACAGTTCAAAGCTAGAGCTAGCCCTCAACACAGTTACAATTTGAATTAGTTTTGCAATGTCCAGAAAGCTCATGGAACAGGTGGTTTAAGACAGGAAGGCATCAAAAAATACGACCTGCATGTGTCTCTGATGTGGATCCGCCGCCTGGATAATGCTCCGACAGTATTTCCAGAGCTGGGCGAGCAATTCCTCCTGTGAGACGGTCCTTGAGTCCGCTGGGCCCATAATGGCTGGATTATTCTGTCACGGTCTGGCTGGCAGACCGTGGGGAGATGGGGAAATAGGACCCAAACGCTGGACTCTTCAGTGCAACAGTGTTTATTTACAAGGTGGTGAAGTAAACAACAATAAATCCCCAGTTTCCCAGACTCCCGTGTAGTGTCTTCTTCCCAAAAGTCCCCGTGTAGTGCTCTCTGCCCCAGTGTCCCTGCACTCCCCATGCTCACTGCTCCTTCTCGTCCCACACTCCTCCTGAGGGGAAAACAATAGAGGCAGCCGTTAACACTTATCCCAGCAGGCATACACTCACACTTGACTTGTTTGAAGACTGACGTGTAGTCAAACGCAATAATCCAGCGTCGGTGGAAGCTCCATCGCTCATCTAAATAGCTCCCCCGACGAGCCCAGATGAGGAGCAGGTGTGCGGCCAGGACTTCGGGTGTGGCCATCCCTCAAGTTAGACCACGCCCCCAGGGCTGAAGGTGCCTGTAACTTGGCCACAGCAGAAAGGCAAAACACACACACACACATACCTGCCTACATACAGATGTGCATAGGGGCAGTGCAGACAACACACCAAATAATAATAATAATAATAATAACAACAATAACAATAATAGTCACAGTCCCCACTGCCCACGGACCCCGAGTCCCCAGAGCCGGGTCCGTGACAAAATCAAAGACACTCTCCTAGGGAGTGTGATCTATGCCAGAACACACTCTGTACAGAGGAGTGAACGCACCCCCTCTTCAGCTACACAGAGTTCTTACAGACCTCTTTAGGATGAGACATTCTTTCAATCTACAAATGATTACACACTTCTAAGCATATATGAGTAAATGTTTCTAAGCATAAATGACAATCAACAATACAAACTCCTTTTTGACCTTTATGCTAGAAAAGTTCCCAGTTATGAATACCTCATGTCTGACTGTTTCAATGCAAACATTGTTATATTCAGCATATGTCAAATCACCCTAAATTACCGAAAAAATACACAGTTTAACAAATGTATTAGCAGTTATCCCATTCCTCATTGATCTCATCTCATGGCAAACTGCATCCTTCAAGCACATGTCTCTCTGCAGAGTGGTTTGAGTTCTGCAGGGCGTCATAAATGTCTCTTCCAGTTGTTCCATCATTGTCCACAGGACCAGAGTCCAAATGTATGTAGAATAAACATTCAAACATACCAGTTGGTTTTGTTGTTTGTCAACATGGGTCTCAGCTATTTCCGAAGCTGCAGACCTCCCAGCACTCTAGTTTTATGGCCTCCCATTACCCCATTCAAGCCTTCGTCCTGTGATGGGGATATTTATGACTCCTTAATTGTCCACGCTCTGCAGAGAAACACCTCTGTGGAAAGGGTGCAGGGTTCAGTCGTCTTACTGCTGTTATGATCCCAGCAGCCTTCAGAGTGTCATCATATGCACAGTACAGTGGCACATTAGGTGATGTTCATAGTAAATTGCTGTCATCACCACCATAGCTTCTGGTTCCTGTGCTTTCATAGAATCATGATGTCATCCTCGAACTCCTTCTGCGCTGTCGGTGGAGCTTGGCACGCTCCTCCTCCCTCGAGTTTTCGTGTTCCAACGCTGCTGAAGGTTTAAGGCAGAGCACGTCGTACACCTTAGTTGTCTTCCTCAGCGTCAATATTGAATCTTTCATTTTATTTAAAATCTTGCTGTGGGAAGTCTCCTCTTGATCTCCTGGAAGCTTAGTAGCACAGCTCTCTGTGTCCTGTCTGCTGTGCTGAAGATGATCTCTGATCCTCCTGAAGTCTCTCCTGGCCTCAGCTCCCATCTTGTGGACGATCCTTTTAGGCACTCCTTCTCGTCATGCATAGTCCTGATTTTGGGCCTGCTGGATCTGTCTCAAAACACTCAGCTTCTCTGCTTCTCTGCCTTCCTCCTGGTTCAGCTGATTTCATGATGGTCCCCAACCAGCTTGACCTTTGACCTCAACCACTGCCTGGTGCTGTCAGCTATGCCTGGAATGGTTCTCGCTTCTCACTGGGCCTCTGAAGATTTCCCAGGAGATTACTGCTGCACCTGTATTTTAGAAAAACTTCTATTTGGAGAGCATGTCAACAATCATCAAACCACATTCTTTAGTTCAGTGAACTTCACTAATAGGCCATCAAAGCCTCATCTGAACATGGATGCACCACTTGCATAGATTTAATACTTGTAAATAAACAGCTAATCACACAAATCACTGCAACAATAATAGTAAACATTGTTTAATATTAATTCTGGACCCCACCTCTTGACGCATGGACACTCTCATGCGTCAACTCACCAAACCTGGATCCCTGTCTTAAAAACTGGCTCCACCAGGAGCCTGCATACACAAGATCTGGAAATAAAAGCAAACTTCACACGTATAAACAATTATATCAAAAAAGTAATAAGCATTCAGCACGGGCAAGACAAGTGTCATGTGCAGGTTTTCTCAAATCATTAAATCACTATTATTACCATAATTCGCCTCAAACATGGATCATCCCATGTGCTCAGTTAACATTAATGTAATCGGTGACTTCTCTTAAGCAAGGTCACTCCATTCATATATTTATTATGGGTTCAAAGTGGCCAGCTAAGAGCCCATATTAAACTTTTCCATAAACACCGTAATCTCTTATTTGTTTTACTCATGTCACTTGTCCGTTCCAGCTGAATCTTCCACAGCATTCTCAGAGAAACTAACATTAGCAATACACATTGACTGTGGTCAGACGGAGGTCAGACACAGGTCAACAGGTTCCAGAGGTGCCATAAAAACACCATAAAATCAACCATCCATTGCTGTGGAAAATACGTTATTCATATCATCAAAGTAACCGTCACATTTTCCCAAAAACACAATGTAACAGCATCACCACTCATAACCTGTAAACACAGTTTTCCTCACACATAAACCCAAAAATCCTGTAGTAGGAAAAACATCAACCAGTTGTCCTGGTGTAAATCATGTGATCAAACCACATGAAGAACTGTAATGCTGTAGAAAAGAAAATGCAAATGTTAGCGCTGCGCAGATGTATACAATTTCTCACAGTTTCTTTCACCAGTCAGTCAGCTTTCTTTTTTATTTCCATTCATTCATTCTTTCTTTGCTGATAGTGGAACCTGTCGTCGCATTTAGTTTCCACTTCCAGCAAAATGACGTCATTTCAAAAAGGAAAAAAAACTTCTAGATCGGATTACCTTGCTGAATCTGGTTTAGGCTGGGACATTTATTTAATATTGTCCCAAATAAGTCGCTTTCTCCTGAGCCCATTTTAATGTGGAGAAACCTCACTTGTAACGGCGTTCTCGACAGGTCGTATAGCACTTTTAATTTCTGACGTGCAGATCTGCTTAAAGAAAAGAAATAGACAAACAAAATCAGTGCCTGTTCAAAAGATAAAAATGGAAAATAACAGATTATCAAACCAAACTCTCAGTGCACTGTAAAAGTATCAAAATAAAAAGGCCTTATTAAGTCATGACACAAACTCCTCATCTCAGGTAAATCATACCATTAGCATGGTTCATCATACCATCATACTAATCGGCAGGCTCGACTTCACAACAGAAGAAGAAAAATCATCAGCTAGATTCACTCCAAATCAACCATCAGCTGCACAACACACAACAGTTTAACCCTAATGTCATATTAGCTATGAGTTTAATCACCAGGTCTGTGCTCTTCACTTATTTAGGCCACAGATCTATTTTATCCAATTTTCCTTTTTCCTTCATCATAAAACATGTAACATGTTGCCATGCACTTCACAAAATAAGTTTGTTCTGACGTATTCAGAGTTTGTGTATCTAAATACAGGATTCACTCGCACATCAAACAGGAAACTCAGTGTTTTAGAGTTTCCACTTAACACACAAACTCCAACACATCTCATTCACTCGTGCTAGAATTCAGTCACCTTTCATTAATCTAAAACCGATCAACTAATTTGCATATCAGCTATTAACCCACTAAGTTGACAGGACGACAGGAAAGCATGTTCAAAATAGTATCACAAAAGACAATTTCCCTCATACAGTAAATTACTTGTGCTGCATTAATCAAGCAGGAAGCTTCTCCCAATTTACCATTTTAACACTAAATTTATTGCCTGATCACTGATTTATCAAACCAGGATTTTTTTTTCCCCCACAAAAGTTAAATTGTTGTCCTGCAACTTGGAGAGTCAATTTTTTTTTTTTAGGATAAATTCAGTATTTGATAACAAGTGTCTGCTAAATTGACACTATTTTACACTGATGAAAGATAACAAGCTAATTCTCATTGCATCTGTGTGGAGCTGTATATCCAGCAGAGCATGTAATGTGCTATGAGTTTCACTGGTCTTTACATCACACGAGGTGACTTGGACAAAATAATAAACAGACTCACACACTTAAAATGTTGTCTAATCTTCATAAGCTATTTTGTGTTTGGAATTGTTAGTAGGGTTAATATATGTTCTGTTTTTATGTATCTTCTGAAACAGGTTACCATCGGCAACCACACTGTGTGTTGTTAACCCCTTCTACAAATACCCTCTTTTAATGTGTAGCACTTTGTGTATGGTCTTGTGTTATCTCTGGTGGATATCAGCTGCATGTGTGGTGTCACCTTTCCATTTTCTAACAGCACACTTGCATACCTCAGTGCTTGTCCTCTTCCCCTTTTGTGGTGGTCTGGACACTGTGTCAATCCTCCACTTCCAGGCAGTCGCTTGTCTCCCCGAATTCCTTAACCTAATTTGATTGCCCACACTAAAACAGCAGCCTCTGCCCTCTTCTGCTCCTCTCCTTCTCTCCCACTTTTCAGTCCAATGGCAGTCAGCTTTTTTTCCAGCTTTGTCCCGTGTCTCTCTTTGTCCCACTGTCTCTTTCATTGCCATCTCACTCCAAACATGGCAAGTGTCAAACTCAGACAGTCTTCTCAAAAGTCCTTCACACACAGTGAGGTTGCAGCTGGCTGGAAACGCATCTCCATCCATCCAATCTAGATGGTGGTTCTTCTCTTTCTGATGCCGTTTGCCCACAGCGCTGCTGGACCTCTCTGCTCAGATTGTCTCTTGGACTCCTGTCCACTGTTAAATGTTCATGCTCGTGCTTCTGAAACTGCACTCGGTGTCTTCAGGGAGAGATTCGTTTCCTTGGAGCTTGCTTGTTCAGGATGAGGACGGGAAGCTGCAAAACAATTCAGCCAAAAATTCTGGCTGAGTGTTTCTAATTTTTCTAATGATTTCAACCTATAATTTTCTTACGACTGCTACCCGTGTAGGATTGATCCAGGTCCGTTCCCCACCTGTAAACGACAGACTGAGAGACTTTCATTATTATCATCACTGCTTAATCAACACACATCTCTCTCCCTCTGTCTGTGTTTGTGTGAACAATCCTTTCTTAAAAGCAGAAAATAAAATTGTAGTTGTTTTTCGGCTGATCAACACAAAACCTTTTTCCTATGATTATTTTTCTTCGTCTACAATGTAATTAGTCTCTTTTTCACTCTTTTTTTTCTTTACAATAGCTTGTGATCTGCAAAATCACCGCTCTCACTCACAATCAGAGGCAATTACTTTTGCACAGTGCACAAAAACACTGTGATGTCAGACACATTCACACTCACTTTTTCATCTGCATAAATAAACCATATGGCTGGAGACATGCGCCATGGTGATCCATAGGCATGATCACCAGTTTATTTAATTATTTTTAATCCAACAAAACAAATAAACAAAAACATGATGCTGATGCTACACACACACACACGAGTCAAGGTGCAGAAAAACTGCTCATGGAAACGCTGCACACTCATAACTCTGTTTCCCTCTCTTTGAGTAGTTCTCAGACAGCTCTCGATCTGATAATGTGCAGCCTGCTCATCAGCTCAAAAAAAAAAACTGCAACGTAACATCACACAGTAGTTGCATGCTCTGCCCACAGCGGCAAAGTCTTACACTTTCATATTCAATGCAGCTTCTCCATCATGTACTTTTAGATGTTTCATACAGGGTTCAGCATATTAGTTGTTTTCACAGGTGTGCTCCATATCTCAACAATGGCTCATAATAAGACGACAGTCTTTCACACAGGTCAAGTGCCTCTATGCACTTCATTAGTTTAAATATTTACCTATATCACTTCACCTTACATGTCATTGTACTGAATTTAAGCAACCACAAGCTTAATATAGGTTACTTTTAACAACTATCAACCTCAATTACGTCTATGGTCTGGCACACAGGCTGTTAACATTTTGTGTCAGCAAGGGGTGGGGGGAAAGCCACCCACCAGAGCACAGCTGCTGATGTGGGCTGGCCTTTTCCACACACTCTTCAAGGCTGGTGTGTTTTCTGAAAACTTCTAACATTTGAATCTCTTCCATTCATAAGCCTGCGATTAACCGCACGGCTCAGGTCCGCGTGAAACCCGCGCGACCGCATTCGCGTGCACCCACGCAGCTGTGGAGCCTTCGCTCTCTCTCTTTTATACATAAATACTTTGTGCTGCCAGGAGCAAAGTCCAGCACAAACGTCTTTCTCCCTCTAACTCACTCTTGGTTGCTTAGAAACCCATGCTAACAACAACAGCTGCTGACGTCACACACCACGCGGTCTGCTCCGCACACACTCACACAACAACAACAACAACAACAACGAGACGACGACGAAAATGACAATAACACAAAATAGGCCTACTCCGGACTCACACCGGACCGCTCGGGACCCTGACCCAGCTGTGGGACGCTCACCCACTCGCGTGACAAAACCCAATGAAGGGACGCTCGGGACACACACCCAGGGCGATTTCAAAACCGGACACACACCGGACGCTTGGGACCCTTGGGCGATTTAACCAAAACTTCTTTTTCGGGACACTAACCCAGTTATTAGAGTATAGAACTTCTCAACGCCTCACAAAATGGCGGAGACTGCACAACAACATGGTTATAGAGTCGGCCTCTTTAAATTTACTTGGCGTTGCTTAGCGTGTAATATCAGCCTGAATCCCGCCGATCGCCATTCATCGAGGAGAAGGACAGACAGCGAATCCACAGGAACTTCCTGGCTGACGTCAGTCTTTCAGCGTGTCTCTCCCCCCCCCCCCCCCCCCCTCGGTGAATGCGATCCCAGGGAGCCGGCATCGAAGGACCAATTAATGTTAGGTTTGTAGCATAAACCTATTCGCTGGAACGTTGAAGGCAATATAATTACACCGCAAAGCAAGACACAAAGTAGGCAAGTTCTTCATCTTACTCGTGCACGGGAGAGAACCGGACAAAGCGCCGTCCCTTCGCTTGACCCCAGTAGCTCTCGTCCGTCCTCCCGTACCACTGCCCTTTTATTGAGGTTACATGAATATGCATAGGTTCATTAACATATGACGTCTACATACACACAAAGAGTACCTTGCCTGTGTGTGTGTGTGTGTGTGTGTGTGTGTGTGTGTGTGTGTGTGTGTGTGTGTGTGTGTGTGTGTGTGTGATCTGTGTGAGGTCAAGATGTGACCCTGTGAAGCCTCCCCAAGGCTGGCGCCTAGAAGTCTAACAGATTTATCTAAACAAAAGGCTCTTATACTTAAACAGATATACGTATGCTTGCTATACCATAAATCAAAGAAACTCTCCTAGGGAGTGTGATCCATGCCAGGACACACTCTGTACAGAGGAGTGAACGCACCCCCTCTTCAGCTACACAGAGTTCTTACAGACCTCTTTAGGATGAGACATTCTTTCAATCTACAAATGATTACACACTTCTAAGCATATATGAGTAAATGTTTCTAAGCATAAATGACAATCAACAATACAAACTCTAACACTAAGAACGATCGTACCATTTCTTTTCGGAATATTAAGAAAATCAATCCTGATACTCTATCTTTTGCTTTCTCTAGTCATTTGCATTTTCATAACCTGCTCACCCAAGAAGACTTGGTTTCCTATTATAACTCTAGTCTCAATAGTCTAAACTCTGTTGCCCCACTCAAAACTGGAGATTCGCGAGCAGGATGCTGGGCAGAGGTGGCTTGCTGTTTCTCTGTCGCGTTCAGCACAAAACTCCAGCGCGTTTCCCCCTGTTTGTTTTCCCTCGATGTCGTGCGAGTAAACAAAGGATCCCAGGCAGCAGAGCGTCCACGGAGTAGAAACCCGCTGTAAAGTCCAAACTGGGTGACGAACGTAGCTCCAAAATCGTTTGTCTGTCATACCGAGTGTATGATCGTGCTGTATGCACAGAAATAGAAAGCAGTACAAAATGAATAATAACATTTTTGCTGAGATGACTGGGAGCTCTCGTCGGTGCAGCCATCTTATGGCGAAACTGGAAGTCAAGGAAGACTTTTTGTCAGCCTGGCTACAGAGCTGAAGAGAAACCTGGGGTTGTTCTTATTTTCTTCAATCAGTGACAATTAGTAAGATGTTCTGGCTTTGCGGAGGGCTTTCTTATAAATCAGCAAACTATTTCTCCAGGCTAAATGATGATCCTCTAGATTTGTGACACGCCATTTCCTCTCCAGATTACGAGTCATCTGCTTTAGGCTACGTGTTTGAGAATTATACCACGGAGTCAGGTACTTCTGATTAGAGACCTTAGTTTTCACAGGAGCTACAGTATCCAGAGTCGTACGTAGTGAGGAGGTGAAATTATTAACAAGATAATCGACCTCTGTTGGGGTAGCGTTCAGATAGCTGCTCTGCTCTGTGTTGGTACAGGGCATTGAAGATGATAACAGTGGGTGGATTATATTCTTAAACTTAGTTACAGCGCTTTCAGAAAGACATCTACTTTGATAAAGTCTACTCTTCACCGCTGTGTAATCAATTATTGTAAATGTAAATGTTATCAGGAAATGATCAGACAGGAGAGGGTTTTCAGGAAACACTGTTAAATGTTCAGTTTCTATGCCATATGTTAAAACAAGATCTAGAGTGTGATTAAAGTGGTGGGTGGGTTCTTTTACATTTTGAGAGAAGCCAATTGAGTCTAATAACAGATTAAATGCCATGTTGAGGCTGTCATTTTTAGCATCTACATGGATGTTAAAATCACCCACAATAATTATTTTATCTGAGCTCAGAACTAAATTAGATATAAAGTCTGAGAAATCAGAGAGAAACTCTGTGTAAGGCCCAGGTGGACGAGATATGATAACTAGAAAAATTTGCATTTCCTGCGAAAATGCAGTGTGGATGCTTTAAAGCTGAAGCTGTCTGCAAAAACTAGCTGAAAAAGCTGAAAAGTTGCAGAAATTGTAAAAACTTTGCAGAAGGAACTGAGGAACTTTGCTAAAATGTAATAACTTAGCAGAACTGCAATATCTTAGAGGAAACATAAAACTTGGCAGAAATATAATAGCATAGCAGAACTTAGCAGAAATATTGTAACTTACCAGAAACATAACTTCTCAAAAATACAAGAATTTAGGAGAAATAGTATAAGATAACAGAAAGAATATATTTAGCCAAAAATACTTAAACATTATGGAAACATTATGATTTAGAAAAATAGTACAACATAGCAGAAATACTGTGATTTACCAGAGACACTGTGATGAACTATGAATATTGTAATTTTAAATTAATACTATGTTTTAGCACAAATGCTATAAAATGGCAGAAATACTATAATTTAGCAGAAAAACTATATTAGGCACAAATCCTATAAAAAGCAGAAATACTATGATTAAGCATAAATACTACATTTAGTAGAAATACTATGTTTTAGCACAAATCCTATAAAAAGCAGAAATACTGTACTATGATTTGGTAGAAAAACTATAATTAATCAGAAATACAATATTTAGCACAAATCCTATAAAATAGCAGAAATAGTATGATTTAGCACAATAGTAATAAGTTAAACAGAAAAATTGGAAAAGCAAAATGGACAGCTGAAAAAATGCTGAACATGCTGAGGGTCCCTCAAATATACTTGTTAAATGAAAAAAATCAGCAAAAAAATCTATAACAGCCGCACAATCACAAATATGGACACATATGGAAACACACATGCACAGAGAGACACACACAAGATCCAATTCAGTCACCCAGTCTAAATATATTGAATTTGAATCTTACAACGACATCATCCCATAAAAAGGCTTTCTTTAGCCGTCAGAATTGCTGTCTGAAGACCAACAGGGATACCCAGTGGATTTACTTTGCCAAATGGATCATCATGGCCTTGCCGTATTAGTCCGTTTGATCGACCTTTGTTGTTATTATTTATTTTATTTTATTTTCAGATGTTACAGACGGGGCAAACATGACTGGGGGATAGGAAAGGGAGAAAGAAAGATGAAGGAAAAGAAAAACAGAAGGGAAGAGGGACAGTGAGAAAGGGCACTTAAAAAGATAAAGAAAAAAAAATCTCCTGGATCACCTGTTGAGAGAAAAACAGAAAACAAGCAAAAAAACATACCAAACACAACACCATCACATTAATCTAGCTAAGCGTAAACAACAGTAAATACTAAATATTGAATGTTGTTGTGCAGCACCCAGGACAGACAGCGCACAACGTGCTTTGAAGTAGCAGCAAGGAAAAGTGTAGTTTATGTCTATGAACACGGTCTGCTAGAGGGTGTAGAGGGCCATAGCCCCGTCCTCCAGGGCATGCAGCAAGCATGGAGGAGATCCAGGCTCCAGATATCCAGAAGCCCCAGAGTGCGAGAGCCCAAGGAGGACCACTGGAGGGGCATCCGTGCAACCCTCCTGGGAAGAGCTGAGGAGATCCCCAGACGAGGGGTCGCCCAGTAGCCACCGAGCAGAAGCTAGAGGGGGCTGCACTGGCGTGCCTGCTGACTCTGCTGGCTGCCTCTGCCTCAATAAAATTGAGGCAGAGGCAGCCAGAAGGGGACAGAGGGGGGTAGCCTCCTCTGCATCCTGGTGACATACCCCTACTCAAAGGCCCTGCATGTGTGGGTGGTTGTTGTGGAGCGGGAAGAGGGAGGCAGCTGGAGATGGGGAGGGAAGGAAGGGAGGGGCAGGTGACCCCTCCCTGGGGCCAGCTCCCCCGCTGACCCCAGTAGGCACTCCCATACTCCGCGACCCGCCAGGGAAAGGGGGCCCAGGCCCATCCAGACCGGGGACCAGCACAGCAGCGCCCCCCGGCCCCACAGAGCCCGGGACAGTCCACCCAACCCCACCACAGAGAAAACTGCACCCACCCCACCATCCACCCATCTTACAGACTACATGAGACAATAGATGCCCAGGCTGAGATCTTCCTCCACCTCTCCTGTATCTCCCCCTCCTGCAGAGAGTTCCTGAGGAGAGGAAAGCTCCTGCAAGGTGTGACAATCTCCCCCACCAGTTGAAGAGCCCCCCAGGTGGCTCGACACACCGGCGGCACCCTGCGCCAGGGATGGGCCCCCATGCACCCACCCGCCCACAACCCTGGCAACACACAAACCAGGATCCGAGGCCCGGCCAGGGCCCCAGCCCAGAGACGGAGCGCCCCCAGAACCTCACGCCCATCCCGGACCCACCCAGGGGCAAACAGGCTACCAGGTCAGTAACCCACGTCTGTCAGCACAGACCCTCCCCTAGCCCCACTGCACGCAGCCACGAGGAAATAGTCAGAAAAGAGCCCCCAACCGGACATGACCGCTACCCCGGGTTGAGCCCCCCAAGGAAGATGCCTCCGGGGAACCCCCCGACGCCCTAAGCCTGTCCCTACCCCCACACCAATCACAACATTGAAGGCGGGACCAAACTATGACCCCCCACCCCCACTAGGTGATGGAGCTGATCAAAGGAGCCCAGAGCAATTGATCTGATGTGGTGGCCGAGGCTGTATCAAAACTAATGTAATCTATTAGATAATTTCTATATTGGTTAGAATTAAGATTATTTTTATTTTTCCAGTTCATGAGGACTGTTTTCTTGGCTATGCATAGGGCAGTGAAGATCATATGGGCTATATTCTTTTCTGAAGTGACATTATCTAAGCTGCCCAACAAACACACTAAGGGGGAAGTTGGAATGTTACATTTCAGACACTTTGATAAGTCTTCACATATCTCGCTCCAAAACTTCTGAACTGGTGGACAGAACCAAAGAGCGTGGATGTAATTGTCTGGTGTATTGCTTTGACAGTGTGAGCAGTTGTTGGAAGATGTAAAGCCCATCTTGAACATCCGATGACCTGTATAGTGCACTCTATGTAGTATTTTGTATTGTATTAATTGCAGACTGGGATTTTTAATCAATTTAAATGTTTTTAAGCATACCTGAGACCAGAAGTTTTGGTCTAAACTGACTGATAAATCTGCTTCCCACTTTGCAATAGGAAGGGATATTGATTCATCTAATTTAGAAAGTGTTCTGTATATTTTAGATAATAATTTGGGGGATTTAAGAGTAAGAAAATGTGCCGCACTTAGTGGTGTTTGTAATTCAACTTGACTGAGGTTAAATTTCTTTTTTACTATGGATTTAATTTGTTGATATTCTAAAAATCTTTTCTTGTTGATCCCATATTGTGCAACTAGTCTGTCAAATGGGATCAATTCTGTTCCCTCTAATATATGTTCTAAGTATTTAATTCCTTTACAACTCCATTCTGGGAAATTAATCATATTATTGTTTTGTAATATGTCAGGGTTGTTCCAGATAGGAGTACGTTTGCATGGGATTAGGGAAGACTCCGTTATTTTTAGAAACTCCCACCATGCTGTCAAAGAGAAGCTGATGTTGATACTTTTAAAGCATTCATGTCTTTTGATGTTTGAGCTAATAAATGGTAGGTCTGAAATCTCTAGATCCTTGCATAGTGCCTGTTCAACATCTAGCCAGGGCTCAACTAAGAAGGTATGTTTTAACCATTCTGAGATGAACTGAAGCCTGTTGGCTAAGAAGTATTGGTGAAAATTAGGCAGATCTAATCCTCCTCTATCCTTGGTTCTTTGTAGCGTTTTTAAGCTAATACGCGGGGGTTTATCTTTCCAAAGGAATTTGGAAATATATGAATCCAGAGATCTGAACCAATCGTGTGATGGTTTGTTAGGGATCATCAAAAATAAGTAATTTATTTTTGGCAAGATCATCATTTTTATAGTGGCAACCCTTCCCATGAGTGATATGGGTAAAGATTTCCATCTAGTCAGATCGCCTTCTACTTTCTTTAGAAGTGGGATGTGGTTTAATTTAGTTAAGTCTGAAAGCTTAGGAGAAACATTAATACCTAAATATTTAATATTTCCGGATTGCAGTGGGGCAGAGGAAGAATTATGGAAGGAGCAGTTAGGGGAGAACTGTAGATTTTGGCCAGTTAATTGAATAATCTGAAACTCTTGAAAACCAGTTTATTAGAGTAATTACCTCAGAGAGGTTGGTTTGTGTGTTTTGTAGAAAAAGCAACACATCATCCGCATAGAGACTGATTTTATGTTCTATGTTCTTACATTTTATGCCCTTAATTGTTGTAGCCTGTCTAAATGCTGCTGCTAGAGGTTCGATAAAAATTGCAAAAAGTGAAGGGGAGAGTGGGCATCCCTGCCTGGTGCCCCTCAGGAGACAGAAGCTGGAGGATGTCTGGTCATTTGTTCTGATACGAGCTGTTGGGGAATTGTATAATATTCTTATCCAGTTTATAAAAGAGTTTCCGAAACCAAATTTGTGTAAAGTTGCGAATAAAAATTTCCAGTAAACTCTGTCAAATGCTTTTTCTGCATCTAGAGATAATATTATGGTTTCAACGTTTTTATTGTATGAGTAGTCTATTAAATTAAGTAATCTACGAGTGTTTGTTGAGGAGTGCCGACCTTTTATGAAACCAGTTTGGTCAGGATGAATTAAGAAGGGGGTTATTTTCTCTAATCTCTTTGAGAGAGCTTTGCAGATTATTTTAAGGTCTACATTTAAAAGAGAAATTGGACGATAGCTTGAGGGAAATAAAGGGTCTTTGCCTGGTTTTAGCAGGAGACTAATGTTGGCAGAATTCATATTTGGTGGTAGTCTGCCCTTTTCCTCGATTTCCTGCAACATGCTGTGGAATACTGGTGCCAAAATTGTCCAGAATTCTTTGTAGAATTCTGCAGGGAAGCCGTCTGGACCTGGAGCCTTATTATTGGGCATACTTATCAGGGCTTCCTGGAATTCACCTGGCGTCAGTGGCGAATCCAGTTCCATTGCTTGACTGTCTAGTAATTTTGGAAGAGTTACGTTGTCAAGAAACAGATCAATTTCATTTTTAGATGGGTTTATTTGTGGTGAGTATAAAGTTTCATAGAAATCCCTAAAAATGTTGTTTATTCTTCCAGGGTCATATATTGTGTTCCCCGATAAATCTTTAGCAGCACATATAGTTGTTTTTTCTTTCTTTATTTTTAACTGGTTAGCTAGAAATCGACCTGATTTGTTACTGTGTTCAAAATTCTGCAAACGAAGTCTTTGTACTAGGAATTGTGTTTTTTTATTAATAATTTTATCTAATTCTAGTTTTGTCTTGCATATTTTGTTCATTCTTTCCTGATCTTGGTGGGACGCGTAGGCTTCTTCTAGTGATTTGATGGTTTTTTCTAATTCCTGAATATTTTTGTTTTCTTCTTTCTTTTTATGTGATGAGAAAGAAATTATTTTACCTCTCATCACAGCTTTTCCTGCTTCCCATAGTACAGAAGCTGATGTTCCGGGAGTGTCATTAAAGTCTAAATATGAAGTCCATTCCTTTTTAAAATATTTAATAAAGTCTTCATCTTTGAGTGGCGATGTATTGAATCTCCAGTTTTTACTTGGTGTAGCGTTTATCTTATGTATTAGTGTTACAGATACAGGAGCATGATTGCTGACAGCTATAGGGTGAATCTCAGTGTCTGAAATGTCGTTCAGCAGTGAGCTGCTGACCAAAGAATAATCCAGACGAGAGTAGGAGTGATGAACATGTGAGAAGAAAGAATATTCCTTACTGGTGGGGTGAAGGGAGCGCCATGCATCGCAAAGGCCATAGTCACTCATATACTGTTTGATTATATTTGTGGACTGCCAGTTACGCTGAGTTCCTGTTGTGTTGAGCCTATCCATTTCTTGATCACTCCTGTCCTGCAGCAGCTTCATTGGCTCCCGGTCAAATACCATATCAATTTCAAAATACTCTTGTACACATTGAAGGCTATTCATCATCTCGCTCCATATCCCTCTGATCTGGTTCAGATCACTGCCCCATCTCGTTGTCTCAGATCTACTTCTTCCCTTTCACTCTCCGTCCCCTCCCACCGTCTTGCCACCATGAGGAGCAGGGCTTTCAGCTGCTCTGCTCCTCAACTCTGGAATTCCCGACCTCCTGATTTAAGAAATATCTTTTGCTTCTCTCTCTTTAAGTCCCAACTCAAAACTCACTTGTTCAAAATAGCTTATCCCACATAACCTCTCCACTCTGCTATTTTAAATTTGTTTTATGTTTTATGCTTTTATGATTGTGTAAACTGTTTGCTTTTATGTTGCTTTTATTATTCTACCTTGTACAGTGTCCTTGAGTGTTCTGAAAGGTGCTTTCAAATAAAATGTATTATTATTATTATTATTATTATTATTATTATTGCATATTAGCTGTGAAGTAGTAGTTTTTAAAGTCTGGTAATGCTATGCCACTATACATTTTCTCTTTACAAAGGGGTGCCTTTTTTATCCTGTGGCTCTTGTAATTCCAGATAAAAAAGGAGAAGGACTGAGTCCATTTTCTGAAAGAATGTAGCTTTCAGATACACAGGGATATTTTGAAAAAGATATAGGAGATGGGGGAGGCAGATAATTTCAATAGCATTCACCCTGCCTATCAAGGAAAGTGCGAGTGAATTCCAAAATTCAACCTCATTTTTAAATGTATCCAAAGTTCTCACAAAATTAGCTTCATATAATGACTTGTGTGACTTAGTAACCTCGATCCCCAAATGTGACAATTTTTCTGAAGCTATTTTAAAGGGAAGTCGATTGAGTAATTAAGATTACCACATTTAATTGGCATCAATTTGCTCTTATTAAATTCAGTGCTTTTGAATTCTTTTGGTGGCAGAAACAGACTGGCCTCAGAGTGGTCAAAGCTCAAAAAATAATCTTTATTTTACATTTCCGGAAATGGAGACCGAGCACACGCAGACACAAGCTCAGGTCTGAATGCAGTAGCACCCAGCATGGTTATATTTCTGCAGCACATCACACACACACTCAGTTAGTTCCTCTTTCTTTTTTGTGTCTGATTTCCTGTGCAGCTCTGCACTAAACTTCCCATCTCTAAAGTCTGTTGCCAGGGCAACCTGTCACCCTCTGACCTAGTTTTTGTCTCGTCTGGGCTTGGTTTCTAAAGGCCTCTCTTATTAAAATACATAAAACAATATAATCAGAAAATAAGCACTAAAAATATACATTTATTTCGTAACATACCCCCTTTATAACTAATTGTATTAGCTAACATAATTAACTGACTGCCTCAATAACTACTGTGAACTAAAAAAAAAGATATAATTAGCTTTTTCTGGTAAAAGGTCCTACATTACTTTTGTCACTCTTTGGAAACAGCCTCTATAGAGTTAACCCGTTTCCGCTTCCAAAAATTTACTCCTGGTTTCTTCACCCCTTTAATGGGTAGCACATATAGAATAGAATAGAATAGAATAGAATGCTTTATTGTCACTATACGGTTGTACAATGAGATACAGAGCATCTCCTCCTCAGTGCAAACATGCTGGGGGGGGGGGGGGCACAGTTCTGCAGCGCTATATAAATATGGACAGTGTTAACACAGGGAAAAAATACATCAAAATCCTCAGGGTGCTTAGCAGAGCTCTTTTGGCACAAATCTTCAGCCCAATTAACAGTTTTTCCACACACATTCACAATTCTTTCAATCGCATTTTAGCACAATTCACTCTCTCATTTAACAGATCTTCTCACACACACACTACACCCTTCTCTATTAGACTTTCAAAACAATATACACTTTTGATCATTCATCCAAAGACAATTTTACACTTCATTTATACATTCACACATTTATAAAGACACCAAATGCCAAGATACATTATTTCCATTTCCATTACTCAGTATTCAACATTTCCATTACTCAACATCACATCGTCTTCCCTGGTACCAGCGTTCCTACCTTTTCGACTACTTTAAAAGCCTCTAAGGCCCAGGTCTGCCCATCTTGCTGGTCAAACAACGCCATCATCAATAGCGGTCAAATTTCTAGGCCCTATTTAAAAGCGCTCCCCGCAGCTTGACCAGAAGCTCCACTTAACCAGCGTTTCAGTATCCTACTGGTGCCTGAAGCTTTACTTAAAGCTTTACCGGTCACCCGCGTTGAAATGGTCACACCCAAGCCCCACTTTGTCGTTCAATCGGTGCAACAAAAGTGGTACTTGACCACTGATTATTAACGACCGACCTCAGTGGTCACGGGAATCACCCGGGTTCTCCTGTTGCCGCAGGTCTCTAACGCGCGTCTGCAGTAAAGTGTGGGAACCAACCCCGAACCTTTTGCACCCCTGGAGTTCAACTCCAGTCTTAGATTAATTTAAATAACTTTAGAAGCACCACTGTGGACTCTAAGCGCCAGTTTATTTATCTGATACTCGGTTCCCACCCTCTTTCCTTGTCTCAGATAACACAATTGACACACATAACACATCAACTTTAAGCACACGTCACATCAACTTTAAAATTCACCCCAGCATTAACAACAATAAGTTTTCATCAAATATTTCCTAGACTTTACTTTTTATTTATCACACATTACCGAAAATCACCATGGACATGTCATACTTAACAGATTTTATAATTTACTTTAATTTCACCACTACTGAGCCAATTTAACGGTAAGGATCATTAACTTGGTGACCAGATAATTTAGAATTCATCCAATCTGCACAATTTGCTTTTTTTTTTTTTTGAACAGGCTCTGCCTACCTTTAAATCTTTTTAGACAGGTCTCCTGTTCGCCTCAATTCTGATCGCACCTTAAGCCAAATTTGTCCTCTCAGCCGTAAAAGAATACGGGTCAAGGCACCAATTATTAAATTTTGGTTCTTTTGATTCTTTTAGCGAGAGAGAAAGACTTCCAACTCACAGTGGTGAAGCTCAAAAAATCATTTTTATTGTACATTTCTGGAAACAGAGAACGGTAGACACGAGCCACGCACCCACAGTTCTAAAAGCATTGCAAGCTAAACTACGTATATATAGTTCTGCTATAGGTCACACACAGACACACACAGTTTCGATCAAAACAACTCCTTCTGGTCTGACTAATGTGTGTGTTACTTAGTTCTGCTTTTTCTGTCTGGTTTCCTGTATTTTACTAATATGACTCTGCAGCTCTGCACCAAACTTCCTGTTTCTTAAGTTCCCCTTACTGAAGCCTCTGTTGCTAGGTGACCTTTAACCCTCTGACCTAGTTCTTTCTCACATCTGGGTCTGGATTTATAAAGGCCTTTATTATTAAAATACACAAAACAATCTAATCAGAAAATAAGAACTAAGAATATATATTTATGTCGTAACACTATCTAATAAAAAGACGTCTTTAAAGGAGTGTGTTATGGATCCCAGTGTGTGTTACGACCCCCTCTGCTAGGTGACAGGTGCGGAGAAACATACACAAGCCCTCTCACAAAATCAGAGTAAATAAGGGGTTTCATTGCAAATGTTAAACTGAAAACCATCTGTGCTGTTCAACAGACCACCGGGCAAACAATTAATACACAAAAAAAAGAAAAGGCACGAATAAAAGCTAAGGATTAACTAAGGAGAGCCAGCAATCACAAGTCTCTGATAAAAGATAAAAGATTACTTGTTCTTATCACTTAATAATTCAGAATTATCATATAGAAATAAAAGAAAACTGAAGTTGTGCCATTGGAACATGTTGCCTGGCTGAAGCACTAAAGGACTCGGCGAGAGACATCTGTCTCGCCCTAGCAGCACCTGTCCCTCTCCGCTCCTCCCTTCAGTTTTTCCTCAATATATGCTCGTCATATTCTGTGATATGATTTACAGTGAGGTCTTTGATGAGGTTAGTGGTGTTGCCACAACACCTCACTGTCTTGCCGCATGTATCACAAACCGTGTCTTGGCTGCCACTTTGAGCCTTTACTTGAACTGAGCCTGTGGTCATCCACTTTCTCAATATGTTCCTAACCGTGGAAACAGACAGCTTAAATCTCTGAGACAGCTTTCTGTGTCCTTCCCCTAAACCATGATGGTGAACAATCTTTGTCTTCAGGTCATTTGAGAGTTGTTTTGAGACCGCCATGTTGCTACTGTTCAGAGAAAATTAAAAGAGGAGGGACACTTACAGTTGACCCCCTTAAATACTCTTTATCATTATTGGATTCACTTGTGTATGTAGGTCAGGGATCACTGAGCTTACCGAGCCACTTTGAGTTCCAATAATTAGTTCTACAGGTTTTGGAATCATTAAAATGGCAACAGCGCCCAAATTTATGCACCTGCCTGATTTTGTTTAAACAATTATTGCACACTTTCTGTAAATCCAATAAACTTCATTTCTCAAATATCACTGTGTGCGTCTCCTATATGATATATTTACCTGACATTTTTTATCATAACAACCAACGATTGATACAGGAAAATAATGACTATTAACAGGGTCGCCCAAACTTTTGCATCCCACTGTAGTCTGCTTTTACTGACTGTGACACTAAATGAATGTTAAAATCACCCACAATAATTATTTTATGTGAGCTGAGCACTAAATCAGATAAAAACTCACAAATCAGACAGAAACTCTGTGTAAGGCCCAGGTGGATGATAGATGATAACAAAGAAGATTAGTTTTTGTGTTTTTTGATTTGTTGATTAATTATTAAGTCATGTCTGGTAGTTAGAATGACTCGGGGGTGTTGATTCATTTAAACTAACATAATCATCCTGCTGCAACCAGGTTTCTGTAAGGCAGAGTAAATCAATTTGTTGATCAATTATTAAGTCATGTACTAACAGAGACTTGGAGGAGAGAGACCTAATATTTAATAATCCACATTTCACTGTTTTACTCTTTGGTTCAGATGTGGATACTGTATTGTTCTTTCTTTGTGATTGTTTATGTTTAAGTTGTTTGTTGCTGGTTTTTAGTTTGTTTTTTGTCTTTTTGGAAGCTGACACAGTCTCTATGGAGATGGGTTTTTGGGGGGGTAGCAGGAGGAGAGAAGCTGCAGAGAGGCATGTAAGACTGCAACTCTGCTTCCTGGTCCCAACTCTGGATAGTCATATTTTGGGGGGTTTAATAAATTTGTCCATATTTCTAGAAATGAGAGCTGCTCCATCAAAGTGGGATGGATGCCGTCTCTCCTAACAAGACCAGGTTTCCTCCAGAAGGTTTGCCAATTATCTATGAAGCCCACATCGTTTCTGGGACACCACTCAGACAGCCAGCAATTTAAGGAGAACATGCGGCTAAACATGTCACTCCTGGTCTGATTGGGGAGGGGACCAGAGAAAACTACAGAGTCCGACATTGTTTTGGCAAAGTTGCACACCGATTCAATATTGATTTTAGTGACCTCCGATTGGCGTAACCGGGTGTCATTACTGCCGACGTGAATTATGATTTTACTGAATTTACGTTTACCCTTAGCCAGCAGTTTTAAATTTCCTTCAATGTCTCCTGCTCTGGCCCCTGGAAGACAATTGACTATGGTTGCAGGTGTCTCTAGCTTCACATGTCTGAGAACAGAATCACCAATTACCAGAGTTTGACCCCCGGCGGGTGTGTCGCCGAGTGGGGAAAAACGGTTAGACACATGAACGGGTTGGTGGTGTACCTGGGGCTTCTGTTTAGGACTATGCTTCCTCCTCACTGTCACCCAGCCAGCCAGCCTGTTTCCCTGGCTGCTCGGCACATTCCGCTGAGGGAGAGCAAGTGGGCCCTATGGTACCTTGTTCCCTAACTACAGGGGCCTGACTAGCTACGGGTGTTTCAAGGGTGTGACACCGACCCAGTTGACACCAGTTCTGCAAAGAAGAATGAAAGAAACTGTGTAAAATTAGGTTTACCAAGCTTTAAGCATTATAATCAAAAAGACTTGCAGCTGTAATTGCTGCCAGATGTACTTCCACAAAGAATTGCGGCGAGACTATGAATTATTATGTATGGCAACATTTTATTAGTTTTTAATACATTAACAAGAATTCCAAGCATGCGTGTCTTACATTGTCATTATGTGGTATTTTTTTTTTTTTTTAAATTGACCTGAGAAGTGAATTTACCACATTTTGAAAGAATGGATGACAAAATGTGAAATAAGTGAAAGGCTGTGGATACACTTTATCTGTAGCTTCTATGTAGGGACCCTTTTGGTCAGGTAATGTTTTGACTGTTTCTGCCCAGGCATTGATACTGACATGTTAACCGCTTTTGTTTATTATTTCAGAGGCTCTTGAGAAGTGTCAGATTAACTTCAAGTTAGAACTGAAGAAGAAGTTCCAGTGTGTGTTTGAGGGCATCGCTAAAGCAGGAAACCCAACCCTTCTGAATCAGATCTACACAGAGCTCTACATCACAGAGGGAGGGACTGCAGAGGTCAATAATGAACATGAAGTCAGACAGATTGAAACAGCCTCCAGGAAACCAGACAGACCAGAAACAACAATCAGACAAGAAGACATCTTTAAAGCCTCACCTGGAAGAGAAGAACCAATCAGAACAGTGCTGACAATGGGAGTGGCTGGCATTGGGAAAACAGTCTTAACACAGAAATACAGCCTGGACTGGGCTGAAGACAAAGCCAACCAGGACATCCAGTTCATATTTCCATTCACTTTCAGAGAGCTGAATGTGCTGAAAGAGGAAAAGTTCAGCTTGGTGGGACTTGTTCATCACTTCTTTACTGAAACCAAAGAAGCAGGAATCTGCAGCTTTGAAGACTTCCAGGTTGTGTTCATCTTTGATGGTCTGGATGAGTGTCGACTTCCTCTGGACTTCCACAAAACTACAATCCTAACTGACCCTAGAAAGTCCACCTCAGTGGATGTGCTGCTGATAAACCTCATCAGGGGGAAACTGCTTCCCTCTGCTCGCCTCTGGATAACCACACGACCTGCAGCAGCCAATCAGATCCCTCCTGACTGTGTTGGCATGGTGACAGAGGTCAGAGGGTTCACTGACCCACAGAAGGAGGAGTACTTCAGGAAGAGATTCAGAGATGAGGAGCAGGCCAGCAGCATCATCTCCCACATCAAGACATCACGAAGCCTCCACATCATGTGCCACATCCCAGTCTTCTGCTGGATCACTGCTACAGTTCTGGAGGATGTGCTGAAAACCAGAGAGGGAGGACAGCTGCCAACGACCCTGACTGAGATGTACATCCACTTCCTGGTGGTTCAGGCCAAAAGAAAGAAGATAAAGTATGATGGAGGAGATGAGACAGATCCACACTGGAGTCCTGAGAGCAGGAAGATGATTGAGTCTCTGGGAAAACTGGCTTTTGATCAGCTGCAGAAAGGAAACCTGATCTTCTATGAATCAGACCTGACAGTGTGTGGCATCGATATCAGAGCAGCCTCAGTGTACTCAGGAGTGTTCACACAGATCTTTAAAGAGGAGAGAGGACTGAACCAGGACAAGGTGTTCTGCTTCATCCATCTGAGTGTTCAGGAGTTTCTGGCTGCTCTTCATGTGCATCTGACCTTCATCAACTCTGGACTCAATCTGCTGGAAGAACAACAAACAACGTCCATGTGGTTTAAATCATCTCTCCACCAGAGTGCTGTGAACAAAGCCTTACAGAGTCCAAATGGACACCTGGACTTGTTCCTCCGCTTCCTTCTAGGTCTTTCACTAAACAGCAATCACAATGTTCTACGAGGTCTGCTGACACAGACAGGAAGTAACTCACAGACCAATAAGAAAACAGTCCAGTACATCAAGAAGAAGCTCAGTGAGAATCTGTCTGCAGAGAAAAGCATCAATCTGTTCCACTGTCTGAATGAACTGAATGATCGTTCTCTGGTGGAGGAGATCCAACAGTCCCTGAGTTCAGGAAGTCTCTCCACAGATAAACTGTCTCCTGCTCAGTGGTCAGCTCTGGTCTTCATCTTACTGTCATCAGAAAAAGAGCTGGATGTGTTTGACCTGAAGAAATACTCTGCTTCAGAGGAGGCTCTTCTGAGGCTGCTGCCAGTGGTCAAAGCCTCCAACAAGGCTCTGTAAGTAATATTAAATCAGGCATGATCAGTTCAGAGAACACTTAAAAATACATAAAAATAGGGAATTAAATGATCATCACTCACTTGGTCAACTATGATACCTTTAATGTTTCAGTCCAGCCGGTCAGCATTTCTGAGAGATTTTTGTCTGTAGCTCTTATCAAAGGACAATCCAGACCCAGCCTATAAGACTATGGGCTCTGATCCTTCAGCCCCTCTTATGGGTTCATTATCCTCAGCTTGCTCACTTAGTTCTTTTTTTCTAAAGCATATACCTCAGTTATGTTGTGGAAACTCTTAAATAAAACTGCAACTACCAGCTAAGCGTGTCTTTTGAAGTGAGGTTTATTAAAAGAAAGAAAGATGAAAAACACTGCAGTGGAGAGAACGTTCAGATCAAACACCAAACATTTTTCTGAGGAGGCACACCACCCTGAAATATTTTATATCTGCCCAAACACTCTTAAACAAAGAACATTCCATAGCATATCATAAATCTCTATACCTTCAGTCCAGCTCATTCTTTACCCCCTCCTACTCTAACAAAAGTTACGACCACCCATCACCTCATTAAGAGCAGGATGTCTGGAGATTTTCAAGTCTCAAGTGGACCGTCTGTGAAGATGCAATAAAACCCAAGGCCCAATTATGAAAACATTCTACATGCATACAACTGGTGTCAGGAGTCATCTTGCTAAACTAAAGAGATATGATTAAAATATGTGATTAATGCACGAGAAAAGAAATCTGCCACCAGTTACAAGATTGTATCTTTTCTTGATGTTTATAATCCAAGTTCTGGTTTCTGTCTCACCTTAAGTACACACTCATTTTTTTATATAATTCTCTGCTATGGCTGTCCTGATTATATCCAGTATAGAGGAAAAACCTTGGGCATCATAATTAAAATTGCCGTCAATGTCCTCTTTCTTGTCAGTAACTGAAATTGTCCAATCGAAAACACGTTGGTATTTAGGGAGGGCAGGACTTTAAAAGGCAGCTTGTTGTTGACAAAAAAAAAAAAAACAAGAGTCTGCACCAAGTCCATCATGTGAGCAATTATTTACAACCACATTTACTGTAATCACAGATATTAGAATTAATAAAGTGACCAACAGTACTGTAGTAAGTTTAGTACTGTAGTAACTGTAGTACTCACTGGCCTGAGCCAGCAGACACTGAACTAGTGTCACTAAATCTACCCGCTCTTCTCTGGTTTCCATTTAGATACACTGGTATAATTGTGTTTAAAATGAAATATTTTTCTTCTGTTAGACTTAAGTTCTTGAACATTTTTTTAATTTAATTTTGCATTGTAGTGTACTCATTTGTACTCATTTGATTACCTAGGTTCATCATATAAAGTGATTATATTTGATAATAGATATTGTTTTGTTGTTCTCGTTCTTGTTGTTTTTTGCAGGCTGAGCAGCTGTAACCTCTCAGAGAAAAGCTGTGAAGATTTGTTGTCAGTCATCAGCTCCCAGTCCTGTAGTCTGAGAGAGCTGGACCTGAGTACCAACAGCCTCAATGATTCAGCTGTAAAGCTTCTGTCTGATGCAGTGGAGAGTCCACATGCCAAACTGAATATCCTGAGGTCAGATCAGAATTTGTATTCTCTTTTGTTTGTTTATATGTTTGTTTGTTTGTTTTTTGTTTTTATCAAGTGAGAAAATTTAGCCAGTAAAGGTAAACTTTACCATTTATTGTTGTTTTGTACAATTTTCATTCATTTCTACACTGAACAAAAATATAAACGCAACACTTTTGTTACTGCTCCCATTCCCCATGGGATGGACGTAGAGACCTAAAATTCATTCCAGATACACAATATAACCATCCCTCCCAAACAGTGGTCACAAATCAGTCCAAATGTGTGGTAGTGGGCACATCTGCCATATTGAGATAATCCATCCCACCTCACAGGTGTGCCACATCAGGATGCTGATCTGACATCATGAGTAGTGCACAGGTGTACCTCAGACTGCCCACAACAAAAGGCCACCCTGGAATGTGCAGTTTTGTCTCACAGCAAAATGCCACAGATGCCACAAGCAATGAGGGAGCGTGCAACTGGCATGCTGACAGCAGGAATGTCAACCAGATCTGTCGCCCGTGCATTGAATGTTCATTTCTCAACCATAAGCCGTCTCCACAGGCGTTTCAGAGAATATGGCAGCACATCCAACCGGCCTCACAACCGCAGACCTCGTGTAACCACACCAGCCCAGGACCTCCACATCCAGCAGGTTCACCTCCAAGATCGTCTGAGACCAGCCACCCAGACAGCTGCTGGAACAATTGGTTTGCACAACCAAACAATTTCTGCACAAACTGTCAGAAACCGTCTCAGGGACGCTCAACTGCATGCCCGTCGTCCTCATTGGGGTCTTGACCTGACTCCAGCTCGTCGCCGTAACAGACTTGTGTGGGCAAATGCTCACATTCGATGGCGTCTGGCACGTTGGAGAGGTGTGCGCTTCACGGATGAATCATGGTTCACATTGTTCAGGGCAGATGGCAGCTGAGAATGTCCCAGTTCTTGCATGGCCAGCATACTCACTGGACATGTCACCCATTGAGCATGTTCGGGATGTGCTTGACCGGCGTATACGACAGCGTGTACCAGTTCCCACGAATATCCAACAACCTCGCACAGCCATTGAAGTGGAGTGGACCAACATTCCACAGGCCACAATTGACAATCTGATAGACTCCATGCGACGATGTGTTGCACTGCATGAGGCAAATGGTGGTCACACCAGATACTGACCGGTTCTGGGTCCCCAGACCCCCAATAGCGCAAAAAACTGCACATTCCAGGGTGGCCTTTTGTTGTGGGCAGTCTGAGGTACACCTGTGCACTACTCATGATGTCAGATCAGCATCCTGATGTGGCACACCTGTGAGGTGGGATGGATTATCTCAATATGGCAGATGTGCCCACTACCACACATTTGGACTGATTTGTGACCACTGTTTGGGAGGGATGGTTATATTGTGTATCTGGAATGAATTTTAGGTCTCTACGTCCATCCCATGGGGAATGGGAGCAGCAACAAAGGTGTTGCGTTTATATTTTTGTTGAGTGTATGTTAAAGTGAAGTTTTACTAACCTACTCAGCACAAAACAAACAGGATTAGTTATTACACCTTGATTACACTTTAACAGCAGTCTTTCTTAATGTTTTTATTTTCAGACTCAACATCTGTGAAATCTCAGAGAAAATCTGTGAAGCTCTGTCCTCAGTTCTCATCTCTGGGTCCTCTAGTCTGACAGAGCTTGACCTGACCATCAAAAACCTGCAGGATTCAGGAGTAAAGCTTTTGTCTGCTGGAGTACAAAGTTTAAACTGTAAACTGAATGCTCTGAGGTCAGATCAAATGTCATTTTATTTTTTTTTAAAACGAAATTAAAGATTTTGTCCATGTTCATCCATATGATGTTGTGTCTTAGAATATTAAGGTTTCCTTTAAAAATAAAAAAAGATGCCACATGTAATGTAGTAATATAATAACAAACTTTACATGAGTATTTGTTTTATAGTTTGTCTTTTATTTTTTTAGACTGACTGGTTGTAATCTCTCAGAGACAAGCTGTGAAGCTTTGTCCTCAGTTCTCAGCTCCCAGTCCTCTAGTCTGAGAGACCTGGACCTGAGTAACTCTGACCTGCAGGATTCAGGAGTGAAGCTTCTGTCTGCTGGACTAAAGAGTTCACAGAGTGCAGTGGAAACTCTCAGGTCAGGATTCAAACTTTTCCACATATGATCATTTAAAATGTGAATTATATTATTGATTGACTTATTAATAGAACTTTCAGCTGAACTGTCACTTCATATTATCCTCACAAATGGAATTATCAGGAACCTGCTGGAGCCACACACCCAGTTTAGGGGTCTCTGCCTGAGTGCTGCAATTACCACTGGGACCACTGTTGCCTTCACCCTTCACAACCTCTTGAGCTCAAAACATGTTCCACATTGCTTTGATTACTGCACTTTGATGTATTCAAGTCTTTATTATAATTCACAGCATCCATCCATTCAGGCACCCATTTTTCTAACCACTTATCTACAGCAGCAACAAGAGCTCCGTGATGTTATAAAGTTGGAGTTCGGGTATACCTTGAACAGCCTACCAGTCCATCACAGGGCAGTGTATATTTATACTCATTACTTCACAAATCAAATATTCACGTTAAATGTATAATCTTCCTTTCACTCAATGTTTCATACATTAGCTGTAACGATACATGACCTTTTTTTTCCTACTACATTATAAACATTGAAAATGCATCTATGAGAAACTATTTTCTGCAGTGATGAGCTAGCAACATCACACTAAAGGTGATTCAGCCTCTCTTGCCCTGAAGAAGCATGAGCAGCTTTTCTTTAAGTCCACTCGGTCCCTCCACACTAGCCCAGGACTGGTGAGGCAGACAACCCTGTTGATAACTGCCAATGGGACAAGGGAAGTCTGGGTCTGCTCTTTGTCGCTTTTACCTCTGTGGCTCTTCATGTGGCTGTCCTTCTAACCCAGGGGTGTCAAACTCCAGGCCTTGAGGGCCGGTGTCCTGCAGGTTTTAGATGTGTCCTTGATCCAACACAGCTGATTTAAATGGCCAAATTACCTCTTCCACATGTCTTGAAGTTCTCCAGAGGCCTGGTAATGAACTAATCATTTGATTCAGGTGTGTTGACACAGGTTGGGATCCAAAACCTGCAGGATACTGGCCCTCGAGGCCTGGAGTTTGACACCACTGCTCTAACCCATCTCAATGACAGTGGGATATGTCACTTGCATTGTGACAGTGCTTTTTCTCCATTCCCAGCACCTTCATAGGGTATTGGTCCTGTTAGAGCCTCTGGACATGGTACCAATGGTTACTTCCTCTTTAAAAGCTGGGTTCTTTTATTTATTGCCTTTGACAAACAAGTGGCCACTTTTCATCACTCATCCAAGTGACTTCTTCAGTCTCAGCTGACTGCAGGTTTCCCCAATCTTATAAACAGTACATTTGCATAATGACTGAAACCAGCTCACTGCAGAAACAATGGGCTGGGAGGTCAGTTCCTTAATCTTAATTATGCAAATTCTCATTACCATTGATCAACAACCACTGACCAAAACCCACTGATCAAAGCCCACTGATCAATGGCCATGAGTACCATTCAGAGTTGGGGAATGGCTGCAATCACAGCATTGTAAGATGGTGACAGATGTACCAAAAAGGTGTTTGACTTTACTGAGAAGGCTCGTCTAGCACAGCACAAGAAGACTAAGACCAGGCAACAAAGGAAGTTTGACTTACTTCTTGTACGTCGGAAACCACCGCAAAATACGGAGAGTGTCCTCAGTGGCTAGAAGAAAGAAGGATGTGATACCGAGGATGTGGACAAGTGGGTGAAGAATCTGTCTGACAGACAGTTCACCCAAACAGAGAAAAACATCCTTGCTAAAGGGTTGAATTTTGCTGTCACACCGAGACAAATCCCGCTAGTGGAGCTGATCACAGCCCACAGAAACTGCAAGCCTTCTCAGTAAAGTCAAACACCTTTTTGGTACATCTGTCTGTGAAGGTTCTCAGTCATCCAGGTCATCGTAGTCAAAGGAGCTTGCAAAGAAAAGCGTATGGACTTCTTTAAGTTGCTTGAAGACGTTTCACCTTTCACCTCCTCTCCCTGGCTGATTGGGACCCACACCCAGTTTCACAGCTTGGCTCAGGCAATTAGAGGATCATCAGGGGGTCCTTTTGTCCCTCTGTGGGGGGTCACTCCCACTAGGTTCAAATCTGGGACTCTCCACCATTTGACCTTAGAACTGAAGAAGCTTCTCGGATGAGAGGTGAAACGTCTTCAAGCAATTTAAAGAAGTCCAGACGCTTTTCTTTGCAAGCTCCTTTGACTTTTTGGTACATCCTTCGCCATCTTACAGTGCTGTTAAAGCAGCCATTCCCCAACTCTCTGTGAATGGTACTCATGGTCATTGATCAGTGGGCTTTGGCGTGGAATTACTAAATTTAGATACCCAGTGGTACAAAATACCATTAACTTTGGTCCCAGTGCTGATTGTCTTTTTGTTTGATTCCATATACTTAACTCATCTGTTTAAGCCAAGTGACTCTCATTCACTCTGTCACACGCATGCAGACTTTTTCATGCACAGAGGCACAGGGCTCCCTCATCCCATCTTTTAGAGAGAATGGGTAATTATATAAACAGCTTTCAGCGAGGCAGGGATTAGGTCCCAGAGAAAGTGATGCTGTCTAATGCTGGCATATTTCTATCACATACTGGAAAACAGAGCAGGAAGAACCAGGAAGAACATGGAGCGGGTGTGTGTGTGTGTGTGTGTGTGTGTGTGTGTGTGTGTGTGTGTGTGTGTGTCTGTGTGTGTGTGTGTGTGTGTGTGTGTGTGTGTGTGTGTGTGTGGTATCTAAAAATAAAATAACCAAAAATAGAGAGGACATAGCCTAACATATGAAACAGGAAAAGATCACTGTGTAATCCATTTATTTCAACAAAGTAACTGTATTCTGAATACCACCTTTTTAAACAGTAACTGTTGGGTCTGTGTTTCCACAAGCCCCGCTAATTCTAGAGACTTATTCATCATGAAGAAAATAAGACAGTCGATCAATCGATTATTTGAGCAAGGGAGGCCTCGTCTGTGTCCACCACGAAAATGACCCCCAGATCTGACCTCCTCCTGCTACCTTTTATTGAGACACAATTCACACAAAACACGTCAGAACAAAGCCACGCCCACATGGTCCTAAGACAAGGCATTTGTATGTATATGTGTGAACTTCTGTAAGAATGTGTATGTGTGTGTGTGTGTGTTATGTGAGAATGTGTGTGTGTGTGTGTGTGTGTGTGTGTGTGTGTGTGTGTGTGTGTGTGTGTTATGTGAGAATGTGTGTGTGTGTGTGTGTGTGTGTGTGTGTGTCAGACCTCCTGCTGACCAAAGGGTGGTAAACCCAGGAAGCTTACATCAAAAGAAGCAGATCTTCCAGATAAGATGTATCTGCAATAAAACATTTCACCCCCCCACCAGAACCTCGAGAATCTGGGGGGAAGGACAGTGGAATTTCTTTCATCAGAGTTAAACACTGTACAAATGGTAAACATAAAAATGACAAACATTTAACAATTTAACTCTAACAGTAACTGAATATAGATACTTATATTTTGTATTTTAAATATGTAATGTATGTAATGTATTTCGTTACTCCCCAACACTGTCTGTGTAAAGATTTATGTTTCTAAAGTGAAACAGTGAAAAATAACAGTACTGTTAATAAATTAATATGTTGACGTGTTACGACCCCCTCTGCTAGGCGTCAGGGAGGGAGTAACATACACGAGCCCCCAACACAAAACTGAGTAAAGCAAAAGGTTTTAATTACAAACTTTAAACAGAAAACCGACAGGGCTGTTCAACAGACCACTGGGCAGACAATTATTACATAAAGAAAGAACAGTCACGAGTAAAAGTTAAAGGGTAACTAAGGCAGGCTGGCCGCACACAAAATAAAAGCTAGGGTTTTAACTAAGGCAAGCCAGCTTCACAAAATCCTACCCACAGCCAGCTAGCAGCTCAAAACTCTAATCAGACTAAGTTTAAAGCATGCACCAAGATTCGACAAAGTTCAGCAATATGAACAAGTTCAACAAAAGATCGACGAGGGAGGCACGAAGGGCAAACTGCATGTTTAGTCCTAAGCAGCAGCCACTGAGTGAAGGACCTCCAGCCTTTTGTAGCCACAGGTGGGCACGATCAGCCACTGATTGCCTCTTGGAGCATCACGGGATCCCCGGGCAGCCAATCGTCCGTGTGGTCTGGCACACTTCATTCTGCATAAGAGAGGGTTGGCACGGGTCTCCCAGTAACCAATCACACACGAGTCCTGGAACACATTGATTTACCTAGAGGAAGGCGGGGCCACCTGAGGCCAGAGGCCGTAACAGACGTTGTACAGAAAGGCCAATTTTGGCACACATCTGTCCTGAATTCGTGAAATGACAAATGACCACAGGTCCAAGTGTGTCAAAACAATGATTTTATTAAACACACGTGTGGAGGAAATACACCGTCACAATCCTCAGCATAAATCCCCCCAAAAAGCATACTTAAAATGTTTTTATATGTCATGTTTTTATATCTCATGCATCAAAGCAGATACATAACATGCATAAGTTACAGTAACCACAGCTTTTCTGCTGACAATCTTTGACGCACACTCAAAAAGACATTTTCTCCGTCTCCACGCCAGGTGCTTCCTGTAGATCTTCTTATTCTCACTTATCTCTGGAACATCAGAAGCACATCCTACAAAAAACTGTTGCTTATGCAGGCACAAAATGCAGTTACAAGAAAAATACGTCTTAACTCTAACCTAGAAATGTGTCTATATAATGTCTGTGTACGCAAGCGAGCTGTCACGACCTCACTGCATTCTGTCTCACCTCTTACCTCACCAGATAAAGCTTGTAACCTCCTACCAGACAGAAGGCCAACTCCTTTGTAAGCACATTTTCCCATAGGTGTAATAACATGATTGAAACTGTATGTTTAATAAATGGAATAAATATTTAATCAAATGCCACTGCTCAAAGCTTAATAACAGGATATAAAAATAAACACAATATAGAAATGATATAATCCCCACAATTCAAGTCAAAAACACATCAAACTTTAAGAGTTTTTTCCAAGGATGAGGAAGCAGACTCAGCCCCAAACAGCTGAATATATGGATGGTTCCCACAGCAACCACAGCAGTGTGCTCTCAGTATACTTAGTTGTATAAAGGAGTTCGTGGTGTGTTGCACTGAATAACTAAGCAGCTGAAACAGCCTCATGTATGTTGACACAGGGAAAGAATAGTGTGCTGTTCACAGCAGTCACAGCTCGCTGCCTTCAACAGTCTCTTCCTTCCTTGTTTGGATGTCACTGATATCATCTTCTGCTCTCCCACTGACCACCTGTTGGAGGTAGCATGCTAAGATGGCTAACAGCAGCATCAGTACATGTAGTCCTTAGTGATGGAAACTGGAACCATGAAGTCAGTGATGCTGGAATAAGCCTCTCCACAGTGACACTAATGGTAACTATCATGACTCTTTGATGATATTCTGTAAAACACTGACAGACAAAAGTGTTGGACAAATCTGAACAAGTCTACTTATTATACACGACTGTCCATAATTCTGATGGACACATGTTTTGGAGAAACGCCCTCCCCCTGATGATCCTCTAATCGCCTGAGCCAAGGTGTGAAACTGGGTGTGGGTCCCAATCAGCCAGAGTTTCGGGTGAGTTCATTGTGAAACCTGGCCCCACCTTATCATGCGAATTCCTGAGGTCAGATGGCCCAGGATATGAGTGGGCGTTAAGGCGTCTGGGAAGGGATCTCAAAACTGGATTATAGATGGCAGAGAGTTGGTGTCGTAAGCCCCGCCTCTGTTCAAAGATGGTCGCTCACAGTGGACATAGATGCTTCTTTCACTCCTCTTTCAAACCATCTGTCCTCTCTGTCCAAAATGTGAACATTGGCATCCTCGAAAGAGTGTCCTTTATCCTTAAGATGCAGATGGACTGCTGAGTCTTGTCCTGTGGAGGTGGCTCTTCTGTGTTGTGCCATGCGCTTGTGAAGTGGCTGTTTGGTCTCTCCAATGTAGAGGTCTGAGCATTCCTCGCTGCACTGTACAGCATACACCACATTGTTAAGTCTGTGTTTTGTTTCTATTTTCTCATATTTTACTAAAAAAAAATTAAAATAGTGTTATTTTGGCAAACTTTCTTGGTTTATATCATCATATAGGGACTCCTCAAAACAAGTTAAATATAAAAGATCTCCTTTTATCTACATTTGTCTTCTAGCCATAATTCTGTGTGTATTACAGTCATTTTCTAACACTCGGAAATTTGGAGCCCTGGGTGATTGTCTGATAATATTTACTGTGAATTAAAAAGGGGGCATATTTACATTTAACTAACTCTACAGCTTCAGAGTCTGTAAGAAGGAACAAATAGTAGTATAAAGGCTTCTTGCATGGCTTCTTTATATGTGACATTGTAGCTGATTTAAGGCTGTTCGTGTGGGAACGTTTCTCAGCCTTGACTCATTTCATAAGGAATGATCCAGCAGCTCACATAAGACCATAAAAATGGTTAGTTTCAAATAATGCCAGGCAAAAATCGCATTCACATCAAATAAAATCAACCCTGTTAACAGTTCCTCATGTTTGAGACTGTCCACACTTAAAAATATTGAAGTTTTGAAAAAGAAAAAACATCACTTTGTAAATGTTCTTACTTTACAGAGTCAAATTATCTCTGTGGTCTAATGTTTAAATTGATACTGGTTTAACTTTCTGAGTCTGTGTGCGTGTGTGTGCAGTGTTGCCAACTTAGCGATTTTGTCACTATATTTAGCGAGTTTTCAGACCCCTTAGCAACTTTTTTTCTAAAAAAAGTCGCTAAAAAAAGACGTGAAAGCGCGTATCGCTTTTACTCTCAACAAGCAGCGGGTGCTGTAACGCAGTCAGTTCTTCTTTTACTCTTATGCTGTTTTGTGGATCACAAGGTTTAAAACTACTTAAAAACACACACACAAAGTAACTCCACCAGAGTGCCTATTTCGGGTCACTTTTGCCGGTCCAAGCCCGGGTAAAGGAGCAGGGTTGGAATTGTGACATTAAAAAAAACAATAATTGCTAAAAGAAATTTAATTTGTAAAATAAATAAACTAAATAAACTCAATAAACTCTAAATGCATTTAGGACGTTTTTAACTCACTTTATGTCTTTATGTCTCTTCCACGAGGTTATTTCTCTCTCCAACAACATAGGTTACAATTACATTAGCATGATCAATTATGCAAATTAAGCGATGACATCATTTAGCGACTTCTAGCGACTTTTAGGACAACCAATAGCGATTTTCCTTACTGAGGAGTTGGCAACACTGTGTGTGTGTGTGTGTGTGTGTGTGTGTGTGTGTGTGTGTGTGTGTGTGTGTGTGTGTGTGTGTGTGTGTGTGTGCGTTTAGATGTTTTTGTCTGAGCTCCCATTCAGCAGCATGTTGGAATGACATGTACGAACATGTTTGAGCTGCAGGCAGCTGTGTGTGTCAGGTATCACTTGGGAAATGTGTGTATGTGTGAAGTAATTACAGCCACTGTGCAGCACAGTGTGCTACTGACTGTGTGTGTGTTACCATGACTGAACAGCATCTGCAGACATATGTAAGTCCTTAGATATACGTGCATGTTTGAGTATGTGTGTCTCTTCTTGTATTTAATAGGGATGTGCGGATCGATCCTGAAATATCGATTCCTCCGATACCAATCATTTATGTTCCAGAATCGATTCTCACATTAAAATATTGATAGTTTAGTAATTTAGAGTAAATTTGTAATTTATCATTAACAGGAACACAGTGGAAAGAAACGATAACATTCGGATTGTCTACATTCAAAGGAACTACTTCCTCTTCCGCCTTTCATAGTCATGTGCGAAATACGGCTGTATGAATGTCTCGCAGCCCCTTGGCGCGCGCACTCACAACAATGGCTGAGCATAATTGTGCGGATGTATTTTACCTCCACAAACAGCTGAGACGTGGTTTGGATACATGTGGCAAAAAAAGTGAGGTGTTGTGGCCATACTTGCCAACCTTGAAAAAAAAAAAGAAGAAAAAAAAACAAGAAAAAAAGTTTGTGTTTTGGCGTTTTATCTTTCAGGTGAACCAGTTTTTGTCTGAGCGTGTTGCTGGGTCTGAAATGCACCGGGATGTCATGCTTGGAGAAAACTCTCCTGAGTTTCTCTGATACACCGGCTACATAGGGGATGACAATGTTGTTGCGTCTGTCCTTCTTATCCTCCCTCGCTGGTGTCTGGTCTTCTTTTCTGTGTCTCTTTGCTGACTTTAAAAACGCCCATTTAGGATAGCCGCACGTTTTGAGTGCTTCCTTTACATGTGTGTGTTCCTTCTTTTTTTCCTTCAGGCTTAGAGGGAACATGTTCTGCCCGGTGGTGTAGGGTCCTGATTACTCCAAGTTTGTGTTCCAGAGGGTGATGGGAGTCAAACAGGAGGTACTGGTCCGTGTGTGTGGGCTTCCGGTAAACTTCGATGTTGAGGTTGCCGTTCTCTTCAATGTGCACAGCGCAGTCCAGGAAAGGCAAACAGTCGTCCTTTGTGTCTTCCCTGGTGAACTTGATGTTTTTATCCACAGCGTTAATGTGCGCAGTGAAGGATTCCACTTCTTGTGTCTTGATTTTGACCCAGGTGTCGTCCACATATCTGTACCAGTGGCTGGGTACTCTTCCTTTGAAAGAGCCAAGAGCCTTCCTTTCCACTTCCTCCATGTAAAGGTTGGCTACAATAGGTGACACGGGGGAGCCCATGGCACAGCCATGTTTTTGTCTGTAAAAGCCTTCGTTGTATTTGAAATATGTAGTGGTGAGGCAGAGGTCTAACAGTGTGCAGATCTGATCGGGTGTGAAGTTGATCCTGTCCTCCAAGGAGCTGTCTTCTTGTAGTCGTTTTCTAACAGTCTCCACGGCCTCCGTGGTGGGTATGCAAGTGAAGAGAGAGACTACATCAAAGGACACCATGGTTTCATCTGGATCCAGGGTAAGTTTCTGGACCTTGTGGGTGAAGTCGGTGGAGTTCTTGATGTGGTGTGGGGTGTTCCCCACGAGAGGAGCAAGGATGGTAGCAAGGTGTTTTGCAATGTTATAAGTAGCTGAGTTTATGCTGCTGACTATGGGTCTGAGTGGGACCGCTTCCTTGTGGATTTTAGGAAGTCCGTAGATGCAGGGTATGGCATCCCCTGGGTAAAGGTGATGATATGTAAGGCGGTCAATGATTTTGTCCTTTTCAAAGTCTTGAAGGCAAGCTATAACTTTCTTTTTGTAGCTGCTTGTGGGGTCTCGCTTTAAGGCTTCGTAGGTATTGTTGTCACTGAGGAGAGTAGTGATCTTTGTATGGTAATCTGTAGTGTTTAGGACCACGGTGCATCTTCCCTTATCAGCTGGTGAAACAGTGATGTTGTGGTCTCTTCTCAGGGAAGCGACGGCCTTCTTTTCCTGTATTGTGAGGTTGGACAGAGGGACTTTGGCACTGGAGAGGGTGGCTTAGACTTTCATCCTGATTTGCTCTGCTTCTGTCTGTGATAATTTATTAATCCGTATGGCGGTTTCTGTGGCTGTGATGAGGTCCACTATGGGCAACTGTTGCGGAGAAATGGCAAAATTGAGTCCTTGAGATGCATTATGTTGGTTTTTAGGTTTTCTGGGAGTTTGTGTCATCAGGCTTGTTCTACACACTGTCAATCAAAGCTACAAGCTGGCATGGCGTTAGCTTTGATTTGAATCACTTTTAAAAAGGTAGATTTCCATGAAAAGACTAAATTTGTTTTCTTTCTTTATACAAAGTTCATCCCATTTTCACAGGCTCATTCTGACCAATCAGAAGCCTCCATTTCATGCACATTGTAGCAACTTCCACAGTCGCTAGAGGCCGAGGATGGAGCCTGCCTATTTGCATGACACGCTGTCAACTTTACGCAATAATGCGAGAGGTGGAATTGCTTACTTGTTTATTAAAGTGCTTTGAGAGTTTACAGAGTAATGTGATCGGCTCACGATTCAGACTCTTAAAACATCACAGGCTCTAATGCAACAAGGGGAAACTCGTTGTGCAGCGGTCAACAAAAACTACGGCTACCCAGCCCTCCTCTCTGTCAAAATCAAACCAGTGAATGACAGACTGTCAACGCCCACTTAATTTCACCGCTAGCACCCACGTGACTTCCGTTACACATCACCATAGCAACCAAACAAATGAAAACCCAGTGATCATCAAAATTCAATACATTTAATTATGGGTCCTACACACATCTTTAAGTCGTCCTCTGCTGAACATCTTCTGAACCATTAAGAAACTTTCCTGAACTTTATCTTCTAACACTGGCCTGATGTTTCACTGTCAGTCTGGAGTTTGGCACATAGTGTTTGTATGCAAACTGTAGTGGGTCCTGGGCATGCTGTACCTGTGGTCGGAGGATGTCAAACCTGTTGAAGACATAGTTGAGTTTGTTTGCCTTCTCCACATTCCCCCCCAATGTGCTGTTCTTGGTGTTGTGGCCCGTGATGGTTTTCACATCATTCCATTCCTTATGGAATTCCTTATGTCACGTCACATGACTCATACATTTTGATTAGCACCCAAAGAACTAAAGAAAGGCTAAAAGGACGTTCAGCCAATCAAATCCCTCCTAGGAACAGGAAGTCTAGAGAGGAAATGGAGCAGAGAAGGAGAATCACCAGTTTAAATGTCTGAATTTTAAACTGGTGACCCTCTAAAGAGGCTTTTATTGACTCTTTCTGTTTTCATTACAGGTTTTTTCACCATTTAAACTTTTTAATATCAGATTGAGAAATAACTTTTTAGTTATTTCTACATTTGACACAAATAATGACTTTCTGACTTGACTTTGGACTAATCTAACGACTCAGCCTGGCTAATGTTGGACTTGGTGTGGAAGCAGCTCCCAGTTTGAGTTCAGGAGACAGACACCCTCTCTACTTTGAAGATCAGCTTCAAACTTTCCTTTTTGATAAAGCTTATAGTTCGAGCTGGATCAGGTGACCCTGAACCATCCCCTAGTTATGCTGCTATAGGCTCAGGATGTTGGTGGACTTCCCATGATGCTTCTGCTCTTCTTCTCCACTCCCCTCTTTTCACTCCTGGTGCTTTTATATGTCACTACTGCATCTCCTTAACTTTTGTCTCCTCTCTCCCTAGTTTGTATTTTGTTCTTGTCTCTCTGAGCTCATCTCTTCTCTTTCCCCTCACCCTGCAACCAGTCATGGTAGATGCTTCTCCTGGAGCCTGTTTTCACTGGGAGGATCTTTGTGTCAAAGGGAGTTCTTCCTTCCCACCATCACCAAGTGCTGCTCACAGTGGATTGTCTGATGGTTGGGGCTTTCGCTCTATATTGTAGGCTGTTACCTTATACTGCTAAACAACTTAAGATGACTGCTGGCGTCTGTTGGGAATTGTCACTTATACATACAGTTACATTGAATGGATGTAAATTGATAGATGTTATTGTGACAAAGAGAAAATGATTGTTGACAGATGGATTGTTGTTTTGTGTGTCTGCAGTCTGTCAGGCTGTCTGATCACAGAGGAAGGCTGTACTTCTCTGGCCTCAGCTCTGAGCTCCAACCCCTCCCATCTGAGAGAGCTGGACCTGCGCTACAATCATCCAGGTCACTCAGGGATTAAGCTGCTGTCGGCTGGACTGAAGGATCCAGGCTGGAGACTGGACACTCTCAGGTATGGAGAGAATGTCTAATAGAGGAGGAACAGATGGAAACATTTCCTGTGTCCTTCACTCACTTCCTGTTTGTTTCCTGCGGCCTCCAACCTACTTAGCAGTAGCTGGCAATTCCTATTCACCTAAAATTAGCATTAGCCACTAATGGCATTCTACTAAGCATTAATTCCTCACTAATATAACACTAATTCACATCAAATTAGCTTTAGCTGCAAGCATCAGCCAACTTAGAACTAGCTGCAAACATTGTTAAAAGGGAAGTGAAAAGTTTTAGCATTATCGGGTAATGCTAACTCGCATCAAATTAGCATTAGCTAATAAAAGCAGCCTTCTTAGCATTAGCTGCTCACATTGTTATAATGCAAGGGGAAAGAGTTAGCATTAACGGATGATGCTAAGTCACGTCAAATTAGCATTAGCTAGTAATGGCAGCCTACTTAGCATAAGTCCTCACATCGTTATAATGCAAAGGAAAATAGTTAGCATTATTTGATAATGCTAATTCACATCAAATTAGCAATAGTTATTAACGGTAACACACATCACATTGTTAAAATTGAAGGAAAAATAGTATAAGCATTAGCTACTCATATTTTTAAAATATAAGAAAAACATTGTTAGCATTAGCGGATAAATTAGCATTAGCTAATAACGGCACCCTATTTAGCATTAGCCGCTCACATTGTTAGAAATTAAGACAATATGGTATTAGCATTAGTTGCCAATGCTTATTCACCTAAAATTAGCATAGCCACTAATGGTAGCCTATTTAACATTAACTCTTCACATCGCAGGGGAAAAGTTAAAATTGAATGAAAAATACTGTTCACATTAGCTACTCATATTGTTAAAAAGTACGAAAAAAAATTGTTAGCATAAGCGGATAATGCTAATTCACCTCAAATTAGTATTAGCTAATAACGGCAACCTACTTAGCATTAGCTGGTCACATTGTTATAAAGCAAGAAAATATGGTATTAGGATTAGCTGCCAATTCCTATTCACCTAAAATTAGCGTTAGCCACTAATGGCAGTCTACTTAGCATTAAATCCCGACTAATATAATGCTAATTCACATCAAATTAGCATTAGCTGCAAGCATCAGCCTACCTAGCACTAGCTGCTCACATTGCTATAAAGCAAAGGAAAACAATATGAGTATTAGGTTCTAATGCGTATTTGCCTTAAATCAGATGTAGGTGCTAATGGCGGTCTACTTAGCATTAGCAGCACAGATTGTTGTAATGCTAGGGAAAAGAGTGTTAGCATTAGCCGTGCACATTTTTTAAAGTTAAGGGAAATAGTGTTAGCATTAGCTACTCACATTGTTAAAAAGTAAATGTTAACATTAGTGCATAATGCTAATTCACATCAAATTAGTATTAGTTAATAACGGCAGCCTATTTAGCATTAGCAGATAATGTTGACCCTGGCCCATTGGAAAAGTTCAGAACTAAAGATTTAGGAGTGTTTCTTGATAGCTCTTTCTCATTTGAGAAACAAATAAATTCGGTTATTAAAACCAGATGTAAGGTTTATATTGTTGACTGTCATTTATGCTTAGAAATATTTACTCATATATGCTTAAAGTTTTATAATCGATTGCATAATGATAGAGGTTTGATCCTTAGTAGTCTGTAAAGACTGTGTGTGCCTTCCAGAGTGCTCTGGCATGCACACACCACTTGGGATCATGAGAGAGGTCGTACCCTCTCTTATTGATTTATGGTGTAGGAGGACACCTACTCTGTATCTGCTTAAGTATAAGAGGCCTTTGTTAGGGGGACCGCTGGACTCTTAGCACCAGCTTTGGGGTCACAGGGTCACATCTGGAACACACACACACTATGCACAGACTGGTACTCTTTGTTCATACCTGTGTAAGACGTCATATGTTAATGAACTTGTGCATATTCATGTAAGCTCAATAAAGAGCAGTGTTACGAGGGAGCAGACGAGAGCGACTGAGGTCAAGTGAAGGAACGGCGCTGTCACAGTTCTCTCCCTCATCAATTGTCTGGTTCCAGCGGTGGGTCTGTGCTAGACGACCCATCACCAGCTTTTTCCACTGGTTACCAGTACGTGGTAGAATCCACTTCCAGATCTGGTTGTCTTTAAATCTGTGAATGGATTGGCTCCATCTTATCTCTCTTTAACAAAAGAATCCAAGTGGAGCCCTCAGGTCTGCAGATAAGCAGCTTCTGACCAGAACTCGACGTAAAAACAGAGGTGAGCTTTATCGATGGCTGCAGCCAAACTCTGGAACAGTCGCCCTTCACATCAGGTCGTCACCAACACTGGACATTTTTAAAAGCCGGTTGGAAACACATTTGTACTCTGTAGCTTTCAATCCTGACCAGTCTTTATAGTCATTACTGTGTATGTTTCCTATTTTCTCTCTACTCTGTGCAGCACTTTGGCTCAAGCTGTTTTTAAATGTGCTGATAAATAAATGTAGATTTCTTTGAATAAAACAGTGGAGCCGAGCTTTGAGCTCAGTGTGTAACAGTGTGTGTGTGAGAGCCATGTAATGTCCATGTGTGCATGCTGACTGTGCTGCTCTGACCCCCCTCCTCCTTTCAGGGTGGAGCCTGCTGGAGTCCGATGGTTGAGACCAGGTCTGAGGAAGTGTAAGTGTGTTTTTAATGGGATTCATGAAAACAAAGCAGCACACATTCAACCATCTTCATCATGTCAGGAGTCATCATCAAAGTGTCAATCAATGAACAGATGATGGATCAATAACTGCAGCTGGATTGTGTTTGTTCTCTCCATCAGATTCCTGTCAACTCACAATCGACACAAACACAGTGAACACAAACCTCCAACTGTCTGACAACAACAGGAAGGTGACACGTGTGGAGGAGGTTCAGTCATATCCTGATCATCCAGACAGATTTGATGTTTATCATCAGCTGCTGTGTAGAAATGGTCTGACTGGTCGCTGTTACTGGGAGGTCGAGTGGAGAGGAGACGTTTCTATATCAGTGAGTTACAGAAGCATCAGAAGGAAAGGAGGCAGTGCTGACTGTTGGTTTGGATACAATGATCAGTCCTGGAGTCTGAGCTGCTATAATGATGGTCCTCAGTCTGTCTGGCACAATAAGATACAAACATCCATCTCCTCCTCCTCCTCCTCTGTCTCTAACAGAGCAGCAGTGTATGTGGACTGTCCTGCTGGCACTCTGTCCTTCTACAGAGTCTCCTCTGACACTCTGATCCACCTCCACACCTTCAACACCACATTCACTCAAACTCTTTATCCTGGGTTTAGTTTCTGGTCTCCTGGTTCCTCAGTGTCCCTGTGCTGAGTGGAGTGTAAAGAGTGTCTCCTGTTACAGAAACACTCTGACTGTTGAACAGATAGTTCAGTCTGTACATGTCTGTCTCTTTCACTCACAAACACGTTTTCAGATTCATGGATTCAATCAGTTGATGTTTGAAACTCTTCTAAATGATTCCTTGTAAACTTCTTCAGTCACAAACAAACAGGAAGTGATGTCACATGTGTTCCTGTCCACACAGCAGAATGAGTCTATTGCTGACAGTGATGTACAAACAGAGTGAGCATTTCTGAGGCCCAAAATAAACTGAGTAGTTCACTGAATGAACAATGGACTGTGAGCTCAGTTCCTTCATCATTAGTATGGATTATATATGTATATGTATTATATTAGTATCATATATATCAGGTGCTGCTGCTTTCAGTCATTGTGCAAATGTGCTGTTTGTAAGCTTGTAAAGCTGCAGTCAGCTGAGACTGAAGAAGTCACCTGATCAGTGAGCAAACGTTTCTGAAAACGTCCAGATGAACAGAATCAACCTTTTGGGATCAGCCAGCAATGCAGCATCATTGTTGTTCAGCTTCAGAGGTTTGCAGGAATGAACTGATGACCAGAAACAGCTGCAAAGTCCAAGAAAATACCAGCTGGAGTTCAGCTGCATTTGAAGAAGTCAAAGAAAAGTAAGGATGGCAAAGGGCGACGTTTTCTTCCAAAGAGCTGCAAACATGGTCGACGCCTCATTAGAAGAATCATCTGGACGTTTGTGAGGAACTCTAACCAAGAAAGCAACGTCACACAGATCCAACAGACAGTTTCCATGACTGCAAGTGTTGAGTGGAAAAATGCTACATTGCATTATTGCATCCTCTCACCACAGGAGGCGCTGTTGGCACCACTGATTGCTGATCAGCTGTTCTCTGATGATCTGATTGATACTGTGAATAACGGGACTCACTGAACTCTGTGACACAGTGAAGATTACAGAGTTGAACTTCAACATCTGACTGACGTCACACAGACAGAAGGATGAACCAGTGAGGCACAGAACACAGTTACTGGAGATACTGGATCAGCTCCATGTGAACCTCTGATGGAGAAGCTGCTGAGCCAGAGAAACATCAGGACATGACAGCAGCTGCACTTATCTAACAACATGTAGCAGAGCTGATCTATGTTAGAGGATCTATCACAGCAGCTGAAGCCAAAGTCCAACACTGGATACCAGCTGAGCCTGTGCTGAGTGTAGTGTTACAGGAAAAGGGCAGAAACACTGGTAGCTCCCAGTGATGCTGACTGGGGCACAGAGCTGAATGATGCAGCATCAGGACACTGTTTCAGTCTGACTGACAGAGAAACCTGTAGCTGTATCTACATGTGAGGCAGAGGCCACACAAGCAGCTTTCTATGTTTCACAGTGACTGAGATCTTCAGTGGGGGTGGACATGCTCCTGTACAGACCTCTGAGGAGAACCAAGGTGCAGTCAAAGAGTCCAGTCTGTCCTCACAGATGTGAACATGTGCTTTCATCAGGTCTGCTGTCAGCTAGCAGGCTCACATCAGAATCACTGTTCCTGAAAAACACAGTCTGTGTGACATCATCAGTCAGCTGATGGTCCCAGATCTGAATGGTTTCTGTCTCTACTGAGGAAGTCAGAGAATATCACTGAGGTGTGGATCAGGTCTGAGTGAGCTGTGGAGGGACAGCTTTAAACAGTCCACAGGTCTCACGTCCTGCTCAGTCTGGTAGCAGATACCTCGTATTGTTCCAGATGTGCTGACATCAGCAGCAGCACAGCTGTGTGATACCATGAATCTCAGTTATTGATCCAACACACAGTAAATACAAAGATCAGGATTTCTGAGAGTAATCATTATGAGTCTGAACACATGATCACTGAATGTTAGTCTCCACAATAATAAGCTAACACAAGCAAACACAGCTTTCAGCTCTTATTTTGAAACTGGCTTATTTAGAGAGCTGTGATGTGAGCGTGCCTGGCTCTGAGGCACTTGGGTCAGCCTCTGTTGTTTAGAAGTGTTACAGACTGTGAATGACACAGACCTGTCAGTTTCCATGTTTGTCTGTAACACAGCTCAGGGCTCCATGCTGAACGCATCCATCCAGTGTTATTGATCCAGGACTGATACCAGCATTGGGATCAATACTACAACACACAATCACATGTGTCCACGTGATGTGTTTGACCAGCTTTATTCATTAATGATCAATCAGCTTATTTACTGCATCTGAGTCCAGCTTCATTTAAATGATCCAACCATGAAAATGACATCAGTCCTACAGAAGCACTTCATGCTAACAGGAAGTCATTGATTAAGGTGGAATAACACAGAGACACAACCACTCACAGCTAACCTGACCCCACTAACTGCATGTGTTTGGACTGTGGGAGGAAGCCGGAGTACCGGAGAGGACGCACACAAACACGGGAGAACATGAAGCTCTGAAACAAAGATGGTGGATTTGACCTCAGGACCAGGTGCGTAATTTCCAGGGGGGTTACGGGGGTCATGACCCCCCAATAATCAGATCCAGCCAATAAAATTTCATCGTTCCAGTTTATAAAATTATGAATTATCTTGCATTAATAGCTTTTTGATTTTCTTTAATCGTTTCAATTATTATCAGCAAAATAGTTCCATGTTTAATCATCCAGTAATGTAACCCCGCCTCCTCCACCGCGTACTTGGTATTACCCAACCGGCTTTCTCTACCAAACCTTCACTGTTTGCTGTGTGTTTGTTAGCACAGTTGCTGGTGCCAGAGACTGCCAGTGTCTTCAGTCTGAGGTTTGAAGTTTCCATGTTTTAAAGTTCAAAAATTGAGGAAGGAGAGTACAAACACCCATGGTCCAGAAGATCTTGGTCAAGCAATGATTTTAATGAATACACACGTGTGGGAAGAACAGCTCCGTTCGCAGACGGGAACTGGTCTTCGACTTACTCAAAGCATACACAGATTTTTATACTGTCAGGGCTTAAATTTAATGACGCCCCTTTAACGTCACAGATACATTTTATACATAGATCAGATCAACACCACAATGACTTTTACCACCGTTCGAAAGAACATCATCTTCTATTTTCATGGCTGGCACTTCCTGTCTACCTTTCAGTTCTTGTCTTGTTCCTCTTTCTTGCCGAGACAACAAGGAACGGTTCCTCTTTTACCGAGACAATTTTGCAGTTACAGCCAGACATGACTAAACTCTCCTCTAAATAAATCTAACTAAAAGTGTGTGTGTGTTGACCTCACTGAGCCTCTATGTCACCTCTCGCACTTCTGACCTTTTACGAGACCAGAGGCTCACTGAGACTATATGTATGTCATCTACTAAATAAATCTTCTAATCAAAAACCTCTAATGAAACCTTAATATAAAATGACCTGATATAAGTGTTTTGTAAGCATGTATTGCAATCCCTTCTATGTTCTAGTTTTCCCTCAGCATGGATCACCTGAACAGTCACGTCAGTGAAGCTTAAAACCCTTAATGAACCTGAACATCAACTCAAATAAGCACAGATATGCAATGTGTACAAAATAGTTATAACTGCATCTGAAATACAAAGTTAACATCATCATAAACATCTTAAGGCCATCTTAAAGCTATCTGTTACATTGTTAAAGCAATGATCGTCTTAGCCTGCTGCTCAAAATAACTTTCTGCTTTCACTTCTGCAAACTCTCTGCAACTTCCTGTCAGCCTGCAACTTAGTCTTTCTGAAAGACACACACTGTTCAACCTCTGAATGCAATATCCATGCTGCAGATTATATTTATTATTTAACAATAGCAGTAAAATAATTTCCCTACTCCACACATGTCTGTGTGATGTGTGGTGTGAAGGCTGCTGGTTAAACTGGGACGCACTGAGTGCTCATAGAGATGCTCCATGAGTCCCAGTACAGACTACAAACATGGTGGAAACTTAGCTTTGATATCCACACACTCTGCACGTCTGTGAGGAACTGTGATGAAGATGTGCAGAGATCTGTGTCCAAACAGGAGAAAGACTGTAAAGACTCTGTGCTTCTAACAGCCTCTGTTAACATATGTGAGGCTGTTTGTTGTTGTTGCCATGGAGCTTTGCACTGTTTGGGTCAGCAGGTCATGTGATCAGGTTTGTTCTGCTGGACGATGGTTCAGTGTCAGGTTTGTTTGCATTCATCAATAAATATCTAAATAAATCAAAGACTCCATGTTTGTTCTTTCATCATGTGACCTCTGCTCATCCATCTCTGTGTGTATCAGGATACATTTGGTTCATAATACACAGAAAAATCAGAGTTATTACCTGTAATAAATGTGAAAGATTCCTGCAGTGATAACCAGGCAGGACTGAAACACATCCAAGCTGTCACCACGGTAACAGCACCGTCCATCCACAGGTGAGGGGAGGAGCAAAAAGAGGGACTTTGACCATTTTATACTAAAAACACTCAACTAATGTTTCTAATATGAAACAAATAAGCCCACATTAATGTGAGCGTTTATTAAATAATAATAATGATGATTTCCTCCTGATCTCATTTCCACAGCAGAGAAAACTGTGGTGTATATTGAGGTGGAGGGTGTGGTCTGTGGCTCAGGTGTAGAGTGAGGGTGGGGTGCACCACAGCAGCATGCTGGGACTGCTGAGGGTGGAGGAGGGAGTGATGATGACATCATGAGCAGCGCAAATAATTAATCACCAACACAGTTGTGTTTGTTTCTAGTATAGTTATAAATAAGCTGATCAAATATCTGCTGACTGATTAGATCCAGTATCTATTACAGATGAACTGGATATCACAGCATGTTGTTAACCCGTCATATCAAACTAAACAGTGTTGCTGGTGTAAATATCCTCCAATAAAATCAGATGAGGGCTTCTGTTGCCAGGTAACGATGATGTCACCCTGGATCTTCTGGAGTCTGATGTATTTCAACTGATTCATTTATTCCACCTTAACAGTTCATTCCTCAAATCAAACAGGATATTTGACCCTTAAAAAATGTACCAACAAATAATTTTGCAATAAAATATTTATTTCTCAGCTTTTACAAGTGAAATCAAACAAGTTTATTTAAAAGTGAAACCAGAGTGGAAGCTGCTCGTATAGAGTCCAACCCAGGCAGCATCATCAAAGTGTCGGCTCTCTGAACACGTTGCAAGATCGCCATCTGCAGGACTAAACTAGTTTTTCTCCTCGTCAACCTCAAGATGACGTCATCGTACAGCAAAACATGCAGATCAGGTGACATGACTGTCTGAGAGGCGGAGTTAAACTGTGGCAGGTAAGCATGTGGAGGAGGAGCAACAACATGATGCTGGAACATCATCATTGCATTATCCAGTTTCCTCTCTAACTGGATGCTGCTGTGAACAAGAACAGCTGTGGAACCAGGGTCCTGAGTGTCATCTATGGATGAATGCAGGTCAGTGAGTACAAGGGCAAGGAGACGTCACAGACATGTTGAAATTGTGATGTGAAGACGGTGGACTGTGGTGGCCACTGCAGACTGTTGGGCTCTGTCACAATCTTCTTCAGTCTCTGTTACAGACGTGGGTTTGCTTGGACAGCCTGATAGCGACTCCCTGTCTGTCTGGAACAAAGCGTTTACATTCAAAAAGACATTTACACAAAACACCAACAACACACGTCAACATCACATGATATTATTTATTATTATCATTTATTCATATTTATTTTTCAATGAAGATGACGACCAACTGCAGCTTGAATCATTGAGACACATTAAATAAACTTTGCTCGATGACAATAAGCAGAGTTAAATCAGTCCAATAAGTGTGGAGCCCTTCCTTCAGAACGTGTCTGCGTAGGTTCTCAGTCATCCAGGTCATGTTTGTCCAAGCAGCAACCACAACCTCCCTGCACAACATTTTGCAAAGTCAAATTTGCTTATTGTGCCATCAACAGCTTACACACAGAATCTTCTTTCCAGGAGTACAAATATCTTTACTGTGAGGAAGTGACGCAGAAAATACAACGTTTCCCTCTCTGTGACAATGAAGAAGTGCTTGAGATTAAGTAGAGCGATCCTTCTTCCTTCTTCATTTCCTGCTCGCATCATCATCTGACCTCTGACTTCCTTGTCAAGGTCTCTCAGCATTGACTGGAACATCAAATCAGACTCACACCATCTTCTTGTAATGTGGGCATGTCTGTCAGTTGTTTGAAGAGCATCTCTGTCCTAAACACAATAGGAAGAACAACACCGCCCCAAAACAAACACTTCCAGATTAGATGAAGGGCACCATGATTGGAAATGGTAACATTAACACGTTAACTTCCTGTGTTTGGTCTGCAGTGGATGACTCGAGATTCAGGGATCTACATTTAAAAACACACATGTAAAACTGACAGCAAGGTTTTACCATCATATAGTCGACATAACTAAGCACAGCTGTTAACCTGTATGTTTGCTAACATTTGAACTCTTACTGTTGGAAATTCTATCAACAAAACACTAAATATAGTTGAATTCAATCCTACCTGAGCTGGTTGAACCAGTTTTAAATTCAAATTTTATTTATCACACACACAAAACCATACACAGTATGACAGGAGGTGAAATGCTTGTAGCTGTGCAATGCCCGACCAGTTTCATGACATACTTCCTCTTCCATCTGGGAACATAGTCTAAAGACAGGAAGCAGCTACTGTCAGCTTCCTGAATACCCAATAAGAAACAAATCAGGCCAAATCAACAAACCTTTGGGTCTTGTTTTCAAAAGTGCATGTTTGGCAGCTTCTGTCTCTCTTTCCATCCACTGTTGGATGTCTTGTTCTGAAATAGTCACTTGGACAAACATGGGGAGAAAAGATTCACTTGCGACTACAAGCATACGGTCCATTAAAGTCGGGTTACTCGGGGACTCTTTCAGGACGGCAGAAATCTCCTCCTCAGCAGACTGGTGACCTTCTCCTCTTTGTCCCATCTCTGAAGGAGCTGCACTTCTATCAGTAGGAACTGTCAGCTCTCTCAGTTTGAATCGAAATGAGTCATTTTAACTACTAATACAGAAATATGTAGACCTAGATCCAATGACTTCCTCCTCCCATAATGCAATAGTGCATCAGTCAGAAGGTCCAGTCGATGTGATGGAGTCATCTGTTTGTGACTCGTGCAGATCTTCTGAGGAAGGAGCAGAACCTCTCCATGCCTTCTCCATCGTTCAGCCCAAACCCAGGAAGCCTTCGTGTGCTCTACATGATTTCTGATTAACACATATTTGCTGTTTACTGTACAAGAGTGTATCAAAGTATGGACTGAATAGTGTGTGCATGTGCTTAGGATGACATGTGTGTCAGTTGGTGTACATTCACCAGTTTATGTCCATAAACATGGACAGCCAGGGAAACACCTGGAGGTGTTCCTCCTGCATTTGTCTGATAAACACCAAACACAGTTTTATAAACAGAAAATGTTGTTCTTGTGTCATATAGTAAAAGAAGATACTCACATGTATATGTGAGGACAGCACACAGTGTCGTATATGAAATTCAGCTTGATGTTCTTGTCCTGGTATCTTTTCACCAGCTCACTGATGACACTGGATCTGCTCGCCTGTTTAAAACAGATCATCTCAATGGTTTCGAGTCGATAAGAGAAATAATATTTTGGGAAACGTTTGGTGACATTGTTGACTGTAGGTTAGTGACTTAAGCATTGATTAACAACTCAGCGTTCTCCATGAATCATGTTCAAAAACATCAAGGGAATTTCATGACGACAGGAGGCTCCAAATACACCAGTTACACCAGTTACATCTAGTTTTTTCTGCTGGTTTTGTGACTGAAGTAAATTTCCAGCTTTAGAGTTGCTGCAGTCCTAATTACAAAAGGAAATAGTAGTCCTCAATCAACCATAATAACTTTAACATGACAGAAATTATCTTTAAAATAAAATAAAAAATAGGTGTGTGTGTGTGTGTGGGGGGGGGGGGGGGGGGGGCAACACTCAACATCTGCACATTCAAAAACATCTGTTTCCATCACAAATACTTCAAATGTTGTTTCTTATATAACCAGTCCATTTAAAACTATGACTTATTTAGGAGAGCGCCTCACTAGTGATGGAGCAGTGACATGAAGTTTCCTTCAACATTTCCTCAGCTCAGCTGGTTTGGAGCTCTCAGGATGAGACAGCAGACATTCCTCTACATCTTTGTCTCTTACAAACATGATGTTTCCATCCAAGCGCTCAGTAATACTTCTTCTTTTTCTTACAAGGCCAAAGTCGGCATCCATGCTCACAATCATTGTGCCATCAGTCTGAAACCAAACATCAACACTGGTTCATCCATTTCTGTCTGATGGAACCAAATCTCATGACAGGATGATTAACTTGGTTGGTAGATCATTAGATAACACCTGACAGACTGAACCCACTCCAGTGGACATAAGAGTAGAAAATATGATCTAGTGTCAACATTGAAGGACTTTTCAGCCTGAAACATGTTTATATACAGAAATGTGTCAAATGCTGTTAAACTGTATGATCTGCATTGTGTTGCACTGAGCAATGACACGCTGATGTCCAAACAGAATAGTTTGGCATTAAGTCATAAATCTCTAAGAACAAACCTGTGTTCACGAACATGTTTATCTCTCTTGTGTTTACTGCGTGGGTCTGTGGTCCTCTGGTAAATGTAGCTGTAAATGTTGTTTTCCTAATATACACGAGTACTGCTGCGTTCATGCATCGATGTTCTCCATGTTCTTTGCAAATAATGCAAATGTTTGTGAATGGTGCTGAGCATTTCTATGACATCTTTCAGTGAATCCCACAGGCTGAGCTCTTCTCTCTTTGCCTATCTGCTTGCTGTCTCTGAACCAAAAGAGCTCCAAGTCCCATTATCCATGTTCTCAGCCAGTGGTGTGACTGGTGTGGGGACAGGTGAACCAGTCTGACTGAAGCTGGGAGGTGACGACTTCATTCGTTTAATAACAGCCCCTCTCGCTCAGTTTTTTCATTCGCTCTTGCTCAGATCTCTGCGAACCTGCTCGCAGTGTGTCGCTCAGTGTGGTTGATCATCTTCATCTTAACTTCCTGCTTCTATCATGGTTAAAGCTGATGAATCCTGTGGACATCAAACACTGATGGTGTTACTGGAGCTGAGTGAAGTTTGATGGCTTTATTATCCAGGCTGTGACACATGGCAGCTGTCAGAGCAGAACACAGGAAGTCAGCAGGTGTGTTTCAATTCAGCCTCTGCTTCCTCTGAAGGTCCATGACATCACAGCGAGGCCACGAAGGCCGTCCAGACTCCCAGGCTCCCACAAACCTGTCCTCCTTCTCCCTGGATTTGAAGGACAGGTGGGCCCACCCTATCCCAGCATGCATTGCAGCGTGGTGGTGGAACATATATTTTGGGTCCAGAGATGGAGCAGCGTTCTCTCTGAGTCTTTGAGGCTGTTTCTGTTTGAATCTGGCTTCAGTCTAAGGCTACGTCCACACGTACACGTAAAGGCAGAAATGAAGGAAAACGCTGCTATGAACATGCCACAGCAACAGGTGGCGATATATTCCTAACCGTGCAGAAATGTTGGCCAATCTAGAAGCCTCGGTGGGAAAAAGTAAACAAAGCTGGGGCATAGAAGCAGAACCGAGTCGTATGTGTGGAGGGACAGTAACTGTGTGTATATGTAAGCATTTAAACACTGCAGAGAGTAGAATTAACAGTATTGTAGAAATTCATTTCACCGAAACAATAACGTGGCGCACAGTGTGACGTCAAAAAAGGCGCACACCTTTGACGCTGCGTTTTCTCCGTTTTTCTCGTCCACACGTAAATGACAGGTGAGGCTGTGTGTGACTGCAACTAGTCTGTGACCTTTGACCTCCACACATGAACACACACACACCTGTCAGCTCCTGTACGTCCAATCAGCCTGAATGACATCATCAACCAGTAGCTGATTGGCTGTTAGGTGGTGAGGTGGAGGTGATGCTGTAGCCAGGTCCAACCAACAGCAGCGTTAGGATGCATGAGCTACTGTTTCCATGGACACAACCCCTGATGTTTCAAAATAAAAGCACAGTCAGAGTAAAACCAAAGCTGCGTTATTGTTAAATTATTATAAGTTATTTATTGTTATCAGATTACAAACTGAAATCATTCGTCAGTTTATTACTATTATGATATGAAATTAATGTCTGATGACATGATGGTGAGCTGAGGTGTTGCCATGGTAACAGGCTGTTTATGTGATGGTCACGGGTGGAGAAGCAGCTGAGGCTGCTGATGATGGTGGACTTGGGGACTGGGACTATTGGTGATGATGTCAGGCAGTGAGGGACAGTGGCTTGTGACAGGGAGAGGTTGAATCCTCTGGTGAACACAGGAGTCAGCTGGTCGGCGCAGGCTTAAGTTTCTCTGCTAATGAGATGTCCATATATCCGTATTTATCCCATTGCCTTTGTAATTGGTGATGTATTTCAGGCCTTTTCTGGAGTTGTTATCAGTTATTTATTACACAGTGTCATACAAACAGCAGAACAGTACATGTAAAAGCAGAAATAACATTAAAAGCAAGCAAAACAAACAAAAAGCATAGAAACCCCAGGGTGAAGAGCATTAAAGCACAGACAGAAACACACACAAATTACAGACAGGAAAGAAGCAGTAGAAAGAAGAGCCCCAATGCATATCGGACTCATCTTATCGGACAAGGATCCCTCCTCCCGTTTTTAGGTATCCTTTCATTCGCTATTTTTCCCTTTTCATCTTCCACTTATGATATATACGACCATGCAACATAACTTCTTGCAAACCAATCTCTCCTCCATCACTGCATTGGGTCCCTTTGTCAGCTTAATGGCCAAAGTGAGTCTGAAAGTCTACAGAAAAGCAGTTAATCAGTTAATCCCGCTAACACTTTTGTTGGGCGCGCATGCTAGACATAAGCTGCTATCCATGCTGAGTATGGGTTTACTTCTTTCTGGTGTTTGAGGCAAGGGCCAGACCTTCAGGTGCCTGCGCTGCAGAGACAAGGTGGGTTATGCTGATTTTGTGAAAATAGGCCATCACAGTGATGTGGCAGGACCATCTCATGCAGAAAGAGTGAACATTGAAAACCAGCCCTCTGTAACACATGTCTGTGCATCTCACAGCCAGGCTCATCCCAAATATGGACACTCCAGAAACAGTGAGTGCACATGTAACTCACTCACATTTCTTGCTTTCCTTCATGAGAATGAAAACATGACTACAGCTGACCTTCATCTGGTCTTGGATAAAGGTGATGTGATGTACAAAGAGGCCAGGAAAAGATTCCCTGACAGTATTCATTTGGCAACCGATGAGCTGCCAAACAAAGTTGATGCTTGTAGGTTTCCCGGTATGGGGCATTTGGAGAACCTCCAGAGGAAGCAGTAGATACCTTTCTCAGCTTAGAAGCTGGACTGAGCTGCCTGTTGTCAGATGTACAGTATGCCTTGCTGATCATGAGTGGATTGTGTATCGCAGTGTTCAGATCCACATTAGGCAAATATAGTTTCTTTGATCCACACTCCAGAACAGCCAGTGGTCTTCCTCTACCACTACGGTCACGTAATCGTGTTACAGCTGTGATGATGAATTTCACGCCCCTGAGTGACATGATTAAGAGCCTCCAAGATTCTTAGCAAATGATGGAGATCTCTCTTGCTGCAGTGCTTCTGCCTCCATTTAATAGGCGGGTTCTCCAGCTGGAACCAGTCACTTTGGAGCTGTATAACCACGCACCGATCGCAGCAGGGATTCGTCAATTAACATAAACAAATGCATTGATTGCACAAAACAAACACATAAAATGCAAGTTTATAACAAAGGTAACACAGCAACTCTCAGTTAGAATGGACATACTTTATTAGATACAGTCAGGAGGAGAAATTTGGGAAGATTTCTGTCAATGGAAAATTGTATTTAGTAGTCAGTATAATCTTTTAGTGATATAAGTTTGCATATGGTAGAATGCTGCATGTAATCATTTGTGTGTAGAAGTATATAGTTGGTGGCATATTGAAGGAATGTCTCATCCTAGGAGGTCTGTAACACTCTAGGGTGTTCACCCCCACATCCTGGGAGCATGAGAGAGGTCGTACCTTGTCTTATTGTTTTACGGTAGGATTAACGTCTTAACGGCTACCAAGACTGGCAATTGGGACATGGAATGTCACCTCTCTGGCGGGCAAGGAGCCTGAGTTAGTGCGTGAGGTTAAGAGGTACCGCTAGATATAGTCAGGCGCACCTCAACGCATGGCTTGGGCTCTGGACCCAGTCTCCTGGAGAGGGGCTGGACTCTGTCTGAGTTGCCCCTGGTGAGAGGCGGCGGGCTGGTGTGGGTATCTTGGTATCGCCTCGGCTTGCTGCCTGTACGTTGGGGTTCTTCTCGGTGGATGAGAGGGTTTGTTCCCTGCGCCTTCAGGTAACAGGGAATGAGTCCTGATTGTCATCTGTGCTTACGCGCCGAGGGGCAGTTCAGAGTACCCAGCACCAGATGGGGTGCTGGAAGGGTGCTTCGCCTTGAGACTCTGTCGTCCTACTGGGAAATTTCAATGCTCACGTGTGTGACAGCGAGACCTGGAGGGGCGTGATTGGGAGGAACGTCCTCCTTAATCTGAACCTGAACGGTGTTTTGTTATTGGACTTCTGTGCAAACCTCAGTTTGGTGATAACGAACACCATATTCGAACATGTCAAGCAGCAGGAATGATGATCAACACCTCCAAATCTGAGGCCTTGGTTCTCAGCCGGAAAAGGGTGGAGTGCCCACTCCGGGTCAGGGACGAGTTCCTGCACCAAGTGGAGGAGTTCAAGTATCTCTGGGTCTTGTTCAGGAGTGATGGGAGAAGGGAGCGGGAGATCGACAGACGGATTGGCGCTGTGGCTGCAGCGATGCGGACGCTGCACTGGTCCATCGTGGTGAAGAGGGAGCTGAGCATAAAAGCAAAGCTCTCAATTTAGTGGTCAATCTTTGTCCCTACCCTCAGGTCACAAGCTGTGGGTAGTGCCCGAAAGAATGAAATCGCCGATACAAGCGGCGGAAATGCGCTTCCTCTAAAGGGTGAGCCAGTTGAAGTAGTTTGGGCATCTGACAAGGGTTCCTCCTGGGCGCCCCCAGGGCAGATCTAGGACACGCTGGAGAGATTATATCTCTCAGCTGGCCTGGGAACGCCTTGGTGTTCCCCCAGATAAACTGGAGGAGGTGGCTAGGGAGAGGGAGGTCTGGGGTTTTCTGCTTAGGCTGCTGCCCCTGCTACCTGGCCCTGGTTAAAGCAGAAGAAGATTGATGGATGGATGAATGTATGGATACTTCACACCTCTGGTGTGCAGCTACCCTTAACAGTTTTGAGTGTGTCTAGAGGACTGTAGGATGATAACGACCGTGTCGGCAATGCACACACATAATCCTGAATCAGAGGAACAGTATTGGAAAATGATAAAAACATCAACTCAACTTATTAAACGTTAATATTTACCAGTTACCATCACTCATGTGTGGTTTTATTGATGTCTGTGGTTCTCAGTCACCCAGGTCATGGTGATCTCAGGAGCTTGGAAGGAAAAGACTGAACGTCATTAATTTTTGTCTGAGAAGCTTCTTCATTTCTGAGAACATTTGGTGGAGAGTCCCAGATTTTTAAGGCCTGTTGGGAGTGTCCCTAAGAGGGTTGTGGAGCCACTATTGATCCTCTGCCTAATCACACGGCCCAGGGGTGAAAACGGGTGTGTCATTGTCAGCAGAGCTTTCTAATATTTATATTTTATCCTGGCACAGTTGGTGTGGAGCACTCAAACTTTCATTGTATTTGTAAATGACGATAAAAAGCTATTTTACTCTATTCTATTCTTTCTCAGATCTTTAAGGACACACTGCACACCATTTTGAGACATGCCAAGTTTTCAGCTAATCACCTTTTTGCACCAACAAGTTGAGCAAGCCACGTAGTCTGAAAGGAGCCTGAGGAGTGATACTTGACTGTCACTCATGCAGGGGTTAAAGCTGAGAAGCCTGGAGCTGTAACTGAACATTCTTCTGCTCATTCAGGTTTTGCAGAAACTCCCAGGATAGATAAAGAAGAATGGAAATATGTTTTAAACTATGGACAAAGTAACCCTGACACCTTTGAAAAGTCCGAATTAAAATGTGTTTAATTCAGTTTTGAAGTTAAACTCTTGGTTTGTTTTAGTCTTTTTACAGATCTGTTAAATAACATGTTGTTGTTGTTTCACAAAGAGCAGGGGCGCTGCCAACTGAAACTGTGTTGCAGGCGGTTTCTAGTATTTCTAGTCTGAAAATTTCCTTGGAAGACTGAAAGCAGGAAACACAACCACATCATCAAACAAAGCAGCTTTATTTCACCAGTGATTAAAGATGAAAAAGCGAGATAATGCAGATTTTAATGAGCAGATCAGGACCAACCTGTTCAGACCTGTGTTCATATACAACTGTCATGTTTTATATCTTTATCATTTCTGTCTGAGGCCCTGACCTCATTTTTCTTTCTTTGGTATGTTGTGCTGATTCTTTCATTATTTATCCAATAAGTATTTTTATACACATGATGGTGGGGTTTTCTTTTTGGCTTTGCTTCACCACATTTATACAAACACTAACTCAGTGGTGGTGCAGTACTTGTACCACAACAGATCCCAAGTGCTGGATTTTGGATGTCTTCTTCCAGTGTTTGTTCACAAGTGTTTTATAAAACAGTTTTAAGTGTGTAAGTGACACTGTCCCTCCCTTTAACTGGAAACACAAACAGATCAAACCAGCTTGTTCCAAGAAGTCAACATTCAGGTTTTAGAGGCTGAGGTGGAGCCAGCTGTGCTCGACAGGAAGTTCTGAGACTTATTGTGTCAGTGTTTGCCGGTGAGGTGATCCAGCTCAGGTGAAGTGAAGTCTTCAGCTCCACTCTGTGAACTCTTGGATCTATGAGGAGAACCAGGACTCAGCGTCACTGATGTAAGTCTCTCTGATCATTCAGCTTTCATTTGTCGTGGAAAGTGTTTCTGTTCAACAGGCAGCAAACATTTTCTCCTTGTTACTGCTCACTGACATCTCAGACTGCTCACTCTTTATCAGAACCACTGCAGCTCTCAGACATCACATTCTAAAAACACATATAAGACAAACGCATCATAAGATTTGTGTTTGTGGAGAATTTGTCCTGATCTTTACACCTTCACCTCACCTTCTTTACACCTTGAAGGTTTTACAGAGGACTTTGTACATATTTGTAATATACTATAATGTACTTCTATTCACACAGAGCAATTCTTTCTAACCTCTCAGAGCACTTTGATCACAGTCCACATTCATACAATACAGCACTTTATCCTGAACACTTTGAGCACTCATCTCGCTCACATCAGCAGCCAGTTTAGACTCACCAGTTAACCGAAATCCACACAGCTTCTCCCTCTGGTACAGTGTGTGATATATTACACCTCCGTTTCTCTACAGGGCACTGTGAGACCATTAATCACTGCTGCTGATGTTTGCTGCCTGTCTCTATCAGAAGTGTTTAGATGATGGTTCAAAAACAGAATAAAAATTGAGACGTCATGTAGAGTTGAAATTGTATATGACATGATCTTTTAATGAGTGACTTATGTATATATATATATATATATATATATATATATATATATATATATATATATATATATATGTATATATTATGCTATTCTTAGTTAGCATATTGTCTGTCTTGTCTTAATGTTGGTTTATAATGGAGCACTGTAAGGCCGGTTGGATGTGCTGCCATATTCTCTGAAACGCCTGTGGAGACGGCTTATGGTTGAGAAATGAACATTCAATGCACGGGCGACAGATCTGGTTGACATTCCTGCTGTCAGCATGCCAGTTGCACGCTCCCTCATTGCTTGTGGCATCTGTGACATTTTGCTGTGAGACAAAACTGCACATTCCAGGGTGGCCTTTTGTTGTGGGCAGTCTGAGGTACACCTGTGCACTACTCATGATGTCAGATCAGCATCCTGATGTGGCACACCTGTGAGGTGGGATGGATTATCTCAATATAGCAGATGTGCCCACTACCACACATTTGGACTGATTTGTGACCACTGTTTGGGAGGGATGGTTATATTGTGTATCTGGAATGAATTTTAGGTCTCTACGTCCATCCCATGGGGAATGGGAGCAGTAACAAAGGTGTTGCGTTTATATTTTTGTTGAGTGTATATATATATATGTATATATTGTGCTATTCTTAGTTAGCGTATTGTCTGTCTTGTCTTAATGTTTGGTTTATGTTGGTTTATAATGGAGCACTGTAACAAAAAAATTATTTCCCCCAGGGATCAATAAAGTATTCTGATTCTGATCTACAAGCATAAACTTTACAATCGTGTAAAATTATTGTTGTGCTGAGGACTCATGCGGGCATGCTACTCCATACACAAATACGAAGCAACCTGTCAGCACGTAAAACTATTTTATGATAACAACAAAAACAAATAGAGGGCCATTTTTTTTATAATAGTTTTTTTTTGTGTGATTGTTTCCAGGGTCCTGACAGAGACCTTTGTATCTTCCTGCTGTGTTAAAATATGATGGTGAACTGAGGATTAAAAACAGAGGGTCATAAATCACATATCAGAAACAGACCAGGGTGTAATGTGTGAAAACTGTTGATGAGTCACATGGGACACACTATTCCATGTTGGCCTTTGCATTGAAAATGTCCTCTCCTGTTTTTATAGAGAAAGATGGAGACGTCTGTAGATGAACAGCTGCTGGATATTTTGGAGGAGTTGGGTGAGGAGAAGCTGAAAGCCTTCCACAGGTGTCTTCAGGATCCTCAGGTACTTGGTGGTTTTCCAGCCATCAAACAGTCCCAACTGGAGACAGCAGATGAACTGGAGACAGTGGATTTGATCATGGAGACATATACTGATGATGTGATGAAGGTCACCAACTTGATTATAAAGAAGATAAGAGAAACAGGTACCACAACATCTCCAACAGTAATAAAATACAGCAGTGCCAGTCTTTATAAAACCTTTTTCTTTGTTACTTTTGTTCCACACTATTGATGCCTCCTATTTGAAATTCGTAGGAATAACAGTGGTTACAGTTGAGTAACATTACATGGAAATTGATGTAACTGGACCCAAATACTCGGAGTAATAATGTGTAAATAAAGAGATGTCCACGAGGTAAAAGCAGTTAGTAAGAGTATCGTAATACTTGGGTAACAATATGATAACCTGTGTGAAATAGGGAAATAATGTCTGTGACTTTGTATCTTTACATGTTTATACAGTTTTACTTGGAATAATCTCATTACAATAATAAGGTGCTACTGGCTGATGTTTTAGCATGTTTGTATCTTGTTACCATATAATACATAATGCAATAATACAGAATGTAACTGTTGTGCTTAAAACTTTTGATTATTACATAGAAACACACATGGTAGTTTCTCTGTAATAAGCAGGATTGATGCAAAAATCCAAATTGCCTGTTTCCAGTCAATAACATATAATTAACTATTAAAGCAAACAAGACAGTGGAAAGTACCAAAAAGGGTGACCAAAAAACAAGGGGGGGACAACCCACCCCTCCCTCCCCACACCATTCCCTTATCCCAGAGTGCTATCAGCTTGTTTTAACCTGTGGTGAAGATCACATAAACTCTCTTTTGTTCATAATTTCCAGATACTCAATGAGTGGCCTCCAAATCTGATCCAAGTCGTCCAGTTTGTCATTTATAATAGGCAGATCCTTTCCAGATTAAGAGTATCTGTCAGTCCTGAAATCAAGGTTTTCAGAGAGGGCACTTCCTATCCCTTCCATAGCAGGAAAATCAGTCTCTTTGCAAACATTAGGCCATAGGACAGGAGGGAAGTCTGTGCACGCTTAAGTTTTTTAGATTGTTCCGACAGTCCAATAAGAATCAAAATGGGGTCAGGGTCTAATTGCACATCGAAAAGTTTGGAAAAAAAGTAAAACACAGAAACCCCAAAACATTGTAACTTGGTACACATTACAACACTTTTAAGCAGATCAGCTTCTGCACATTGACATTTATCACAAATTGGTGACGTTTCAGGAAATATCTCATGTAATCTTGTCTTTGAGTAGTGCAATTTGTGAATAATTTTAAACTGAATTAACCTATGTTGCGCGTTGATAGAGCATGAATTAACATAATGTAGCCCTTTAGCCCAGATATCATTCTGAATTTCCGAGCCTCTTACCTTTTCCCAAGCTGATTTTATTTTACCCGTATCCTTCTGTCACAGTGTCTGTAATATCTCATATATAAAACCAACAGCATGCTTTTCTTTTATACAATCCACCAGGCATTGATCAAGCTTACCTGCAGTTGCAGACTCAAATTTTTGGAGTTGGGACCTTGCATAACTCATTATTTGAAGGTATCTAAAGAAAGCAGAGGCTAATAAGTTGTACTTCTCCTTAAGCTGTTGAAATGAAGTGAAGAACCCCTGGAAATACAGGTGTACCACATTTTGCAACCACATTTCCTTTCAGCAATCAAATGTCCCATCTAAAATGGAGGGTGTAAATGCAGGATTAGCTGTAATAGGTGTCAAAATTGAAGGGTCATCTAATTCTGGATCTACTCACAGATCATAAGTTTGACTTTCTCTGTTTGACCGAGACGTGGCAACAGCCCAATGACTTTTCGTCGCTCAACGACTCCACCCCCCCGGGGTTTGTTTACACCTGCGAACCTCGTAAGTCCGGCCGTGGTGGAGGTCTCGCGGTAATCTATCGCGAGAACTGGAAAGTCACGCTGTTGTCTGTACATGTCTACAGTTCCTTTGAATCCATTCTTTGTCAACTCTCAGGACCTGTTCCAACTGTCATGGCTGTTATTTACCGCCCTCCAAAGTCTAATTCTGTCTTCATAAGTTACTTTGTTGATCTGCCGACTCACATAGCTACTGTTTCCCCTAATATAAAACTCCTGGGAGACTTAAATATTCATTTGGATAACAGTGATCATCCTCTCACCAAAGACTTCTCATCCTGCCTCGATAGTATTGGCTTTAAACAACACATTAACTTTCCTACTCATACTAAGGGCCATACTTTGGACGTAGTTTGTTGCTCCAGACTTACTCCTTTTAACTGCAAAGCTGATGAACTGCTAATTTCTGACCACTTGCTTCTTTCTTTCAATGTCAAAATGACCTTTTCTATGACTAAGAACGATCGTACCATTTCTTTTCGGAATATTAAGAAAATCAATCCTGATACTCTATCTTTTGCTTTCTCTAGTCATTTGCATTTCCATAACCTGCTCACCCAAGAAGACTTGGTTTCCTATTATAACTCTAGTCTCAATAGTCTAAACTCTGTTGCCCCACTCAAAACCAAATCTGTATCATTCTCTCAGTCAGCACCCTGGTTCACAGCTGAACTCAGGCTCCTGAAAGCAAAAGGACGACGACTTGAACGCCTTTATAAGAAAACTGCTCTGAATATCCACAAGGAAATGTTTAATAATCATATTATGTTTTATAAGGAGTGTATTAATCAAACAAAATCTGCTTACTCCTCCTCCATTAACTGTTCAAAATATGACTCAACCAAGATACTGTTTTAACTGTTCAACTCTTCTTTCAGGTCAACAGATTTTTTTTACCTGCTCACCTGTACTCGTCTTCCTTCTGTGATTTTCTAATGATATTTTTTTCAATTCAATTTTCAATTCAATTTTATTTATATAGCGCCAAATCACAACAAAAGTCGCCTCAAGGCGCTTCATAGATACAGAGAAAAACCCAACAATCATATGACCCCCTATGAGCAGCACTTTGGCGACAGTGGGAAGGAAAAACTCCCTTTAACAGGAAGAAACCTGCAGCAGAACCAGGCTCAGGGAGGGGCGGGCCATCTGCTGTGATTGGTTGGGGTGAGAGAAGGAAGACAGGATAAAGACATGCTGTGGAAGAGAGACAGAGGTTAATAACAGATATGATTCAATGCAGAGAGGTCTGTTAATACATAGTGAGTGAGAAAGGTGACTGGAAAGGAAAAACTCAATGCATCATGGGAATCCCCAGCAGCCTACATCTATTGCAGCATAACTAAGGGAGGATTCAGGGTCACCTGGTCCAGCCCTAACTATATGCTTTAGCAAAATGGAAAGTTTTAAGCCTAATCTTGAAAGTAGAGATAGTGTCTGTCTCCTGAATCCAAACTGGAAGCTGGTTCGGCAGAAGAGGGGCCTGAAAACTGAAGGCTCTGCCTCCCATTCTACTTTTAAATACTCTAGGAACAACAAGTAGGCCTGCAGAGCGAGAGCAAAGTGCTCTAATAGGGTGATATGGTAATACAAGGTCATTAAGATAAGATGGGGCCTGATTATTTAAGACCTTATATGTGAGGAGCAGGATTTTGAATTCAATTCTGGATTTAACAGGAAGCCAATGAAGGGAAGCCAAAACAGGAGAAATCTGCTCTCTCTTTCTAGTCCCTGTCAGGACTCTTGCTGCAGCATTTTGGATCAGCTGAAGGCTTTTCAGTGAGTTTTTTGGACATCCTGATAATAATGAATTACAGTCGTCCAGCCTGGAAGTAATAAATGCATGAACTAGTTTTTCAGCGTCACTCTGAGACAGGATATTTCTAACTTTAGAGATGTTGCACAAATGGAAGAAAGCAGTCTGACATATTTGTTTAATATGTGCGTTGAAGGACATGTCCTGGGGCCCGTTCTTCGTACCTCGCTAAGTAAGTTAGCTGGATTTGATTGTTGACGATTTCGCGTGATCTTGGATCGTTCGGTTCCCCGAAGCTCATCCGGGACTTGCTGTCATAGCAACAGAGCCGTAAGCGTTTACTTTATGTAAACAGGATTAGATCGCGGCCACGCAGGTATGTCCGCTTCATTTATACGAAAGCAACAGCGATATTCCACCACTGTTTCACCATAAATAAATAACATCAATGTAACTAAAGATAATGCAGCACTTGATCCTTTTATTGATGTCACACAGATACATACAGGTCATTTCCTAAAAAAGGGAAATGAACTATTAACATTCTATTACATGTATGTGATTATTACAGATGTAATTCATATTTCAGAGTAGTAATTGTAAATTACTTCGTGTAATCAAGATGAGAGACCACGGCTATAAAAGCGAAGGTGGATTTGGGAAGCCTGTCGCAGCCATGTCCTGTCCGTATACGCGAGCCACCCATTGCGGAAGGTGCAAGATTGATAAGGAGAGTCCTCAGAATCCAGCGTATATTGCGGGACAGACAGGATCCTTTAGCTCAGCGCGACAGTGTGCTCATTGAGAGATATCGATATTCCCGTGAGGGTATTATTCACTTAACCAACTTGTTGACGAGGGGGTGCAGGACCACCACCTGTCTTTTTTTGCTCTGCCCTTTTCTTGGTTGCTGTTATGAACAAACAAACAGATTATTTCAGGGTCTCTTTCCAAGAGACGAAAAGCAATATAAGTGATAAATATCACCATTCTGTAGAATTCTTATATTTCACTTTTACTTGTTCCCATGTTCTAGTGGGTCCTGTTGTGGCTCTAATGTGAAAGGGGATATAATATAACATAATATAATATAATGTAATATAATATAATATAATATTGGATAATATAGTGTCATATGATAGATCTACCCTACCGCCTACTGGTGTTGGCCAGAGGGGCCGATGGCGCGATATGGCAGCCTGGCTTCTGTCAGTCTGTCCCAGGGCAGCTGTGGCTACAACCGTAGCTGCCTCCACCAGTGTGTGAATGTGAGAGTGAATGAATAGTGGCATTGTAAAGCGCTTTGGGTGCCTTGAAAAGCGCACCCAAAATAATCCACTCCATTATTATTGTTATTATTAAATTACTTACGAGTTTAATTTGTCAGCAACTTCCTGCCAGCCCTCTCTCCTTGCTTTTGCAGCCCTTGCAGTGTTCCCTTGCGTTCTGATTAAACTCTGAAACTCCTGAAATCCCTCACTCAGGAGTTCTTGCTCTGCTGCTGAAAAATACCGACGACATTCTCGCCGACCAATCAGAGGGTTGCCGATCAATGTTTCTACTCTCGATGCGTAGCCCCTTTTACGACACCCAGTGATCTCACATTACTTCATCCAGCTGTACTAATCGTCAACAGCAGGTGTGTTCGGAGAACCGGATTAGCGAGCTCACGGTTAGCGCGATGGTTTGGTCTTGGATGTGTCATTTGATCTTGTATGTAGTAAGCGAGGTACGAAGAACGGGCCCCTGGTCAACAATGACTCCAAGGTTCCTCACAGCGTTACTGGAGGCCAAGGTAATGCCATCCAGAGTAAGAATCTGGTTAGATACCATATTTCTAAGATTTTCAGGGCCGAGTACAATAACCTCAGTTTGATCTGAATTAAGAAGCAGAAGAAGCACTTTGACAGTGTGAGCAGTTGTTGGAGGATGTAAAGCCCATCTTGAACATCCGATGACCTGTATAGTGCACTCTATGTAGTGTTTAGTATTGTATTAATTGCAGACTGGGATTTTTAATCAATTTAAAGGTTTTTAAGCATACCTGAGACCAGAAGTTTTGGTCTAAGCTGACTGATAAATCTGCTTCCCACTTTGCAATAGGAAGGGATATTGATTCATCTAATTTAGAAAGTGTTCTGTATATTTTAGATAATAATTTGGGGGATTTAAGAGTAAGGAAATGTACCACACTTGGTTGTGTTTGTAATTCAACTTGACTGAGGTTAAATTTCTTTTTTATTATGGATTTAATTTGTTGATATTCTAAAAATCTTTTCTTGTTGATCCCATATTGTGCAACTAGTCTGTCAAATGGGATAAATTCTGTTCCCTCTAATATATGTTCTAAGTATTTAATTCCTTTACAACTCCATTTTGGGAAATTAATCATATTATTGTTTTGTAATATGTCAGGGTTATTCCAGATAGGTGTAACGTTTGCATGGGATTAATGAAGACTCCGTTATTTTTAGAAACTCCCACCATGCTGTCAGAGAAAAGCTGATGTTGATGCTTTTAAAGCATTCATGTCTTTTGATGTTTGAGCTAATAAATGGTAGGTCTGAAATCTCTAGATCCTTGCATAGTGCCTGTTCAACATCTAGCCAGGGCTCATCTAGGAAGGTATGTTTTGACCATTCTGAGATGAACTGAAGCCTGTTGGCTAAGAAGTATTGGTGAAAGTTAGGCAGATCTAATCCTCCTCTATCCTTGGTTCTTTGTAGCGTTTTTAAGCTGATACGCGGGGGTTTATCTTTCCAAAGGAATTTGGAAATATATGAATCCAGAGATCTGAACCAATCTTGTGATGGTTTGTTAGGGATCATCAAAAATAAGTAATTTATTTTTGGCAAGATCATCATTTTTATAGTGGCAACCCTTCCCATGAGTGATATGGGTAAAGATTTCCATCTAGTCAGATCACCTTCTACTTTCTTTAGAAGTGGGATGTGGTTTAATTTAGTTAAGTCTGAAAGCTTGGGAGAAACATTAATACCTAAATATTTAATATTTCCGGATTGCAGTGGGGCAGAGGAAGAATTATGGAAGGAGCAGTTAATGGGGAGAACTGTAGATTTTGGCCAGTTAATTGAATAATCTGAAACTCTTGAAAACCAGTTTATTAAAGTAATTACCTCAGAGAGGTTGGTTTGTGTGTTTTGCAGAAAAAGCAACACATCATCCGCATAGAGACTGATTTTATGTTCTATGTTCTTACATTTTATGCCCTTAATTGTTGTAGCCTGTCTAAATGCTGCTGCTAGAGGTTCGATAAAAATTGCAAAAAGTGAAGGGGAGAGTGGGCATCCCTGTCTGGTGCCCCTCAGGAGACAGAAGCTGGAGGATGTCTGGTCATTTGTTCTGATACGAGCCGTTGGGGAATTGTATAATATTCTTATCCAGTTTATAAAAGAGTTTCCGAAACCAAATTTGTGTAAAGTTGCGAATAAAAATTTCCAGTTAACGCTGTCAAATGCTTTTTCTGCATCTAGAGATAATATTATGGTTTCAACGTTTTTATTGTATGAGTAGTCTATTAAATTAAGTAATCTACGAGTGTTTGTTGAGGAGTGCCGACCTTTTATGAAACCAGTTTGGTCAGGATGAATTAAGAGGGGGGTTATTTTCTCTAATCTCTTTGAGAGAGCTTTGCAGATTATTTTAAGGTCTACATTTAAAAGAGAAATTGGACGATAGCTTGAGGGAAATAAAGGGTCTTTGTCTGGTTTTAGCAGGAGACTAATGTTGGCAGAATTCATATTTGGTGGTAGTCTGCCCTTTTCCTCGATTTCCTGCAACATGCTGTGGAATACTGGTGCCAGAATTGTCCAGAATTCTTTGTAGAATTCTGCAGGGAAGCCGTCTGGACCTGGAGCCTTATTATTGGGCATACTTATCAGGGCTTCCTGGAGTTCACCTGGCGTCAGTGGCGAATCCAGTGCCATTGCTTGACTGTCTAGTAATTTTGGAAGAGTTACGTTGTCAAGAAACCGATCAATTTCATTTTTAGATGGGTTTATTTGTGGTGTATATAAAGTTTTATAGAAATCCCTAAAAATGTTGTTTATTCTTCCAGGGTCATATACTGTGTTCCCCGATGAATCTTGAACAGCACATATAGTTGTTTTTTCTTTATTTATTTTTAACTGGTTAGCTAGAAATCGACCTGATTTGTTACTGTGTTCAAAATTCTGCAAGCGAAGTCTTTGTATAAGGAATTGTGTTTTTTTATTAATAATTTCATTTAATTCTAGTTTTGTTTTGCATATTTTGTTCAATGTTTCCTGATCTTGGTAGGACGCGTAGGCTTCTTCTAAGGATTTGATGTTTTTTTTCTAATTCCTGAATATTTTTGTTTTCTTTTTATGTGATGAGAAAGAAATTATTTTACCTCTCATCACAGCTTTCCCTGCTTCCCATAGAACAGAAGCAGATATTCCGGGAGTGTCATTAAAGTCTAAATATGAAGTCCATTCCTTTTTAAAATATTTAATAAAGTCTTCATCTTTGAGTGGCGATGTATTGAATCTCCAGTTTTTACTTGGTGTAGCGTTCTTCTTATGTATTAGTGTTACAGATACAGGAGCATGATCGCTGACAGCTATAGGGTGAATCTCAGTGTCTGAAATGTCACTCAGCAGTGAACTGCTGACCAAAGAATAATCCAGACGAGAGTGGGAGTGATGAACATGTGAGAAGAAAGAATATTCCTTACTGTTGGGGTGAAGGGAGCGCCATGCATCGCAAATACCAAAGTCGCTCATATACTGTTTGATTATATTTGTGGACTGCCAGTTACGCTGAGTTCCTGTTGTGTTGAGCCTATCCATTTCTTGATCACTCCTGTCCTGCAGCAGCTTCATTGGCTCCCGGTCAAATACCATATCAATTTCAAAATACTCTTGTACACATTGAAGGCTATTCATCATCTCGCTCCATATCCCTCTGATCTGGTTCAGATCACTGCCCCATCTCGTTGTCTCAGATCTACTTCTTCCCTTTCACTCTCCGTCCCCTCCCACCATCTTGCCACCATGGGGAGCAGGGCTTTCAGCTGCTCTGCTCCTCAACTCTGGAATTCCCGACCTCCTGATTTAAGAAATATCTTTTGCTTCTCTCTCTTTAAGTCCCAACTCAAAACTCACTTGTTCAAAATAGCTCATCCCACATAACCTCTCCACTCTGCTATTTTAAATTTGTTTTATGTTTTATGCTTTTATGATTGTGTAAACTGTTTGCTTTTATGTTGCTTTTATTATTCTACCTTGTACAGTGTCCTTGAGTGTTCTGAAAGGTGCTTTCAAATAAAATGTATTATTATCATTATTATTATTATTATTATTATTATTATTATTATTATTATTATTATTATTATTATTATTATTGCATATTAGCTGTGAAGTAGTAGTTTTTAAAGTCTGGTAATGCTATGCCACTATACATTTTCTCTTTACAAAGGGGTGCCTTTTTTATCCTGTGGCTCTTGTAATTCCAGATAAAAGGGAGAAGGACTGAGTCCAATTTCTGAAAGAATGTAGCTTTCACATACACAGGGATATTTTGAAAAAGATATAGGAGATGGGGGAGGCAGATAATTTCAATAGCATTCACCCTGCCTATCAAGGAAAGTGCGAGTGAATTCCAAAATTCAACCTCATTTTTAAATGTATCCAAAGTTCTCACAAAATTAGCTTCATATAATGACTTGTGTGACTTAGTAACCTCGATCCCCAAATGTGACAATTTTTCTGAAGTTATTTTAAAGTGAAGTCGATTGAATAATTAAGATTACCACATTTAATTGGCATCAATTTGCTCTTATTAAATTCAGTTCTTTTGAATTCTTTTGGTGGCAGAAACAGACTGGCCTCAGAGTGGTCAAAGCTCAAAAAATAATCTTTATTTTACATTTCCAGAAATGGAGACCGAGCACATGCAGACACAAGCTCAGGTCTGAATGCAGTAGCACCCAGCATGGTTATATTTCTGCAGCACATCACACACACACTCAGTTAGTTCCTCTTTCTTTTTTGTGTCTGATTTCCTGTGCAGCTCTGCACTAAACTTCCCATCTCTAAAGTCTGTTGCCAGGGCAACCTGTCACCCTCTGACCTAGTTTTTGTCTCGTCTGAGCTTGGTTTCTAAAGGCCTCTCTTATTAAAATACATAAAACAATATAATCAGAAAATAAGCACTAAAAATATACATTTATTTCGTAACATACCCCCTTTTTAACTAATTGTATTAGCTAACATAATTAACTGACTGCCTCAATAACTACTGTGAACTAAAAAAAAGATATAATTAGCTTTTTCTGGTAAAAGGTCCTACATTACTTTTGTCACTCTTTGGAAACAGCCTCTATAGAGTTAACCCGTTTCCGCTTTCAAAAATTTGCTCCTGGTTTCTTCACCCCCTTTAATGGGTAGCACATATAGAATAGAATAGAATAGAATAGAATAGAATGCTTTATTGTCACTATACGGTTGTACAATGAGATACAGAGCATCTCCTCCTCAGTGCAAACATGCTGGGGGGGGGGGGGGGGGGGGGGCACAGTTCTGCAGCGCTATATAAATATGGACAGTGTTAACACAGGGAAAAAATACATCAAAATCCTCAGGGTGCTTAGCAGAGCTCTTTTGGCACAAATCTTCAGCCCAATTAACAGTTTTTCCACACACATTCACAATTCTTTCAATGGCATTTTAGCACAATTCACTCTCTCATTTAACAGATCTTCTCACACACACGCTACACCCTTCTCTATTAGACTTTCAAAACAATATACACTTTTGATCATTCATCCAAAGACAATTTTACACTTCATTTATACATTCACACATTTATAAAGACACCAAATGCCAAGATACATTATTTCCATTTCCATTACTCAGTATTCAACATTTCCATTACTCAACATCACATCGTCTTCCCTGGTACCAGCGTTCCTACCTTTTCGACTACTTTAAAAGCCTCTAAGGCCCAGGTCTGCCCATCTTGCTGGTCAAACAACGCCATCATCAATAGCGGTCAAATTTCTAGGCCCTATTTAAAAGCGCTCCCCGCAGCTTGACCAGAAGCTCCACTTAACCAGCGTTTCAGTATCCTACTGGTGCATGAAGCTTTACTTAAAGCTTTACCGGTCACCCGCGTTGAAATGGTCACACCCAAGCCCCACTTTGTCGTTCAATCGGTGCAACAAAAGTGGTACTTGACCACTGATTATTAACGACCGACCTCAGTGGTCACGGGAATCACCCGGGTTCTCCTGTTGCCGCAGGTCTCTAACGCGCGTCTGCAGTAAAGTGTGGGAACCAACCCCGAACCTTTTGCACCCCTGGAGTTCAACTCCAGTCTTAGATTAATTTAAATAACTTTAGAAGCACCACTGTGGACTCTAAGCGCCAGTTTATTTATCTGATACTCGGGTCCCACCCTCTTTCCTTGTCTAAGATAACACAATTGACACACATAACACATCAACTTTAAAATTCACCCCAGCATTAACAACAATAAGTTTTCATCAAATATTCCCTAGACTTTACTTTTTATTTATCACATATTACCGAAAATCACCATGGACATGTCATACTTAACAGATTTTATAATTTACTTTCATTTCACCACTACTGAGCCAATTTAACGGTAAGGATCATTAACTTGGTGACCAGATAATTTAGAATTCATCCAATCTGCACAATTTGCTTTTTTTTTTTTTTGAACAGGCTCTGCCTACCTTTAAATCTTTTTAGACAGGTCTCCTGTTCGCCTCAATTCTGATCGCACCTTAAGCCAAATTTGTCCTCTCAGCCGTAAAAGAATACGGGTCAAGGCACCAATTATTAAATTTCGGTTCTTTTGATTCTTTTAGCAAGAGAGAAAGACTTCCAACTCACAGTGGTGAAGCTCAAAAAATCATTTTTATTGTACATTTCTGGAAACAGAGAACTGTAGACACGAGCACGCACCCAGAGTTCTAAAAGCAATGCAAGCTAAAATACGTATATATAGTTCTGCTATAGGTCACACACAGACACACACAGTTTCGATCAAAACAACTCCTTCTGGTCTGACTAATGTGTGTGTTACTTAGTTCTGCTTTTTCTGTCTGGTTTCCTGTATTTTACTAATATGACTCTGCAGCTCTGCACCAAACTTCCTGTTTCTTAAGTTCCCTTTACTGAAGCCTCTGTTGCTAGGTGACCTATCACCCTCTGACCTAGTTCTTTCTCACATCTGGGTCTGGATTTATAAAGGCCTTTATTATTAAAATACACAAAACAATCTAATCAGAAAATAAGAACTAAGAATATATATTTATGTCGTAACCCTATCTAATAAAAAGACGTCTATAAAGGAGTGTGTTATGGATCCCAGTGTGTGTTACGACCCCCTCTGCTAGGTGACAGGTGGGGAGAAACATACACAAGCCCTCTCACAAAATCAGAGTAAATAAGGGGTTTTATTGCAAATGTTAAACTGAAAACCATCTGGGCTGTTCAACAGACCACCGGGCAAACAATTAATACACAAAAAAAAGAAAAGGCACGAATAAAAGCTAAGGATTAACTAAGGAGAGCCAGCAATCACAAGTCTCTGATAAAAGATAAAAGATTACTTGTTCTTATCGATTAATAATGCAGAATTATCATATAGAAATAAAAGAAAACTGAAGTTGTGCCATTGGAACATGTTGCCTGGCTGAAGCACTAAAGGACTCGGCGAGAGACATCTGTCTCGCCCTAGCAGCACCTGTCCCTCTCCGCTCCTCCCTTCAGTTTTTTCTCAATATATGCTCGTCATATTCTGTGATATGATTTACAGTGAGGTCTTTGATGAGGTTAGTGGTGTTGCCACAACACCTCACTGTCTTGCCGCATGTATCACAAACCGTGTCTTGGCTGCCACTTCGAGCCTTTACTTGAACTGAGCCTGTGGTCATCCACTTTCTCAATATGTTCCTAACTGTGGAAACAGACAGCTTAAATCTCTGAGACAGCTTTCTGTGTCCTTCCCCTAAACCATGATGGTGAACAATCTTTGTCTTCAGGTCATTTGAGAGTTGTTTTGAGACCGCCATGTTGCTACTCTTCAGAGAAAATTAAAAGAGGAGGGACACTTACAGTTGACCCCTTAAATACTCTTTGTCATTATTGGATTCACCTGTGTATGTAGGTCAGGGGTCACTGAGCTTACCAAGCCAATTTGAGTTCCAATAATTAGTTCTACAGGTTTTGGAATCATTAAAATGGCAACAGCGCCCAAATTTATGCACCTGCCTGATTTTGTTTAAACAATTATTGCACACTTTCTGTAAATCCAATAAACTTCATTTCACTTCTCAAATATCACTGTGTGTGTCTCCTATATGATATATTTACCTGACATTTTTTATCATAACAACCAACGATTGATACAGGGAAATAATGACTATTAACAGGGTCGCCCAAACTTTTACATCCCACTGTAGTCTGCTTTTACTGACTGTGACACTAAATGAATGTTAAAATCACCCACAATAATTATTTTATGTGAGCTGAGCACTAAATCAGATAAAAACTCACAAATCAGACAGAAACTCTGTGTAAGGCCCAGGTGGATGATAGATGATAACAAAGAAGATTAGTTTTTGTGTTTTTTGATTTGTTGATTAATTATTAAGTCATGTCTGGTAGTTAGAATGACTCGGGGGTGTTGATTCATTTAAACTAACATAATCATCCTGCTGCAACCAGGTTTCTGTAAGGCAGAGTAAATCAATTTGTTGATCAATTATTAAGTCATGTACTAACAGAGACTTGGAGGAGAGAGACCTAATATTTAATAATCCACATTTCACTGTTTTACTCTTTGGTTCAGATGTGGATACTGTATTGTTCTTTCTTTGTGATTGTTTATGTTTAAGTTGTTTGTTGCTGGTTTTTAGTTTGTTTTTTGTCTTTTTGGAAGCTGACACAGTCTCTATGGAGATGGGTTTTTGGGGGGGTAGCAGGAGGAGAGAAGCTGCAGAGAGGCGTGTAAGACTGCAACTCTGCTTCCTGGTCCCAACTCTGGATAGTCATATTTTGGGGGGTTAATAAATTTGTCCATATTTCTAGAAATGAGAGCTGCTCCATCCAAAGTGGGATGGATGCCGTCTCTCCTAACAAGACCAGGTTTCCTCCAGAAGGTTTGCCAATTATCTATGAAGCCCACATCGTTTCTGGGACACCACTCAGACAGCCAGCAATTTAAGGAGAACATGCGGCTAAACATGTCACTCCTGGTCTGATTGGGGAGGGGACCAGAGAAAACTACAGAGTCCGACATTGTTTTGGCAAAGTTGCACACCGATTCAATATTGATTTTAGTGACCTCCGATTGGCGTAACCGGGTGTCATTACTGCCGACGTGAATTATGATTTTACTGAATTTACGTTTACCCTTAGCCAGCAGTTTTAAATTTCCTTCAATGTCGCCTACTCTGGCCCCTGGAAGACAACTGACTATGGTTGCAGGTGTCTCTAGCTTCACATGTCTGAGAACAGAATCACCAATTACCAGAGTTTGACCCCCGGCGGGTGTGTCGCCGAGTGGGGAAAAACGGTTAGACACATGAACGGGTTGGTGGTGTACCTGGGGCTTCTGTTTAGGACTATGCTTCCTCCTCACCGTCACCCAGCCAGCCAGCCTGTTTCCCTGGCTGCTCGGCACATTCCGCTGAGGGAGAGCTAGTGGGCCCTATGTTACCTTGTTCCCTAACTACAGGGGCCTGACTAGCTACGGGTGTTTCAAGGGTGTGACACCGACCCAGTTCTGCAAAGAAGAATGAAAGAAACTGCGTAAAATTAGGTTTACCAAGCTTTAAGCATTATAATCAAAAAGACTTGCAGCTGTAATTGCTGCCAGATGTACTTCCACAAAGAATTGCGGCGAGACTATGAATTATTATGTATGGCAACATTTTATTAGTTTTTAATACATTAACAAGAATTCCAAGCATGCGTGTCTTACATTGTCATTATGTGGTATTTTATTTTTTTAAAAATTGACCTGAGAAGTGAATTTACCACATTTTGAAAGAATGGATGACAAAATGTGAAATAAGTGAAAGGCTGTGGATACACTTTATCTGTAGCTTCTATGTAGGGACCCTTTTGGTCAGGTAATGTTTTGACTGTTTCTGCCCAGGCATTGATACTGACATGTTAACCGCTTTTGTTTATTATTTCAGAGGCTCTTGAGAAGTGTCAGATTAACTTCAAGTTAGAACTGAAGAAGAAGTTCCAGTGTGTGTTTGAGGGCATCGCTAAAGCAGGAAACCCAACCCTTCTGAATCAGATCTACACAGAGCTCTACATCACAGAGGGAGGGACTGCAGAGGTCAATAATGAACATGAAGTCAGACAGATTGAAACAGCCTCCAGGAAACCACACAGACCAGAAACAACAATCAGACAAGAAGACATCTTTAAAGCCTCACCTGGAAGAGAAGAACCAATCAGAACAGTGCTGACAATGGGAGTGGCTGGCATTGGGAAAACAGTCTTAACACAGAAATACAGCCTGGACTGGGCTGAAGACAAAGCCAACCAGGACATCCAGTTCATATTTCCATTCACTTTCAGAGAGCTGAATGTGCTGAAAGAGGAAAAGTTCAGCTTGGTGGAACTTGTTCATCACTTCTTTACTGAAACCAAAGAAGCAGGAATCTGCAGCTTTGAAGACTTCCAGGTTGTGTTCATCTTTGATGGTCTGGATGAGTGTCGACTTCCTCTGGACTTCCACAAAACTACAATCCTAACTGACCCTAGAAAGTCCACCTCAGTGGATGTGCTGCTGATAAACCTCATCAGGGGGAAACTGCTTCCCTCTGCTTGCCTCTGGATAACCACACGACCTGCAGTAGCCAATGAGATCCCTCCTGACTGTGTTGGCATGGTGACAGAGGTCAGAGGGTTCACTGACCCACAGAAGGAGGAGTACTTCAGGAAGAGATTCAGAGATAAGGAGCAGGCCAGCAGGATCATCTCCCACATCAAGACATCACGAAGCCTCCACATCATGTGTCACATCCCAGTCTTCTGCTGGATCACTGCTACAGTTCTGGAGGATGTGCTGAAAACCAGAGAGGGAGGACAGCTGCCAACGACCCTGACTGAGATGTACATCCACTTCCTGGTGGTTCAGGCCAAAAGAAAGAAGATAAAGTATGATGGAGGAGATGAGACAGATCCACACTGGAGTCCTGAGAGCAGGAAGATGATTGAGTCTCTGGGAAAACTGGCTTTTGATCAGCTGCAGAAAGGAAACCTGATCTTCTATAAATCAGACCTGACAGTGTGTGGCATCGATATCAGAGCAGCCTCAGTGTACTCAGGAGTGTTCACACAGATCTTTAAAGAGGAGAGAGGACTGAACCAGGACAAGGTGTTCTGCTTCATCCATCTGAGTGTTCAGGAGTTTCTGGCTGCTCTTCATGTCCATCTGACCTTCATCAACTCTGGAGTTAATCTGGTAGAAGAACAACAAACAATCTCCAAGAACTCTGAAGCAAGAGAACCTGCAGAGAAACACTTCTACCAGAGTGCTGTGAACAAAGCCTTACAGAGTCCAAATGGACACCTGGACTTGTTCCTCCGCTTCCTTCTAGGTCTTTCACTAAACAGCAATCACAATTTTCTACAAGGTCTGCTGACAAAGACAGGAAGCAGCTCACAGACCAATCAGGAAACAGTCCAGTACATCAAGAAGAAGCTCAGTGAGAATCTGTCTGCAGAGAAAAGCATCAATCTGTTCCACTGTCTGAATGAACTGAATGATCGTTCTCTAGTAGAGGAGATCCAACAGTCCCTGAAATCAGGAAGTCTCTCCACAGAAAAACTGTCTCCTGCTCAGTGGTCAGCTCTGGTCTTCATCTTACTGTCATCAGAAAAAGATCTGGATGTGTTTGACCTGAAGAAATACTCTGCTTCGGAGGAGGCTCTTCTGAGGCTGCTGCCAGTGGTCAAAGCCTCCAACAAGGCTCTGTAAGTAATATTAAATCAGGCATGATCAGTTCAGAGAACACTTAAAAATACATAAAAATAGGGAATTAAATGATCATCACTCACTTGGTCAACTATGATACCTTTAATGTTTCAGTCCAGCCGGACCCGTCAGCATTTCTCAGAAATTTTTGTCTGTAGCTCTTATCAAAGGACAATCCAGCCTATAAGACTATGGGCTCTGATCCTTCAGCCCCTCTTACGGGTTCATTATCCTCAGCTTGCTCACTTAGTTCTTTTTTTCTAAAGCATATACCTCAGTTATGTTGTGGAAACTCTTAAATAAAACTGCAACTACCAGCTAAGCGTGTCTTTTGAAGTGAGGTTTATTAAAAGAAAGAAAGATGAAAAACACTGCAGTGGAGAGAACGTTCAGATCAAACACCAAACATTTTTCTGAGGAGGCACACCACCCTGAAATATTTTATATCTGCCCAAACACTCTTAAACAAAGAACATTCCATAGCATATCATAAATCTCTATACCTTCAGTCCAGCTCATTCTTTACCCCCTCCTACTCTAACAAAAGTTACGACCACCCATCACCTCATTAAGAGCAGGATGTCTGGAGATCTTCAAGTCTCAAGTGGACCGTCTGTGAAGATGCAATAAAACCTAAGGCCCAATTGTGAAAACATTCTACATGCATACAACTGGTGTCAGGAGTCATCTTGCTAAACTAAAGAGATATGATTAAAATATGTGATTAATGCACGAGAAAAGAAATCTGCCACCAGTTACAAGATTGTATCTTTTCTTGATGTTTATAATCCAAGTTCTGGTTTCTGTCTCACCTTAAGTACACACTCATTTTTTTATATAATTCTCTGCTATGGCTGTCCTGATTATATCCAGTATAGAGGAAAAACCTTGGGCATCATAATTAAAATTGCCGTCAATGTCCTGTTTCTTGTCAGTAACTGAAATTGTCCAATCGAAAACACGTTGGTATTTAGGGAGGGCAGGACTTTAAAAGGCAGCTTGTTTTTGACAAAAAAAAAAAAAACAAGAGTCTGCACCAAGTCCATCATGTGAGCAATTATTTACAACCACATTTACTGTAATCACAGATATTAGAATTAATAAAGTGACCAACAGTACTGTAGTAAGTTTAGTACTGTAGTAACTGTAGTACTGTAGTACTCACAGGCCTGAGCCAGCAGACACTGAACTAGTGTCACTAAATCTACCCGCTCTTCTCTGGTTTCCATTTAGATACACTGGTATAATTGTGAGGCAGCACGGTGGCATGGTGGTTAGCACTGTTGCCGCACAGCAAGAAGGTCCTGAGTTCAATTCCACCATCAGGCCGGGGTCTTTCTGTGTGGAGTTTGCATGTTCTCCCCGTGTCTGCGTGGGTTCTCTCCGGGTCCTCCGGCTTCCTCCCACCGTCCAAAGACATGCAGCTTGTGGGGATAGGTTAATTGGATAATCCAAATTGCCACTAGGTATGAATGTGAGTGTGAATGGTTGTCTGTCCCTATGTGTTGGCCCTGCGACAGACTGGCGACCTGTCCAGGGTGTACCCCGCCTTTCGCCCTATGACAGCTGGGATAGGCTCCAGCGCCCCCCGCGACCCTGAAAAGGATAAGCGGAAGCGAATGGATGGATGGATGGATGTTATAATTGTGTTTCAAATGAAATATTTTTCTTCTTTTCTCTTGAACATTTTTTTAATTTAATTTTGCATTGTAGTGTACTCATTTGTGCTCATTTGATTACCTAGGTTCATCATATAAAGTGATTATATTTGATAATAGATATTGTTTTGTTGTTCTTGTTCTTGTTGTTTTTTGCAGGCTGAGCAGCTGTAACCTCTCAGAGAAAAGCTGTGAAGATTTGTTGTCAGTCATCAGCTCCCAGTCCTGTAGTCTGAGAGAGCTGGACCTGAGTACCAACAGCCTCAATGATTCAGCTGTAAAGCTTCTGTCTGATGCAGTGGAGAGTCCACACACCAAACTGAATATCCTGAGGTCAGATCAGAATTTGTATTCTCTTTTGTTTGTTTATATGTTTGTTTTTTGTTTTTATCAAGTGAGAAAATTTAGCCAGTAAAGGTAAACTTTACCATTTATTGTTGTTTTGTACAATTTTTATTCATTTCTATGTTAAAGTGAAGTTTTACTAACCTACTCAGCACAAAACAAACAGGATTAGTTATTACACCTTGATTACACTTTAACAGCAGTCTTTCTTAATGTTTTTATTTTCAGACTCAACATCTGTGAACTCTCAGAGGACAATTGTAAAGCTCTGTCCTCAGTTCTCAGCTCTGGGTCCTCTAGTCTGACAGAGCTGGACCTGACCATCAAAAACCTGCAGGATTCAGGAGTAAAGCTTCTGTCTGCTGGAGTACAAAGTTTAAACTGTAAACTGAATGCTCTGAGGTCAGATCAAATGTCATTTTATTTTCTTTAAAACGAACCAATTAAAGATTTTGTCCATGTTCATCCATATGATGTTGTGTCTTAGAATATTAAGGTTTCCTTTAAAAATAAAAAAAGATGCCGCATGTAATGTAGTAATATAATAACAAACTTTACATGAGTATTTGTTTTATAGTTTGTCTTTTATTTTTTTAGACTGACTGGTTGTAATCTCTCAGAGACAAGCTGTGAAGCTTTGTCCTCAGTTCTCAGCTCCCAGTCCTCTAGTCTGAGAGAGCTGGACCTGAGTAACTCTGACCTGCAGGATTCAGGAGTGAAGCTTCTGTCTGCTGGACTAAAGAGTTCACAGAGTGCAGTGGAAACTCTCAGGTTAGGATTCAAACTTTTCCACATATGATCATTTAAAATGTGAATTATATTATTGATTGACTTATTAATAGAACTTTCAGCTGAACTGTCACTTCATATTATCCTCACAAATGGAATTATCAGGAACCTGCTGGAGCCACACACTCAGTTTAGGAGCTCTTGTTGCTGCCGTAGATAAGTGGTTAGAAAAATGGGTGCCTGAATGGATGGATGCTATGAATTATAATAAAGACTTGAATACATCAAAGTGGAGTAATCAAAGCAATGTGGAACATGTTTTGAGCTCAAGAGGTTGTGAAGGGTGAAGGCAACAGTGGTCCCAGTGGTAATTGCAGCACTCAGGCAGAGACACCCTCCGTGATGTTATAAAGTTGGAGTTCGGGTATACCTTGAACAGCCTACCAGTCCATCACAGGGCAGTGTATATTTATACTCATTACTTCACAAATCAAATATTCACGTTAAATGTATAATCTTCCTTTCACTCAATGTTTCATACATTAGCTGTAACGATACATGACCTTTTTTTCCTACTACATTATAAACATTGAAAATGCATCTATGAGAAACTTTTTTCTGCAGTGATGAGCTAGCAACATCACACTAAAGGTGATTCCTGCCCAGCCTCTCTTGCCCTGAAGAAGCATGAGCAGCTTTTCTTTAAGTCCACTCGGTCCCTCCACACTAGCCCAGGACTGGTGAGGCAGACAACCCTGTTGATAACTGCCAATGGGACAAGGGAAGTCTGGGTCTGCTCTTTGCCGCTTTTACCTCTGTGGCTCTTCATGTGGCTGTCCTTCTAACCCAGGGGTGTCAAACTCCAGGCCTTGAGGGCCAGTGTCCTGCAGGTTTTAGATGTGTCCTTGATCCAACACAGCTGATTTAAATCGCCAAATTACCTCTTCCACATGTCTTGAAGTTCTCCAGAGGCCTGGTAATGAACTAATCATTTGATTCAGGTGTGTTGACACAGGTTGGGATCCAAAACCTGCAGGATACTGGCCCTCGAGGCCTGGAGTTTGACACCACTGCTCTAACCCGTCTCAATGACAGTGGGATATGTCACTTGCATTGTGACAGTGCTTTTTCTCCATTCCCAGCACCTTCATAGGGTATTGGTCCTGTTAGAGCCTCTGGACATGGTACCAATGGTTACTTCCTCTTTAAAAGCTGGGTTCTTTTATTTATTGCCTTTGACAAACAAGTGGCCACTTTTCATCACTCATCCAAGTGACTTCTTCAGTCTCAGCTGACTGCAGGTTTCCCCAATCTTATAAACAGTACATTTGCATAATGACTGAAACCAGCTCACTGCAGAAACAATGGGCTGGGAGGTCAGTTCCTTAATCTTAATTATGCAAATTCTCATTACCATTGATCAACAACCACTGACCAAAACCCACTGATCAAAGCCCACTGATCAATGGCCATGAGTACCATTCAGAGTTGGGGAATGGCTGCAATCACAAGAAGTCTAAGACCAAAGGAAGTTTGACTTACTTGTTGTACGTCGGAAACCACCGCAAAATACGGAGAGTGTCCTCAGTGGCTAGAAGAGAGAAGGATGTGATACCGAGGATGTGGACAAGTGGGTGAAGAATCTGTCTGACAGACAGTTCACCCAAACAGAGAAAAACATCCTTGCTAAAGGGTTGAATTTTGCTGTCACACCGAGACAAATCCCGCTAGTGGAGCTGATCACAGCCACAGGAACTGCAAGCCTTCTCAGTAAAGTCAAACCCCTTGACTGAGAACCTGTCTGTGAAGGTTCTCAGTCATCCAGGTCATCGTAGTCAAAGGAGCTTGCAAAGAAAAGCGTCTGGACTTCTTTAAGTTGCTTGAAGACGTTTCACCTTTCACCTCCTCTCCCTGGCTGATTGGGACCCACACCCAGTTTCACAGCTTGGCTCAGGCAATTAGAGGATCATCAGGGGGTCCTTTTGTCCCTCTGTGGGGGTCACTCCCACTAGGTTTATATCTGGGACTCTCCACCATTTGACCTTAGAACTGAAGAAGCTTCTCGGATGAGAGGTGAAACGTCTTCAAGCAACTTAAAGAAGTCCAGACGCTTTTCTTTGCAAGCTCCTGTGACTTTTTGGTACATCCTTCGCCATCTTACAGTGCTGTTAAAGCAGCCATTCCCCAACTCTCTGTGAATGGTACTCATGGTCATTGATCAGTGGGCTTTGGCGTGGAATTACTAAATTTAGATACCCAGTGGTACAAAATACCATTAACTTTGGTCCCAGTGCTGATTGTCTTTTTGTTTGATTCCATATACTTAACTCATCTGTTTAAGCCAAGTTACCCGCCTGTCTCTCATTCACTCTGTCACACGCATGCAGACTTTTTCATGCACAGAGGCACAGGGCTCCCTCATCCCATCTTTTAGAGAGAATGGGTAATTATATAAACAGCTTTCAGCGAGGCAGGGATTAGGTCCCAGAGAAAGTGATGCTGTCTAATGCTGGCATATTTCTATCACATACTGAAAAACAGAGCAGGAAGAACCAGGAAGAACATGGAGCGTGTGTGTGTGTGTTTGTGTGTGTGTGTGTGTGTGTGTGTGTGTGGTATCTAAAAATAAAATAACCAAAAATAGAGAGGACATAGCCTAACATATGAAACAGGAAAAGATCACTGTGTAATCCATTTATTTCAACAAAGTAACTGTATTCTGAATACCACCTTTTTAAACAGTAACTGTTGGGTCTGTGTTTCCACAAGCCCCGCTAATTCTAGAGACTTATTCATCATGAAGAAAACAAGACAGTCGATCGATCGATTATTTGAGCAAGGGAGGCCTCGTCTGTGTCCACCACGAGAATGACCCCCAGATCTGACCTCCTCCTGCTGCCTTTCATTGAGACACAGTTCACACAAAACACGTCAGAACAAAGCCACGCCCACATGGTCCTAAGACAAGGCATTTGTGAACTTCTGTAAGAATGTGTATGTGTGTGTGTGTGTGTGTGTGTGTGTTATGTGAGAATGTGTGTGTGTGTGTGTGTGTGTGTGTGTGTGTGTGTCAGACCTCCTGCTGACCAAAGGGTCGTAAACCCAGGAAGCTTATATCAAAAGAAGCAGATCTTCCAGATAAGATGTATCTGCAATAAAACATGACACCCCCCCACCAGAACCTCGAGAATCTGGGGGGAAGGACAGTGGAATTCCTTTCATCAGAGTTAAAACACTGTACAAATGGTAAACATAAAAATGACAAACATTTAACAATTTAACTCTAACAGTAACTGAATATAGATACTTATATTTTGTATTTTAAATATGTAATGTATGTAATGTATTTCGTTACTCCCCAACACTGTCTGTGTAAAGATTTATGTTTCTAAAGTGAAACAGTGAAAAATAACAGTACTGTTAATAAATTAATATGTCGACGTTGTACAGAAAGGCCAATTTTGGCACACATCTGTCCTGAATTCGTGAAATGACAAATGACCACAGGTCCAAGTGTGTCAAAACAATGATTTTATTAAACGCACGTGTGGAGGAAATACACCGTCACAATCCTCAGCATAAATCCCCCCAAAAAGCATACTTAAAATGTTTTTATATCTCATGTTTTTATATCTCATGCATCAAAGCAGATACATAACATGCATAAGTTACAGTAACCACAGCTTTTCTGCTGACGACCTTTGACGCACACTCAAAAAGACATTTTCTCCGTCTCCACGCCAGGTGCTTCCTGTCGATCTTCTTATTCTCACTTATCTCTGGAACATCAGAAGTACATCCTACAAAAAACTGTTGCTTATGCAGGCACAAAATGCATTTACAAGAAAAATACGTCTTAACTCTAACCTAGAAATGTGTCTATATAATGTCTGTGTACGCAAGCGAGCTGTCACGACCTCACTGCATTCTGTCTCACCTCTTACCTCACCAGATAAAGCTTGTAACCTCCTACCAGACAGAAGGCCAACTCCTTTGTAAGCACATTCTCCCATAGGTGTAATAACATGATCGAAACTGTATGTTTAATAAATGGAATAAATATTTAATCAAATGCCACTGCTCAAAGCTTAATAACAGGATATAAAAATAAACACAATATAGAAATGATATAATCCCCACAATTCAAGTCAAAAACACATCAAACTTTAAGAGTTTTTTCCAAGGATGAGGAAGCAGACTCAGCCCCAAACAGCTGAATATATGGATGGTTCCCACAGCAACCACAGCAGTGTGCTCTCAGTATACTTAGTTGTATAAAGGAGTTCGTGGTGTGTTGCACTGAATAACTAAGCAGCTGAAACAGCCTCATGTATGTTGACACAGGGAAAGAATAGTGTGCTGTTCACAGCAGTCACAGCTCGCTGCCTTCAACAGTCTCTTCCTTCCTTGTTTGGATGTCACTGATATCATCTTCTGCTCTCCCACTGACCACCTGTTGGAGGTAGCATGCTAAGATGGCTAACAGCAGCATCAGTACATGTAGTCCTTAGTGATGGAAACTGGAACCATGAAGTCAGTGATGCTGGAATAAGCATCTCCACAGTGACACTAATGGTCACTGTCATGACTCTTTGATGATATTCTGTAAAACACTGACAGACAAAAGTGTTGGACAAATCTGAACAAGTCTACTTATTATACATGACTGTCCATAATTCTGATGGACACATGTTTTGGAGAAACGCCCTCCCCCTGATGATCCTCTAATCACCTGAGCCAAGGTGTGAAACTGGGTGTGGGACCCAATCAGCCAGTTTCGGGTGTGTTCATTGTGAAACCTGGCCCCACCTTATCATGCGAATTCCTGAGGTCAGATGGCCCAGGATGTGAGTGGACGTTAAGGCGTCTGGGAAGGGATCTCAAAACTGGATTATAGATGGCAGAGAGTTGGTGTCGTAAACCCCCGCCTGCTAAACAGCTTGAGATGACTGCTGGCGTCTGTTGGGAATTGTCACTTATACATAAAGTTACATTGAATGGATGTAAATTGATAGATGTTATTGTGACAAAGAGAAAATGATTGTTGACAGATGGATTGTTGTTTTGTGTGTCTGCAGTCTGTCAGGCTGTCTGATCACAGGGGAAGGCTGTACTTCTCTGGCCTCAGCTCTGAGCTCCAACCCCTCCCATCTGAGAGAGCTGGACCTGCGCTATAATCATCCAGGAGACTCAGGGATTAAGCTGCTGTCGGCTGGACTGAACGATCCAGGCTGGAGACTGGACACTCTCAGGTATGGAGAGAATGTCTAATAGAGGAGGAAGAGATGGAAACATTTCCTGTGTCCTTCACTGACTTCCTGTTTGTTTCCTGCGGCCTCCAACCTACTTAGCAGTAGCTGGCAATTCCTATTCACCTAAAATTAGCATTAGCCACTAATGGCATTCTACTAAGCATTAATTCCTCACTAATATAACGCTAATTCACATCAAATTAGCTTTAGCTGCTAGCATCAGCCAACTTAGAACTAGCTGCAAACATTGTTAAAAGGGAAGTGAAAAGTTTCGGGTTAGTATCTTGCCCAAAGATATTTGGCATGCAGACTAGGGGAAGCTGGGAATCGAACCACCAACCTTCTGATCAGTAGATGACCTGCTCTACCACCTGAGCCACAGCCACCCTTTGCTTAGAGTTTTATAATCGATTGCATAATGATAGAGGTTTGATCCTTAGTAGTCTGTAAAGACTGTGTGTGCCTTCCAGAGTGCTCTGGCATGCACACACCACTTGGGGTCATGAGAGAGGTCGTACCCTCTCTTACTGATTTATGGTATAGGAGGACACCTACTCTGTGTCTGCTTAAGTATAAGAGGCCTTTGTTAGGGGGACCGCTGGACTCTTAGCACCAGCTTTGTGGTCACAGGGTCACATCTTGAACACACACACACATACCTACACTATGCACAGACTGGTACTCTTTGTTCATACCTGTGTAAGACGTCATAATGAACTTGTGCATATTCATGTAAGCTCAATAAAGAGCAGTGTTACGAGGGAGCAGACGAGAGCGACTGAGGTCAAGTGAAGGAACGGCGCTGTCACAGTTCTCTCCCTCATCAATTGTCTGGTTCCAGCGGTGGGTCTGTGCTAGACGACCCATCACCAGCTTTTTCCACTGGTTACCAGTACGTGGTAGAATCCACTTCCAGATCTGGTTGTCTTTAAATCTGTGAATGGATTGGCTCCATCTTATCTCTCTTTAACAAAAGAATCCAAGTGGAGCCCTCAGGTCTGCAGATAAGCAGCTTCTGACCAGAACTAGACGTAAAAACAGAGGTGAGCTTTATCGATGGCTGCAGCCAAACTCTGGAACAGTCGCCCTTCACATCAGGTCGTCACCAACACTGGACATTTTTAAAAGCCGGTTGGAAACACATTTGTACTCTGTAGCTTTCAATCCTGACCAGTCTTTATAGTCATTACTGTGTATGTTTCCTATTTTCTCTCTACTCTGTGCAGCACTTTGGCTCAAGCTGTTTTTAAATGTGCTGATAAATAAATGTAGATTTCTTTGAATAAAACAGTGGAGCCGAGCTTTGAGCTCAGTGTGTAACAGTGTGTGTGTGAGAGCCATGTAATGTCCATGTGTGCATGCTGACTGTGCTGCTCTGACCCCCCTCCTCCTTTCAGGGTGGAGCCTGCTGGAGTCCGATGGTTGAGACCAGGTCTGAGGAAGTGTAAGTGTGTTTTTAATGGGATTCATGAAAACAAAGCAGCACACATTCAACCATCTTCATCATGTCAGGAGTCATCATCAAAGTGTCAATCAATGAACAGATGATGGATCAATAACTGCAGCTGGATTGTGTTTGTTCTCTCCATCAGATTCCTGTCAACTCACAATCGACACAAACACAGTGAACACAAAGCTCCAACTGTCTGACAACAACAGGAAGGTGACACGTGTGGAGGAGGTTCAGTCATATCCTGATCATCCAGACAGATTTGATGTTTATCAACAGTTGCTGTGTAGAAATGGTCTGACTGGTCGCTGTTACTGGGAGGTCGAGTGGAGAGGAAACGTTTATATATCAGTGAGTTACAGAAGCATCAGAAGGAAAGGAGGCAGTTATGACTGTGTGTTTGGATACAATGATCAGTCCTGGAGTCTGAGCTGCTCTGATGATGGTCCTCAGTCTGTCTGGCACAATAGCAGCTACACATCCGTCTCCTCCTCCTCCTCCTCCTCTGTCTCTAACAGAGCAGCAGTGTATGTGGACTGTCCTGCTGGCACTCTGTCCTTCTACAGAGTCTCCTCTGACACTCTGATCCACCTCCACACCTTCAACACCACATTCACTCAAACTCTTTATCCTGGGTTTAGGTTCTTGTTTCCTGGTTCCTCAGTGTCCCTGTGCTGAGTGGAGTGTAAAGAGTGTCTCCTGTTACAGAAACACTCTGACTGTTGAACAGATAGTTCAGTCTGTACATGTCTGTCTCTTTCACTCACAAACACGTTTTCAGATTCATGGATTCAATCAGTTGATGTTTGAAACTCTTCTAAATGATTCCTTGTAAACTTCTTCAGTCACAAACAAACAGGAAGTGATGTCACACGTGTTCCTGTCCACACAGCAGAATGAGTCTATTGCTGACAGTGATGTACAAACAGAGTGAGCATTTCTGAGGCCCAAAATAAACTGAGTAGTTCACTGAATGAACAATGGACTGTGAGCTCAGTTCCTTCATCATTAGTATGGATTATATATGTATATGTATTATATTAGTATCATATATATCAGGTGCTGCTGCTTTCAGTCATTGTGCAAATGTGCTGTTTGTAAGCTTGTAAAGCTGCAGTCAGCTGAGACTGAAGAAGTCACCTGATCAGCGAGCAAACGTTTCTGAAAACGTCCAGATGAACAGAATCAACCTTTTGGGATCAGCCAGCAATGCAGCATCATTGTTGTTCAGCTTCAGAGGTTTGCAGGAATGAACTGATGACCAGAAACAGCTGCAAAGTCCAAGAAAATACCAGCTGGAGTTCAGCTGCATTTGAAGAAGTCAAAGAAAAGTAAGGATGGCAAAGGGCGACGTTTTCTTCCAAAGAGCTGCAAACATGGTCGACGCCTCATTAGAAGAATCATCTGGACATTTGTGAGGAACTCTAACCAAGAAAGCAACGTCACACAGATCCAACAGACAGTTTCCATGACTGCAAGTGTTGAGTGGAAAAATGCTACATTGCATTATTGCATCCTCTCACCACAGGAGGCGCTGTTGGCACCACTGATTGCTGATCAGCTGTTCTCTGATGATCTGATTGATACTGTGAATAACGGGACTCACTGAACTCTGTGACACAGTGAAGATTACAGAGTTTAACTTCAACATCTGACTGACGTCACACAGACAGAAGGATGAACCAGTGAGGCACAGAACACAGTTACTGGAGATACTGGATCAGCTCCATGTGAACCTCTGATGGAGAAGCTGCTGAGCCAGAGAAACATCAGGACATGACAGCAGCTGCACTTATCTAACAACATGTAGCAGAGCTGATCTATGTTAGAGGATCTATCACAGCAGCTGAAGCCAAAGTCCAACACTGGATACCAGCTGAGCCTGTGCTGAGTGTAGTGTTACAGGAAAAGGGCAGAAACACTGGTAGCTCCCAGTGATGCTGACTGGGGCACAGAGCTGAATGATGCAGCATCAGGACACTGTTTCAGTCTGACTGACAGAGAAACCTGTAGCTGTATCTACATGTGAGGCAGAGGCCACACAAGCAGCTTTCTATGTTTCACAGTGACTGAGATCTTCAGTGGGGGTGGACATGCTCCTGTACAGACCTCTGAGGAGAACCAAGGTGCAGTCAAAGAGTCCAGTCTGTCCTCACAGATGTGAACATGTGCTTTCATCAGGTCTGCTGTCAGCTAGCAGGCTCACATCAGAATCACTGTTCCTGAAAAACACAGTCTGTGTGACATCATCAGTCAGCTGATGGTCCCAGATCTGAATGGTTTCTGTCTCTACTGAGGAAGTCAGAGAATATCACTGAGGTGTGGATCAGGTCTGAGTGAGCTGTGGAGGGACAGCTTTAAACAGTCCACAGGTCTCACGTCCTGCTCAGTCTGGTAGCAGATACCTCGTATTGTTCCAGATGTGCTGACATCAGCAGCAGCAGCACAGCTGTGTGATACCATGAATCTCAGTTATTGATCCAACACACAGTAAATACAAAGATCAGGATTTCTGAGAGTAATCATTATGAGTCTGAACACATGATCACTGAATGTTAGTCTCCACAATAATAAGCTAACACAAGCAAACACAGCTTTCAGCTCTTATTTTGAAACTGGCTTATTTAGAGAGCTGTGATGTGAGCGTGCCTGGCTCTGAGGCACTTGGGTCAGCCTCTGTTGTTTAGAAGTGTTACAGACTGTGAATGACACAGACCTGTCAGTTTCCATGTTTGTCTGTAACACAGCTCAGGGCTCCATGCTGAACGCATCCATCCAGTGTTATTGATCCAGGACTGATACCAGCATTGGGATCAATACTACAACACACAATCACATGTGTCCACGTGATGTGTTTGACCAGCTTTATTCATTAATGATCAATCAGCTTATTTACTGCATCTGAGTCCAGCTTCATTTAAATGATCCAACCATGAAAATGACATCAGTCCTACAGAAGCACTTCATGCTAACAGGAAGTCATTGATTAAGGTGGAATAACACAGAGACACAACCACTCACAGCTAACCTGACCCCACTAACTGCATGTGTTTGGACTGTGGGAGGAAGCCGGAGTACCGGAGAGGACGCACACAAACATGGGAGAACATGAAGCTCTGAAACAAAGATGGTGGATTTGACCTCAGGACCAGGTGCGTAATTTCCAGGGGGGTTACGGGGGTCATGACCCCCCAATAATCAGATCCAGCCAATATAATTAAGTAATTGGTTACCTTGGGAGAGTTTAAGTCTGTCTTAAAGGAACGAGAGAACAGCTCTTTTACTCAGTGTGATTGTTTTTAATGTACTCTTTTTGTATTTGATCTGTTATTGTATATTTTACACATGTTTGTATGGGATATTGTATTTGTTTTAAATGTTATATACCTATGTGGTATGTGACTTTTGTTGCTATGATGCCAGGTCTCTCTTGGAAATGATATTTTTAATCTCAATGAGATTTTTTACCTGGATAAATAAAGGATTAATAATAATTTCATCGTTCCAGTTTATAAAATTATGAATTATCTTGCATTAATAGCTTTTTGATTTTCTTTAATCGTTTCAATTATTATCAGCAAAATAGTTCCATGTTTAATCATCCAGTAATGTAACCCCGCCTCCTCCGCCGCGTACTTGGTATTACCCAACCAGCTTTCTCTACCAAACCTTCACTGTTTGCTGTGTTTGTTAGCACAGTCGCTGGTGCCAGAGACTGGCAGTGACTTCAGTCTGAGGTTTGAAGTTTCCATGTCTGTGTGATGTGTGGTGTGAAGGCTGCTGGTTAAACTGGGACTCACTGTTTAAAGCACTGAGTGCTCATAGAGATGCTCCATGAGTCCCAGTACAGACTACAAACATGGTGGAAACTTAGCTTTGATATCCACACACTCTGCACGTCTGTGAGTAACTGTGATGAAGATGTGCAGAGATCTGTGTCCAAACAGGAGAAAGACTGTAAAGACTCTGTGCTTCTAACAGCCTCTGTTAACATATGTGAGGCTGTTTGTTGTTGTTGCCATGGAGCTTTGCACTGTTTGGGTCAGCAGGTCATGTGATCAGGTTTGTTCTGCTGGACGATGGTTCAGTGTCAGGTTTGTTTGCATTCATCAATAAATATCTAAATAAATCAAAGACTCCATGTTTGTTCTTTCATCATGTGACCTCTGCTCATCCATCTCTGTGTGTATCAGGATACATTTGGTTCATAATACACAGAAAAATCAGAGTTATTACCTGTAATAAATGTGAAAGATTCCTGCAGTGATAACCAGGCAGGACTGAAACACATCCAAGCTGTCACCGCGGTAACAGCACCGCCCATCCACAGGTGAGGGGAGGAGCAAAAAGAGGGACTTTGACCATTTTATACTAAAAACACTCAACTAATGTTTCTAACATGAAACAAATAAGCCCACATTAATGTGAGCGTTTATTAAATAATAATAATGATGATTTCCTCCTGATCTCATTTCCACAGCAGAGAAAACTGTGGTGTATATTGAGGTGGAGGGTGTGGTCTGTGGCTCAGGTGTAGAGTGAGGGTGGGGTGCACCACAGCAGCATGCTGGGACTGCTGAGGGTGGAGGAGGGAGTGATGATGACATCATGAGCAGCGCAAATAATTAATCACCAACACAGTTGTGTTTGTTTCTAGTATAGTTATAAATAAGCTGATCAAATATCTGCTGACTGATTAGATCCAGTATCTGTTACAGATGAACTGGATATCACAGCATGTTGTTAACCCGTCATATCAAACTAAACAGTGTTGCAGGTGTAAATATCCTCCAATAAAATCAGATGAGGGCTTCTGTTGCCAGGTAACGATGATGTCACCCTGGATCTTCTGGAGTCTGATGTATTTCAACTGATTCATTTATTCCACCTTAACAGTTCATTCCTCAAATCAAACAGGATATTTGACCCTTAAAAAATGTACCAACAAATAATTTTGCAATAAAATATTTATTTCTCAGCTTTTACAAGTGAAATCAAACAAGTTTATTTAAAAGTGAAACCAGAGTGGAAGCTGCTCATATAGAGTCCAACCCAGGCAGCATCATCAAAGTGTCGGCTCTCTGAACACGGTGCAAGATCGCCATCTGCAGGACTAAACTAGTTTTTCTCCTCGTCAACCTCAAGATGACGTCATCGTACAGCAAAACATGCAGATCAGGTGACATGACTGTCTGAGAGGCGGAGTTAAACTGTGGCAGGTAAGCATGTGGAGGAGGAGCAACAACATGATGCTGGAACATCATCATTGCATTATCCAGTTTCCTCTCTAACTGGATGCTGCTGTGAACAAGAACAGCTGTGGAACCAGGGTCCTGAGTGTCATCTATGGATGAATGCAGGTCAGTGAGTACAAGGGCAAGGAGACGTCACAGACATGTTGAAATTGTGATGTGAAGACGGTGGACTGTGGTGGCCACTGCAGACTGTTGGGCTCTGTCACAATCTTCTTCAGTCTCTGTTACAGACGTGGGTTTGCTTGGACAGCCTGATAGCGACTCCCTGTCTGTCTGGAACAAAGCGTTTACACAAAACACCAACAACACACGTCAACATCACATGATATTATTTATTATTATCATTTATTCATATTTATTTTTCAATGAAGATGACGACCAACTGCAGCTTGAATCATTGAGACACATTAAATAAACTTTGCTCGATGACAATAAGCAGAGTTAAATCAGTCCAATAAGTGTGGAGCCCTTCCTTCAGAACGTGTCTGCGTAGGTTCTCAGTCATCCAGGTCATGTTTGTCCAAGCAGCAACCACAACCTCCCTGCACAACATTTTGCAAAGTCAAATTTGCTTATTGTCCCATCAACAGCTTACACACAGAATCTTCTTTCCAGGAGTACAAATATCTTTACTGTGAGGAAGTGACGCAGAAAATACAACGTTTCCCTCTCTGTGACAATGAAGAAGTGCTTGAGATTAAGTAGAGCGATCCTTCTTCCTTCTTCATTTCCTGCTCGCATCATCAGCTGACCTCTGGCTTCCTTGTCAAGGTCTCTCAGCATTGACTGGAACATCAAATCAGACTCACACCATCTTCTTGTAATGTGGGCATGTCTGTCAGTTGTTTGAAGAGCATCTCTGTCCTAAACACAATAGGAAGAACAACACCGCCCCAAAACAAACACTTCCAGATTAGATGAAGGGCACCATGATTGGAAATGGTAACATTAACACGTTAACTTCCTGTGTTTGGTCTGCAGTGGATGACTCGAGATTCAGGGATCTACATTTAAAAACACACATGTAAAACTGACAGCAAGGTTTTACCATCATATAGTCGACATAACTAAGCACAGCTGTTAACCTGTATGTTTGCTAACATTTGAACTCTTACTGTTGGAAATTCTATCAACAAAACACTAAATATAGTTGAATTCAATCCTACCTGAGCTGGTTGAACCAGTTTTAAATTCAAATTTTATTTATCACACACACAAAACCATACACAGTATGACAGGAGGTGAAATGCTTGTAGCTGTGCAATGCCCGACCAGTTTCATGACATACTTCCTCTTCCATCTGGGAACATAGTCTAAAGACAGGAAGCAGCTACTGTCAGCTTCCTGAATACCCAATAAGAAACAAATCAGGCCAAATCAACAAACCTTTGGGTCTTGTTTTCAAAAGTGCATGTTTGGCAGCTTCTGTCTCTCTTTCCATCCACTGTTGGATGTCTTGTTCTGAAATAGTCACTTGGACAAACATGGGGAGAAAAGATTCACTTGCGACTACAAGCATACGGTCCATTAAAGTCGGGTTACTCGGGGACTCTTTCAGGACGGCAGAAATCTCCTCCTCAGCAGACTGGTGACCTTCTCCTCTTTGTCCCATCTCTGAAGGAGCTGCACTTCTATCAGTAGGAACTGTCAGCTCTCTCAGTTTGAATCTAAATGAGTCATTTTAACTACTAATACAGAAATATGTAGACCTAGATCCAATGACTTCCTCCTCCCATAATGCAATAGTGCATCAGTCAGAAGGTCCAGTCGATGTGATGGAGTCATCTGTTTGTGACTCGTGCAGATCTTCTGAGGAAGGAGCAGAACCTCTCCATGCCTTCTCCATTGTTCAGCCCAAACCCAGGAAGCCTTCGTGTGCTCTACATGATTTCTGATTAACACATATTTGCTGTTTACTGTACAAGAGTGTATCAAAGTATGGACTGAATAGTGTGTGCATGTGCTTAGGATGACATGTGTGTCAGTTGGTGTACATTCACCAGTTTATGTCCATAAACATGGACAGCCAGGGAAACACCTGGAGGTGTTCCTCCTGCATTTGTCTGATAAACACCAAACACAGTTTTATAAACAGAAAATGTTGTTCTTGTGTCATATAGTAAAAGAAGATACTCACATGTATATGTGAGGACAGCACACAGTGTCGTATATGAAATTCAGCTTGATGTTCTTGTCCTGGTATCTTTTCACCAGCTCACTGATGACACTGGATCTGCTCGCCTGTTTAAAACAGATCATCTCAATGGTTTCGAGTCGATAAGAGAAATAATATTTTGGGAAACATTTGGTGACATTGTTGACTGTAGGTTAGTGACTTAAGCATTGATTAACAACTCAGCGTTCTCCATGAATCATGTTCAAAAACATCAAGGGAATTTCATGACGACAGGAGGCTCCAAATACACCAGTTACACCAGTTACATCTAGTTTTTTCTGCTGGTTTTGTGACTGAAGTAAATTTCCAGCTTCAGAGTTGCTGCAGTCCTAATTACAAAAGGAAATAGTAGTCCTCAATCAACCATAATAACTTTAACATGACAGAAATTATCTTTAAAATAAAAAAAAAATAGGTGTGTGTGTGTGTGGGGGGGGGGCAACACTCAACATCTGCACATTCAAAAACATCTGTTTCCATCACAAATACTTCAAATGTTGTTTCTTATATAACCAGTCCATTTAAAACTATGACTTATTTAGGAGAGCGCCTCACTAGTGATGGAGCAGTGACATGAAGTTTCCTTCAACATTTCCTCAGCTCAGCTGGTTTGGAGCTCTCAGGATGAGACAGCAGACATTCCTCTACATCTTTGTCTCTTACAAACATGATGTTTCCATCCAAGCGCTCAGTAATACTTCTTCTTTTTCTTACAAGGCCAAAGTCGGCATCCATGCTCACAATCATTGTGCCATCAGTCTGAAACCAAACATCAACACTGGTTCATCCATTTCTGTCTGATGGAACCAAATCTCATGACAGGATGATTAACTTGGTTGGTAGATCATTAGATAACACCTGACAGACTGAACCCACTCCAGTGGACATAAGAGTAGAAAATATGATCTAGTGTCAACATTGAAGGACTTTTCAGCCTGAAACATGTTTATATCCAGAAATGTGTCAAATGCTGTTAAACTGCATGATCTGCATTGTGTTGCACTGAGCAATGACACGCTGATGTCCAAACAGAATAGTTTGGCATTAAGTCATAAATCTCTTTTTTTTTTTTTTTAAATGACATCAGAAACAGCAGTATGCGACATTACGTGATGGCAGAGCTTCAGTTCATCCTTTGTCTTTTTTTTTTTTCTTTTTCTTTTTTTTTTTTTTTTTAATAAATAGGACAGGGGGAATGAATGAGAGAAAGAGGGGGAGAGAAAGAAAGAAAACCAAAGGGGAGAAGAGACGGTGAGAAGGGGGGGGAAGAGAGACAAAAAAAAAAGAACTCCTGGGTCACCTGTATGGAGAAAAAAAAAAAACAAAAAAAAAAAACAAACAGAGGAGACAGCAAACAACAAAGAGCAACATAATAATAGAGAAACAAAGCACCATCACAATAAACTAGCTAGTCATAGATATCAGTATTTACTAAGTAATAAACGATATTGTGCAGCACGCAAGATAGACAGCGCACAGTGTGCTTTGAGGCAGCAGCCAAGAAAGCTTTAGTCCGCGTCTGTGAATACCCATGTGTGCATACCTGTGTGGATCAGCATGCTTGCATTCCAAAGGTTTCTCCATGTAATGATCTGCTAGGGAGTGTGGGGGGGCCACAGCCCCGTCCTCCAGGGTGTGAAGCGGGTATGGAGGAGATCAAAACTCCAGACATCCAGAGGCCCCCAGAACACAAGAGACCAAGGAAGACCAACAGAGGGGCAGCCGCGCCACTGTTCCAGTAAGAGCTGAGGAGAGTCCCAGATGAGGGCTCGCCCAGCAGCCGCGGAGCAGAAGTCAGGGGGAGTTGCAGTGACGCGCCCGTGAGCTCCGCCGGCCCCCAGCTGTGCCTGAGTGACCGAGTCATAAATCTCTAAGAACAAACCTGTGTTCACGAACATGTTTATCTCTCTTGTGTTTACTGCGTGGGTCTGTGGTCCTCTGGTAAATGTAGCTGTAAATGTTGTTTTCCTAATATACACGAGTACTGCTGCGTTCATGCATCAATGTTCTCCATGTTCTTTGCAAATAATGCAAATGTTTGTGAATGGTGCTGAGCATTTCTATGACATCTTTCAGTGAATCCCACAGGCTGAGCTCTTCTCTCTTTGCCTATCTGCTTGCTGTCTCTGAACCAAAAGAGCTCCAAGTCACATTATCCATGTTCTCAGCCAGTGGTGTGACTGGTGTGGGGACAGGTGAACCAGTCTGACTGAAGCTGGGAGGTGACGACTTCATTCGTTTAATAACAGCCCCTCTCGCTCAGTTTTTTCATTCGCTCTTGCTCAGATCTCTGCGAACCTGCTCGCAGTGTGTCGCTCAGTGTGGTTGATCATCTTCATCTTAACTTCCTGCTTCTATCATGGTTAAAGCTGATGAATCCTGTGGACATCAAACACTGATGGTGTTACTGGAGCTGAGTGAAGTTTGATGGCTTTATGATCCACACTGTGACACATGGCAGCTGTCAGAGCAGAACACAGGAAGTCAGCAGGTGTGTTTCAATTCAGCCTCTGCTTCCTCTGAAGGTCCATGACATCACAGCGAGGCCACGAATGCCGTCCAGACTCCCAGGCTCCCACAAACGTGTCCTCCTTCTCCCTGGATTTGAAGCACAGGTAGGCCCACCCTATCCCAAGATGCATTGCAGCATAGTGGTGGAACACATATTACGGTCCAGAGATGGAGCAGCGCTCTCTCTGAGTCTTTGAGGCTGTTTCTGTTTGAATCTGGCTTCAGTCTAAGGCTATGGCTCAAAGAGGATTTCTTTCTTTTACTGTGCTGCAATTGTTTACTGGATTATTTGTGCCATTAATTAGTGTCAACTAATTTTTATTCAATCTCCACACAGGATATGCTTGTGAAGATGGAATATGGGGGAGAGCAGAAGTGCGTTGAAGTTCCACAAAGGGATGAATGAAGGACATGCATATTGTATTGAAGAAATAAGTGATGAGATGCTGTTATTTGCATTTACCATGTCAGACCTTTTGATAAACAAAATTCTAATGAAAGTGAGAACATGTACACTGTTACATCTTTCAGAAAATGTTTTGAAATTGTGGTGCACAGTTCAGAATAAATGTTTTTCAAAAACCATTGCATCTTTTTAGTAAATGTTTATTTCCAAAAGAAATTTCTAGAAGTTCAGAACAGTAAAATTCCCACTTTTTAGAATGAATTAGAAGATAACTCTTACGTAGTTAAACTAAAATACTCTTTGAGAGTTAATATATAAACTCTTAACACCAAGTGTTAAATTATCAACTCCAGACAGATTTGGTGTTTAACACTAAATCAGAGTTAACGTACCAACTCTCCAAAAAGAGTTAAATTAACACTCTCTGGTGTGGACCCATATAGACACTTTAATAGTCTTGAAATCAAATCCGACAGTGTTAATTTGGACATGCTGGATTTGCTGTGTACATTTGATATTTCATTAAATTTTATTGTTTTAGCTTTGGGGTGGCCAGTCTGGTTGGGGGGGTGGCCTGGGGCACGCCACTGTTTGTGTGGCATCAGATTTGATGCAGAACAGCTGATTGTTCTGTAAATAGTTTGAGATGTTTATTTAAAAACACCTTGGCTGTATTTTTAGGTAAAAGCTGCAAAAAACTTTGTTGTTTGCATAACCCAGTTACTTTTTTGAAGAAGTAACTATATAATTAACTGCCCAACATTGGTCATTATATCCTGTATTATGCAGACAGAGTTACAGACTCTCTCCCAGACCACAGACTCATAATACAAGTCAGAGCTTTATTAAGAAAATATATATATTTTTTCCCTTCTAATAGTGTTAACATGCTACAGGTCATGAACAAGATTTTATTTTTCGTTGTAAGTGGGCTAAAGCACTTAATTAAAAGTAGTGTAACGTGAATGCTGTAATTTGATTACTTTAATAAACATGTAACTTGGATGGATTGGATGCTGGCGTGACCACAGTGCACACGTCTGCTTTTGCTCACAGTGGTCCAAGGGCCGCTCAGTTTGTGTGTTTGCTCAGACATGTGAAACATTAGAGGGAACATCAGCGTTGGTCAAGTTACTTGAAAAAAGTAATCAGTAACTAATTACTGATTACTTCCCCCAAAAAGTAATCCCGTTACTTTACTGATTACTTATTTTCAAAAGTAATTAATTACTTATTTACTTTTTAAAAACACGATTTACAACCTGAAGAGGTGATAAAGTGATAGATCTTTCAGCCCAATTCTACTTTTTCTACATAATCCATCATACAAAATGTAATCAAATGGAAAAGTCTCTTTTTTCCAATCCTCCCCTGATTGGGGAGGGTTGGAGCCCTTCTCTATAAAGGGAAGAGGAAACAGGAAGTGGGGGTTGTTGTTTTTTTAGTAGGACACTGGTGTAGCAGGGAAGCCTCGAAGATCCAGGACGAAGTGTGCACATTTTAACGGTAAAGATTTTTAACCTGGCCTGGCTTTGCTTTTAAAATAATCTGAGGATGTTGGAGGGAGTGCTGGGAGGCAGAAAAAACCACTGGACTGGAGACTCTCTGTGCCCCTGAAAAGGAAACTGGACCAGTTTTGGGGAAGTTCCAGCTCCCAGGATGTGATGTGGAGACCCAGCCTCGAACAAAGTCAGGCCTGAAAAGGTGGGTGGCAAGCCTTTTTGAGGAAGCTGCAGGATTGATACGTTTTGGCTGCTTGTTCTTCCAAGTGACCACCTTCCCCCTGTTTGTAACCAGGCTAACAACCCTGACCGCGGTGGCCTTGGATTCCTGGCCAGAGTTGTCTTCAGCCAGTAGTTTGACCCGGAGAAAGAACAAATAAATCTTGTGTACCCCATTGCAGTGCGTGTGGTGGTTGGTTACTGGTCGATATTAGAGCTACTTTCGATTGCACTATATGTGTACTGTATCACATAACCTCTCTTCTACAAAAATATTTACATCGTATAGAACGGAAAATAAAAAAGCCTGGAATTATTTGCTCTCTACATATATGTGCATCAAATGACTACATTAAAATAATTCCATTACACAATTTGATCTCCTGATCTTGATATTCCTGAGGCCACACTTGTTTATAACATGCACATTTTGTTTAAAGGATCTCATCTGTATCACAGACGTGTGTGGACGCGGAGCGTTTTAAAATCTACCTGTGCTACTGTGGATGTAGTCTAAAGCTATTCCAGCGTGCAGCAAAGCGAGTGAAATATGCAACTTCATCTTATTCTGCACATCTTTTCTGCGAGACCTGTTGCAGTATTGATGGTCTTGTTGTGAAGGGTCCTCCCACTGTGTGTGGACTGAGTGCAGATGTGGCTCAGGGGTTGTGTGGAGATGCTGGACTGGTCTAAGATGACCGAAGCTTCCACTGCACATTCTGAATAACACAAATATATCATCAGATGTGCACTCAAATAAAATGTTAGCATAAGAGAAAGTGTAAAGTGTCACTTGGCTTATTACATATTTAAGGAAAATTTCTTATTCCACTCTGTCACACACCTGCAAATTCAGAAACCTCAGCATCGAATGTCCCCCCCAAAATTTGTCAGTTTTAATTTGTTGTGATTAGTTTTTAGTTTTCATTCTAAAACGAAAACAATTACAAATTTTGGTGCGTTTGCAAAGGTTGCATTAATGTTTTTACTTTACATCAAGACTAAATAAAGCTCTGTGGGCTTTTTATTGATACAATAAAAGGAGGAAACAAACTCTCTTCGGAGGGTATTTGAGTCTTAAACTTGAATCGTTTCTCGCAGCAGCAGGAATCAGAGTCTGAAAGCTGCCAGCTAGTTTCCAACACAATGAGGCCATTGTAATGGGAGACACTGAACAGACGGCCCTGGTGTTTCACTGGGATGCTCTCTGCACATTGATTGATTGATTGATTGATTGGTAATTTATTTCAACATGTGAACAATATACAAGTACATTTAGAAAAGAAAATAAGAGAGAAAAAATACTATACAAATTACATACAAAAAAACCCGTTCTGATTAATTTACATGTTGAAAGGGAGTGGGAAGAAGTATACACTTATTTAATCCCACCCCTGTCCCATAAATTATCAGTGAATATTTAGTCAGCTTCCTTACTGATATAATTTGTAATAAAAATAGTGAACAGATTTCTGATATACTATATACTATAATATCACATCATGAGTTTTTTGTTTGTTTGTTTTTAAATAGAGACATTCACTTAATTTAAATATTTTCCTTTTCTTTATAGATCGAGAAGATCATATTTTTATAACTCTTTTTGAACAGTTTTATGTTTGGACATTGCTTTAATTCCATATTCAGACTGTTCCATAGTTTCACTCCTTGAACAGAAACACATTGCAGTGTGTTTCTTAAACTCACTTTATATCAAGCTCATTGGGTGTGTTGCAGGTTATTGTTAATTTTCCATAGCAGGAAATAAACTGGTCCGTTAATGGTTTCAACGTGAAATATTCAAACACAAATATCTGGTCCACTGTTTGTGTGACTGAGGCAGAAGTTCCTCTGTGTGCATGTGGAGACATGTGATGTTAAATCAGAACATGAACAGGTTACAGGTGACATGAAGAACATTTGTCAGCCTCATCAGCTTCCTCTCTCTCAGCCCTGCAGGATTTTTAGCCTCCCATCTCCCTGCATCACTTCTTCGTTGTGTGGTTTCCTGCTGATCTGAGGACAGCTTATTGTAACTGAGTTTCGGCTCTGCGGGCTCTCCTGGTTCCTCTTCAGACTGCGGCAGACGTCAGGGATTAAACACGATCATATTTAACATCAGTTCAACAGGGAATCATGGCTGAGTTCATCACACACGTCTTTAAAACACTTCTGTTGGATCCATGAAGGGCTGTGAGGTCACTAACAAACATATCTGTGGTTCCTCCACACTGACCTCACACCTCCCAGCTCCTGATTGGCCACTTCAGTCACATGTCAGAGTAAAGGCCCTGTCTCTCAGCCCTGTGTCTCCATCTAGCTGTTTATTATAAATAAAATGTGTTTATGTGGCACTTATCACAGATAAAAATCACAAAGTGCTTCACAGTAATACCACAATAAAGCCTCAGTGCCTGAGAAGCCAACAGTGGGACCAACAGTGACCTCTGACCTGCAGACCTCGGGAACAAGCACGAGGTATCCACAGGTCAGAGACACACTGATGGCTCAGTGTTTATAATTTCATTATTATTATCCTTTGTTTAATATTACAGCTATAATAACAGCAAAGTGTCTGTATTACATTTACAATAAAGTCTGAATAAATGAAATAATAAAAAATGAATCCACAGATGCACAGTTCATTATTTAAGCACAGAAGTCTTCGTTTTAATGACTCCCGCAGATATCACAGATTCTCATGTGTTGATGTAAATGGAGAGTCCTCTTCACACACTGAGGTTACACCTCGTTCCAAATGATTATGTAAATTGTATTTAGGTGTTACACAGATTACATATGTTGTTTTTCAGTTAAACCCGTGGATGGCATTGTGTCTCAGGACTCTCTGGGTCACTGACATCAGTCTCAGGTACCTGTGATCATTAGTTTGCCAGCTCAGCCCAATTAAAGGATAAACTACTAATAAGGATGTTCCACATTATTAAGCAGGCCACCATTTTCAAGCAACATGGGAAAGAAAATTATCTCTCTGCTGCTGAAAAGCATGAAATAATTGAATGCTTTGGACAAGGAATGAAAACCTTGTCCAAGTGTGATCACCATAATGTTAAGAGATTTGTGGCTGAGTCCGAGCACACACGGGTTCGTCCAGATAAAGGCACTGTTGTGGATAGGCGTAGCTTTGGGTCACGTGGTGTCGGTAATAGTGATAGTGATTGCTATATCACCTGTTCACGGCCCGAGGGAATTTTTGTGAATGAGTGGGTGATGGGGGAGGTCGACTTTTGCTGAGCGCTCAAGCTTGGAATGTTCTGATCAGTGTTTTTCTGGATTTTAAGGATTTGATAACAAATAAAGGAGTTTTAACCTGGAACTTTGACTTACGTTTTAAACGCGTCAACATTATTCCCCTATTCAGCTGCTCGGCGACTCAAAGGCTTGACAGTCGCCAATATTTGTCAGCAAAAATGTGCGACGGCAATGGAGCGTCCCGCAATCAGCGCTGAATAAACGCCGACGCGAGCCCACACACCGCCACCACTACACCCATAAAATCGGCTAGTCTGACAGATAAGGAGACGACGGTGGTATGTAAACTGTGTTTTTGTGCTGGTGTTGTTTGTTTGAACGCAGTTTGGATTCTGACCACATGAAGATGTTGTTGTGACACGCCCACCGCTACGTTTGGTTTGGTGTGTGTGTGTGTGTGTGTGTGTGTGTGTGTGTGTGTGTGTGTGTGTGTGTGTGTGTGTGTTGCCTTTGTTTTGGATTTTGGCATGCTGCTTATGTTGAATGCTTAAAATGAGTGGATCACAGGCTGCATCTGTTGTTGGAAAAACTGAAAAGGATAAAAGAATAATTTCCCTCACTGAGAAAGCTCTTGCAAACAAAATCGAAACCATCCAAACAGATCGGAAAAGGCATGTAAACAAAATGAAAAGTGTTGTTATGTCTCTTAAAGAGCTAATGAAAGATGATAAAAATCATTCACAAGTTAAATCACAGTTTGAGTTAACACACCTGTTTAAGGATGCCAGTGCATTGCATGAATCTCTGCTTTCTCTAATCTCATTTGATGAGAAAGATAAACAAAATACATGGTTCTCAAGCATCTCTAAATACAATAAAGGGTTTATGGAGGATGTTAACATATGGCTTTCTGAAACTGATAAACGTTCGGAGAGGCCATCACCTCACAAAGCACAGTCACAGGAAACTTCCCTGGGAGGAGAAGTGGAGGTGCGAGAGCACACTGGAAAAGAACCTCAATCACCTCTTAATCCTCAGAATGATGTTAATGATGACGTGTTGCCATCCGACAGTGTGTCAAATCAAGGCAGTAGGTCAAGATTATAACAACCATTCAAAAGCATTTAAGATTATTGATTTAACTCAACAGTTTCAAGTGGTTATAACTGCACCTGTAATAAAGGCTATATTGCAATGATATTGCATTCAGATGTTTAAACATCTGAATGCAATATCAATATTAATTATTAATGCAATGATGATGATGATTATTAACAATAGCAGAAAAATATTTCTCTAATCCCCACATCAGTCAGACAACTACAGCTCATTCAGAACTCTGCTGCTCGAGTCCTCACTAAGACCAAAAAAGTGGACCACATCAGTCCAGCTCTGAGGTCTTTACACTGGCTGCCTGTCCATCAGAGGATAGACTTTAAAGTTCTGATGCTGGCCTATAAAGCTCTGAATGGTTTAGGACCAAAATACATCAGTGACCTCCTGACCCAGTATGAACCTTCCAGATCCCTCAGGTCATCTGGATCCGGTCTTTTATCAGTTCCCAGAGTCAGAAGCAGACACGGAGAAGCTGCATTCAGCTTTTATGCTCCTTATATCTGGAACAAACTCCCAGAAAGCCTCAGATCAGCTGAAACACTCAGTTTATTTAAATCCAGGTTGAAGACTCACCTGTTCTCAGCTGTATTTGAATAAAGCACCAAATCCACACTTTTAAGCTTAAATTTCAAAACTTACATTAACTACTGATTTTATCTACTGTTCCTTTTTTTTCCATTTTAAATCATGCTTTTTATTTGTTTTTATTTTTAATGTCTCTGTAAAGCACTTTGAATCACCTTGTTGTTGAATTGTGCTATATAGATAAACTTGCCTTGCCCTGTCTACTTTCAGTAGAAAATCGTATGTGCTGTGTTCAATGCTGTGGAAAAACGGGAAATAGAAAATCGTGATTGGTCAGAATTAGCCTGTGATAACTTGATAAAGGTGGGCTTTTACTTTAGTTTATTTAAATATTTAGTTTTGAATTTATCTGCATTAAAACTGAACATAATTTTTCTCACAGGCAGTGTTTTTTTAAGGTAGTCGTTGGAGAGGGAGGTTGGCTCTGGCCCCTCAGGCCCACCCACAAACGCCTCTCTGGGTGGTTCCTTCCCTCTTCCTGAATTTCCTGGAGTGGGAGTGGGAGTAAGTGGAGCTTGTTGTTGGTGTCTCTTTGTGAAGAAACTGTAAGTTTGCTTTGTTTCCTCCTTTAACAGTTTGTCATTAGCAACTTTACTGTTTGTTCAGCTCGTGTTTGATTTCTTCACACAACAAACTGTGTTTGTATTTCCGGTCTCTCCATTAAAGTCAGTGTGTAATGTTTTCCTGGCTAACATCAGCTGTGTGCAGCTTAGTTCCAGCGGTATTAACACCCCTAATGCCGCATAACTGCCGTCATCAAGTAATGTCTTCGTGTTCTTCTATACATTTGTATCGCTACGTAAAGTGCCATAAAACTCGGTACGCTTGAGCTGCCCGCCATTTTTTCGAAAAAAAAAAAAAATCCCCGGCCCGCTATGAATCCCGTGATAGGATGTGCCAAGAAGTATACACTCCACCCATGCTTCAAATCCGGGTGCAAGGAGAAGGCGTTTGAAGCAGCGTTAACTGTTACGTAGCTAGCTTAGCTATCAGAGCAGCTAGCAGTCAGAGTATGAACTCTGTAAGCAGTCAGCTCGGTCCTGGACATTGTTACTGACATAAAGCTGCTCTCTGCAGCCATGTTTGACCCGCTGCTTTGTAGGACTACAGTAATGGAGGATTTGGAGGCTGAACTCGATTCTGTGACACTTTTTGTAGTGAACTGATGAAAGCTGTGTCTCAGATGGATGTTAGTCCAACCCATCAGACTCTGCAGCTCTCATGTGCACATGAATGATTTGTGTTTCCTCTGCAGGTAGAAAGTGTGTGTGAGCTGAGCAGCATGGATCAGTGTGAGGACAGAGAGGAGGGAGCCCCTCCCTCTAAAAGCACTCTGTGTGGGGAACATGAGAGCCAGACCAAAGCTCAGAGGTGAGATGACCATCTCTAACTGTCCATGACTCTTCTCCATGTCACAGCTCAGCACTCACATCACTGCTCCATCATTATTCACAGGAACCAGCCTGGACCTCCACCCAGCTCTGGGTCCTTACAGAGTGACGTGTTGATGGATGTCATTAATATATTTGAACAAATAGTTATCTGACAAAATTACATTAAGTTCTTTATGAAAATGTATAAAATTTTATCCGTTTTTACAGTTCATATGTGAGGATATGGAGAAGTGCGAGGGCCACATTAACAACAAATTGTGATTGATCATTTTGAGATTGAAGTCAAAATGTGGAAATTACATTTTTTTAGTTTGAGACAAACTGCCATGGCTCCTATCTGGTCGTTAAGTGATGACGTGACGAATCCTACTTCCGGGTCTAAAGTAGTCTGCGTTTAATATGGCTTTTGTGTTGTTAACATGTTTAATGTTTTGTATTTTCTTCTATTTAATCTCAAAAAGCTCCTAAAACAGTCAGTGATCACTGTTGACCTCCCTCGGCTTTTATTACCGCTAATCATTTATTTAAGCTCAGTTTTTAAAACCTTAGGATGTAACTACAGCCCAGCCCATGCAGCAGTATATGAATGACTAACCTGGTATTGTGGATGGATTATCTCAGTTGTTCTCCTGGCTGAAGTTTGGTCCTTTTACAGCATCCTGCCATGCGATTACATTTGTTCCTGACCACCGAGAACACTCACGTTAACTTTTATCGAGTGGAAAAAAAGTTAGCTTGTTTATATTATGCTAACATAGCTGTGTCGCTAGCGGTCACGTAGCACATCATTATATACCAGCTAGCCCAACTTCAGTAACCCTACAAACGTCACTGCTGTTTAGTTTTCTGTCTTCATTTATGCTGGAAGTGATAACAGAGCTGTACGTTTTAATTTGTTTCCAAAACCCCGCAGTCAGGACATGCTATATTGTATTTAGATAGAAGCTAGCGAGCTAACTCCCTGCTAACTTCTAACTCCGTTAAATGTCATAAATTCCGTTTTCATGGATGCCTGGATGTTAAACTCAATTGTTACACCTGGTAGAGCAGAACGCTGATCATTTTATTAAAGATGAAAGACTTTAGACAGTTTTTCAACTCTCAGTAATGCCACAGTGATCGTTTGATATATGGACCTGCAGCGGAGTTTAGGCCCAGACACGGCTAGTGACGTCAGACTGAACGACCGGATAGTCTATAAAATGATTTTGTGTAGATGAGTTGGTGAAATCATTCTTCAAACTTGCAAACTTGAAATGTATATATGTATTACTCGATGGCTGATTAATTTGTTTCACTTATCTACACATTTAGTTGTAGAGGTTATATGAGCTGTGGTAGTTGTTTGGTTTGTAACAAATGTAATCTCCACATATTGACTTTTTTTCTCAAAGTGGGCACTATTTATTTATTTTTTATTTTTTTCATCATACAGTGAAGCTTTATGATGAGGCTTTATTGAAAATTTGAGTTTTTATTTTTAGGATCCATCAGAGGCTCAACCCTGAATCTGAACTCAGCTGTGTGTCCTTAAAAAGTCACTGGTCAGCAGATCGTCCCATTAATTTTAAAGTCCAGCAGGCGTCTGCTGCAGAGAGGTGAGCTGTTAGTAACATGAACTCTTTGATATCAGTTTGGTGTCTGATTTAAATGAACTGTTTGATATTGTTTCCTGGTCTGACCTGCTTGGTCAAAGTTCAGCAATCAGAATACAAGGGCAGCTCTGTGAATTAGTCTAAATATTAGACACAGTGAAGAAAGCATTCAACTTTTATTTAATTTTCAAAGAATATAAAATTAATTCCTTTTTTGGTTAACAGCTGCTAGTCTGTCCAGCAGCTTCTAAAGACTAAAAAGTGTCTTTAATGTTTCATTTCATGCTGATCTTGCTCTTTGTCCACAGGATCCATGAAAGATTACACTCACCTGAACCTGATCTCAGTGGTATGTCCTTTAAGAGTCATCGGTCTATGGATCCACCATTAAACTTTAAAAAATGGGGGATTTCAAAGACAAAGTGAGTGAACATCGGTATAATTTATAATTAGATTAGGCACTTCCAAACATCTAGCAGATGACTTTGGTGTGTTTGTCACTTCCCGTTCCCCCCCTGTCCTCAATTTCTGAGTCATTTGAGGAGTTTCAGTATCTCCAGTATTTGTTCAACACAGCAGAAAAGGCAGATTGCACATTCTTTTATGTTAAAATTGTTATAAAGAAACAGAATTTTATTCTTCATGTTTATTGGTCTGTAACAGTAAAATAAGTAAACTGGAGTCTGCTGAACATGATCCCAACTCCGTGTCTGTGAAGAGTAATCAGTCCATGGAGCAGCCACTAGAAATGGAAAGTGCATCAGGCTTAAGACCAAGGAAACGAAGGAGGTGAGTCCTTGAACATCCATCAGACTGGAAGAAGTATATTCTCATTGAGTGGTTGTTCTCGGGTTTAAACAGATCTTCATATATATATATATATATAGTGCAAAATTATGAAGAATAATTAGAAGTGTTCGTGGGATGAGTTACTTCTTCGGCTGTCAATCGATTAAGATGTTTAATTGGATACTTATGAATAGTTAACTCGTGATTAATCACAGCAACCCAAGCTTCTTCGTTTTTCTTTTTTCCTGACAAAACATGTACATGGAAACACCACTAAAGAGAAATGAAAAAAAAAAACAACAACATACAGTAGTTGGGCTTCCCCCATTCCTTTTTGTTAATCAGACAAGCATTTCGACATTTTCAGATGACAGGGCAGCTCACTTTTTCTGAACAACATGCCCAGACAGTGATACAGATGGGCCAGGTGTTACTTGTGTACCAGGTAGGCCATCTCACTGTCTTCATGTTTGGAACTGGCTCTACAATGTATCACTTATTTCTCAATATACAAGCCTCTTCTTTGTCAGATGAAGACTCAGAGGCAAGCATGAGAGATGATCTTTTCTTAGATGGTTAATATGTTGCTGGTTGTTCAGGCTGTGGATGTCTCCTTGAATGTACCCATTGAAGCTGGGTCATCCTCAGAGACCTCCAGCACTCCTGACAAATCACACAAAACTGGCAACACCACAGAGCAAGAAAAAAAAAAACTTTCCCCCTCCTAGACGTTATGCACTGCCACTCAAAAGTTTGTTCACACCTTCTAATTTAATGGTTTTTCCTTTATTTTCATGACTATTTACATTGTAGATTCTCAGTGAAGGCATTCAACAATGAATGAACACATACGGAATTATGTAGTAAACAAAAAGGGTGAAATAACTCAAAACATGTTTTATATTTTAGATTCTTCAAAGTAGCCACCCTTTGCTTTGATTATCGCTCTGTACACTCTTGGCATGATCTCAATGATCTTCTTGAGGTAGTCACCTGAAATGGTTTTCCAACAGTCAAGAAGGAATTCCCAGAGAGGCTGAGCACCTGAGCTTCAGCCACCACATGGCTGTAGCACAGAAGGTAGAGCAGGTCATCTACTGATCAGAAGATTTGTTTGTTCGATACCTGGCTTCCCCTATTCTGCATGGGAAAGATACTAACCCCACGTTGCTTTCCAATGCATCCATCGGATTATGAATGTGTGTGAATGGTAGTTAGAAGCACTTAACCCTTTAAAACCAGTCGGAGCGGGCACACTCCGTTTTTTGTGTAACTAATTTTAAATCACTGTAGAACTGCAACCATCATTGTATTACCTTCAGGGCCTTATAAGCCTGTACTGGTGTTTTTAAAAGTTATTTTTGACTTTATGCTTCTCTGTATCGTTTCTGGGATGCTTAGAACTCAAATTGCACTGCTGGAAATAGTTTATTTTGATGCACATGCTGTTTTCAGAATCAGAAAGGGTTTTATTGCCAAATGTTGAGCAGGTTTACAACATTAGGAAATTGCTGCGGTGCTTCAGTGCAAACATACTGTCATAAATTACGCTTAAATAGACATGAAAATAAGAATAAGAATTAAAAGTGCTTGTTACGGTTCGGTGTTGGCAGTGTATTGTTTTAGGCGTTTTGGCGTGACTGTTATGTGTTTCCTGTTTTACTTTGAAAGTCTGTGTTATCTTACTGTGTTCAGTTTACGTTTCCCTGTTCTCGTCAGTTCTGCGTTGCCCCAGCTGTGTTTCCCTCTTGTTGTCCATTTTCCTGATTGCTCCCCCTAGGTATTTAAACCCTGTGTTTCAGTGTGTCAAGGTCGCGATCTTCCCCCCCGTTGTAAATAGTTTGACGTTTTGTGTTTTGATGTAAATAAATATCGTATTTTGCTTTGAAGAAATAGTTGTCGATACTTTCGTTTTGGGATTATTTTTGTGGAAGCCCGTAGTAGTCTTTTTTTTATGAGTTCGCCCTCCTTAAGAGCAGTGAGCTTGGGGGCCCTTTTTTTCCCCCTTATTTCTATTTTTCCTGTGTTGCACGCCGGTTGCCTAGGCCGGGGTGTAACAGTGCTACGTAGAAAGATATATACATGAGTGCAGGTGGTGATCAGTGCCAAACATGGAATGATGCAGTGAACACAGCGTAGGGTCATGTGTTAGTGGCGGGGACAGTCATACGGTTATTGTTCATGTGTCCAACAGCAGAGGGGAAGAAACTGTTCTTATGGCGAGAGGTTCTGGTGCGAATGGACCGGAGCCTCCTGCCTGAGGGGAGCAGGTCAAACAGACTGTGTCCAGGGTGAGAAGGGTCAGCTGAGATCCGAGCTGCACGCCGCAGTGTCCTGGAGGTGTACAGGTCCTGCAGAGATGGGAGTCTGCAGCCAATCACCTTCTCAGCAGAGCGCACAACACGCTGCAGTCTCTGTTTGTCCCTGATAGTGGCTCCAGCGTACCACACGGTGATGGAGGAGGTGAGGATGGACTCGATGATTGCAGTGTAGAATTGCATCATCGTCCGTGTTGGCAGGTTGAATTTCTTCAGCTGCCTCAGGAAGTACATCCTCTGCTGGGCTTTCTTGATGACGGAGGTGATGGTGGGCTCCCACTTCAGGTCCTGGGCGATGGTGGTACCCAGGAAGCGGAATGAGTCCACAGAGGTGATGGGGGTGTCAGTCAGGATGATGGGGGGGAGTGCGGCTGTGTGCTTCCTGAAGTCCACAATAATCTCCACTGTCTTCTGGGCATTCAGCACCAGGTTGTTGTGGCTGCACCAGGACACCAGACGTTCAACCTCCCTCCTGTAGGCAGACTCATCCCCGTCCGAGATGAGTCCAATAACGGTGGTGTCATCTGCAAACTTGATTAGCTTGACAGACTGGTGGGTGGAGGTGCAGCAGTTGGTGTACAGGGAGAAGAGCAGAGGAGAAAGAACACAGGAGGAGGCAACGTCTCTGTTCATGCTTCTCATCAGGGCCAGCTCGTCCATCTTTTTTGCAAATTTGCATTATAATTATTTTCGGTTTTCCTGCAGTATATAAAAATTGGTGTATTTCAAAAATAAAACTATGAAGACACAAAATAAATTTCCTGTGGTGGGAAACTATTTTGTGCAACTTTTTTGTATTTACTGTTTTGAGGGATAAGCCTCTTAAATTACTCTAACTAGAAATATATCTAAAGAACGAAAAAAAACCCCCAAAAACTATTTTAAATTTTTTGTAGTTTATTGCACTTTTTTGCAGTTTATGTAGTTACTATGGATTCAATGCATACATATATTAAAATTTGGGCTATAACAGTTTTATTGATGTATTGCAACTTGAATTGCTTCCACAAATGGCACTACAGCATGTAAAAATATAAAGGGTAAGCTCTGGCACACTTGGTTCTATGGTAGGCCTTAAAGGGTTAAAGCATAGAAGACAGTGCTTGTGTGAATGTGGCATGTGGTATAGAGTGCTTTGAGTACTCCAGGAGAAGTAGAAAAGCGCTTTATAAGAATCAGTCCATTCAGTCAATTTTGCTTTTGCTGTGTGGACCATCTCATCCCAAACCATCTTCATTGGGTTTTAGGTCAGGTGTCTGTGGAGTTCATGCCATCTGGCACAGCACTCCATCATTCTCTTGTCATTGTCCTGTTAAAAAATAAATGATGGTCTAACTAAACGTAAACTGGATTAGATGGCATGTTGCTGCAGGATGCTGTGGTAGCCACGCTGGTTCAGTGTGCCTTAAATCTTGAATAAATCCCTAACATTGTCACCAGCAAAGCATCCCCACACCATCACACGTTCTTCTTCATGCTTCACAGTGGGAACCATGCATGTAGAGAACATCCGTTCACCTTTTCTGCATGTTTCTGTAGTGCAGTCACATGATCTAGATCTTCTGAGATCTATTAGACTAGATCTAGTACTTCACATAGTCGTCGTTGTGTGTTTGTATACAGTGGGGCAAAAAAGTATTTAGTCAGCCACCGATTGTGCAAGTTCCCCCACTTAAAATGATGACAGAGGTCAGTAATTTGCACCAGAGGTACACTTCAACTGTGAGAGACAGAATGTGAAAAAAAAATCCATGAATTCACATGGTAGGATTTGTAAAGAATTTATTCGTAAATTAGGGTGGAAAATAAGTATTTGGTCACCTCAAACATGGAAACTCTCTGGCTCTCACAGACCTGTAACGTCTTCTGTAAGACGCTTTTCTGTCCCCCACTCGTTACCTGTATGAATGGCACCTGTTTGAACTCATCATCTGTATAAAAGACACCTGTCCACAGCCTCAAACAGTCAGACTCCAAACTCCGCCATGGCCAAGACCAAAGAGCTTTCGAAGGACACCAGGAAAAGTATTGTAGACCTGCACCAGACTGGGAAGAGTGAATCTACAATAGGCAAGCAGCTTGATGTGAAAAAAATCAACTGTGGGAGCAATCATCAGAAAATGGAAGACATACAAGACCACTGATAATCTCCCTCAATCTGGGGCTCCACGCAAGATCTCATCCCGTGGGGTCAAAATGATCATGAGAACGGTGAGCAAAGATCCCAGAACCACACGGGGGGAGGACGAAGAATACTGAGTTGCATCCCAAGAACACCATACCTACTGTGAAGCATGGGGGTGGAAACATCATGCTATGGGGCTGTTTTTCTGCCAAGGGGACAGGACGACTGATCCGTGTTAAGGACAGAATGAATGGGGCCATGTATCGTGAGATTTTGAGCCAAAACCTCCTTCCATCAGTGAGAACTTTGAAGATGAAACGAGGCTAGGTCTTCCAACATGACAATGATCCAAAACACACCGCCCGGGCAACAAAGGAGTGGCTCCGTAAGAAGCATTTGAAAGTCCTGGAGTGGCCTAGCCAGTCTCCAGACCTCAACCCCATAGAAAATCTGTGGCGGGAGTTGAAAGTCCGTGTTGCTTGGCGACAGCCCCAAAACATCACTGCTCTCGAGAAGATCTGCATGGAGGAATGGGCCAAAATACCAGCTACTGTGTGTGCAAACCTGGTAAAGACCTATAGTAAACGTTTGACCTCTGTTATTGCCAACAAAGGTTATGTTACAAGGAATTGAGTTGTATTTTTGTTATTGACCAAATACTTATTTTCCACCCTGATTTACGAATAAATTCTTTACAAATCCTACCATGTGGATTCATGGATCTTTTTTTTCACATTCTGTCTCTCACAGTTGAAGTGTACCTCTGGTGCAAATTACTGACCTCTGTCATCATTTTAGGTGGGGGAACTTGCACAATCGGTGGCTGACTAAATACTTTTTTGCCCCACTGTATGTATGTAGCTTTGTCCAGCCACTGGTAGGATTTCTGGATGTCAGCCACCTCCTCTATCTGCCGGTGGTACATTCCGTGCAGGGGCCTGTCCTTCCAATTCAATTTTATTTATATAGCGCCAAATCACAACAAAAGTCGCCTCAAGGCGCTTCATAGATACAGAGGAAAAACCCAACAATCATATGACCCCCTATGAGCAAGCACTTTGGCGACAGTGGGAAGGAAAAACTCCCTTTTAATAGGAAGAAACCTCCGGCAGAACCAGACTCAGGGAGGGGCGGGGCCATCTGCTGTGACCGGTTGGGGTGAGAGAAGGAAGACAGGATAAAGACATGCTGTGGAAGAGAGACAGAGGTTAATAACAGATATGATTCAAAGCAGAGAGGTCTATTAATACATAGTGAGTGAGAAAGGTGACTGGAAAGGAAAAACTCAATGCATCATGGGAATCCCCCGGCAGCCTACATCTATTGCAGCATAACTAAGGGAGGATTCAGGGTCACCTGGTCCAGCCCTAACTATATGCTTTAGCAAAAAGGACAGTTTGAAGCCTAATCTTAAAGCTAGAGATAGTGTCTGTCTCCCGAATCCAAACTGGAAGCTAGTTCCACAGAAGAGGGGCCTGAAAACTGAAGGCTCTGCCTCCCATTCTACTTTTAAATACTCTAGGAACAACAAGTAGGCCTGCAGAGCGAGAGCGAAGTGCTCTAATAGGGTGATATGGTACTACAAGGTCATTAAGATAAGATGGGGCCTGATTATTTAAGACCTTGTATGTGAGGAGCAGGATTTTGAATTCAATTCTGGACTTAACAGGAAGCCAATGAAGGGAAGCCAAAACAGGAGAAATCTGCTCTCTCTTTCTAGTCCCTGTCAGGACTCTTGCTGCAGCATTTTGGATTAACTGAAGGCTTTTCAGGGAGTTTTTAGGACTTCCTGATAATAATGAATTACAGTCGTCCAGCCTGGAAGTAATAAATCCATGAACTAGTTTTTCAGCGTCACTCTGAGTTTAGGATATTTCTAATTTTAGAGATGTTGCGCAAATGGAAGAAAGCAGTCTTACATATTTGTTTAATATGAGCGTTGAAGGACATGTCCTGGTCAAACATGACTCCAAGGTTCCTCACAGCGTTACTGGAGGCCAAGGTAATGCCATCCAGAGTAAGAATCTGGTTAGATACCATATTTCTAAGATTTTCAGGGCCGAGTACAATAACCTCAGTTTTATCTGAATTAAGAAGCAGAAAGTTAGCGGCCATCCAGGTCTTTATGTCTTTAAGACATTCCTGCAGTTTAACTAATTGGTGTGTGTTATCTGGCTTCATGGACAGATAGAGCTGGGTGTCATCAGCATAGCAGTGTAAATGTATGCTATGTCTTCTAATGATGCTGCCTAAGGGAAGCATGTATAATGTAAACAGAATTGGTCCTAGCACTGAACCCTGTGGAACTCCATAATTAACCTCAGTGTGTGAAGAGGACTCTCCATTTACATGCACAAATTGGAGTCTATTAGATAGACATGATACAAACCACTGCAGTGCAGTACCTGTAATACCTACAGCATGTTCTAATCGCTCTAATAGGATATTATGGTCGACAGTATCGAACGCTGCACTAAGGTCTAGCACAGGGATGGCCAACCCGCGGCTCTCGAGCCGCATGCGGCTCTTTGCCTGGTTTCATGCGGCTCTTACGTTCATATCAAAGTTTGCGTTTGTGTTTTTTTTTTTTTTTTTTTATGTTGTTGTTTTAAAATGTGCGCGTTCGCTTCGCTTGAGTTCAATACGGTATTTTCATCAAATGCGCATGTGTGTGAGATGAAAATACCACAAAGTTTCCCAGTAGGAGCAAGTTCGCCCTTAAAATGGCAGGAAAAAAATGCACAGCAAAAAGAAAATATGAAGATGAACACAGGACATTTTTAACAGAGTAGGAGAGTTTATATTTTTTTTGTTGAACGCAATGGTAAGCCATTCTGCCTTATATGTCAGACGTCATTAGCGCATTTCAAAGCTTCAAATCTTCAGCGCCACTTCAGCTCACTCCATGCTAACATCGACCAGGAATTTCCAAAGGGACTGAACTTCGCAAGCACGAGTTGGCCACTTTGAAAAGTCAGGCAGAAAAGCAGATACAGTTTTTCCAAAAATTTACAAAGCGGTCAGAGACCACAACGCTCGCATCCTATCAGCTGGCTTGGAACATTGCACGGGCTAAAAAGCCAAACAATGAAGGGGAGTTCGTTAAAAAATGCCTCAGTGACGTTGTTGAAATCTTGTCTCCTGAAAACGACAAATTAAAACGCATGGTATCAGACGTCCAACTGTCCCGCCACACTGTTGAACACAGAATATCAGACATTAACACGGCTATTGAATCACAGTTGCACTCTGACCTTCAAGCATGTGAGTATTTTAGTGTCGCATTGGATGAGAGTTGTGATATACAAGACAAGCCTCAGTTGGCAATATTTGCACGGTCTGTGTCAAACGATTGTGTGATCAAAGAAGAACTCCTGGATATTGTGCCATTAAAAGACAGAACCCGTGGCATAGATGTGAAAGAAACCATGATGGCTGCATTTGAAAAAGCAAATCTGCCCATAACGAAATTAACTGCAATAGCCACTGATGGAGCACCAGCCATGATGGGATCTGTGAACGGGCTTGTGGGGCTGTGCAAAGCTGACCGAACTATTCCTGACTTTTGGAATTTCCACTGCATCATCCACATGGAGCAACTCGTGTCTAAATCATTGAATTTAGATAACGTCATGAAGCCTGTGATGGAAATCGTCAACTATATCCGCACACATGTGCTTAACCACAGGCAATTCAAGAATCTCATCGCTGAGCTGGACCAAGGGCTTCCAGGTGACCTGCCGCTGCACTGCACTGTGAGGTGGCTGTCAAAAGGCCAGGTACTCTCTCGCTTCTTTGAGCTTTTGGATGCCGTGAAACTGTTTATGGAAAAGAAGGACAAGGACTATCCCGAGCTCTCGGACCTCAAGTGGATTATGGATCTGGCCTTTTTGGTCGACATGCTGTGTCACTTGGACAGACTGAACCTGACCCTGCAGGGTAAGTTAAAAATGCTGCCTGAGCTGGTGCAAAGTGTGTTTGCGTTTGTCAACAAACTGAAGCTGTTCAAGACACACATTCAAAAGGGAGATTTAACGCATTTTCCCACTCTGCTAAAAGCCAGCGGGCAAGTCGCCAGCGCTGCCCTGAGTAAGCAAAGAGCCAGATATGCAACGCTGATTGAAAACTTGCACGAAAGCTTCGTGACCCGGTTCCATGATCTACAATTGAAAAGGCCACAGATTACGTTCCTCGTCGACCCATTTAATGCAGAGACCGGCTGTTTGAAAGTCCCGCTAGTCACAGATGAAGCTGCGGCTGAGTTGGAGATGATCGATCTTTGTGAGGAGGACCAATTGAAACCTGCTTTAAGGGAAGGGACCATTGAGTTCTGGAAAAGTGTGCCAATGGAAAAATACCCCAATGTCAAACGGGCTGCGCTTAAGATACTGTCAATGTTTGGGTCAACATACGTCTGCGAGTCTGTGTTTTCTACCCTAAAACATGTCAAATCAAAGCATCGATCTGTTCTGACTGACACACATGTGAAAGAATTGCTTCGAGTGGCAACAACGGAATACAAGCCAGATTTAAAGAGGATTGTTCAAGGCAAGGAATGCCAGAAGTCCCACTAAACAACATGCATTGTAAAAGTAAATGCTATTGTAGATTATTATATTTTTGTTTGTGGACTTGGTTGAACTGAGAGTTTGTGTGTGAGACAGTGCACACAATGTTCATTGTTGAAAATGACTGGCCTGTGGTTTTAGTACTGTGTGACATTTACAATAAATCTGGCTGAGCAGAGGGGTGTGTGTGTGTGTGTGTGTGTGTGAGAGAGAGTGAGAGAGTGAGAGAGCCTGACTGAAACTCTTCAAATAAACCATTGCTCTGCAGATGATCTGTTAGCTGTTTGACAACTACTCTTTCAAGGATTTTTGATATGAAAGGAAGGTTGGAGATTGGCCTATAATTAGCTAAGACTGCTGGGTCTAGAGATGCTTTTTGAGTAAAGGTTTAACTACAGCCAGCTTGAAGGACTGTGGTACACAGCCGATCATTAGAGATAGGTTGATCATATTTAAGATCGAAGAATTAATTAATGGCAGGACCTCTTTGAGCAGTTTTGTAGGAATGGGGTCTAAAAGACACGTTGATGGTTTGGAGGAAGTAATTATTGAAGTTAACTCAGACTCTTTTTCTCCAATTGATCTTTCTGAGTTAACTTCAATGGTACTAAGAGTAGCTGTAGATAATATTACATCTGTGGGATGATTATTGGTAATTTTTTCTCTAATGATAAAAATTTTATTTGTGAAGAAGTTCATGAAGTCATTACTAGTTAACGTTAAAGGGATGGTTGGCTCAAAAGAGCTCTGACTTTTTGTCAGCCTGGCTACAGTGCTGAAGAGAAACCTAGGGTTGTTCTTATTTTCTTCAATCAGTGATGAATAGTAAGATGTTCTGGCTTTGCGGAGGGCTTTCTTAGAAAGCAGCAAACTATTTCTCCAAGCTAAATGATGATCCTCTACATTTGTGACACGCCATTTCCTCTCCAGATTACGAGTCATCTGCTTTAGGCTACGTGTTTGAGAATTATACCACGGAGTCAGGTACTTCTGATTTGAGGCCTTAGTTTTCACAGGAGCTACAGTATCCAGAGTTGTACGTAGTGAGGAGGTGAAATTATTAATAAGATAATCGACCTCTGTTGGGGTAGCGTTCAGATAGCTGCTCTGCTCTGTGTTGGTACAGGGCATTGGAGATGATACCAGTGGGTGGATTATATTCTTAAACTTAGTTACAGCACTTTCAAAAAGACATCTACTTTGATAAAGTCTACTCTCCACCGCTGTGTAATCAATTATTGTAAATGTAAATGTTATCAGGAAATGATCAGACAGGAGAGGGTTTTCAGGAAACACTGTTAAATGTTCAGGTTCGATGCCATATGTTAAAACAAGATCTAGAGTGTGATTAAAGTGGTGGGTGGGTTCTTTTACATTTTGAGAGAAACCAATTGAGTCTAATAACAGATTAAATGCCATGTTGAGGCTGTCATTTTTAGCATCTACATGGATGTTAAAATCACCCACAATAATTATTTTATCTGAGCTCAGAACTGAATTAGATATAAAGTCTGAGAAATCAGACAGAAACTCTGTGTAAGGCCCGGGTGGACGATAGATGATAACAAGTAAGACTGGTTTCTGAGTTTCACAGCTGGGGTGGACAATGTTAAGCATCAGGCTTTCAAATGAATTAAAAGTCTGTCTTGGTCTTTCATTAATTAATAGGCTGGTGTGAAAAATTGCTGCCACACCGCCCCCTCGGCCTGTGCTTCGAGGTTTCTGGTAGTTAGAATGACTCGGGGGTGTTGATTCATTTAAACTAACATAATCATCCTGCTGCAACCAGGTTTCTGTAAGGCAGAGTAAATCGATTTGTTGATCAATTATTAAGTCATGTACTAACAGAGACTTGGAGGAGAGAGACCTAATATTTAATAATCCACATTTCACTGTTTTACTCTTTGGTTCAGATGTGGATACTGTATTGTTCTTTCTTTGTAATTGTTTATGTTTAAGTTGTTTGTTGCTGGTTTTTAGTTTGTTTTTTGTCTGTTTGGGAGCTGACACAGTCTCTATGGAGATGGGTTTTTGGGGGGGTAGCAGGAGGAGAGAAGCTGCAGAGAGGCGTGTAAGACTGCAACTCTGCTTCCTGGTCCCAACTCTGGATAGTCATATTATGGGGGGTTTAATTAATTTGTCCATATTTCTAGAAATGAGAGCTGCTCCATCCAAAGTGGGATGGATGCCGTCTCTCCTAACAAGACCAGGTTTCCTCCAGAAGGTTTGCCAATTATCTATGAAGCCCACATCGTTTCTGGGACACCACTCAGACAGCCAGCAATTTAAGGAGAACATGCGGCTAAACATGTCACTCCTGGTCTGATTGGGGAGGGGACCAGAGAAAACTACAGAGTCCGACATTGTTTTGGCAAAGTTGCACACGATTCAATATTGATTTTAGTGACCTCCGATTGGCGTAACCGGGTGTCATTACTGCCGACGTGAATTATGATTTTACTGAATTTACGTTTACCCTTAGCCAGCAGTTTTAAATTTCCTTCAATGTCGCCTGCTCTGGCCCCTGGAAGACAATTGACTATGGTTGCCGGTTCCATGATGGTTCCTCGTCTCCCTCCTCTTTCTTGGGTTTCTGCTGCCTGAGGTATTCACTGAGCACTCGGTCAGTTGGGGCCATCTTCCCATTGTATTCTTGGATGTTCGTCGTCTCATTCTGGACTGTGGTGCTGACAGTCACCAGTCCCCGGCCCCCTTCCTTCCGCTTAGCGTACAGCCTCAGGGTGCTGGACTTGGGGTGAAACCCTCCATGCATGGTAAGGAGCTTTCTTGTCTTTATGTCAGTGGCTTCTATCTCCTCCTTTGGCCAACTTATTATACCAGCTTAGTAGGGCGTAGGTGTTGATAGCCCGGATCTTGTTCTTACTGTTCAGCTGACTCCTCAGGACTTGCCTGACCCTCTGCAGGTACTTGGTGGTTGCAGCTTTCCTAGCTGCCTCTTCATGGTTCCCATTCGCCTGCGGGATCCCCAGGTACTTGTAACTGTTCTCTATATCTGCAATGTTGCTTTCTGGTAGTTCAATCCCCTCAGTTCTGACTACCTTCACTCTCTTTGTTATCATCCGACTACACTTCTCCAGCACAAATGACATCCCAATGTCATTGCTGTATATCCTGGTAGTGTGGATCAGTGAATCGATGTCTCGTTCACTCTTGGCATACAGCTTGATGTCATCCATGTACAGGAGGTGGCTGACAACTGCTCTGTTCCGTAGTCGGTATCCGTATCCGTAGCCAGTCTTGTTAATGATCTCACTTAGGGGGTTCAGGCCTATGCAGAACAGCAGTTAGGACAGAGCATCTCCTTGGTAGTAGAGCAGGGCGAGATGGCCAAAAATATTTATCACGATATATATTTGAGAATTTGCGATAACGATATAACCGACGATATAATTGATGCGAGACAAAATACAACTCCACAACATTACTAGCGCAAAAAGACAACCTTCCATTTATTTTCACTTAAACAAGAAGCTGGTTTTTATGTACATTAAAGCTTTATAAAAATGTAACAGTGCAAATGCAAATTCCTTGCTGAAAGTTTAACCAAAAGGCATTTCCAGTAGAAATGGGCTGACATATCCTGAGCATAACCATGTATAATATCCACTGAAGTTAAAGAGGAGCTTTGCAACATTAAACTGCAGTGTGCAATATATATTTTTCGGACCATAAGATGCACGGGATTATAAGGCACATTAAGCGAAACAAAGCAGTCAGATGAATCAAACTTTATTAAACTCATTCTTCTTGCTTCCTCCACTTCTGTACCATTGATTCATTAATGTTGAATTCTCTGGCAGCTGCTCTATTCCCATGTTGTTGCAGTATATTAATGACTAACCTCGTATTGTGGATGGATTATCTCAGTTGTTCTCCTGACTGAAGTTTGGTCCATTTACAGCATCCTGCCATGCGATTGCATTTGTCTCTTAACTATCAGGAACTTTTAACGTTAACTTTTATAAGTGGAAAAGTGTTAGTGTTCGTCCTCCAGCTTCACTGTTTATGTTATGCTAACATAGCTGTGTCGCTAGCGATCACGTAGCACATCATTATATACCAGCTAGCCCAACTTCAGTAACCCTACAAACGTCACTGCTGTTTAGTTTCCTGTCTTCATTTATGTTGGAAGTGATAGCAGAGCTGTACGTTTGATTTTTTTCAGAAATCTCTCAGTCAGAACATGCAATATCATGCTTAGGTAATTAGCGAAACTAGCGAGCTAACTTCCGCTAGCTTCCTGCTAACTTCTAACTCCGTTAAATGTAATACATTTTGTTTTCATGGATGCCTGGAAGTTAAACTTTATAGTTTCACCTGGTTAAGCAGCAATGCTGATCCTTTTATTAAAGATGAAAGAATTGGGACAGTTTTTAACTCTCAGTGATGCTGCAGTGTTGTTTGACCTGAAAGGACGGAGTTTAGGACCCAGATTACTCCCAGATTTAAGAGCATCTTAGTCCGACAAATACGACAATAACAACGGCCGCTTGCATGTTCTGCAAAAAAATGTGCTTTGTCGTGTATCTGACGGACAAACACCAAACCAGTTCCACATCACTGAAGTTGCACCATTTTTACAAACCAATTCTGGTTCATCTGTTTCACTCAACAATCAGCCATGTGCGTATGAAAACAAAGGCACTGCGCATGCACGTTTTACTCATATTCTATCGCGATATTTCATTTTCCTATCGTTGCCTAACATTATACCGGTATTACCGTGAACGGTATAATATGGCCCAGCCCTACTTGGTAGATCCCGCACTTGATGGTGACTTGTGCTAGTTGATGCTAGCGTCCTTCCTCTCTCTCACCGCTACGGTTCAAAAACATCAAGTTCTGAGTTTTCGAGAGGTCTCAAATTACGAGCCACCACTTCTGGACGTTTTCCCACACACGCTCTCAAAGTTTAGTATCCACGGAGAGCTGCCATTTTCAGAAGATATGTTAAGTTTGCCAACAATTCTGCTCAGAGAACCTGTTGCTGTGTCACTTCCGGTGAGGTCTCAACCTCAAATGTTTGAAGTTGAGGTAACCAAAATTTCAATGGTGACTTGTGCTATGGGCTTGGAGTTGGCCTCTAGTGTTGTACGCCACATCCCCATTGAGTTCCTGATGAAGGCTCTTAGGGTCCTGTTGATCTTGTACAATTCTAGGAATTCCAGTATCCAGCTGTGGGAGACTGAGTAATAGGCCTTCTTGTAATCAATCCAGGCAGTGCACAGGTTGGTCAGCCTGGTCTTGCAGTCTCGGCTGATTGTTCTTTTTACCAGTAGCTGGTGTTTTGCGCCTCTGGTATTCTTGCCAATCCCTTTCTGTGCCCCACTCATGTATTGACCCATGTGCCTGTTCATCTTAGCTGATATGATGCCTGACAGGAGCTTCCATGTAGTACTGAGGCAGGTTATTGGTCGGTAGTTGGATAGGATTGGTCCCTCCTTGGAGTCCTTGAGGATCAGGACCGTCCGACCTTCAGTTAGCCATTCCGGGTGTTTCTCTTAAACTAGCAGCTGGTTCACTTGTGCGTCCAGACGCTCATGGAGTGCAGTCAGCTTCTTCAGCCAGTAGGCGGGCGTGAACCACGTCGGGGCCTGGTGCTGTCCAACTCTTCATACTAGAGACCCTTGCTTGGATGTCTGCGACCATGATGGTTACTGGACCCTGTTCAGGGAGGTTGCTATGGTCTGTCCTCAGATCCACTAGCCACTGAGCATTGCCGTTATAGGTTGCGTCCTTCTCTCATATGGTCTTCGAGTATTGCTCCATCTCCAGCCTTGGTGGTGCTGTTCTCTTATTGTTCCCTTGCCAATGAGAGTACACCATTGCTGGTTCTGTGGAGAACAGCTGGTTAATTCTCCTGCCTTCTATCTCTCTGGTGTACCTCCTCAAGTAGCTGGCCAAGGCTGTGTGTCTTTGCTTGACAGTTTCCAAGGCCTCAGGTATGGACAGCTTGCTGTATTTCTTATGCACCTTCTTTGTCGCACCTTTCTGCAACTCTGTTAGTTGGCTAACCTCCCTCCGTGCTAATTTGATCTTGCCCTCTAGCCTCCTTCTCCATGGAGGGTACTGGTCCTTGTGGCTGTTCAACTTATAGCCAAGCATCTCACTGATCACTGCTGCCGTATTGTAGATCAGCTTATTAGTCTCGGTAAGCGTGGCTGTAGGGTACTTCACATAATCTTGGTAACCGGCTTTGGGGGATCCAGGTTTCAAGCTTGGCCATGATCCCATCTTTCAGGTCAGTTCCTGTTGCACTCAACAATCCTCCCATCGCACTTCGGGCTTTGTACCCAATCTCGGGTGGGGGTGATGATATCTCCCCTCTGACCGAGGCGGCGGTGTGGCAGCAATTTTTCACACCAGCCTATTAATTAACGAAAGACCAAAACAGAGTTTTAATTCATTTGAAAGCCTGATGCTTAGCCTTGTCCATCCCAGCTGTAAAACTCAGATGATAATAGGTAAGACTGGTTTCTATCGTCCACCTGGGCCTTACACAGAGTTACTCTCTGATTTTTGCAGACTTTTTTTAAATCTGATTTAGTGCTCAGATAAAATAATTATTGTGGGTGATTTTAACATTCATGTAAATGCTAAAAATGGCAGCCTCAACATGGCATTTAATCTGTTAGTAGTACTGGTGCAACGGATCAAAAACTCACGGTTCGGATCACGGTTTTATGTCATGGATCGGATCAATTTTCGGATCAGCGAAAAAAGACAAAAATTTAACATTTATTTATTTACTTATTGAAGTATTTTTTTTGCCTGTTAAAAACATTCAACTCGGGACTCATTCCACGCAATTATATAAAAACAAATTAAGGTGCAATATAGGGCAGTACAGGGCTATATATATCTACCACTCCGCTGTAGGTCATTAGCAAGAGTATAGAACTTGGCTGCATGCTTAGTTGGCAATTCAGCCATTTGATTCATGATACAGCAGCTCATGAGTGAATGAACATGGTGCAATAAATGTGTTTTTAGAAGTACATGTTCCCACATACATACATTTACATTTACTTAAATTTACTTGAGTAGGGTAAGAGGTTGCCACCTCAGCATGCAGTCAAGTTCTATACTCTTGCTAATGACCTACTAATTGTATTCAGGTGTGGTACACCAGAGACACATGGAAAAGTTGCATGACACCGGCCCTCGAAGGCTGGAGTTTGAGACCCCTGTCATACGGAATATGACAGGTGTGGTTGAACTGCATGAAGACTGAAGTTTCTCTTCTCTTCTGGCAGGACAGCAATGTGTCCTTGTCCTGTGAGCCACCGTAAGGATGTACTTAGAGTAGAACTGGACTGTCACTGGCCTCAGGCTCTTACCACCTTTTCAAAGACACAGCAGTCATTTAGAAACATTTTTAGATATTTTTTTTACCTGTAAATGCACAAAGAATTTAGAAATGTAATTCTTGTCCAGAGGGAACAAGCACTGACACTGTGTAATCTACAGCTGTGGCCAAACGTTTAGAGAAGGAGAAGTTTTGTTTGTTTATTTACAAAGTTGGTGTTTCAGTGATAGTTGTATATCATATTATATCTCTTCAAACAGAGGTGACCCAGTAATTCTGCACTAATGAATTAGACTAACTATTCACTTAAGCTAGTTATTAAATTAAGTAAAGAGTTAGGATGCTGTGTAAGACATAAATAAAGCTAAAATACAAAGGTTTGGACACCGTTTTGCATGTTTCCCTTCTGTAGGGGTCTCTGCAAGCATACAGGGCTCTGAGAGGGTACAAGATGACAACTTTGGAATTCTACTAGAAGCAGTCGATCATATTTGTTTGTCAAAGCTGAATTCAGGGCAAACTATGCTAAATTAGCATTTTTAGCTAACAGGTACAATAAGCATAAAAGTTACTGTACGGCTATCATTTGTTAACATGACACTTGTTCTTATACATGTAATACATTTTTTACTAACCTGAGAGTTTATCCGCTGGTCATTCGACATGACGAATGACCTCTGAAGTCTTAATTCAGCTCAAGATGCTGTAGATTCCTGTCAGTAACACTTTCGGTCCGCTAGTAAAACGTAGTTCTATTAATCTGCGCTCGATTACCCTTGAACCGGAACCGGATGTAAGTCCCAAAAAACTGAATTTTGGAATTGAAATTGAATTGTAGAACTGAAACTGAATGGTGAGAGGTGAATCTGAAATTATTCGAGAACTACATTTTTAAAAGATAAAATACAGTTTCAAAGCAAATGAATTCATTTTCAAAACATAAAATTCAATTTCAATTTAGTGATCATTTTCAAACCAATGAATTGAATTTCAAATTAGGCTAATTCATATTCAGTTTTTAAAAGCAATTATTCTTTTAACAATATGTATGCATTAAGGCCATAGTAACTACATAAATTGCAAAAAAGTGCAATAAACTACAACTGCTGTTTTTGTTTTTTTACACATTGTTCTAGTTGAAGAAATTTCAGAGAGACATCCCTGAAATTGCAAAAAAAAATGTAAATGTAAAAAAGTTGCACAAAATAGTTTCCAACCACAGGGAATTTATTTGAGCCTCTTTATAGTTTTATTTTTGAGATACACCAATTTTTATATACTGCAGGAAAAACAAAAATAAATATAATAATGCTAATTTGCAAAAAAACCTGCATGTGCATCAGAATAAACTATTTCCAACAGTGTAATTTGAGTTCTAAGCGTCCCAGAAACTATACACAAAGGCATAAACTCAAAAAATAACTTTAAAAGCACCAGGATATCTTTGTAATTGCCCTATAGGTAAAAAATTACATTTTCCGCGAAAATGACCTCACTTTGTGCTGACGTATATCTGAACGTTTGCACTAGCTTGTGTGGTTGCAATTCTACCGGGCTTTAAAAATAGTTACGCAAAATTGAGCGTGCCTGCTATGACCGGTCATAAAGGGTTAAAACCAGACCTGTATCATTCTTTCAGTCAGAGCCCTGGTTTACATCTCAACTCGGGCTACTGAAAGAAAAGGTCTCTATAAGAAAACTGGTCTTGCTATTTATAAGGAAATGTTTATGTTAGGACCTGGCTCTGCTAGGCAACAAGGGAAGTAACATAAATGAGTCCAGAGACAGGAGGGTTAGATAAAAAGAAAAACATAAGGTTTACTAACACAACTGAAAACCGTTAATGAAACAACTCACTAGGCAATAGGGGGATTTAAACAAACATAACAAACAACTCATATATTCAAATAACACTAATAACACCAGTAGAACACTAATCATCTAAACATCTCACAGGCAGTTACTCAACACAAAGGTTGCAAAGAGCAGCAAGGCAAAGGCAGGAGGGACAGTCTGCACAGTCTATTCAAATCAACAAGTCCCCCACGAATGAAGACTCCTCAGCCTTTTATACTCCGTATTCGTAAATGCAGGCAGCCCCGTCATTGGTCCATCGTATTCAAGGCTCCTGCAGCAGCCAATGGTGTATGTGGTGGCACAATCTGATCTGCATGAAGTTGGGCGGGCATAGGTCCCTGGCCAGCCAATCACCCGTGAGTCCTGGAACACTTTGATTTCCATAGAGGAAGGCCAGGGGCCGTAACAGTTTAATAATCATGTTTTGTATTATAAGGAGTGTATTAATCAAACAAATTCTGCTTATTACGCTGACATAATTAGTTCAAATGAAAATTCCACCATGATACTGTTTTCACTGTTCAACTCTTCTTTCAGGTCACCAGATTTTCTATCTGCCCACCTTTATTCATAGTCTTTCTGTGATCCTTTAATGTTATTTTTCATTGAGAAAATTTACAAAATATACCAAGACCTGGTTGCTGATGTTCCATGTAGCTTTTCCTTTGTAATTCTACTCCCATCACACTGTTTTTCTGATTTCCAACGTCCTTCTGTCACTGATATCTCTGATCTCATCTGTAAGTCAAAGCCCTCTACATGTCAGCTTGTCCCCATTCCTACAGTTCTGGTGAAGGCCTGTCTACCCTCTCTGTTTCCCCTTATATCTGCTATCATCTACTCTTCACTTACCACTGGAACTGTTCCTGCTTCCTTCAAAGTTGCTGCCATCACCCTAATATTGAAAAAAACCGGTTTAGACCCCAATAACTTTAATCATTTTCATCCCATTTCCAATTTACCGTTAATCTCAAAATTTTTTGAAAAGATAGTTGCTTCACAAAGAATAATCTCTATGAACAGTTCCGGTCTCGTTTTCGCCCTTCCCATAGCATGATAAAAATAACCAATGATGGCAGCTGACTCTGGTTTACTTTACATTCTTATTCTCCTTATTCCCCTCGATCTGAGTAGACTATTTCTCACTCTATTCTTCTCAGCAGGTTAGTTTCCATTAGGGCTCTAAATCAACATTATCCAGAATTAATAGTTTCCATATTACTGTAAATAAGTTGCCTGTTTCTGTTTCTTCTTCTGTGAAAAGTTTGGGTGTCATCCTCGACTTTATCCTTTAACTCATATATCAATAATGTCACATACAGCCTGACAATCTCACATTTTAGTAACTGCTCGTTCTACTTGGAACTCTGGCTGAGCATGTACATCAAAAGTTACTCAGTTACACCTATTCACCACAAGAGGCAGTCATCTCATTCAACATCCAAAAGATGACCTAATGAACCTTTGGCTTGTGTTTAACTCTTGGGTGGTCATATAATGTGAACTAATTCTTCATGATTCCTCCACAGAGTGGAACAGGAGAGCTCAGACGTTGCCTGTGGTCAGTCTGCCCAGCAGAACCAAAAATACAACTCCATATTCATGGTCTGTACATGTACAACAACTACTTTTAGATCTATTCTGTTCACATTCATCTCCATGTTGCTCTTTGTAGACCGATGGATTGTCAGTGTGTCCAACATGGATCTGATGTTTGGCTCCATGATTTCAATCTGATTGAGTCATTCATAAAGTATTCTGTTCCAGCTGCTGGAGGACAACATCATCACTTTTGTGAAAAATGAGCTAAAGAAGATTCAGAAGGTTCTGAGTCCAGATTACCCAGAAAGCTTAAACAGTAAGAGGGAGGATGATGAGATGTTGGAGGGTAAAGATGAAGAGCAGAAGAGAGGCATCAGCAACAGAGAGGCATTTGTGAATATCACGCTGAATTTCCTAAAGAGAATGAAGCAGGAGGAGCTGGCTGACCGTCTGCAGAGCAGTAAGAGGATTTGTCTAACGATTTAAGTTACTGGGTGAATGACACACTAATGTCTCAAAAGATTGACCAACATGTATTCAAAGACGCATTTCCGGGGAAAATAAATTTGCATGTGGACATAATAATTCCATTGATATTGCTGTCTTTTGTTCCTTTAGGAACTCCTTTTGGAGTTCTTCAGCATCACCTCAAGTCTTTCTTGAAAAAGAAGTTCCAGCGTGTGTTTGAGGGGATTGCTAAAGCAGGAAATCCAACCCTCCTGAATCAGATCTACACAGAGCTCTACATCACAGAGGGAGGGGCTGCAGAGGTCAATGATGAACATGAGGTCAGACAGATTGAAACAGCATCCAGGAAACCAGACAGACCAGAAACAACAATCAGACAAGAAGACATCTTTAAAGCCTCACCTGGAAGAGAAGAACCAATCAGAACAGTGCTGACAAAGGGAGTGGCTGGCATTGGGAAAACTGTCTTAACACAGAAATACAGCCTGGACTGGGCTGAAGACAAAGCCAACCAGGACATCCAGTTCATATTTCCATTCACTTTCAGAGAGCTGAATGTGCTGAAAGAGGAAAAGTTCAGCTTGGTGGGACTTGTTCATCGCTTCTTTACTGAAACCAAAGAAGCAGAAATCTGCAGCTTTGAAGACTTCCAGGTTGTGTTCATCTTTGATGGTCTGGATGAGTGTCGACTTCCTCTGGACTTCCACAAAACTAAAATCCTAACTGACCCTAGAAAGTCCACCTCAGTGGATGTGCTGCTGACAAACCTCATCAGGGGAAACCTGCTTCCCTCTGCTCGCCTCTGGATAACCACACGACCTGCAGCAGCCAATCAGATCCCTGCATTGTATTTTGACATGGTGACGGAGGTCAGAGGGTTCACTGACCCACAAAAGGAGGAGTACTTCAGGAAGAGATTCAAAGATGAGGAGCAGGCCAGCAGGATCATCTCCCATATCAAGACATCACGAAGCCTCCACATCATGTGTCACATCCCAGTCTTCTGCTGGATCACTGCTACAGTTCTGGAGGATGTGCTAAAAACCAGAGAGGGAGGACAGCTGCCCAAGACCCTGACTGAGATGTACATCCACTTCCTGGTGGTTCAGGCCAAAATGAAGAAGGTCAAGTATGATGGAGGAGCTGAGACAGATCCACACTGGAGTCCAGAGAGCAGGAAGATGATTGAGTCTCTGGGAAAACTGGCTTTTGATCAGCTGCAGAAAGGAAACCTGATCTTCTATGAATCAGACCTGACAGAGTGTGGCATCGATATCAGAGCAGCCTCAGTGTACTCAGGAGTGTTCACACAGATCTTTAAAGAGGAGAGAGGACTGTACCAGGACAAGGTGTTCTGCTTCATCCATCTGAGTGTTCAGGAGTTTCTGGCTGCTCTTCATGTCCATCTGACCTTCATCAACTCTGGACTCAATCTGCTGGAAGATCAAACAACCTCCTGGTGGTCTAAATTAATTAGCAAACCAAACCTACAATCTCTCCACCAGTGTGCTGTGAACAAGGCCTTAGAGAGTCCTAATGGACACCTGGACTTGTTCCTCCGCTTCCTCCTGGGTCTTTCTCTGCAGACCAATCAGACTCTCTTACGAGGTCTGCTGACACAGACAGGAAGTAGCTCACAGACCAATCAGGAAACAGTCCAGTACATCAAGGAGAAGCTCAGTGAGAATCTGTCTGTAGAGAAAAGCATCAATCTGTTCCACTGTCTGAATGAACTGAATGATCGTTCTCTAGTGGAGGAGATCCAACAGTCCCTGAGATCAGGAAGTCTCTTCACAGATGAACTGTCTCCTGCTCAGTGGTCAGCTCTGGTCTTCATCTTATTGTCATCAGCAAAAGATCTGGATGTGTTTGACCTGAAGAAATACTCTGCTTCAGAGGAGACTCTTCTGAGGCTGCTGCCAGTGGTCAAAGCCTCCAACAAAGCTCTGTAAGTACATTTGTACTTCTTTTGTTAAAATATTTATTCCAATCAATATAAAAATGAACATTACCTGATGCTGCTGAAGTGGTTTTATTAGAGACACAGCTAAGCGTTTTTCAATTTTGCATAATTGTAAAATTTTTTAAAATTTGTTTAGTAACCTAAAACTGATTTTTAGGACATAAACACAAAGTGTTTATGTCTTTGTGCAGAATCCGTGTACCTGCTCTCATTTACTGTTTTAGCTGTTTGGTGGTTGTCAAAATTTTGTGAGGTTTAACCTGAGATTCTGGTGTTTCGGGCAAGATGAATTTTAATGAGTCGATATTGCGTAATCCAATCGAAACCGATTATCAAAGCCCACCCCTAGTGAGAATGTGTTGTACTGCACCATTTGTTCTTCCTATCTTTATATCTATCTATCTGGCAAGATCAAAGTAGCATGGAGGGAGGTTAACCAACTAACGGAGTTGCAGAAAGGTGCGACAAAGAAGGTGCATAAAAAAAAGAAATAAAGCAAGCTGTCCATACCTGAGGCCTTGGAAGCTGCCAAGCAAAGACTCACAGCCTTGGCCAGCCGCTTGAGGAGGTACACCAGAGAGATAGAAGGCAGGAGAATAAACCAGCTCTTCTCCACAGAACAGGAAGAAGGACGCAACCCATAACGGCAATGCTCAGTGGCTAGTGTATCTGAGGGCAGACCATACATAGCAACCTCCCTGAACAGGGTCCAGTAACCATCATGGTGGCAGACATCCAAGCAAGGGTCTCTAGTATGAAGAATTGGACAGCACCAGGCCCCGACATGGTTCACGCCTACTGGTTGAAGAAGCTGACTGCACTCCATGAGCGTGTGGACGCACAAGTGAACCAGCTGCTAGTTGACGAGAGACACCCAGAATGGCTAACTGAAGGTCGGACGGTCCTGATCCTCAAGGACTCCAAGGAGGGACCGGTCCCATCCAACTACCGACCAATAACCTGCCTCAGTACTACATGGAAGCTCCTGTCAGGCATCATATCGGCTAAGATGAACAGGCACATGGGTCAATACATGAGTGGGGCACAGAAAGGGATTGGCAAGAATACCAGAGGCGCAAAACACCAGCTACTGGTAGACAAAACTGTCAGCCGAAACTGCAAGACCAGGCTGACGAACCTGTGCACTGCCTGGATTGATTACAAGAAGGCCTATGACTCAGTCTCCCACAGCTGGATACTGGAATTCCTAGAATTGTACAAGATCAACAGGACCCTAAGAGCCTTCATCAGGAACTCAATGGGGATGTGGGGTACAACACTAGAGGCCAAATCCAAGCCCATAGCACAAGTTACCATCAAGTGCGGGATCTACCAAGGAGACCCTGTCCCCACTGCTGTTCTTCATAGGCCTTAACCCCCTAAGTGAGATCATTAACAAGACTGGCTACAGATACCGACTACGGAATGGAGCAGTTGTCAGCCACCTCCTGTACATGGATGACATCAAGCTGTATGCCAAGAGTGAACGAGATATCGATTCACTGATCCACACTACCAGGCTATACAGCAATGACATTGGGATGTCATTCGTGCTGGAGAAGTGTAGTCGGATGGTAACAAAGAGAGGGAAGGTAGTCAGAACTGAGGGGATCGAACTACCAGAAAGCAACATTGCAGATATCGAGAACAGTTACAAGTACCTGGGGATCCCGCAGGCAAATGGGAACCATGAAGAGGCAGCTAGGAAAGCTGCAACCACAAAGTACCTGCAGAGGGTCAGGCAAATCCTGAGGAGTCAGCTGAACAGTAAGAACAAGATCCGGGCTATCAACACCTACGCCCTGCCCGTGATCAGGTACCCAGCTGCTATAATAAGTTGGCCAAAGGAGGAGATGGAAGCCACTGACATAAAGACAAGAAAGCTCCCTACCATGCATGGAGGGTTTCACCCCAAGTCCAGCACCGTGAGGCTGTACGCTAAGCGGAAGGAAGGGGGTCGGGGACTGGCGAGTGTCAGCACCACAGTCCAGGATAAGACAACTAACATCCAAGAATATGTTGGGAAGATGGCCCCAACTGACCGAGTGCTCAGTGAATACCTCAGGCAACAGAAACCCAAGAAAGAGGAGGGAGACGAGGAACCATCATGGAAGGACAGGCCCCCTGCACGGTATTTACTACCGGCGGATTGAGGAGGTGGCTGATATCCAGAAATCCTACCAGTGGCTGGACAAAGCTGGACTGAAAGACAGCACAGAGGCACTAATCATGGCAGCACAAGAACAAGCTCTGAGCACAAGATCCATAGAGGCTGGGGTCTATCACACCAGGCAAGACCCCAGGTGCAGGTTGTGTAAAGATGCCCCTGAGACAATCCAGCACATAACGGCAGGGTGCAAGATGCTAGCAGGCAGGACATACATGGAACGCCATAACCAAGTGGCCGGCTTAGTATACAGAAACATCTGTGCCGAGTATGGCCTGGAAGCTCCGAGGTCAAAATGGGAGACACCCCAAAGGGTGGTGGAGAATGACCGAGCTAAGATCCTGTGGGACTTCCAGATACAGATGGACAAATTGTGGTGGCTAACCAACCGGACATAGTGGTGGTAGACAAACAGAAGAAGACAGCCGTAGTGATCAATGTAGCGGTTCCGAATGACAGCAACATCAGAAAGAAGGAACACGAGAAGCTGGAGAAATACCAAGGGCTCAGAGAAGAGCTCGAGAGGATGTGGAGGGTGAAGGTAACGGTGGTCCCAGTGGTAATCGGAGCACTAGGTGCAGTGACTCCCAAGCTAGGCGAGTGGCTCCATCAGATCCCGGGAACAACATCAGAGATCTCTGTCCAGAAGAGCGCAGTCCTGGGAACAGCTAAGATACTGCGCAGGACCCTCAAGTTCCCAGGCCTCTGGTAGTTGACCTGAGCTTGAAAGATAGACTGCTCGCAGGGGCGAGAGTAGAAGTGTGTGTATGTGTGTATATATATATATGTTTAAAAATTCATTTATTTTATTTTTCTCAGGCTGAGTGCCTCCAACCTCTCAGAGACAAGCTGTGAAGCTCTATCCTTAGTTCTCGGGACTCAGACCTCAAGTCTGAGAGAGCTGGACCTGAGTAACAACAGTCTGCAGGATACAGGAGTGAAGCTTCTGTCTGCTGGACTGGAGAGTCCAGATTGTATACTGGAAACACTGAGGTTAGACCAATTGCTATTTTATTTTTCATCAGATGACAAAAATAATCAATTAAACATTTTAAGGCAGTAAAGCTGAAGTTCATATATTTCTTGTATATTAGTAAGACGTAAAGGATTTCTGAAAAAAAACCAAACAAGATTAAATATTGCTAAATCTATTAAATCATCACTGCATCCAAAGTACAGTTGTATGACAATGTTAGTTCTATTGTCGATTGTTTGTATTCCAGACTGAGTCTATGTAACTTCTCAGAGAGAAGTTGTGAAACTCTCCCCCTAGTTATCAACACCCAGTTCTCTAGGCTGAGAGAGCTGGACCTGAGTAACAACGATCTGCAGGATTCAGGAGCAAAGCTTGTGTCAGCTGGAGTAAGAGGTCCAAACTGCAAACTTCAAAGTCTCAGGTCAGGATTCAGTCTTTTCCACCGATGATCAATTAAAATCAGATTTATATTACACCAGCCTTAATAGACTTTAATTTGCCTTTGGGTAAATTATTACACTATGAAATATATATACTAAAGATTTTTCAAAGCAACAACTTTTGTTTGCACATGTCATTTTAGAGAATTAGGGCTACTTTACCTTTTTTTATACTGGTAGTGAGAAAATATCCAAATTGCATATTTAGGTGTCTATTGGGCATTTCTAAAAATGATATATTTCTGTATCTCCATATTTGCACTTAAAGAGGACATGAAATGCTGCACATATAAAATCAAATTTTGATAACACTGCCTGTGAAGCTAGATTTAAGAAATAAGTGCTTAAAGTTAAAATTTTAAAAACATATTTTATTCCATTAGTAGACTTACATTAGTTTATGTTAACTAATTTATGACAGAATCAATAACTCAATGGAAATATGTCTGTGAAGGTTCTCAATCATCCAGGTCATCGTAGTTTAAGGATCTTGGAAAGAAAAGCGTCTGGACTTCTTTAAGTTGCTTGAAGACGTTTCACCTCTCATTCGAGAAGATTCTTCAGTTCTAGGGTCAAATGGTGGAGACTGCCAGATTTAATCCCCATGGAAACTGGTGCTTAAACAATGGAAAACACAAACTTTGTCCCAAAACCTCTCATGTTTAGCTTTTTTTTTCTTTTTGTAAAAAGATAACAATGTTAGCCTTTTCTGAAGCTATAGGGCATATATGGTATCACTCTATCAAATAAGAAGACAGCCGTGTTTGCTAGTTCACCTTGCGTGCATTAATTTAATAACGTGGTTAACTTACTCAATGTAAATTACACTCGAACAACATTAAGCTATTTGCCCAGAGAAGAACGGCTGCTGCTGCCATCATCATCGATCATCCTTTCTGCTATACTGGCAGAGTAAGGGCCAGGACTCTACTCTTCGGGTTCTTGGGGGATGTTGCTAACTCCGGGTCCGATAACAGGCAAGTCTCGCAGCAAGCTATCAAATATGGTGCATTTCTCGGGTTTTAAAAAAACGCTATGGGTCGCCAGGTGTTTCATCAGATTCGAGGTGTTACCTCCTTTGCACAGTATCACCTTAAAGCACTTGTTGAAGACTTAGGAGTTTGCATCTTTTGCTGTGAAGTACAGCAAGACTTTTGACTGCTCCGCCTTGGTCATTTTTGATCTGTAGCTCTGCTCTAAAAGAACCTATGTACATGGGCCCGCCTACTATCCTTGGAAAGGTAAAATGATTGGCTAGAATCCAAAGTGTATGACATCTCAAGAAAAAAAACTGCACCGAAATAAAGCACCAACATGTGCACTGCTTTTCGGTCTGGCTACTACAGTTTATGTCAGAACCAGTGCCATAATGGCACCGGATACCGCTACCCATCCCTAATTGTGACCCACACCGGTTTTCACACCTTGGATCACACCTTGGCTCATGTGATTTGGTAGACGATCATTGTCCCTCCTTGGGGGGGGAATACTCTGATGGGCTTTAATTCTTGGACCTTTTTGTTATTGACCAAATACTTATTTTCCACCCTAATTTACGAATAAATTCTTTACAAATCCTACCATGTGAATTCATGGATTTTTTTTTTCACATTCTGTCTCTCACAGTTGAAGTGTACCTCTGGTGCAAATTACTGACCTCTGTCATCATTTTAAGTGGGGGAACTTGCACAATCGGTGGCTGACTAAATACTTTTTTGCCCCACTGTACCTGGCAGGAAATATGGTGGCTCAAACGCTAAAATGTTTGATTATACTTTATGAGAACGGATGACAACAAAGTAGATCTTTCATTTAAGGGAGGAAACACTACGAATATGCAAAAGCATTTGCTCTCAAAACACGCGATAATCTTAAATGAATGTCGTGTTTTTAATTCCGCTCCGGACTCGTGAATCTCAACCCAGCAACAGCGGTAACGTTTGCACGTCCTCTCCCGTTAATGCGGCAGGTAAATAATCAACTAACAGTGCATATTATGTTAGCGCGATCTGCCTTATTACAAAAACTGTGCATTTAGGTGACCATGATGAGAGAGACAGTCTGGCTGGCTCAGATGCTGGCAGTTCTCGCTGCAGTCTACCGGTAGCGTCTCCTTTCAGGCCAGGATAGATGAATGTCACAGAGCAGTGACTAAGTTTGTGGTAAAAGGCTTGCACCCATTTGCCACAGCAGATGCCCCCGATTTTCGGTAAGTGAATGTGTTTAATTGTAGGCAGGGACATTACTGGATATTCTTGTGCAATTGCTACAGAATAATTTATGTTATACTTTGTTATTGCTACAGAAGAATATTTATTTTATTATTTTACATTTACAATTTTTTTTCCCGGGGACCCTGTGACACCCCATTGAAGAGCCGTAGGCTGGATCTCTTAAGATCTCACTGTTGGGTTTGTAAGACCATGTTACTCCTAAATTTCTATCTTGTTCAAAGAGAATATATAAAACAAAGTTCTAAGCTAATCAACCTTAGTGTTCTCCTTTTTAAAAAAAAAAAAAAAAAGAATCGATAAGAGAATCTATAAAGAATCGAATCGTTAAACAGAATCGAAAATTGAATCGGAATCATGAAAATCTTATCAATACCCATCCCTAGATTTGTATGTGTAAAAAGAATTTGTGTGTGTGTGTGTGTGTGTGTGTGTGTGTGTGTTTTAAAAAAAAAAAAAAAAAATATATATATATATATATATTGTGTGTGGAATTAGCCAAAAAAAATACATGTGAAACTCTGCACTCAAGTTTCAAGTTGCAAGTACGAATTTGGACCCTGTTTTTCTTCCTTTCGTCTGATTGGCCAATGTCATGTCAATCACAAATTTAACAATCCAATCAGAGAACAGATGGGTTTGGCTGTCGGAGGGGCGCTTTATGGAGCTTCAGGTTCTGAGGGAATAAATGCCCTTTTACATGTCAGCCCAGCTCCTTCAAACCATTAAGGAAAACAGTCTGTGGTTGTCCGAGTTTAATGATTTTTGTGTCACAGGATTACGTGCTTAATAAAGGGACCTCCAGAGCCTTTTCAACAGCGCTGCGGACCTCGGTGGGGTGGGTGGGGGGGCAGTGCTTGTGGAAATGACAGTCTTTACTAGTATGGATAGTTACAAAGCTTTCTTCGTTATGAATTAGAAATACATGTTTTTATTGAACATTTGAAGATAAAAAAAAAAAAACTCTTGTAGAGGACAAAGTCAGAGATAGAAACAACAAGGAGCAGGTGTATCTAGTACAGGTAGAGCTGCCTCAAAACCCCGCAGCCAGCACAACAAATTCTGGATCCTTGGCTTTTAGTTAGCAGTTAGCATTAGGAGCCCATGCTGCGTCTGGTGTGAAAGGACCTGTATGCTGCGCACTGTGACTCACAGCAATGGTCCCGGGTCAGCCCTGACTTTGTGTTAAACTAATCCTAAAGTAAGAATGGTATTTCTAACCACTGATATACCACAACTTTATCCTTTCAAAAGCTACTGAAAGTTGGGGGACCTACCTTCTATTGATCCTCCAGTTTCAAACTGTATTACCCTTCAAGGACCTGCAGTTCAAAAAAGTGGCCCTTCGACAGCCAGACCCATCTGTTCTCTGATTGGATAGTTAAATTTGTGATTGACATGACATTGACCAATCAGCTGAAAGGAAGAAAAACGGGGTCAAAATTCGTACTTGTAACTTGAAACTTGAGTGCAGAGTTTCACACATATCTTTTGGCCAAGTCCACATACAAATCTTTTTTTATGCACACACAAATTCTTTTTACACATACAAATCCTGATTTACAAGTACAAAACTGATTTATAAGTACAAAATATTTATGACCACAATTTGAGCCAATGCTGAATTAGCTACTTGGATGAGAGATGAAACGTCTTCAAGCAACTTAAAGAAGTCCAGAGGCTTTTCTTTCCAAGCTCCTTAGACAACTCAGTGGAAATTAAAGACACTAAAATTTAAAAAAATAAAAATAAAAAAATTTAAAACCAGTTTAAGGGGATCACTTTTGCGCTCCCCCTTGCTGCAATAATGGGTTTTATGTTAAGAAACTGAGGTTATACTCTCCACTGTCATTTTCTGCATATTTAGCAGTAAGTGGCTGTTTGCTGTTTTTATTCCATCCACTAAACCTTCCCATTTCATTCCTGACTGTATTCTGAAGGTTTTTAGCAACAGTTAAGCTAACCTTGCTAGCAGAAAAGAAGTGGTGATATGTGTTTAGCTTTGCCTTCAATAATACCAAATTTAAAGCTGCTGGATTTACAGATTTAAACATTGAAATAAAACATAAATCAAATAATTCACTTACCACCAGTCCTCTACTTAGTGTGAAAAGGCTCTGTTGACCAAGGAATCCGTCATCGGTTATATTATTACTGCTCATAGTATTTCTGCCAAATCATGGTATTTGTTCCAAAGCATAGTATTTCTTCCAAATCATAGTATAACTGCAAAATAAAAGTTTTTGAGGCAAGTCATAGTGTTTGTACTAAATCCTAGTAATTCTGCTCAATGATAGAATTTCTGCTATGCTGTAATAGTTTTGCTAGATTATAATATTTGTGCTAATTCAAAGTATTTCATGTAAATTACAGTATTTCTACCAAGTCCCAGTGTTTCTGCTAAATCATAAATGTTTTAGCACAAATTCTATGATTTGGCAGAAAAAATATTATTTAGTATAACTACTAAGTTTTAGCACAGATTTAGCTAAATACTATGATTTGTCACAAATGCTATGATTTGGTACAAATACTGTGATTTGGCATAAACTCTGTGATTTACCAGAAATATTGTGATTTGGCAGAAATACTATCAATTGGTTCAAATATTGTGATTTAGAAGAAAGTATTTATACTAAAACATAGTCTATGTTTAAATTTTAAAAAATTCTGCTTTTTCTGCTAATGTGTGCTATGACCTTTGACCATTGAAATGAATGGAACACATTATCAATGTGGTCACTGATTTTGCTTGCCGGGTTGAGCTGTGTTATAGCTCAGTGAGATGAGCAGCCGTTCTCAGAGCAGAAGGCCCGGGTTCAAATCTCGCTTATGACAACAATTTTTTCAGTTAATAGTTTACATTTTTTAAAATCTTTTCAACACAAATTTTAGCTTCTTTGCCCCTTTTCAGCACAAATCCCATCTTTTTTAGCTGTCTTCAGAAAAAACCTCTTCAGCACAACGTTCTCCTTCTTTTCCCACGTGTGGGACTAATAAAGGTTATCTTATCTTTACCTCTTTTCTGCAGAAATTCTGCTGATTGACCTCTCTTAAGCAGAATTTTCAGTCTTTTCACCCCTTATCAGCACGATTCTCAGCATCTTCTGCCCATTTTAGCAGAATTGCCAGTCTCTCCATCTCTTTTTTTGTGAGAATGAGGTTGGCTCAGTGAGTTGAGTATCCGTCTTGAGACCAGGAAGGCTAGGTTCGAATCGTGCTCTTGGCAACATTTCCTTTCCCTACCTTTTAACCTCTTTTCAGTACAAATTTCAGCTTCTTTATCCTTTTTCACTAGAATTGTTTGCTTGCCAACAATTTTCAGCAAAAATTTCTGCTGCTTCACCTGTTTTCAGGATAATTTTCAGTTTTTTCATCGCCATACAATTTTTGCAACTTTTCATTTTTTTCAGCTATTTTCAGCAGACAGCTTCAGCGTTATAGCATCCACACAGCATTTTCGCACGAAATGCAATTTTTTCTAGTTGTGTGGATGTCCTTTGAGGGCATCCACACTATTGAGTTCCTCTTGGGACTTCCGTACACTTTTTGGCACTTAACTACTTCCACAGTTTTCAGCCGATTTTCACCGTTCAAATTTTAAATTATTCTGCTATTTCTGCTAATGATGGCTGTCTTTTGGTATTTTTCACTATTATACTTTTTAAAATATTAAGCTTAATTTGTCCCATTGAAATGAATGGGAAACTTCTGCAATTCTGCTAATATTTGCATGTTTTTGAAACTTAACTTGTTCTGCCCCTTTAAGGCAGGCATGATCATTTGGGTGTGTTTTTTGTACCAGCAGACTTGCCGTAGTACCTCACCAGTGAAAAACAGTCCTTTAGACAAACTGTCGTCTGTTCCACTTTTTGTTCACTTTTTCTTGCTGAGCCTGAGAGAGCACATGCCTGTAAGTAGTTGCTATCTGTTTTGTAAGCTTTCCCGCGATAGTTTTGTGTAGCAGTTTAGAGGTTTGTGTGGAAAACTTTCTTTTGTGAGGAAAAACGGCTGCGATGCTAACACGTTAGCCCCTCTATGGGATTTCCCATGTAGTGTTAGCATTAAGCTAATCGCTAAATGCGTGAGCCTGATAACCAGTGAAAGGGTTTGGATAGGTTTGTGTTTATGTGTTATATACATTGTAGTGTATGGCTTAATGTTTGATGTTGTAAAGAAAATACAATTACAGCAGAAATGTAATATTTTATTTTTGTTTCTGTACCAGTTTTACAGTGCTTCAACAGTAAACATCTAAAACGTATCCGCTGACTCCTGGATGTTTATTGTGGACCTGTTAGCTATCTGCCAAGCTAGAAACCAGCTTTACACCCTAGTGAGGGCAGAATATAACTACTTCCTCATATTTTCACGTAGAACAACCATTCAAACTTTAAAATGTTCTCAAATTATTGGGCTATTCAGGTATAAATCAGCCTTTTCAAATCTTTTACCGTTTTACTTTTATGCCTCTTAAAGTTTTCAGTTGCAAAATTGTGATTTTTCACAAAATACATGCCTTGTTATGGTTGCTATGCACTTGGCTTCCAGTGTGACACAGAAGGTTTTGCAGTCTTCTCTTCATGTCCGAACAACTTCTTGCTACTCTCCCATTTTTCACTCAACTTCCACAAATTATACATCAAAATGTAGGTATTTTTGCTGGCTTTCCATAAATGTCACTATCTATATCCATGGAAAGTCAATGGAGAGCTTGTTCAAAATCACCGCTTGATTTCTGTAATGAGAGGCATATTCGAATCGTCATATCTCCTTAACGACGCAAAGTTAAGACATGAGGCTTGTCCCCGTATATCTTCAGACACTTCTGACGCTCACAATTGAAGAATTTCTTTCTCACCTATAACCGTTCTGAAATGAGTTGGACTTGTTTGAGGGTAGGAAATTCGTCCTTCGCTCAGATTTCTTCAGATTTCAAACTCTGGAAATGAACCACTTTTTTCTCTCGTCATATCTTTTTAATGGTTTTCCACAGAAACCTGAAAATTTCCATGATTGTTCACCAAAGCCTACTGTCTCTTATGGTGAAAGAATGATATTGATACTCCAAATAGATTTAGAGTTAGAAAGCGTTGTTTGAGGGCAAGTCAAGGCAGTTTTCGCTTTGCTCTACTCAGTTATGGTGCATTAGAAGTCAAATATCTTTAATAATTCATATTTTAATGATAAATTGTCAACACTTGTAGATTCCCCCATCTCTTCTGAACAAAACGGTGTAAGAATGACCGCTCTAGCCCCTACGGTTAGGAAATTATGGTCATTTTTTTGAGGATAGGCTGCAAAAATCCTGTGTTTCTCTGTGCTGCGTGCACCTGTTTTGGCGGGAAAAAGTGCACAGCCTCTCTGATTGGTGGATTCAAATTCAGCAGCTCCCAGGCTGACCTAGAAACTTACTTCTCTCTCTCTGTGTGTGTGTGTGTGTGTGTGTGTGTGTGTGTGTGTGTGTGTGTGTGTGTGTGTGTGTGTGTGTGAGAGACAGAGAGAGAGAGCCTTTTAATGTGATGATCTCATTGTAAAATTTAAATTCAATATATTTAGACTGGTTGACTGAATTGGATCTTGTGTGTGTCTCTCTCTGTGCATGTGTGTTTCCATTTGTGTCCATATTTGTGATTGTGTGGCTATTATATTTTTTTTTTTGCCGATTTCTTTTTCATTTAACAAGTATATTTGAGGGACCCTCAGCATGTTCAGCATTTTTTTCAGTTGTCCATTTTGCTTTTCCAATTTTTCTGTTTAAGTTATTACTATTGTGCTAAATCATACTATTGTGCTAAATCATACTATTTCTGCTATTTTATAAGATTTGTGCTAAACCAGAGTATTTGTGCTGAAACATAGTATTTCTGCCAAATCATAGTATGTGTAAATCATAGTATTTGTACTAATAGCATTTGTGATGAATTATAGTACTTCTGTTATGCATTCATCTTTAGTAGGCTTGATTACTGTAACAGCATCTTTACAGGTCTACCTAAAAAATCAGTCAGACAACTACAGCTCATTCAGAACTCTGCTGCTCGAGTCCTCACTAAGACCAAAAAAGTGGACCACATCAGTCCAGCTCTGAGGTCTTTACACTGGCTGCCTGTCCGTCAGAGGATAGACTTTAAAGTTCTGATGCTGGTCTATAAAGCTCTGAATGGTTTAGGACCAAAATACATCAGTGACCTCCTGACCCAGTATGAACCTTCCAGATCCCTCAGGTCATCTGGATCTGGTCCTTTATCAGTTCCCAGAGTCAGAACAAAACACGGAGAAGCTCAGAGAAAGCCTCAGATCAGCTGAAACACTCAGTTTATTTAAATCCAGGTTGAAGACTCACCTGTTCTCAGCTGCATTTGAATAAAACACCAAATCCACACTTTTAGGCTTAAATTTCAAAACTTATATTTTAACTACTGATTTTATCTACTGTTCTGGCTTTATATACTGTTTTGTTTGTTTGTTTTAATCAAATTTAAATCATGCTTTTTATTTGTTTTTGTTTCTAATGTCTCTGTAAAGCACTTTGAATCACCTTGTTGTTGAATTGTGCTATATAAATAAACTTGCCTTGCTACATACATACATACATACATAGTATTTCACTGCTTCTTAACATGTTTTGAGCGCAAATTTAAGTTTATTCACCTCTTTTCTGCAGAAAGTACAACTTTGTCAGCTAATTTTTCAGCTCCTTCAGTTGATGCCTGCTATATCATTTGGTGCTCATAACTGTTATACTTGTAATATTTAGCTTTATTTGCCATTTTTTTGGCCCATTTTGATCACTGTGACCAAATTACTAGTGTCTTTGCTGATCTGGCTCACTGGGGTGAGTTGTGTTTAAGCTCAGTGAGATAAGCAGCCGTTCTCAGAGCTTAAGAACGGCGTTCAAATCTTGCTTATGGCAACATTTTTTTCAGTTAACAGTTAAACTTTTTTTTTTTTTAGCTCTTTTCAACACAAATTTTAGCTTTTTCACCCCTTTTCAGTAAAAATTCCGGATTCTTCAGCTGTTTTCAGCTAAAACTTCAGCTTCCTTACCTCTTTTCAGCAAAATTTTCAGCTTCTTGGACTGTTTTCAGCTGAATTTTGTTTTTTCATCTCTTTTCAGCAGAAAGTTCCGCTTTTTCACCTGTTTTCTTCACAAGTTTCAGTTGCTTCACCTCTTGTCAGCACAATTTTCAGCTTTTTCACCTCTTTTCAGTTACCTGAGAGCCTGTTTGGCTCAGGGAGATGAGTAGCCGCACGAAGCACCTTGATGGGACTTTTGTTGTGATTTGGCGCTATATAAATAAAATATAATTGAATTGAATTGAGACCAGGAGGCCCCGGTTCCAACCCTGCTCATGGCAGCATTTCTTCAACTTTTTCACCTCTTTTCATGTGAGTGAAGTTGCTGCTGCTTCTGTCTTAAAGATATCAATTAAAATGTAAAGGTCAACCAGCCCCCCCATATCACCCAAATCAAGATAAAAAAGATATTAATAAAAATTTCTAGAGGTCATCAGACGTCAACCAGCCCCCCCACATTGATGGAAACAAACAAAATTGATGTCAAACGTTTGTGCTGGTTTGTGCTGTAAAAATTTTAGTATGTGCCACTATCATTTTAAAGATATTAATGAAAATGTAAAGGTCAACAAGCCCCCCCATATCACCCAAATCAAAGAAAATTGATGTCAAACGTTTTTGCTGGTTGGTGCTGCTTAAATTTTTATTTTGTGCTGCTATCATTTTAAAAATATTAAGAAAATAATGTCTTGATGCTTGCTTAATCATCCAGGTAAGTAAATCCCAAAAGGTTGATTCTATTCATCTGGACATTTTCAGTGGGAGAAAATTCTCGTCACTCATCCAAGTGACTTCTTCAGTCTCAGCTGACAGCAGGTTTCCCCAACCTTATAAACAGAACATTTGTACAGTGAAGAGAGATGTTACATCTATCTTCATTTGCATCCCAGTCATCGAAGCGTTGGAGGTAGTTTATAAAAGATTACAGGATCACCCTAACCTCAGCAACAGGACCACTCTCAGCACTGATCAATTGTGTTTGCTTTTGGAACTGCGTCTTGATTTCACCTATTTTGCATAAGGGTCAGTACTACAGTCAGAAACACCAGACCCCTTTAGGATAAAACATGAAACAGAGAAAAATACAATAATCAACAAAATAAAACAGAAATACACAAAAAACTGGGTCTCAGACCCAGTACCGTCATGGTTCCTGGGTAGTTATCCTACACAGGAACACCACCAAGTCATGGTTCTGGTATGTGGATGACCCCTGGGTGAAAATCAAATCTCAGGTGCTTAAAGTGTTCTCCATTCTTTAAGCACCGGTTTACGGATCACATTAACTCCACATTCTCCTCCTGAAGGCCCGCAACACTGCCTTCAGGTCAGGAGATGCCTACAGTACAGCTAGGTCTAAGCTAAAGAGAGGTATCAAAAAAGCCAAACACCATTACAAAAAGAAGGTAGAAGAACACTTCTCCAACTCCAACCCCCGACGCATGTGGCAAGGACTCCAGACCATTACAGACTACAAGACCAACAAACCCTCCCCTGCATCCTCCTTCCTCAACAAACTCCACAACCTTTATGCTCATTTTGAGCAAGGGAATCCAACAACTACAACCAAAGCAGACGTGACGCCGGACCACCAACCACTGACTCGCTCCCCCACCGATGTAGGAGTGGTGCTGAGCAGGATTAATGTCCACAAGGCTGGAGGTCCTGATTTTACAAAAAAACAAAAAACAAACAAACAAAAAACCCACAACAAAACAGCTAAACATGAGAGGTTTTTGGAGAACGTTTGTGTTCTCCATTCTTTAAGCACCGGTTTGAGCACCGTTTAAGCACCGGCACTGTTTCAAAAGTACCGGTTTGGCACTGGTTTCGGACAAAACCTAAACGATACCCATCCCTATTCCTGACCAACCGACCCCAACATGTCCAGCTGGATAACCACTGCTCATCTACAATTACAATGAACACCGGTGTACCACAAGGCTGTGTGATGAGCCCTTTCCTTTACTCCCTCTTCATGCATGACTGCAGACCTGCTGATGGTTCCAACACCATCATTAAGTTTGCAGATGACACCGCGGTGATTGGCCTCATCAGTGACAACGATGGATCTCATGTGGATGACCAACTGCTCCAAGCTGGAGGCTCAAGAAGGCTCACCAGCACCTCTTCTTCCTGAGGACTCTGATGAAGAACCACCTGTCCTCAGACATCCTGGTGAACTTCTATCTCTGCACCATTGAGAGCATCCTGACCAACTGTATAACTGTCTGGTATGGAAACTGCACTGCCTCGGACTGGAAGGGATTGCAGAGGGTCGTGAAAACTGCCCAGCGCATCGCCGGAGCACCACTTCCTGCCATACAAAACATCTACAGGAAGCGGTGTCTGAAAAGGGCTTGGAAAATCATTAAATACCCCAGTTACCCATCACATGGACTCTTCACCCTTCTTCCTTCTGGGAGGCGCTACAGGAGCCTCCGGACTAAGACCACAAGGTACCGGAACAGCTTCTTCCCTACAGCTGTCAGACTGAAAGTTTCTTCAGTTTTGACTGAAGAAGTCACTTGGATGAGTGACGAAACATTTCTCCCACAAAACGCTATGTCCAGATGAACAGAATCAACTTTTGGAAATTTACTTACCTGGATGACTGAGCATGCATCAAGACATACATATGGTGTATGACAAACATACAAAATAATTTGGAACTAAGGAATCTGATTTTGTCTTCAATCTCTTCTTTTTTTGTCTCTCTATGCTTATGTATTCTCTATTCTCTTTCCCAGCATCCCCCACCCACTCATGGTAGATTGTCCATTTGGTTCCTCATGCTATTTAATGTATGTTTCTTTAAAGGGGAGTCCTTCATTCACATAGTAACAAAGTGTACACAGAGGACTGTCTGATTTTTGGGGCTTTCTCTCTAATATTGTAGGGTTACCATACACTATAACAACTTGAGATAACTGTTATTGTCTGTTGAGAATTATGTCTTATAAATAAAACTGATTAAAATTGAATGGATGTAAATGGATGGATGTTATTGTATCTGACAAACAGAAAATAATTATTCACAGATGGATTGTTGTTTTCTGTGTCTGTAGTCTGTCAGGCTGTCTGATCACAGAGGAAGGCTGTACTTCTCTGGCCTCAGCACTGAGCTCCAACCCCTCCCATCTGAGAGAGCTGGACTTGAGATACAATCATCCAGGGGACTTAGGAATGCAGGTGCTGTCAGCTGGACTGAAGGATCCAGGCTGGAGACTGGACACTCTCAGGTATGGAGAGAATGGCTGTTTCTCAATACTAGAGATGGACCGATCCAATATTACGTATCGGTATCGGTCCAATACTGACGTAAATTACTGGATCGGATATCGGAGAGAAATAAAAAATGTAATCTGATCCATTAAATATCAAAAAAGCACCTCATAAAACTTGTGATACACGTAACTTGGCTCATAACTGTAGCACATCGCAGCAGTATGCGTCACGTGATAGAGCGGCTGTGTGTATTTGTAGCCTTGCTGCCAAACCGGCATTTCATCTCCGAGAAAGTTATCCTAGGGAGAAGTAAAGCAAGTGTGTAAGTTCATCTCTGAATGTTTGTAAAGCATTCCGGCGTTAAGCTTAACAACAGATATATGGATCGACTGCCTCTCTCTCTCTCTCTCTCCTGCTGCAGTTTCATGTTCTTCAATCATGAAACTGATCAATGATCAGCTGATCGGCTTTTCTGTCGCAAGTCCGTCTCTCTTGTTTGTTTTTGGCCCACTTTGCACCAGAAAGAGGAAACCAGCGGCTGAACAACAGCAGCACGTTTAAGCTTGATAAGCTGTTGTTAGAATGTAATATTACATTCTACACCAGGATCTTTTTCTACACAGCTGACGCTGGTAACTGTGCAGGGGTGGATCTAGCAAAGTTTAGCCAGGGGGGTCGATAGGGCATGAACAGGGAAAAGGGGGCACAAAGACATACTTTTCTTTCTTATTCTCATTTAAAATGTCTAGCTTTTAATAAATAATTATCCGAATCTTAAACCCAAAGATTTAATCTTATGTAAAATGTATAGAAGTCCATTACTGCATATAGTAATTATTAAGTCTAATATACCCTACTAAGCTATAGTACTTTTTCCTTTGGGAAGGTACCATCTGTGCAGTCTGCAGTTCTGTTGAAGAAAGATGTTGAATCTATTTAATTATTCTTAAAAATAATTGATTTCTGTGTATTTTTTTTTTTCACACTTCCTCAAATTAAAGTTGATTACGTCAATTAAGCATCATGAGGTGGAGGGTGGGTGGTTCCCTATTTTATTTATTTTTTTGCTGGGCGTTTTAGAACCCTATTAGGTTGCTTACTCTTTAAAACACCAGAACAGGGAGGATGGAGTAGGTAAGTTTAAGTTTATTAGATTGATCAGTATCGCTGAACTATGAAATATTTTGGGTGCAGTTTTTGCATACAGGTATAACAGAATAGCTTTAGTGTTTTGTTTTTTTTAACTTGAGTATGAACTTATACAAAAAGCAGCAACACATTAAAAAAAGTTTTATTGATTAAAAAACACACTATATCGGATTCATGTCGGTATCGGCAGATATCCAAATTTATAATATCCGTATCGGACATAAAAAAAGTGGTATCGTGCCATCTCTACTCAATACTCAAGTAGACACGTCTGCTATATTAAATGAATTGGGCCCGGCTGATCACAGCCCGAAAAAGTGACATGGGCCCACTCTCCAACAACACCTGAATGAATAGGAGTAATGTTTCATCACTCATGTGACTGCAGGTTTATCCAACCTTTTTAAACATTAATTTATATAATGGCTGAAACTAGCTTCACTGGTGAATAACGGGCTGTGAGGTCAGTTTCTTGATCCACACCAGATGGTGGACACTAGAGGTGAAGGGAGCCACCAGGCTGAAGAAGGAGTACTATCTCACACTAAAGGTCATATACTTGATTTGGTACTATCTTATGGTCTGGATATTTGCATCACGGACATAGAGGACTTTGGGATTTCAGATCACTTTCCGGTTTTGTTTAATACTGTAGCGAGCGATGTGGATTTGAACAGTGATGGCCCTGTGCGGCAATCGCGCACGATTAACTCCCAGTCAATCGCCCACTTCATTGATGCTTTCCTTGACTCTCCCCTCTCTGATGCTAACTGTAATGGGGTTTTATCAGCGGATGAGCTTGCTAACCTCTTTTATACTACATGCGCTGACATCCTTAATTCTGTGGCACCTCTGAGAATTAAACGTGCCAAATCCTCACAACCCTGGCTAAATGATACTACTCGCGCCCTTAGGCGTGAATGTCGTCGTGCTGAAAGAAAATGGAGGAAAGACAAACTCCACGTCTCTCTGGACATCCTCCAAAATTGTCTATCTAAGTATCAAAAGTCTGTTAAAGCTGCCAAATCTGCCTTTTTGTCTAGCATTATTATGACTAATAGCCACAACCCCCGAGCACTTTTTAATACTTTTAATTCTGTGATAAACCCTTGCACTACCACTTATAGGGATGCCTCCCCTGCTCTTTGTGATAAATTCTTAAAGTATTTCTCTGATAAAATCTCAGCTCTAAGGGCTTCTCATCCATCTCACCCATCATCAGTTTTAGACCCAGTTCCAGCTTCTGAATGCTTGACTGTCTTTCAACAGTTTGAGCCAGTGTCTTATTCTGCTTTAAAAGATATAATTGATCATCTCAAAATCTCTGGTTCCCCGCATGATATTCTTCCTTCTCGTTTCTTTAAGGAAGCTTTACATGTTATTGGTCCTTGTATCTTATCTCTGCTGAATGCATCATTGTCATCAGGTTGTGTACCGTCTGTCTTTAAGCATGCTGTTGTGCAACCTATTATGAAAAAGAAAAATCTTGACCCTAATGCTCTCACTAACTACAGGCCGATCTCTAAACTCCCTTTTATTTCCAAAATATTGGAAAAGGTAGTTCTAAAACAACTTCAGGCCTTTTTAGATGCAAATGGTATTAATGACAAGTTTCAGTCTGGTTTGAAACCTCGCCCCAGCATAGAGACAGCCTTACTTAGAGTTTTTAATGATCTTCTTTTAACTGTAGATTCTGGATATTCTGTGGTCTTAGTTTTACTTGACTTGTCTGCTGCTTTTGACACGGTTAATCACAACACTCTTCTATCAAGATTGGAACATGTTGTTGGTCTCAAAGGTTTTATCTTGGTTTAAATCCTATCTCTCAGAGAGGTCGTTCTCTGTTGCTATGGGGCAACACTCCTCGGCTTCTGCCCCTATTTATTGTGGTGTGCCTCAAGGGTCCGTGCTCGGTCCTGCTCTTTTCTCTTTGTACATGTTGCCGTTGGGATTAATTTTTAGAAAACATAACATCTCCTTTCACTGTTATGCCGATGATATCCAGATTTATTTACCTTTGAAATCCGATGTGACTGCTTCTTTGCAACCTCTGTTCAACTGTTTGCATGAAGTTAAAATTTGGTTTTCACATAATTTTCTTACATTGAACGAGAATAAGACCGAAATCATAGTCTTTGGTAGTCACACTCCGCTAGACCAGTTAGTTGATGCCCTAGGCCCTCTCGCTAGCCATCTTTCGTCCACTGTAAGAAACCTCGGAGTGTTCCTGGATGGCTCTTTTAAACTCGAGAAACAGGTGTCCACTGTGGTAAAAAACAGCTTTTACCAGTTGCGTCAGATTTCCAAAGCAAAGCCGTTCCTTCCTTTAAAAGATCTTGAAAAGCTTATCCACGCATTTATTACATCCAGATTGGACTACTGTAACTCCCTCTACTCGGGCCTCCAACACTCCTCTCTTTGCCGGCTCCAGTTAATTCAAAATGCAGCTGCGCGTCTTTTAACAGGTACGAGAATTCATGAACACATAACTCCAATTTTAGCCAAATTACATTGGCTCCCTGTTAAATATCGTATAGATATTAAAATTCTTTTGTTCACTTTTAATATTTTGAATAATTTAGCGCCCAGTTATCTTTCTGATTTACTCCATTCATACAATCCCAACAGGGCACTTAGATCATCCAACCATAGGCTCCTAGCACAACCTAGGACTCGAATGAAGTCGAGAGGCGACCGGGCCTTTGCATCCGTGGCACCCAGACTCTGGAATAACCTCCCCGTTCATATTCGCACTGCCGAGTCTATCCAGTCTTTTAAATTACGTCTTAAAACTTATTTTTTTACTTTGGCTTTTGATTCTGTCTAGTTGGCTGTTTTAGCTTGTTGCGTTGTTACCTATTGTTTGTTGTCCTCTTCTATTGTTTGTTTTAACTGTCTCATGTTTTTATTGACTGTGAAGCACTATGGTCAACACTGTTGTTTTTAATATGTGCTATATAAATAAATTTTGATTTGATTTTGATTTGATACTATCTGGCTTGGTTAGCCTGTGGGATTTCGGAGACAGCTGATAGGTCCTGACAGGTCAAGCAGAATGCAACTCAGGCAGTGGCTGAAGCAAAAACTTGAGTGTGGGAAGAGTTCAGAGAGTCCAAAAACTTTCTCCTTCTGAGCCACCTGACGATTTGCCAGGATCTCTTTAAAGCAGTCCGAAAGCATTGCTGTACCTGCACTGTGTATATTGCGGACATACTTTGATGACCTTATTGAAGACCTACCACTGGCACATTTTCCATAGAGGAACGTCCCTGGACTGGCTGAGGTTTGCCCTAAATTCGTGAACGGTCTGGACGTTGTAGCCCTGTCTTGGTTGACACACATCTACGATGTTGTGTGGCGATCAGGGGGCTAGTACCTGTTGATTGGCAGACCAGTGTGGTGGTACTCGTATTCAAGAAGGGAAAACCAAAGGTTGTGCTCTGAATATGGGGGAAATCACACTCCTTGGCCTACCTGAGAAAGCTTTCTATTTGTTGAAAGAAAACTCTGCTTTTTTTCGCGTATGATGTGGTTCTGTTGGCTTTATCGGGTGATGGCCTCCCGCTTGCAATGAAGCAGTTCACAGCAGAGTGTGAAGAGGTGGGAATGACAATCAGCAACTCCAAATCTGAGCCTTGGTCATCAGACGGAAAAGGGTGGAGTGCCCACTCTGGATCAGGAATGATTTTCTGCCCCAAATCAGGGAGTTTAAGTATCTTGGGGCTTGTTCATGATTGAGGGGAGAAGGGAGCGGGAGATGGACAGATAGATTGGTGCTGCAACTGCAGTGAAACCAACACGGTACTGGTCCGTCGCCATGAAGAGAGAGCTGAGCGTAAAAGCAAAGCTCTAAATTTACTTGTCAACCTATGTCCATACCCTCATCTATGGTAACAAACTTTGGGTAGTGACCAAAAGAACGAGATCACAGATACAAGCGGTTAAATAAAATTATACACATACTGTTAGACACTGATAAACCTGTTCATGTTCTGTTTTGAGAGCCATGTAATGTCCATGTGTGCTTGCTGAAAAAGACTGTGCTGGTCTGACCCCCCTCCTCCTTTCAGGGTGGAGCCTGCTGGAGTCCAATGGATGAGGCCAGGTCTGAGGAAGTGTAAGTGTGTATTTAATGTGATTCATGAAAACAAAGAAGCACACATTCAACCATCTTCAAACTCACATCACTCATTCACATCTCTGATGTCAGGAGTCATCATCAAAGTGTCAATCAATGAACAGATGATGGATCAATAACTGCAGCTGGATTGTGTTTGTTCTCTCCATCAGATTCCTGCCAACTCACTATCGACACAAACACAGTACACAGAGAACTCAAACTGTCTGACAACAACAGGAAGGTGACACGTGTGTGGGAGGTTCAGTCATATCGTGATCATCCAGACAGATTTGATGTTTTTCCTCAACTGCTGTGTAGAAATGATATGACTGGTCGCTGTTACTGGGAGGTCGAGTGGAGAGGAAACGTTTTTATATCAGTGAGTTACAGAAGAATCAGAAGAAAGGGAAACAGTGACACTGAGTTTGGACGGAATGATCAGTCCTGGAGTCTGAGCTGCTCTGAGGATGGTCCTCATTCTGTGAGGCACAACAGCAGGCAAACATCCATCTCCTCCTCTGTCTCTAACAGAGTAGCAGTGTATGTGGACTGTCCTGCTGGCACTCTGTCCTTCTACAGTGTCTCCTCTGACACTCTGATTCACATCCACACCTTCAACACCACATTCACTGAAACTCTTTATCCTGGATTTAGGCTATTTTATGATTCCTCAGTGTCCCTGAGTTGAGTGTAAAGAGCAGTGTTGGGTAAGTTACTTTAAATTAGTAACTTAGTTACATTACTAGTTACTTCTATCAAAAGTAACTGGTTACTTCAAGTTACTCGTTACTTTCAGAGTAACTAGTTACTAGGGAAAGTAACTTTGGTTTTACTCAGAATTCTCTTGTTAATGTGTTGCTTCCGTAACTGGATACCCAGCCAGACTGCCAGTCTTCTAGCTTGCTTACTTGCCACAACTGCACTGTGCCACCTACCAATAGAAAGAAAAAAATAATGTGCACATTTCCACGAGAGAAATCCCACACCTGATTCTATCCTAGCCTGCTTTTTACATCCAACACAAAAACTGCAGTCGCGGTGCTTTCGATTGTACTCAGAACTCTGAAATTCTGCCTTCTGAATAGGAAGATGTAGGTAACACCAGACTGCAGATGAGCTGCTTACAGAGCTGAACTGGGACAAAAAAATTGTCCCGGGCATTTTGACTAGAGACCGGCCGCCATTATAGGAAAAATCATAAAGCCTTTGAATGAAAATAAACACTGTTGTGACAGTGATGTACACTGTTCTGATGGTATATATGCATCAATCTATCAATCATTTGTTACTACTTAGAAAAAGGATCCTGGTGTTATTTGTCTCTCAGAAACCGTTCAGAACTTCCCTTCAACTCATCCATGTCACCTAAAAAGTAAACCTGTTTCTCCATCACAGCTCTGATGATTCAGTAAGGACATCTCCTGGTTTCATCTTCATGTTTCCCTCTCACCACATATCCAAACCGACATCATGACCAGCAGCTTTACAGCTGTGGCTCCAGCAAACATCAGCTGATACTAGAAATTAATACTAAATAAATTCTAACAACAGCTGATCAAGCTTAAAAGTGCTGCTGTTGTTTAGCGCGACATCCGCTGGTTTCCTCTTTCTGGCGCAAAGTGGGCGATAAATAAACCAGAGAGAAAAGCCGATCAGCTGATCATTGATCAGTTTCATGATTGAAGTAGCAACAGGAGAGGGAGGGGGAGAGAATGAGAGAAGAAGAGGCAGCTGTGCAGCAAAGACAGAAAAACTCTAGCTTTGTGTCTTTTTCATTGTAGCTGAAGTCCGGGACAAACTGTTCCTTTTCACCTCAATACGAAACGCATGATATTTTCTCTGAATACGAGACTATTCTGTTTTTTACGGGACGGTTGGCAACTGTAACCTTATGAACAAAATAAAGTTCAACATCATTAACTTCATAGCACCCACCCAGCTATATAGAAACTCCATCATGCTAGCTAGCACGCAGTACGAAAAAGTCAGCATAACGAAAATAAACTCCACCTAAACTTGGTTCATATCTGACCCAGAGAGACTGCAGGTCATAACTTCTTACCTGAAGTTCAGTTCACCTGATACTCTCGGACCAGCGGCCGCTTCGGGTCTCTCCTCTTGCCTCCCTTTTCCTTCATCCACCTGCTGGCCTCCACCACTTGCTAATGTTATTGAATCTGTGGAAGCTCTGCGATAGCCACCACACAAAGTAACGAATAACGACCCTATCTAAATCCCAGTAACGAGTAACGCGTTCCTGATTTTGGCATAATAACTAGTTACCGTGCTCGTTACCACAATAATAACGTAGTTACTGGAACGCGTTACTTAATAACGCATTAGTCCCAACATTGGTAAAGAGTGTCCTCCTGTTTGAGAAACACTGTTGAACAGATAGTTCAGTCTGTACATGTCTGTCTCTTTTACTTAGAAACACGTTTTCAGATTCATTGATTCAATCAGTTGATGTTTTAAACTGTTGTAAATGATTCATTGTAAACTTCCCCCTCTTCTTCCAGGATCCACATGTTGTTTTTCTGTCTTTTTCCACTCAAAGCTTCAAAGTGAATATAAGTATGTTGTGTTTCCCTGAAGCTCAGTTCATAACCTGCTCTTCTGCATTTTCAACAAGTCTGAGCTCATTAAAATGGATACAAATGTTTGATTTCTCTTTCTTAATGGGATGTTTCCAAACTCTCCACGTGCTCTTGCTGTTTCACTCATTGTTGAAGCTCATCATTTGAAAATGAAAGCAGGTTTATATGTTTCGCAGTTACTGACTGAGATCTTCAGTGGGGGGGTCGACATGCTCCTGTACAGACCTCTCAGGATAACCAAGGTGCAGTCAAAGAGTCCAGTCTGTCCTCAGAGATGTGAACATGTGGTTTCTTTTATTATTATTATTATTAGATTTTTATTGAAGAAAAAAAAGGACTTGTTACAATAAAGTGCATTGATATCATTTAGTCGAGAAAAAAAAAGAAAAAAGAAAAAAAAACTTTTTCTTAGTCCTTTTTATTTTACATTCTGATAGCAAAAAAAATTAAACTCGGCATGACAGTGTGTTACATAATGCAGCATGTTTAACTTATTTACAAAGACTACATTAGGTACATATTATGAAGTTGAGGGTCAACCTGACATTGTACGATAGATTGGAGATTGGGGGACACAAAGCTAATCCATTTATTCCATATTTTTTTTTGTGATCAACATTTTATTGATTTAAAACGGGGTTGGGGGGGGGGGTACAGACATATACAGCACAACTGTAAACTGCAGTAGCAAAGCAAACATTAGCAAACAAGGCATAGGGACAGCAAAGAAAAGACACAAAAACACAAAGTTAAAACCAATTATTGCCTCTTCCAGGAGATAACTCTGGATGAGAAGATTTTCCAAGCGTCAACAGTCGTGGGTCGAGCTTTATTTAATTTTGCTGTGGTATGTTCAAAACCAATAACACGGATAAGACATCGTCTCCAGAATGATTCCATACAAATGTCAGGACAGAACCATTGCTTTGTAATAGTCTTCTTTGCGGATGTAAATCCAGCGAACAACATTTTGCATTGCATTTGTTTTAAGGAGATTTCAGAGGTATCATTAAGGAGACAAAGACCAGGATTGGGAACATAAAAAACTTCCAGTACCTCAGATAACACAGAGTTCACAAAGACCCAAAAATCGGATACCACAGGACAGTCCCAAAACATGTGCAAAAACGTGCCAGGTGATGAATCATTGCAGATGTGACAGTAATACGTAGCCTGTAGTTTCATCTGGAACCTCCTATAGGGCGTAATGTATGTTCTGTGTATGGTTTTGAAATGAATTAATTGATGCGCCAGGTTCTTAGAAGTCAAACTCAGATTAGACCACACTGTATCCCAGTCTATATTAACCTGTAGTTCTCCCAGTTCCCTGACCCAAATAGATTCAATGGGCAGGGACTTCATACCATGTTCAGCTAATTTGTTGTAGATTTTGGAAACAGAGGGTCTGCCAGATTTAGGCAGGATCCAGTCCAACATGGGATGAGAGGGAAGAGGAGAGTCCCAGGGGACACCGTATGCTTTTAAAGCTGATCTGAGCTGCAGATATACAAAGTAAGAAGATGCAGGAAGAGAAAAACGTGTCCTTAAGTCCTGAAATGAGCAAAGGCCTTGGGCGTTGAATAGATCATCAAAAAGGTTTATCCCGAGTGAGAACCAAGAGGGTTGAACAAATGGTCGGCTGCCACATAGTAACTTTAAATTATGCCAGAGTGGTGAGCTTTTACAAAATTTAACTGGAGCACCCAGCCGCCGTTCTATCTTCCTCCATACCTGTATAGAGTTGGCAATAATAGGTCCAAATTTGTTGTTGTTGTAGAGCGTATTGGCGGGAACATTAGCAAACAGAAGATCTTGTAGTCTATGCGGTGCTGCCTTGGCGGATTCGATCATTTTCCACGCAGTAGTAGTCTCTGGGTTGACCCACGTACTAAGCGCCCTGATTTGGAATGACCAGTAATAAAACTCTAAGTTTGGTACTGCCAGGCCACCAAACAATTTGGGCCGCTGCAATGTTGACAAACGTATCCTAGGCCTTTTGCCATTCCAAATAAATTTAGACACCGCAGAGTGTATGTCTTTAAAATAAGTTAGAGGAGGAGAGAGTGGCAACATAAAAAAAAGGAAATTAAGCCGTGGCAGTATGTTCATCTTTACTGTGTTGATTCTACCCTGAAGCGAAGTTTTTAAATTGTCCCATCTTTGAAAGTCGGATTTGATCTTATTTAGCATAGTAGTAAAATTCTCCTTGATTATCTTTGGAATACTATTATGAATTGAAATGCCCAGATAAGTAAAAGTGCTTTTGATCTGAACACAACCGGGTAAGGAAACTTTCGTAGCTTTATCGTTCAAAGGCATCAAAGCAGATTTCGACCAGTTTATTTTGTAGCCAGATAGAGAGCTGAAATGGTCAAAGTTTTTAATCAATGGATGGATGGACGTCTCATAGTTGTCCAAAAACAGAATAATATCATCCGCATATAGAGATATGATATGATTATGACCACCAATTCTTATGGGAGAAATCGTGGACTGTCTAATGGCTTGTGCTAAGGGCTCTAGAGAGAGGCAGAACAGGAGAGGAGAGAGAGGGCAACCCTGCCTCGTTCCACGCTGCAGCGTGAAAGGGGGAGAGACCAGGTCCCCTGTTAAGACACTAGCAAGAGGTGAGTGATATAGTGTTTGAATCATAGCAACAAATTTCTGCTTAAACCCAAAGTGTTTTAATACCATCCACATATAGTCCCACTCTAGCCTATCAAAGGCTTTTTCTGCATCAAGTGAAAATACTGCACATGGATTTTGATAGCTGTTAGCGGCATCTATGATGTGCAACAGCCGTCTTATGTTATCAGATGCAAGCCGCCCTCGGATAAATCCTGTCTGGTCTGCATTGACCAAAACATGGATAACTCTTTCCAGGCGCAATGCGAGAGCTTTTGCAAATACTTTAAGATCAGTTGTGAGCAGAGATATCGGTCTGAAACTAGAGCACTCAAGAGGGTCCTTTCCCTTTTTTAAGAGAAGGGTAATAAGTGCTGTTTTCTGGTCTCTATGGAAAGACCCGTTCCGGATTGCAAAATTAAATGAGCCGAGCATGAGCGAGCCTATTGTATCCCAAAGTTCTAGAAATAGTTCTGGCGGAAGGCCATCCAGTCCAGGTGATTTACCTTTGTTAAGGTCTTTCAGCGCTCTATGCAGCTCATCTAGAGTTAATGGGGCCTCTAGCTCATCCTGATCTGCTTGTGGAATATGAGGTAGATCCAGATTCTCGAGAAAGCTATTACAGATAGTATCCTTAAAATTGATATCTGATTTATACAGATTTACAAAAAATGACGAGAAAGTGGTGTTAATGGACTGGGGATTTGTCGTAATTTTACAGTTTGCAGCTGTTATAGCTGGAATATGTGCCCTTGTTTCACATTCTTTAAGCATAAGTGCCAACAAATGACTAGGACGCTCTGATTCAAAATAGTACTTCTGTCTAGTTCTATGCAAGATGAACTCTGCTTTGGACAAGGTTATTGCATCATATTCTTCTTTTAGTGAAGCTAGGAGTGTAGACTGATCGTCTGACCGGCTTAGTTTTTGCAGATTCTGTAAAGATTCCACCTGATTTTCTAGATTGGACACCTGAGCACGTTTTGTTTTTGCCAACATGGAGGAGAATGAGATGGAAAAGCCACGAATGAAACATTTTGTAGTCTCCCATAAGACTTGTGGGTCGATATCCTCATTAGCGTTGATATCCAAAAAATCCTTCAGCTGGAGCTTAAGCAGGCTGAGAAAGGTAGAGTTTGGTAATAGGGACGTATTAAAGCGCCACCTGGGGGCCCTATTCTTTAAATTGGGCAGATCGACAGAGCATAACAAAGCTGAATGATCCGATATCAAGATTGGCTGAATAGAAATAGATGTATCACCTGAAATTAAGGAAGGACTAACAAAAACGTAGTCTATCCTAGAGAATGTCTTATGTCTATTAGAAAAGAATGTATAATCCCTAACGTCGAAATTCTGCATCCGCCAAAGGTCGATGAGATTAAGATCTTTTATAAGTGTATTCAACAGAGAAGATGAGAGATTAGCTACTGCATCTGGATGAGATTTATCTAAAACGGGGTTGACGACAGCATTGAAGTCTCCACCCAACACTATGGAATAATCATTGTATTCTAATAGTGTATTGGCAATATAAGTAAAAAAGTCCCTGTCTGGCTCATTTGGACAGTATACAGATACGAATACCAGTTTATGGTTTAAGATACTGCCACTTACAAGTGCCAGCCGGCCGTTTTCATCACTCGTGCTATACCTGGTAGTAAGGTCGAATTTTCTCTTCAGCAAGATACAGACACCCTTGGTTTTATTTGGGGCAGAGGACGAAGCTAGTAGTTTGTAGTGTTTGTTTTGAAAACGTGCCACATCACCTTGTTTCAGATGTGTTTCTTGGATTAAAGCAATGTCAGCGTTTTTACGGTATAGGTACTCAAGGACACGTGTCCGCTTAATAGCGGAGTTAAGACCATTAACGTTAAGTGACAGAATAATCAATGGTAGCATCGGTACGGCAAGTGTCCAAGAATGGTCCCAATGTGAAGATAGCAAGAGAGGAACGTCAGTGTGTAGTAAAATACAAGGCCACCATACCCCTGCCAGGTACTGCAATGTTTCACTAATGCTACTGGAATTATAACTTTGCATAGAGATATGTCTGCAAGGGAGGGGACAGGGGAGGAAAAAACTATATACAAAAACTGGTGCAGACCGCACAGAGCTCCCTCCATAGGTCTGCTAAAACACAAACTTCTGATTGATTCGTAACCGGTCCTTCCACTCCAACACAAAAAACTTGAGGGTCAGACGTGCACACATAGTCAACGGAAATTAAGTGGGTAAGTATATCCCACACCCTCCCGACTGAGTGAAATTATCTTATTTAGCGAGAAGAAAAAAAAAAAAAAGAATATAAAATATGAATATTTGCAACAAAAACAAAATAAAATAATACAAATGTATCTTATATACGTACAGTAACAACAGCCAGCAAATATGTGACCATGATAAGCTCAAAGAAAAGTAAAATAAATAATTAAAAAAAAAAAAAATACATATATATAAATATATACATACATGCACATACACATACACATGCATATACATATATACACACATACACATTTACATACATACACATGCATACATACACAAAATAAGATAAGATAAAATACAATAAAATAAATAAATAAAAAAAAAGTACCCCCGGTAGGGGCGAAGCAAGTCGCTAAATTAAATGTAACCAACCTTAACCCATGAAAGTGATCCTGCCGTCAACCTAGTTGAGGCCTGCTGCAACTAAAACAGGTCAACTAACCGGCGTTCAGTCATTCATGTCCACTAAGTTGCCTTCTCCTGCATGCTGATTGCCAGCGTCGTTGGCCGCGCTGTTTAGATCGGGAGGAAAAGCGGGGGCCCCATCAACACACTGCGGCGTTGCAGGATTCAGCTTTCGCGGCAGGGAGTTAATGAAATCTTCTGCCAGTTGAGGGGATTCGAATGCCATCTTCTTACATTTCAGGTAAGCCAACAAGCCTGATGTTATTCCTGCGACCCCTGTCCTCCAGATCTGTAAGCTTTGTCGTGAGAAGGTCGAGTTGTTTCTTCAGATCGATAACCGATCGTCTGTCCTCACGCGCGGCGGCTTGCACTGAGTCCACTCGGTCTTGAGTGCGTTTAGCCATCGCAGCTACCCTCTCGATTTCCCCGCTAGCATTATTTACCACTTCATTGGTCTTTTGAAGGTCTGTGCGTAAGTCGCGCAGAGCAGGAATCAAGATAGAGTCCATAGCTTCCCTGACTGCCGAGGCAACCACTGAATCGAGGGACTTTTGTTGTTCCTGAAGTGCTAGCTTCACACCGTTAGCAATAGCCTCGTCGAGGTCTTCCTCAGTGACGGAGGAATCTTTAAACTTTTTCTTTAAGGGAGACTGAGCAATCTCCCTTTTCCGTGAGTCTCTGGTTGAAGAGGTGTCCATAGTGGGATCGGCGTTGAGATAACTAATTTATATGACAGGATAGTGATAAACAGTGACAATGTGTGCAGAGCTAAAAACTACGCTGGCATTCCTGCCGACGGGTCACGTGATCTTCCATTTATTCCATATTTTGTAGAATTAGTCTTTTCGATTTTTTAAAAAGAATGTCAATTTTTCCATTTTAAATATTTCGAAAACCACATTAAACCAATCCTCAAGTGTTGGTGGAGTTGGATTTAACCACTTTCTGGTTATTGATTTTTTGCTGGCCGCTAATAGCACTTGTAAGAGTTTTGTGTCCCCTCCCCGGACCGAGCCAGCAACCAGGCCCGAGTACAAATTTACAAAATTTATGTCAAATTTTATCTTAAAAACCTCACACAAAGTTTTATGAATTCCCAGCCAGTAATTTTTTAAGTTAGGGGAGTCCCAAAAGATATGATATTGATGTGCCTCTTCTGATCCACATCTTCTCCAGCATTCTGCTGTCCCATTTTCATATTTAATTTGATGAGGGGTTTTGAAAAATCTAATAATGTTCTTCCAACAGTGGTCTCTCCAAGATAAAGAACTTGTTGAGCACCAATGAAAATTACAAATCCTTTCCCAGTTCTCGTTTGTTATACCCATCCCTGATTCCAGTTCCCATTTAATCTTAACATTTTGAGTTCCTTGCTTGAAGGAGCACATCATATAGTTTGGAGATTGCCTTTCTCAGAGCACTATCATATGCTAATTTAACTATCTTAAAAATTTCTGACTCAACTATATTTGGGTTTGGGATATTGCAATGTTTGTTAAAATAATCCCTCATTTGAAGAAACCTGAAGAAATCTACTTGTCTTAAGCCATTTCTTATTTGTAAAGACTGGAAACTCTGTAGTGTCCCTTTATGTGTGAAGGAATGGAATGTTGTTAGTCCACTCTCTATCCAGGACTGAAATCTATTATCACTTTCATTTGGTTTAAAATCTGTGTCATAAGCACACCATCTAAATACTTTTAGTATTCGTTCACTACCACATATTTTAGTCACTTTATTCCATATTTTTAGAGTGTGGCTTATCCATGGTCCTTTATCTTCTAAATGGTCTGCCAATTTTTTATCCGCAATTGAGGCTTGTAGTTGAAATTTAGGTGTTGTATTGAATTCTATGGATTTCCACTTAGCTTTCAAATTTGGGTTACACCATTGCAGCATGGGGATGACCTAAAATGCATAATAGTAGTATTGTAAGCATGGGAGCATTGCCCCCCCCCCCCCCCTTTTGCCTTGCTTAACTGTAAAGATCTTAATTTAATTCTTGGTTTATTCCCATGCCAAATAAAGCACGAAATCCATTTGTCCCATTCCTCAAACTGTGTTTGACTTACTTCAACAGGCAAAGTTCTAAATAAATAAAGGAGTCTTGGGAGTACGTTCATTTTCACTGCTAATATCCTTGAATTTAAATTTAAGAAAGGCACCAGATTCCACCTATCTAAATCAAATTTTATGGCCTTTTTGTCTCGTTCCTGCATGGATCATTAACCTTGCAAATCGATCGTAAAGGTTGGTACAGAGTCTTCCATGTATAAATTTGCTGTTAATAATTATATAATTCTAGGAATCATCTACTTTGCTTACACTGATGTTGGCACTTTGTTGGCGTTACAGCAACAGTCAGACCCCCGAGGTATCTAAACTTAAGTAAGGAATGTGTGCACTTTTAACACCTCTGACTAGCATTTAGTGGTCAGTTTCAAATGTATTTGATTTTTGCTTGTTATTGAACAAATTCACTTCACTGCTTTTCACTATCTGACATCAATGCACATTGTTCCATTTACTGCATATTGCGCTTTATTCATGTCTCTCATTCCACCTGCATCAACATTGTAAAGTTTGTCACAAAGAGATTTATACATTTATAAATATTAATATTCTCTATTCCATTCTCCCTCCATCCATCTTCATCCGCTTTATCCGAGATCGGGTCGCGGGGGCAGCAGCCTAAGCAGAGAGGCCCAGACCTCCCTCTCCCCAGCCACCTCCTCCAGCTTATCCGGGGGAACACCAAGGCGTTCCCAGGCCAGCCGAGAGATATAATCTCTCCAGTGTGTCCTGGGTCTGCCCCGGGGCCTCCTCCCGGTGGGACATCTCTAAGGGAGAGGCCAGCCACCCTGCGGAGGAAGCTCATTTCCGCCGCTTGTATCCGCGATCTCGTTCTTTCGGTCACTACCCACAGCTCGTGGCCATAAGTGAGGGTAGGGACGTAGATCGACCAGTAAATTGAGAGCTTCGCTTTTATACTCAGCTCCCTCTTCACCACGACGGACCGGTGCAGCGTCTGCATTACTGCAACTGCAGCCCCAATCCGCCTGTCAATCTCCGGCTCCCTTCTCCCATCACTCGCGAACAAGACCCCGAGATACTTGAACTCCTCCACTTGGGGCAGCAACTCATCTCTGACCCGGAGTGGGCACTCCACCCTTTTCCGGCTGAGAACCATGGCCTCAGATTTGGAGGTGCTGATCCTCATTCCCGCTGCTTCACACTCGGCTGCGAACCGTTCCAGTGCGAGCTGGAGGCCCTCAGCCGATGAAGCCAACAGAACCACATCATCCGCAAAAAGCAGAGACGAGATTCTGAGGCCACCAAAGCGAAAGCCCTCCGCCACTTGGCTGCGCCTAGAAATCCTGTCCATAAATATTATGAACAGAACCGGTGACAAAGGGCAGCCCTGGCAGAGCCCATCACCCACCGGGAACGAGTCCGACTTATTGCCGGCAATGCAAACCAAGCTCTTACAACGGTTGTATAGGGATCGAATGGCCCGTAGCAATGGACCAGACACCCCATACTCCCGCAACACCTCCCACAGGACACCCCAAGGGACACGCTCGAATGCCTTCTCCAAGTCCACAAAACACATGTAGTAGCATGTTTCCTGTAGAAAGGCGTTTAGCGCCAACATCACCAGGTGATGGGTTGCAAGCTTGATGTCGATAACGGTTTCCTTACACAGACCTGATCCTGTAGGATCCTGCAGCAACTGTGGAGACGAGGGAGGAGGTGGCGGAGTGTGGATTAGCAACGCTGGTGGAGGTGGGGAGTCTGGCGAGTCTGAGAGGTCCCACGCTTGCATGTCTCGCTCTGGAAATGAGAACAATAAAAAGATGTTATATTTTGTTACACACACACACATGCACATTTAACCTACCATTTGGTTTATTTAGTTGCGAAAGAGTTTCCAGTTTCTAGTAGTCATGCGTTGTGACTCCCCCTAAAACACTCCCTCACCACAATCTACACGAAGTATAACTGCTCCGTTGGTATTTTTAATGGTATACACATACCTATTACTGCCTTGCTATTCTAACTTAAATTTAGACCCATCTATGGCTTTTTCGCAGCATTGCTTTTTACGATGAGGGCATCGGGTGCATACACCTGTAGATGTACCTAGAGCGGCTGTGGCTTGGATGATGTTCCGGCTGTTCGTGATGGTTGATACCGACGTCATCCTGCACTCCTTAGTTAGAGGTGTTTGTGTTGTTTAGGTCACCCTGTTGATGTTCCAAATGATGAAAGAGTCTTTATATGTATAAGGGTTAGACCAGACCACTAGGAGGTGTCATTACCCCCCCCCCCCCCCCCCCCCCCCCCCCCCGAAACCATGGGGTTGGCCATGGTTTCAGTTGACCTGTGACATGATAAGATAAGATAATGGAACTGTTTGTAATGAAAAAATGTGGAAACTATGGAACTACAGTTGGGATGTGAGAGTGCTGGGATGCTCTTGATAAAGGGAGCCTCTTTTATTGTTTTATGACTTCTTTTGCTGCCTGTTGGGGGCCTAACTGTAACCCACTCTGTCTAACTGTTGCAGAGTGTGGCTAGTTAAGAATCTTTAGTTTTTAGAAGTAACACAAGAAAAGTTTATTTCTTTTCAATAGGAAAATTGTACTTAGTAGTCAGTATAACCTTTTAATGATATAAGTTTGCATATGGTAGAATACTGCAGGTAATCATTTGTGTTTAGAAGTATATAGTTGGTGGCATATTGAAAGAATGACTCATCCTAGGAGGTCTGTAACATTCCAGGGTGTTCACCCCCACATCCTAGGAGTATGGGAGAGGTTGTATCTTGTCTTATTGTTTTACGGTAGGATTAGCTATATCTGTCTTAGTCTAAGTGTCTTTTGGTTTGATGAACTGCTGGACTTCGAGACCAGCAGGTGTAGGGATGTCATTTATGGGGTCACACTCTGACCACACACACACGTACACCTCCACATTTCAATGTATGGAACAAACGCTCACTGAAGCATATAAATAAAGACCAGGGCAGTCCTCAGTTGCGAGTCTTAGTTCTGGAGACTGCCCTTGCTAGCAAGAAGTTCTGTGTGTGTCTCTTCTCCGAGTCTTTACTGAAGAAGTGTTTTAGAGTATATTTCTTAACATTTCTAAAGGAATACCTGTTGTTTGTGGTGCTCTATTTAAAACTATTAGCCTCTGTGTCTTTTCTGAGCGCTAAAGAAAAAGGAAAATGTTCCTAAAGTAGTTAAATCATCTATGTGTAAACCATAAGTCTTACTGTTGCAGTGTGTTTGTGACTAGTAGATAATTATAGGGCTAGTTGCATTAAAGCCACATTGGGGTTGATACGGTGCTAGTGTGGCTAGGTGTGAATATGTGCTCTTAGAAGTATCACAGTTTATTTCTAAAGGGATACATGTTGTTTGTGGTATTCTGTTTAAAAACAATTAGCCTGTGAAACTATTAGAAAAGAGAAATCTTCCTAAACTAGCTAAATTAAATGCTGTGTGGGAATACACGGTTTTTAGAAGTATCACTGTTTATTTCTAAAGGGATACATGTTATTTGTGGCACTCTGTTTGAAACTAATAGCCTCTGTGTGTTTCATGACTTATTTTGCTGACTGTTGGGGGCCAATAACAGAGCTCTGAGACCTATACAATCCTTTAAAAAGAGTTTAATTAAAACACATAATGGTTTCATTAAATAAAACGCTATTAAACACTTGTGAACTCATATAACCCCAGAACTCATATGCACGTGCAAAGCCCGTACACGCGTACACGCACTCCATGGACGCACAGGGGGAAAGGGGAAGTGGTGAGGGGAAAAGGAGAAGTGGGGGTGAGGGGTGGAGTGGGGCAAAAAAAAGTGCCATTATATTACTACTCACGTATAAAACAAATGCACATAAATCTATTATTTTTCTCCAGTTATTACCGCGGATGCACTAGCTGGTAGTTGGGCCGTACGCGTATCTTAGCGCAGTTGAACATAATCCACAAAGTCCGCTTGTAGTCGAAAAACAAACAGGCAAACATTTATTTCCACAGTTTTGAAATACAGTGATTGTTAGAGTAAATAGTTAAACATTTGTCATTTTTATTTTTACCATTTGTCCATTGTTTTAACTCTGTGAAAGGAATTCTTTCTTTCCTCCCATCCCCAGATTCTCGAGGTTCTGGGTGCGAGGTTGAAGTGTTTTATCACAGGAACGTCCTTTTGAAGGTCTGTTTGATGTTTGGTAGAACTTCCTGCCCTTTGTATGGTTTCACTGTGTTACCTATGGTAAACCATACATTGGGTGTGGGGGAGACTACCCTCTTTATGACCAAGGATGTTGCTCCTGCTTTTAGGTTTTATGACCCTTTGATCAGCAGGAACACACACACACACACACTCAGTATATACATTTACATACAGTGCCTTGTCTTTGTAACCAAAGGGGGTTGCAAGGGGAGGTGTTTTGTAAACTATTGTTTGAAGTTTGTCAATAAAAGGCAGCGAGAGGAGGCCATCATCGGGGTCATTGTCGTGCTGGACACAGATGAGAGGCCTCCCTTGCGCAAGTAATCGATCGATCACTGTTGCCTTGTTTTTCTTTCATGGGAATAAGTCCTGGATACAGCGGGGTCTGAGTTTAGACCCAACAGTGATCTACACTCAACAAAAATATAAACGCAACACCTTTGTTACTGCTCCCATTCCCCATGGGATGGACGTAGAGACCTAAAATTCATTCCAGATACACAATATAACCATCCCTCCCAAACAGTGGTCACAAATCAGTCCAAATGTGTGGTAGTGGGCACATCTGCCATATTGAGATAATCCATCCCACCTCACAGGTGTGCCACATCAGGATGCTGATCTGACATCATGAGTAGTGCACAGGTGTACCTCAGACTGCCCACAACAAAAGGCCACCCTGGAATGTGCAGTTTTGTCTCACAGCAAAATGCCACAGATGCCACAAGCAATGAGGGAGCGTGCAATTGGCATGCTGACAGCAGGAATGTCAACCAGATCTGTCGCCCGTGCATTGAATGTTCATTTCTCAACCATAAGCCGTCTCCACAGGCGTTTCAGAGAATATGGCAGCACATCCAACCGGCCTCACAACCGCAGACCTCGTGTAACCACACCAGCCCAGGACCTCCACATCCAGCAGGTTCACCTCCAAGATCGTCTGAGACCAGCCACCCAGACAGCTGCTGGAACAATTGGTTTGCACAACCAAACAATTTCTGCACAAACTGTCAGAAACCGTCTCAGGGACGCTCAACTGCATGCCCGTCGTCCTCATCGGGGTCTTGACCTGACTCCAGCTCGTCGCCGTAACAGACTTGTGTGGGCAAATGCTCACATTCGATGGCGTCTGGCACGTTGGAGAGGTGTGCGCTTCACGGATGAATCATGGTTCACATTGTTCAGGGCAGATGGCAGCTGAGAATGTCCCAGTTCTTGCATGGCCAGCATACTCACCGGACATGTCACCCATTGAGCATGTTCGGGATGTGCTTGACCGGCGTATACGACAGCGTGTACCAGTTCCCACGAATATCCAACAACCTCGCACAGCCATTGAAGTGGAGTGGACCAACATTCCACAGGCCACAATTGACAATCTGATAGACTCCATGCGACGATGTGTTGCACTGCATGAGGCAAATGGTGGTCACACCAGATACTTACCGGTTCTGGGTCCCCAGACCCCCAATAGCGCAAAAAAACTGCACATTCCAGGGTGGCCTTTTGTTGTGGGCAGTCTGAGGTACACCTGTGCACTACTCATGATGTCAGATCAGCATCCTGATGTGGCACACCTGTGAGGTGGGATGGATTATCTCAATATGGCAGATGTGCCCACTACCACACATTTGGACTGATTTGTGACCACTGTTTGGGAGGGATGGTTATATTGTGTATCTGGACTGAATTCTAGGTCTCTACGTCCATCCCATGGGGAATGGGAGCAGTAACAAAGGTGTTGCGTTTATATTTTTGTTGAGTGTATTTGAATGTTCCAGTACACTGCAAACACGGTAAGAAACTGTTTTTTCTCCACAGCTAGTTAAAGCCCCCGTAGCTCCACACTGCCTGTCGCGAACCCACCCCCCGTGCACAGTTACCGTGTGTTAAAGGAACAGTACATAAAATTAAATAAGGCAAGAAAAAATACAATTTAACTGTAAATCTTACGCTAAACAAATTATAAAGTAAAAACTGAAATTCCCCATTATCTTACACTTATCTTACTTAAAATGAATCAAATTCTTAACAAATATACACTCTGTGCAATCTGAGCAAACTAAGAGATGATTAGACCTTATCCTATACATTCCCGGCCCCTAATTGTTCTATAAACTTATAAACAATTATTAACAATTTGGCACAATGATCATATTAACAACATAGGCATTCAGTCCTTAGAACATAATTTCTTCTTTCTTCTGATGTCAGAGGTCACCAGTACATGACATACCGTGGGAGTCCAGCCTTTACGACTGACTCATACTGCTTCTAGGAGCAGACAGACCTTAGTGATTGGTCTATCCAGCTCACTGGTCTTGGTCTTCACACGAACCCTGCGAACAAGGCCATGTTCATCTGGCATGGATTGAATGACTCTACCAATGAGCCAAGAGTTTCTTGGTGCTGTTTCGTCCACGAGCAAAACGATGTCTCCAGGCAGAAAGTTCCTAGACACCCGTGTCCACTTCTGCCGTGTCTGAAGCTGAGGCAAATACTCTCTCACCCAGCGCTTCCAGAAAAGATCTGCCATATATTGAACTTGCCTCCATCTTCGGCGGGCATAGATGTCCTCCCTTTGGAACAGTCCTGGGGGAAGAGATGGCCTTGCTTTTAAGAGCAGGAGATGATTTGGAGTGAGTGCTTCCAAGTCATTAGGGTCATTGGAGGGTGTAGTAATAGGCTGACTGTTGAGGATCGCTTCGGTTTCACAAAGAAATCTGTGAAGGCTCTCCTCATCCAGACTCTGAGTTTTAAGAGTGGCACCAAGGATTTTTCTGACCGATTTAATCAAACGTTCCCATACCCCTCCATGTTGAGAAACAGCTGGAGTGTTAAAGATCCACTTAATGCCCCTTTGCGTGAACGTGCTTTCTATTTTATCGGTGTTCCACTCTTGAATAGCCTTCCTAAGTTCTCGTTCTGCACCGACAAAATTGGTCCCGTTATCTGAGCGCAGCTCTACCACTTGTCCTCTTCTTGCGATAAATCTGCGAAGAGCATTGATGAAAGAGTCGGTATCTAAAGATGCTGCCACCTCTAAGTGTACAACTCGAATGGCCAAACAGGTGAAGATTACACCATATCTCTTCACAGTGCTTCTTCCACGTTTGACCTAAAAGGGCCCAAAATAGTCTACTCCAAAATAGTCTACTCCTGTCCTCGTGAATGGCGGTTCGTCAGGTGTAACTCTGTTTTGTGGCAAGTCAGCCATGTGTTGTTGCCCAACAATGCCATGCAGTCGTCGACACACAGTGCATTTGGAAAGAACTTTCCTGATAGCGCTGTTGGCTCCGGGAATCCAGAACCTTTGCCGTAGCTTGGACAGGACATGGTTGCGTCCGCTGTGACCCACCTCCTTGTGTATTTCTTGTAGAATGAGCTCAGACACCCTTGAGCTCTTGTCCAGAATTACGGGGTGTTTGAACTCTTCTGGCAAGGCTGAGCGACTGAGCCTTCCACCAACTCTCAAGATCCCAGCCTGAAGAAGCGGATTGAGCTTGTATATATGGCTGCTCCTTTTAACAGGCTCACCCTTTAGTAGGGCAGTGATTTCTTCTTGAAATTTTTGTCCTTGGCAGTGGCTTATAATCTTAAGTTCAGCTTCTTTTAAGTCTTCCACTGTGAGGTTTTCTTTGCGATGGCTTAACCTGATGTTTGTCAGGTTTTGACTTTGCCGTGCTTTACTGATGTCTCGTGCAGTGTCAGCAGTCTGTTCTAGCCATTCTTTGGCTCGAACCAGCAAGATATTCCTTACCTTAAGGATCCATGCCACAGCTTTCTTAAGGCGTATCCATGAGGAGTAGTGTTCTATCAACTGCTGCAGTACATCCGGTCCTTTATTTAATATGAAGGTGCTAATGGACACATTCTTTTTGATCTCCGGGTCTGCTGGGTTAAGAGCTTCCAGATGATCAAGATTCTTTGGCCAACTGTTGTTTGGTGCCGTAAGAAAGTCTGGTCCAGAAATCCAGACATGGTTCTGTAGGAAAAGGCCTACGTTCTGTCCTCTTGAGACACAATCGGCCGGATTGAGATGTGAGTTGATGTGTCGCCATTGAGAAGCCACGGACACTTCTAGGATTTGAGAGACGCGGTTGGCTACAAAGGTGCGGAACCTTGTTGTCTCATTGTTTATGTACTTTAGCACCGCTGTACTATCAGTCCAAAACACCAACTCTGCAAGCTATAGTTGTAGCTCTTTCCTTGACATCTTGTCCATTCGTCCTGCCATAGTTGCTGCTGTTAATTCCAGACGTGGAATGGTGGTGTGTTTGAGTGGCGCAACTCTTGCCTTCCCCATAACAAAGGAACAATGGACTTGACCATTCCAGCTTTTCTGCACCAGATAGGTTACCGTACCATAAGCCTCCTCACTAGCATCACAGAAATGATGAAGCTGAGCAAATGAAGTGCCTCCAAAATGTACTGGCTTGAAAGATCGCTCAACTTCAAATCCCCGGAGTAACTCCAAATCGTTAAGCCATTCATTCCACTGCTGAGCAAGATGTTCTGGAATGACGCTATCCCAGCTAATCTTTAGCCTACAGCACTCTTGCAAAATCCTTTTAGCCGGCAGAACCACTGGCGCCAAGATGCCTAGTGGGTCGTAGATGGAACTTGCAATAGAAAGAATGTTCCTCCTTGTGGGCTTTTTCTCCTAAATGGCAATTCGAAATTTGAAGCTATCAGACTGGACACACCACTGTAATCCCAGTGCTCTCTCTATGGGCAGTACATCCTGATCCAAGTCCAGGTCTTTAACTTCCTTTGCCCTTTCAGTATCAGGAATGGATGCCAGCACCACGTGGCTTTGCTTATCCATTTCATCAACCTGAATCCTCCTGTTTGACAGGCCGCTTTCACATTGTGGAAAAGCAACACAGCTTCATCCTCAGAGCCAACTGACTTCAGGCAGTCGTCCACGTAAAAGTTCTGCAGTATGGTTTCAATAGCTGTACTGTCAAACTGGTCCCTGTTGTCCTCAGCACACCGTCTCAGAGCATAGCTGGCACAGCTTGGTGATGACGTTGCGCCAAATAGGTGCACAACCATCCTGTATGCCACCAGAGCTTGGTTAATGTCTGCATTTGGCCACCATAAGAACCTTAAGAGGTCTGCGTCTTCTGGTGGAACCTTTACCTGGTGGAACATGGCTTCCACATTGGCCATGACAGCTACAGGTTCTTGGCGAAATCTTGTGAGAACTCCAATCAGAGTACTGGTAAGGTTTGGCCCTTGAAGAAGTTGCCCATTCAATGTGAACCCCTGATAGGCAGCTCCACAGTCGAATACAACACGCATTTTGTGCTTTTTGGGATGGTACACTCCATGGTGTGGGATGTACCAAACCTTTCCATCACTGCGCTTGAGGTCGTTGTCAGGGACCTTCGCGGCATAGCCCTTGGAGATCAGATCCTTCATGAAAGCAATATAGTCCTCACGAAATGTGGGGTTTTTCAGAAGCTTCTTCTTCAAATTTAAGGCGCGCTGTTCTGCTAGCACTCGGTTGTTGGGCATTTGAATCCCTTTGTTCTTAAGAGGTAGACCAATGCAGTAATGTCCGTTAACCAGCCTGGCAGAATGTGTTACGCTGTCCATGAATTGGAGATCTTCCCTAGACATTTCCAGTTGCTCTTCCTGGTTGCATTCAGGAAAGTCATATTTGAGCTGCTGTTTCCACAGGTCATCCAGTTTGGCCACAGATATTCGATTTGATGTGATAGTTACTGTTTTGCTCCGATCAGCTCTGCGATTGCCATCCCGCAGCAGCCCATTCACTGTCCAGCCAAGGCTTGTTTTTACTGCATAGGGTCCGTCGTCTATGCTGTGAATGACTTCCTCTGGCTCCATAGCCCTTGGTAGTTCCGATTAGCAGACCTATTTCTGCATTGATGTAGGGTATTTGCACCCGCTTTAGATAAGGCCATTTGTCCACGTCTGCCTGCAGTGGAATGTTCCTTTTGTCGGCTGGGATTGCCTTCTGAGAAAACACCTCCTGCAGCTCAATAAAGTTGCAATTTTCTAGGCTGCTAACCTCTAGGCCTGTAACAAGATGACTGCTGATCGTTTTCTGTTGCCCCATGGTTGTCAACAGTATGTCCGTTTTCTTTCCACTGAGGTTGAGCTCATTCATTAGCCTTTCAGTACAAAACGTTGCAGTGCTGCCTGGGTCTAAGAAAGCATATGTGATAGCCGCCTTGTCGCCTTTCTTTGCCTTAACTTGGACTGGAACAATAGCAAGGATGCTATCTGCGTCTCCGGCCCCAGTACCAGAGCATAGTGTGTTAGCTGTCTCTACAAACTCACTGCTCACAGACTGCTTCTCATCATGTTCTGATGACTCCTCCTTTGGTGCAGGCTTATCCTTGTTCCTGATGTGCAACACGGTTGGATGAGTCAGTGAACAGAGCTCACAGTTCAATTTCTCCTCACAAGACCTACTCATATGGCCCTGTTTTAAGCAGCTGAAGCAAAGTCTCGTTTCTCTTTGTGTAGAGATTTCCTCAGTTTCTTGCATTGTGCCATGGTATGTTCACTGTGGCAAAACAAACATGGTGTTTTGAATGCGGAGATAGGATTAGTGAGTCCCTTTTTGCCTCCCTTTGCCTCTGCATCGATGCTGCCCGAGTGGTTTACAGGTGTGGCTGTTGTTGTGAAAATGGTCTTGCCACCCTTCCTCCCTAAAGTGACATTTGCTGGAGACTTGGTTGGTGCCTTATTGCTGTCTTTTATATCTCCAAACACTGGGTGTAATGCTACTTTAGCCTGCGTGTTAATAAACTTGACAAGGTCCATAAACTTAGGCCGCCGAGCTTCTGTCTCCTCTATTTCAAAGGCGACACTCCTCCACCTTCCCCTGAGGTTGTACGGTAGCTTATTCACAATGGCACGCATGTTGGCAACATTATCTAACTCCTCCATGTACTCCATGTCTGACATTGCATTCCCACAGCTGGTGAGGAATAGTGCCAATGCGCTGAGGGCTTCACCATCTTCTGCCTTTATTGGAGGCCAGCCTAGAGCTTTGTTTATGTATGCCACAGAAATCCTGTATTCGTTGCCAAAGTGCTCTTTCAGGAGCCTTTTTGCTTCACAGTAGCCCTTTTGTGGCTACTGTGCAGACAACTGCGTATTAGCTCCCTGGGCTGTCCAGAAGTGTATTGCTCCAAGAAACAAAGACGATCGTTTCTGCTTTCTGTTTTACACTCCACTCCATGCGCAAAGGCTCTGATAAACAGTCTATATTCCAATGGATCCCCACTAAAGATGGAAATGTTCTGAGGAGGTAGAGTAGAAAGTCTTTGTTGCGTTGCAAGGACTTCTGCAATGTCGTTCTGTCTTTGCATGACAGCTAACAACGTCTGTGAAGCTTCTACGCCCGCTGAGTGAGAAGAACTGTTGCCTGAAGAACAATGGCTGTTCTTTCTGATAACTGGCTGATTGACCTGTACAGTGTTAGCTGATTGAGGCTGGATGATGGGCATCCTGTTTTGCTCACCACCACAATCCTCAATAGTCACTCTGTGATGATCAGTCTGTACCCCAGCTGGCTGCATTTGGACGAAAGATGATTTGTTATGTGACACATCTGATCCCTCAAACCTCTGCAAAATCTTAAGTTTAGCATCAGTTGCTGCTAAAGCAGTTCGCAATTCAAGCTCTTCCTTCTCAGCCTTAAGTTTAGCTTCTTGCTCCTCCAAAGCTCGCCGTTCCTTTAAAGCTGCTGCCTGTGCCAAGAGTGTAGCCTTCTCCAATTCGGGTTTCAAGCGAGCTGAAGATGCTGAAGATTGGCCTGTGCTGCTTTTGGACATTCTAGACTTCCTAGATGCTGCTACGGATATGCTGTCAGTGGGCTGAACACTCTCATCGGCCATTTTTGCTTCCTTCGTACGTTGATGGACTTCCTTTATCCAAGCATCCACGTTGTCAACAAAGCTTCTCATTGCATCTGCTTTGGGCTCAAACCAATTATCCATGTCCTCTCTTGACACAGCTTGCTGAAATAGCCCCTTTACAGATGTATTTAGTTCACAAAACTCTCCAAAGATGTGATTAAATTCTAAAGACAACTTGGTTTTAACTATTTCCACATTGCCATCATCCTCTATTAACTGCAGCATCTCATTCTTTTTCTCTGTTAGCTGACCCAGCTTAGCCTTTCTTGAGCCTATTTTCCTTTGTAATGCATCCTCCATCGCCTTAGCTGTAGGCTTCACCTTCCGCTTTTCCACTGTTGCTGAATCTTTATCATCTTCCATGATTCTCCCATTAGTTTGTTCCACTTAGCTGGGAGCTCAATACAGCTAACCGCCCCAATAGCCTCAGGAAACACACAAAGGGTAGCTATTCACGTGTAGTTAGCTAGTTGTTAGCGGGTCGTTCGCTGCTAATTAGCATAACACTGTGTTGCTAATATACTCCCCAATCTCCTCCGTGTCCACGAGTAACTGCACTTACTTTCTGTGCTGAAGGGCTGACTGGTGAATCCTCTCCTCGTATTTCATGTCCATGTGTTGCAGTTACATTTCCAATCCAAAGACTGCGGCCGCGAGGAGATAGTTTCTTACGAATATTACCGCGGATGCACTAGCTGGTAGTCGGGCCGTGCGCGTGTCTTAGCGCAGTTGAACATAACCCACAAAGTCCGCTTGTAGTCGAAAAACAAACAGGCAAACATTTATTTCCACAGTTTTGAAATACAGAGATCCATTTGAATGTTCCAGTACACTGCAAACACGGTATGAAACTGTTTTTTCTCCACAGCTAGTTAAAGCCCCCGTAGCTCCACACTGCCTGTCGCGAACCCACCCCCCGTGCACAGTTACCGTGTGTTAAAGGAACAGTACGTAAAATTAAATAAGGCAAGAAAAAAAATACAATTTAACTGTAAATCTTACGCTAAACAAATTATAAAGTAAAAACTGAAATTCCCCATTATCTTACACTTATGCTTATCCAAAATGATTCAAATTATTAACAAATATACACTCTGCAATCTGAGCAAACTAAGAGATGATTAGACCTTATCCTATACACCAGTAATTAAATAGATTCAACATCTTTCTTCAACAGAATTGCAGACTACACAGATGGTACCTTACCAAAGTAAAGAATACTATAACTTACTAGGGTATATACTAACTAGACTTAATATTTACTGAATACAATAATGATTTCTATACATTTTACATCAGATGAAAACGTTGGTTGAAAAATTCAAATAATTATTTAATAAAAGCGAGACATTTTAAATGAGAATAAGAAAGTATTTCTTTGTGCCCTTCTCTCCCTGTTAATGCCCTACCTGGCCCCCAGGCAAAACTTTGCTAGACCCGCCCCTGCACAGTTACCAGCTTTTCAGCCACTTAGAAAAAGGATCCTGGTGTTATTTGTCTCTCAGAAACAGTTCATAACTTCAACTCATTCATGTCACCTAAAAGGTAAACCTGTTTCTCCATCACCTGTTCAGCTCTGATGATTCAGTAAGGACATCTCCTGGTTTCATCTTCATGTTTCCCTCTCACCACATATCCAAACCGACATCATGACCAGCAGCGTTACAGCTGTGGCTCCAGCAAACATCAGCTGATACTAGAAATTAATATTAAATAAATTCTAACAACAGCTGATCAAGCTTAAACGTGCTGCTGTTGTTTAATAACCTCCGCTGGTTTCCTCTTTCTGGCGCAGAGAGAAAAGCCGATCAGCTGATCATTGATCAGTTTCATGACTGAATTAGCAACTTTCTAGCTGAAGTTGTACGGCACAAATCCCGTTCCTTTTCACCTTAACTTTAAAGTTTGACCTCCTCGGCTGTAATTGGTCCAGCCCAGAGTCGATCATGACCAACTGGCCAATCCACCACCACTCATTTATATCATTAAAAAAAGAAAAGGAAGAAAACCCCATTGGCCCATAAAAACCAAAAATCACGAGCGGCCCACCGGACAAATGCCCGGTATGCCCGATGGCCAGTTCAGCCCTGAAATACAGTCATGACAGTAAATAAATATGAGTTCAAGGACTTAACAACATTACTTCAGTTACATTACACCAACATCTCTGATACATTAGCACTAAGGAATGTAAACTAAAACGAACACTGAATGACCTGGTGGTTTATGTCCATCTAAGATTACCACAAAGTAAAAGATCTCTCAGCAACATTATGCAACATTTTAGGCACTATTGTCCCAATCAAGTCAGTGAGTTGGGATTTTCTATTCTAAACATGAACTACTGTTACAGCAACAGACATGGACTACTGGTGTCCCACACAACAACTCAATGTCCACTATGTGAAGCAGCCAAACACAGGCCTGCTCCTCTCTTTAACTGAGATAAACTGCTGCTGGCATATTGGTTTTACATCTATACTGTCCAGTCTCTCCTGGTGGACACACAGCAGCATTGTTTAATCTCATTCGAGTCATTGTTGACTTTAGCCATGTTTTTAGTCTTCTGAGAGCACTGAAGCTTCTTTTGGCCTCAACTGAGGATACTGGGATGACTAAAAGCAGCCTGACAATTGTCATGATAATAAATACTAGTTAATCTACAGCACCAAATCATCAGTCACTCACCTGTGACCTCGCCTCTCCACCTCTGTCTGAGCTACAACATGGCAGAGCTGCCTCTGTCACCTGATGAATAACAGTGAGACACTCCACATACATGCAGTCACACATGTGCTTCAAATACAGTCATGAACCAACAAGTCATCCTCCAATTCCACCTGTGATCTTGTGTCACCATTACTCTCTGAGCTTTGTGTTGGTTCTGTCACCTGACAAATAGGACAAACATAACAATAAGAATAAAACGTGCAGCTGCTTCAGTGTTTCTGTCACTTTGTGCAGATCTTGACTCGTCAGTAATGTTTGTAGTTGTGGTGTATTCATAATTGTCTCTGGTACATTTGTTGTATGGGCAGTATGTGTTCATTGTTTGATTGTGTAATTACGTGTTTCACACTGGCAATGCATGCCGGGAAATGGCATGACAGGAAGTAAAAAAAGAGATGGTCTTACTGCACACAGTGGTCCCGCGTACTTATTCAGATTCAGAGTAAGAATCATACAGTAGTGTGAGTGCATTTTTAAAACAATTTGTGCAAACTTCACTGCAAGGTGGAATATTTGCAAAATCATGACTAACTCATGACATTTTGTCTCAAAAATTAACCCTATGAACATGTCAGTACCATTAGGATGAAATTATTGTGTCACCAACATTTAATGTTAGACATATAATTCTAACAGTCTCTGTAAACTAATATCCGGGCTGCTCGAGGCTGCTGTTTTCTCTGACAGCTTCAATCAAGATTAGAAATGCTGCTCTGAGACTGAGAGAACTAATAGTGCTGCCTGTTGTGCAGTTTACAAAACACGTTATTCATGGTTACATACAGTTTTAGACTGATGTGGGCCAAAGCCTAGCATAGCCTGTAACGTCATTATGACGGACACATTTTATGAGTGAGCTTGAGTTTAAGTGACTCTATGAAAAATACTTTCTTATATCCAGGTTCTTCCTTTTGGCTGCCATCCTCCTCTCCTCCTCGCAGCGCAGGTTTGCCGCTGCTAAAAATAAGGAGAGTTCCCTGAAAGCACAAGAGCACCTGGCTGCAGCCACTGTGGAGCTCCACAGTAACCGGAAACACGTAACTTCAGTTAAATCGACTTTGACAGCGAAAACTAAATTGCGTTTTTGTTACTATTGATGCTGCTGAGAAATAAAAATGGTTTTAAGTGGGGGGTTTTTTAACACTCTGGGTTTGTTCAAAAAAATTCACCATCCCCTAAATTGTTCGTGGCCAAAAGTGTACAGTGGTCCCTCGCTATAACGCGGCGCACCTTCCGCGACACTTGCTGTTTCGCTGATTTATTTATTTGTTTTACAGTACATCGTGTTGTGCGTTCTGATTGCTGTAGACCATTGTCAATCAATCTAGTCCAGTGTCTCCTGTACAGGAGTGGTCCCTAATAGGCCCACGGACCGGTCCCGGTCCGTGAGTCCTTTGGTACCGTTCCGCGAGAGTTGATCCTCCGATGTGAAATGTATGGTTGTAGTTGTGTGTCTTATTTTGAAAGAACTACTTACGCGTTACCATAGCGACCAGAGAGCATTAAAAAGCAGAGAGGAGAATGTCACTGTCATTGTTGTTGGCGCACAGCTCAAGTTACGTTTATTATTATATTAACAAAATACCACAGTTTCTTTTTTTAATTCTTTTGTTGTATTTATCCGCGACACCTTAAAGGTCGTTCCCTGAAAATATTGTCTGACATTAAAGTGGTCTGTGGTGCAAAAAAGGTTGGGGACTCCTGCTGTACAGTACAGAATGCGTTTAGCTTGTCGAATTTACATAAATCTTCGATCGCTAGCAGTGTAACTCTGAAGTGCTGTACTGTATGTTTGTAAGTTTTCTCCCAAACAAACACAACAATGCCGACGAAACGTTTTGCACCCTCAAATGCACCTTTAGGTTTCATTCCATAATACTGGACTTATGTTTCTACGAAGGTTTGAACTCTAAGAGTGTTTAAACAAAAGAGAAAAGTGTGAAAATGTTCATGCCTGTCTGAGAAAAGTGTATAAAGCATGTAGTGAGGGGTTTTACAGTCTTAACATCTGTAATAATTGTAAAAAATAAAGTTGGCTACTTCATGGATTTCACCTACTGCGGGTTATTTTTAGAACGTAACACCAGCGATAAACGAGGGACTGCTGTATTATTAATAGTAGAGTCTGGGACATCTAATTGATTAACATCAACATTGATTATTATGGACTATTATTTTTGTTCAAGGAGAGCCAAAAATATAAAACTCTCTCAGCTTGTTTGTTGCCAAAAATGGCCACTTTTTGTGTATGTTCACAAAATGCTGTAAAATGTGTATTTATTAAAACATTTATCTACTTTTACCGACGTGACTCTTTAAAATAGCACCAGTCCTTTTCATCAAAATCAAAATTGTATCTAAATTTTTTACTCTTTATAGCCAGTTAGGTTATATATTACCATTAACTTTTCAGATAAAACGGTGATAAAGTCCTAATGTTTTCATGAAACTTCCTTTTTTTTTCCCCATCTGAGCATCGGGGAAAAGGCTGTCTTGCAATTGTTGAGGTCACTAGTGTGTGCCCCATTTCTTCCAGGATCACTCTCTTTATAGGTTTTAGTGGACTCCTAGTACTGCGAAGTGGTTTCATGGTACAAAGGCTTGTATTCCAAGAGCTGGGAGACTGTAGAAATGAGCAGTGATGCCCTTCCTACCATCTTTCCAGAAAAATAAGTGATCTGGAAGCTGTTAGGCTGACTTACAGCAGCAGCACTTTCTGCACCTGCAGAAACTCCAGGACACATTTACTAACGGTGTTTGTTGCTGTATGTGCAGCTTTGAATTTTTTAATAATATATATTTTGTTAATATTTCGGCTATGGTGTCTTGTTATGAAATGTACAAGAGTAAAAGTGTTTTTAGCAGGTGCTTCAAAGCTAAGTTTGACTGGGAAACTCAAAGCTCAACAGTCTGTATCTTGCAAATACATATTTGTGTGGCAATGTCATGCACAACACACACAACTATTAGATCCTTAAGATCAAAACCGTGTCATTGTTTTGGTCCACTGCAGTGCAGTAGTCAAAAAAAAAAGAATAAGTGAAGTGTCCACAGATGGCCAGGATAGAGCCCAGAGTGTTAATGTTTAAAATGTATAAAAATATTATTGATTACAATTCTTTACTATTAATATCAACCATATGCTTTTTATTTTGAAATTACAAGTTTAAAAAAAATGCTGTTACATTTAATGCTGTTACACTGTAATCCTTTATTATAAGTATGGACACAGAATCAAGTGAACAACATTTTGAAATAAGTTTAATTGGAATTTTGTACTACGCAAAAAACAAAAAAAACAACAACAACGACATATTAAACAAACAAACACAGCCAGTGCCTTCATTTGTCCATTACATGTCAAACATAGCACTGACCCTTAGCCCCTGCTCATCAGCACATGCTTTCAAAAAGAGCTCCATGTCCTCTGCAAACTGAAAAACAAAGAGGAACAAGTCCCTTGCTCCAGTGTCTTCTTCCTCTGACATGTCTCTTAAGACCCTCTGCTGGTCCCCTGGATTTAAGGACAGATATTTGGGCATTGTTACGTGTCCACGGAAAAGTGCCTTATTTTGGACAACCCACTGCACAGCAGGACGCAGATCTTCAACAACTGCTGGCTCCTGTGTCAGGCAAACGGGGATGAAAACATAGTTATTTCTCTGTTGCAGAACAGTTTTTAACAGTTATTCAAATGTCACTAACCATGTAATTACTGTTTAAAGTGAATACTGACCTGACTGACTTCCTGGAACTTTTTCAGTCTGACAATGGGCACGTGTTGTCCTTCAAGCACAGCTTTGGCTTCCTCTCTCCAGTGTGCAAAGCTTGCCAGAGCTTAACAGAAATTGTTGATATTGTTAAGGTGTGTAAACTTTGACACAACATAAAACAGAAGTCAAAATATAAATACCTCCTGAGATCAAAGTTCTCCATCAACAGCAAGCACCACCATTTACACAAGTAGGGCATGTCTGACTGTAAAATATTAATATGAAACATATTTAACAACTTTCAAAAGATTCAAGACTCCATTGCTGTGAAAGTAAATAGAATACTTACTACAGTATAGTCAATATGGTGCATCCAGTGCCACGTACAGAGCAGACTATTTGGAAGAAAAAATAAAAATGTCATTTGTTTAGAAGCTTAAATTAGCTTCTGTATGAATCTCAAGAAGAGAAGAGAAAATTACCATCAGCATGAAGATCCCACAGTCAACTCCATAGTCTTGGCTTGGAAAACCCTGTATTACATTGAAAATAAAGGCTCGTTAATAAAATCCCTTAAAAGAAGACTAGTGTAATTCATATCATTCACCATACACTTAAACTAGCACATACCTTCAAGTCAAAGCTCTTTTTTTCTGACCACTGCCCGGGAATGATCTTCACTGCAAGATTCCTTTTTTTTTTAAAGACAGTTACATTCACAAGTTAACAGATGTCATGATGATGGGTGTGAAATGTTTATTGCTAATAGCACCAACTGTAACTACAGGCCTTAGGAACACGACCTCAACAAAACAGCATAACAAAATGAAAAAGTACAGTCACATGCTCACAGTTGGTCAAAATAAAGCATTTACAGCTTTAAGTTAAGGTTGGCATATTTTATAAACTCATTTTTAATGGTCTTTTATGTTAAACTAGAACATTTGAAGACCCTATTTATGTCTGAAACTCATCTAAAGACAGCATCACTGACTTGATCATAATGTGAAGATGAGAAATAGAATAAAATGTTGAAGCATCATTATGCTGCCCTCACGACACGTGACCCTGTGAGGTTAGACAGCTAGCGAACAAACAGAAGAGGTCTTCCACACAAGGCTTGACTTTCTTGTTTTTATATAACTAGAATATGAGAAAAAATGAAAATGAATCGCTGGTTAACACACATCTTAATAACAACTTGCCGATTAGCCTAGCTTAACATGTACATTACATCAGCATACAGTTCGCTCCATAACGACTGTCTCTACACATGTCAATACTCACAAAGACGAACATTTTCCAAGGTGCGAACGTGTAGAGCACTCTTAGCGTGAACATGAACTAGTCCCTATTTAATAACTGCCGGAGCACTTTTTCACGACATCATAAGCGAAAGGGTACATCAAAGATAGGTTAGTGAACAGGACGCTCCCTCGCTCCATTTCCGCACATAGGATACAAAGATCTCTTGTGGAAATGATGTCTCACTCTGAGCTTATTTATCACTCTGCTTATGTGGCTCAATCAGCACACACACCAACCGCTGACTTTTGACTCAAGGGCATAACACTCCCCGCTTGATATACACACATTATATCACAATAAACATCAATACAACATATTCAAACATCATCTAGCATTGAAGAATATTCATTCAGTCTCTGCAAGCAAAACAACAATCTCTGAAACTGGTCTGAGAAACATTTTAACAGTCCCATCTTTTACAGTCCGCACTTCCACTTTTCGGACCTTCTTGTCGCTGCTGGGGAATGTTTTTACTATTAGTCCCATGGGCCATTCGTTCCTGCTGGCTTGGGGGTCCTTTAGCAGGACCACATCTCCTATTTTGACATTAGGTCTAGTCTCTGTCCATTTTGCACGACCTTGTAAGGTGGATAAATACTCTCCCTTCCACCTTTTCCAAAAAGTGTCAGCGAGGAGTTGAACATGTTTCCATTGTTTCCCAAACAGCTGCCCTGATGAGAAGTTCCCAAGTGGGGCGGACACAGCACTCATCTTCTGCGTTAGTAGCACTGCTGGAGTGAGTACTGCAGGACTGTCAGGGTCGGTGGATATGGGAACAAGAGGCCTTGCATTAATAATTGCCATCACCTCGGCCATGAAGGTACACAACACTTCATGAGTAAGACGTGTTTGTTCAGTTCGTAACAACATTGCATCCAGAATGCGCCTGGCAACGCCTATAAGGCGCTCCCACGAGCCTCCCATATGAGACGCATGAGGGGGATTGAAAGTCCAAACGCACCCTCTCTCTTGCAGGTACTTTCCTACTGCTTTGTTTCCTGAGTTTAGGTCTAATTCCTTACAAGCGCCCACAAAATTCGTGCCTCTGTCCGAGCGCAGAAACTTGGCCGGGCCCCGAATAGAGAAGAGCCTTCTTAATGCATTGATAAAACTATCAGCAGACATAGTCTCTATCAGTTCGATATGCACAGCCCTAGTTGACATGCATGTGAATAACACAGCCCAACGTTTGTTCTGGGAACAACCACCTCTTGTACGACGCGTCACAATAGTCCATGGCCCAAATACATCTAGGCCTACAGTGGTAAAGGGTGGTTCAGGGGTGACTCGGTCTGCAGGCAAGTCTGCCATTTTCTGGATCTGCATTTTGCCTCGCAACTTGCGACATGTGACACACCGATGAATGACAGATGACACAAGCCGCTTCCCTCCAATTATCCAGTACCCAGCACCACGGATAGCTCCTTCAGTTATGTGTCTTCCTTGATGAGCCACTCGTTCATGATAGTGAGTTACAATTAGCATGGCGATGTGGCTGGTAGATGGGATAATCAGAGGGTGCTTTTCATTCTCTGTGAGATCGGCAGCGGAAAGACGTCCACCGACTCGTAAGAGACTGTCTTTGTCCACTACAGGATTGAGCTTTTTGAGTGCATCAAATATGCCACTGACCTTCCTTCCTTTTTTAATGTTTTCAAGCGTCCCTTTGTAAGCTTCTTGTTGGACGGCTCGAATAATGACTGCTTGGGCTCGGGTGAGTTCTTGGACGCTCGGTGTCTCACTGAAACCTTTCCATCCCCTTTGTCCACTTGTCTTTTGTGCAAAGGATGTAACTACATGAATGAGTCTGGCTATGACTCTGCAAAGAGTGATCCAGTTTGAGTACTTTTTGAAACGGTCAGAACCCAACTGTGGCTCTGCTACAGTAGTTTTCATTACTTTTATTTCCGGATGTATCTCTCTGTCTTTTTCAGGTTCGATGAGCGTGAAAGGACCACTGTGTGGTTCTGTGTGTGGGTCAGAGTACAGAAAGGGTGGACCTGAGAACCAGGTACTGTTCTGCAGGTCTGCTGCTGGAATGAACCGAGTGGCCTGGTCAGCTGGATTTAACTCACTTGGTACATAATGCCATTGACTCGGATGGGTGGATGCTCTAATGCGCGTAACCCTGTTGGCAACATACATGTAGAATCGTCTGGAGGTGTTGTGTATGTACCCCAACACAATCCTACTGTCTGTGTAAAAAGTCACATTGTCTACTTTAATGTCTAACTCGTCTCTGATGAGCTCAAACATTTCCACCGCGAGCACAGCAGCACATAGTTCCAGGCGTGGTACAGTGTGTGCGGGGCGGGGTGCGAGTTTAGACTTCCCCATCACAAACCCAGTATGACACTGTCCTTCACTGTCAACTGTACGCAGATAGACTACTGCACCTATAGCGACAGTGGAGGCATCACAGAAAATGCAAAGTTCTTTCACTTTCGTTGTGCTTAACGTACCTGGGCTGTAGCACCTTGGTATTTGGAGGTTCTCAAGGGCTTGCAAAGAGTCTTTCCATAAGTCCCACCTCTCCTGTTTCTCAGGGGGTAAGAGTGTGTCCCAGTCTTTTCCATCAGATGACAGTTCCCTGAGTAATGCTTTGCCCTGCATTATTATGGGAGCAGCAAATCCCAAAGGGTCATAGAGGCTATTAACTGTCGACAATACTCCCCTCCGTGTGAATGGTTTGCTCTCATTTGACACCTGGTAAGTGAAGCTGTCAGATTGTAGGTTCCAACAGAGTCCCAAGCTTCTCTGAACTGGAAGAGGGTCTACTCCTAGGTCTAAATCTTTCAGGTCCTTTGCACGATCCTCAACATGGAAAGCTTCCATGACTTGACTGCAGTTTGATGCCACCTTGTGGAGGCGCAAGTTAGACTCTGCCAACATGTTTTGCGTTCTTGTGAGCAGGTTGATTGCTTCCTCTGGCGTGGCGACTGATGTGAGACCATCGTCAACATAAAACTGACGCTCAACAAACTGTCTTGCATCAGATCCGTGTTCTCGTTCTCCCTGCTGTGCTGCCTGTCTCATGCAGTAGATGGCAACAGCAGGTGACGGGCTGTTTCCAAACACGTGGACCTTCATTCTAAACTCAACTATGCTCTTTGTAATGTCATTGTCCTCATACCACAGATAACGGAGATAATCTCTGTGGTCTTCGCGCACAACGAAGCAGTAAAACATTTGCTGCACATCGGCTGTCAGGGCTATGGGCTCTTTGCGGAAGCGCAACAGCACTCCCAATAGGGAGTTGTTCAAATCAGGTCCGCCAAGAAGCACTTGATTGAGCGAAATTCCATCACATTCTGCACTTGAATCAAACACGATTCGTATTTGTTGTGGCTTCTGTGGGTGGTATACCCCAAACGTGGGCAGATACCAATGTTCTTTATTTAGTGGCAGAGGAGGGGCAGGCTCGGCTTGGTCGTTATCCAACATTTTCTGCATGAATTGGATGTAGTGATCTTTCATTTCTGGTCTCTTTTCCAAAGTCTTTCGGAGAGAGCAGAGGCGTTTTAGGGCTTGTTCTCTGTTGTCAGGGAGCCTCCTTCTCTGTGAGCGAAAGGGTAAAGGTGCAACCCAGCTGTTCTCTTGGTTTTGATAAACTTCACTGTCCATTATTGTCAGGAATGCTCTGTCGTCGATAGACATGGCTTGTTTGTTATCACCCTCAGATCTAACAAACACAGAGTGTCCCAAATCATCTGTGATGCAGGTTGCATTCATAGTGACCCCATAATTCTCTTTAACGTGAATTGTGTTTGGGCAAGGCTCAAAATAGGATGCACGTCCATTATCTAAGGTGTGTGTTTTATAGACATTGACCTCTGACTGACTGTGCGCTTTTCCTAAACACACCTCCCCCACAATAACCCAACCCAGGTCTAGCCTTTGGGCGTATGGTGCATCATTGGGTCCGTTGATTTGCTCACGTACCTTATGGACCCTGATGACGTCCCTTCCAAGGAGTAAAAGGATTGGGGCGTGGTGGTCGACAGGTGGGATGTTATCTGTCACTGGAAGAAGATGTGGGTGATGCTGGGCAATCTCTGGAGAGGGTATTTCAGATCTATTGTCCGGCACAGAGTCACATTCAATTAAAGGGGGTAGCTGGATGTTGACTTCTCCATCCAAAGACTCGAGGAAGAAGTTTACGGCTCTCCTACCTGAGGTTTGTTCTCTGCCAGAGCAAGTCTTTAAGGTGTATGGAGTGGGTTTGGCATTGATTTTGAAAAGGCTGAAAAACTCTGACTTAACCAGTGACCTGTTGGACTGATCATCTATTACTGCATACATTTTTATAGCTCTCTCTTTTTGGCCTGCGGGATACACTTTGACCAAACTGATCTTAGAACATGAACGTGGGCTATCACCTTGGCCACATACCTCTGTGCACTTCGACTCGACTGAAGGTGAGCTCTCGATTTGCTCTTCATTGTCGTTGTTTCCTGGTGTAGTACTCTTAGGGGCAAGAGTAGGACCAGGATGCATTGCAGATAAGTGTTTAAGGCTGTCACATTCAATACACTTAACCATTGCTTTACAGTTTTTTGCAATGTGTTGGACAGACCCACAGCATCTGTAGCATATGTGGTGCTCTTTGAGATAGGCTTGTCTTTCTTCAATAGTTTTGTCTCTAAAGAGCTGTGGTTTTTTGTGGATTGGGCACTGGCGGTCCGGTTCCTCCATTTTCTTTGGACTGAGATTATTCTGGTCCGACTCTGCCGTAATGTCCATTTTGTGTGCTGACACAGTAGGTTTGCGACTATAAGACCTCAGTTTTTCTGTTGGGGGAGAAGGGACATGGGTGTTGGCCTTGGACATAGCAAAGCTTGGGTCATTCCTCATTTTCGCTTGCCGCTGGACAAATTGTGTGAAAACTGAGAAAGGAGGAAATGACACACTATGAGTGTCCTTGTACTGTGTTCCTACAGTTGTCCACTTTTCCTGTAGGTTGAAGGGAAGTTTTTCCACTATTTGCCTGACTCCTCTAGCTGTGTCCAGGTAAGCAAGTCCTGGGAGTGCACCATCTTGTTTAGCACACTGTGGCTCCAATAAGATGTCACTAAGTTCCTGCAGCTTAACATTGTCTTTGTTTGTGAGTTTGGGAAAGTCCTCTACCTTTTTTAAGAGTGCGTCCTCAATAGCCTCAGGTGAGCCGTAGCACTCTTCAAGGCGTTGCCAGACCATCTTCGCACCTGCAGCAGGATTGAGGGTGTGTACAGCACGAATGCGCTTAGCCTGTTCGGATGATGTTGGACCCAACCATTTTGTTAGCAAGTCTAATTCCTCTCTTGGAGACAAATTTAGGTCTTTGGTTGCGCTGATGAATGAGGTTTTCCATGCCCAATAGTTTTCAGGTTTGTCATCAAATTGCAAAAGACCTGTGCTGACTAGTTCTTTGCGAATTAGGTATTTTGCAAACTGTTGCATTTCACTTGATTCAGGTACACAGTTGTTAAGGTTGGGGGTGTGCTTTGTGGAGTTGGACCAGTACGTGTCGACTACACCAGTGTTCACTGTTTGCTCCTGTTTCCTTTCTCTATTTACAGGTGGTGTTTTCGTCTGAGTGTTGGTTATAAAAGGATTAGTTATTTGTGTACTGTCTTGTGCATCTACTTCATTGCAATTTCCTTTAGGAGGCTGTGCTGAGTCGTGCTGAGTGTCTGGGTAGAGTAACTCACATTGTTGTTGAACATATTCGTTAGTGCGGTGCACTGTACTGATGGGCTCAGCTTCCTCACAAAGTTCTCCGTAGAGCTCCCCGCTCTGAATCTCTGCTTCTTCATAGGCTGAGGCCTCTGCTTCAGCTGCGGCTATTGCTTTTTGGCACTGGAGGACATGTAGATGAGCATCCAGTTCAGCTCTCTGTTTCATTGCATTAGCTTCCTTTTCAGCGAAGGCCAGTTGAGCTCGTGCTGCTTGAGCTTTGGCGTAGGCCCTTGCAGCTGCAGAAGCTATTGATGAGGATGTCCGTTGAGAACGCCTTGTCGAGGTTCTGGATTGCTGCGACTTGGTGTCGAATGGTTGAGACCGTTGCTGCGTTGTAGCTGGTTGAGTGGCAACGTCTGGTTGCTGTTCACCACCGGCTGCTTCGTCTAGCTCTTCAGCAGCGTAGTCTTTTAGGTAATTTCTTCCTGAGCGTAGACTCATGTTGCTTAAAGTAGCTCTGTATGTTTGAACCCGCTGAGTAGGCGTCTTTTCCTTCGTCTTTTTACTATGCTGCCCTCACGACACGTGACCCTGTGAGGTTAGACAGCTAGCGAACAAATAGAAGAGGTCTTCCACACAAGGCTTGACTTTCTTGTTTTTATATAACTAGAACATGAGAAAAAATGAAAATGAATCGCTGGTTAACACACATCTTAATAACAACTTGCCGATTAGCCTAGCTTAACATGTACATTACATCAGCATACAGTTCGCTCCATGTAAACACACATAACGACTGTCTCTACACATGTCAATACTCACAAAGACGAACATTTTCCAAGGTGCGAACGTGTAGAGCACTCTTAGCGTGAACATGAACTAGTCCCTATTTAATAACTGCCGGAGCACTTTTTCACGACATCATAAGCGAAAGGGTACATCAAAGATAGGTTAGTGAACAGGACGCTCCCTCGCTCCATTTCCGCACATAGGATACAAAGATCTCTTGTGGAAATGATGTCTCACTCTGAGCTTATTTATCACTCTGCTTATGTGGCTCAATCAGCACACACACCAACCGCTGACTTTTGACTCAAGGGCATAACAATCATGCTGATATATCCATCCATCCATCCATCCATCCATTCGCTTCCGCTTATCCTTTTCAGGGTCGCTGGAGCCTATCCCAGCTGTCATAGGGCGAGAGGCGGGGTACACCCTGGACAGGTCGCCAGTCTGTCGCAGGGCCAACACACAGGGACAGACAACCATTCACACTCACATTCACACCTAGTGACAATTTGGATTATCCAATTAACCTATCCCCACAAGCTGCATGTCTTTGTACGGTGGGAGGAAGCCGGAGTACCCGGAGAGAACCCACGCAAACACGGGGAGAACATGCAAACTCCACACAGAAACTTGCTGATATAGTTTATAAAAAAAGCATGTGAGTGTACTGTATGTGTGAACACTCAAGATCAGCAGAACATGATCTGGGATGCACTTAACCTGGAACACTGAACAGGTTCCTGAAAACTCCGGAACAAACCAAAAATGCTTATAAAAATGTGACCTCAAAAGTGAAACATATTGTTGGCCACCAAATCCTGCCTTGGTGTTTATTGGGTCAAGAAAGAGGATTTCTCTTTGAGGTGGCTTCAGTACCTAAAAGACAGTTAGCCATGACTTCAAACCTGAAAACAATGTCATTGCAAGCGATCACAATCAAAGACTTTTGAAACTGCGTCATAAAAGCTTGAATACATCTCAGACACATAGAAAAATTCTAACAGTTTGTACGTGTCAAAAAACAAGACTTACACACAACTGGAAATGACCAGGTGTCCAGAGAGGGAGAACTATGATGTCCATCCTCTGAGCATCAGTCTGAAACAGAATTGTTTTTTAAGTATCCTGTATATGAACTCTCACCAAAGTTATAAAAAAAAATCATTTGGATTACTTGCTTGTTTCTTTAAAGGACGGTACACTTACAGGAAAGGACTGCAATGGATCACAGCCATAGGGTGCAAGCCAAGTCCGGGTGACATACAGATTTTCTATGTAAATGCTTATCCCCTAGAATGTAAACAAAAACATTTAAAACAACAACTCTCTAAATTAAAGCTTGACAATCATCATATACAACATACAGTACCTTTGACTGGACAATTTTAGTGATAAGCTCAAAACAGCCATTTCCAATCTGAAACAGAAAAAATCATGAAAAAAATGAATGTACACTTTATTATTTCATATTCATAGAAAAAAAATACTTACAGTCGATTCCATTTGTTTGTTTAAACCCAGTGTCCAAAAGTCTGCCCGCATGAGGCATCCAGAAGACGTTTCAACAATCAGCTCATCTTTGGGTCTGCTGATGTCCAGAACATAGTTGAGCTAAAAAAACAGAGAGGTGTCATAGACTGTGGATGACCAAATCAGATAAGCACTAAAAGTTGCACTTTGCAACATCTGAAAACTTTAACATACAAGCTGTTGTTGGCCAGGGTGCGGTACAAAACACCACAATGAACGGCTGGCCAAAATGTTCTCAGGCTTTGTCAGAGCTTCGCACGGTGGTCCACACAGGTCAGGAAAAGTTGCATCTGTTGAGACCTTCTGTTGGCTTTCTTGTTGTCAACTCTTTCCTGAGGTCCTATAGGGATTTTAACAGGTTTCAGACAAAACACTACATAGAATGCACATTAAATGCATACAAATGCAAGAAAAATAAGCACTATCTATAGAAGGAAATTCATTTGAAACAGCATGTAACAAATTCGTTTATGAGCCATCAACTACAACAAGATAATGAATGCAAGATTATTATTTCACCTATATATGACAATCACTATTCAAAATAAGAAATTTTACCAGTGTCACCAGACATTGAAGGTGCTGGGTTCAACACCGTTTCAGTGATTTCTCTGGGTTTATTGCACACCTGTGGGGCTAGGTACACAAAGAAAAGAATATACTCACAGATAGGAACAAACCTAACATGTAAACAATGGTAGCGTTCTGGTCATGAGACAATGCATGTACTTACCTACAACAGCTTGACCCAGTGCCGACAATGAGATATTGATCTGTGTGTTTCTCTGCCATGGAGCACGATGAAAAAACATTAAAACAAGAAGGAATGTTGTTGTAACGCAAAAAAAGTGGCAACATGATCATTGTACGAAAACTAGATGATTCCTAGAATTATGAAATCACTAACGGCAAATTTATTTAAGAAAGACTCTGTCCCAACCTTTGCGATCAACCTGCAAGACTTCCACGGTATCCATGCGTGTTTACGGCTACTGTGGAGGTCACGTGTTTCCGGTTAGTGTGGAGGTCACGTGTATCCGGTTACTGTGGAGCTCCACAGAGGCTGTCACTACCCGATCCGTACAAAAGGAGCGTTCCTAAAGGAGGGTTATGCAATAATAGACGGTAAAAGGATCGATCTGTGAGATGCACTTGAAGAAGTCACTACAAGTTAACCAAAAAATGTGGGTATGTATGTGTATATATGTTTATATATACATATCTGTTAAAAATACACAAATAAAAAATAGGAGAGGGTCAAAAAGCAAAGTCGTAGTTAAATGTGAGCTATCCAGAGCTAAAATTGCCGCATATATAAAGGGGTAGTACTGTGATAGGGTCGGAGTACTGTTATGATTACATAGGTAGGACACTAGGCTTATTCCTCCTTCAAGCACTTTTTTTTCTTCTAGTAAGTGCCAAGGAAGCCGTTACTGTTCTTGTTTTGTATTTTGTTCTTGCGTTTTTGTTTTTGTTTTTTCTTTATCTTATAGATGGCTGTTCTATTAAGTTCCTTAAATGTTCGAGGCCTAAAAAACAATGTCAAACGTAAGGCCATGTTTTTATTCTGCAAGGAAATTAAGGCAAACATTTTGTTTTTACAAGAAACACATTCTGGTAAGGAAGAGGAAACATTTTGGAAACATCAATGGGGAGATAGTATTCTTTATTCACATGGTACTACTCACTCAGCAGGAGTTATGATCTTATTCAACAAATTTGCAGGGAGAGTTATTGATCATAAAAGCGACGGAATGGGGCATTGGATCATGGTGTTGGTAGAAGTCTGTGAACAGAAAATTATTCTTATTAACGTGTATGGATACAATAACAGGTCGCTAAATAGAAATATGATGTCTAACTTAAGTAAATTAATTGCAAAGTGGAGTACTACATATGGTTCTACCCAGGTAATAACTGGAGGCGATTTTAACCTGGCTCCTAACTCATGGCTTGACAGACAACCACAAAGAGGAAATCAACCAGAACACGATAGCATTATTTGTGACTTTTGTACGACAACCAATATGATCGATTATTGGAGGATGACAAACCCAAATACGAAGAAATATACTTGGTTTAGTCCATCAAATAAAAACGTATGTTCAAGATTAGATTATTGGCTTGTCTCCCAAACAGTATCATCATATGTTACGAAATGTGAGACCCAGTCAACCCCACTTACTGATCATTGTCTGACAAGTCTCTTATTATCTCTACGTAAACAACAAAGATCTGACAACATATGGAAATTTAACAATAGTTTATTACAAAACGAAGACTTTTGTAAACAAGTTAAAAAACTTAAATCAGAAATTAACTATATGAGCATGACTAATGTCAGTAAATGGGAATGGTTTAAATATAGTGTGAAACAATTAGCTATAGAAACGGGAAAGAAAGTGTCTGCCCTACGCGTATGTGAACAGAAAAATCTAATTGAACAAATTCATTTATTATGTGGTAAACCCTGTATGACTGCGGAAGAGTCAGAACGCTTACAATCTTTACAAAATAAGCTAGATGAGGTGTACTTGATTAAAGCTAAAGGAGCATATGTAAGGTCTAGAGCCAAGTGGATTGAACATGGAGAAAAAAATTCATCTTATTTCTATAGTCTAGAGAAGCGTAGACAAACAAAGAAAAAAATAACTAAATTGAGTAAGGATGGTACTATAATTGAGGAACCAAACAAAATAAGTGAGGAAATTAACATGTTCTATAGTAATCTGTATAAATCAAGAACTGAAAAAGAAAATGCAGATATCTTTTTTGATATGATTAAAGATCAGGTTAAAAAATTGGAAGAGGATGATAAAACATGGTTAGAAGAAGATTTGAAAATATCCGAATTAGATACAGCTCTAAAACAAATGAAAAATGGAAAATCGCCTGGAATTGATGGTCTAACGATTGAATTTTATAAAACCTTTTGGCAAGACATTAAAGATTTGTTATTTAATGGCTTTTTGGATTGTTTAAAAAATGAAGAACTATCCCCAACAACGAAAACAGGATTAATAACCTTATTACCCAAACCAAACAAAGATTTACAAATGCTAGACAATTGGAGACCCATAACACTTTTATGTAACGACTACAAATTATTAGCCTTAGTATATGCAAATAGGCTTAAAAGCGTCTTAACCAAATTGATTGATGAGTGCCAATCAGCGTTTATTAAAGGAAGGCAGATTCATAATAACATAAGATTAATATTAGATATGATTGACTATCGATCCTTTATTAATTCAGAAAGTTTAATACTATTTATTGACTTTTTTAAAGCATTTGATTCAATAGACCATAATTTTTTATTTAGATCTTTAGAACTTTTTGGATTTGGAAACAAATTTTGCAAAGTGATCAAACTGTTCTACAAGCAAATTTATAGTTATGTTTCGCTCAATCCAGGCATAACATCTAGGATAGACATATTCTGTGGAATTCGACAGGGTTGCCCAATTTCTCCAAAATTATTTATTCTTTGCACTCAATTAATGGCTTACCTCATTGTGAACCATTCAGACATCGAAGGAATAAACATTTTTGATATTGAACTGAAAATAAGTCAGTTTGCAGATGACACAGTAATATTTTTAAAGGATAAATCAATACTCAAGAAAGCATTGAATGTCATTTCAATTTTTTCTAAAGCTTCAGGCTTGTGTCTGAACCTAAAGAAGTGTGAACTTTTGCCACTTTATGATTGTTTGGAAAATAGCATGAGGACGATTCCAGTGAAAAATGAAGTTAAGTATCTAGGCATCTATTTAGACAAAGACATCAACACTAGAGAATCAAAAAACCTAAAAGACAAAATTGATGGCATGTCCAAAACACTAAATCATTGGTTGACGAGAGATATTACAATTTTTGGACGCAATCTATTATCCAAATCAGAGGGCGTCTCAAAGATGGTTTATCCAGCATATTCACTATACATTACCCCGAAAAGCATTAAAAAGATTAACTCTATAATCTATCAATTCATTTGGCGCAATAAAACACATTACATTAAAAAATCACAACTTGTCAAAGATTACGCTAAAGGTGGTATAAAGTCAATTGATTTTCAATCAATGGTTGGAGTATTTAAAATAAACTGGATAAAAGCCTTCCTCTTGAAACCTGACTCCATATGGTTCCATATCCCAAAAAATATTTTCAAAAAGGTGGGAGGGTTGGATTTTCTCCTGAAATGTGGTTTTGATATATTGAAGTTGCCTGTGAAACTGTCAGAATATCATAAGCAGGTCTTGTCTTATTGGAAGATGGTGTTTGCCCATAACTTTTCACCACATTGCTCCACCTTGTGGAATAACAGAACAATTACAATTAATAAGAAGTCATTGTTTGTTGAAGAGTGGTTTGAAAAAAACATAATCTTTATAACAGACTTACTTGATGAAAGGGGTCAGTTTCTCTCAGTGGGTGTTTTTAATGCGAAGTTTAACATTCAGTGTTCCCTTAGAGAATATGACAAGGTTTGTAAGGCAATCCCCTTACCTCTGTTGAGTTTGATTCAAGGTTATTTGTATTACTCTAAGGCACAAATTTGTCTACCTTCTTTACATCTAAACCAGATTCCTTTGACGGATAAAAACTGTAATAATAAAACCATGAACAAGATATTTAAAAACAAATTATTTCACGACTTTAACAGTAACACAAAACTAAAAGGGAGTAATGTTAAAATAACGAACAAATATACGCACTTTTTAAAATGGCCTATCCCCCCCAAAGTCAAAGAAATGCAATTTAAAATAATTAATGGATATTACCCAGCAGCTGAAATGCTTAAAAAAAGGTTTGGGTTTGAGGTAGAGCCATGTGGATTTTGTTCACAAAATGCGGAAAGTATTGATCATTTGTTTTTTTCCTGCTCAGTAACAACTGACTTTTGGCAAGATTTAGTAGACTGGTTGAGTATAAGAATAGATGGGATGACCCCACTGACTCTAACACAAGTTTTATATAATAATGGTGATCCATCTAAGGAACTGTCCATGCTACACAAGGTGGTGATAATTATGGGCAAATACCACATACACAAATGCAAATGGAAAAGTAAAAGACCTTCCCTAACTGTATTGAAAATTGAACTAAAATCTTTTTTGTCATCTTTAGAATTACTGAGGGATTCATGTAAAGAGGCTGCTTTGATATGCGACAATGGGACTCAATCTCTATCCTTTTAATGATTGTGTTTTTGGTGTACTAAGTAAGCCACATGTATGTTAAAGTGTTCACAGAAAGGAAACTGTTATATGTCATAAGAATGGCCTTCATATATATATTTATGTTTATGTATATGTGTTTGTTTTTTTTTGGTTTGTTTGTTTGTTTGTTTTTTCTGTTCTTGCTTTTAGTTTTCTCCTATTTCGTTTGGTTTCTTATTCAACCTTTTCAAGATGTTGTTGCACTAATGTTGTCTCCCAACGAGAGATTGTAATATGTGCATAAATTTAATTAAAGTATGAAAAAAAAAATAAATCTGTTGTCTTCCGGTATTTTCTCCGTAAGCGACCTTTCCTCGACCAATGAGATGAGCGGTAATCTGAATTGTCATACTCGAATTGTCATAAGTGTGCTGTCAGCTCATTGGTCACAAAGCAGGAGAGGGGCTGGGAATTATGTTTTCCAACAAAGCGTTAATTCCATAAACATTTATAGACTACTTTTGATTCTCACTGTATTACGGGACAAAGTGCGTCCCTTATTAGCTCAATACGGGACGATTACGTTTTTAAAGGGATGGTTGGCAACCCTAGCCGGAATTTTATATTCATGCTAGCGTTCACGGCGTTAACTACACATTTAAAGCGTCTAACAAAAACAGGCACAATGATGACAATAACTGAACTAAAATCACAATCAGAAACATCAGGTTGGCTAAATATACATTATATGTGTGTTTTACAGTGTTAGAAAGAAATGACACCCACCTCTCCCACAGGGGAATTGTAGAAAAGGGGCAAGGCCAAGGGGTACACTGTATTTATAGGGTTACACCAAGGAAGAAGAAGAACAATGAGGAGGGGCTCAGATAAGGAATATAACTACAGGCTTGGAGGTCCTAACAGTCAGGTATGAAGAACACATTTTGTGTAATTATAACAATGTGTAATTTATGACACAGCAATCTGTCTCTAATATTTAATGAAATGTGCTGAAGATGCTAATAATTAGTCAATTTTGTGTTAAACTAGTCTTTAATATGTTGTAAAAACTTTGAATCTCATGCAGATTTTCACATCAGTGTGCTTTATAATGTGCTAATAATGAAAATGACGCAGGGCCCTGAACACATCATGTGTTAACGCCTTCACTCAGAGCCTGCAGTGACCACAGAAAGTGTGCAGCTGATAAATGAGGGTCCACGTCCTCATGCAGACTGACAACAAGAACAGGGTTCATGAAGATAACAGGCAGCTTCAACAACGTCACATGTCATACAGCATCTCTAATCACAGCCTCAGAGGCCACAAAGCGAAGCAGACAGGTGCATCCAGGTGTAACCACCGCTAAAGTTCACATTTATCAGTGTTTACCTTTGTGTTTGTTCATGATTAGTGCAGCCGCCCTGTTAACTGAGCGTGCTCTCATCATTTTAATGCTGTGGTGCTTCAGTACAGACCAGTCATATAACACAGTGGTACAGGGAGACTCCTCTGTGTTTGTCTGACAGAAGAACATCAGCTTCATCCATCACAGACTCGAGGCTGGACCGCCTGACTTTAACAGGAATCTGTAGCCTCAGTGCTCCACGCCAGCAGGTGGCGCCAACGCGCCGGGATCACGCCCTTTCACCTCCGACAGCGAAGAAGAAGTGGTGGAGTAAAAGAAGAAGAAGGGAGCGCAGAGCTGGAGTTAGCAGGTGAGGAGTGTCCCGGTTCTGTACTCTCACTTGACGGTTCTGGTCGTGTTTGCGGTTTGGTCCGGTTCCCAGCAGCGCTCGGTTCCGGTTCTGGTTAGCTGCAGCTAGCTGCTCGTTAGCTCTCCGTGCTAACAGCTGCGTTAGCCTGTGTGCTGCTAGCTGTTAGCACCAGGCTGTCGTAAATAAGCTTCCATTATCGGACAGAGACGCCTGTCAGTCACACCTGAGCGTGGCGTGACTGCAGCCCGGTCACTGCACAGGTGAGAGCACCTGTCACACCTGCAGGCTGATGACGGCTGGCAGGGTCAGTGTGAGAGGCTGTTTGTTCTGGTCCTGATCAGGAGGTGGTTCCTCAAGGTGCTTCTGATGTTGGGGTAGATCAGTGTGTCAGCCTCTATAATCCAGATGTTTGTCACATGTGGATTCCAGCTGTAGAAGTGTGTGTGTTTGTGTGTCAGCGGGGAGCTGGTTCTGATTGGTCCAGGTGTTCTCCTCACAGTCACGTTAAGTGTGGAGGAGGCCTCGTGTTCATGTTGACTCCACCACAGCCTGAGGGCCCTGCAGGACCCTCTGATGCAGACACGTGTGCACCTTTAACCCTGCGATGGTTCCTCGGAGGATCACGCTCAGTGGCTCAGGTGAAGGATCCACAACACCTGCTGCTCCTCCTCCATGTTTAGAGTAGGAAGCTGAATACAGATGTTTCCACACTGTGGAGCATCTGAAGTGCAGATGTTTGAAACACGCTTTCTTGTACTTTAGACAGAAAATGTCGAGCATCGAAGTCGTCCTCACTAGAACCTGTGACTCACACACTGCCCCGCCATAAAGGAAATGCCTATACTGATGTGGTGTGCAGGTGTGGCTGCCTCCATTATGAAGACGAGAGTCCTCAAAAACACAGAGTTACAAAGAGTCCCTGAACTACGTGTTCCTGCTGAGGGACTGCAGGTGGAGCTCACAGCTAAAGCTGCTTCTTTGTTTTATCATCAGGGTGTCATCGAGGTCTGTTGCCATGGAGGACCATGCTGACGTTGCCATGGAGAACAAGACAGAGGTCCCAGCCTCCGACGCCCCGTCCTCTCCTGACAAAGAGCCGGCAAAGCCCGCTGCGCGTCAAGCACACCGCCGCACCTTAGGGAGGAGGGGCCAGAGAGCAAAAAGGCGGGGTCATATAGAGAAAAAGCGGGGTCAGAAATCGAAGAGGCGGGGCCAGGAGGACAAGAAGGAGGGCGTGACGGTGAAGAGGACGTGGAGCGGCGGGAAGCGCCGTTGGGACAAGAAGCATTACTGCGTGTTCTGCCGACGGCCACAGGTGAAGATCGCACGCCACCTGCTGAGGAAGCATGCTGACGAACAGGAAGTACTGGCTGCCAGCACCCTGCCGACAGGCTCCAAAGAACGCCACCTGCTGCTGGAGCACCTGCGCTGCCGAGGCAACTATCTACACAACATCGAGGTCAGTTTGTGTGTTTTACCGGTGTGTCAGCTACCGGTCAGTTTACCTGTTTCTTTCAGGTGCCTTTAGTTGTTACCTGTGCAACTAAATTAATGTACATTTGTCATGGCCATGGACTCCTGCCGTATCGAGGAGGAGAGATTCCAGAGTCTACGATGTCAGTTAATTAGGAACTGCCTTTTTCAGCTAAGAAATATCTCCAAACTGCAAACATTGTTTTCTAAATGTGAGTTAGACATGATTCTTCATGCTTCTATGTCTTCTCTCTTAGATCACTGTAAGTCTTTGTCTTTGAGCAAAAACAATGGTGACCGTCTCCAGCCAAGACACGTAAAAGAGCATTACGTTAGGGGTTCACATCAATTCTAGCTTGAATAACACGATATCGATTCGTTAAAATCCTGAATCGATTTTGGCTGAAACACATATTTGATCTGTTCTGACGGATCAGAACCAGTGAGATGTCGGCTTTCTCACGAACACGCCATCAGGTGAGAAAGCCGACAGCCCACTGATTGTGAGGCGCTGACGGGTGCGCGCTTTGTGTTTACGTCTTTTTTTGTGTTCGATTCTCAAGATGCAGTTTAAGTCAACTTTGGTTGGAGAGACAAAACCATCAAGAAAAGAAGATCCAAACTATGCTTCACATAAACATCGTCATGAATTCCCTCTTTGGGGACTTTGGCTGTTTTGCTGCCACCACGATAAAATCCCACTTCATGCACAGCTCTCTCTCTGTGTTGAAGAACAGTTTCCCATCTAAAAATCAGTTTTCTGCTTTATTCACTTGCTTATTACGCACAAGACTCATTTCTGCTGTTCAATACTGAAGAAATGTAAACTTCTTAAAATTCCAAAACTCCTGGCTGTGTCTGTAATCGTCTGTAACTTTGCTCTGCTGCACGTCAGCAGCATCAGGTAATGTTCACATGTTGATTCGTGACTTTCTTTCATTTTTGATCTACTGCAGAATATTTTTAACTGCTATAAAATCTCAGGCCAGAAAGTCACCTTCATGTTCTTCTGTTTTATCCTCAGGTTCTTTGACACAAAGACATCTGCTGTGATAAAGTCTCACATATATTTTATAGATATAAAAATGGTTATGTACTGATAAACAATCAGAATTATAATTTTTCTGACTGTCTGAGGCAAAAAATCAAATCGTGGATCGAATCGAATCAGGACCTTGTGACTCAGAATCAAATTGATTCTAGAAATCAGTGATGACACCCAGCCCTACAGTACACCAGTGTCACACTCATTACACTGGCTACATCTTAGAATTCATTTTAAAACCTGCCCTTTACAGCTCTGAATCATGTCCTGTCCATATTACTGATCTTTTAGAGCCTCACACTCCCTCGCGCAGCCTCAACCTGTTGGTATGTTTAAACCTGAGGGGACAGATCTGAGCGGCGTCCCCAGGTTGTGCAGTTCTCTGGATTCCCTGGATTGTATTTATTCTTTTAAACATCATCTTAAGACTAATTTGTTTAGACTAGCTGAGTATTTGATTGTGCTGTTTTATGTTTATCTGTTTTATATTATTCTGAAGCACTATGTGGTTTTTGTCCTGTGAAGAGTGCTATAAATCAATGAAGTAAGTAAACCAGGTGGTGGACAGCAGAGGGGGAGGGGCCCATCAGGCTGAAGGATCAGGGTTTGTTAGTCCGTGGTACCTCAGAGGCAGCCAACAGGTACAGGCCAAATGAGACGTGGCTCAGGCTGAAGGTAAACCTCAGGTGTGGGAGCAGTTTGGAGAGGTTTGGACAAAGCGTGATTCAGGAGGAGAAAGCAGTGCTCCACCTGCACTGTGTGTAGTTTAGGTGGAGTGCTGCTGATCAGCTGAGGACAAAATCAGACAGTGGAAGGAAACTGTAACAGTATTTCATTCAGCATGAATAACTGTCTGACTGCATCATTTTCTCATCAGAGAAATGTAAAGTGTACTCAAAGTGTAAAAGCAGCATTTCTGCGCCTCTGCTTCCTTACACCGCTGCATATTTGTTTCAGTCTGAGACACTCACTGCAGTCGTGACAAGGACCAAATCCACCTGAAAAGTAAAAGGATTTGGCCCTGTTCACAATGTCAGAGTTTTAAGGCTCAATCAATAGATTTCGAGACTGTTCACGTTGCTCTTTTTTAAAATTATTATTATTTTGCTAGCTATCAAACTCACAGGATAAATGATTGAAATGCAATAAAGCAACACTACTACAGCAGCAGTAATGTGAGTTACCTCCCTCAAGTGGAAGCTTTAAACGTTACAGCCCGATACAGGGGCGGATCTGCAGGGGCGGATCTACAGGGGCGGATCTACAGGGGCGGATCTGCAGGGGCGGATCTACAGGGGTGGATCTGCAGGGGTGGCGGCAGCAAGCGAGAGACAGGTTTTGAGATGTGGAAGATTTGTGATGCTTAGTGTGGAGTGTATAGTTAGCGTGTTGTGCAGTTGTTGTTGTGTGTCAGTGAGGGCACTAATGAATGTCACAAAGGCAGATTGCAGTGTAAAGACTGTCTCCACTGTCCACCTGCTGTGGTCGGGCCTGCAGGTTTTTCCCTGTGGTGGCTCCTCTGTCTGCTGGTGGACAGACACATTTTCTTTACTGACACAAATAATTATTGGGGCATCTTATTGTTAACTGGTTTTAGTTATAGTATTTTTCAGTAGTATTTTTAAGTGATTGTACAAAAAACAGCCTGCCAGATGCAGTGGGTGCATTTTTAGATAAATAGTTGTATATAACTTTGTTGTTTAAAATATAAGTTTTCAAAATGTGCAAGTTGTATTTGCAAGTTATGAAAATAATTTTATGGTTTTTACAGTTAAAAAGAAACTGCTACTAGGATTTTATGTTTTTGTGTGATTTCAGGTCAGTTGTGTTACTACAGTTTGTCAGTGAACACATATCTGTAAATTCAGACACGTGAGACTGAGCTGAAGAGAATGATACCAAACAAGGCAAAAAACATTTGAAGGTGAAACACAAGCTTTCTCTGAAAGGTGCCTCTCCTCTCCCTTAGAGATGGGGACTCCTGGTGAGGTGTTCTGGGCATGTCCCATCAGAAGACCCAGGACACAGTGGGGAGATTATGGGTGGGAATGTCTTGGTGGTTCCCAGGGCCAACTGGAGGAAGTAGCCAGGGAGAGGGAGGTCTGGGCTTGCCCCCAAGACTCGGCCCCAGATAAGCAGAACAAAATGAATCAATGGATGTATTTATAGCAGGAAGTCACATAAACAGTTGCCTCAAGCTTTATAGTTTAACTTAAAGATGCTACAATAACACCTGTGTTTACCTGTCTGTTACCGGTGAGGTTTTCTGTTCCTTACAGGTACATTTACTCCGCCTCCCTGTGTGTCCTCAGGTGATCCGGCAGGGCACTGGTGAGATTGTGCCATGGCGTCAGCCCTCTGAGGATGTGGATGCGAGGAACTACCTGCCGTGCCCATTGTGTCTTGGATTTTTCCTTCGTGCTGACCTGTGGAAGCATCAGGTGTCGTGTCGCAAGAAGCTCGCCATCAACCCGTCCAAAGCCGAGGCGAACGCTGACCCCGCCAACGACGCCACCTCTGGTTCCACAAGTAAGTTGCCCTGTGATGTCACCAGAGAGGACATACCTGAGGATTCCCTTGGTGAGACTGCAGAGACCGGGACCAAACAGCTTATGACCTCTGACCCAAGTGTCGATCAGAACACGACCTCTGACCCCGCTGTGAACCGAGCCAGGAAACGGACCAGAGTGCAGGCAGCAGCGTCGCGGCTCCTGCCGATCTCCAGTGGAGCGTCTGAGAGCTGCAGTGAAATCCTGCATCGCATGAACCAAGATAATGTGTCTTACGAGGTCAGCTCACCTGTCTGTCTGTGCACCTAACACTGTCTGCACTCTCTGACCTTTCTCTGTGGTAACTGGCTCCTCTCTGCCTCCAGGTGAAGTCTGATTGGCTGATCTGTAAGTATGGCAACAAGCTGATGGGGAACCAGGATAGTGGTCAGAGGAGGTACGACTACGTAAGCCAGAAGCTCCGGGAACTTGGCAGGTTGCTCCTGGCCGCTAAATCCCTTGACTCCGGCGTCCAGAGCCTGCAGGACCTGCTGGCCCCAGGTCGCCTCAGCCTGGCGCTGTCCGCGGCCAGGAAGGCAGCGGGAAACAGGTGGAGCCGCCCTCCACTGGCGGTGAAAACAACACTAAAGACAGTCTGTGAGATTGCTATTGGAGAGAGCCTGCAGGACGGAGACTGGGAGGCTGCTGCCAAGACCACCGACTTCTACCACATGCTGGGCCGGGAGTGGGACAACTTGGGCCTGCAGAACCCAGATCCAGGTGAGACCACAGTCCAGCCCCTCCTGCTTAGTTTAGCATCTTCAGTAACGTCCAGTAATGTTTGGGTTAGGAAGAACCAGGATGTGACTGTAGTTTTGGATTTTCAGCTAGAGAAGTTTGGATCCCAAAGTTTGTGTTACTGACCCAGTTTTTCTCCTTTTCCAGCTGCTACAGATGGAGGAACTAAACCAAAGAAACGACCTGTCCAGATAAGACTGGACAACGACCTCAGACAAGAAGGTGAGTCCACACCTCGCCGCAGGTTTGGATCAGTTCCCGAACTTCTAACTTTATAGAACCAGTTGTTGGAGCTGTTTACCTATCTGTGCCCACCTTTGTTCACAGTTCTGTCAAAGAGCTCTAACAAACCAGTGACCTCTGCGATTCCACCTGAAGCCAGAATGCAAACATCTGTCTCAGGTGAGTCCACCTGGATTCATGTTACTACTTTGACTTTAGCAGATTAGTCTCATCGTGCTCCAATCCAAAACAAATTTCCCACGTGTGGGACTAATAAAGGTTATCTTATCTTATCTTAATTCTGTTGGTTTTTCAGTCCCTGTGGCTCCCAGGAAGGTCCGACGGCGGCCATGGTCCTCTGCAGAGAAGGAGGCCATCTGGAGGCAATTAGGAGTCCATGTTCTGGTCCAGTCCGTACCAGGTAAGGAGGTCTGTCAGCGCTGTCTGGACTTAGAACCAGTCCTCAGGGGGCGGCACTGGAAGGACATCAAGAACCAGGTTCACAACCAAATCCAGAGCCAAAAGAAGCAGCAGTTCCACGCTCAGATGGAACTCGAGAAGAACCAGGATCACCAAGACCAGCTCCAGAACCAGAAAAAGCCAGAGCAGCAGCAGTACCAGCCTCCAGTCGATGAACAGGGAAAAGACCACCGTCTGAACCAGAAGAAACCACCATACCAGTCCCAGATGGACCAACATGATCCGGATATTTCTCGGAATCAGAAGAGATCACAATACCACATCAGCATACACCACCAGGCCCAGGATAGCATCCAGAACCAGAAGAAACAACAGGAGCACGCCCAGCTGGATCACCAGGACTATCTACACAACCACAAGAAGCAGCTGTGTACCCCTAGAGTGGACCACCAGGACCACAGCCAGGTCCATAAGAAGCAGCTGTATCAGATGGACCAGCAGGCCCAGCCCCTGCAGACCCTGGACCAGGAAACGTCTCTTCTAACCATCACAACCTACAGACCTGATGGGTCAAATCGAGCTCCTGGACATTTGCTGCTTGAGCGGGAGCACAACATTACAACCTACCCAGTTCTGCACAGACCACCGGGACCTCACATGGACCAGCTGCTGCCCAGAATAGACTGGGCCGAGGATGCTCCAGCCCCGAACTATCCTATCAGCAGGCCACTGGGCAGGACCCTGCTACAGGATGTGCCCCCAGGAGGACCACCCTCTGACCCACAGTCGGGACATGTACACTTCTGACCGGTCCAGGTCTAGAGGACTTAATGATAGGTTGGCCCTTCTCAAAGGGTGCATATCAGATTTGGTAGTAAAAAGACCTGCTTTTATGATAACACATGTAAACCTTTCTTAGAAGGTCCTTGGATTTCCTGTGTGAAATTAGTATTTGCCTCCTACAGGACTATATACCCTATACTATATACCCCCCCCTCCCCCGTATGTTCTGGCAATTCCAATGGGTCTGGTTCTGATATGTCAGTCTGGTCAGGAGATGAACCTGGATCCTGGTTGAGGTGCTGTTAGATAGGTGAAACAGTTCAGCTGTGATGTACCTGAGTTATACCGACTACGTGCCAGTGCCTGATCTTATTATAAAAGGCGGGTACCAAAAACCAAAACCAGCACCTTAGTGGTCCAGTGTTGGCCTTTGATGTTACCTGTTCTGGGAGGAGCTCCTGCTGAAAGATCACAGATGGTAGGGTCAGTCGTCAGATACTGTCTTCCATAATCAGAATTTGCCCCAAATGTATCTTCATAGGAAGATTCATATGAAGCAGCCCACAGCTCTACGTCTTAAACCTGTAGAACGGTGGGCTGGTTCTCTGAAGACGCTGAGGCAGAACCAGCTCTGTGTGAAAGAGCAAATGAAGGGATCAAGGCCCTTTGCCCTCATTTAACCATAAAGGTGTTTAAAGTTCTCTGTATGTTTAGTGTATGGTTCTCCTCACACTCCTCTGTGTGATGAGCACTGGGGCACAACCCCTGACAGAGAGGCCAAACAGGTGGTTCTAAACGGTTCCTGCAGGTCCCTGGGAGTCCTGGTCTGTGGTGGTCCTGTGATGGTACCACTGCATCCTAAAAATAGCAAGTTGTCATGTCACAGGCTTATTCCAGAAAGGATGACATTCATTTTGACCTCAGTATTCTACACACAGTACTGAAGAAGCTTCTCGGATGAGAGGTGAAACGTCTTCAAGTAACTTAAAGAAGTCCAGACGCTTTTCTTTGCAAGCTCCTTTGACTACACACAGTACTCCAAATCAAAATTCTTAAATGTTTATTAAAACATTTAAGAGAAAAATATAACACATGCACAGGTATTCTCAGCCTTTGTTAAAATATGTTGTTCAAGCACTTTTTGTCCGCAGTTACAGAAGATCAGTGTTGGGCAGGGTTTTAATAGTTTTGCACGCACACATCAATGAAAACTAAACACACTTTTGCTATAAAGTCAGTTAATTTTAGTTTTGTGAACACTCATTACAGTTGTAGTTATTTTCCTTTTTATTTTTATTTCCGCTAACGAAAATGTTTTTTCACTTCTAGTTTTCGTTAACGATAATGACCTTGGTGTTGGGAAGGTTACTTTTAAAACGTATTCCATTACAGATTACAGATTACATGCCCCAAAATGTATTTTGTAACATATTCCATTACGTAGCTCAATGAGAGTAACGTATTCTGAATACTTTGGATTACTTAATATATTATCATGCTTTTTACAACTATGTGAATGTACTATTGCTGTGTGATTTATTACTATTACTGAAGGTCCGCGACTATTTACGGATGAGAAGTAAAAAAGAGCCGCTAGGTGCTAAAAAATAAAGCTTAGACTCAGACGTTAGAACAGGCTTCTCCCCGCAGCACGCCGTGTAATAAATACTCACAAAGAAAACGGCAGTCGTTACAACTTATGTCTAAAAATGCATCATTTCACGCATCGTTAAAACACTCGACTCCGGGTAAAGGACGCGCAGCTGGAAACACTTCACGCAAGTCGAGCTGCCCGAGATTCACAGAATTTACAGAAAATGTTACATTTTTGTGATTTATATCCTTATCGGACGATAGAATTCTTATATCGGGATATGAGATTTTGGTCATATCACACATATCTGTCGGCTCGTAGCCAAAAAAATAGCTTTACTTTGTTGTGTGGGTCAACTTTTCTTGCGAGAGACAGAGAGAGGCGTTGAAAGGCTGCTCCAACGGAACTTATTGTTTTCGGAGGAAAACACGAACACGGTGTACAGTCGAGTCTTAATAGCTTACTTACAACTGGGCTCGTCAGGCACTCTTCTTGGCTGCAGTGGTTATTATTATATTTACATGCTTCCAGCTCCCGTTTTTGCTCGATGACAGCTCGTACCTTTCCTTTTTCTCCCTCCTCGCTCACAGACACATAACGTGTATGGCAGTCCATTCTCCCTGCAACACGGACTACACTGCCCATGATGCTACATTCTTTAGAGCTATGCTTGTAGCATTCTGCCTGTTAGCTTAGCACAACAACAACAACAACGAAAAGGCGCTCTCTCACCCAGGAAACACACAGTCGCAGAGAGAGAGAGAGCGTCGCCCTGTAACCATGGCAACCGTAACGCTGCCGCCTGGAACAAAAGAACGTAGCTGTCAAACAAAACCCAAACAGTCCTGACCCGCGACAAAATGAAACAGGAAAGTACCGCAGTGTAATCCATTTATTTCAACAAAGTAACTGTATTCTAAATACCACCTTTTTAAACGGTACCTGTAACGGAATACAGTTACTCATATTCGGTATTGTAAATACGTAACGGCGGTACATGTATGCCGTTACTCCCCAACACTGCAGAAGATGAACCTTCGCCCAAGCTCGATGTCCAGCACACTTTTGGACCAGGTTATGTCTCATTCGTCTTTTCCTTCAGAGAGTCCTTCACAGGCCTTTGGGCAAACTCCAGGCAGGCTGTCGTAGCTGGTTTCCTTTAGCACCTACTCGCCTGAGCCCGCCTCTGTTTGTGTCGTGCTCTATTACATTTGAGTTTCACCTCAATATGTGTGGGGTTGTCATGGGAACACAACCAACATCCCATGTGTCTATGTGCCACAAACACAATGGATGACATTGAGGCGATGGTATACCCGCTGCTTGGTCTGTGGGTGTTTGTCAGACTCGAGCACCATGATGTCAGTTTGTAGGTAACCCTTGTTGCCGAGTTTCAGAAATGCCAGGTTTCATCTAACTCGTGATTCATCTAATGACACCGCTGGCTGGCCAATCGGGGGCTTTTGATGTCACATTTTTAGACTGACTCTGCTCGGTTGGAAAGCCAGGCCAGCATTTGCTAAAAAAGTACCTGGTACCAGGTACTACTCCCTGATGGAAAACCCTAGAAACTAGGTTGAGCTCAGCCGAGTAGGTACTAGATGAGAGGCGCAGAAGATTGCCCAGATTGCAGACATTACTGACAGACGATCAGTGTGCACAGCTAAACAAACATGAGTGTCGGGGCTGTGAGTACTTGTGTCCATCTTATACTTTAACATGGACAGTCAGCTGACTGTGCAGAGGTGAAAATGAATGTCATGGAATAAAGCTGTAACGTGACAACACGAGGAACACTGAATGCTTCCAGGATGATGTGCAGAGATCATCTATGATGTTTCTGTGTCTCCTGCTCGTCTCCCTTTAATCTGTCTTCATCCACCCCTCAGTGTTCCTGCTGTCCTCTCAACGTCTTGATGTCCCTGCAGCTCCACTTTATCACCACTAGATGGCAGACTTCTCCCTGTTTCTGGTCCCTGTTAGAGGATAAGAACATGTTCCAGTCCAGACTGCAAGCTGCTGCTTTTTCCTCCACATGTCACATTTCTGATGTCCTGTAGAGTCGCTGATCCACAGGTGATCGATCCACAGCTGTGTCCTGCAGGAGGAGCACCAGCTCAGACACTGGATGGCAGCAGGAGGCTCTGTGTGTGTTTAATGTGTAATAAAAGTGTCTGTAACTGTCCTGTGATGGAGCCCTGTCACGCTCGGTCCTTTTATTTCATTATATCTGTTTCAATAAACGCGTCCCCGCTCTGTGACGGTTCAGACTCGTGTTCTTCAGGAGCTGTAACTGTTAAGAGTTAAAGGTCCCACCTGCACAGGTTAGGATGGCGTGCGGAGCACATGGAGACACAGAGGCTTTTATTTATGCACAGGAAACAGAATTGTGTTATTCATTATGATGATGATGGTGTGGCATTAAGAAACATGCAGAATAATCATGATAAGACCAAGTTTCCACAGAGACGAGGTCTGAGTTTGGACCTCAGCACGGCTGTGATAGAAGAAAGTTGGGCTTAAGTCACTGCAGCATAAACACATCATAAATAAACCGTGTTAATAAAGCAGAACACGAGGACCTGTCTGCTCTACTGTGAAGTCGATCTGCAGGTTCAAACACACCTGAGCTACTCCCAGAGAGGATCCAGCCAATCATGTTTCTGGTTTGTGATTGGCTGAGCGGTCGACAGCCGCCGTGGTTAAACCGACTCGGTCTGTCTGGACTTGCATCATCCTCTCAGCTGTCACACTGTTTCAAGCTAGTGCACCACTGCAAGCTTAGCTATCGATCACTGATACCAATGCTGATACTTCTAACTTATGTAGGGCAGGCGGTGAGTCGTGACATCATCATCATTTTACCAGTTCTGAACACATTTTAATGATCGCTCAACAACTGGGACTTCACCTTTCCACAGTAGTTACCACAACAAAACGCACCCTTCAGCTTTTATTTTGAAAGTTTTTCTGGGAGATGTTCCTGTCTCTGAAAGACTTTGGTTCAGCTTCTGTTGTTTAAATGCGCTGCAGGCTGCAAAGACACGTTTAACACATTTCACTGGTCTTCGTGCTGAACGTAGAGGATAGAAACACAGTATTGCAGTAGCATTGATCCCACACCAGCGTGGTATCAATGCTATGGATATGTGGATCGATCCGCCTGCTCTAACCAGCATGATGTTTCATAAACACTTAGACATACTCTGTTTCAGCTCTGTCATGTTTACTGAGCAGAGTGCATGATGGGATACAGCACTCAGGTGGCCGTGAGATTTGAAACTGGACAGACTACAGTGATACTGGTGGAGGCTCTGCAGTCACTGGGAGATCCAGCTGTTTATCTGATCCAGTCATATGGTGATAACATGTTTGCTTTAAAGATAAAGCTTTCATCCTGCAGCTACATCCTACGTCTAGACTGGACTGCTGCACTTCTCTCTGGTTGGGCCTTCAACACCCGTCTCTCCATCGCTTCCAGTCAGTCCACAGTGCTGCTGCAGGTGCTAAAACACCACTGCAGTTTGGCTGATTTATGTTTAAGATTTGTTTTTACGTTTGTAAATGTTATTTTGTCTTTGCTTCAAATACATCACAGTTGCTCTTTGGTCCCATAGCTGGCGTACTGCACTGGATCACACTGTACGAACTGTTACTCAGATACTTTAAAGAAATAAGACAACATTTTAAAAACACTTTTTGTCAGAGACTTAATCATTTTTGACTGTAAGCTGAACACTGAATACAATCTACGGCAAACATCTACAAACTGAGTAAAGCCAGTGTCGCAGTGGAACTACATTAAATACATCACACTTCAGTAAAGTCGTAGTGTTTAGAAGAAAAACTACAATTTCAGTTTGGATGAATCTGGGTTTGTTATTGCTGATGACATCAGCTGCTCTGTGATTTACAAGTACAAACAAATATGTAGTCAGCATCATCATAACTAACACATGTATGTATGAACCTGTAGTATTTGTACACAGTGTGTGTAGTGTGTCAGTATAATTATATACTAACCTGTGGTACTTGTACTGTTACTGTCATTTCCTCGGGGATTACTAAATATTCTGATTACAGTTCTCGGGTGTTTCTAATAAACTGGCCGTGCGTGATGACGTCTTCTCAGTCGATCAGCTGCTGGTTATGGTACACGTGAGTGACGTCACGGTCACGTTCCCCCTCGCGGTCTGGTCTATGATGTCACGGTCTGTCAATCCCGCAGAGGGCGGGGTCTCCTTGCGCCGCGATTGGCGAGCCGGGCGGTGACGTCAGCGGGCGCTGAAGGGGAGGGGTTTATCCCGGAGAGCGAGTGTCCGCGCGCTCCGTCAGCCGCATCCTCGTCATCAGGGACTTGGAGAGCCTCCATCATCACCTCGTCTTTCATCACCTCCATCACCTCCGTCAGCTCCATCATGTCCGGCTCTAAGGAGGACGACCGGAAGGGCTCGAGTGAGTGGCGGGATTTCTTCTGGAACCCGAGGACGCACGAGCTGCTGGGCCGGACCGCCGCCAGCTGGGGTCAGTACCACGGTATCCGTGCGCGTCTCCGCGAATCGGTTTGTGTGTTCACGGTATCTGTGAACGCGCACAGCTGATTATTGATTACTGATCGATCACGCGGATCGATCGTGCTAACGGTCCGTTTATCAGCCACACGCTGATCATTGATTGAGCAGAGGGCAGCCGGTTAATCGATAACTAAAGCTGTGCTTTCCAAACTGTGGGGCGGGACCCTCGGGGCAGACAGGATGTTTTAGCTCTGAACTGATGTATTGATTATAATCAATGAGTATTGGAGCTTTGTTAGCAGAGGGCTTACCTGTGAACACCTGCTGAGGACAGCACTAACACACCTGAGCTCCTGATGTCAGCAGGGTGCTCCCACCTGTCCAGGTGTACCTGCCTGTCACAGGTGGGTTGTTAGAGTCGTCCTGTTGTCTGCTCCTGGGCTCACTCACAGCAGAGATCACACACAGAGAGCTTTAGTTTCTGACATTGTTTAAGATGAGACCGTTCATATGTTTATAGCACCACAGAACTCTGCACCTCGCCTCCTTTGTCTCTCCACACGTGGGGAGGAGGTGCTGTGAATCTCATTGTACATGCTTACACTGCCTGAGCGTCTGCTTACCTGGATGCATCCAGGTGATCGTCCCAGGCTGTTTCTGATTGGATGAAAGCTCTGTTGGTCTGCACCTCGGCTTAAATCTGGTTTGTCTCAGACTGAGTCAGCTGCACCTGAAGAGGTGTGTTTGAGGTCAGGAACAGCTGTTTCCAGCTGTTTCCAGGTGTGTCTGTGAGCTCAGAGCTCCATCCTCAGGTGATCTGTTCCACGGTCCAATCAGCTCGCTGTGTCACAGGTGGACTCAGAGATCAATACAGTCACAGACTTCAGTTACTGATAGTCGATGTGATCAAACATCAGGAGGAACGTCTGTCTGATTCTGTTACAATGAAGGCTGATAACTGATCACAGCTGATCAATAACCCTGATCAGCTCTGATCGCTCTCATGACGACCAATACTGAAGCAGTGATGTTGGCAGCCTCTCTCTCTCTGAGTGAGAGTGATGCTTGCTCGCCCTCTGACAGCCATGTCCTGTATGAAGGTCATTCTTTAATGTGTGTGTGTGTTCAGAGTACCATCCAATCAAACTCGTCTGCTTAATCCAGATTAAGACACACTCACTCTCTCACACACACACGGGCAGATATGTTAGTGTGCTCCTGAGGACTCTTAAAGGGACAGTACAACATGTCACTGACTCAGATGGAGGTTGTAGTCACTCTACTGGTCACATGACCATAGGGGGTGGAGACAAAACATCCAGAATCAGGCTGTTAGATCACAGTGAGGTCGCGTTTTTTCAGGAGGGAGCTCAGGAGACGTTCTTGTTAAAATGATCTTCAGCTGGTCCTTGAGGGGGTACCAGTGTTATAGAAGGTTCTAGATTATTCTGAAGGGGAACAAGGTGTGTTTGGACAGAGCTGATGGAGTTCCTGTGGAAGGTCTGTAGGAAGGACGGAGGGGTGGTAGAGCTCTGGGTGGAACCAGTCACCTCAGCTTTATTCACACAGTGAATCAGTGTTCACAGCAGTGACAGTGTTTCTCTGAGCTCCTGTCAGAGGTCAGAGGTCACAGTGAAGAAACACGTCTGCAAGACGTGCACACAGCTCTGCTGTCACTTCAACATAAATGAAGACAGAAAACTAAACAGCAGTGACGTTTGCAGGGTTACTGAAGTTGGGCTAGCCGGTAGATAAAACTTCCCTTCATGTCTAACATTTTCGACATGAAGGGAAGTTTAGAAATCGGCCTGTAATGTGAAAGAGCGTTGGGGTCAGAGTGGCTTTTCTTCATAACTGGTTGCACAACTGCGTGTTTGAAGACAAGGAAGAGTTCATCAAAAGTAAGATACAGGGTCCAATAGTAATCAGAGCTTCCTTAATAATGCGGGAAGGAAGAATGTCATGCAGCGTACTGCAGCTTCTCAAACGATCAATTATTTCTTTTAAAGTTGAAAAGGATACGGGCTCAAACTGTTGAAAAGCCATAGAGCATTCAGACTGCCAGCAGATATGGCGCCCTTAGTGCTGAGATCTTATCTATAAAGTAATTTCAGAACCTTTCACAGAGAGCTGGGGAGCATCCCTCTGAGCAGCAGAGCAGGGATTAGAAGATTTGAAATATTAGTAATAATTTCTGACAGAAATGAAGCTTTTGCAGTTTGGACAGTCTTCTGATATTTTGATCGGCAGTTATGCAGGATGTCCAGGGACACCTGGAGTTTGTCTTTTTTACATCTCCTCTCAGCTCGGCGACATTCCTGCCAGAGAGCGCGAGTGGATTCATTCAGCCATGGTTGGTAATTGGCCTTCAGCGTTAAGTCCTTAATGGAGCCACAATGTCTGAAATCGAGGAGCATGTTGAAATAAAGGAGTTAGCAAGTTCATCAACCGATATAGCTGTATTACAGTAGATATCATAAAAAGTAGAGTTAGTAACGGCCGCGGAGAAGCTGGTGATCCGTACATCCGTAATGCACACGTCCAGACTGGATGACAATACCAGATCAAGCGTGTGGCCTTTAACTGGCACTAGAAGGCATGAGCACATCACCCCTGTCCTCGCTAACTTACACTGGCTTCCCGTCAAATATCGCATTGGTTTCAGAATCCTTCTGCTCACTTGTAAAATTCTAACTAACGTGGCCCCTAGCTACCTAACTGATCCGCTTGATCTGTACAACCCAAGGCGAGCACTGAGATCCTCCAGCCAACTGCTCCTAATGCAACCAAGGTCTCGTTTAACAACCAGAGGTGACCGTGCTTTTGCCATTGCTGCTCCTGGACTCTGGAATAATCTCCCAGTCAAAATCCATACATCGGAATCAATTCAATCCTTCAAATCACGCTTGAAACCACACTTGTTTAAATTAGCTTTGAATTTCATTCGGTCTGCACTACACCAACTAAATGCAATTTTAAGTATCATTGTACTATTTGTTTCTTGTTCTGGCCGCATTGCGGTTTTATTGTGAAGCACTTTGATGTACACTAGTCGTTTAAATGTGCTGTAGAAATACATTTTGACTTGACTATATAATGATGTGCTTTTGATCGCTAGCGACACAGCTATGTTAGCATAACACAGTGAAGCTGGAGGATGAACGCTAACCTTTTTCCACTCAATAACAGTTAGAATGAGGGCTCTCGATGGTTAGAGACAAATGCAATCGCATGGCAGGATGCTGTAAACGGACCAAACTTCAGTCAGGAGAACAACTGAGATAATCCATCCACAATACGAGGTTAGTCATTAATATACTGTAACAACATGGGAATAGAGCAGCTGTGAGAGAATTCAACATTAATGAATTAATGGTACAGAAGTGCAGGAAGCGCAGTTTTTGGCTTTCCTCATGTTCCGAAACGTGAACATAATTTGCAGATGATATTGCTTGCAGCCGCTGCAATGCTTTCAATCAAAACAGGTGCAGCTAGATGACACCATCAACATGCTCTATCGTGGTAGAGCGGTATAGTCAAAATCTACTGTTGGAAAGTTGAAAGGCTGTCCCAACTTTTCTGTTTTGGAGGCAGTGAACGCAGCGTACAGTCGAGTTTTAATAGCTCTGCACTGGCTGCAGTGGTTTCTTTCAGAGTCACGTTTATCGGTGTGTGTGCAAACACATACAAGGAATTTGGTTCCGGTCGATGGTGTCTCTGAAGCACCACAGTGTAAAACACAACAACATGTAAACGGCACCAACAAAATAATAATTCTATATACATAAAAAACAGGATTACGGAAATGAATACCACAGAGTGTATAATGTAGAATAGAATAGAATAGAATTCAACTTTATTGTCATTGCACATGCACAGGTACAGGGCAACGAAATGCAGTTTGCATCCATCCAGAAGTGCTTTAGTGATATAGATATATTACAATATATATTAGCAATAATATAGATATGCAAGTATATTACAGAAATGGGTCTATTATGTTATAATGTACACGGTATGAAGTATGTTGTGAATATTCTATAACTATAAGTATGTACAGGCTGTAGTGAGTACAAGCTATGTACAGGATATGAACAGGATATAAATATGAAAAACTATACAGAATATGAAATAAATAACTTTACAGAATCTGAGATATACAGCTATACAGAAATGGGAACTATGCAAGTTGTAAACAGTTGTAGGGTTAAAGATTATCGAATGTACAGAATGATTATTTACACAGAGCTATACAGTAGTGCAGTTAAGATAAGTGAGGGTGTAGATAGTTTCTACAGAGGCTATATAAAGTGCTAGTGGTTGTGAGTGGTGGTTCAGTCCATGTTATTATTGTGTTTGAGGGTACAGTTGTCCATTGTGGGTGTGTGTATGTTCAGTCCATGAGTTTAACGTGGGTCAGATGTCAGGAGGCAGAGTTCAGGAGTCTGACAGCTGTGGGGAAGAAGCTGTTCCGGTACCTGGTGGTCTTAGTCCGGAGGCTCCTGTGGCGCCTCCCAGAGGGCAGGAGGGTGAAGAGTCCATGTGATGGGTGACTGGGGTCTTTGATGATTTTCCCAGCCCTTTTCAGACACCGCTTCCTGTAGATGTCTTTTATGGCAGGAAGTGGTGCTCCGGCGATGCGCTGGGCAGTTTTCACGACCCTCTGCAACGCCTTCCGGTCCGAGGCAGAGCAGTTCCCGTACCAGACTGTTATACAGTTGGTCAGGATGCTCTCGATGGTGCAGCGATAGAAGTTCACCAGGATGTCTGAGGACAGGTGGTTCTTCCTCAGAGTCCTCAAGAAGAAGAGGCGCTGGTGAGCCTTCTTGACCAGCTTGGAGCAGTTGGTCGTCCAGGTGAGATCCTCGGAGATGTGGACTCCCAGGAACTTGAAGCTGCTCACACGCTCCACAGCCGTCCCCTTAATGTGGATGGGTGGATGTGGGTCAGCATTCCTCCTGTAGTCCACGATGAGCTCCTTGGTCTTCTCGGTGTTAAGCAGCAGGTTGTTTCTGTCGCACCACTCAGCCAGACGATCCACCTCCTCCCTGTAGGCGGCCTCATCGTTGTCACTGATGAGGCCAATCACCGTGGTGTCATCTGCAAACTTAATGATGGTGTTGGAACCATCAGCAGGTCTGCAGTCGTGGGTGAAGAGGGAGTAGAGGAAAGGGCTCATCACACAGCCTTGTGGTACACCGGTGTTCATTGTGATGGTAGATGAGCAGCGGTTATCCAGCCGGACATGTTGGGGGCGGTTGGTCAGGAAGTCCAGTAACCATTTGCAGATGAGGGAACTGATACCCAGTTCCCTCATATAATGTACATATAATGTACAATTATATCTAGCAATGTGAAGCAGTGTGACAGGTCAACTGTTTAGGAGGGAGACACCATACCAGACTATGATGGACAGACTCAATGACTGCAGTGTATTTACAAGCTTCCCTCTTCCGCTTTTTCATGGGTGGCACCTTGTACTTTTCACTCTCTTTTTTCCCCCTCCCTCGCGCTCACACACACATAATGGAAAGAGCAGTGCCACTCATTCTCCCTCCCTACACTACCCATGAGTAGGGATGGGTTGAGTAGGGATGAGTGCCATGATGGCACCGGATACCGGTTCTGACATAAACGGTAGTAACCAGAGCGAAAAGCAGCGCACATTTCGGTGCTTTATTTCGGTGCTTTTTTTTTCCTGAGATGTCATACACTTTAGATTCTAGCCAATCATTTTACGTTTCCGAGGATAGTAGGCGGGGCCAGGTACGTACGTTCTTTTAGAGCAGAGCTACAGATTAAAAATGCCCAAGGCGAAGCGGTCAAAAGTCTGGCTGTACTTCACAGCAAAAGATGCAAACTCAGCAGCAACAAGTGCTTTAAGCTGATACTGTGACACTGTCAAAGGAGGTAACACCTCAAATCCGATGAAACACCTGGCGACGCATAGCGTTTGTTTTTTTTGTTTTTTTTAAAGCCGAGAAATGCACCGTATTTGATAGCTTGCTGCGAGACCTCACACCGAGCACATCTACTGCGGGTGTGGTGCCTGTTATCGGACCCGGAGTTAGCAACATCCCCCAAAAACCCGAAGAGGAGAGTCCTGGCCCCTAGCCCTGCCAGTGTAGCAGAAATGATGAGGATGATGGCAGCAGCAGCCGTTCTTCTCTGCGTGAGTAGCTTAATGTTGTTCGAGTGTAATTTACGTTGAGCTACATGCGGCTGTCTTCTTGTTTGATGGCAGATACTCCCTTCACCCTGGACAAAAAGGCTAAAATGACCAAAGAAAAAGTGGAAAACAGTTAAACATGAGAGGTTTTTGGACAAAGTTTGTGTGTTTTCCATTGTTTAAGCTTCCAGCCAAGAGTGATACCATATATGCCCTATAGCTGCAGAAAAGGCTAACATTGTTATCTTTTTACAAAAAACCAGCTGAACATGAGAGGTTTTTGGACCAATTTTGTGTTCTCCATTCTTTAAGCACCGGTTTGAGCACCGTTTAAGCACTGGCACCGTTTTAAAAGTACCGGTTTGGCACCGGTATCGGATAAAACCTAAACGATACCCATCCCTACCCATGAGGCTACATTCTTTAGTGCTATGCCTGTAAAACTCTGCTCATATTAAATCATTTTTTGAATAATTTTAAAAATGTTTCTTCACGTCAATATGTGAGCCGCAAGTGGGGATGACATGGACTGCAGGTGACCTGCAGGCCACAAGTTTGAGACCCCTGGCCTAAGGAAAGCATGTATAATGTAAACAGAATTGGTCCTAGCACTGAACCCTGTGGAACACCATAGTTGACCTTGTGTCTACAAGTCACTAGGGCTGGGCGATATGACCCAAAATTCATATCTCGATATTTTTTAGCTGGATGGCGATATAAGATATATATCTCGATATTTTTTTTAAAGCCATAAGTTAATAACAAAAAGAGAGTTCTTAGTCGCACTGTGTCCCAGATGTCACACGGGCACTTTTATTTACATACAGCGTAGATGTACATGAAGAAATTACTCAAAAATAAAATATCAGCATTTATTAAATAATCATGGTCCATAAATAAAAGAAAACAATGTTGTTTTTGTGCATAACAAAAAACTCACAATTGTGCAGTCAAAATGTAAACTAATAGACGCTGAGCAGAATAACAAAGAGACAGATTTCACAGCTGCACCACGTCTCTGAACAGGTGCCATTTGTGGTCCTTATACACACACAGTACGTATCACTCCGCGAGGCTCCTCCCCGGTAGCCGTAATCCTCTGACAATCCATCAAGCGGTGCAGCTCCGTAGCTTAGCAAAGTCATATTAGAACATTTTTGACAGATTGCTGAGCGCTGTGTTCCACATAAAATCGGTTCGCGGTCAGTAAGAACAACCAGAATTCATACATAAGGCGCACTGTCGAGTTTTGAGAAAATGAAAGGATTTTAGGCCGTGCAGCCCCTCCGGGCTGCATGTCGTTAGCGCGGTTAGCTCGTTAGCGCGGTTAGCTCGCTAACACGTTGACGCCGTCCAGCCCCACGCACGGGGCGATCCGCGGTAACTCGCTAACGGAGATTTTCCGCTTTCATCTTGTCATTGCCTGCAGGTGAAGCTATGGGGGAGGCGGAGTTGTGTTCAGTGAAGGAGAGGCGAGGCCGAGTAACGTTGCGTAGAGACAAAAGTGGACGAAAGAGAGGCAAACCTGCGGCTCCACAAGTATAATTATAACGTAACATAGACTATATCGATATAAACGATATTGTCACATCTTATATCTCGTATGAAAATATATCGATATTTTTAAAAAACTCGATATATCGCCCAGCCCTACAAGTCACCAATTTATCCAGACAAATATAACACGGACAGCACTGCCTTAAATCTAACAAGGTAGTACAGAGCTCTTAATGAAACATTAGAAAGCTTATCAGACCAAAATAACTGCACAACCTGGCTCAAAGGATGTGGCAAGGAAGAGAGAGACCACACAAAGGCTTAATATGCTATAAGATATTTTAATGGAACAAAGTAAAGAAACCTAAAAACAGATTAAGTGGTGCGACATCCATGGCTGAATGCACCATGTCAGGATAAGTTCTCGATCACCCAGGGAAGCATAAGGAGCGAAGAAGGAGACCTGGATGTTCAGTCAGAGTTTCTTTATAACACACTGGGGACTGGCCTACTAAGGTGTGCTGCATCTGAAACTGGGTCAGCTCCACCAACTAGACACCTGAAAGAGACAGGCGACAGGAAAGCAAGGCTAGCCCACTGGCTGTCGCAGTGAACAGGTAAAACCTCTGTTGGAGTCGCATTCAGGTAGCTGTACAGGGCGTTGACGATGACAACAGTGGGTAGATTATATCCTTAAACTCAGCTCTGCACTTTCAGAAAGACATTTACTGTGATGAAATCAGTGATGGGGGACATACAGGACAGTGAGGACCTGTTTGTTCTCCACCAGTTCTCTGCCACTATATCAGAGCTCTAGACTAACTTTTTGCCAGGGTTGCACCAGTGCGCCGAAATTTTTCAACCGCATCGCTTAACACCGCAGTTTTACATTTGCACTTTTTAGGGGGGGGGAATTGAAGTCCATACAGACAATATTGATTTGTAAATTATTAACTAACAAACTTGTGCTTAAAGTGCTTTGTCAATATTGTAGAAAATGTTAAACTTAATCATCACATCGCCTTCTCTGACGACCTGTTTGCTGCGGTCTGCTGCTGAAAGGCAGTGGGGAGAGGGGACACTTGGGCATTTATTGCAGCATATAATGTGTTTCCTGGATACACTGCTGCTTTTTCAGCATTCAAAGATTGATGGCACTGTGTCAGAGCTGGCTATGAATTTCAGACGGATCAGGCCTTAACAAAAAAGTTATCAATCCTTCTTTTCATCTTTTCTTATTACCCACAGCTACATCCACTCTCTCGGGCCTAGGCTGCTCACTAGGGCTGGGTATCATCACTGATTTCTATAATCCATTCGATTCCGGTTTTCAAAGTCCCGGTTTGATTCAACTTAGCCTCAGACAGTCAGAAATATTATAATTCTGATCATTTATCAGTACTGATACATGTGATGTGATACATCACAGCAGATGCCTTTGAGTGAAAGTAACTGAGAATAAAACACAGAAAAACATGAAGGAGATTTTCCTGGTCTGGCTTTTTATAGCAGATAACCTTAAAAATATTCTACAATGTTCTGCAATTTTGCACAATTTTAAGAAGTTTACATTTCTTCAGTATTGAACAGCAGAAATTAGGCTTTCTTGGCCGAGGTCATTTAAGTGAAAAAAGAAAAAGACAGCAGCCACAGCGCTGTGAACAACGGTACACTGGTGGGTAATAAGCGAATGAATGATGCTGAAAACAGATTTGAGACGGGAAACTGTTCCTGAAGTACACACAGAGAGCTGTGCAGGAAGTGTGATTTTTATCATGGTGGAAGCAAAACAGCAAAAGTCAGAGGGAATTCATGACGACATTGATCAAATGTGAAGCGCAGTTTGTTGCTTCTTTTGCTGCTGGCTCGGTGGATTTTGGTTGGAGAGACAAAACCTCTGCAGCTCAGAATCAGCACAAAAAGACGTAATCACAGCGCGGACCGGACGCATCAGAACCGCTAAGCTCCGACAGCGTGTCCGTCTACGGGCCGTCGGGTGAGAAAGCCGAGAAAGACAAAGTTGATTCTGATGCGTCCACTCTGTGTTCACGTCTTTGTGTGGAATCCATTAATGAATCGATATCGCTTTATTCAAGCTACTCACCTCTCTCTTCCACCTGCACTTTCAACTGGACCACGGCCAATCAGAGAGGTCCCGCCCCTGACTATCTCTGATTGGTCTAGTCCACGATAGGGGCATAATGTGTGTCTGTTGTTGACCACACGGAGAGTTGCAGAGATTCTTTTTTTTGTTACCCGAACAGTTGGTCGCACAGGTGCAACCAAACGTTTATTTTAGTCGCACCACTGAAAAATTTGGTCGCATTTGCGACTAAATTGGTCGCACTCTAGAGCCCTGCACTCTAGCATCAGGGTCACCTGCAAGTGTTCCCAGGTGTGGATGAGGACGTTTCGTCTGATGAGGAAATGAAGTGAGCGTGTGATTCTCTCACCTCTGTCTTCTCTTAGTGGTTGGATGATGGCGGCGAGCTTGAGTCTGCCATAGATATTGTCATGTGACCATCAGAGCCCCTCTGAGGTCAGCTGGAATCAGACGATGGATGAAGAGGAACAGAGGCTGAGCAGATTACAGTACCTCCCCCTCCCCCTCACACCGATGACCTACTTCAGTATGAATCGAGGGGTGGGGGAGGGGCTAAGCACAAGAGGATTATAAAGATGACATTAGAGGAGGGAACGGGGGAGGGGCATGCTGTGCTCTGAGTAACCATCACCTCCCTCCACAGGGCTGATCCTGCTCTTCTACCTGATCTTCTACCTGTGTCTGGCGGGCATGTTCGCCTTCACCATGTATATCCTGCTGCTCACACTCGACGACTACAAGCCCACCTGGCAGGACCGGCTGGCCACTCCAGGTGAGGACACACCCACAACAGAGAGGGGCGCGGTTTATCAACAGAGGCTCATGAGGCTCAGCTGTGATTGATTAGCGCTGACCTGCTTCCTGTTTCAGGGATGATGATTCGCCCAAAGGGAAACCAGCTGGAGATCACCTTCTCCACCTCAGACACCGAGAGCTGGGACGGCTTCATCCACAATCTCAACTCCTTCCTGTCCCGTAAGAGCCCCGCCTCTTTAACCACTTATCAATATAACTGAAAGGTTACCTGCCCGATTACCTGTCACACCTGTGTCTGCACCTGTGTGTCTGCAGCGTACAACGACAGCTATCAGGTTCAGACCAACGATGAATGCACACCTGACGAGTACTTCATCCAAGAGGACAGCGGAGAGGTACGCCTGTCTGACCTACACCTGTCTGTTTGACCCACACCTGTCTGCCTCACCTACACCTGTCTGACCTGCTCTCTCTGCAGGTGAGGAACAATCCCAAACGTTCCTGTCAGTTCAATCGGACGATGTTGGAGGAGTGTTCGGGGGTTTTGGATCGTTTCTATGGTTACGACAAAGGACAGCCCTGCATCCTCATCAAACTGAACCGGGTATGACCTCTGACCCCCATGTTAAGCCCAGTTACACTCTAGTGTTACTGCAATGAAAATGATTTTGCCAGAGGAGGAAGTGCTTCCTGTCTGTAGGTTTCAGAAAGCGGCCAATCAAAAGAGACTTTTAACCTCAAACCCTCCAATGACATTCTCACGAGCTGTTCTTCTACCTGCTGCAGGTGATCGGGATGTTACCGGGGAAGGAAAGACAGTCTCCTTATGTCACCTGTGCAGCAAAGGTCTGTAAACCTGTCTGTCTGTAAACCTGTCTGTCTGTCTGTGAACCTGTCTTCATCTCACCTGTGTCGTCTCCATCCTCAGAGGTACAGAGTGGGTGAAAATGAGTGGGTAAGACCAGCAGACGAGGAAGTAGATCATGATAGAGTCCCTTAGTGCCTCCATCACAGAATCACAGCAGAGTTACGTGTTAGTAACCTCCAGTTACAGGTTATTGAAGCGTATTGACGACCAATCAGAAGTATTGATCAGTGTGTTTGTGTGCAGAGGGAGGACAGCGACAAGATCGGACCTCTGGCTTATTATCCTCCTAATGGGACCTTCAACCTCATGTACTACCCGTACTACGGCAAGAAGGCCCAGGTACTCGCTCAGTATTCACTCAGTGCACACTCATGTACATGTTCAGTACACACAGAGTACTGTACTAATACTGACATGCGATGTGTTTACTGTCTCAGGTGAACTACACTCAGCCTCTAGTGGCCGTGAAGTTCCTGAACGCCTCTCTGAACACAGACATCAACGTGGAGTGTAAAGTGACCTCCAACACGCTCGCCGCCGGCAGTGACAGGGACAAGTTCGCCGGACGCGTCTCCTTCAAACTCCGAATCAACGACAAATAGACACACACACTGACACAGACACACACGCACACACAAACACACACAAACACGTGAAAGCTGCACTCATCCAGATGTTTCCACTTCCTGTCACAGCCTCACACTGACCAGCTGTATTTTATATTTCCATGTTGTGTTCACTGACCATGATGACGATGCGTTCACTGACCAGGGTCATGATGCGTTTACTGACCATAATCATGATGCATTCAGTGACCATGATGATGACGATGCGTTCACTGACCAGGGTCATGATGCATTCACTGACCAGGGTCATGATGCGTTTACTGACCATAATCATGATGCATTCACTGACCATGATGACGATGCGTTCACTGACCAGGGTCATGATGCATTCACTGACCAGGGTCATGATGCGTTTACTGACCATAATCATGATGCATTCACTGACCAGGGTCATGATGCGTTTACTGACCATAATCATGATGCATTCACTGACCATGATGACGATGCGTTCACTGACCAGGGTCATGATGCATTCACTGACCAGGGTCATGATGCGTTTACTGACCATAATCATGATGCATTCACTGACCATGATCGCGATGCGTTCACTGACTGTTTAAAGTGTCTGTTTCTCAGTGGATTCCCTGGTAGTTGTAAACACACAGTTTCTTTCTCTGATAGGACCCCTCGGTGCAGCTTTAACTCAGACATACCCACCCTCAAACCGACCAATCCGCACGCACACATAGTCTGATGTCACTGCCACTGGAGGCCGGTGACAGGCCAGTGTTCACCTCCATGGTGGATCAGTCTGCATGAATCAAAGAGAGAATTATTGATCCCTTAATGTACACTTTATTGATTGTTTATTTATTTGTTTGTTTACGACGTGTTTGTTTACACTGACATTCTTTAACTAAAGTCAGAGATGAGACATGTGAACACAGAAACACTCTGACATCGACCAATCACAGTAATTAATGACCTCATAGTCAGGTGACTGATCAATCAGCCAGTCTGGAGTCAGTTCTCAATTCTCTGATAATGAACCACATCTTCTACATCATTCCCAGTCCAGAAACCACAAACCAGTTCACTAACTGGTTTGTCTTATCGGCCATGATAAATGTCTCCTCGTTTGTTGCCACGGAAACAGCTGAACTCACAGCCAATCGGAAGCTAGCTTTAGTTTCCATTCCCGCAGCTTTAGTGTGATGATGTCACCTCGTTTCTTCTTTTCCTTTTTGTGTGGCTGCAGCTGATTGGCTCCTTAGTTAGAAAATCAATTAGTGCTCACCTGGGTGAGTTAGGTTAGTTAGTTAACGAGGTAGGAAGTCGTTAATGTTTGCTTTTGTTTGTTATTTATTTGTTTGTATGTGTGTTTCTGTTTCCACCATGGGGCTGAGCATGACAACACACACACACACACACACACACACACAGTCAGTGTCCTCAGCTCCGTCGGGGAAACACCCCCACTTACCTGTACTCCTGTCCACCAATTGTCTTCCTTTAAAGAAAGGGCCTGGCCAATCAGAGGTTCCCGCTGTATGATGTCATCTACTGCTACCTGCTTGTAACTGGTTGATTTCTCCTGCCTGAAAATGTCCTTGTGTTCAAACAGCGAATAAAAAAAAGCAAGAAATTAAACAACAAAAAACTACTTATGTGTATTTCATTGGGGGGGGCGGGGGGTCTCCTGGATGCAGTGAACACATCACTGCATCACCTGTGCAGTGATGTGTTCCTGAGGATGTTGTCATGGAGACGAGCATCTTCCCGGAGGATGGGTGAGTTTTCTGTCAGTGCTGAGACTGTTTCATGTGTTTTACATAAGAGCCTCAGTTATATAAGAGCACGAGTTATAGACAGAGGTGAGCCGTGAGCCCTCTGCTGGTCACAGCCATGCATTACAACCAGACGGCCCATAATAACTACATGTCACTGTGACCAACACTGCCACCTGCTGACAACCCTGCAGTACTGCGTCTTCACAAACAACAAACACTTTGATATATCCATGGTTACCATGACTGTGTGGCCCAAAACCTGAAGTTGACAGGGTAACCACACATCCTGTAGTCAAACAGGTTACATGAACAGCTACTTGTAGTGGGTTATTAAAGGTGAGCCACAATTTGTTCACAGAGTCAGATCACAAAACAAGTTTGGCAGTCGAGCGATGATGCAAAGATACTCAGTAAACAAAACTATTTTAACAATCTCCATGGAGACGGGGACAGTGACGACTAGGGGAGGGAAGGTCCATTTCCACGACATCAGGACAGCTACAGTATCTGAAGCTTGGATCAAACACAGAATAACTCATGGAGCCATTATCAACGAAGGGCAGGGATAGCTCAGTAGGTAGAGTGGTGGCCCCATGATCGGAAGATCAGGGGTTCGATTCCCCTGAACAGCTACCCTGAGGTACCCCTGAGCAAGGTACCGTCCCTACACACTGCTCCCCGGGCACCCAGTGGCTGCCCACTGCTTCACTGAGTGAATGGGTTAAATGCAGAGAGGGATTTTCCCCACGGGGATCAATAAAGTACACTTTCTTCTTTCGAAACAACCTGGTCGTTTGCGAACAGTTTATTAAGTTCAACTTCACAAATCCAATAATTTTGACTGCCTTCTTTTCTGTTCGAATTTCTAAAACTACACGTACCATCTGTCTAGCTCTTCAATAAACCTTAAATACCTGCAGGACTCTGTTAATGTCTAGCTCCGTGCTGGGATGTTTCCTGGAGTCTGTGGAGGTGGTTGGTGAGAGGAGGATGTTAGTAAAGCTGACATCCATCATGAACAACCCACATCACCCACTGCATGAGTCTGTGAGTGGGCTGAGCAGCTCCTTTAGTCAGAGACTGAAACACCCTCGCTGCAGGAAGGAGCGCTTTGGCAGATCATTCATCCCAACAGCAGTTAGACTCTATAACTCCTCAATCACGATGTCATAAGTCACTGGACACTGTGAACATCCACGGTCACCACTTCATGCATAATGGACCTTCATGTGTACGGACATGTGCAGGTATACATGTCTGTATATGTATACATGTGTATATTTAGTGTGTACATGTCTATACATAGGAATAGTAGTGGTACAATAGTTATGTTAAGCTATATAGTTTATGTCCTGCATATTTCCAACCATATCCATAATCACATACTGTGTATGTATCTTATCTTATCTTATATCAATCACTCAAACTGTACCTGTAATACAAATAAAAGTACAGGTAGTGGAACTCCTGGTTGCTATTACAAAAGTAATATAGAGAGAAACATGTTGATTCTGCATTTGGGACTGAACATTAATCATGCTTCTGGTATTAAAGGTATTAATATTAATGGGATTAATGGGATTACACAGCTTTAACTCAAATGACAGATGACTGTTTAAGATGTGGTTGGAGTGGTACTGATGGATGTAACTGATGACAATTTATTGTTAAAAACCATTTTAGAATCTGATGGTTTAATCAGTTTGCATGGTTATGGACGAGGAGTTATGGATGACTTTTGTTCCCTGTGTCTCCTTTGTTAGATCACAGGTGTTGAACTCCAGGCCTCCAGGGCTGGTGTCCTGCAGGTTTTAGACGTGTCCTTGATCCATCAACATGTCTTGAAGTTCTCCAAAGGCCTGGTAATGAACTAATCATTTGATTCAGGTGTGTAGAGAGCGTGAGATCTAAAACCTGCAGGACACCGGGCCTCCAGGCCCTGAGTTAGATTATGTTCAGCTGTGTTCCCTCCTATGTTCTGGTCCCTCGTTTGCCCTCCTGTGTATTTATGTCTTCGCCTCCCTCGTTGTTGTTTTTCCCTGTATGTTTAGTTTACATTCCTGTATGCAGTATCTCCAGCACTCGGGCAGTAAGGCTGTTTTTGAGTTCAAGTCCTGTCTGCGAGTCTGCATAGGGTCCAATCTTGCCTGCTTCACAGCCACTTCATGACAATATCAATGGCCTTTTTACCTGGATAAATAAAGGATTAATAACCTAACACTGAGGAAGGGTTAATATAGTCTTAGATTCTCAGGTGCAATCAGTAGTTAAATGGATATTACACATATTTTGAAAGTGTCTCACCCTCATAAAACATTTGGTTCCAATTACACTGTGAATCTAGTTTTAAAGGTTTCTATTGAACGTGTGTTTGTTGGTCCACGAGACCAGGCTGTAATCTTTCACAGTAAATTATCCTGGACAGAACATGTTATTATGATTACTACTAGAACGTACAATGATGTTGATGTGCGAAGGTTTTGACCCAAATGATATTTTAAGGTAAAGATCCAAAGAAAACAGACTAAAAACACAGGAAGAAACCTGCAGCAGATCCAGGCTCGTGGAGGGGCGGGGCCATAGTGAGCAGATGGTGGTTCCCAGTTTGTGACTGTTGGTGTCACACCACATGTAACACTGGGGCTCTCACTTGGTGTTGGCTCTCTCTGCGTTAGAGTGTCCCTTCCTGTTCCTGTTACAACACACAGTGGTGTTTTTGTGTAGCTTGCCTGCATTGCAATTTAATTAAAAACTTATAGAGAACTTCTTATTTCATATCCTCACGTGCTTCATCCAACGCAAACCTGCTGTTTACTCACTTGATCTTACTTTATCTTTATCGTTAATTATATTTAGCTTAGCTTAGCTTTTAGCTGACATGTAGGATATTTGTAGCTCTGGGGGCCAGGATCACTGAACCGGAGACTCGGTGTTGCAGGCCTAAAAACCTGATAGCCAGGCCTGTGTAGCCCGTGCAGCCGAAGGTAACATAGGCCCTGTTAGCTGTCCCCCAACAGACTGTCCCGAACATCCGGCGAAACAGGACAGCTGATGACAGTGAGGAGCAAACATAGTCTTAAACAGAAGCCCCTGGTAATAATAATGTAACGTGAGGGTTCACTAGATGGTTGGGAATCTCTCTGAATAATTAGGAACAGCAAGACGGAGACGGATAACTTTTTAGCAGCCTCTTTACTTTTTGCACACCGCAACAACAACCCACACTTCCTGTGTGCCGCCCTCATGAATACTTCACTGGCCTCTCAGAAGCCAGGAAATCTTATACTCAGATCAAAACAGGGAAAACAACCAGGTAGATATAACACATACTTATTACTTGTTTGAACATGCATGTCTAAACATTCAAACATGTAAACATGTAAATATCAAAACACGTAACCACCAAATAGCTACATAACTAGCTTTATAACCTTTGTAAACACCTCTTTGTATATCAAATTAGATTTAAATTTACTTCTACACTTTACATTTTCTTCCCCCCCTCACATAAGAAACGTCCCCGTTTCCCTACAGAAAAGGAAAAAAAAAAAACCAACAGGCTGCGAGCAAAGGGGACAACAATAAAACAACAGCAAAACCAAAAACAAGTTCAGTTCAAAACATAGTCCTTGAGGTATCTGGGAGGCACAACTTGACGTCTCCCACATCGCCGTGAAACACCAGATACTCGATGAGGAGTTGAAGGGACAATGTCTGTTTGGTGTATCACCACATGGCCAGAGGGGGAAGTCGTTACAGTCTCAGACCGAGGAGAAGGGGACAAAGGAGAGTGGGAATGGGGTCGTGACTGGTTTAGAGGTGGTGGCTGACAAACCTGAGGGTCTGATGAGGTTGCAGGGCTGCGGCCCTGAACATTCCAGCTCCCTTCAGCTGCAGATTTTGAAGCTGTGAAGGGCAACGCACCTGATAATGCAGTCAACTGTGGAATCTGGGGCTGTACAGGTATGTCACCAGCAGGTGAGTTGGTTCCACCTTTAGGGACAGGTGATTTGTACGGCCTGAGACGATTGTAGTGAACAATTTGAGTCTTGTCTGATTGGTCCAGGAGGTAGCGAATCCTGTACGTGACACCAGGGTTTTCTCCATCTGTTCCAAGGCACTCCAATATCTCAAAGGGGCCCTTCCAATGTGGAGCAAGTTTCTGCTTTGCTGTAGTGGGGTCATTTAACCACACCAAGTCACCCGGAACATAAGGAGTGTGTTTGATGCCCCTATCGTACAATTGTTTCTGCTGGTTGTGGGCACAATCTCTGTTCCATGCAGCAGTGCTGAAGGCAGACTGAAGTCTCTGAGTCAACTGGGTGATGTAGTCAGCAGGAGAAACAGAAGTAGATGATGCTGACATGTTGGTAGGCAACAGCATATTAGCAGGCATCCGTGCCTCATGTCCATGTGTGAGAAAAAATGGCGTAAACCCCGTGGTAGAGTGAGGACTGGTGTTGTAAGCCAAAGCAACTTGATTGAGGCAGTCATCCCATTCGCCAGGCTGCTGAAGGAGTAACTTAGCTAACTGGTCAATAAGTGTTCGATTGAACCTCTCGACCATCCCGTCGCATTGAGGGTGATATGGGCTGGTCCGTGTCTTCTGGATGCCTAGCAGCTGACACAGATGTTTCACCAGGTCAGATTCAAACTGACGTCCTTGGTCCGTGTGTAGCATTTCAGGGACGCCGTGCTGACAGATGAAGTTGTCAAACAGGCATTTTGCAACTGTTGTGGCACGTTGGTCTGCGATAGCATAGAGATTGACATATTTCGAGAAATAGTCTTGAACAACAAGCACGTACCTGTTGCCACGACTCGTAATGGGGAGTTCAAGTATGTCAGCTGCCACCTTTTGAAATGGCTCCGCAGCAACAATTGTTTTCATTGGAGCTCTGTGATGAGGTGTGGGATTCCATCTGGCATCACATGGAGTGCATTTTGTGCACCATATTCTGATGTCACGTGAAATGAATGGCCAGTAATATAGCTGCTGAGCACGTTTCAGGACCTTATCTGCTGATAGGTGACCGGACACTGGGTTGCCATGCAGCAGCTGTAGGACAGTGTCTTTTAAAGATTCAGGAACAACCAACTGATGCAACACTGACTTTTGGGACGGGTTGAAAGCTTTACGACAGAGTAAGCCATTATGAAAGGTAAGTCTAGAGTACTCATGCCATAGCACTTTTTCCTGAGGTGGGCATTTTTTCATACGCCAGTAGGGTGGTTTCTGACCCTTAGCTTTCCAGCCAATGACTTCTGACAGTACAGGATCTTTTTGTTGTTCACTTTTGAGATCATCTTCAGGCAGCTCAAGCACAAATGTGGATGAAACAGATAGCGCTGCACACTGCAGTCGTGGATCAGGAAAGTCATTGCACGGAATGTGTTTTTGGTCAGTACTGCAGGGACTATGGTTGGGCGGGCCTGCAGGACCTACGCACCTCTCTTCAGGTTTCAAGGTAGCAGAAGCAGTGCAGACTGTGTCCTGCTCCACGGTTTCACCAGTGACAGGGCGACGTGACAGTGCGTCCGCATTGAGGTGGCGGTGGCCATCTTTATGAATCACAGTCCACTCAAAAGGATCAAGTTCAAGAGCCCAGCGAGCACGGCGACCAGTTCTATCACTGTCAATGGGTATTTTCCGAAGACCCAGGAGGGGCTTGTGATCCGTGACAATAACAAATGGCTGCTTGTAGAGGTAGTGCCGAAAATGTCTAACTGCCCAAACAATGGCCCAGAGTTCTCGATCATAAGTCGACCACTTTCTTTCTGCCTTTGTAAGTGCATGGCTAGCATAGGCAATGACTTTCTCTTGCTGTCCCTGTTTTTGAGCTAGTACACTGCCAATAGCTGTGCTAGAAGCATCAGTATACAGAGAAAATGGCAATGTGAAGTCAGGGAATGAAACCACTGGAGGGTTTGAGAGGGCATGTTTCAGATACATGAATGCATCCTGGCACTGAGAAGTCCATTGAAAAGTTCCATGCTTCTCAGTGAGAGCATGTAGGGGGACACTGTGGTGCGCAAAGTTTTGAATGAACTTGCGATAATATGAACAAAGTCCAAGGAATGACCTTACTTCTGTCGCTGTTTGTGGAATAGGCCAGGCTTGCACACTGTTCACATTTCTGGGGTCAGGCTGGATGCCATGTTTTGATACAATGTGGCCCAGAAATTGTACCTGATCTTTGGCAAAACAGCATTTTGAGAGGTTTAGCTTTAAGCCACTTGCCTGGAATCTGCCGAAAATTTCTTCCAGATGCTGGAGATGTTCTGCGAAAGAGCGGCTGTAAATGAGGACATCATCCAAATACACTAAGCAGGTTTTCCAGGGAAGGCCACGAAGTACCATCTCCATTAACCGCTGACATGTGGCTGGAGCGTTTGTGAGTCCCATGGGCATAACAGTGAAGTGGTAAAGTCCACTGCCGGTTGTGAAAGCAGTTTTCTCACGATCCTTCTCTTCCAGTTCAACCTGCCAATAGCCATGTTGAAGGTCCATTGTGGAGAACCAGGCAGAACCTGACTGCGCATCCAGTGCATCATCAACCCTGGGAAGAGGATGAGAGTCTTTGATTGTCACTGCATTGAGTTTCCTATAGTCGAGACAGAAACGCCACGTACCATTTTTCTTTCGCACCAGAACAACTGGGGCGGCCCATGGGCTGTAGCTTTCTTCGATGACACCTGCCTTTAAAAGGTTGTCAACTTGAGTCTGTATTTCAGCTCTCTGGTCAGGTGTCACTCTATAGGCTCTTTGTTTAATCGGTGTAGCATCACCTGTGTGAATATGATGCTTAATTATGCCCGTGTGACCTCTGTCCTCTGAGTGCTTACTGAAGATTCCTGAATACTTCTGGAGAAGTGATTTCAGGGACTGAACCTGGGAGTGTGACACGTTTGTTTCATCTATTTCTACCGGCAGAGTTGAATCATACACAGGTGAAGTAGCACAACATGTCTGCTCCAGTGGGATGATATCAACAGATGAGCCTGAATGAAACTCACCAAGATGCTGTCCAGGGTACAGTTCGATTTCATCACTGGAGGGATTAAGCATTCGAACCACTGTAGTACCATTCTGAACTTCACTGAGAGTGTGAGCCACAACAATGTCACATGTTGGATTAGGGATCAAGACACCATAGTAGTCTGTTGGAACAGGAGAAGCCGGTGTGGCTGCTGACACACAGGCTGTGATCAGAGTTTCGCTCATAGCTGGAATTTTGGTTGGCGCTAACACAGAAACATTACAGCAGGCAGCCACCTCATGTCCTTTGGGCAACAGGGGAATTTTCATGTCCCACAGTTGCAGCACTTTGTTTTTGAGATCAAGAAGAGCATGGTGCCTCTGCAGAAAATCCCAACCTAGAATGACTGGCTGGTAAGCACCTCTGAGGACTTCAAAGTCCTGCTGCCATACCTGAGTCCCAAGCCTAATACCAACGGTTAACTTGCCTAAGATTTCCAGACGTTCTCCATTGACCGAACGAGCTGGCACAGAGGATGCTACCATAGGCCGTTTTTTCAAAGCTGGATGAGCGTTTCGAAAATCTTCACTCACAAGGGAGACAAAGGAACCAGAGTCAATTAGAGCACACACTTCAATGCCCTCGACAATAGCCAAGACGTTAGAGGAGACTGATCCATCAGATTCTGAGGGGAACTGGGGGATGTGGTTTTGGGGCCCTGATACTGTAGCTGATGTTTGCCCCTCAACAGCAGCTAATGAAAGTTTCCCTGTGGGCCGGAGGTGAAATGTGCAGGCCTTTCCGGGGACTGGAAATGAACACTGGTCCTACTGTAGGATGCAGCATCTCTAACTCTACGTGGAGCAGGACTGGGACTGCGTCGGTATCTGTTATTGTCAGGGTAATTGTACCTGGAATACTGGGGGGACTGTTGGGAATGGTATGTGCGTTGATCGTGTTTCTCACATTTGTCCCACTCATTGAACCTCTGGGGAACAGGGGAAGAAGGACGTTCACGGTGGGACTCTGGATCACGATGATAACGCCTCTCAGGCGAGCAATAGTCTCTGGAATGTTGTCTGGCATGATAAGGCGACGGGGACGCACTGCGGGTGCTGTACTGAACATTGGAAGAGGAGGATCTATCACGACTGGAGTCCAAACGTTGGGCAAGGTAACTCTGTTTCTCCCGTAACTGCTGTACTTCATGTTTCAGGCTGGTTACAGTAAGCGTGAGCTCCTCAACCGCTTGAAGAAGTTTAGCATCAGTAGGCTGAGGACGTATCATAGCAACCTGTTCTGAAGACGGAATATGAGAGGATCCTGCAGCTGTAAGTTGCAATGCTGCCCGTGCTCTCTCGCAACGGCTGGCAATGCGCAGGGCTCCGTCGAGATCCTCTGCACCCATCTCATGAATCTTAGATTGCAAGGTGGGTCCAACCCAGCAACAAAACGGCGAAATTTTTCACCTTCCAAGGCATTGTAGTCATAGTTAGGGAAAGCTTCAAGCACAAGACGGGTAATATCCGCGCTGTACACATCTAAACTTTCACCCGGTTTCCGGGGGCGAGCATTCACATGTGTCTGGAAGAATGGCAGAGAATATTTTGGACCGAAAACCTCTTTCAGCTTATCCTTCACTAGATCATAGTCTTTCTGGGCTGATGAAGGCAAACTGTCCCAGTACAAAAATGCAGCATCTGCTAGACGAGTAGGCAGAACAGAGGACATCACAGTTGGCAAATCTACCTCAGGTGGAGTCATAGCTTGCACTGCCACTTCAAAGCGACGAGACCAACAAGATTCAGTCCCATCTCCTTTAAAAACAGGTGGAAGATCTATTGTCAGGGCACTGGAAACGGTATGGTGGGCGGGAGCAGCAACAGTCCGTATTGCATCCACTGACCTCGAATGTGGCACAGGAGAAGAGCGCAGCTCATGCACAGATTCACTGTCGTCAGCCGACATGTTCCCAACAAATATCCAGCTCAAAAAAAAATCACAAAAATCACAAAAACAGAGAGAAAAGCTGCAACAATCCTTACTATCTCCAAAAATTATTACTGTTATTATTTTCAGTTCATCAGCTGTTCACAGAGAGGGATAAATCCCAGCGGGGAAAAAAAAACGATCTTATCCGCAGCTTGGGAGTAAAACTCACCAAATACACAGATCCATCAAGAAAATAAATCCCACCGCTGCCACCAGATGTAACGTGAGGGTTCACTAGATGGTTGGGAATCTCTCTGAATAATTAGGAACAGCAAGACGGAGACGGATAACTTTTTAGCAGCCTCTTTACTTTTTGCACACCGCAACAACAACCCACACTTCCTGTGTGCCGCCCTCATGAATACTTCACTGGCCTCTCAGAAGCCAGGAAATCTTATACTCAGATCAAAACAGGGAAAACAACCAGGTAGATATAACACATACTTATTACTTGTTTGAACATGCATGTCTAAACATTCAAACATGTAAACATGTAAATATCAAAACACGTAACCACCAAATAGCTACATAACTAGCTTTATAACCTTTGTAAACACCTCTTTGTATATCAAATTAGATTTAAATTTACTTCTACACTTTACAATAATAATGGATTGCATTTATAAAGCGCTTTTTGGGACCCCTCAAAGCGCTTTACAATACCACTATTCATTCACTCTCACATTCACACAGTGGTGGAGGCAGCTACAGTTGTAGCCGCTTTTTGCAGATGTGTGAAACAGCCAGAGAGCATCAGCCTGTCAGTGATGAAGTGTTTCATCCACTGACAGATCAGTAACTCTGGAGCTCCATCAGCTGGATTGAAAGGGTTAACCAGAGCTGGATGAGTGTGTGTGGATGGCTGCAGAGTCAGCGTGTCCTCTCTGAGCTTCATGGAGCTGTGAGAGGGACAGCTGGGACACTTTAGGAAGGACCTCTGTGAGCCGGACACACAGCTGACGTGACAACAGGAAGTGATGAAACCGGAGCCCGAGGCATCTCTCTGCTGCTAAGACCGCACGCCTTCAGTTGAAATCCAGACACTGAAGACGGCTCCTCTGCTCCTCCTCCTCGGTGAGTCCTTCACTCAGTTATTGGATCAGAGTGTGAGACGAAACACAGCTGACCTCTGAGCAGGTCCTGTTGGAGGGTTTCAGTGGTCACTTTGTGTTACAGCACAGCTGACAGTAAACAGTCCTTCATGTGCTCTGACTCCATGGATGGAAACAGATTCTGTGACGTGAAGATCATGTGAGTCGTTGGCTGACGTCTGTGTGTGTTTCACACAGTGCCGAGGCTTTCATCCTCCTTAATGAGCACAGTCTCCTTCCAATCCAACAACCTATTCAGAAGTGTGTCCCACTGAGGTGATCGGCCTCCCCTCCCCTTCGTTCCAGGACTACTCTGAAAGTGGTCACGTACAAGCAGTGTTGGGACTAATGCGTTATTAAGTAACGCGTTACAGTAACTGCGTTATTATTGTGGTAACGAGCACGGTAACTAGTTATTATGCCAAAATCAGGAACGCGTTAGTCGTTCCTGGGATTTAGATAGGCTCGTTACTCGTTACTTCGTGTGGTGGCATCGCGGAGCTTCCACAGATTCAGTAACATTAGCAGGTGGTGGAGGCAGCAGGTGGATGAAGGAAAGGGGAGGCAGGAGCAGAGACCCGAGGTGGCCGCAGGTCCGAGTGTGAACTGAACTTCAGGTAAGAAGTTCTGACCTGCAGTCTCTCTGGGTCAGATATAAACCAAGTTTAGGTGGAGTTTATTTTCGTTATTCTGACTTTTTCCGTACTGCGTGCTAGCTAGCATGACGTAGTTTCTATACAGCTGGGTGGTGCTATGAAGTTAATGATGTTGAACTTTATTTTGTTCATAAGTTATTAGAGTTGCCAACCGTCCCGTCTGGTATTCAGAGAAAATATTACGCGTTTCTTATTGAGGTGAAAAGGAACAGTTAGTCCTGTAATTCAGCTGCAATGAAAAAGACACAAAGCTGGATTTATTCTGTCTTTGCTGCACAGCTGCCTCTTCTTCTCTCATTCTCCCCCCTCCCTCTCCTGTTGCTACTTCAATCATGAAACTGATCAATGATCAGCTGATCGGCTTTTCTCTCTTGTTTGTTTATCGCTCACTTTGCGCCAGAAAGAGGAAACCAGCAGATGTCGCGCTAAACAACAGCAGCACGTTTAAGCTTGATCAGCTGTTGTTAGAATTTATTTAATATTAATTTCTAGTATCAGCTGATGTTTGCTGGAGCCACAGCTGTAAAGCTGCTGGTCATGATGGTTTGGATATGTGGTGAGAGGGAAACATGAGGATGAAACCAGGAGATGTCCTTACTGAACCATCAGAGCTGTGATGGAGAAACAGGTTTACCTTTTAGGTGACATGGATGAGTTGAAGTTATGAACTGTTTCTGAGAGACAAATAACACCAGGATCCTTTTTTTAACGTAGCTGACAGCTGGTAACTGTGCAGGGGCGGGTCTAGCAAAGTGTTGCCAGGGGGGCAGGTAGGGCATTAACAGGGAGAGGGGGGCACAAAGACATACTTTCTTATTCTGATTTAAAATGTCTCACTTTTATTAAATAATTATCTGAGTCTTACAACAAACGATTGATAGATTGATGCATATATACCATCAGAACAGTGAACATCACTGTCACAACAGCGTTTGTTTTCATTCAAAGGCTTTATGATTTTTCCTATAATGGTGGGCCAGTCTCTAGTCAAAATGTCCGGGCCAATTTTCTGTCCCAGTCCAGCTCTGTATGCAGCTCATCTGCAGTCTGGTGTTACCAACATCTTCCTATTCAGAAGGCAGAATTTCCGAGTTCTGAGTACAATCAAAGCACCACGACTGCAGTTTTTGTGTTGGATGTAAAAGGCGCACATGACGCTGTGACGTAGGCTAGAATCATGGCAGCAGTCAACAACGATCCAGGCGTGGGATTTCTCTCGTGGAAATATGCACATTATCTTTTCCTTTATATTGGTAGGTGGCACAGTGCACTGTGGCAAGTAAGCAAGCTAGAAGACTGGCAAAGTTATGGAAGCAACGCATTAACAAGAGAATTCTGAGTAAAACCAAAGTTACTTTCCCTAGTAACTAGTTACTTTGAAAGTAACGAGTAACTTGAAGTAACTGAGTTACTTTTGAGAGAAGTAACTAGTAATGTAACTAAGTTATTATTTTAAAGTAACTTACCCAACACTGCGTACAAGGACTCACATAGAAATGAGAGAAAGATCCATGGAGCATGTCCAAAGTAAAACCTGGAAAGATGATCATAAACAGAACTGTTGTTCAAGAACACTTTAAAAAACGATACAAAAGTCTTGCTTCATGATAAAAAACTATAAAAAATACGAGGGGTGGCTTTTGCACAATGCTGAAAATAAATAAATTAGTAACTGACATGAATTAACATCAGCTAATCATTGAATATCAACTGTGAGACTTGTGATCATCGGACGTCTTTTCACAAAACCGCCAGAGGCCGAGTACCAAAACTGAACCCACGTGCAATTCAATGCAATTCAATTCAATTTTATTTATATAGCGCCAAATCACAACAAAAGTCGCCTCAAGGCGCTTCATAGATACAGAGAAAAACCCAACAATCATATGACCCCCAATGAGCAGCACTTTGGCGACAGTGGGAAGGAAAAACTCCCTTTTAACAGGAAGAAACCTCCAGCAGAACCAGGCTCAGGGAGGGGCGGGGCCATCTGCTGTGATTGGTTGGGGTGAGAGAAGGAAGCCGTTGAAACTTCCTTCTCTCACCTTGTGGACTTGGTGGCGCTGTCACTTGGTGTTCGCTCGCTCTGTGGTAGAGTATCACTTCCTGTTCCTGCTGAAACACAGTGGTGTTTCTGAGTAGCTTATTTGCTTAGCAATTTAATTAACAACTTTTAAATACATTCTTCTTTCATAGTATAATCTTCACGTGCTTCATCCGAAGCACACTTTCTGTGTACTCACTACCTAATCTATAGCCAAAGTATTCACTCACTGTCTCTGTACTGTCTCGCTAGCCTAGCTTAGCTCGTAGCCGACTCATTAGCACCATGGCTACTTCAGCTGTCCCTCCTGCACTTTCTTGCTCATTGTGTCAGATGTTTAGTTACTTCTCGGCCTCCTTTAGCAGTAATGAAATCTGTAACAAATGTAAAATATTTGCAGCTCTGGAGGCCAGGATTACTGAATTGGAGACTCGGCTTCGCACCCTTCATTCACCCGTAGCTAGCCAGGCCCCTGTAGCTGGTGCAGCCGAAGATAGCGTAGGCCCCGCTAGCTGTTCCCCGGCAGACCCCAAGAAGCTGGGGAAAGAGGGCGGCTTACTTACAAGCTTGCAGGTGGGGGTTGCGTGGAGGGGGGAGGCAGGAGAGGTCCAGGTGGGTGCTGCATGCAATGCAGGGAGGCAGGCAGGAGAGAATGGCAGTTCCAAAACGGAGAGGGATTACCGGCGGCAGCAAACTGGTATCCAGGAGAGCTTGGTAGGTGGTTTTCAGAGGCTGACGAGAAAAACAGAGGAGATACGGTTAATACACACGATGAGTCACCAGGGAACGGACACGAGGCCGAGAACTGACTAAAGTTGGCAGATAATCTGGCGAAGACCAGTTGAGTGCGCCGGTCATAAATACTGCTGGTATGATTGCCATCAAGTGAGGAAAGACTCCACCCAGTGGGGAGGAGCCGATGCTGTGGAAAACCACCCAGACCACGACAACCTCAGTACCACATGGAAGCTTCTGTCAGACATCATAGAGGCTCATGTGAGGCTGTGTGGCAGTCAGGAAGTGTACTTAAATGCAGACACTTGTGCACAGAAAATAAACTTAGAACGGAAGCTTTATTTGCTGGAAAAACGTCCTTTATAACATAAACTCACTTAAAAACAAATCTAAAAACTTGATTATAAAACTAGGAGGAAAACACTGGGAAACTAGAAACGCAGAACTAAAACTGAAACCAGAAACACAGAGAGGCTTACAGCACATGGGGAGGTACGACGTGGCTAAAATACACAAGGGAGTAACGAGGGGATGAAACACAGCAGGGGCCCGTTCTTCGTACGTCGCTTACTACATCCAAGATCAAATGACACATCCAAGATCAAACCATCGCGCTAACCGTGAGCTCGCTAATCCGGTTCTCCGAACACACCTGTTGTTGACGATTAGTACAGCTGGACGCAGTAATGTGACATCACTGGGTGTCGTAAAAGGGGCTACGCATCGATAGTAGAAACATTGATCGGCAACCCTCTGATTGGTCGGCGAAAAGTGTCGAAGGGGCGCGCTCGGTATTTTCCGGCAGCAGAGCAAGAACTCCTGAGTGAGGGATTTCAGGAGTTTCAGAGTTTAATCAGAACGCAAGGGAACACTGCAAAGGCTGCAAAAGCAAGGAGAGAGGGCTGGCAGGAAGTTGCTGACAAATTAAACTCGTAAGTAATTTAATAATAACAATAATAATGGATTGGGTTTATATAGCGCTTTTCAAGGCACCCAAAGCGCATGACAATACCACTATTCAGTCACTTTATTATTTATTTATAGATTTATTATATTACACTATATTATCCAATATTATATTACATTATATTATATTGTCATATTATATCCCCTTTCACATTAGAGCCACAACAGGACCCACTAGAACATGGGAACAAGTAAAAGTGAAATATAAGAATATTTTACAGAATGGTAATATTTATCACTTATATTGCTTTTCGTCTCTTGCAAAGAGACCCTGAAATAATCTGTTTGTTTGTTCATAACAGCAACCAAGAAAAGGGCGGAGCAAAAAAAGACAGGTGGTGGTCCTGCACCCCCTCGTCAACAAGTTGGTTAAGTGAATAATACCCTCACGGGAATATCGATATCTCTCTATGAGCACACTGTCGCGCTGAGCTAAAGGATCCTGTCTGTCCCGCAATATACGCTGGATTCTGAGGACTCTCCTTATCAATCTTGCACCTTCCACAATGGGTGGCTCGCGTATACGGACAGGACATGGCTGTGACAGACTTCCCAAATCCACCTTCGCTTTTATAGCCGTGGTCTCTCATCTTGATTACACGAAGTAATTTACAATTGCTACTCTGAATCATGAATTACATCTGTAATAATCACATACATGTAATAGAATGTTAATAGTACATTTCCCTTTTTTAGGAAATGACCTGTATGTATCTGTGTGACATCAATAAATGGATCAGGTGCTGCATTATCTTTAGTTACATTGATGTTATTTATTTGTGGTGAAACAGTGGTGGGATATCGCTGTTGCTTTCGTGTAAATGACGCGGACATACCTGCGTGGCCGCGATCTAATCCTGTTTACATAAAGTGAACCTGCTCCCGAGCAGGTTTACGCTTACGGCTCTGTTGCTATGACAGCAAGTCCCGGATGAGCTTCGGGGAACCGACTGATCCAGGATCACGCGAAATCGTCAACAATCTAATCCAGCTAACTTACTTAGCGAGGTACGAAGAACGGGCCCCAGGACAGCACAGTTGGGAGTTATCAAACATAACAAGTCACAGAGGAAGCTAAAACTGAAAACACTAGCATAGCACACGAGACTTTCAAAGTAAAACAGGAAACAGGAGACATTCACAAAGACGCAGACTTGACACTGAGACATAGAGACATGACTGACTGGGGAGACAGAGCGAACACAGTAAAAAAGTATCAGAGACCTAAATCCTGGGAACTAAGAATATAACACAAGCAGAACACAATAAAGAGAACCAAACCATGAATAACACCAATCAGAAAATATAAGTGAACCAACAAACACAAAACCCTGGGTCACAGAGCTGTGACAAAGATGAACAGCCACATGGCTCAATACATGAGCACAGAAGGTAAATGGCAGGAATACCAGAGGGTAAAAAACCCCATCAGCCACTGGTAGACAGACTCACAGCTGTAAGGCAAAGCCGTGACTCACTGCCCACACATGGATCCTGGAATACTTAGAACTGTATCAACAGGACCCTAAGAGCCTTCATCAGGAGTCACCAGCACAGCAGCATTTGCTATAGCATGTATCTACTGGGGTAGCTACATGCTATAAGTGTGTGTCTAATCTGTACATATGTATAATCTGGGGTAATTAGTTCATACGTGATATAGGACATAAGGCACGTAGTGGGATTTGTGCTCTCACTAGTATTAGATTATACTGTAAGTGTTGAACTGGTAACTAATGGCTCTTAAAGACTTTCTTCTTCATGTCTCTCTCTGATAACATCTCTGATCTTTAAATCATGTGAGGGAATCAAAGCTTTGTGTGTCTGGGTCATGTGACGTTACGTGTTTGTCTTCATCAGCTCAACTTCACAGTGAGCGATTGCCGAGTTGGCGTCGCTGGTTTCGCTGGCCATTTGGACAAAGATGACTCCTTTCCTTCGGTGAGAAATCGAAGAGTTTGAGGGGTCTGTTAGTCCGAATGAAGAACGAGGAGCTGATGGGTGAGGAGACGACGTGAAGCTCACACTTCCACTCTGACAAGATCATGTGTGTTTCTGCTGCTCAGTGAAGCTCATTGATGGTCTGAGAAGACAAGCTTGAAGATGTTTGTTCTTCCTTTTGTGAGATTATAATATTATTTTATGCCATGTTAGACCCCTAATTAAAGATTGTGAATTATTATGTAGTTTTAGTTTGCATTATTCTCCTGAATTAGAAGAAGTTGATAACTATTGCATTTGTTAAACTGATTTGCATTAAAGTAGACTGCTGATTTATTGTGAATGAATGATATTGTTTTATGATGTTATAAGAAATACTGTTCGCAGAAAGTCATCGTCTTATTTGTCTGATTAGGAGAGAACATGCTGGAGTTTTCTGCCCCATCTCAGCAGGAGCAGATAAACAGGGAGCCAAGGTCGTAGCTTAGGCGCTGTGTGAGAGAAGGCATGTGAAATGTTTAGGCTTTATGATAAGGTGGAGACACCAGAGGCTATATAGCACAATTCAACAACAAGGTGATTCAAAGTGCTTTACAGAGACATTAGACATTAGAAACAAAAACAAATAAAAAGCATGATTTAAAATGATTAAAACAAACTAACTAACTAAACACACACATTTCACACCTGTTCGCGTGATCTGAACCCTTATCGTAAGGGGAGCTACCAGTCCTTCTGTGGACGAGCTACTTTCTATTTTAAATTCCCTGAATTTAAAATACTCTCTAGACCCAGTCTAGACCCAGCTGGGGAGCTACCCAGAGCTCTAATCCCACACCTGTTCGCGCGAATAGAAGGAAAACTGAAGATCAAAAATCCAAACTGCAGCAGCAAGAAACAAAAGAATCAGACCAAACAGCTCAGCCTGACAAAGACTTAAGAGGAAAATGAGACACAGGTGAGAAGGGTCAAACCAATCCAATCAGAGCACGAGAAACGTTCATTCACATTAAAGTTTTATTAAATATTATTTACATCCATGTCTGCAGTTTGTTTTCATGGCTGCATAATATTTGGGACCCAGCAGTGATGTATTTCACACATGAATAGTTTTCTTGAAACCAGAATAAACTGGTTTCCAACTATAGTCTGTGAAAACATTCCAGTCTGTGACTTCGTATGAGACATTAAAATGAATGCTAAAGCAGAGCCGAGGTTCAAATTCCCATCAGAACACAAGCAAACATGTCAGAGTGGAGAGAGTGGGCTGTTACTGTGAACACACTCAGTCACACCATGGCTGGATCCCAATTCAGGGTCTGCAGCCTTAAAGTACGCAGCCTCAACGATCCTCAAGGGCCGCGTACTCAAAGAGCGCTAAGGCCGGAAGTGCGAGGCTTGTGTAATGGCACGGTCTAGCCTCCGTCGCGCTGCCCAGGTTGCCTAGCAACTATGAGACTAACAGCTGGAAACATTTCATACATATTTGACAGAAATGAAGGAGAGCATATTTTGTTCATTTGTTTCTACATGAGCTTTGATTTGATGAGTATCTGAGGCTGAGACCACAGGACTGTAAACATGATTGTTGGGCTTCATTTCTGTGCTGAACAGTCATTTAAGATTAGCTAGTAAAGAACAATTAGCTGATGTTGTTCATGAGACTGAAATCATCTCACTGTGGTGATGTAAGTGTAATATGGCCAATATTATAGTTAATATTTCAATCATTATTAGTTATTACAGCAATGAATGACTGTTTCAAATACTGAGCTTCAGTAAAGATTCAAGCTGCATTTATTTATATTTCCTGTCACCTTAAATCTTCACTCAAAGACAGGTTTCTTTGACACTGCAATATATAAATGTATTATATATAAGAGAAAAATATTGTTCTTTTAATAATAATAATAATGGATTGCATTTTTAAAGCACTTTTCGGGACCCTCAAAGCGCTTTACAATACCACTATTCATTCACTCTCACATTCATACACTTGTGAAGGCAGCTACAGTTGCAGCCACAGCTGCACACAGCTCTAGTAATATGTTGGCATTACTAGATTTCTCTCAGTGCTTACTTTAAATATCCATTAAAATCATCACATCTCTGTAGCATTAAGGTCAACTATTGAACGGCGTATATTTTAAAGGCTTTAAAACCAAGCTAGTACAAACATCGCTAATGTCACATAACTTTGCCGACATGTGACCAACAGGAATGTTTTAATGTTCTTCGTTATTAAACATTTGCACATAAATAAGTGACATAATATTCAGTACTTACTTTTAAAAGTTTACTCTTCGGCCGCTCCTGTTCAGCAAATTTTTTTTTTTTCGGCAAAATTATCCACACACCACCGCGCTATGCATTCTGGGATATGTTGGGCCACGAAGTCTACACCGCCACATCCTTAAAATTCAGGGAAATGAAAGACGCATTTGAGGGCCGCATTTCGAGCAGCCTTTGAATTGGGACAGCCTTCGTTGTGTCGCTGTGACGTAATCGGCCTTAAAACGCGGCCTTTAAGGCTGCAGACCCTGAATTGGGATACAGCCCTTGACTGCATGTTGAAGTGGCAACCCCTGACCCCACGCAAGTAAATTTAAGTAAATGTAAGTGTTTGGAAAAATGTACTTCTAAAAGTACTTTTATTGCACTACGTTCATTCACTCATGAGCTGCTGTAACATGAATCAAATGGCTGAATTTTCACTGATCAGTGGTCTTTGATCAATGTTCATGAGACTTTGCATAATTAAGATTAAGGAACTGACCTACCAGCCCATTGTTCCTTCAGTGGGCTGGTTTCAGTCTAATGCAGATGTCCTGTTTATAAGATTGAAACCTGCAGTCAGCTGAGACTGAAGAAGTCATCTGGATGATGATGAAACGTTTCTCCCACTGAAAACGTCCAGATGAACAGAGTCAACCTTTGGAGATGATCCAAGTTACCTTCTTAGATAACTTTATTCAATAGTATTTTATTTATATAGGACTAGTTTTACTATGATGTGTTCTATCTTTAAATGTTAGAAAAAGAAATGGATTTGACAGACATAACAATTTAAGACTTCAAGCTGTTAAGTCCACAGTGTGTACGTTGCAGTTCTCCCAAAAGTGTTTCTTAATAAGTTATTTTCTCCAGAGTTAGTATAGACGTCAGTCCATTGAGTCACTGAGATAGTCCACATATTGTTTTGATCTTTCCCCATATGGAAAAGAAATAGTAAAAACTTATAAGTGATTACTCATGAAAGTGGCCACTTTCTCATTACTTTCATACATTGTTTTAGTAAGTATCCAAAACATACAAGTTTCATTATATAATTTTTTAAGGGATCTTATATCTGTTTTCACTCTTATATGCTTTTCATACAAGTTTCACACAAGACAGATACAAACTTTATAAGAGTTATATATATCTTTTCCACATGGGATACATCGCTTGGCTTCCAAAAGTCCGATTGTTAACAGAGCTCTAATGTTTGCAGCAGGTACAAAATTGTTTGGGTATACATTTAACTTAGATAGGTTGGGATCAAGTGGAATCACATCAGAAATGATTTGGCTTAACAATTTTTTTACCTTTTCCCAAAAGACTTTCACATGTGGGCACTCCCATATGCTATGAAACAAAGAGCCCCTATCCACTCAGGTGTCTGGGATGTTTGGGTTAAAATGATGCAATTTTGAGGGGGTAATATACTGTCCTTTTAACCATTTATATCGAAGTAGTTTAGATTGTACATTGATTATCTGACTCTGGACCAAGGAGCATAATTTATACCACTCATCATCAGAGATATCCATTTGCAAATCATTTCTCCATGCCTCTAAATAGGCTGTTTGATTGTCCCTTTTTTGCCAAGAATTGGCATGGCAGGTGCCACTCACGTTCACTTCATTGTCCACTCCTCTAAAGAAAAGATCTGTAACTGGGCAGTGTCAGATGCATCCGTGCTTTCATCCCAGACTAACGAAAAAAAAGTCAAACTCCACTGCTTTTGCCTCTGTCTCTTAATATCAGATGAAACACTACAGTGGAGCCAGGCAAACATTGGCAAACTCTTGCTTCTTCTCAGGACAAATTGTCTCCACCATTTTCATCACTAAGTCTTTAATGAATTCACCCTCGGAAAAAGGTTTGCAATGCTTGGCAATCAGCGTTGACACCTCGTAGCTTGCCTTTGTGGCATTTTCATTTGACTCACGGGCTGTTGTGAAACAGCACTGCTGTGCTGTTAAAAAAGCTTCCAGTTGATTCAGTTTTTCATCACATTCCTTCCCAGTTAGCTTGTCGTAGTTAGCATGTTTCGTTTGCTACTGCCTCTTAATATTGAATTCCTTGAAAACAGCCACAGTCTTTTGGCAAATTAGGCAGACATAGTTGTTTTGTATTTCAGTGAAAAAATTCAACAATTTCCACTTGTCCTGGAAGTGGCGGCTCTCGCTCCCAACTTTCCTTTTTGTAGTTACACTTGTCTTTTTAGGAATGGCATTAACCCTTTAAGACCTACCACAGAACAAGCCCACCAGACCTCATCTTTACATTTTTACATACTGCAGTGCCATTTTTTGGAGTATTTCAACTTACTATACATCAATACAACCCTTATATCCCAAATTTTAATAATATGTGTGTAACAAATACCTAGTAACTATAGAAATTGCTAAAAAAAAAAAAAAAGTGCAATTAACCACAAACAAATTGCAAAACGTTTTTTGTTTTTCACATATTTTTCTTGATACAAAAATATCAAAGCTACATTGTAAAAAAATTGTAAATGAAAAAAGCTGCACAAAGTCCTTTCAAACTACATAAAATTTATTTGGAGTATATTCATGAATTCATTTTTGAGATACAATCATTTTTATAAACAGTAGTAAAAAACAAAAATCAATAAAGTGCATATTGGGCACAATTTAACAACATGGCAATAAAAATACAACATCAAAATGAACTATTTATAATAGTACAATACAATAATAGTACTTATAAGTGTCACAGGAATTTATATACAGAAAGGCACAGTCAAATATTGCTGTTCAGTAGCCCCAGTGGAGCATAACCAAAAATAAATAACTTCATATTTTGCACAATTTGGCAACATGACAATAATTTAAAAAAAAAGTAGTTTACAATAGTGCAGTAAAAGCTCTAAGTGTCACGTTACCTTTTAGACATGGAAAAACAGTCAAATATTATTCTTCAGCAGCAGTAGTGGAGGTGTGATAGGCCCTGTGACAGTTCCTGTCCACAATGACGCACAGAGCCACTTTGCATGCCTCACACTTGAAGGGTGTGCACTTCCCACACAGCCTGCACTTCCGGTGCCCCTTTGTGGCTTTGTTTTGACCAGATGCCCCTTCAACAATGGCAACTGGGATGTGTTGGTAGCTCTTCGTTCCTGATTGTGAGGACACCCCACAGAGTTCAGCGACCAACCGCTCCTGGAAATCCTGGTGCGTCATTGGCCGCTGCTCCAGTCTGCCACAGAGCTCCTTGCTGACCAAGTAGCTGTTTGTGACAGCAATGTCTATAAAGTGGTGCAGCACTGTCACATACCACTTCCTGCTCTTTCTCCATGAAGAATAAGAGCCAATTAGCTGGTCTGACAGGTCAGCTCCTCCCATAAAGCGGTTGTAGTCCTTTACAGCTGATGGCACTGGCACCTCAATTGCTCTGTGTTGTCCTTCAACCTTGCACATCCTTTTCACAGTGTCTCCTGAGAAGGCACTGTGCAGAGTTGAGCACACACTCACCTCCCTTGTGTCCATCCACTTGATAAAAATGAGAGAGCCCTCTCTGATCCACCTGATTGTCCCTCATGGAGATTTTTTTGTCAGGGTGTTAAGTTTGGTTTTTGGGACTCCAACTCTAGTGTCCCGAAACGTCCCACATGCTCCAAACCCATCATGAGGGTGGTGAAATAGTGCTGGGCTGTAGGGATGGGTATTGATAAGATTTTAACGATTCCGATTCCATTTTCGATTCTGTTTAACGATTCGATTCTTTGTCGATTCTCTTATCGATGCTTTTTTAAAAAGGAGAACACTAAAGTCGATTAGCTCAGAACTTTGTTTTATATCTTCTCTTTGAACAAGATAGAAATTTAGGAGTAACATGGCCTTACAAACCCAGCAGTGAGATCTTAAGAGATCCAGCCTACGGCTCTTCAATGGGGTGTCACAGGGTCCCCAGGAAAAAAAATTGTAAATGTAAAATAATAAAATAAATATTCTTCTGTAGCAATAACAAAGTATAACATAAATTATTCTGTAGCAATTACACGGTAAATGACGCTCCGCAACGTGGTGACGTCATTCGGGGCGACTGGAATCGATAAGGGAATCGTTTGCAAAAATGGCAAACGATTCCAAGGAATTGAAACAGTGGGAACCGGTTCTCAACAAGAACCAGGTTTCGATACCCATCCCTAGCTGGGCTTGTATAAAAGTTATCACAATAACTTTGTTGGCTTGCTTTTTATGTATTGGTTCAGGGCAACTCTGGCTTTAGTGGAAACCATGCGCTCATCCACAGAGAGGTTTTGCTGTGGGTGGTATACAGCTTTGCAGGCTACACGTAAACTGTCATACAGTAGCCTGTGCAGGCAGTCATAATCTGTGGTTCCTTTTTTCCTGTCATTGCGAGTGTGTTCTGCAGGGTCACTCATATGAATATTCCAAGTGATGGTGAGGAACCGGTCTCTGGTCATGACCTCAGAGGGATATTGCACATATAAAATCGGAGTCACGCGCTAAAAGTCACTCATTTTAGGCAGCTTTAGAAACCCCATGTAGAGTGTTATGCCAATGGTACAGTTCAGCCTCTGGGAGATCAGTCCATGTGAATTTTTTGCCTGCAGCAATATTTTTAGCTGCATTTTTGTTTGTGTTGACACACAGTGTTTTATAGCAGCATGGTCAAAGTATATCTTGAATAGTTCAGATGGCGATGGACTGTCCACACATTCTGAAAATGGCAGCTGCATCACCAGAGAGTGACCTGGAGCGCTTGCCTCTTTTTGCCGGAGGACAACTCCAACTCCTTCCTCTCCCTCTACTTCCCTCCAGTAGAGGCTGCTTCAGTTGAGCAAGAGACTTCAGTTCCCTCCTCTTCAACATTATCAACACCATACGCAAAATAAATTACACCGTGTGTTCAGTTTGTATAGCACGAGAGTAATATAATGGTGCGTAATTCGGGCAAAAAAGTTTTGCGGTGCAAAATTCCACTTTTGCACAGCAAACGTAATTTTTCCTACATTTCTCTACCATATAAAACATGATTTTATTTCAAACAATATACATACTTGTCTTGGCAAGGGTCAATCCCTTCAATGAAGTCGGCCTCATCCTCACTGTCGGCAGAATCAGGATCCGACAAATGGCCAGAAACACCGTATTCAGGAGGGGCGATCAGATCCAAAGCTTCACGCAATGTGAGGTATTTGGTGTGTCCGGATTGTCGCTGCATAATAATGTAATGGGTGGATGTGTTTGAGTGTGTAGAAAGTGTGTGTTGTGTGTTTTGTACAAGTGTATGTTTCTAGAAAAAGCATTGCGATATTACGGGTGAGTGAGAGAAAAAACTAAATTTCCCGGGGAAATTCCTGTCACTTCCTGTTGTTGTTGGACCGGCCCACGTAATAGGTCACGCTGACAACATGATGAGGCGCAATCAAACGTAGGAAGTGACGTGAACAGCTGATCAGATCGATAAAGAGTCTGCATCGGGATTATATTGTTTTTTTTTATTTGTTCACTTTTTATATGATTTCTGCAAACATATTAGAGGAAGGAAACATCACTCTGGGAAAAGCCGCATGTGTGATGTGTAAGTACAACTCCTCCAGTTTCATATGCAAAGAAAATTATTGTTCTACCAGGATTTAAAAATAGTTACGCAAATCGGAGCGTGGCCTCTCGGCCCTAAAGGGTTAACAGATAACACAGATTGTTAAAGACAAATTTAATTAATACTAAAATTTTAAAGGTGAGGTTCACATATAATACAATGAAACTCTTTATTACACTCAACAAAAATATAAACGCAACACCTTTGTTACTGCTCCCATTCCCCCTCTTTATTAGATTAAAAAGGGGATAGGCCCTGGTTTCTGTACCAATTTGGTGTCAGATCATGACATGAAATAACACTATTTATGTATTTATATACAGCAGGGGTCACAAACTCGCAGCCCGCTTCTGGCCCACCTCACCTCTACTTGTGGCTCGAATATCGATGTGAAGAAATATTTTTTTTAAATTATTATATGAAAAAGGATTTAATACGATGCCAGAGTGTTACAGGCATGGCCCTTTAAGACTGTAGCCTCACGGGCGGTGAAGTCTTTGCTGCAGGTGTGGGACCGCCCCTCCAAATCAAATCAAATCAAATCACTTTTATTGTCACGTCACATGTGCAGGCACACTGGCACAGCACATGCGAGTGAAATTCTTGTGTGCGAGCCCCACAAGCAACAGAGATGTGCAAACACAACAACACAAACGAGCAAAATACAAGAATGGCTACATCTGAAACTAATAAATATATGTACAATATATAATAGTGTATGCATTTCTGGATGTGTATACTAAATATTATCCTACGTGTGTGTGTGTGTGTGTGTGTGTGTGTGTGTGTGTGTGTGTGTGTGTGTGTGTGTGTGAGCGTGAGGGAGGGAGAAAAAGGAGAAAAGTATGAGGTGCTACCGAGCAGAAAAGGGAGCATGTAAATATAAAAATAACCACAGCAGCCAAAAACAGTGCCTGATGAGTCCAGTAAGCTATTGAGACTCGACTGTACACTGTGTTCGTGTTTTCCTCCAAAACAATAAAGTTCTGCTGGAGCTGTGCTAACTTACATATGACAAATGAAACTGAAAGGCTTCAGATAGTTAAGAGTGAGAAAAAAATTGCGTTCATGTTTGCAATTTTGTCTTGTTACACAAGATTTGGAATTAAATAAAACAAAACACTACATTTTAGGAAATATTAGTGGGTGTTTTCGTGTTTGTTTTTTGTACTACTTGGACACTAAAGTGGCCCTCCAATGAAATGATAGTGCCAGAAGTGGCCCGCGGCTCATTTGAGTTTGAGACCCCTGATATACAGTATATATATTGTTATATTTAAAAAGAGGTCATTTTAATCTACACAATGTCATCTATGTCTCTTTATCCAAACACCGCTGGGTGTTAAACATAGAAATTCAGAAATATGAAAGACTTATGTCAGATTGGCCAATCGAATCAATACAATTTAGATATCACAGCTTTTGTTGAACAGTAATAGGTAATAAAAAAATAATAAATAATAAAATCTCTGACTAAATATGTGTAAGATGATTCTTCTTCCCCCTTTTTTCACAATTGCAAATGTCAGCACTTTATTGTTGTTTTCAAATAACGATTCTACGAAATTTCTGGAGAGATATTTAGAGTAAATATAAACTCACGGTTTAACGCCTCTAAATAAACACAAAATGTTACAAACGTATTAACATATTATTTTCCGAATGTACCTTTGTCTAAAAGATTTTTCTACAGAAACATAAATGCGTGACTGAGCATAGGTCACACTGATACACTGACCAAGTTTACCTGGAAACTCGCATCATCCCTCTATGTGAGCTGCGCCTGCACTAAAGTCACGGGGGCTCCGACAGCATGATGAGAAAAAAAACAGTTATGTTGCCGGACTGAGACACTTATCTTAATTACGACAAATGACAAACACTGCACAAAAGATGGAAAAACTGTGGCTGATAAAATCCCGCACAAATGGTTTTAACTAAATCACTCACCACTGAGCTCAAAACTTTTTCATAAACGTTTAAAAAGAAATGAGGGAGGTTACAGCCCATCGGAATATATCACTGATATATTTTTTTAATACGGTAAAAGATGTGGTTAGTCAAAGTTGCAAAGTAACACATCCGTGAAGGCTAGGAAAGTGACCTCGTGCTAGCAGTCCACTTCGTGCCATTTTGCGTAAAAATACAATATTATCATTACAGTGATAATTATAAGTCTAATTTTGACATATCATACTGTTAAGAACTCTTACTCAAAACTGCTATAGCTAAGCATGTGTGCCCTGCACGTGGCACAGACTATGGGGGGGAGTGTACAATCATTGAAATAAGAATGCTTTCATCAGTTAAATCTATTCGATTTCTTGATTTTTCATACATTTCATGCAAACATTTTTGTTTAATCTGCTCAACAAACTATTGCTTAATTTTGTTTAGATTTCGTTTTTAATGAGTAATAATTACTAATACTTTCCTATTAGATACTAATTAACCCCAATCACAGTTTGTACAGTGTTGAAATACTCGTGGTTTAGCCCGAATCAGTGATTTGAATCTAGAATTGACCATTAGTAGCAGACCCCTTATTAAGATATTAAATCAGTTCTGATAATTGTTGCTGCTCCTCTAAATGATCACAGTGTCATTACTCTCTACGTATAAACAAAGAAGTGCATTCAAGCAAATATTGGAAATTTAACTCCAGTCTAGTAAAAAGTAAGAATTACTTTTAAAAATTGTAGGCGCTAGTTCATGAAATTATTAACTCTGAAGAAATAACAACACCAATCAAGAAGTGGGAGTTCTTAAAATATGAAATATGCCAGGTTTTCTATTGTTACATTGTTCTTTTAATCACTGTTCCCTCCGGCAATTGATTATATCTTATGTGCCTAAAAGATGATAATAATAAGTAAAAACAAGAACAACAGGTTAAACCACCAGTCTAATACCGCAACCTGTTGATAGAAAGGCGCCATAACTGCTACAGTATCATTGTTTAGAAATCTTTTGAAACTCTGAGATTAAAGAATGTACATTTCCAGCAAATGCACCAAGAGTATGCATTTATTCACATAAATATAATGGCACATCAGTGGGTCTTATACCCAGTAACATCCAAAAAAAATCTATAATGTCATTAATGCTCCAACATTCAAGATTCTTTATTTATTCTTTATTCTTTATTTGTCATGTGCATAGTTATACAAGTACAACACGCAGTGAAATGTGTCCTGATACGCTACCCGACTGTGCAAAAAGAGAGAGAGTATTATAAACCGTTAGTGAATATATACAAAGAGAACATTATGTGCAGTAAATCAGTGAATTGCATACATTATATAAATAAAATAAAACAATCTGGAAATTTACAGTTTGAAATCTGAGGAATCTGATGGAGAGAACAAACACAATCCAGCTGCAGTTATTGATCCATCATCTGTTCATTGATTGACACTTTGATGATGACTCCTGACATGATGAAGATGGTTGAATGTGTGCTGCTTTGTTTTCATGAATCCCATTAAAAACACACTTACACTTCCTCAGACCTGGTCTCAACCATCGGACTCCAGCAGGCTCCACCCTGAAAGGAGGAGGGGGGTCAGAGCAGCACAGTCAGCATGCACACATGGACATTACATGGCTCTCACACACACACTGTTACACACTGATAAAGGAACAGTCCAACATTTTCGCAAAGACACTTCAATCGATGGATCAAACTGCTGATGATTTGGACTGATCCTGGATCTGTCAGTACACCACTGTACTGAATGCAGAAGCTGGAACAGTTTATTGCTGGGACGGATTGAAGTCCTTCAATATCTGAGCTGCTCTTGACCAGCATCTCCTGCTGTAAATGTTCTGTAGGAGGGGAGAGCAGTCCTGCAGCCACGTTCTGCAATACGGATCACTCTCTGAAGAGCTTTTTCATCCTTAACACAGCTGTTCCCATACCAGGATGTGATGTTTTGTGTGAGGATGCTCTCCACAGCGCCTGTATAGAAAATCCTGAGGATCACTTGAGAGACCCTGAACCTCCTCAGTTGTCGTAGGTGATACAGGCGCTGCCTAGCCTTTTTGGTCTGGACCTGAATGTGGGCAGCCCATGTCAGGTCTGAGGAGATGTGGACACCAAGATACTTGAAGGACTGCACCCTCTCCACTGGAGCTCCATTGATGATAATGGGCTTGTAGTCTCTGTGCTGACCAGTGTTGGTCAAGTTACTTGAAAAAAGTAATCAGTAACTAATTACTGATTACTCCCCCAAAAAAGTAATCCCGTTACTTTACTGATTACTTATTTTCAAAAGTAATTAATTACTTAGTTACTTAGTTACTTAGTTACTTTTTAAAAACACGATTTACAACCTGAAGAGGTGATAAAGTGATAGATCTTTCAGCCCAATTCGACTTTTTCTACATAATCCATCATACAAAATGTAATCAAATGGAAAAGTCTCTTTTTAAAACTTGTTTTATCAGTTTTAATCTTTTAACTTTATGCATCAAGCAAAACATTTAATTATATGCAACATTCTCTGACTTGAATAAATTAGTTTAACATTTAAACCTATTTTCTACACATTCCAGCACATAAAATAAAATATTTTTTGTGTTTTCACTCACTCTTTCAAACAGATGCAAGTAAAACACAGCAGAAAATAAATAAAGTCAAAGACTCAGCGGTCCTTTTGCTCTATTTTCACCTGTAAAGCAGGAGCAGGGTAGGCGGAGGGTTATCCTGGTGCAGGTGTGCTGCGGTCAGTTGAAGAATCCGCGCGAGTGTCTCTGTGAGTTTCCCATCACGTCGTAGGTACTCGGTGCTTGCTCGGAAGTTTAGGGGTTTTTTTCGCTGTAAAAAGAAGTTTTCTCCCCACGCACGATGGACGCTAATGTTTTTGTCACTTTTTAACGCGTTACTGCCCATCTCTGGTGCTGACCCCTTCTGAAGTCCACCACCAGCTCCTTGGTCTTGCTGACGTTCAGCTGGAGGTGGTTGTCCTGGCACCACGATGCCAGATTCTTCACTTCATCCATGTAGGCCGCCTCATCGTTGTTGGAGATGGCACCCAACACCACTGTGTCGTCAGCAAACTTCACAATGGTGTTGGAGCCATGGGTGGCCACACAGTCTGAAGTGTAGAGGGAGTAGAGCAGTGGCGAGAGGACACATCCCTGAGGTGCTCCTGTGTTGATGGTGATGCTGTCGGAGAAGCACCTGCCCACCCTCACCAGCTGAGTTCTACCAGTGAGGAAGTCCAACACCCATGCACACAGACTGCTGTTGAATCCTAGATCCCTGAGCTTTGTGAACAGTCTACCGGGCACTATTGTGTTAAACGCTGAACTGTAATCAACAAACAGCAATCTCGCATAGTTACCCTGTTTCTTGTCCACAGCTGAGGGTGGTGTGCAGGACGTGGGTGATGGCATCCTCTGTGGATCTGTTGGGTCAGTAGGTGAACTGGAGCGGATCTGTGGTGTTTGGAATGGGAGGAGATGATGTTCTTCAACAGCCGCTTGAACACCTTCATTATCACCAAAGTCAGTGCAACTGGCAGGTAGTCCTTCAGGCATGAAGGCTTGGGCACAGGGATGATGGTGGATCTCTTGAAGCATGTGGGGACCACAGACTTCGCCAGGGACTCGTTGAAAAAGGAAGTGAGCACACCTGCTAGCTGGTCAGCACAGCAACGCAGCAGATGACCAGTGATGCCATCTGGCCCCGGTGCTTTCCTTGTGCTCACTCTCCTCATTGCCGCTCAGACGTCGTGCTCCACGATGCTGATCGCTGGTCCCTTGCTGATTATGTCACCGTCCTCAGTTGTCAGGGAGTAGTTAGCATTAGCCGCCTGGCTAACCTCGAAACAGGCGTAGAACGCATTCAGCTCATTGGTGAATGCAGAGTCAGCGTTGATTGGCGCAGTGTCCCTGGCTTTATAATCCATGATTGTGCATAGTCCATGGCAAGATGGGCGTTGAAGGTGGCAGTCCTGGCGTTCACTGCACAGCGCGACTCTCGCAGTGGGGATGATCCCCTCCGCTAGCATGTTAACGAAGCTTACTGCTACTTCCGTAAACTTGTTGATGTCGACTGTGCATGCCCTGAACATGTCCCAGTCTACGTCATTGGGCGGGTCGTGTAGCGTAGCTTCTGATTAGACAGACCAGCGTTTCACCTGACTACCTCATCCCTACGTATGTTTTGTTATACTGAAGAATGAGTAAGATGGCGTTGTGGTCAGACTTTCCAAAACCTGGTTGTGAAACAGTTTTGTAGCGCTGCTTGTATGGCGTGTAGGTCCAAGATTCTGTCTGGCCACTGGGCATTGCCATTATGTGTTGCATCCTTCTCCCATGTGCTCTTGTGCTGTCCTCATACTGTTCCCTTGCCACTGAGAGTACATTCACCATCTTACAATGCTGTGATTGCAGCCATTCCCCAACTCTCTGTCACAATCAGTGACCATGAGTGCCATTCACAATTTGCATATTAATGATCCTAAACTGAGCTCACAGTCCATTGTTTATTCCGTGGTGCTAGTTTTATGCAAATGTACTCTTTATAAGACTGGGGAAACCTGCAGTCAGCTGAGACTGAAGAACTCACTTGGATGAGTGATGAAACTTTTCTCCCACTGAAAACGTTCAGATGAACAGAATCAACCTTTTGGGATTTTCTTACCTGAATGATTAAGCATGCTTTAAAATGTTTCTGTTAAAAAACATGTGTGAACACATCTTTCTCCCAGCAGAATTATTGAAGTGAAACTTTAGCGTTCTGCTGGTGCTACACATCACAAAACGTGTTCTCTCATTAACAGATGTCTGTGCTGTCACTTATTATGAAAATGGACATAACCTGGGTTCAAGCGTCCTCTTTTTCCTTCATCTTTGTTAATTACCATAGATCGTAGTGACCACAAAAGATGTGTCATATAATCCCCATAAAAACAGCATTTTTTATAGAAATGATTATAATACAGATAATTGTCATGTTGAAGAAAAGAAGGAGAGTAGCTCACAAACCCAAAAGGTGGTGGTAATAAACAAATGTTTATTGGTAAAAAGGACATTTACTTGATAAAAAGACCACACTGTGAAAACAAGTGAAAAAGCTGATTTATGAAGTTTCACACTCTATTTTTACCAAGATGTTTGTGTAGGTTGTCAGTCAGCCAGGTCATGGTAATCTAAGGAATTTAAAAAGAAAGCGACCCTTTAATTTACATGGAGACATGGAGCTGCTATTTTTATAATCATCATTGGTCTGTTCAAAGTTAAAAATCCAACAGAGCTGCTCCTAACGCTTAAATTTACCATTCAGATCACAGTCTGAAAAACAAGTAGGTCAAATAGTAATATCCCTAATGGGTCCAACATGTAATTAATTCCAGTTTGTATGAATTCCAACCGAATACCAGAATTCATACTTGATAAAAAAGATGAAATATTAATACCTAATTAAAAAATACGCACTAGGGGGAGACGGGGACGGAATGAGCAAAGCTGCCAGTTATGGAGGGTTTTTCACAAAGACATGCACATGTACAAACACACGTAGACATACAATTGTCTTCTTAAGTAAGCTGCTAGTCATATTCTTTTTAGGCTTCTTGGGCAGTTCATTGATCTCCGATCCTCTGTATACACAAGACCCAGAATTAATTTTTGGATCAACTGAAGGATTTTCAGGGAGATATTGCACAACTGCAAAAATTAAATTGAGCCTGATCAAAGAATTGAACTCTTTAAAAAAAAAAAAAGGGGGGGGGGGGGGACTGTAAATGTTAAAAACAAATCATGACCTGGAGGACTGAAAATCCTCACAGAGCAGCCTGTTGTAGATGTATCAGTCAGTCAGCTGTGATTGAACTCTGTCTGCAGTCACTCCATCCATCTCTCTGTCTTCAGGTCCTGAGGATGTTGACTATGGTCAGGTGGTCATCAAAAGCAAGAAAAAAGCTGGCAAGAGAACAGGTAACCATAGTAATCACTACACTGACACAGCATGGCACTCACTCAATTAAATTAAGTTTTATTTATACAGCGCCAAATCACAACAGCAGTCACCTCAAGGTGCTTTATATTGTAAGGTAGATCCTACAATAATACATACAGAGAAAAACCCAACAATCATATGACCCCCTATGAGCAAGCACTTTGGCGACAGTGGGAAGGAAAAACTCCCTTCTAACAGGAAAAAACCTCTGGCAGAACCAGGCTCAGGGAGGGGCGGGGCCATCTGTTGTGACCAGTTGGGTGAGGGTTAAGGTTACTTTATTTATACCTGAAGGTAAATTTGCGTTACAGAAAAATGATAGCATCTGGCTTCACAAACACAGACATGGTAAAACCTGACAAACACATATTCAGTAATTAAACAAAATAAATCAAATCAAATTTTTACAGACCAATTTGCAATTCTCATCAAAGTTCAGTTTTTCATTGATTATGGTCCCAAGTTATTTATATGATTGCACTTATTCTATTTTCTGAATGATAATAAGGGTGATAAACACACCCTTGGGGAGAACCTGTGGAGGAGAAGACTGGGTCAGACAGAACCCCATTTATTCTCACTCTTTGTGACCTGTCAGTTAAAAAATCTAAAATCCAGCCCAGCAGATTGTTCTTGATTTCAAACTGTGCTAAAAGTCTTTGAATTAAAATATGGGGCTGTATTGTATTAAAAGCAGAAGAAAAAATGATAGATGAAAAGAAGTCTTGCAAAAGTCCCTTTGCTCTCTAGATGTTTGAGAATCAGATTAAGTAGAGTCAAAAGCACATCCTCCACTCCTCTGTTGGGCGTGTATGCAAATTGCATTGTTGTTTTCTCAGGTGTCCTTTGGCCTGTACCAACATAGAGCAGAGCAGCTATCTGAACGCTACCCCAACAGAGGTTGATTACCTTGCTAATAATTTACCTCCTCACTTCATCTGACTCTGGATACTTTGAAAAATAGTGCCTCAAATCAGAAGTACTTGACTCCCTGGTATAATTCTCAATCACGTGTAACAGTCACAGTGGTGTGGTGTCTCTTTAATGCAACCTAAGTCAAGGGTTTATGATGCCATTAGTATGCGCCACTGCCCTCTATGTGATTACGGGAACAATGTGCTTGCACACAAGTGCATGGAGAGAGACGGACTTTATATGTTTTACCTCTCCAGAAACTTTTGCATGAACACTGTGTGTCATGTTTGATAAGCAGCAGTCGTTCAACCGGGCCTTGTATGGTTGTTGAAGAGAATGTGCATTAAAGGATACGCTGTGGAATTCCCAGTACCAGTGTGATTGTGTGTTCTTCCTACTATCCTGCTAAGTTCTCTACCACCTCCTCTCAACCACTGAACACAACCCAACATTACAAAAGGTACATCTTCTCTTGGACCTCAGTGTGCAGTCTCTTTGAGCAGCTGATGATTTATACATTAAAAGGTACATCGCGGCAAAGTGGATGTCTGCCATACTTCGTGGAAACAGACCACGCTGGCCTAGACGCAGACGTCGGGCGGATCACTGGATCATTAATATAGTGTATATTTCAAACGAATTCATTATTGATTCTCGCTGGCTTAACAGTTCTCATTAGGAAGCTGTTTTTAAGTGAATTTGACTTGAAAAGGTGATACTCATACACAGTTATTCATAAGTTTAGATGTATTTTGCAGCTAAACATTTTTGGTTTGGGGTGTTTACTTCTTCTACCTCCGTGTTTCAAAGCGAGATGAAACATTTACTGCTAAAATTAAGAATTCACATGCTTTGGATATTTTTGTGTGATCAGAACTAAATTTGATTTCAGCACAACTGTTAGATTTGGGTCTTAATAAGTGTGTATTATGCCTACTCATCCTGACTTGACTGACGTGTGTGATGATATAGATTTTATGTTACACCCAAACCGACTTACTGCCAGACATAGTACTGCTGACCTTGGGCATAAAGTGCAAAGTCTACAAGCAGAGGTTGATATGCTTCAGCAGTGCCTTCATGAGTCTTTGGACCTCCAGAGGAATATTTTGGAGCAGTGGACTCAACAAAAAAGACCAGTCCCAAAAGTACCAGCTGCCCAGATTACTCACCCTTTTCCTCGGGCACCTGGCCCCACGCAGCCCACCAGGGACCTGTCCCAATCCCAGTCAGATTATCTGGAGCTAAATAATACAACCAGAGTCCTTGCTGCAGCATTTCACCAAGCTAAATTAGAGCCCACTGTGTTCGCTAATGATGGCAGTCTTCACCCAGAAGAATGGCTACAATCAGTTAATGCTTAAAAACCTCGTTAGACTGAGCAAATGCCCAAATCCTCAGAGAACTACCACACTTCCTAGCTAAGGAACCAAGGAAGTGGTTTAGTGTGCTCGGTCCTCATATATCGACTTACGCTAAGTTTTGTGAACTTATCAAGACTATGTTTCTGCCTGCTGACAACCAGGAGCACATTTTGAAAGGCATCATGAACCGTTTCCAGCATCCCGAAGAGCCTCTGCCAACGTTTGTTGCCCATATGCCGAGTGAATTCAGGAGACTGAGGAGCCCACCATCTGAACAGGAGCAAAGCTCATCTGTAAACATGCAGTGGAGAAGTACAGAGTAGCGCTGTACAGGATGCCTGTAAGGTCAGTAATTGACCTAGTGTTGTGTGCCCATGAGCTGCATTCTGTTCTCGGCACCAGCCTTTCACAGCCTTCCCGATTTCAGCTGAAAAACGGAGCTGAGGGAGTTGTTTTAAATGTTCCATGCCTGGTGTTACATCTCGCACATACACTAACTGTTCCACTGATTTTCAGGGAGCTCAACATTCTCCCAGGTCGGCTCCGGAGCTTCCCCAAACGCTGCCTCCTGATCACCATCCAGTAGCTCAGCCTGCAGATCCAGATGGAACTGACCCTGTCAGGGAGACAAAACCAGCTGGCAGGAGGCAGGGGAACTTCAGGGGGGGGAGAGTGTTTCACAGGGGCAACCCTCCCCCCAGTCAATAAGTCAGCTCTCATTGCCTATGTCACACCCAAGTGTGACACCTGTGCTCAATCACGTTGAAGATGGAACTTCGCAATCATCGTGGAACACCCCTCTCAGAGTTAAAGTGAACCTTAATGGGCAGCTCTGGATGCCACACTAGATAAAGGTGCATCTCTTTCAGCAGTAAATGCAGACCTGTTACCTGAAAAAAACAAAATCAGTCATTAAAGAATCCGTGGGATTCTCCACCCATAAGACTGGCCAGTGGCACTAACTGCAGTCCATTAGGAATAACCTGGTTAACCATTGGATTCATGGGCAAGCGAGTCTATCAGCGGTTTGTGATAGTGCAGGACCTGTCATCCCCCTTTGTTCTTGGGATGGACTTTATGACTCGCACTTCACTAACAATACATGTCCCAACAAGAACTGTACTTATGGACGATAACCCCCCATGTCTTGATGAACTCTGTGAAAATGGCTTTGTGGAAGCTGATTTTGATTGTGGAACAATGACTCTGCAGGAAACTCAGCAGCTCTCTGTCCATGACAAGGCTGCAGAAGCTAACTTGGATTCTGTGGAGTGAGAAAGACTGTTAGAGTTGTTAGAAAGTTACAGCGACCTGTTTGACGGCCACCTTGGTTGCACTTCTCTGTCAGAACATGTCATTGTAACTGAGGATGCAAAGCCTGTTAACTTGCCACCATACCGCACCTCACCAGCTAAAAAGCAAATCGTAGAAGAGCAAGTGGAAAAAATGCTACAGGATAACATCATCGAACCTGCATCAGGACTATGGGCAGCTCCCGTGGTGATTGTGAACAAACCCCCAGCAAACCACGGTTCTGTGTTGACTTCCGTCGAATAAAAAAAGCTGACCGTGATAGATTCTTACCCACTCCTACGAATGGATGAATCACTGGACTCTTTGTCGAGAGGGAAGATTCTCACAACACTAGACCTCGCTCGAGGTTACTGGCAGGTCCCCATTGCTGAAGAAGCTAAACCAAAGACTGCTTTTATCACGCACTGTGGCCTGTTTCAGTTCAGAGTCCTTACTTTTGGCCTGTGTAATGCCCCTGCAACTTTTCAGCGGCTTATGAACAATGTTCTAGCTGGCCTGATTTATAAGTCCTTCGCGGTGTATCTAGATGATATAGTTGTCGCATCACCAACCTTTGAGCAACACCTGCTTGACCTAAAACAGGTCATTGGTAGGCTTAAGTCAGGCTTAATTTAGGCTTAAACATGATAAATAAGTCAGTTAGATAACTTCAAAATGTTATTATTTGACTTTTTTCAGTATTTTATTTGTTCCTGAGTAAATCGGTTTGCCTGAGATTAAAGTTATAGTTTTACACAGCTGAATAAACGTCAAACAGAAAACTGATTAAAAAGAAGTGTGAGATGGTAGAGAATTTACGCCAGTGTCCTGTTATATTTTAGATAGTAAGGAGCAGACGGTTGAGTTTATCAAACTCCACCAAGACAGCGGTGATGCAAATATGAAGGCTAGACCGTGCAATTTCACAGCCTCGCACTTCCGGCCTTCTCAGTCTTTGGAGGACCCGGCCCACGTAGACCATAAAGGCCGGTCTACGTGGGCCGCTGCTTTTACTTTGGGATACATAATAATCAGCACTGACTCAGAGGTGTGTGTATCCACGAATCCCTCTGTGTGTGTGTGTGTATATGTGTGTGTTGTACACCGTAATTTCTGCAGAGGCCTGTAAGTGGAGCGAGGAGCACCACTGAGCTAAGCTGGAAGATATAAACATGTGAAACACACATACAGGTGTGCGATACTCTAATCCTGTGTGTGTGTTACAGAGCAGTCAGCTGATCCATGTGCTGTGTACTCATCAGTCAGAGCAGGTAACATTCACACACAGGAGTTTTTAAATAAAGGTCAGAGGTGAACAGCTGACATCAGTGATGTTTGTCTCTGAACAGGAAGCTGAGGACACACTCGGTCTGATGGACGACTTTCATCCTTCACTCTGCTCCTCTTTCAGAGCCTGCTGAGGCATCATCAGTTATTCCTGAATCTTCATTAGACAGTGGTGATCATGGAGGAGAAAGGTTCTACTTTAAGTATTAGTTTTGCTCTTTTCATTCTTCTGCAAACATGTGAATGACTTTAAAGGACCCATATATATGTATTAAAGGAAGGACCTGCGTTTAATAAAAGTTTGTTTAAAACATCCCAGATGTGACTGTGTCTGTTAAATCTGACTGCCTGAATGATTTGATAATCATTTGATTGTTGGGTTTTTACCTGTATGTATTATTGTAGGGTCTACCTTACAATATAAAGCACCTTTAGCCGACTGTTGTTGTGATTTGGTGCTATATAAATAAAATTGATTTGAATTGAGTACTTGAGCATGCTGGTTGATATTGTAACAGTTGGTGAAATGTTAGTATTTGTAATGATAATGTAATTAACGCATTTTATTTTGAATGTTTTATTTTTATGTTGAGTATGTTAACATTTTCCTATTTGCATACCAGATTGGTGTACAGTTAATTTGACACATGGAAAATAACCGGTTAATTAAGGTAAGGGCAGAGGTCACTTCCTGTTTTGGGAAGTAAAGTCAGAGAAGCTGCTCATAGTGACGGTCTGGCCGTGCGAATGTCAAAGAAGAAATAACAAGTCCTAAGTTCTAAAAACACCGGTTTGTCTACTTGCAGGCCAAAGTGGTATGTTTGTTTATATTTTGTGAATTTTATATTGCAATATGTTTTAATGCTGAAATATAATTTCCTTGTACACCTGTATTTACCAGTTCCATAGTGTACCTGTGTACGTTAAGAGAAGCACAGTAAACATCAGTAAAGAAGAACTCTCGTGTCTCTCGTGTCATGATTCGGCTGTGTGCAGGCTGGATGAGGACCCAATCGCAAACTCACAGAGGCAGGAATGAACTCAAAATTCACAGCTTTATTGCTGGAGAGCAGAACCATACAAATTAAACCAGGAAACTATAACGTGGATCATTTTCCATCTTAACCCTCTGCGGTCGATGGAAGCGTCGACACGTCAAAATCACATGACCAATTTAAGACGACACAGCCACAAGATAGTGATGGGATTTCTGCCTCTTTTTGGAGAACTGGCTCTTTCGGCTCGGCTCATTAAAAAGAGCCGGCTCTTTCAGCTCCCAACCGGCTCTTCAGGTTGTTTTGTTGGTCGAAAGTAACGGACTTCAGACTACATACCAGTTCTTGAATTGTGTCGATGGGCCACGTAAAACCAGAGTTATGATAAAAAATACACATAATGTTTTTTTCTGAACAAAACAGCGGCGTTTACAGCAGGAAGAAGGTAAAAACGTTGTTTTCTACAGACAGCGCTAGCAAACACTCTCTGCTTGCGCGTGAAAAAATGAAAAAGAAAAAACCCTCCTTCCCCATTGGTGTTAGAGTTTACCATGTCAGCCAATCAAAAAATGTTTTGTTGCTTTAATTAATTTATTATCAACAACAACATAAAATCATGCACAAAAGAAATTACTAATGTAAAAAAACAAAGTGGATTTATTTATATGTTTACATATAAATATATGTGGTGGCCCCTAGAGATAAAGCAGTGGCAGAGTAAAACTAAACACGATGAACACAGGAACACCAGACCTCTTCAACATAAAACAGGAAACATAAGACGCAGACATGAAACACATGAAGGGGAAGGGAGACTTGACATGGGCGGAAGACACAAGGGGAATCTAATAACGAAGAACTAGAACAACCTAGGCATGATAAAAAATGAACTTAGAAAACCTGAAGGGCTTAAACATAAACTAAAACTCAAAACGCTGGGTCAAAAGACCTGGATCGTGACATCGCGTGTATGTGTACAAGCCTGCCCTAAACACATCAGGGTTACTAAATGGACAATCAGTGACTTCCTGACCCCATCTTTTTTTTACAGAGCCGGATCTTTCGGCTCCCAACAGGCTGTTTTGTTCCTTTAATTAATTTATTATTAACAACAATATATAATATATAATATAAAATTATGCACAGAAGGAATAACTAATGTAAAAAAAGTGGTTTTATTTATATACCTTTATATATAAATATATGCGGTGGCCCCTAGAGACAAAACACGTACAAACTCCAAAACACATTTCTAACGTTAACTGAACTTCCAAAGCAGAGCTACTAGATCACTTAAATTACACAATTGAAAGCATGTGTGTGTTGTTTGTGTCTTTATACACAAGCACTCATATGTATTCAAATAATTCAAAGAAAATGTTCATTTACCTGTTACTACCACACACCAAAACCGGTCGTTGGTACTTCCTTGCTTGTGTAGCCACTAGGTAACAAAAGCTCAACACTGCCCCCTAGCATCCTGGAGCACTTCTGTTGTCTTTTGTACGTGTTTTGAGTTTTTATGTGCTTCTGAGTTTTTAAGTGTTTTGGAGTTTTTATGTGTTTTGGAGTTTGTACGTGTTTTGTCTCTAGGGTACTGTAAATATACTTTTATTTATTCACTCCATATAAAATGTAATAAATAAATCATATAATACAAAAACCAACTATTTAAATTTCAACTTTTAACTATTTAAATTTTCAGCTTTTTCCTTTTAAACAAATTTAAAGTGAAACAACACAAAACACTGCAAACCACAACACAATTAAATATAAATTAAACTATGAAAACAAAAAGAAGATGCACATTCTCTGCATGAATAAACTTTCTGAATCCTTTATCATCTGCAACTGAAAATAGTTGTGGATGATTACTATACCTTTCTGATGTGACGTTGTTGTCTCTCTTTCTCTCTCTCTCCCTCCCGCTCTGTTCCTGTGCTACTGGGAGTGTAACTACCGCCCCTCCCCCCTCTGCCCAGCGCAAAGCACACGGCTCGAGAAAGAAAAGAAAACCTACACTGGTGTCGTTCACTTCAAAGAGCCTGTATGTAAAGCATGTAAAGTCAATGGAAAGGTGCGCTGACCCGCGATTGCGGCTCCCGCGAAAATTCGGAAGCAGATTTGCGTCGCGAAAACGCGAAAACGCGCGTGAGTGTAGGGCGTTTCAGGCGTTTGACTCGCGAAAAAAACCACGCGCGTGAGTTTATGTGTTGCATTTTGTGCATACACGCGTTTCGCGTCCCCCGCTCGAGTTGGAAAAATCTGAACTCCAGCATAAAATCGCGCCGCGACAACCAATCAGGAGCCTGGTGACATGGCTGTTACCTAGTTCAAAGGGGCAGATCCAGCCAAAGCCCTTTATTCTTCAATAGAAGGAAGGCTAATCAATGCCGTAGCAAACAACCCGGAGCCGTACGACACCAGCTGCCTTCTGGACCGAGACAGGAATATAAAGGACCGAGCTTGGAGGAAGATATGTGAAGAGATCGGGCAACCTGGTAAGTTCATTCATTTCTCTTAAGTTTTCTCTAAAGTTTTCACTGACCCGGGGAAGCCGCACAAAAGCTAGCAAGCCACCGCTATTTTCCCACTGATGTACAAATACCGTTCTGCTTTTAGGCATGTTGTCATTTAAGAATATATTTTATTGTTTATTAATAAACAGCACACAGTGGTCCCGCTGTTCATCCGTCACTGCCTCTTTTTTTTGATTTCCTTTTTTCTGCACCGTACAGCATTGCATTCTGCAGCCTGATTGACAAATCTCCTCCGTGTCGTGTCTCCTGCGCTTGTCAAATTTATCATGTTTGGGTTTGATAACCATCACGTCCAATAGAAAACAGCACAAAAACACCCATAACTATGAGCCTCATTCGGAAATAGACACCTGCACCGCGAGGGAAAAAGGCGCACGAAAGTGGCAGGCAGATGAAGACAAACCGCGGCATATTAATACTTTTACGTTTTGCAATCTACAAAGGTTTGCACTTTGAGAATCAATTGTGAGAACTGTGACCAATGTTCATGTGTGTGTGTGTGGGGAAAAAAGTGTATAAAGTGCGTGGCCAGGGGCTAGTTATTCTGAGAACCCCTGATTATATCCTGTTTTTTTGTTTTTTTTTTCAATGTTGAAATTAAAATCTAGTAGCAGCCTTCTCATTTCTTTGTGTTTTGTGCTGTTTTACAGGCCCACAGGGGAGGACGGCTCCGAGGCAGATGAGGGGCGGGTCCCAGGACGGTCCATCGGCGCTGGAGCTGGCCATCCTGGTGTCCCTGAAGAGTCCACACCAGTCTCCAATTGTGCATTTCCTCCTCAGCCTTGTTCCTGCTCTGGAGAGCAGCTGGTCGTTTTTATTCCTGTCTCTCTGTAAATACTTATATTTTATATATTTATGTTTAATGTTTTTCTGTTTGAGAATTCTAATATTATTTCAAATAAATTTTTATAAAGACTAATGTCTCAGTTCTACTACACAGCAAATGTTGGCACACGACTTGACACATATCGAATTTATTTCATATTATACTAATGACAAAATATACTGATACAGTGGGATGCAAAAGTTTGGGCAACCTTGTTAATAGACATCATTTTCCTGTATAAATCGTTGGTTGTTACAATAAAAAATGTCAGTTAAATATATCATACAGGAGACACATCACTAGTGTGCGCTGCGTGTGGTGTAGGCGTGTGCATGTGTGCCCCGGTCACAGCTCCTTTCAGCATGGCCGGAGGTAAGTCACTGCCACGTTGCTGTCAGCTAATTAAAGTTTGTTCAGACCCCTAGCTGCAATGTGAAGATAGTCGCACCGCCGTGTAATTATATAATATATATAATATATATAATAATGATTATTTGGTAATTTGGGATACATGATTTTTGTTCCACTTCTCACGTGTGCACCACTTTGTGTTGGTCTTTCATGTGGAAGTCCAATAAAATTGATTCATGTTTGTGACTGTAATGTGACAAAATGTGGGAAAGTTCAAGGGGGCCGAATACTTTTGCAATCCACTGTATGAATGATAAATGGTCCTCATGAGGAGACGAGGACATGGAGGAGGCAGCAGCTCTTAGAGCTGAAAGAACAACAGCAGCTTAGTGAATGAAACAGCAGCTGCAGTAGTAGCAGCAAGCAGGTGAATTCTGTACATTAATATGAATAGACATCTGACTATTTTACAGGATAGACAATATAAACATATTTAAAATTAAAGGAATTTGGAATGTACATTGTGCCTGGGTTTAGAGTGTCTGGAAGAGAGTCCTGTCTCAGTCAGTTATAGATGATGTGAGAGCTTTGTCATAAACAGGACGAGCTGTTAATGTCATAGAATTGTCAGCTGTATGAAAAAGGCTTATAGTTACTTAATGGCAAACGTTCAAACTGAACTAAACAGTCACAGATTCATGTAGTGACTGTGTGCACAACGTTACAATTAATAATGATACATTTGTTCCAACAGCCTCTATGAAACTGATCTTTGTATTTTTCCATGTAACACAGTGGAGTATGAAACATGTACACTAGGGCTGTGCGACATGACCAAAATCTCATGTCCCGATATAAGAATTCTATCGTCCGGTAACGATATAAATCACAAAAATGTAACATTTTCTGTAAATTCTGTGAATCTCGGGCAGCTCGACTTGCGTGAAGTGTTTCCAGCTGCGCGTCATGTAGCTGGAGTCGAGTGTTTTAACCGATGCTGAAACGATACATTTTAGACATGTTGTAACGGCCGCCGTTTTCTTTGTGAGTATTTATTACACGGCGTGCTGCGGGGAAAAGCCTGTTCTAACGTTTGAGTTTAAGCTTTATTTTTCAGCACCTGGCAGCTCTTTTTTACTTCTCATGCGTAAGTAATCTGCTCTTTCACGTGATTTAGTTTATTTTGAAAAGTCTCAAAAGGATCTTGAGCTTTATTGTGAAAGGTTTATGTGGAACATGAACAAGCGGACTGGCGATGGTGTTACCGTCGTTGTTGCTAACCACAACGCATAAAAACAGGCGCTTGTCCATCGGTAGTGTGGTTATATTAAATATAAGAGAAAGAGAGAACTTCTAGAAATTAATAATAACTACAGTGACATCAAAACCATGAACAAATGTTGCCGTAAACAGTTTATTTTGCGACACCACGAAACAAACGATAGCGTAAAATGAAACGATAGACGTTTTTATATCGTCATCAGATATATATCGTTATATTGAACAGCCCTAATGCCCACAGTTTAATAAAACTGTAAAATGATAAAAATGTTTTACAAACAGACTAATTTGTTAGCACAGCCTGTTAGGAGCAGCCATTTACTTGTAGTGCTGAGTATAAATGTACTTGTACCATTAGATGTTATTTGAATGACATCATTGTGTACTTTTAGTTTCATGTACAGTTAGCATTTATGGTTGGCTTTTGTATCCTGTACACTGTTAAAGGTGTGATGTTGTTCCACTGTCACAAACACACCTACATGAAGTACACAAGTGAAAGAGCTTTGTTGGATTCCACAGACACACTCTGTATGTTAAAGGCTCTCACACACACACAGACACACACACACACACACACACAGACACACACACGCACGCACGCACATGCACGCACACACACACACAGACAGACACGCACACACACATACGCACGCACATGCACGCACACACACACACAGACACACACGCACACACACATACGCACACGCACGCACACACACACACACACACACACGTACAGACACACACACACGCACACACACACACGCACAGACACACACACACGCACAGACACACACACACGCACGCACACACACACAGACACACACACACGTACAGACACACACACACGTACAGACACACACACACGTACAGACACACACACACGCACACACACAGACACACAGACACACACACACGCGTACAGACACACACACGCACACACACACAGACACACACACACACACAGACACTCACACACACTCACACACACACGTTTCTGTCTGTATTTCCGTGGACGTCACTTGACAGCTGTCACTGAATGTCTCCCACGAGCACGTTTAGCTTTTTTAATGTTTTGCCCACTTGTTGCCCACTTGTTGCCCACTTGTTGCCCACTTGTTGCCCACTTGTTGCCCACTTGTTGCCCACTTGTTGCCCACTTGCACCTTTTTGTTTTTGTCTAAACCTGCACAAAGACAGAAATGCAGCATGAGGCCAGTTTCAGCGGTGCATTCACAGCACTATATTTTCCATTCTGCCGATTATTAATAATGAAGCCTGTTATTAAAGAAGCACTAATAATACTGGAGCTGTTAACACACACGCTTACACACATGTGAGCAGAAAAAGTATCTTTATTCAAATGCAGGTTTAAACCTCAGGACCAGCCACAGCTTCTTCAAACTGTGAGACGAAGAATACAAGTTAGTAAAAGCTCAAAGTTCTTTGCATTGATGCTGTGAACATGAACGTGTGTGAAAGGTGTGTGTTGTTACAGCTTCGTACCTGCAGCTCACGAGACAAACATGTATTGGGTCTCAGCCTGGTCACCTGACAGAAACATGGTAGAAAAACATGAACGTGTCATTTCTCTGAGTCACTGATGGAAACATCAGCTTGTATGAACTGTTCAGTCTGATGGATCCTCTGAAGTGTGTCAGTGTGCTGTTGGAGTAAAGCTTAGTTAGACTTGGACCTGGTTGGTAGTAGTCATAGATCTTGACCACGGCTGGCTTCAGGTTGTCCACTGGGAGCTCCTGGATGATCTCTAAGCTGTGGTTGATGGGTGTGTCCTTTGATAACTGGACGAGACAGAAACAATCGCAGACACAGTTTGTACCAAAGATCATCATCTGGTGTCCCCACGGTGACTTTCACTTACCTCCTCTAAGTACACCAGAACGTGATCCTCCTTTTGCTCAACACGACTCACCAGGAGGCCACGTTTGAGCTGTGAGGAGATGACATCATTTTATTATTATCCTCACAATTATCACATGAGATGCACTCGTTGGTAGAATCTGTCTAATTACTCACACTCTTCAAAGACTCGGGGTCTGGGGAAAATCCAGAGAGCATTTTGATGTCCAGGATCACCATGTTTGTAGTTTCCTCCTTTCCACTGTACCTGTGTTTGAACAGTGTGATTATACTGACCTGTGTGCACACTTGCTTTTCATCTACCAGCAGTTCCTCCACACGGGTAAAGAGCGCTCCTCTCACCTGTCACATACTTACAGTGATTGTATTTGCACAGTGAATTTGGGTCTAGCAGATTCACTGGTGTTGACCTCTAGATGGACTCTCACACTGAGAGTGGTGACATCAGCAGGTGTTGGGATGTTGTAGGTGGCAGAAATCTGGGAAACACACTTGGGTCACGTGTGGAACAGAACTAATCACACCTCAATGCACCCTGCTGTCACTGTTCTACACCATGACACATATTAGCACACATACTTTTATAGTCATACCTATATGTCTATATTCATCTTAATATGAGCATCTCTGTTATATCTACACTCATTTTATACGACTGATTGATGTTTGTTGTATATTTGCTGCTATGACAACTCAGTTTCCCTCTGGGATTAATAGTTTCCCTGATTCTGATACAGACAGAAAGTTCATTTGTTTTTGCTCAGTTCTCCAATTTAGTTTAAAATAGCATTGTACTCTCTACAGTTATTACTGCCAGGTCTAATGTCTTTATTGTGTATGACAATACATGTGCAAGATGAGCTTTATTACATGTGACAATGCTAATGCTCTCTGAAGTTGTATAAGGAAAAAGAAAAAGAAGAAACCCTTTCTCTGACATCAACCAGGAGCTTCTCACGTGATGCTGTCACTGACCTGCACTGAAGCACATGCAGTGCCCTTCACCTCCAGCCTGTATTTTCCTGACACGTCCTGCAGCGCCTCCTCCTGGTAGAGCAGTTTGTTGCCCTGATTTACATCAAACGTCAGCTGACTGCTGGGAGCCTGAACTGTCACTGTGCTCCAACCTTCAGCACTGAACACCAGAGTGGAGTAGAGAGCCAGAGCCTGAAGAGCCACCACCGTGTCCTACAGGATGGATTCATTGTGGTTAACACACACAGCATATGTCTCCATATTTCATGGGCTTAAGCGGAATAGACATTAAGTTAAAACGGCCTGTGTCACTTTGAGACCCTCTCACAAAAGAGATCCTTAATCTCAAGTTTTCCAAAGTTCACTTCCTGGTTAAATAAACGTTAAACAGGTTAAAATATCTTTAACTGAGAATTATCAAAGTATAGAAATTACAGGTATAAACTCGCAGGTGATCTGTTATTTACAGGCTGTTACGTGTAGTTGGTACAGAAGTCTGAGGTAACATTGCTATTCTGTTAAAACAATGAATTTTTAGACAAAACTTGTCATGTTCTAACTAACTATGTTCTAATTATTCTAACTAAAGAATAAAACTTCTCTGCCTGGCTAAAACAAATCTGTTTTACATATCTGATAGAAAACTGAAAGCTTCAGTATTATTTCTTCTGTCCCTGGTTTTGTCTAAGACTGTACTCAAAGATGAGCTTCATGCTGTTCGGGTGGTGTCGTACCTGAGTGGAGGAGAAGCCTCCGTAATAGTTCTGCTGCCCAGTCAGCCACCTGATAATACCAGAGGCATATCCCAGATCCTCAGCAGTCGGGGAGGCGCTGAGTTTGGCCAACAGCACATAAGAACTGATCTCCACTGACAGGGAGGCTGATGTTTCTGCTGCTGTCTGAGACCAGTAGAGGAAACCTCCTACAAACACAATAACAGTCACAGTGATGCTAATGAAGCCTGAATGATGTCCTGCTAAAGGATGGCTCACCTTCCCTCACTGCAACTGTGTCTAAGTGCTGCAGAAGGTGAGCTCGGGTCTCCACGTCTCCTGCCAGAGTGAACACATAGGCCAGCAGAGCTGTAGTGTAGGTGTTGCTCAGGTCACTGAGAGACTCCTTGAGACAAGCCAGGCTCTGGATCATCACAGGATCCTTTAAAAGATCAAAACAAAGAACTTCAATGGACAAACAGAAACCTTCTTTCATTAAACCCAGTGTGAGAAGAATAGGAGGCAGAGTTCCTGATTCAGTCACTCAAAACACCAGCGTGATAATAGAAAACACAGCAATTAGAGGAAAGTACAGATCAAGCAAAGACTGGAGCAATCTGCTAGTAGAATTTACAATATAAAGAACATATTGAAAAAACACTGTACAGGTTGGGTGGTGATACCAGTCCTTGCTGGTGAGAGTTCAGGTATGTGGATGACACCTGGGTGAAAATCAATTCTCAGGACGTTCCACAATTCACAGATCACATTAACTCGGTGGAACGACACATCAAATTCACCAGGGAGGATATGAAAAGTGTCAGGTTAGTCTTTTTAGACTGTGAGATTTCCATCAGGAATGGAGGACATTTAAAAGCTGATGTGTACCGTAAACCTAAGCTCCAGCCGATCCAGGAGAGAAGGACAACTGCTGCCTAAGTGAAAACCTGTAGTGATCCCGTATGTGTCAGGAGTATCAGAACAGCTGAGGCACATTTTTTTCTAAACACTGTGTCTCTGTGGCTTTTAAACCCCAAAACACGCTGCGCCAAAAACTGCTCCACCCCGACACAAACAGAGTAACATAGTGTACGGTGTTAAGTTCCAGGAGGATTGCCAGGATCTATACATCGGGGAAATCGAACCACCTCTTGCTAAGAGGATGGCACAACACAGAAGAGCCACCTCGTCAGGCCAGGACTCTGCAGTCTATTCACACCTACAGGCCAGTGGACACTCTTTCAATGATGAGGATGTAACATCCTGGACAGGGAGGAACGCTGGTTTGAGTGTAGGGTCAAGGAGGCCATTTACTGTACGTGAAAAAGGAAAGACCATCTCTGAATCGAGGAGGGGGCATAAGGGTACATCTGTCACCATCTTACAATGCTGTGATTGCAGCCATTCCCCAACTCTCTGTGAATGGTACTGATGGCCATTGATCAGTGGTCCTTGATCGGTGGTCTTTGATCATTTGTCTTTGATCAGTGGTTGTTGATCAATGGTCATGAGAATTTGCATAATTATGATTAAGGAACTGACCTCCCAGCCCATTGTTCCTTCAGTGGTGCTGGTTTCAGTCATTATGCAAATGTACTGTTTATAAGATTGAAACCTGCAGTCAGCTGAGCCTGAAGACGTCACTTGGATGAGTGACGAAACGTTTCTCCCACTGAAAACATCCAGATGAACAGAATCAACTTTTTGGGGTATATGTAATATATATATTAGATTGTATATTATATTGTTGGTTTATACACTTTTGTGTATGTATTTATATATGCATACCAGCTCGGACGTCGCCCGGATCAACTATTGGAACAAGAAGGCATTGGTGGGCAAGAGATGAAAATAGGGCCTTGTTGGAATGCTACTATACAAGTAACCCTGGCAGAAGGGGTTACATGAATAGGATGAGGGACCTATGGAATACCCAGCACCCACACTGACAGCGAAACAACTAATAGCTCAGTGTTCCAACATTCGAAAGAAGGGTATTGCTCTCACAGCTAGAGATTGTCGAAGTGCAACACAAATGCTACGGCAAGGGGGAGCCAGGACGCCAGGCCAGGGGGGGAGATGTCATCACCGCCACCCGAGATTTGTACCAAACCCCAAGTGCTATAGTGCGAGAGGAAGTGACCTGAAAGATAGGATCATGGCAAAACTTGAAAACTGGATTCCCCATAGCTGGTTACCAAGATGTGAAGATCTGCTAGATGATGTAAATGCGATACCTACAGCCACGATTATCGAAACTAACAAGCTGATGTACAGTACAGCAGCAGTGATCAGAGAGATGCTTGGCTACAGGTTGAACAGCTACAAGAAGGAGACTAGAGGCTAAGATCAAAGAGGGAGGTTAACCAACTTTCGGAGCTGCAGAAAGGTGTGACAAAGACGGTGCCCAAGAAGAAGTTTAGCAAGCTGTCCATGGAAACTGCCAAACAACGACTAACAGCCTTGGCCAGCACCTTGCCATACACTAGTATGGCTCACGTCTACTGGTGGAAGAAGCTGACTGCACTCCATGAGTGTCTGGCAGCACAAATGAACCAGCTGTTAGTTGACGAGAGACACCCAGAATGGCTAACTGTAGGGCGGACAGTCCTGAAGGGATCGGTCCCATCGGTCCCATCCAACTACTGACCAATAACCTGCCTCAGTACCACATGGAAGCTCCTGTCAGGCATCATAGTGGCTAAGATGAAGAGACACATGTTCCTGTGCCCCACTCATTGGCAAGAATACCAGAGGTGCAAAACACCAGCTACTTGTAACAATCAGCCGAGACTGCCTGGATTGATTACAAGAGGGTCTATGCCTTAATGCCCCACAGCTGTATCTTGGAATGCCTAGACCTGTACAAGATCAACAGGACTTTAAGAACCTTCATCAAGAACTCAATGGGAATGTGGCGTATAACACTAGAGGCCAATTTCAAGCCCATAGCACAATCATCATCTATCAAGGAGATGCTCTGTCCCTACGGATACTGACTACGGGATGAAGCAGCTGTCAGCCATCTCCTGTATGACATCATACGTGGATACGTGGATATGTGGATGACATCAAGCTGTATGCCAAGAGTGAACGAGACATCGATTCACTGATCCACACCACCAGGATATACAGCAACGGCATTGGAATATCGTTCGGACTGGAGAAATGTAGTCGGATGACAACAAAGAGAGGAAAGGTAGGCGGAACTTAGGGAATCTAACTAAGGCAACATTGCAGACATAGAGGACAGCTACAACTACTTGGAGATCCAACAGGAAAATGGAAACCACAAAGAGGCTGCTGGGAAAGCTGCTACCACCAAGTACCTGCAGAGGGTCAGGCAAATCCTGAGGAGTCAGCTGAATGTTAGAACAGGATCCGGCCTATCAAAACCTACGCCCCGCCCGTCATCAGGTACCCTGCTGGGATAATAAGCTGGCAAAAGGAGGAGATAGAAGCCACTGACATCAAGACAAGAAAGTTCCTAACCATGCATGGAGGGTTTCACCCCAAGTCCCGCATGCTAAATGGAAGGAAGGAGGCCAGGGACTGGTGAGTGTCAGCACCACATTCCAAGATGAAACAACGAATATTCACGAGTACGAGGAAGATGGCCCCAACTGACAGCGTGGTCAGTGAATACCTCAGGCAGCAGAAACCCAAGAAAGAGGAGGAAGGCGAGGAACCATCATGGAAGGACAGGCCCCTGCACAGTATGTACCACCGGCAGATAGAGGAAGTAGATGATACCCAGAAATCCTACCAGTGGCTGAAAAAAGCTGGACTGAAAGACAGCACAGAGGTACTAATCATAGCAGCACAGCAACAAGCTCTGAGTACAAGATCCATAGAGGCTGGGGTCTATCACACCAGGCAAGACCCCAGGTGCAGGCTGTGTAAAGATGCCCCAGAGACAATCCAGCACATACCAGCAGGGTGCTAGACTGCTGGTTAAACCTAACTCCATGGCTCAGCAGCTCAAACTCTACTCCTTTTTTTGTTGAATACCTTGATATTCTTTGAGTCTACTCACATGTTGGGATGTATTCATTTCCAAGAAGGCAGCAGTAACGTACGCACTGAGAGTCACTTCATCAGATACACCACCCTGTCAACAGAAGACATCATAGACACTTTATCATCAGTGCACCAACATTCAGGGATATGAAGTCATGAAAATGATTTTCAGCTGCATGTGGTTTTAGTATCATCAGTGTCTTCATGCATGTTCAAACATCCAGCTAAAGAGATGAACAGGAAGTTGATTTTGTTCATCTGGACATTGTATTTCCAGTGAGATGGATGTTTCTTCACCTCGGGTTTCCTCAACCTTATAAACAGTTTGTGTAGTCATCTACTAATCAGAAGGTTGGTGGTTTGATTCCCCGCTGCTCCAGCCTGCATGCCAAATATTTGTGGGCAATATACTCATCCCAAGTTGGTCTCTAGTGCATACTTTGTATTTAGTATAAATATGTGTGAATGCTAGATAGAAAGCAGTGCTGGTGTGAATGGAACAAGATGAATGGAAATTATTTCTTAAATAAAATAATAGAATATACTGATGTGAGCTATTACAGTATGTAGTACAGTGTTTTCCATGTATGCATGACATTATTAATAAAATTTGTTAAATCCAGACTGGAGGCTGTTTCCACAGTCTAACAGCGAAGAACTGCAGGTTACCTTCATTCCGTTGTGGAAGAGTTTCCCAGACTTTTCAAAACAGCCATTTTCTTGTTGTTTATGTTGCAGCCAGGTCTTAGACTCTTCGATCTTTCTGGGATCAATAAAGATGAAAGACTGAGCTTTGGCAAAACTTCTTACCACAAACGCAGTCAGCCTGACAGAAAGAAAACAACACTTACACGTCTTACAACGATGGAAATGTTTGGCTGTGAGGTCACATTAAGAGAAAGAAATACTGATCATTTTGAAAATAAAGTTGAAATTTCAAGATTAAATTTGAAAATGTATTTTGAGACAAAAGCAGAAATGTGGATATCATAGTTATTTCAGGACAAACTGCCACGGTTGCTTTAACCTCTGAATTAGTGAAATCGTACTTCAGACTCAGTTTTAGTAACAAGGAAGGAACTGATGTCATTGTAGCAATAAAAACAGCGTGGCAGTAAGTATAAGTACACCAAAAAGCAGAAAGTGGTGCAGAAAGCTGCATGTGGTTAGATTTGTATAAAAGGAAATGGCTGCTAATGTACAGATGCAAGGATACCGATGGTTCCACGCTCGTGGAATAAAGAGGATCTATGCTGTATCACAAGACCACTGATTTATTTCACTACATCTACTCAAGGCATTTTATACAGGGTATAGCAATCGTTTGAAACAACAATCATTTCAACTGTTTTCTTAGATTTGAATTAGACTTTTTTCACAAAACAGTATTAAGACTTTATTATTGAAATAGTATTTAGACTTTTTCTTAAAGTAAAATAACTTTAAGCTTTAAAATTTGACTTTATTCTAATAATGATCAATAACATTGTTATGTGGCTCTAATACTCCTTCCTACCTACTAAATTACACAGTATTAACCAAAAGGTATTGTTAATGTTGGCTTAGTCAAAGGATTAAATGGAGAATTATTTTAAGTATTAGAGGTAGACATGTTTATGTTATTAATGGGTAGTCAAACTTCAAGAAACGTCTTCTGTTTGGTGGGACATTTAAAAACCAGTGTAACCTCTCTGGTTTGTGACATGTTTGATCAGTGATGTTCTCACCAAGTGTTTCCTGGTCCTGTTCCAAATGTGGTGTAAGCACCGTCAGCACTTTTGTAGTTGAGCTGTCTTTGGTATCCTGTAACAACAGGGACACCATGATCGAGACATTGTTGCTATGGTGATGATTGGACTCCAATTGTTTATGGATCTGCATGTGTACATCGAGATTTGGGAAATTCAATGACTCTTGCTGACAGATGAGGAAAATGACGCATTTGACCAAAAGCTGTGGCTAATGTTCTGCCTCCTGTCGGCTTGTTTCTTGAACCGTGTGTGTTGAAGTGATTCAAATGATTTCCTTCTTAGAGGAAACAATAAAAACTTGCCACTGGTGAGGAAGTTAGTAGCTTTTTCCATGATGGCTGCCGTGAGCTGCTGTGTGCCTTTCAGGTAGTGGAGGATGTAGATGTTGGGGGCCAGGAGAGCCATGTTCTGCTCCCCACATCCATACGGCATCTGCAGCAATCCATCCAGGTTCTTCAGAGCCCGGCCGAGGATGTCACCTGATCAAAAACACTGATTCACTAAAACTAACAAAACTAGCGTAAAACAACTTTGTATTATTGGGCAGAGATAACCTGAATACTTCAATATGCAATTTTAAATGATGATTTCATTTAGTGAGCGAAAAAACATCCAAACTGAAAATCGTAGATTGACTGTGATTAACCAAATATTTCTGGGAAGACTGAGTTTCATTTCACCAACCAGACCCAGGCCTGATTAAGGCCAGACCTGCTGGATCAAGAAATCACTCAAGTACAATCTGTTTGACAAAGGGAAGCAGGCTAAAAGACGTCCAGAAGAAACACGTCGTTGCCATGACCAAAAGAAATTCAAAAATAGGCGAGAAGTCTTGAGATCTATCAGTTTGGACAGGATTAAAAACTATTTCTACAGCTTTGGAGCGCCAGTGCACCATGTTGGAACCCATTATCCACAAACTGAGAAAACTAGAAAAGATGTGGCCGAAATTACCCCATCGCACATCGACGACTCACCGAAAAAGTCAAGCGAATCCCAACAACACCCAGAACTGAAGGCCTTGCCTTCCTCTGTAAAGGTCAGAGTTTACGATTCAACAATACAAAGGAGACGGGGCAAAAACAGCATTCATGGACAAAACCACTGCTGACCAAGAAGAACACAAAAGCTTATCTCACATTTGCCAAAAAACATCTCCAAGCTCCACAAGATATTTGGGAGAATATTTTATGGACTGAAGAGAAAACGTTTTGACTTTTGTTGCATTTGGCTTAAAAGTGACGCATCATTTCATAGAAAGAAGACCTGATGAGACCTGGTGCCAGGAGAATAACCTCCTCCTAAACATCAGCAAGACTAAGGAGCTGATCGTGGACTTCACTACAAAGCAGGCGAGGAATTACAAACCCCTCATCATCAGTGGCACGCCAGGTATCGGACAGTTTCCGATACCTGGGTGTCCACATCACTCAGGACCTGTCATGGTCCTGCCACATCAACTCCCTGGTTAAGAAAGCCCGTCAGCGTCTCTTCTTCCTCAGAAGACTTAGAGACTTCCATCTGCCACTCAAGGTGCTCAAGAACTTCTACTCCTGCACCATCGAGAGCGTCCTGACGGCAAACATCTGCACCTGGTTTGGGAACAGCACCAAGCAGGACAGACGAGATCTGCAAAGAGTGGTGCGCTCAGCCAAACGCATCATTCAATCAGAGCTCCCTGACCTGCTGTCCATCTACACCAAGCGGTGCAAGTCCAAAGCTAGGAAGATTATGATGGACCTCTCCCATCCCAACAATGGACTCTTCTCACTGTTGAGGTCTGGGAAGCGCTTCCGCTCCCTTAAGGCCAAAACAGAGAGAATGAGGAGGAGCTTCTTCCCCCAGGCTATTCGGGCCCTGAACCAGGTGTAGGACTGGACTCTCCCAAACACGTCACTATAAGACTGGACTCTCACACACATCACCACACGCACCACCACACATTTCCTATAATCCTATAATTCCTATAATTTATAATCTTTATAACCTTTATAATCTCTTCTGCTATTTGCACATTCTTTACTGTAAATTTCTAAGTTAATTTGTAAATTCTGTAGTAAACTGTAAATTGTAAATATTGTAAAACTTTTCTTCTGTCATTTAATGGTCGGGCATTGTACAGCTACAAGCATTTCACCCCCCAATGTCATACTGTGGATGGTTGTGTGTGTGACAAATAAAATTTGAATTTGATGCTCTGGGGCTGTGTGGCGTAGGTTTGTCTGCAGCTCAGCTGCAGGGGAGGGGTGGGGCATTGGGTTCAGGTGGTTAGTGACGGAGGAGTCTGGTTAAGGCAGCTGGTGCCCAGTGTTAAATCATGCCTTTGCTGTTTCAGTAGCTCGCCATGACCTGGAGGGAAGAACTCTCTACCAGGAGAATGTCCAGCTATCAGTTTGTGCCTTAAATCTAAAACTTGGGCATTTAACCTTCTGGGGTCAGGGTATAATTGGCCGTTTTTGACTACTTTTGATTTTACCTCTATATCTCACCTTTAAAAACTGTTTATCTTGGCTTGTTTGGTATCGTTACTTTCAGCACAGCTTTAAATATCTGAAACTTGAGTTATTTTTCATTTTGGTATACTATATTAGCACAGTTGATCTAAATTCAGACAAAAATGTCAAAATCCGAGTAGAAAAAAGTTACATTTTTTACTGTAAAACCCACAAACATGTTTAACGAATCATTTTCATAACTTGAAATGCAAATACTCATTCTTGGCGGTGACCTCAACCTTGGACTAAATGAAGAAATGGATAGGCTCAACACAACAGGAACTCAGCGCAATTGGCAGTCCACAAATATAATCAAACAGTATATGAGCGACTTTGGCCTTCGCGATGCATGGCGCTCCCTTCACCCCAACAGTAACGAATATACTTTCTTCTCGCATGTTCATCACTCTTACTCTCGTCTGGATTATTTTTTGGTCAGCAGCTCACTGCTGAGTGACATTTCAGACACTGAGATTCATCCTATAGCTGTCAGTGATCATGCTCCTGTATCTGTAACACTAATGCACAAGAATAATACTACGCCAAGTAAAAACTGGAGATTTAATACATCACTGCTTAAAGATGAAGACTTTATTAAATATTTTAAAAAGGAATGGACTTCATACTTAGACTTTAATGACACTCCCGGAATATCTGCTTCTGTTCTATGGGAAGCAGGGAAAGCTGTGATGAGAGGTAAAATAATTTCTTTCTCATCACACAAAAAGAAAGAAGAAAACAAAAACATTCAGGAATTAGAAAAAACCATCAAATCACTAGAAGAAGCCTACGCGTGCAACCAAGATCAGGAAACATTGAACAAAATATGCAAGACAAAACTAGAATTAAATGAAACTATTAATAAAAAAAAACACAATTCCTTATACAAAGACTTCGCTTGCAGAATTTTGAACACAGTAACAAATCAGGTCGATTTCTAGCTAACCAGTTAAAAATAAATAAAGAAAAAACAACTATATGTGCTGCTAAAGATTTATCGGGGAACACAATATATGACCCTGGAAGAATAAACAACATTTTTAGGGATTTCTACAAAACTTTATACTCACCACAAATAAACCCATCTAAAAATGAAATTGATTGGTTTCTTGACAACGTAAATCTCCCAAAATTACTAGACAGTCAAGCAATGGAACTGGATTCGCCACTGACACCAAGTGAATTCCAGGAAGCCCTGATAAGTATGCCCAATAATAAGGCTCCAGGTCCAGACGGCTTCCCTGCAGAATTCTACAAAGAATTCTGGACAATTCTGGCACCAGTATTCCACGGAATGATGCAGGAAATCGAGGAAAATGGCAGACTACCACCAAATACCAATACCAAATACCAATACCAAAAGGATGCAAGATGGCGCCGAGTATGGCAGCCTCGTCGCGAGCTCCCCCAAGCAACGGCTTTCTTCTGTGCTTAATTTTACTTTTCCTTTATTTTTTCACGAGCAGCACTTGTATCCTTGTGTACGACCGACAAACCTTACTGGACATAAAAGACGGTCTTTCTTATAACTTTCCGGAGTTCAAGTTTTGCAACACGGACGCTCCGTTTGCAGACCCTCCATTCATCTCACCTGAGACGCCTTTGTTCTCTGTCCCTGGAGGCCGCAAACGCCGACGCAGAGGGAGAAGATCTGGCGTTCTGGTTCGACTGAGACGGCGCACTTACAGACCACCGTTACCCAGTTTATTACTGGCTAATGTGCAGTCTCTGGGGAACAAGCTGTGCGAGCTTCGGGCACGGATCTCATTCCAGCGAGAGATGCGGGACTGCTGCGTGATCTGCCTCACAGAAACCTGGCTATCGGACAAGGTACCGGACTCCGCAATACAACTGCCGGGGTTCTCTGTGCACCGCGCGGACAGGTCACAGGATCTTACTGGGAAAAGCAGAGGTGGTGGTGTATGTTTCATGATCAACAACAGCTGGCGTGATTATGCAAACGTGCACCCGGTCAAATCCTTCTGCTCACCGGACCTGGAGTACCTGATGATTAAGTGCCGGCCATTCTGGCTACCGAGGGAATTTACAGCAGTGATTATTACGGCTGTTTACATTCCCCCACAAGCGGATACTGACCGAGCACTCAGGGAACTGTACAGCGCGATCAGCAGTGAGGAAACCGCACACCCAGAGGCAGCGTTTATCACAGCCGGAGACTTTAATAAGGGAAACCTGAAGAAAGTCTCACCAAAACTACATCAACACATCCCTTTTAACACACGTGGGAACCGCCTTCTCGACCACTGTTACACCTCTTTCCGGGATGCGTACAAAGCCCTCCCCCGCGCCCCATTCGGCCAATCAGATCACTGCTCCATCCTGCTCCTGCCCGCCTACAGGCAGAAGCTGAAACAGGAAGCTCCAACCCGGAGGGCGGTGCACTGTTGGACGGACCAATCGGAGTCTGCGCTGCGGGACTGTTTTGATCACGTGGACTGGGAAATGTTTCACGTAGCCGCTAAAGACATTGATGAATACACAGACTCAGTCTGTGGATTTATCAGGAAATGCGTGGAAGATGTCATCCCATCCAGAACAGTTAAATCCTTCCCAAATCAAAAACCCTGGATTAACGGAGATGTTCGCGCGGCACTGGCGGCACGGAACACCGCTTTTGCCTCCGCGAACACATCGGACTACAAACACGCACATTACCAACTCCGGAAGACGATCAAAGCAGCCAAACGTGAGTACAGGGACAGGGTGGAGCAACAGTTTGACAACCCTCGGAGTATGTGGCAGGGACTAAACACGATCACAGACTTTAGAGGGAAAACCAGCACACCGCAGACCACGGCCTCTCTGTGCGAGGATCTAAACGTATTCTACGCTAGATTCGACACAGCGAACACCACGAGACCGGACAGTGTGCGCACCGCGGATGACGTCAGTGCGCACACTGTGTCTGAGGAGGATGTGCGGAGGTGCTTCAGGAAGGTGAACGCGCGCAAAGCTACTGGTCCGGACGGGATTCCCGGCCGCGTCCTCAAGTCATGCGCGGCTCAGCTGGCTGGAGTGTTCACACACATCTTCAACCTTTCCCTCTCTCTGTCTGTAGTCCCTTCCTGCTTCAAAATGGCCACCATCGTCCCTGTACCCAAATCCTCCACCATCTCCTCATTGAACGACTGGCGACCTGTAGCCCTGACCCCCATCGTGAGCAAATGCTTCGAGAAACTGGTCAGGGACTTCATCTGCTCTGCACTACCCGACTCACTGGACCCTCTACAGTTTGCATACCGCCACAACAGGTCCACTGATGATGCCATAGCCCTGACACTACACACTGCCCTGTCACACCTGGAGAAGAGAGACACGTATGTGAGGATGCTGTTTGTAGATTACAGCTCAGCATTCAATACCATCGTTCCCTCGAAGCTGGACAGGAAACTGCAGGATCTAGGACTGAGCAGCTCCCTCTGCAGCTGGATCCTTAGCTTCCTGTCTGACAGACGCCAAGTGGTCAGACAGGGCAGCATCACCTCATCCCCCATCACACTGAACACTGGTGCTCCACAGGGGTGTGTACTGAGCCCTCTCCTGTACTCACTCTACACCTACGACTGCACAGCCACTAACAACTCCAACATCATTGTGAAGTTTGCGGACGACACTACAGTGGTGGGTCTTATCACCAACGGTGATGAGACTGCTTACAGGGAGGAGGTCAGCGCCCTGACCCACTGGTGTCAAGACAACCATCTCACCCTCAACGTCGCAAAGACAAAGGAGTTGATAGTGGACTTCCGGAGGTGCAGAGAAGTACACACCCCCATCACCATCAACGGCGCTGCTGTGGAGAGAGTGAGCAGCTTCCGGTTCCTTGGAGTACATCTGGCTGAGGATCTTACGTGGTCAGTACACACAAACAAAACAGTGAAGAAGGCGCAGCAGCGCCTCTTCTTTCTCAGGAGACTGAAAAGATTCGGCATGAGCCCCAGCATCCTCAGGACCTTCTATCACTGTGCCATTGAGAGTATCCTCACTGGATGCATCACCACCTGGTATGGCAACAGCACCGCCTACAACTGCAAAGCTCTCCAGCGAGTAGTGCGGTGCTCTGAACGGAAAATTGGAGGTGAGCTTCCCTCCCTCCAAGACATCTACAGGAAGCGCTGCCTGAGGAAAGCGGGGAGGATCATCAAGGACTCCAGTCACCCCAGCCATAAACTGTTCAGACTGCTTCCATCAGGAAGGAGGATCTGCAGCATCCGGTCCCGTACCAGCAGACTGAGAGACAGCTTCTTCCATCAGGCCATCAGACTGCTGAACACTTCATAGACACCTCAGCTTCACTACTCGAACTTCAACACTATGCACTCCACACTGTATATAAATGCCACTTGTTTTGCACATATTCAACTCTGTATATTTTTATATAATTTATTTATTATTATTATTTTATTTTTTTTACTATTTAATTTGTAAAAATGTGTATACACACACACACACACACACACACACACACACACGCACACACGTAGGATAATATTTAGTATACACATCCAGAAATGCATACACTATTATATATTGTACATATATTTATTAGTTCAGATGTAGCCATTCTTGTATTTTGCTCGTTTGTGTTGTTGTGTTTGTCTGTTGCTTGTGGGGCTCGCACACAAGAATTTCACTCGCATGTGCTGTGCCAGTGTGCCTGCACATGCGATGTGACAATAAAGTGATTTGATTTGATTTTGATTTGATTTGAAATATGAACTCTGCCAACATTAGTCTCCTGCTAAAACCAGACAAAGACCCTTTATTTCCCTCAAGCTATCGTCCAATTTCTCTTTTAAATGTAGACCTTAAAATAATCTGCAAAGCTCTCTCAAAGAGATTAGAGAAAATAACCCCCCTCTTAATTCACCCTGACCAAACTGGTTTCATAAAAGGTCGGCACTCCTCAACAAACACTCGTAGATTACTTAATTTAATAGACTACTCATACCATAAAAACATTGAAACCATAATATTATATCTAGATGCAGAAAAAGCATTTGACAGAGTTAACTGGAAATTTTTATTCGCAACTTTACACAAATTTGGTTTTGGAAACTCTTTTATAAACTGGATAAGAATATTATACAATTCCCCAACAGTTCGTATCAGAACAAATGACCAGACATCCTCCAGCTTCTGTCTCCTGAGGGGCACCAGACAGGGATGCCCACTCTCCCCTTCACTTTTTGCAATTTTTATCGAACCTCTAGCAGCAGCATTTAGACAGGCTACAACAATTAAGGGCATAAAATGTAAGAACATAGAACATAAAATCAGTCTCTATGCGGATGATGTGTTGCTTTTTCTGCAAAACACACAAACCAACCTCTCTGAGGTAATTACTCTAATAAACTGGTTTTCAAGAGTTTCAGATTATTCAATTAACTAGCCAAAATCTACAGTTCTCCCCATTAACTGCTCCTTCCATAATTCTTCCTCTGCCCCACTGCAATCAGGAAATATTAAGTATTTAGGTATTAATGTTTCTCCTAAGCTTTCAGACTTAACTAAATTAAATCACATCCCACTTCTAAAGAAAGTAGAAGGCGATCTGACTAGATGGAAATCTTTACCCATATCACTCATGGGAAGGGTCGCCACTATAAAAATGATGATCTTGCCAAAAATAAATTACTTATTTTTGATGATCCCTAACAAACCATCACACGATTGGTTCAGATCTCTGGATTCATATATTTCCAAATTCCTTTGGAAAGATAAACCCCCGCGTATCAGCTTAAAAACGCTACAAAGAACCAAGGATAGAGGAGGATTAGATCTGCCTAATTTTCACCAATACTTCTTAGCCAACAGGCTTCAGTTCATCTCAGAATGGTCAAAACATACCTTCTTAGATGAGCCCTGGCTAGATGTTGAACAGGCACTATGCAAGGATCTAGAGATTTCAGACCTACCATTTATTAGCTCAAACATCAAAAGACATGAATGCTTTAAAAGTATCAACATCAGCTTTTCTCTGACAGCATGGTGGGAGTTTCTAAAAATAACGGAGTCTTCACTAATCCCATGCAAACGTACTCCTATCTGGAATAACCCTGACATATTACAAAACAATAATATGATTAACTTCCCAGAATGGAGTTGTAAAGGAATTAAATACTTAGAACATATATTGGAGGGAACAGAATTGATCCCATTTGACAGACTAGTTGCACAATATGGGATCAACAAGAAAATTTTTTTAGAATATCAACAAATTAAATCCATTATAAAAAAGAAATTTAACCTCAGTCAAGTTGAATTACAAACACCACCAAGTGCGGCACATTTCCTTACTCTTAAATCCCCCAAATTATTATCTAAAATATACAGAACACTTTCTAAATTAGATGAATCAATATCCCTTCCTATTGCAAAGTGGGAAGCAGATTTATCAGTCAGTTTAGACCAAAACCTCTGGTCTCAGGTATGCTTAAAAACTTTCAAATTGATTAAAAATCCCAGTCTGCAATTAATACAATACAAAATACTACATAGAGTGCACTATACAGGTCATTGGATGTTCAAGATGGGCTTTACATCTTCCAACAACTGCTCACACTGTCAAAGCAATACACCAGACAATTACATCCACGCTCTTTGGTTCTGTCCACCAGTGCAGAAGTTTTGGCACGACTTATCAAAGTGCCTGAAATGTAACATTCCAACTTCCCCCTTAGTGTGTTTGTTGGGCAGCTTAGATAATGTCACTTCAGAAAAGAATATAGCCCATATGGTTCTCACTGCCCTATGCATAGCCAAGAAAACTGTCCTCATGAACTGGAAAAATAAAAACAATCTTAATTCTAACCAATATAGAAATTATCTATTAGATTACATTAGTCTTGATACAGCCTCTGCCACCACATCAGATCAATTGCTCTGGGCTCCATCACCTAGTGGGGGTGGGGGGTCATAGTTTGGTCCCACCTTCAATGTTGTGATTGGTGTGGGGGCAGGGACAGGCTTAGGGCGTCGGGGGGTTCCCCGGAGGCATCTTCCTTGGGGGGCTCAACCCGGGGTAGCGGTCATGTCCGGTTGGGGGCTCTTTTCTGACCATTTCCTCGCGGCTGCGTGCAGCGGGGCTAGGGGAGGGTCTGTGATGATGGACGTGGGTTACTGACCTGGTAGCCTGTCTGCCCCTGGGTGGGTCCGGGATGGGCGTGAGGGTCTGGGGGCGCTCCATCTCTGGGCCGGGGCCCTGGCTGGGCCTCGGGGCCTTGGGTCCTGGTTTGTGTGTTGCCGGGTTTGTGGGCGGGTGGGTGCATGGGAGCCCATCCCTGGCGCAGGGTGCCGCCGGTGTGTCGAGTCGCCTGTGGGGCTCTTCAACCGGTGGGGGAGATTGTTACACCTTGCAGGAGCTTTCCTCCCCTCAGGAACTCTCTGCAGGAGGGGGAGATACAGGAGAGGTGGAGGAAGATCTCAGCCTGGGTGTCTATTGTCTCATGTAGTCTGGAAGACGAGTGGATGGTGGGGTGGGTGCAGTTTTCTCTGTGGTGGGGTTGGGTGGATTGTCCCGGGCTCTGTGGGGCCGGGGGGCGCTGCTGCGCTGGGCCCCGGTCTGGATGGGCCTGGGCCCCCTTTTCCCTGGCGGGTCGCGGAGTGTGGGAGTGCCTACTGGGGTCAGCGGGGGAGCTGGCCCCAGGGAGGGGTCACTGCCCCTCCCTTCCTTCCCTCCCCATCTCCAGCTGCCTCCCTCTTCCCGCTCCACCACAACCACACACACATGCAGGGCCTTGGAGTAGGGGTATGTCACCAGGATGCAGAGGAGGCTACCCCCCCCCCCCCCCCTGTCCCCTTCTGGCTGCCTCTGCCTCAATTTTATCCCACAACTTAGACATTCACATTACTCACACCCTCATTACACATACATATAGGATCTTGGGGGTGGGCACAATACACGGAGTCCAAGTTACCATCAGGGTGTACACCTCACCCCTGGCATCGTTGCCCACCTCTCAATTTTAAATACACGTAGACATTGAGGGCTAGCAGGAGGGACCATGCGCTTACCTGCTGCTCTGTGGCAGGTAGCTCCATGCCCTCCTGGGTTTTAATTGCACCTTAGAACACACATGCGTCAACACTACTATGAGCGGGTGGAGGGAGGTTTGGAGTCTTCTCTCACCCCCGTTCTCTGCGGCCTGCTGGAGCAGGGGGGCTAGGAGGAGTTGGCCGTCTGGCTGCGGTCTGGGGTGTGGGGCCTCCCTGCTGCTGCGGAGTCGGGGCGGTCTGCCTCTCCCCACCGCAGGGAAAAGGGTAACACCACCTGGGTCTGGGTGCAGTTCCCCCCTCCAGGGGCAAGGGTACCTAGACCCGGTTTGTAGAGTACGCTTGGGGAGTGTGATCGTGTGTACAGCGTCTCTTTATGTTTGTCTCCACGTTGGTTGAGTTTGAAGTGCACATGAGAGCATGAGGGTGGGAATGGATGTTTGTGTCTGTGTGTGCCTGTATGTTTGTATCTATATGTCAGGTTGGGTATCAGACGCCACCTCTCTGGGGACATCTCGGGCCTTCCAAGGTTTGGAGGCCTATCTCCACCCACCACCACTTCCCCTGCCAGTGGCGTACTCCCTCAGGTGTCGGTGCGTTGGTGGTTCTTTGTGTCTGGGGATGGGCGTCCGGGTACACGCCGGCTCACTCCTTGGCGGCCGCTTATCGGGGCCTGGAACCTGGGGCTCGCTCGGACCACTTCGGAGGTTGGGTGCCCCCGGCCTCTCGGCCTGGGGCTCGGTCACTCAGGCACAGCTGGCTGCCGGCGGAGCCCATGGGCGCGTCACTGCAACTCCCCCTGGCTTCTGCTCCGCGGCTGCTGAATGAGCCCTCATCTGGGACTCTCCTCAGCTCTTACTGGAACAGTGGCGCGGCTGCCCCTCTGTGGGTCTTCCTTGGTCTCTTGTGTTCTGGGGGCCTCTGGATGTCTGGAGTTTTGATCTCCTCCATACCCGCTTGATACCATAAAGGACAGGGCTGTGGCTCCCCACACTCCCTAACAGATCATTACATGGAGAAACCTTTGGAATGCAAGCATGCTGATCCACACAGGTATGCACACAGGTGTACACATGGGTATTCACAGACGCGGACTACAGCTTTCTTGGCTGCTGCCTCAAAGCACACTGTGCGCTGTCTATCTTGCGTGCTGAACAATATCGTCTATTATTTAGTAACTATTGATATCTATGACTAGCTAGTTTATTGTGATGGTGCTTTTTTTTTCTATTATTATGTTGCTCTTTGTTGTTTGCTGTCTCCTCTGTTTGTTTTTTTTTCTCCATACAGGTGACCCAGGAGTTGTTTTTTTTTGTTGTTTGTTTTTTTTCTCTCTTCCCCCCCTTCTCACCGTCTCTTCTCCCCTTTGGTTTTCTTTCTTTCTCTCCCCCTCTTTCTTTCATTCTTTCCCCCTGTCCTATTAAAAAAAAAAAAAAAAGACAAAGGATGAACTGAAGCTCCGCCATCACGTGATGTCACATGCTGCTGTTTCTGATGTCACTTAAAAAAAAGAAAAAAAAGAAATGCAAATAGATAGAATAAAATTATGGGGCCCGGCCGGGCACAGCCCGAAGAGGAGACATGGGCCCATCCTCCCGCAGGCCCACCACCCGCAGGAGGCGCCATAGGGGTCGGGTGCATTGTGAGCCGGGTGGCGGCCAGGAGCGGAGGCCCTGGCGGACCGACCCCCGGCTGCCAAGACTGGCAATAGGGACATGGAATGTCACCTCTCTGGTGGGGAAGGAGCCTGAGTTGGTGCGTGAGGTTGAGAGGTACCGGCTAGATATAGTTGGGCTCGCCTCTACGCATTGTCTGGGCTCTGGAACCAGTCTCCTGGAGAGGGGCTGGACTCTGTCTCAGTCTGGAGTTGCCCCTGGTGAGAGGCGGCGGGCTGGGGTGGGTATTCTTATATCCCCTCGGCTTGCTGCCGGTACGTTGGGGTTTTTCCCGGTGGACGAGAGGGTTTGTTCCCTGCGCCTTAGGGTCGGGGAACGGGTCCTGACTATCATCTGCGCTTATGCGCCGAGTGGCAGTTCGGAGTACCCAGCCTTCTTAGAGTCCCTGGGGGGGGGTGCTGGAAGGTGCTCCACCTGGAGACTCTGTTGTCCTGCTGGGAGACTTCAACGCTCACGTGGGTAACGACAGCGAGACCTGGAGGGGCGTGATTGGGAGGAACGGCCTCCCTGATCTGAACCCGAGCGGTGCTTTGTTATTGGACTTCTGTGCTAATCACAGTTTGGCCATAACGAACACCCTGTTCGAACATAAGAGTGTCCATAAGTGCACGTGGCACCAGGATGCTCTAGGCCGTAGGTCGATGATCGATTTTGTAATCGTATCACCAGACCTGCGACCATATGTTCTGGACACTCGGGTAAAGAGAGGGGCTGAGCTGTCAACTGATCACCACCTGGTGGTGAGTTGGATCAGGTGGCGGGGGAGGACGCTGGACAGACCTGGTGCACCTAAACGCGTAGTGAGGGTGTGCTGGGAACGTCTAACAGAGGCCCCAGTCCGCGAGATCTTCAACGCACACCTCCGGCAGAGCTTCAACAGCATTCCGAGGGAGACTGGGGACATTGAGTCCGAATGGACCATGTTCAGCGTCTCCATTGCCGAAGCTGCTGCATTGAGCTGCGGCCGCAAGGTGGTTGGTGCCTGCCGTGGTGGTAATCCCCGAACCAAATGGTGGACACCAGAGGTGAAGGGAGCCACCAGGCTGAAGAAGGAGGCCTATCGGGCTTGGTTAGCCTGTGGGACTCCGGAGGCAGCCGACAGGTATCGACAGGCCAAGCGGAATGCGGCTCGGGCAGTGGCTGAAGCAAAAACTCGGGTGTGGGAGGAGTTCGGAGAGGCCATGGAAAAAGACTTTCGGACTGCCTCGAAGAGATTCTGGCAAACCGTTAGGCGTCTCAGGAGGGGAAAGCGGTGCTCTACCTGCACTGTGTATAGTGCTGGCGGAGCGCTGTTGACGTCGACTGAGAAAATTGTCGGGCGGTGGAAGGAATACTTCGAGGACCTCCTTAATCCCACTGACACGTCTTCCGAGGAGGAAGCAGAGTCTGGGGATGAGGGGTATGACCCGCCAATTTCCGGGGGCGAGGTCACTAAGGCAGTTAAACAACTCCTTGGTGGCAGAGCCCCTGGTGTTGATGAGGTCCGCCCCGAGTTCCTGAAGGCTCTGGACGTTGTAGGGCTGTCTTGGTTGACACGTCTCTGCAATGTTGCGTGGAGATCAGGGGCAGTACCTGTGGACTGGCAGACCGGGGTGGTGGTCCCCATCTTCAAGAAGGGGGACCGGAGGGTGTGTTCCAACTACAGGGGGATCACACTCCTCAGCCTCCCCGGGAAAGTCTATGCCAGGGTGCTGGAGAGGAGAGTTCGTCCGCTAGTCGAACCTCGGATACAGGAGGAACAATGCGGTTTTCGTCCTGGTCGCGGAACATTGGACCAGCTCTTTATCCTCTCGAGGATACTTGAGGGTGCATGGGAGTTTGCCCAACCAGTCTACATGTGTTTTGTGGACCTGGAGAAGGCATTCGACCGTGTCCCTCGGGGCGTCCTGTGGGCGGTGTTGCGCGAGTATGGGGTGTCTGGCCCATTGCTACGGGCCATTCAATCCCTATACAACCGTTGCAAGAGCTTGGTTCGCATTGCCGGCAATAAGTCGGACTCGTTCCCGGTGGGTGATGGGCTCCGCCAGGGCTGCCCTTTGTCTCCGGTTCTGTTCATAATTTTTATGGACAGGATTTCTAGGCGCAGCCAAGTGGCGGAGGGCTTTCGCTTTGGTGGCCTCAGAATCTCATCTCTGATTTTTGCGGATGATGTGGTTCTGTTGGCTTCATCGGGTGAGGGCCTCCAGCTCGCACTGGAACGGTTCGCAGCCGAGTGTAACGCAGCGGGAATGAGGATCAGCACCTCCAAATCTGAGGCCATGGTTCTCAGCCGGAAAAGGGTGGAGTGCCCACTCCGGGTCGGGGATGAGTTCCTGCCCCAAGTGGAGGAGTTCAAGTATCTCGGGGTCTTGTTCGCGAGTGATGGGAGAAGGGAGCTGGAGATCGACAGACGGATTGGGGCTGCGGCTGCAGTAATGCGGACGCTGCACCGGTCAGTCGTGGTGAAGAGGGAGCTGAGTGTAAAAGCGAAGCTCTCAATTTACCGGTCGATCTACGTCCCTACCCTCACCTATGGCCACGAGCTGTGGGTAGTGACCGAAAGAACGAGATCGCGGATACAAGCGGCGGAAATGAGCTTCCTCCGAAGGGTGGCTGGCCTCTCCCTTAGAGATAGGGTGAGAAGTTCGGCCATCCGGGAGGGGCTTAGAGTAGAGCAGCTGCTGCTCCACATCGAAAGGAGCCAGCTGAGGTGGTTCGGGCATCTGGCAAGGATGCCCCCTGGGCGCCTCCTGGGCGAGGTGTTCCAGGCATGTCCCACCGGGAGGAGGCCCCGGGGCAGACCCAGGACACGCTGGAGAGATTATATCTCTCGGCTGGCCTGGGAACGCCTTGGTATTCCCCCGGACAAGCTGGAGGAGGTGGCTGGGGAGAGGGAGGTCTGGACCTCTTTGCTTAGGCTGCTACCCCCGCGACCCGACCTCGGATAAGCGGATGAAGATGGATGGATGGATGGATGGATAGAATAAAATTATGCACAAATTTTGCACACAACAAAGTTATATGGTACTATTTACCTAAAAATGCAGCCCAGGCCTCAGGCGTTTTTTACATAACCATTTAAATCTATTTACAGAACAATCAGGTGTGCTGCATCAAATAAGAAGGAACACAAATGATTTGTGTTCAGTATAAGACAGAGGAGAACAGCACAGGCCTAAAGCAGGTCTGACAGCAGGAGGAGCATCAGTCCAGTTTTCCATGTGGGAACAGCGTTTACACTGGAATCTGCCTTTGACGGCGTTTTTGGAGCAAATGTGACATTCAGCAGTATAACTGACACACAATACAACACAATAACTACACAACACACTAACTACAGCCTCCAAACGTCACTAATGTGTGACATATGAAAACTCTCTCTCTCTCTCTCTTTTGCTCGCTTTCCATCACTACTAAAAATGCCGTTCTTCCTAAATAACCAAGCGTCACATGTTGCCATATCATTTTTTGATTGGCTGACATGGTAAACTCTAACACCAATAGGGAAGGAGTGTTTTTTATTTTTATTTTTTCACGCGCAAGCAGAGAGTGTTTGCTAGCGCTGTCTGTAGAAAACAACGTTTTTACCTTCTTCCTGCTGTAAACGCCGCTGTTTTGTTCAGAAAAAAACATTATGTGTATTTTTTATCATAACTCATAACAATTCAAGAACTGGTATATAGTCTGAAGTCCGTTACTTTCGACCAACAAAACAACCTGAAGAGCCGGTTGGGAGCTGAAAAAGCCGGCTCTTTTTAATGCGCCGAGCCGAAAGAGCCGGTTCTCCAACAAGAGAAAGAAATCCCCTCACTATCTTGTGGCTGTGTCGTCTTAAATTGGTCATGTGATTTTGACGTGTCGGCGCATACGTCGACCGCAGAGGGTTAAGATGGAAAATGATCCAGGACGCCAGAAAGTGGTCGAGTCAAAATCTGGACTTAAATCCTACTGACATGATTCTGCATGACCAGAACGATTGCGCTGGAAAAGCCTCTGGTGTGACTGGGCCAAAACTCAGCGTTTCAAAAACACTTATGACTAAAGCTAGACTGCAGTTCTTCCTGCACAGAATGGCACCAACAGCCTTTTTGGGGTCCATTTCTTTTTCACACAAGGCCAGGAAGACGTGGGTCTATCTATAAATGAAATCATCTTTTAAAAGCTGAATACGGTTTTTACTTTTACTTGAACATGACGTCTCTTTTATTTTCTGTTGTTTTCGTAATTTGCATTTTTAACAAAGCTTTAACATGCCATATTTTATTTGGCTGAATCAAAATTGAGATGAAATGATGAGGTTTACCCAGGACTGATACAGAAGTGCGGGCAGATCCTTCTATCACATTCTCAGGCAGATGTATCTCTGCTTCCTCCGTCAGCGGGCTTCCTGTGTACAGACACAACAAACGTCCAATCAGGAAGTCACGACTACAACAGAGTTACTGTTCAAAGTCACCAGGTGGCCTGATCTTCAGCACATATCGTTACATTTTGTGAAAGTAAAAGATGAAAATTTGGCACATTTTATGTACACAGTGCACTCCACTGCTAATTTAGGTCATTTGTTTGCTGACATTATTTAACTGGTGTTGCTGATGGACATCACACTGACCTTTTGGACAAAGAAGCCAGTTGTACGTCTTTGTCGTCTCACTTCCCTCGGCCTGAGGAAAAGTATCTTTAAAATGAGTAACAATTTAAATTTTATGAGTAAAAATGTTTTTCTCGTCTCGTATTTATGACACTGACCTTCACTATGAGAGATTTGGTGACCACGTCGATGCGACCTCTGTCTGGTACGCTCACAACCTCATTATCGCATGACACATGGGACGCTACGGCCTCAGCAGACACAGTCACATTCACAGCCCCTAAAAGCAGCAGCACAGGTCACCTTCTTTGTCTCTCCATTAAAATAAAGGTTACCGAGGTTATTTTACAGATTTTGTAGAAACTAGAAGGAAATGTGTTGGGACAAAAGGAGGCGGTTAACTGTGATCACACTAGATCTACATCTAGATTTAATGTTGGTTCTAAATCGAAGGTAAGATCAATTACAATTGGAAATTTTACTGCATCAGGCATGAAAAACATGAGCTGAAAAAACAGTCCAAAATGATGTCAGGGTTGCTGCTGAGTCCTGCTGGAGGCCAAAGTACTGCAAATCATAAGATCCAATTAAGGTTAAGAAGAAATCATTTGCATGGCAATGCAACTGCAAACAGTCTGTTCTACTGATACTGACCAAGGGAAGCATGCATAATGAATTGAAAGGAAGGTTTCAAAATGACTTGTAATTGGCTAAGACAGCTGCATTAAGTAAAGCATGAGGATGGAGGCAGCTGCTGCCCTCAGACTGGAGGTATAGACGTTCTGCCCCACTCCCTACAACCCCCACGTTTAGCCTTCCAAACACAGGGGTTATATTCTGGATTTGCAGCTGCATTTGACTGTCTACATGTCCTAGCTCTACACTGCACACTCACTGTCGTCTAATGCAAACACAGCTTTCTAAATTCCATGAATATAGCTTATTGGGTCTCAGATTCTCTCATTAACTTATATTTCAGCAGTATTTCTCACATAGTGTTTTTATAATTGCTCTTTATTGTTTTAATCTCATTTATTCTATTTAGCCATCTTATGTGGATTCTTTTTAAGTCACTTCCTGAGAGTTCACTTCCTGCTTCTGGGTGCTGCACTTGGGTCGTACTCAGCCTGCCACACAGCGCTTTCCTGGCAGTGTGGAGGACCAAAGCCTGATCCTCACCTAAGGCTGTTGGGATCATGGTCCACCTGAGGGTCTTGCGCTCGTTGGCACACAAACAGGATGTGTACAGATCACCAGAGAGAGGCGTGAGGGTGTAATCTGAGGACGGCCCAGGAGTGACAGTAACCTGTACGAGGAACACAGACATGGCTACATTTAAACCTGAGTTCAAATGTGAACACATTTTTAAGCATCTAAACAAATGCACAAGTTTGATGTTATGAACTCATGATCAAAGTAGACCTTCATTTTACTTGGATACTTTAATTACTCCCTTCCTAATCGTTTCCCTCCATCTGTTTTCTTACAGCCTCCACACTAAACTCTGTTCTACAAGGTGCATGAGCGCACAAAGAAAGCTAGAGGAGGGCTGGTAGTGTAAAGACATGTGATTGGGCAATCCTGGTGTCAGTGCTTGCAGGTGAGCTTGCAGGTGTTGGTGAGCAGGGGCCCTTCAAGAACGGCCTGCATCCTGCATGGTTATATTGCCAAAGAAAAGATATTTTCTATTGTATTTTAATAACTATGATATAAATTTTGCTTAGAAAGTCATGTTTTCAGTATGGCTTTCCTTGGCTATGAACAGACATGTATCTAAACACTTTAATCATTCATTACCATGATGCAGCTGGTCAGGTAGTTAAAGACAGTCGCCCTCAGTTCAAAGTGCTCCCCCCGGATGATGGAGTAGGGCATGGTGAGTTCAAGGAAGAAAGGTTGGAAGACTTTCATTTCTTTACGAGGAGCCAAACCAAAACCCTGAGAGGACAAACAGAAAGCCTCCGTCTCCCAGGTGGTGATGGTGTCTGGGACAGTCAGGGACACGCCCCTTTTTCCATCGTCTCTGAAGCAGCAGATACACACAAACATATTGTGTAACATAATCAAACATGTTTTTATGTCTGTAAATTACTTGTATAACAGTGTAGTTACATCCTGCAGTGTGAATTACTTGTTTATGTTGCATTGACAAAGTAAAAGAGCTCCACGTTGCTGATGACAGTGAAATAATATATCCCACCAAACTTTAAATATGACAAAACATCAGCCTGAAGCATCAAAACATGCTCAAGAAAAAACTCACAATTATTCTATTTTCATGTTCATCATGTGTGAAAAGACACAGCAGAAAGTTCACACGGGTTTCTAAACTTTTTAAAATGTAATATGCACCAGATCTCTTCACAACAGATAAAGTGGGGCAAAAAAGTATTTAGTCAGCCACCGATTGTGCAAGTTCCCCCACTTAAAATGATGACAGAGGTCAGTAATTTGCACCAGAGGTACACTTCAACTGTGAGAGACAGAATGTGAAAAAAAATCCATGAATTCACATGGTAGGATTTGTAAAGAATTTATTCGTAAATCAGGGTTGAAAATAAGTATTTGGTCACCTCAAACATGGAAAATCTCTGGCCCTCACAGACCTGTAACGTCTTCTGTAAGACGCTTTTCTGTCCCCCACTCGTTACCTGTATGAATGGCACCTGTTTGAACTCATCATCTGTATAAAAGACACCTGTCCACAGCCTCAAACAGTCAGACTCCAAACTCCGCCATGGCCAAGACCAAAGAGCTTTGGAAGGACACCAGGAAAAGTATTGTAGACCTGCACCAGACTGGGAAGAGTGAATCTACAATAGGCAAGCAGCTTGGTGTGAAAAAATCAACTGTGGGAGCAATCATCAGAAAATGGAAGACATACAAGACCACTGATAATCTCCCACGATCTGGGGCTCCACGCAAGATCTCATCCCGTGGGGTCAAAATGATCATGAGAACGGTGAGCAAAGATCTCAGAACCACACGGGGGGACCTGGTGAATGACCTGCAGAGAGCTGGGACCAAAGTAACAAAGGTCACCATCAGTAACACACTACAACGGCAGGGAATCAAATCCCGCAGTGCCAGACGTGTTCCGCTGCTGAAGCCAGTGCATGTCCAGGCCCGTCTGAAGTTTGCCAGAGAGCACATGGATGATACAGCAGAGGATTGGGAGAATGTCATGTGGTCAGATGAAACCAAAGTAGAACTTTTTGGTATAAACTCAACTCGTCGTGTTTGGAGGACGAAGAATACTGAGTTGCATCCCAAGACCACCATACCTACTGTGAAGCATGGGGGTGGAAACATCATGCTATGGGGCTGTTTTTCTGCCAAGGGGACAGGACGACTGATCCGTGTTAAGGACAGAATGAATGGGGCCATGTATCGTGAGATTTTGAGCCAAAACCTCCTTCCATCAGTGAAAACTTTGAAGATGAAACGAGGCTGGGTCTTCCAACATGACAATGATCCAAAACACACCGCCCGGGCAACAAAGGAGTGGCTCCGTAAGAAGCATTTGAAAGTCCTGGAGTGGCCTAGCCAGTCTCCAGACCTCAACCCCATAGAAAATCTGTGGTGGGAGTTGAAAGTCCGTGTTGCTCGGCGACAGCCCCAAAACATCACTGCTCTCGAGAAGATCTGCATGGAGGAATGGGCCAAAATAGCAGCTACTGTGTGTGCAAACCTGGTAAAGACCTATAGTAAACGTTTGACCTCTGTTATTGCCAACAAAGGTTATGTTACAAAGTATTGAGTTGTATTTTTGTTATTGACCAAATACTTATTTTCCACCCTGATTTACCAATAAATTCTTTACAAATCCTACCATGTGGATTCATGGATATTTTGTTCACATTCTGTCTCTCACAGTTGAAGTGTACCTCTGGTGCAAATTACTGACCTCTGTCATCATTTTAGGTGGGGGAACTTGCACAATCGGTGGCTGACTAAATACTTTTTTGCCCCACTGTACTTACCCAACTTCCACCAGATCCCAGATCCACGTCTCAGGGAAGAAAGAGCGAGCTGTCTCTATTGGTGGAGGAAGCTGCCCAGCAAATCCCAGACCAGGACCAGGAGAATATCCAATACCTGGAGCTGGACCCATACCTGTATTTACTAGTGTAAGAAAAAAAAAGGAAAATAATTACCGGTTTTCTTTTTGGTGAATACAAAGAAAATTTGTATCAAAAACACAATGCAAACAAGCAAATGATTCACCTTGGTAGCCAGGATGACAGCCATCATGGTAGAAAACTGGGCCATCACGGTATACTTTTCCTTTTAACTTGACGCATGAAGGCAATCGAAAAACCAAGTTTGTCGCCATCTTCAGTCCGACTTTCTACATATTTCAGCAGCACACAAAGGTCAGCAAAAACTGGTGCAACAACAAAAACTATTGTATTTACGTTATGTTTGACGGACTCACAGGTATACTTGTATTTTACCTGGAAAACTGCATAGGCGTCATTTTGCTCTTGACTGGGGTACGGCAAAACATATCTTTTTGGTCTCACATTAAGGCATTCTGTAGCATCATCAACCTCATACGGGATACCTGAGGATTTCTTGAGTGGGAGCAAGTCAAATATCTGAAAAGAAAAGTGCAGATCAACAAAAGCTCCAAACATTTTTAGTCCTATGAAGTTTTGACTGATCTATCATGATCATGGTCACATTTGGTCCACATAATTGTAAACTCTTAAATGAAGTACTGGTGTAAATATTAGAACCGATTAGGTTCAAATGAACTGCTAGTTTACCTTAGAAGGGTTCTTAAAAGATAAATAAATAAAAATGATGAAGTCAGCAGTAAGCCTCCACAGATATGAGGTGTTGTAGTTGAGGGATCTTACAGAAGTTGTACAATTTCTCTATAAACTGTTCGTTCTTAGTGACTTATATGGTAAGTGTTCTCCATTTGAAGCTGTCTCTGTAGCTCCTTTAACTCACCAAGTCTCACTTTTTCCAGGTTTTGCTGTATGTTTAACATTAACAAATACTCGTTTATTTGAGCAGTTTTGAGCAGTGTAAAGTTAAAGTCTTCTCAATAAAGTAGACACTGACTGGCAGGTGATGCATTTACCTGACTGTCATCACAGAGACATGCATTTGTAACCTTGTATTTTTTATACCAGTTTGCTTTAAGACAAACTCAGCATTTGACTGTTTAAAACAGTTCAATGTACGACTGCCCAAAGAATACTTATCAGGACACAAGTACCGGAGTGAAGGCCTGAGCTGCTGGTAACTCTTGACACTACGGGCTCTGGAAATAAGGGATGTGTCCACCTCACTGGTGTTAATATCAGCAGTTACCTTATCTGCATCCAGAGTCTTCCCAGGCTCCTTGATGAGAACGCTCTTGTCGATGGCGCTCACACCACACAGAGAACGTGGCAGGGCCGTCACCTGCATGTTGGTCTCTTCACCTGGGACGGCTGAAGACGGTGAAAACTCCACTGACACCTGACACACACAAAACACCCGTAGAAGTTTAGTGACTGTGATAACTCCCCACGCACTTCTGGCTAAATGAGCTGCTTCACTGTGGTGAGTGACAAATCATGAGTCCCATGAGATGGCTGTAGCCCACGTTGGACACTGTATGAACACTGTGTCAGTGTTAGATAGGTAGGACTTGCATCATCATTGAAAAAGGTGCTTGTATAAATGGGAGTGAGCGGGTCATGAGGTCATATAAAGAAGCAATTTGAGTCCTAAGGTAGAGTAGAAACAGCTGTGCAACAACCAGTCCACAACAACCAGTATACAGTGGGGCAAAAAAGTATTTAGTCAGCCACCGATTGTGCAAGTTCCCCCACTTAAAATGATGACAGAGGTCAGTAATTTGCACCAGAGGTACACTTCAACTGTGAGAGACAGAATGTGAAAAAAAATCCATGAATTCACATGGTAGGATTTGTAAAGAATTTATTGGTAAATCAGGGTGGAAAATAAGTATTTGGTCACCTCAAACATGGAAAATCTCTGGCTCTCACAGACCTGTAACGTCTTCTGTAAGAAGCTTTTCTGTCCCCCACTCGTTACCTGTATGAATGGCACCTGTTTGAACTCATCATCTGTATAAAAGACACCTGTCCACAGCCTCAAACAGTCAGACTCCAAACTCCGCCATGGCCAAGATCAAAGAGCTTTGGAAGGACACCAGGAAAAGTATTGTAGACCTGCACCAGACTGGGAAGAGTGAATCTACAATAGGCAAGCAGCTTGGTGTGAAAAAATCAACTGTGGGAGCAATCATCAGAAAATGGAAGACATACAAGACCACTGATAATCTCCCACGATCTGGGGCTCCACGCAAGATCTCATCCCGTGGGGTCAAAATGATCATGAGAACGGTGAGCAAAGATCCCAGAACCACACGGGGGGACCTGGTGAATGACCTGCAGAGAGCTGGGACCAAAGTAACAAAGGTCACCATCAGTAACACACTACAACGGCAGGGAATCAAATCCCGCAGTGCCAGACGTGTTCCGCTGCTGAAGCCAGTGCATGTCCAGGCCCGTCTGAAGTTTGCCAGAGAGCACATGGATGATACAGCAGAGGATTGGGAGAATGTCATGTGGTCAGATGAAACCAAAGTAGAACTTTTTGGTATAAACTCAACTCGTCGTGTTTGGAGGAAGAAGAATACTGAGTTGCATCCCAAGAACACCATACCTACTGTGAAGCATGGGGGTGGAAACATCATGCTATGGGGCTGTTTTTCTGCCAAGGGGACAGGACGACTGATCCGTGTTAAGGACAGAATGAATGGGGCCATGTATCGTGAGATTTTGAGCCAAAACCTCCTTCCATCAGTGAGAACTTTGAAGATGAAACGAGGCTGGGTCTTCCAACATGACAATGATCCAAAACACACCGCCCGGGCAACAAAGGAGTGGCTCCGTAAGAAGCATTTGAAAGTCCTGGAGTGGCCTAGCCAGTCTCCAGACCTCAACCCCATAGAAAATCTGTGGTGGGAGTTGAAAGTCCGTGTTGCTCGGCGACAGCCCCAAAACATCACTGCTCTCGAGAAGATCTGCATGGAGGAATGGGCCAAAATAGCAGCTACTGTGTGTGCAAACCTGGTAAAGACCTATAGTAAACGTTTGACCTCTGTTATTGCCAACAAAGGTTATGTTACAAAGTATTGAGTTGTATTTTTGTTATTGACCAAATACTTATTTTCCACCCTGATTTACGAATAAATTCTTTACAAATCCTACCATGTGAATTCATGGATTTTTTTTTCACATTCTGTCTCTCACAGTTGAAGTGTACCTCTGGTGCAAATTACTGACCTCTGTCATCATTTTAGGTGGGGGAACTTGCACAATCGGTGGCTGACTGTACAACGCATCCACTTAACACACTGTTTGCTGCTACAGCTACACATGTTTCTTTTCCAACTATTTATGAGTGACTTATGTATGTATATATATGTATATATTGTACTATTCTTAGTTAGTGTATTGTCTGTCTTGTCTTAATGTTGGTTTAAAATGGAGCACTGTAACAAAAAATAATTTCCCCCAGGGATCAATAAAGTATTCTGATTCTGATTCTGACTAAATACTTTGTTGCCCCACTGTATGCTAGAAATCCTCAGGTCATTTAGCCAACTGAAGATGACTTTGATTTGAACGACATGGCATGACTGCAGACACCAAACACACAGCACACCTCTAGAATTTCACTCACCTTGTTGCTGAAGCATTTTTCAGTAGAGAAGTCAGCACTGTGGGCAATTACATCCTCACTTGGCAGGATGGCATAAGCCACAACCTGGAACTCTGGAGCCATCTCAGGAGACACTCTGACTTTAAAGGACACCTGGCCCTCATTCACTGAAACACAGGTCCAAACATGCATCCACAGATCAACAAAACAGACCAACGTCAATGCTTGGCTGTGGCATTTGTGGAAATATGGGAATTTTACCTGATCTATCTTGCACTTCAACCTGTGTTTGTCCTTGAATGGTGACAGCTCCTCTGGACAACACCTGGAAGACAGAAATCATTTAGAAACAAGAATGAACTAGCACTGATATCTGTGGACATCACTACCAGTGAAAGGTTTTGACACCTTAATTCAATGTGTTTGAATTAAAAGGTTAAGAGACATCCAGATTCAAGGGAAGCAAATTTGGATGTCATCAGCATAACAATGAAAGGGAATGTTGTATTTCCTAAATATAGGAATAAAAATAAAAAAGGCAGCGTGTATGAGGAGAATAGAGCTGGAACCCAAACAGAGCCCTGTGGCACGCCACAACACACAGGGGCAGAGGAAGAGGGGCATTGCCCAATAGCAACAGAACATGAGTTCTCTGACAGGTATGATTTAAACCATGATAAAACTGAGCCTTTAAGACCAACAACGTGTTTGAGTCTCCATAAGAGAATGTTGTGATCAACTGTGTCAAAGGCAGCAGTCAGATCTAAAAGGACTAAAACAACAGAACAACCTGAGTCTACAGTTATAAGAAGATCATTAAAAGCTCGTAAAAGTGCAGTCTCAGGACAAGATTTAAAACCAGACTGGAATGCTTCACAAATGCCACAAACATCTAAAAAGGTCGGACGTTGCTTGAGAACAACTTTTGCCAAAATTGCGGACATAAAAGAGAGTTTAGAAACTGGCCTGAAGTTAGAAAGAACATTAGGATCAAGATTTTTCTTCTTAATGATGCCTCTGATGTCTTTTTTGTTGTGAGATTTGAAGATTCGTGTGCTGAGAAGTTTTTTCTGTTCTCAAACCGATCTCCCTTTAAGGGCTCAGTCTGGGTGGGTCTTTTTTCTCCTCGTATTTCCTCGTGTAAAATGGTAAATGGCCTGTATTTGTATAGCGCTTTTACCAGTCCACTAAGGACCCCAAAGCGCTTTTCACATTCAGTCATCCGCCCATTCACACAATAGTGGAGGCAAACTACAGTTGTAGCCAAAGCTGCCCTGGGGCGCACTGACAGAAGCGAGCCTGCTATGTTGCGCCATCGGCCACTCTTGAATACTGTTCAGTTAATACTAATTTATATTAGTTGATATAAGGACAAAGATAATGTAAATATGGTTATTTTTTTCATGTTATTTTAATGGCTTTATGTTACTTAAGAGAACTGCAATCTATACATCACTGATTGGCTAGCAAGCCTTTTGTGGGATGGATTAGTGGTGTCCTGGGCGGGTCATTTTTCTCCTCATCTTTCCTCGTGTATTGTGTATTTCCACTGTTCTACCTCATCTGACCTGTCGTCCCCATGTGATGTTTGTGCAATGTATGTGTAACATAGTTAAATAGAGTTGAAGTTAAATCCCGCTAAATGGGACATTGGCGCCACCTACTGTTGAAAAAGTCACCCTGCAACATTCACAAAGGGCAAGGGATTCTGGGTAATCCTAAGAATAATGGAGGATTCCTGCGAGGTAAGGAATGCGCAAATGTCATGGGGAGGAAAAATCATATCGTAGGCTGTTAAAGTAATACTGTCTGACCCGATTATTTTTGTTGTTTATACATCATTTGTTGCGGGTCATTTCTCCAGTCTTTATGTCGAACTGAGTGCACGTTTATGTGAGATTTCTTTATTGGGAGGAGAGGAAACAAAATGGGAGCATAGTTAGCTAACTCTGTTGTTGCTTTCTCGTTTAGATTTTGTGCTGATTGCCCACGACATTAAAAAGTACAGTGGCTGGGAAGTGCAAAGCGCAACAAATTAAAAAACGGCAACAAACTAAAAAACAGCAACAAATTAAAAATCCACAACAAATTAAAAATCCAAAACAAATTAAAAATTCACAACAAATTAAAAATTCACAACAAATTAAAAAACCGCAACAAATTAAAAATCCTTGACGGAAAGGGATTGTCTGAAATACCGGAAGTGACACAACGAATAGCCTAATAGGGCTTTTGGAGAGTGATGTCACGAGAGAGGGGCGTGGCCAGGATTTTTGGTTTAGACGCCATGTTTCTGGGCCGAACAAAGCGCTAGGGAAAGAGGAGCGAAAGTACACGGATAACACCAGCTATAGTTCGTACTTGCTGTGCGGTCGGTTGTAAAGTTAGATCGCACGACCGGCAAGGGAATAAGGTTGAAAATGGTTTATCTTTTCATTCTTTCCCCACCTGGAAGCAACATGAGGCAGCTCATGTATCGGAGGTATTTCAGACAATCCCTTTCCGTCAAGGATTTTTAATTTGTTGTGGTTTTTTAATTTGTTCCTTTTTTTAAATTTGTTGTGGATTTTCAATTTGTTGTGGATTTTTAATTTGTTGCCGTTTTTTAATTTGTTGCCGTTTTTTAATTTGTTGCCGTTTTTTAATTTGTTGCTGTTTTTTAATTTGTTGCGCTTTGCACTTCCCAGCCACCGTAAAAAAGAGAGCATTCTGCCTTTTTGTTGTGAATGCAGACCAGAGAAGACACTACACAGAGGTCACATATGTATGGCTGGAAGGGTAAGATGGCGCTGGAGTGCTGGCCGCCTTTAACCCAATTTCCTTCTGGACCAATAAAGGTCATCAGTCAATCAGTCAAAAGTGCAGGGGACACAGGTAAAGCACAATAACTATAATGAGGGCTAGAATACAAACAACTTTAACTGAGAGCAGAACCCAGATGACTAAAACTAAGAAGGCCTAAGAATTTAAATACTTAACAGAGAGAGAAAACTAGGGATATCATGAACAAAGGACCAAACACTGAGGCTAATTACTAAGCTGACAGAAAATGATGAGGGACAAAGCACAGGGACCAGACCTGAAGTCTGTGGAACCAGCTTCCACTTTGGTTTCAGGAGACAGACGCCCTCAGAGTTTTACCTTTAGGCTTTTTCCTTTTTGCTAAAGCATATAGTTTGGGCTGGATCAGTATTTATGCTGAAATAGATCGAAGCTGCTGGATTCTCATGATGGACTGAAAGTTTCTTCTTCAATCATGATGGGCATTACAACAGTACTTTTTTAGCAAACATACTAAAGGTCTGGCCATGGTAAACTTTGTAGTTATGCCATAAAGTGACAAGCTGAGAGATAACTCACCAGATAAATGACATCCACAGACCCCGGAGACTCTCCCACTATAGTGTAGTTGACTGATACGTCTTCTTCTGCATCACAGGGAAGTGATTTATCCTTCTTCTGTACCTCTAGAGAGCTGATTGTTTTAATATGAGGAGAAGACGGCTGGGACATGGATAATGTGTGAAATCCCCTGTCATAGTATGCAGTTTTGTATTGTTGGTTGCCCACTGTTGGTGTCAGGCTTGCCTAGTTGGGGATAGGAAACAAAAATTTAAAAACTTGATCTACAAATAACATTGGTCAACGAGGCTTTATAAGCAAGGCAAAGGTGGAGGAAGCTGAGTCATAAACTGTTTCAGGATTGCAGCTTACTACTGTGGGAGGTATTTGGACATGTGCAGCCTATCAGAAACCAATTGTGGCTTCATGCTGCTGTCATGGCTGCATTAAATTACACATTGTTTCCGTGTGTCAGCTCACATGGAGTTGGATATCCTGGTCAAAGTTATCAGTGCTGAAAGAAAATGAGGCCACACCGTTGCTGTCAGTTGTCAGATTTTGTAGTGAGCGTGGTTGCCATATTCGTCCCGTGAACAGGTAGACCGGTGCGTCACAAACTGGTGTATTATTGTGGTACACTGCTCTGACCTGTTGAAACACACAATGCTCTATCAATGGAAAATACAAACAATTTAAATGTGCTTTGTACGACAAACTGAGCTGAAAACAACATGTTAGGCTTACTTTTCCTTCCACATTAGATCCCCGTTCCCAAACCTTGGGCATGTTAATGAAAGACACTTTTCCAAGGACGTAAGAAATAGTGACTCTCTTCTCTTGAGGGAGTGAAACACCTGAATGTAAAAACTTTCATGTTACAATCCTGTGAATGCCTTTTTGGTTAAATACACATCGATGTGTCATTTTAAAGGAATAACACAACTTGCCTGTTCCCTCTTCTTCCACTTTGGCCCTGATATCCAGAAAATCATGAAGCATCCTTTGGTCCATTTTAGTAAAAATTGACATGTTGAAGGAAAAAGTTGTACAGCCAGTCTTGTCTGCCTGGAAAGAACAATAAAGAAAGAAAATCACTGATACAAGAATAAACCAAAATTAGAATCAAATCTCATTCACAGTCGAATCTATAAAATATATTAAATGTTCAAACTATGATATTTTATAGAGTCATGAAAAACTTGAGCTCATTTAGAATTTGATGAATTCTACGTGCATGAAAGCTGGTGCAACAACGGGACCAGAGGAGAACGCTCTACAGGGTGGGCCATTTCTATGGATACACCATAATAACATGGGAATGGTTGGTGATATTAAAGTCCTGTTTGTGGCACATTAGTATATGTGAGGGGGCAAACTCCTCAAGATGGGCGGTGACCATGGTGGCCATGTAGAAGTCGGCCATCTTGGATAGTCAAAGGAGCTTGCAAAGATCTTGGATACAACTTTTGTTTTTTCATTAGGGAGAGGGCCATGTGACACATGAAACTTATTGGTAATGTCACAAGAACAACAATGGTGTGCTTGGTTTCAACGTAACTTTATACATAAAAACATTTGTTTATAAAATAATAGAATATAATTTTATATTTATATTTCAATATCACAGTAATCTTCCAATTTAGAACTACAAGTTAAAAAAGAACTAACATAAATAAAATACACTTCTCCTAAATACTTCTAATTTATTTTCCCAAACCACACGGAGCTGCACTATAAGGACTAAAGACCCCGTATGCGGCCCCGGAGCCCGACACGGAACCAATGTATCAGCCAGAGGTCCCTTTACTATGGTTCGGAGCCGCTGACCTGTTTTATATACGCACGAAATAGTTTTCTATACGAGGTCGCTGCAAAAAGTGCAGCCTTACCTAATGTCCACCTACTGTTACTCATTTATATTAAGATCTAAAAATCTAGTTGGTGTTGGTGTGGAGAGTAACCTTCAGTAATCACACAGCAATAGTTCATTCATGTAGTTGTAAAAAGCAGGATAATATATTAAGTAATCCAAAGTATTCAGAATATGTTACTCTCATTGAGTAACGTAACGGAATATGTTACAAAATACATTTCGGGCATGTAATCTGTAGTTGAATACATTTTAAAAGTAACCTTCCCAACACTGGGCACATTGTTAAGCAGCCTGTAGCTAAAACACATCCTTTATTCCCATTTTGTCCTTTGAATCTAAAACAAACGCCAACAACAACAAATCATGAAAGCTTGCCGGAGCGAGTGCAGGCTGCATTTCCATTTGTGTTCGCATGTTTCATTAAACCACTGTAGCTATTTTCCATGTACATGCAACATATAAACAAATGAGGAGTGGCTCGATATTTTTTTAACTGTACCGCATCATGATGCCATAATGTGGCTTGACAACTACTAAAATACTGTATATATAGCTGTATGTACCAGTAACTTAGTAAATCAGTCAAAATTGTTAAAACTTTTAACAGAAGCTGAATCTTTTGATATCATCCTATTATATTGTCAGCAATGTTCCCTCTAAGCTGTTGCGCAATTGCGTACTGCTGGCACGGTCTCTGCGCACAGAAAATCTGAGTTGCGCACAAAGAAAACATCTAACCTGAATTGAAATTAAAATTAAAACTTCAACAATTCTGTTCTGCAGTGTTAGTCAGTCAGTGACTGGCTCTCGTATGGGATCAGAACGATGCCACCTTATCCCATAATCCAGCCAATGATGTGATATTAAAAGGATCCTCTGTGCCTTTTAAAAGTATGGTCATTTAAAAAATACTTAAATATACTTTTAGCAATGAAAAGGGAAAGCCCTGTTTGAAAATACACGAGCCAAAATGTGCACAAAAGTTACAGTGCACAGAGAGTGGTATAGCATCTGCAGACATATCCGAGTCTGGTCCGTAGTGGAGAAGAGCTAGCTGAGCACTGCTCCAACTTGGTTCTTTACTTCACCTGTGGCCAAGAGCTACAAAAATAAGATTAGATAACATATATGTGGCAGAAATGAGCTTCCTGAAAAGAGTATAGGCTCACTCTTAAGCCTCGATAATAATCTGTTGAGGACACAAACACAGACAGCTGGTGATACCAAGAAACCAAATAGTCATTCCTGTTATACTCATCTGAAGTTCGCTAGAAATTCATACGCAGCTAATCAACGTGGTTGATGACAGCGTCCTTATGTGCCCACACCGATGTTTTAGCAAAGCGGCTGATGTGGAGTGAAGCCACGTTAATGACAACGTGTCCAACCATTGGAGACGTGAGCAGGACAGACGGAACAGCTGACGGACAAAGTTTGGACTTTATACCAGTTTTTAAACTGTGTTGATCGGCCGCGTAAAACCAGAGTTATGATAAAATATCTGCAATGTTTGGTTTTCTTCTGAATACTGTCGTTGTTTATATTTACTGCAGGAAGAAACGTTTTATAAGAAGAAAGGCTTGAAAGCACTCTTCGCCTGTGAAAAACAAACCCCCCCACCCTTTCCTATTGGTCGAAAAATGTACCATGTCGACCAATCAAAAAATGATATGGCAAGTTGTTAAGAAACGGGGGAAGTTTTAGGAGTGACGGCGGAGATTTGAGATGTGAGAGATTTGCGACGTTTAGCGCATCTTGTGTAGTCAGTGTGTAGTAGGTGTGTAGTAGGTGTGTAGTAGGTGTGTAGTCAGTGTGTAGTCAGTGTGTAGTCAGTGTGTAGTAGGTGTGTAGTAGGTGTGTAGTAGGTGTGTAGTAGGTGTGTAGTAGGTGTGTAGTCAGTGTGTAGTCAGTGTGTAGTCAGTGTGTAGTGTTGTTGTTGTGTGTCAGAACAATGAGGCGACTGCTGAGTGTTACAGGTGTTACAGCAGTGATACATCTGCTGCTGTCAGGCCTGCAGGTATCAGGCTGTTGTTCTCCTTCATCTCATAGTGGACAGGAATTATTTTTTGCAGCGGCACAAATAATTTGTGTGGCATCAGATTTGATGCAGAACAGCTGATTGTTCTGTAAATAGTTTGAAATGTTCGTGTAAAAAAACAGCTTGGCTGCATTTTTAGGTAAACAGCTGCAAAAAATGTTGTTTATCAAAACTCAGTTACTTTTTTGAAGAAGTAACTATATAATTAACTGCCTAGCATTGGTCATTATTTACTGTATTTGCAGACAGAGTTACAGACTCTCTCCCAGACCACAGACTCAGAATACAAGTCAGAGCTTTATTTAAAGAAAGTTGTGTTTTCAAAATTGGAGTTCAAGTTATTTTTCCTTCCAACAGTGTTAACATGCTGCACAGGCCAATGACTACATTTTTGTTTTACATTTTCATTGTAAGTGGGCTGAAGCAGTTGATTAAAAGTCGTGTAACATAAATGTAAAAGCTGTAATTTGATTATTTTAATGACCACAGTGCACACGTCTGCTCACAGTGGTCCAAGGGATACTCAGGGAGTTTGTGTGTTCAGACACATGAAAATTAGAGGGGACATGTACGTGTATATTCATTCAGTTTGTTTAGGTGTCCCAGTCAGATCAGAGTATTTTTGAAGTTCTTAGATTTCCCACAGAAGTTGTATTCTTTTGTGTGACAGACAAAATGAGACACACCACTTGCTTTAGCCCTACCAGTAAAGCTAATCATCTAGCAGATATTAGAAACACCAACACAACCTATGCAGCCTTTTAGGCACAACAATAACCACTTCACTCCTTTGGAGCTGACACGTCCGTCCAAGAACGATGAGATATCACTAACAATTCAAATGCGTGGATGAAAGTATGAGACGATGAAATGTAGTGAAAAAAAGTAAAGAGGACACACGGCGCCAGTTCAGCTGGGTAGAGCAGGCAACCCGTTTGCTGTAATGCTAATGCAGGGGCCTGAATGTACCCAAAGTATCAGGGAAAAAAGAGAAATGAAGCCATAACTGTACCTGCTTTGTCTCTGTGTGGCAGGGCGCACTTATCTGCAATAGGGCCAAATCATCCTCACTGTGCACCGATATACCAAAACCTCTATACACATTAATAGGTCTGCACACATTGACTGTAACACGTCCTGGTACAGGCTGTCCATACGTGTACCTGTTTAAGAAAAAGAAGTAAACATTATGAGTGATTTGCTCTCCAAACTCCAGATTTTACAACACATAGTTTGTCCTGAAAGAACTTTTCCTTACTTTGCACACACTTTAGCTTCAATGTCTTCCTGCCCAATACTCACTTCTTCAGATATATTTACTGTCACATCAAATTTGGGTAAAACTGGGGGAAATATGAATGTCAGCATTTGCACTCCATTACAACAAAGAATTTAAGAATAAATAAGACTGACTTACCATATTTCTCCACTTTGAAGTTGTGAGATATTTTCCTCTCACCCATTGACACAATGATCTGGTACGGTCCCTCAGGGGCCTCAGCATCCAAGGAGTAAGAAAGCTGCAGTATTCTGCTATTGGATGTTTCATTTAGCCACTGTCCAATCCTGTTACTGTGAGGATCCTGTTAAATCAAATTACAGTGGCAGCTACTACACAGGTGTAAGTACAGTACCAACTAGATTCTTTATTTTCCTTTTCAACAACATTAGAGCTAAAACTGGACAATATAAATTTAGGGGGACATAAAGATGTCCTGTCTTCATCTGTAGCCAGCTTTGTCCCCTTCTAGATGTGAAGCACTTGTTTAAAAATGTTTAAAAAATTAAGTGATATAAAGAAACCTAAGCTGTAATGACAGGGAAGCTGTGGCTGTGTTTGTGGAGTAATTAAAGCAAAATTATTAATTTGATTTAATCACTGTCATTTTATTTTCACATGTGGGGCATCAAGTGACAGAACAGACCCCTGCACGGTGTGTATTACATACATGCAACCCACTTTGTCCAGTTTTTAAAGCTTGCACTGTCAGTAACTTGGAGTAATACTGCAGAAGCAGTGTGTATGCAAGCAGTGAGCAGGGAACCTTCAAGTCTGTCTGACTGCATGTGTTCAGTGTTGTGTTGATGCATTTGCAAGAGAAGGAAAAGCCTTTTCTAGAGGCGCCCTCTTACCTGAAGTTCAATGACATCATACTGAAAGAAAAAGGAAGAAAGACAGGTGGAGTTAAGAAACTGTTGTGTAAATCACTGCATCCAAATTGCAAACAGCATTATTAATAATACTGTTCAAAAACTCACCAGCTGATTGGCAGGTCGCATTTTATTATCCATCGCAACGACTCTGAAATTCACTTTGAGAAGAATTGAGAGGTTACCTCTGTTTCTCTCTTTGTACTTTAAAACAAAGTCACTGCAACTTATCAAACATGGATCTGATTGGTTACCCTGCACAGCAAGCCTAGACAGATCTCAGATAATGGACTGACATGTATGAGACATATGTATAGAATTTATTGAAATTGAACTGATATTGCTAATTTATATTTTAATTAATGACACATTTAATTTATTATTTAATTATGTATTTAATACATTTTGGCACCCGAGGCCCTCCATATTCTTCCCTCACGATTTTTTTTCTTTCTGCTTTCTGCAGAAAGCAGATCCTGCTGAGCACCGCTCCTACATCGGTGGGGGAGAGAGTCATAGGTTGGTGGTCTGGCGTCATGTCTGCTTTGGTTGTGGTTGTGGGGTTCCCTCGCTCAAAACGAGCATAAAAGTTGTTGAGCTCGTTTAGGAAGGGGACATCAGAGGATGCGGGGGAGGGTTTGGTGGTCCTGTAGTCTGTAATGGTCTGGAGTCCTTGCCACATGCGTCGGGGGTTGGAGTTGGAGAAGTGTTCTTCTACTTTCTTTTTGTAATGGTGTTTGGCTTTTTTGATGCCCTTCTTTAGATTAGCCCTGGCTGTGCTGTAGGCGTGTGCATCTCCTGACCTAAAGGCGGTGTTGCGGGCCTTCAGGAGGAGACGACCATCCCGGTTCATCCAAGGCTTCTGGTTGGAGTACATGGTGATCCGTTTCTGGGTGGTGACACTGTGGTTTCGGAGATGTAATCCAGTACATATGAGGCGTACTGGTCCAGGTCTGTGTGGGTGAACTTAATCCAGTCTGTGTTTTTAAATCTGTCCTGGAGCACTGCGTCTGTCCCCTCTGGCCACACTTTAATTGTCCTCACAGCAGGTTTCACACGTTGGATGAGTGGTGAATACCGAGGTGTGAGGAACAGGGAGAGATGGTCCGATTGTCCAATGTGGGGGAGGGGTGTGGCTTTGTAGGCTCCAGCCAGGTTGGAATACACATGGTCTAAAGTCTTGTCTCCTCTGGTGTGGCAGGAGACATGTTGGTGGAATCTGGGGAGGACTGTCTTTAAGTTGGTGTGGTTGAAGTCGCCAGCAACAATAAAAGCAGCCTCGGGGTGTTTATTCTGGTGTTTGTTAATGGCTGCAGAAAGTTACGCCTACAGGGAGGAGGTGGCTTGTCTGGCTGAGTGGTGCGACAGAGACAACCTGCTGCTTAACACAGAGAAGACCAAGGAGCTCATCTTGGACTACAGGAGGAATGCTGACCCACATCCACCCATCCACATTAAGGGGACGGCTGTGGAGCGTGTGAGCAGCTTCAAGTTCCTGGGAGTCCACATCTCCGAGGATCTCACCTGGACGACCAACTGCTCCAAGCTGGTCAAGAAGGCTCACCAGCGCCTCTTCTTCTTGAGGACTCTGAGGAAGAACCACCTGTCCTCAGACATCCTGGTGAACTTCTATCGCTGCACCATCGAGAGCATCCTGACCAACTGTATAACAGTCTGGTACGAGAACTGCTCTGCCTCGGACCGGAAGGCGTTGCAGAGGGTCGTGAAAACTGCCCAGCGCATCGCCGGAGCACCACTTCCTGCCATAAAAGACATCTACAGGAAGCGGTGTCTGAAAAGGGCTGGGAAAATCATCAAAGACCCCAGTCACCCATCACATGGACTCTTCACCCTCCTGCCCTCTGGGAGGCGCCACAGGAGCCTCCGGACTAAGACCACCAGGTACCGGAACAGCTTCTTCCCCACAGCTGTCAGACTCTTGAACTCTGCCTCCTGACATCTGACCCACGTTAAACTCATGGACTGAACATACACACCCCCACAATGGACAACTGTACCCTCAAACACACAATAATAACATGGACTGAACCACCACTCACAACCACTAGCACTTTATATAGCCTCTGTAGGAATTATATCTCACTTATCTTAACTGCACTACTGTATAGCTCTGTGTAAATAATCATTCTGTACATTCAATAATCTTTAATCCTACAACTGTTTACAACTTGCATAGTTCCCATTTCTGTATAGCTGTATATCTCAGATTTCTGTAAAGTTATTTATTTCATATTCTGTATAGTTTTTCATATTTATATCCTGTTCATAGCCTGTACATAGCTTGTACTCACTACAGCCTGTACATACTTATAGTTATAGAATATTCACAACATACTTCATACCGTGTACATTATAACATAATAGACCCATTTCTGTAATATACTTACATATCTATACTATTGCTAATATATATTGTAATATATCTATATCACTAAAGCACTTCTGGATGGATGCAAACTGCATTTCGTTGCCCTGTACCTGTGCATGTCCAATGACAATAAAGTTGAATTCTATTCTATTCTATTTTTGTACTTTGAATTCCAAAGCCATGTTTAAACATATTTATTTTATTGTGAAGTTTTAAAAATTAAAACCGTTAAACTTTCACATAAAAAGAATTTGACTCTGAAATAAACTAAGAGGCATTACTCAGACATGATTCATTTTGTGCTATCTGTCCCCGATTACAAAGTTAAGCTGAATTACTGTCTAATTCTCCATCACAGCAGCAGGTCTCAAAATGGAAAATATAATATGGCCTTTGCCCTTTGGGGGAAGTTGTGCACTCTGAGTATTCTGCATGTTTTATTTCTCATCACTGGGAAATAACTGCATACCATTCGCTGTCAGTAGCTGTCTTTTGCAATGTGAAGTTCGTCATTAGTGTGAGCTCAAATATGAAACTTGTGGGATTTTTTTTTCCTTTTGTTGTTTTTTTAAAATACCATATTTTTCTGACGATAAGGCGCACTGACGATGAACGCGTCTGAAACGGGTCTGTTTTTATACATAAGGCGTACTGGAATATAGGGCGCATAAAACGCCTTATAATTTATGCTATGTAACTTTGCACTGTCCACTTTCTGCTGTAACCAAACAAATTTCTGACGTGTGGGACTAATAAAGGTTATCTTATCTTATAATAATGACTAACCTGGTATTGTGGATGGATTATCTCATTTGTTCTCCTGACTGAAGTTTGGTCCATTTAAAGCATCTTTCCGTGTGATTGCATTCATCAAAAACCATCGGGACCGTTTATCGAATGGAAAAAATTTAGCGTTCATCCTCCAGCTTCACTGTGTTTATGGTATGCTAACATAGCTGTGTCGCTAGTGATAACGTAGCACATCATTACATACCAGCTAGCCCAACTTCGGTAATGTTGGAAGTGATAGCAGAGCTTTATGTTTTATTTCTATCCAGAAATCTCTCAGTCACAACATGCTATATTAGGTAGCTAGCAAAACAAGTGAGCTTACTTCCTGCTAACTTCTAACTCTGTTAAATTTAATAAATTATGTTTGCATGGATGCCTGGATGTTAAACTTAATTGTTACACCTGGTAAAGCAGCAAGGCTGATCATTTTATTAAAGATGAAAGAATTTAGACAGTTTTTAACTCTCAGTGATGCTGCAGTGTTCGTTTGACTTTAGGACTTGAACATACGGCATTTAGGACCCAGGCTTCTGACTCTTCTAGCCGTAATGCTCTGACAATCCATCAAGCTGTGCGGCTTCATACCTTACAAAAGGCGGATCAATTTTTGAGAAAAAGAAAGGATTAAGTGCGCATTATAGTCTGGAAAATGCGGTAGTTATGTTCAAAGATGGAGTTGGATTTCAAACTTCGAATAAACATCTCGGTCGATCGACCGTATTAAATATTAAATTAAATATCTTGAAAAAAATTTGCTATTTGAAGCAAACATTTCACATCAATCATTGCATGTGTGTCCAAATTTTGGACAATAAAACTTGTTACACAAATTGGAGATGGTGGAGCAGCTGGCTCATGATGTTGGAATTTGAATGAACTACATGTCTTATATAACATAACAGCACATTGTTACCTTTTTGTCCAGGGAGGTAGATGGGTTTGTCTGTTTGGATGAATGTGACGGGATCAGACGCTCGGATCATCACTTTTCTGACTTGTTTGGAGTAAAATGTGTCTCCTCGTACCTCCACCTGAAAATGTTGCACCTCCTTTTGTACCAAAGGAGCCTGAGACAGTGGGATATTTAGATAGTCATTAAAGCCAATAATGCTTACGATAACAACTAACAAACACACTTTGTGTGTGAAAGTGCTGGTTGCCAACCTCAAACTGAACACAGGTTTGAAAGGCCTCATTTGACGTATGCGTGAATAAGGTTGTGTTCTTCTCTCGGGACATCAAAGTGACAGTCATGACCAGAGTCCCACAGGGCTGTCGGAGAGTTGCACAGAATTTGGCCTCAGCTCCAGCTTCAATAACTGCAGGAATGGCCACCAGGTACTGGCTGCATACAGCATCACACATACAGCAGTTACTGCAGTGAACAACTCACACAGACAAAAACACGCTGAAGACAAACTCACGGTTCAGCCACCACTTGATCCACATGCATCCAGCTCAGGAGGACACACAGAGTGCAGCTCAGGATCCAGAGACGGTCCATGACTGGTTGTGATCGTTCTCAGTGTCAGCTTCGGCTAAATATCGGCTGATCGTCCCCACCCACATACACTGTAACAGCCACGTGTTTGAAACGCACTCATGTACTCTGATCTCCACAAAGTCAATCACTTACACATTTACAAAATACCAATCCTGCTTTCAGCAGTGAACACTAAACTATAGACAACAGTAAAGTTTGTCATTCAGTGTAAAACATTACAGTAACATACAGTGCTCCGAGGTGATGTTTCTAAATCAGCAGTATGTGTCCATGTTTGTCTTAACACCAGTGCTGGGATACACCCCTGTAGTGTGTAACTACTGACATTTTCTAAAATCACTGGGAGCTACAGTAGGTGTAACTCCCTGTAGCCAGCGTGGGATGTCTGACTGCCATGTTTTTGACCTTATTTTTCGGGAAAGACTAAACAAACGTTTGTGTAGTGATAACAGGCTCAAACACAACGGATGGATTCATCAGTGATGTCACAGACTGCTATATTTGCTTAAAAGACAAAAATCACAATGTTTCTGTCCAAATTAAAAATGAAACATGTTAAACAGCTTTTGTTGCACTTTAGTAAACAACACAGATCAAACTTCAGCCCACTGAAATAACTGCAGTGACAGTCACACTGCTGAGTGTGGAGGGATTTCTGGTCTGGTTTTTAAACTGTAACATTGCTGAGAATGAGTCATTATCTCTGACCCTCTGGACCCAGCAGTATTACCCCATGTTATTCTATTTGCCTTGTTTGATTTGCCTTTACGGGAAAAGGGTTTTTGTTTGTTCTGTCTCACTAAGGGGCTGTGGGGGGGGGGGGGGGGGGGGGGGGGCATGCTTTACACACATACAGATGTGTTAATCCATAAATGTTAATACAGTTTGTTAATACTTGTTAACAAATGCAGAAAATAGAGTCTTCTCCCACCCCCATTCTCTGCGGCCTGCTGGAGCGGGAGGGCTAGGAGGAGTTGGCCGTCCGACTGCGGTCTGGAGTGTGGGGCCTCCCTGCTGCTGCGGAGTCGGGGCGGTCTGCTTCTCCCCACCGCAGGGAAAAGGGTAACACCACCTGGGTCTGGGTGCAGTTCCCCCCTCCAGGGGCAAGGGTACCTAGACCCGGTTTGTAGAGTACGCTTGGGGAGTGTGATTGTGTGTACAGCGTCTCTTTATGTCTGTCTCCACGTTGGTTGAGTGTGGAGTGAGTGCACATGAGAGCATGAGGGGGGGAATGGATGTTTGTGTCTGTGTGTGACTGTATGTCTGTGTCTATATGTCAGGTTGGGTATCAGACACCACCTCTCTGGGGACACCTCATGCCCTCCAAGGTTTGGAGGCCTATCTCCACCCACCACCACTTCCCCTGCCGGTGGCGGACTCCCTCAGGTGTCGGTGCGTTGGTGGTTCTTTGTGTCTGGGGATGGGCGTCCAGGTACACACCGGCTCACTCCTTGGCGGCCGCTTATCGGGGCCTGGAACCTGGGGCTCGCTCGGACCACTTCGGAGGTGGGGTGCCCCCGGCCTCTCGGTCTGGGGCTCGGTCACTCAGGCACAGCTGGCTGCCGGCGGAGCTCACGGGCGCGTCACTGCAACTCCCCCTGGCTTCTGCTCCGCGGCTGCTGAGTGAACCCTCATCTGGGACTCTCCTCAGCTCTTGCTGGGACAGTGGCGCGGCTGCCCCTCTGTTGGTCTTCCATGGTCTCTTGTGTTCTGGGGGCCTCTGGATGTCTGGAGTTTTGATCTCCTCCATACCTGCTTCATACCCTGGAGGACGGGGCTGTGGCCCCCCCCCCACACTCCCTAGCAGATCGTTACATGGAGAAACCTTTGGAATGCAAGCATGCTGATCCACACAGGTATGCACACGGGTGTTCACTGCTCGTAGACTTAAATTACACCTTTCTTGGCTACTACTTCAAAGCACATCTGTCCTGCGTGCTGCACAACAACATTGAATATTTAGTATTTACTGCTGTTTATACTTAGCTAGATTAATGCGATGGTGTTGTGTTTAGTATGTTGCTTTGTTTTTTTTGTTTTTTTGCTTGTTTTCTATTCTTCTCTCAACAGGTGATCCAGGAGATTTTTATTTTTTTTCTCCCCCCCTTTCTCACTGTCCCTCTCCCCTTCTGTTTTTCCTTTCCTTCCTCTTTCTTTCTCCCTTTCCTATCCCTCACTGATGTCTGTCCCGTCTGTAACATCTGAAAATAAAATATAATAAATAATAAAAACAAAGATCGACCAAATGGACCAATACGGCAATGCCACGATGATCCATTTGGCAAAGTAAATCCATTGGGTATCCTTGTTGGTCTTCAGACAACAATTCTGATGGCTAAAGAACCAAATGGGACAGGCAAAAGGAAAAAAAACAAAAAAACAAATGCAGAAAATAAAGTTTGTTCAAAAACAGTTAACAGCACTGAACCCATGAAAGACTGAAGTATTACTGTGTTACCTCACTTATATGAGGAGCTGGAGCATTTCTTAGGCACAAATGCATAACCTTGTATGAGTGACTCTGGATTAAAACAATGACATACTTAGGTGCAGAGATAGGCAGTAACGTGTTACAAGTAATCTGATTACTGTTACTTTCCTATGCTGCGTTACTGCATTACTAAACCGTGTTTGTTTTTGAGAGTGTCTCATGACAATGACGTACAAGTTTGACGTCCATGGTAACAGACATGTGCAGATCAACAATGGATAATATATCGAGTGTGGGAGAGAGTAGGACCCAGCGTTTAGAGATTGGAAGTACTCACATTACTTTGAGTTTGATTCTATAAAAATTGACAAAAACATTAGAGTCCACTGTACACTCAAGAAAACTTCTTTCTACAGCGAAAAAGTAAACTTCAATCTGAGCGAGCACTGAGCACGCTGCCACAGGAATGTGACATTCACAGAGAAACCCCCGGATCCTCCCACTGACATGACTGCAACACTGGGCAAACCACCACTGGCCCCACTGCTGCTAAACAGGTGAAAATACATTTAAGCACATTAATTAATGCATCCATTTGAAAAAGTGAGTGTAGTAGTCAAAGACAGCTGCATATACTTTAATTTTGGCTTGATGCAATGTGCATAAAGTCAAAAGATTTAAACTAATAGAACAAGTTTTAAAAAGAGACTTTTTCATTTGATTACATTTTATACGATGGATTATGCAGAATCGCTAATTACTAGAGATGGCACGATACCACTTTTTTATGTCCGATACCGATATCATAAATTTGGATATCTGCCGATACCGATATGAATCCGATATAGTGTTTTTTAATCAACAAAACTGTTTTTTAAATATCTTGCTGCATTTTGTATAAGTTCATACTCAAGTTTAAAACAACAACTACACTAAAGCTATTCTGTTATACCTGTATGCAAAAAAAAATATTTCATAGTTCAGCAATACTGATCAATCTAATAAACTTAAACCTACACCATCCTCCCTATTCTGGTATTTTAAAGAGTACTTAGCGTAAATATTAAGCAACCTAACTAATAGGGTTCCAACTCCCAGCAACAACAAAAATAAATAAATAAAAAATAGGGAACCACCCCTCACGCTCCACCTCATGATGCTTAATCGACGTAATCAACCTTAATTTGATGCAGTGTGAAAAAAAATGCACAGAAATCAATTATTTTTCAAGAAATATTAAATAGATTCAACATCTTTCTTCAACAAAATTGCAGACTGCACAGATGGTACCTTCCCAAAGGAAAAAGTACTATAGCTTACTAGGGTATATATATTAGACTTAATAGTTACTATATACAGTAATGGACTTCGATACATTTTACATCAGATTAAAACTTTGGGCGTAAGATTCAGATAATTATTTAATAACAGCCAGACATTTTAAATGAGAATAAGAAAGAAAAGTATGTCTTTGTGCCCCCTTTTCCCTGTTAATGCCCTATCGGCCCCCCTGGCTAAACTTTGCTAGATCCGCCCCTGCACAGTTACCAGCGTCAGCTACGTAGAAAAAGATCCTGGTGTAGAAAGTAATATTAAATACATTCTAACAACAGCTTATCAAGCTTAAACGTGCTGCTGTTGTTCAGCCGCTGGTTTCCTCTTTCTGGTGCAAAGTGGGCCAAAAACAAACAAGAGAGACGGACTCTGTCACAATACGGCTGTTTGCAGGCAAGAGTAGGACCCAAACGCAAACTCACAGAGTCAAAAGGTAAACTCAAAAAACACAGCTTTATTGCTGGCGTGAAGTGGGACACGAAAAACAATACAAAATAAACTAAACTGGGAAAACTAAAGCACAAGGAGCCTCAGGGAAAAATCAGAAATATGAGATCAGGGCTACTTAGAAAACCAGGAAACGGGTCACTGGGCCAACTAAGAGGACTACCTGCATAGGTGGACAAAGAAACAGTGTTCTGGAATATTCCGCCCATGTGGTGGTGATAACTCTTAAATAGATAAAAAGAAAACCAAACATATCATGGAATATTTGCCTTGTGGCTGGAGTTACTCACAATGTGTGTTCGTGAATATGAATCTTTTACACAGAGAAGCATGTGTGAGGGGTGGAAACAGTAAAAAACACTGTTTAATTTTAGTAGACTGGAATGATTGGGCTGTGTGACGAGTGCAACTCATAGCCACATTAAGCGAGACTACGTGCATCATGGTGAATGCTTTGTGTGTGTGACTGTATTTGTATGTATGAACAGGCAACATGCATTTATACCAAAAATTAGTGTAGGGCACAAATTAGTTTAAAATGGCAGACATTCAGATTAAAAGGCCCCCTTGTGGGAGAAATGCATGCCTGCCCAGTAAAGGAGCAGCAGTACTTTAAGCTGATTATAGTGCCCCATTAAACAACATGAATCAGGATTTGAACATTCTTGCCAAACAACTGTGGAGTGTCTAAAATGGCAGTGCTGGCATTATCATCTGTTTTTAATGAGCTTATTCCAGAATAATGGACTTACTCTCACACAGAAGGCTGTATTTGTCATGGCTCGGCTGTGTGGCAGGCAGGATGAGGACCCAACCGCAAAACTCACAGACTCAGGGGATGAACTCAAAAAGCAGCTTTATTGCTGACAAAAGATAATAGGAGATACAAAACTAAACTGGGAAAAACTAAATACAAAGCTCACCAGGAAACACAGGGGAAATCACACACAGCATGAGGGAGAACGCGACACAGAGCTGAGGGAGACGCAGACATAAATACACAGAGGGTTAACGAGGGAAGTGGGAGCACACGGGGAACACAGGTGACACTGATAATCATAACAAGGCACGGCAGGAGTGAACACAACACTGATGGGAGACGGGCAAAGTAAAACAGGAAGTACAGAGGTTCAGACAGGAGGAGAGAGAGAGCACGGGCATAGTAGGCTGGGGAAACATGGAATGAAACACGAGGAGGGGAGACGAGGGCTCACAGATACATAGAGGGGCACACAGGGGATAAAAGTCACAAGGGGAAGTCAAATAAGGAATAACATAACAGGACAACTCAGGAAACATGGCCTAAATAAGGAACGAAATACAAAAATACAAGAAACTAAGAATACTGGGCCCACATGGCCCAGGACCATGACAGACTCGCGACAGAAAAGCCAATCAGCTGATCATTAAGCAGTTTCATGATTGAAGTAGCAGCAAGAAGAGGCAGTCGTTTGTTAAGCTTAACGCAGGAATGCTTTACAAACATTCAGAGATGGATGTACACACTTGCTTTACTTCTCTCGGGGATAACTTTGTCGGAGATTAAATGCCAGGTTGCTAGCGAAGCTCCAAATGCTATCCAGACCACCGACAGGTCCCGCATGCCACAGCCGCTCTATCACGTGATGCATACTGCTCCGACGTGCTAACGTTCTGAGGTGAGTTACGGCGTGTTGCAAGTTTTGTGAGGTGCTTTCGTGATATTTAATGGATCGGATTACATTTTTTATTTTTCTCCGATATCCAGTAATTTAGGTCAGTATCGGACCGATACCGATACGTAATATCAGATCGGTCCATCTCTACTAATTACCATTAGTAACTTGACCAACACTGCTTATGTGTATCTGACAGTTGTGGTGCTTAATAAGTACAAGTCCACTGTCCAATCTAGCTGTAATTTTGCAATAAAATTTCATTTCAGTGTTAAGCATGAAGTGCCATATATTTACAGGAGTTGACACAAATACCATAAAAGTAAAGGCAAAACATTTATTCTGTAAACAGTGTCAGGTTTTGATATAGGCGACATGGGTGGTTGCCCAGGCATCATGGGATCGGCAAAAAAAAGTTGCTCGCACCCATGCTGCCCCAACATCGTGCAAATGCATTTTGGGGATGGCATAGGCACCGATTGGTTTTCTATTGCCCATTTGCAAGGAGTAAGGGTGCCCTCCATTTACGAGGTGCGCCTGCTGCTTGGTGCAATTAATGCAATTAATCCAGTTGGAGCACAGAATGACTCAAAATCCCTGAAATGTCTTTGTCAACGCATTTTGAGCAGTTTGTCCATTCTGCGCTCCAGATGGGTTGATTGTGTTAAAAATTTTAATTGCGTCAATCGTTGTTGACAGCATTAACGTGTTAATTTTGACAGCTCGAAAACAAACACAAAAGATGAACATGTCATGATATATACTTAGAATTTGCACCGATGTGTTTTCTAAATTCTATCACACACATATACGGGAAAAGTGAGCGCAAGGGCCCTCAGTGCGTCTGCTGCTGCTGTGCTGAAGTCTCACACACTACCTGTAGAAAGGGGAGGGGGCGGGCTGCTTCTAAATAGTGCACATTTCATCCATAATGTTGTCAGTCCAAGCCAATTATGTTATAATTATTTTTCCTGAAGTGTCTGAAGGGTTAGGGTTAGGGGACCATCAGGTCCTCAGTTTAGAAAAAAAAAGAGAAAAGAAGACGAGAAATAAGCAGCAGATCCCGGTAAGCAGATGAGTCATTGGTTAATGGCAGGTACATTGTACGACATGGATCCTGAAACTGTCATGGTCTGTGGAATGCGTGATGCTCGGGTAGCCACACCCCCGGGCTGGGCCATCACTAGCACACCTGCTCTCCATCCCGGTGATTACACGGAGATCCACTTAATCCGGCGCTGACGGATGCTCCACGCCAGTCCGTAGTCATCCCCACAGTGGTAACCAGACTTCCACGAAAAGTGTGCATTCTCTTCTGCTTGGAACTTTGTTTAACCTGCCTACTTCTGTCCAGATTTCTACTCGGCGTCTGCTACCTGCCTGTCCTCCGGCTCAACTGGATCTCGCGGCGCTCACCTGGCCCACTCGCCATTCCACGGACTTCCTGCCCCCACGGACTGCCACACTTCCCTCCCGAGCTCCCACGGTTCCGTTCTATCGTAAGCCCCTACTCTAACTCAGTCCTGATATGTTCTCCCCGCTTCCTGGCTCCCTAGTAATCATCTCCCCTTTCTATTGCAGCCCCCCGCCGTCCCGATCCCGGCTTCCTCGTGTCATTGTTTCCCCGGATTTTTAGTTTCTGTTTTGCTCTCTACTTTCCCCGGGTCGCCTTTCGTTGTTTTAATAAAGTGTCTTTTTGTTAGCTCGGAGTCTGCGCCTGGATCCTTTCGTGCCCGCGCACCACGGCGCATGACAGAAACAAGATAACATTCACTAGCAGGGATTGGGAAAACGTCTGTTTACCTTTGTTAGCCACTTGGCTATGACAGTAAATAGTAGACACTGATGTGGACTGTTGTCGCATAATATTCATTAGCCATTCGTTGGAAGAGGTGAATTGTTGATTTGTCTGCTATAACTCTCATGAGTTATAATGACTGTTTGTTAGTCCCTGACTGTCCCCACCACTTGCTCTGACTCAAACACGACCCTGTATCCAGTCTTTAAGTAATGACGTACAAACTCTGCTTCCGGTTCCAAGCGACTCAGCGTTTATTAATGCTGTTGTGTTTTTAACATGTTTTATTAATTTTAATTCATTTTATTACTTTGCGTCTTGTTCTATTTAAACTCAACAACCCCCTAAAAACAGTCAGTGATCACTGTCGGCCGCTCTTGGTTTTCTGTCCCAGTAAGAGCTGAGGAGAGTCCCAGATGAGGGCTCACTCAGCAGACACGGAGCAGAAGCCAGGGGGGGTTGCAGTGACGCGCCCGTGAGCTCTAGTCTTTAGTAGTCTATAAATGTTTATGGAATTAACGCTTTGTTTGAAAACATAATTCCCAGCCCCTCTCCTGCTTTGTGACCAATGAGCTGACAGCACATGTTAGGTTTTGTATTGTTGATCGTCATTTATGCTTAGAAATATTTACTTATATATGCTTAGAGTTTTGTAATTAGTTGTAGATTGGTAGAGGTTTTGATCCTTGATAGTCTGCAAACTTTGTGTGTATTAGAGAGCACTCTGGGAGCATGAGAGAGGTCGTACCGTGTCTTATTGTTTTATGGTAGGATTAACGTAGTTACGTCTGTTCTATTCTAAGTGCTCTTTGTTTGTATGTAGACGTTATATGTTAATGAACCTATGCATATTTATGTAGCCTCAATAAAAGGGCAGTGTTACGGGGGAGCGGTCGAGAGCAACTGGGGTCAAGCGAAGGAACGGCGCCTGTCCAGTCTCTCCCGTGCATGAGTAACATGAAGAACTTTGCCTACTTCGTGTCTTGCTTTGCGGTGTAATTATATTGTCTTCAACGTTCCAGCGAATAGGTTCAAGCTACAAACCTATCATTGATTGGTCCTTCGATGCCGGAGCCCTGGAATCGCATTCACCGAGGGGAGAAGAGGCACGCTGAAAGACTGACGTCAGCCAGGAAGTTCCTGTGGATTAACTGTCTGTCTTTTCTCCTCGATGAATGACGATCGGTGGGATTCGAGGCTGATATTACACGCTAAGCAACACCGAGTAAGTTCCTAGAGAGAGACTCTATAACCGCAAAACTCGGTTAGTGTCCCGAAAAAGAGGTTTTGGTAAAATCGCCCAAGGGCCCAAGCGTCCGGTGAGTGTCCGGTTTTGAAATCGCCCTGGGTGTGTGTCCTGAGCGTCCCTTCATTGGGTTTTGTCGCGCGACTGGGTTAGCATCCCACAACTGGGTCAGGGTCCCGAGCAGTCCGGTGTGAGTCCGGAGTAGGCCTATTTTGTGTTGTTGTTGTTGTGTTTGAGTGTGTTTGTGTGAGTGTGTGTGGGGCAGAACACGTGGTCTGTGACGTCAGCAGCTGTTGTTATCATGGGTTTCTAAGCAACCAAGAGTGAGTCGGAGGGAGACAGACGTTTGTGCTGGACTTTACTCCTGGCAGTACAAAGTATTTAAAAAAAAAAAAAAATATGAAAGAGAGCGACGGCTCCTTAGCTGCGCGGGTTCACGCGGACCTGAGCCGTGCGGTTAATCGCAGGCTTATAAATGGAAGAGATTAAAATGTCTGTGAAGGTTCTCAGTCATCCAGGTCATCGTAGTCAAAGGAGCTTGCAAAGAAAAGCGTCTGGACTTCTTTAAGTTGCTTGAAGACGTTTCACCTCTCATCCGAGAAGCTTCTTCAGTTCTAAGGTCAAATGGTGGAGAGTCCCAGATTTAAACCCAGTGGGAGTGACCCCCCACAGAGGGACAAAAGGACCCCCTGATGATCCTCTATCCTCCACCATTTGACCTTAGAACTGAAGAAGCTTCTCGGATGAGAGGTGAAACGTCTTCAAGCAACTTAAAGAAGTCCAGACGCTTTCTTTGCAAGCTCCTTTGACAAGAGATTAAAATGTTAGAAGTTTTCAGAAAACAAACCAGGCTTGAAGAGCGTGTGGAGAAGGCCAGCCCACATCAGCAGCACTTGAGATGTGCTCTGGTGAATGGCTTTCCCCCACCCCCTTGCTGACACAAAATGTTTATTCTTTAGCTTGCCCTGATCGACAACAGGCCTGTGTGCCAGACCATAGATTTAATTGAGGTGGATAGTTGTTAAAAGTAATTTACATTAAGCTTAGGGTTGCTCAAATTCAGTACAATGACATATGAGGTGAAGTGATATAGGCAAATATTTAAACTAATGAAGTGCATAGAGGCACTTGACCTGTGTGAAAGACTGTGGTCTTATTATGAGCCATTGTTGAGATATAGAGCACACCTGTGAAAACAACTACTATGCTGAACCCTGTATGAAACATCTAAAAGTACATGATGGAGAAGCTGAATTGAATATGAAAGTGCAAGACTTTGCCACTGTTCATAGCATCAGCATCATGTTTCTGTTTATTTGTTTTGTTGGGTTGAAAATAATTAAATAAACTTGTGATCATACACATGGATCACCATGGCACATATCACCAGCCATATGATCTATTTATGCAGATGAAAAAGTGAGTGTGAATGTGTCTGACGTCAGTGTTTTTGTGTGCTGTGTAAAAGTAATTGCCTCTGATTGTGGGAGCGGTGATTCTGCAGGTCACCAGCTATTGTAAAGAAAAAAAAAGAGTGAAAAAGAGAAAGAATTTACATTGTAGATGAAAAATAATCATAGGAAAAAGGTTTTGTGTTGATTAGCCAAAAACAACTACAATCTCATTTTCTGCTTTTAAGAAAGGACTGTTCACAAAAACAGAGAGAGAGAGATGTGTGTTGATTAAGCAGTGATAATAATAATGAAAATGTCTTAGTTTGTCACTTTCAGGTGCAAAGCAGACCTGAATCAATTTTCCACATGCAGCGGTCGGAAGAAAGTTATAGTTTAACATCATTGGAAACATGCAGGCCAAGTTTCTGGCTAACTTATTTACAGCACCATGTGTCTCTCAACCTCACAAGCGAGCTCTCACTCCTCCCTGAAGACAAGGAATGCAGCTCCAAAGAGCAATAACATGGCAGATAAAGAGACAGCAGCAAAGTCCTGAGCAAAGAGTCCCAGCAAAGCAGCAGCAGTGTGGACAAACAGCATCAGAGAAGAAGAGCAAACCCATCATCCTGCCTGATCGGATGAATGGCACTGTGTTTACAACACGCTGAAACTTCACTGGGCATGTGAAGAGAACGTTTGAGGAGAACTGAGAGACTGTTGGAGTTTGACATTTGCCACCTTTGGAGTAAAATGGCAAGAAGAAACAGTGGAACACAGGACAAAGCTGAAGGAGAACTGCCGGCTGTTGGACTGTTGAAGTGGGAGAGGACAACAGAGTGAGAGTAAGTGGAAACACAGAGGAGTGCTGGTGTTAAATGTGGGAAATCAAAATTTGGGTTAGCAAACCTGGGAAAAAGAAAACTGACTGCTTAATTTGGAAAATTGAGGAGTCTGAAACACTGCAAAAAGAAACGTATACAAATCACACAAACAAGCAGAACATGCATTAACCCTACTAATACAAACACAAAATAACTCATGAAGATTAGACAACATCTTAAGCGTGAGTCTGTTTATCATCTTGTCCACCATTCCAGGGTGGCCTTTTGTTGTGGGCAGTCTGAGGTACACCTGTGCACTACTCATGATGTCAGATCAGCATCCTGATGTGGCACACCTGTGAGGTGGGATGGATTATCTCAATATAGCAGATGTGCCCACTACCACACATTTGGACTGATTTGTGGCCACTGTTTGGGAGGGATGGTTATATTGTGTATCTGGAATGAATTTTAGGTCTCTACATCCATCCCATGGGGAATGGGAGCAGTAACAAAGGTGCTGCGTTTATATTTTTGTTGAGTGTATAACAGAATCTAATTTAGTTCTGAGCTCAGATAAAATAATTATTGTGGGTGATTTTAACATCCATGTAGATGCTAAAAATGACAGCCTCAACATGGCATTTAATCTGTTATTAGACTCAATTGGTTTCTCTCAAAATCTTGTTTTAACATATGGCATCAAACCTGAACATTTAACAGTGTTTCCCGAAAACCCTCTCCTGTCTGATCATTTCCTGATAACATTTACATTTACAATAATTGATTACACAGCGGTGAAGAGTAGACTTTATCAAAGTAGATGTCTTTCTGAAAGTGCTGTAACTAAGTTTAAGGATATAATCCACCCACTGTTATCATCTCCAATGCCCTGTACCAACACAGAGCAGAGCAGCTATCTGAACGCTACCCCAACAGAGGTCGATTATCTTGTTAATAATTTCACCTCCTCACTACATACGACTCTGGATACTGTATCTCCTGTAAAAACTAAGGTCTCTAATCAGAAGTACCTGACTCCGTGGTATAATTCTGAAACACGTAGCCTAAAGCAGATGACTCGTAATCTGGAGAGGAAAAGGTGTGTCACAAATTTAGAGGATCATCATTTAGCCTGGAGAAATAGTTTGCTGCTTTATAAGAAAGCCCTCCGCAAAGCCAGAACATCTTACTATTCATCACTGATTGAAGAAAATAAGAACAACCCCAGGTTTCTCTTCAGCACTGTAGCCAGGCTGACAAAAAGTCAGAGCTCTTTTGAGCCAACCATCCCTTTAACGTTAACTAGTAATGACTTCATGAACTTCTTCACAAATAAAATTTTTATCATTAGAGAAAAAATTACCAATAATCATCCCACAGATGTAATATTATCTACAGCTACTCTTAGTACCATTGATGTTAAGTTAGACTCTTTTTCTCCAAATGATCTTTCTGAGTTAACTTCAATAATTACTTCCTCCAAACCATCAACGCGTCTTTTAGACCCCATTCCTACAAAACTGTTCAAAGAAGTCCTGCCATTAATTAATTCTTCGATCTTAAATATGATCAACCTATCTCTAATAATTGGCTATGTACCACAGGCCTTCAAGCTGGCTGTAGTTAAACCTTTACTCAAAAAGCCATCTCTAGACCCAGCAGTCTTAGCTAATTATAGGGCAATCTCCAACCTTCCTTTCATATCAAAAATCCTGGAAAGAGTAGTTGTCAAACAGCTAACAGATCATCTGCAGAGGAATGGTTTATTTGAAGAGTTTCAGTCAGGTTTCAGAGTTCATCACAGCGCAGAAACAGCTTTAGTGAAGGTTACAAATGATCTTCTTATGGCCTCTGACAGTGGACTCATCTCTGTGCTTGTCCTGCTAGACCCTGGAGTTCCACAGGGTTCAGTGCTAGGACCAATTCTGTTTACATTATACATGCTTTCCATTAGGCAGTATCATTAGAAGACATAGCATACATTTTCACTGCTATGCTGATGACACCCAGCTCTATCTGTCCATGAAGCCAGATGAAGCCATTGGTGTGGTGAAGCCACACCAATGAGTTAAACTGCAGGAATGTCTTAAAGACTCTGGATGGCATTACCTTGGCCTCCAGTAACGCGGTGAGGAACCTTGGAGTCATGTTTGACCAGGACATGTCCTTCAACGCACACATTAAACAAATATGTAACACTGCTTTCTTCCATTTGCACAACATCTCTAAAATTAGAAATATCCTGTCTCAGAGTGATGCTGAAAAACTAGTTCATGCATTTATTACTTCCAGGCTGGACGACTGTAATTCATTATTATCAGGATGTCCAAAAAACTCCCTGAAAAGCCTTCAGCTAATCCAAAATGCTGCAGCAAGAGTCCTGACAGGGACTAGAAAGAGAGAGCATATTTCTCCTGTTTTGGCTTCCCTTCATTGGCTTCCTGTTAAATCCAGAATTGAATTCAAAATCCTGCTCCTCACATACAAGGTCTTAAATAATCAGGCCCCATCTTATCTTAATGACCTTGTAGTACCATATCACCCTATTAGAGCGCTTCGCTCTCGCTCTGCAGGCCTACTTGTTGTTCCTAGAGTATTTAAAAGTAGAATGGGAGGGAGAGCCTTCAGTTTTCAGGCCCCTCTTCTGTGGAACCAGCTTCCAGTTTGGATTCAGGAGACAGACACTATCTCTACTTTCAAGATTAGGCTTCAAACTTTCCTCTTTGCTAAAGCATATAGTTAGGGCTGGACCAGGTGACCCTGAATCCTCCCTTAGTTTTGCTGCAATAGATGTAGGCTGCCGGGGGATTCCCATGATGCATTGAGTTTTTCCTTTCCAGTCAGGGAAAGGGAGGAGGTGGATCGTCTGGCTGAGTGGTGCAACACCAACAACCTGCTGCTCAACACTGAGAAGACCAAGTAGCTCAACGTGGACTACAGGAGGAATGCTGACCCACATCCATCCATCTACAGGGACGGCTGTTGATTGTGTGTGCAGCTTCAAGTTCCTGGGAGTCCACATCCCCAAGGATCCCATCTGGACAACCAACTGCTCCAAGCTGGTCAAGAAGGCTCACCAGCACCTCTTCTTTCTGAGGACTCTGAGGAAGACCCACCTTTTTTCAGACATCCTGGTGAACTTCTATCTATCTATTGCTACACCATTGAGAGCATCCTGACCAACTGTATAACAGTCTGGTATGGGAACTGTTGAGTCTGCGCTTCCACAGGCTCCGCTAGTTTTAGAAACTTATTCTCGTGAAGGACGAAAACAAGACAGGACATCTTCAACCGGTCTTTTACTTGCTAACGAGGGAAGGCTGGGTCGAAACCAGGCTCGTGGAGCTTAACGCACCACACCTGTCTCCAGCCCAACTCCTTCAAAGAGCAGCCCTCCTTGTAGCCTTTTATTGAAAAACTGTTACAATACACAACACAAGCACCACCCACCGTAAACCCCCCCTATGGTTACAAAAGACAAGGCACTGTGTGTGCATGTGTGTGCACTTGTATACATGTGCAAGTAGATGTGTGTGTGTGTGTGTGTGTTTGTGTGATCTCCTGCTCACAAAAAGGTCATAAAAGCAGGAAGCTTACAACAAAAGAAACAGATCTTTCGGATAGGATGTGCCTAATAACACCCCCAGCACCAGAGTGGCTGGAGAGATGGTCAGAGACAAAGGAATGTCTTTGATCCTACTACTTGAACCAAGACTTTACAAATTTAAGAAACACAATGACAACATTCAACAATTTGACTCCAACAGGAAATTATCCACATATTTCACTTATCTTAACTGCACTATTGTAAATGCTGTATAGACAATCATACTGTTGGTCCGATTGAAAATCCTCCAAAATCAAAACATCTCACCGTTGCAGATCCTTTTCAGTGCCTCTCTTGGTTCTTTTAAAAATTCCTGCATGTGTGAGTCGCTGAAGCACACAAAACAACGGTGGGACTGAGGCCATTTTACGTCGTGGTTCCATTGGATGTGCGGGGACCTGCGTTTCCTGGGCGTGGGTTCGGTGCAGCTTTGCCATAGTTCCTGAATTTGTATTTTTTCTTATGTATTTTGTGTTGGTTACTGTTGTGACATGACTGCTGTTTAAGTTTTCTTCAGTACTTTCTGGTACTGTTTTCACATATTATGCTTACTGTTACTGTTTTTGAGGAAAAAGAAGAAACGCAATGAAAGCAAAAGTTAATTTCATTCTGTAATTGTCCTGGCTATCCTAAATTTATATTATTTCTATAACATTTATTTAAATGGACATTCACCATGTGGGGCACTGTCATGTATGCCAGTTTGTCAATATTGCACTGTACATTTCCCTGTTTTGGTTTTAACTTCTTATCCTGCTGACCATGTGTGAAGGCTGGTTGAGTCTGGACTGTACCAATGCTGTACGGGTGTGTAACAATTCCTCCATAACCTGCTTACTACCTAAAGTAGCTATGTGTAGTGAAAGGGGGTAGCGGGAGGAGGATCACCTGGGTCCGGCTGAGGACAGCCTTTGGCTGTGTCCCAATTCAGGGTCTGCACGCTTGAAGTACGCGCACTACGCACACTACGCGTACTCCAATATCCATATATTGTTGATATAGAGGATAAACAGCTTTGGTCCCAATACTGACCCATGCGGAACTCCACAAACAATGTCCATACACTCTGATTGACGTTCCCCAATTTTCACAAATTGTTTCCTGTCTCTCAAATAACTCTTTACCCACTCTAACACCACTCCTCTAATGCCATAATACTCCAATTTATCGAGTAATATTTCATGATTAATTGTATCAAAAGCTTTTTTTAGGTCGATGAATATACTAGCCATACAAATCAAATCACTTTTATTGTCACATCACATGTGCAGGCACACTGGCACAGCACATGCGAGTGAAATTCTTGTGTGCGAGCCCCACAAGCAACAGAGATGTGCAAAACACAACAACACAAACGAGCAAAATACAAGAATGGCCAACCTGAAACTAATAAATATATGTACAATATATAATAGTGTATGCATTTCTGGATGTGTATACTAAATGTTTTCCTACGTGTGTGTGTGTGTGTGTGTGTGTATACACATTTTTACAAATTAAATAGTAAAAAATAATAAAATAAAATATATAAAAATATAAAAATATACAGAGTTGAGACATGTGCAAAACAGTGGCATTACTGTACAGTGTGTAGTGCATAATGTTGAAGTTCCAGTAGTGAAGCTGAGGTGTCTATGACGTGTTCAGCAGTCTGATGGCCTGATGGAAGAAGCTGTCTCTCAGTCTGCTGGTACGGGACCGGATGCTGCAGAACCTCCTTCCTGATGGAAGCAGTCTGAACAGTTTATGGCTGGGGTGACTGGAGTCCTTGATGATCCTCCCCGCTTTCCTCAGGCAGCGCTTCCTGTAGATGTCTTGGAGGGAGGGAAGCTCACCTCCAATTATCCGTTCAGAGCACCGCACTACCCGCTGGAGAGCTTTGCAGTTGTAGGCGGTGCTGTTGCCATACCAGGTGCCATACATTGTCTTTTATCTATATTGTTAGTGATATTTTCAATCAATTCTATTAATTAAATTAAATTAAATTAAAGTTCTATCTAATCTAATCTAATCTAATCTAATGCCAATGATGTTGATCTATTTGATCTGAAACCATACTGACTCACATACACGCACACACGCACTCACGCACACACACACACACGTACACAAACACACGCACACACACACACACGCGCACGTACACGCACACACGCGTACACGCACGTACACGTACACGCACACACACGTACACACACACACGCACGTACACACACACACGCACGTACACACACACACATACGTACACGCACGTACACACACACACACACGCACGTACACACACACACGCACGTACACACACGCACTCACGCACACACACACACACACACACACGCACGTACACATACGCACTCACGCACACACACACACACACACACACATACGTACACGCACACACACACGTACACACACACACACACACACGTACACACACACACACACACACGTACACACACACACACACACACAGACACACAGACACACAGACACACACGTACACACACGCACTCACGCACACACACGCACACACACAGACACAGACACACACACACACACACACACACACAGACACACACACACACACACACACACACACACGCACGTACACACACGCACTCACGCACACACACACACACACACACACACACACGCACGTACACATACGCACTCACGCACACACACACACACACACGCACGTACACATACGCACTCACGCACACACACACACACACGTTTCTGTCTGTATTTCCGTGGACGTCACTTGCCAGCTGTCACTGAATGTCTCCCACGAGCACGTTTAGCTTTTTTAATGTTTTGCCCACTTGTTGCCCACTTGTTGCCCACTTGTTGCCCACTTGTTGCCCACTTGTTGCCCACTTGTTGCCCACTTGTTGCCCACTTGCACCTTTTTGTTTTTGTCTAAACCTGCACAAAGACAGAAATGTGGCATGAGGCCAGTCTCAGCGGTGCATTCACAGCACTATATTTTCCATTCTGCCGATTATTAATAATGAAGCCTGTTATTAAAGAAGCACTAATAATACTGGAGCTGTTAACACACACGCTTACACACATGTGAGCAGAAAAAGTATCTTTATTCAAATGCAGGTTTAAACCTCAGGACCAGCCACAGCTTCTTCAAACTGTGAGACGAAGAATACAAGTTAGTAAAAGCTCAAAGTTCTTTTCATTGATGCTGTGAACATGAACGTGTGTGAAAGGTGTGTGTTGTTACAGCTTCGTACCTGCAGCTCACGAGACAAACATGTATTGGGTCTCAGCCTGGTCACCTGACAGAAACATGGTAGAAAAACATGAATGTGTCATTTCTCTGAGTCACTGATGGAAACATCAGCTTGTATGAACTGTTCAGTCTGATGGATCCTCTGAAGTGTGTCAGTGTGCTGTTGGAGTAAAGCTTAGTTAGACTTGGACCTGGTTGGTAGTAGTCATAGATCTTGACCACGGCTGGCTTCAGGTTGTCCACTGGGAGCTCCTGGATGATCTCTAAGCTGTGGTTGATGGGTGTGTCCTTTGATAACTGGACGAGACAGAAACAATCGCAGACACAGTTTGTCCCAAAGATCATCATCTGGTGTCCCCACGGTGACTTTCACTTACCTCCTCTATGTACACCAGAACGTGATCCTCCTTTTGCTCAACACGACTCACCAGGAGGCCACGTTTGAGCTGTGAGGAGATGACATCATTTTATTATTATCCTCACAATTATCACATGAGATGCACTCGTTGGTAGAATCTGTCCAATTACTCACACTCTTCAAAGACTCGGGGTCTGGGGAAAATCCAGAGAGCATTTTGATGTCCAGGATCACCATGTTTGTAGTTTCCTCCTTTCCACTGTACCTGTGTTTGAACAGTGTGATTATACTGACCTGTGTGCACACTTGCTTTTCATCTACCAGCAGTTCCTCCACACAGGTAAAGAGCGCTCCTCTCACCTGTCACATACTTACAGTGATTGTATTTGCACAGTGAATTTGGGTCTAGCAGATTCACTGGTGTTGACCTCTAGATGGACTTTCACACTGAGAGTGGTGACATCAGCAGGTGTTGGGATGTTGTAGGTGGCAGAAATCTGGGAAACACACTTGGGTCACGTGTGGAACAGAACTAATCACACCTCAATGCACCCTGCTGTCACTGTTCTACACCATGACACATATTAGCACACATACTTTTATAGTCATACCTATATGTCAATATTCATCTTAATATGAGTATCTCTGTTATATCTACACTCATTTTATACGAGTGCTTGATGTTTGCTGTATATTTGCTGCTATGACAACTCAGTTTCCCTCTGGGATAAATAGTTTCCCTGATTCTTCAGAAGTTTTCTATCTTCAGAAGTTTTCTGATGACTCTGCGGTGGTTGGATGCATCAGCAGGGATGATGAGACAGAGTACCGGGCTGTGGTCGACTCCTTTGTCACGTGGTGTGAGCAGAATCATCTGCAGCTCAACGTGGCAAAGACCAAGGAACTGATCGTGGACTTCAGGAAGACCAGGAAACACTTGACCCCTGTTTCAATCCAGGGGGTCAGTGTTGACATTGTGGAGGACTATAAATACCTTGGAGTACACATTGACAATAAACTGGACTGGGCTAAAAACACCACAGCACTTTACAGGAAGGGCCAGAGTCGTCTCTATTTTTTGAGGCGACTGAGGTCCTTCAACATCTGCCAGAAAATGCTGAGGATTTTCTATGAGTCTGTGGTGGCCAGTGCGATCCTCTATGCTGTTGCATGCTGGGGGAGCAGGCTGAGGGTCGCAGATGCCAACAGACTTAATAAACTGATCCGTAAGGCCAGCAATGTTGTGGGGATGGAGCTGGACTCCCTCAAGGTGGTGTTGGAGAGGCGGATGCTGTCCAAGATAAAGACAATGTTGGATAACACCTCCCACCCACTCCATGACATGCTGGTCAGTCACAGGAGCTCGTTCAGTGAGAGACTGAGATTACCGAAAAGCACCACTGAACGACACAGGAAATCATTCCTGCCTGTGGCCATCTCCCTGTACAACGCATCCACTTAACACACTGTTTGCTGCTACAACTACACATGTTTCTTTTCCAAATATTTATTTATAAGTGACTTATGTATGTATGTATGTATATATATGTATATATTGTACTATTCTTAGTTAGCGTATTGTCTGTCTTGTCTTAATGTTGGTTTAAAATGGAGCACTGTAACAAAAAATAATTTCCCCCAGGGATCAATAAAGTATTCTGATTCTGATTCTGATTCTGATTCTGATTCTGATTCAGACAGAAAGTTAATTTATTTTTGCTCAGTTCTCCAGTTTAGTTTAAAATAGCATTGTACTCTCTACAGTTATTACTGCCAGGTCTAATGTCTTTATTGTGTATGACAATACATGTGCAAGATGAGCTTTATTACATGTGAAAATGCTAATGCTCTCTGAAGTTGTATAAGGAAAAAGAAAAAGAAGAAACCCTTTCTCTGACATCAACCAGGAGCTTCTCACGTGATGCTGTCACTGACCTGCACTGAAGCACATGCAGTGCCCTTCACCTCCAGCCTGTATTTTCCTGACACGTCCTGCAGCGCCTCCTCCTGGTAGAGCAGTTTGTTGCCCTGATTTACATCAAACGTCAGCTGACTGCTGGGAGCCTGAACTGTCACTGTGCTCCAACCTTCAGCGCTGAACACCAGAGTGGAGTAGAGAGCCAGAGCCTGAAGAGCCACCACCGTGTCCTACAGGATGGATTCATTGTGGTTAACACACACAGCATGTGTCTCCATATTTCATGGGCTTAAGTGGAATAGACATTAAGTTAAAACGGCCTGTGTCACTTTGAGACCCTCTCACAAAAGAGATCCTTAATCTCAAGTTTTCCAAAGTTCACTTCCTGGTTAAATAAACGTTAAACAGGTTAAAATATCTTTAACTGAGAATTATCAAAGTATAGAAATTACAGGTATAAACTCGCAGGTGATCTGTTATTTACAGGCTGTTACGTGTAGTTGGTGTACAGAAGTCTGAGGTAACATTGCTATTCTGTAAAAACAATGAATTTTTAGACAAAACTTAAATGTCATATTCTAACTAAAGAATAAAAACCTCTCTGCCTGGCTAAAACAAATCTGTTTTACATATCTGATAGAAAACTGAAAGCTTCAGTATTATTTCTTTTGTCCCTAATTTTGTCTAAGACTGTACTCAAAGATGAGCTTCATGCTGTTCGGGTGGTGTCGTACCTGAGTGGAGGAGAAGCCTCCGTAATAGTTCTGCTGCCCAGTCAGCCACCTGATAATACCAGAGGCATATCCCAGATCCTCAGCAGTCGGGGAGGCGCTGAGTTTGGCCAACAGCACATAAGAACTGATCTCCACTGACAGGGAGGCTGATGTTTCTGCTGCTGTCTGAGACCAGTAGAGGAAACCTCCTACAAACACAATAACAGTCACAGTGATGCTAATGAAGCCTGAATGATGTCCTGCTAAAGGATGACTCACCTTCCCTCACTGCAACTGTGTCTAAGTGCTGCAGAAGGTGAGCTCGGGTCTCCACGTCTCCTGCCAGAGTGAACACATAGGCCAGCAGAGCTGTAGTGTAGGTGTTGCTCAGGTCACTGAGAGACTCCTTGAGACAAGCCAGGCTCTTGTTCATCACAGGATCCTTTAAAAGATCAAAACAAAGAACTTTAATGGACAAACAGAAATCTTAATTCATTAAACCCAGTGTGAGAAGAATAGGAGGCAGAGTTCCTGATTCAGTCACTCAAAACATCAGCGTGATAATAGAAAACACAGCAATTAGAGGAAAGTACAGATCAAGCAAAGACTGGAGCAATCTTCTAGTAGTATTTACAATATAAAGAACATATTGAAAAAACACTGTACAGGTTGGGTGGTGATACCAGTTCTTGCTGGTGAGAGTTCAGGTATGTGGATGACACCTGGGTGAAAATCAATTCTCAGGACGTTCCACAATTCACAGATCACATTAACTCAGTGGAACGACACATCAAATTCACCAGGGAGGATATGAAAAGTGTCAGGTTAGTCTTCTTAGACTGTGAGATTTCCATCAGGAATGGGGGACATTTAAAAGCTGATGTGTACCGTAAACCTAAGCTCCAGCCGATCCAGGAGAGACGGACAACCGCTGCCTAAGTGAAAACCTGTAGTGATCCCGTATGTGTCAGAAGTATCGGAGCAGCTGAGGCACATTTTTTTCTAAACACTGTGTCTCTGTGGCTTTTAAACCCCAAAAGACGCTGCGCCAAAAATTGGTCCACCCCGACACAAACAGAGTACCATAGTGTACGGTGTTAAGTTCCAGGAGGATTGCCAGGATCTATACATCGGGGAAATCGAACCACCTCTTGCTAAGTGGATAGCACAACACAGAAGAGCCACCTCGTCAGGCCAGGACTCTGCAGTCTATTCACACCTACAGGCCAGTGGACACTCTTTCAATGATGAGGATGTAACATCCTGGACAGGGAGGAACGCTGGTTTGAGTGTAGGGTCAAGGAGGCCATTTACGTGAAAAAGGAAAGACCATCTCTGAATCGAGGAGGGGGCATAAGGGTACATCTGTCACCATCTTACAATGCTGTGATTGCAGCCATTCCCCAACTCTCTGTGAATGGTACTGATGGCCATTGATCAGTGGTCTTTGATCAGTGGGTTTTGGTCAGTGGTTGTTGATCAATGGTCATGAGAATTTGCATAATTATGATTAAGGAAGTGACCTCCCAGCCCATTGTTCCTTCAGTGGGCTAGTTTCAGTCATTATGCAAATGTAATGTATGCAAATGTACATGAATAGGATGAGGGACCTATGGAATACCCAGCACCCACACTGACAGCGAAACAACTAATAGCTCAGTGTTCCAACATTCGAAAGAAGGGTATTGCTCTCACAGCTAGAGATTGACGAGGTGCAACACAAATGCTACGGCAAGGGGGAGCCAGGACGACAGGTCAGGGGGGGAGATGTCATCACCTCCACCCGAGATTTGTACCAAGCCCCAAGTGCTATAGTGCAAGAGGAAGTGACCTGAAAGATAGGATCATGGCAAAACTTGAAAACTGGATTCCCCGTAGCTGGTTACCAAGATGTGAAGATCTGCTAGATGATGTAAATGCGATACATACAGCCACGATTATCGAGACTAACAAGCTGATCTACAGTACAGCAGCAGTGATCAGAGAGATGCTTGGCTACAGGTTGAACAGCCACAAGGAGAAGGAGACTAGAGGCTAAGATCAAGGAGGGAGGTTAGCCAACTATCGGAGCTGCAGAAAGGTGTGACAAAGACGGTGCCCAAGAAGAAGTATAGCAAGCTGTCCATGGAAACTGCCAAGCAACGACTAACAGCCTTGGCCAGCACCTTGCCTTACACTAGTATGGCTCACGTCTACTGGTGGAAGAAGCTGACTGCACTCCATGAGCGTCTGGCAGCATAAATTAACCAGCTGTTAGGTGACGAGAGACACCCAGAATGGCTAACTGTAGGCCGGAGAGTCCTGAAGGGATCGGTCCCATCCAACTAGGCCAGACAGTCTTGGAGGGATCGATCCCATCGGTCCCATCCAACTACTGACCAATAACCTGCCTCAGTACCACATGGAAGCTCCTGTCAGGCATCATAGTGGCTAAGATGAACAGACACATGTTCCTGTGCCCCACTCATTGGCAAGAATACTAGAGGTGCAAAACACCAGCTACTGGTAACAATCAGCCGAGACTGCCTGGATTGATTACAAGAGGGTCTATGACTTAATGCCCCACAGCTGGATCCTGGAATGCCTAGACCTGTACAAGATCAACAGGACTTTAAGAGCCTTCATCAAGAACTCAATGGGGATGTGGCATACAACACTAGAGGCCAACTTCAAGCCCATAGCACAATCATCATCTATGAAGGAGATGCTCTGTCCCTACGGATACTGACAGAATAGAGCAGTTGTCAGCCATCTCCTGTACGTGGATGACATCAAGCTGTATGCAAAGAGTGAACGAGACATCGATTCACTGATCCACACCACCAGGATATAAAGCAATGACATTGGAACTTTTTGGACTGGAGAAATGTAGTCGGATGATAACAAAGAGTCAGAACTGAGGGAATCGAACTACCAGAAGGCAAAATTGCAGACATAGAGGACAGCTACAAGTTCTCCAACAAGCAAATAGGAACCCCAAAGAGGCTGCTGGGAAAGCTGCTACAACCAAGTACCTGCAGAGGGTCAGGCAAATCCTGAGGAGTCAGCTGAATGTTAGGACAGGATCCGGCCTATCAAAACTTACGCCCTGCCCATCATCAGGTACCCTGCTGGGATAATAAACTGGCAAAAGGAGGAGATAGAAGCCACTGACATCAATACAAGAAAGTTCCTAACCATGCATGGAGGGTTTCACCCCAAGTCCAGCATGCTAAATGGAGGGAAGGAGGCCAGGGACTGGTGAGTGTCAGCACCACATTCCAAGATGAAACAACGAATATTCACGAGTACGAGGAAGATGGCCCCAACTGACCGCGTGCTCAGTGAATACCTCAGGCAGCAGAAACCCAAGAAAGAGGAGGAAGGCGAGGAAACATCATGGAAGGACAGGCCCTGCACGGTATGTTACCACCGGCAGATAGAGGAAGTAGATGATACCCAGAAATCCTACCAGTGGCTGGAAAAAGCTGGACTGAAAGACAGCACGGAAGCACTAATCATGGCAGCACAGGAACAAGCTCTGAGTACAAGATCCATAGAGGCTGGGGTCTATCACACCAGGCAAGACCCCAGGTGCAGGCTGTGTAAAGATGCTGAGACAATCCAGCACATACCAGCAGGGTGCTAGACTGCTGGTTAAACCTAACTCCATGGCTCAGCAGCTCAAACTCTACTCCTTTTTTTGTTGAATACCTTGATATTCTTTGAGTCTACTCACATGTTGGGATGTATTCATTTCCAAGAAGGCAGCAGTAACGTATGCACTGAGAGTCACTTCATCAGATACACCACCCTGTCAACAGAAGACATCATAGACACTTTATCATCAATGCACCAACATTCAGGGATATGAAGTCATGAAAATGATTTTCAGCTGCATGTGGTTTTAGTATCATCAATGTCTTGATGCATGTTCAAACATCCAGCTAAAGAGATGAACGGGAAGTTGATTTTGTTCATCTGGACATTGTATTTCCAGTGAGATGGATGTTTCTTCACTTCGGGTTTCCCCAACCTTATAAACAGTTAGTGTAGTCATCTAGTAATCAGAAGGTTGGTGGTTTGATTCCCAGCTGCTCCAGCCTGCATGCCAAATATTTGTGGGCAAGATACTAATCCTAAGTTGGTCTCTAGTGCATACTTTGTATTTTGTATAAATATGTGTGAATGCTACAAAGAAAGCAGTGCTGGTGTGAATGGAACAAGATGAATGGAAATTATTTCTTAAATAAAATAATAGAATATACTGATGTGAGCTATTACAGTATTTAGTACAGTGTTTTCCATGTATGCATGACATTATTAATAAAATTTGTTAAATCCAGACTGGAGGCTGTTTCCACAGTCTAACAGCGAAGAACTGCAGGTTACCTTCATTCCGTTGTTGAAGAGTTTCCCAGACTTTTCAAAACAGCCATTTTCTTGTTGTTTATGTTGCAGCCAGGTCTTAGACTCTTCGATCTTTCTGGGATCAATAAAGATGAAAGACTGAGCTTTGGCAAAACTTCTTACCACAAACGCAGTCAGCCTGACAGAAAGAAAACAACACTTACACGTCTTACACGTCTTATGTTTGGCTGTGAGGTCACATTAAGAGAAAGAAATACTGATCATTTTGAAAATAAAGTTGAAATTTCAAGGTTAAATTTGAAAATGTATTTTGAGACAAAAGCAGAAATGTGGATATCACAGTTGTTTCAGGACAAACTGCCACGGTTGCTTTCCCCTCTGAATTAGTGAAATCGTACTTCAGACTCAGTTTTAGTAACAGGGAAGGAACTGATGTCATTGTAGCAATAAAAACAGCGTGGCAGTAAGTACAAGTACACTGAAAAGCAGAAAGTGGTGCAGAAAGCTGCATGTGGTTAGATTTGTATACAAGGAAATGGCTGCTAATGTACAGATGCAAGGATGCCGATGGTTCCACGCTAGTGGAATAAAGAGGATCTATGCTGTATCACAAGACCACTGATTTATTTCACTACATCTACTCAAGGCATTTTATACAGGGTATAGCAGTTGTTTGAAACAACAATCATTTCAACTGTTTTCTTAGATTTGAATTTGACTTTTTTCACAAAACAGTATTAAGACTTTATTATTGAAATAGTATTTAGACTTTTTCTTAAAGTAAAATAACTTTAAGCTTTAAAATTTGACTTTATTCTAATAATGATCAATAACATTGTTATGTGGCTCTAATGCTCCTTCCTACCTACTAAATTACACAGTATTAACCAAAAGGTATTGTTAATGTTGGCTTAGTCAAAGGATTAAATGGAGAATTATTTTAAGTATTAGAGGTAGACATGTTTATGTTATTAATGGGTAGTCAAACTTCAAGAAACGTCTTCTGTTTGGTGGGACATTTAAAAACCAGTGTAACCTCTCTGGTTTGTGACATGTTTGATCAGTGATGTTCTCACCAAGTGTTTCCTGGTCCTGTTCCAAATGTGGTGTAAGCACCGTCAGCACTTTTGTAGTTGAGCTGTCTTTGGTATCCTGTAACAACAGGGACACCATGATCGAGACATTGTTGCTATGGTGATGATTGGACTCCATTTGTTTATGGATCTGCATGTGTACATCGAGATTTGGGAAATTCAATGACTCTTGCTGACAGATGAGGAAAATGACACATTTGACCAGAAACTGCGGCTAATGTTCTGCCTCCTGTCGGCTTGTTTCTTGAACCGTGTGTGTTGAAGTGATTCAAATGATTTCCTTCTTAGAGGAAACAATAAAAACTTGCCACTGGTGAGGAAGTTAGTAGCTTTTTCCATGATGGCTGCGGTGAGCTGCTGTGTGCCTTTCAGGTAGTGGAGGATGTAGATGTTGGGGGCCAGGAGAGCCATGTTCTGCTCCCCACATCCATACGGCATCTGCAGCAATCCATCCAGGTTCTTCAGAGCCCGGCCGAGGATGTCACCTGATCAAAAACACTGATTCACTAAAACTAACAAAACTAGTGTAAAACAACTTTGTATTATTGGGCAGAGATAACCTGAATACTTCAATGTGCAATTTTAAATGATGATTTCATTTAGTGAGCGAAAAAACATCCAAACTGAAAATCGTAGATTGACTGTGATTAACCAAATATTTCTGGGAAGACTGAGTTTCATTTCACCAACCAGACCCAGGCCTGATTAAGGCCAGACCTGCTGGATCAAGAAATCACTCAAGTACAATCTGTTTGATAAAAGGGAAGCAGGCTAAAAGACGTCAAAAACAAACACGTCGTTGCCATGACCAAAAGAAATTCCAAAATAGGCGAGAAGTCTTGAGATCTATCAGTTTGGACAGGGTTAAAAAACAATTTCTACAGCTTTGGAGCGCCAGTGCACCATGTTGGAACCCATTATCCACCAACTGAGAAAACTAGAAAAGATGTGGCCGAAATTACCCCATCGCACATCGACGACTCACCGAAAAAGTCAAGCGAATCCCAACAACACCCAGAACTGAAGGCCTTGCCTTCCTCTGTAAAGGTCAGAGTTTACGATTCAACAATACAAAGGAGACGGGGCAAAAACAGCATTCATGGACAAAACCACTGCTGACCAAGAAGAACACAAAAGCTTATCTCACATTTGTCAAAAAAACATCTCCATGCTCCACAAGATATTTGGGAGAATATTTTGTGGACTGAAGAGAAAAAGTTTTGACTTTTGTTGCATTTGGCTTAAAAGTGACGCATCATTTCATAGAAAGAACATCATACCAACAGCGGTGGTAGCAGTGTGATGCTCTGGGGCTGTGTGGCGTAGCTTTGTCTGCGGCTCAGCTGCAGGGGAGGGGTGGGGCATTGGGTTCAGGCGGTTAGCGACGGAGGAGTCTGGTTAAGGCAGCTGGTGCCCAGTGTTAAATCATGCCTCTGCCGTTTCAGTAGCTCGCCACGACCTGGAGGGAAGAACTCTCTACCAGGAGAATGTCCAGCTATCAGTTTGTGCCTTAAATCTAAAACTTGGGCATTTAACCTTCTGGGGTCAGGGTATAATTGGCCGTTTTTGACTACTTTTGATTTTACCTCTATAGCTCACCTTTAAAAACTGTTTATCTTGCCTTGTTTGGTATCGTTACTTTCAGCACAGCTTTAAATATCTGAAATTTGAGTTATTTTTTCATTTTGGTATACTATATTAGCACAATTGATCTAAATTCAGACAAAAATGTCAAAATCCGAGTAGAAAAAGTTAAATTTTTTACTGTAAAACCCACAAACATGTTTAATGAATCATTTTCATAACTTGAAATGCAAATAGAAAGAATAAAATTATGCACAAATTTTGCAAACAACAAAGTTATATGGTACTATTTACCTAAAAATGCAGCCCAGGCCTCAGGCGTTTTTACATAACCATTTAAATCTATTTACAGAACAATCAGGTGTACTGCATCAAATAAGAAGGCACACAAATGATTTGTGTTCAGTATAAGACAGAGGAGAACAGCACAGGCCTAAACCAGGTCTGACAGCAGGAGGAGCATCAGTCCAGTTTTCCATGTGGGAACAGCGTTTACACTGGAATCTGCCTTTGACGGCGTTTTTGGAGCAAATGTGACATTCAGCAGTATAACTGACACACAATACAACACAATAACTACACAACACACTAACTACAGCCTCCAAACACGCTAAACGTCACTAATGTGTGACATATGAAAACTCGCTCTCTCTCTCTTTTGCTCGCTTTCCGTCACTACTAAAAATGCCGTTCTCCTTAAATAACCAAGCGTCACATGTTGCCATATCATTTTTTGATTGGCTGACATGGTAAACTCTAACACCAATAGGGAAGGAGTGTTTTTTATTTTTATTTTTTCACGCGCAAGCAGAGAGTGTTTGCTAGCGCTGTCTGTAGAAAACGCCGTTTTTACCGTTCTTCCTGCTGTAAACGCCGCTGTTTTGTTCAGAAAAAAACTTTATGTGTATTTTTTATCATAACTCTGGTTTAACGTGGTCCATCGACACAATTCAAGAACTGATATATAGTCTGAAGTCCGTTACTTTCGACCAACAAAACAACCTGAAGAGTCGGTTGGGAGCTGAAAGTCCTGGCTCTTTTTAATGCGCCGAGCCGAAAGAGCCGTTTCTCCAACAAGAGAAAGAAATCCCCTCACTATCTTGTAGCTGTGTTGTCTTAAATTGGTCATGTGATTTTGACGTGTCGGCGCATACGTCGACCCCAGAGGGTTAAGATGGAAAATGATCCAGGACACCAGAAAGTGGTCGAGTCAAAATCTGGACTTAAATCCTACTGACATGATTCTGCATGACCAGAACGATTGCGCTGGAAAACCCTCTGGTGTGACTGGGCCAAAACTCAGCGTTTCAAACAACACTTATGACTAAAGCTAGACTGCAGTTCTTCCTGCACAGAATGGCACAAACAGCCTTTTTGGGGTCCATTTCTTTTTCACACAAGGCCAGGAAGACGTGGGTCTATCTATAAATGAAATCATCTTTTAAAAGCTGAATACGGTTTTTACTTTTACTTGAACATGACGTCTCTTTTATTTTCTGTTGTTTTCGTAATTTGCCTTTTTAACAAAGCTTTAACCTGCCATATTTTTATTTGGCTGAATCAAAATTGAGATGAAATCATGAGGTTTACCCAGGACTGATACAGAAGTGCGGGCAGATCCTTCTATCACATTCTCAGGCAGATGTATCTCTGCTTCCTCCGTCAGCGGGCTTCCTGTGTACAGACACAACAAACGTCCAATCAGGAAGTCACGACTACAACAGTTACTGTCCAAAGTCACCAGGTGGCCTGATCTTCAGCACATATCGTTACATTTTGTGAAAGTAAAAGATGAAAATTTGGCACATTTTATGTACACAGTGCACTCCACTGCTAACTTTGAGCATTTAGGTCATTTCTTTATTTAAACTTTGTAACTGATGGAAATCATACCGACCTTTTGGACAAAGAAGCCAGTTGTATGTCTTTGTCGTCTCAGTTCCCTCGGCCTGAAGAAAAGTATCTTTAAAATGAGTAATAATTTAAATTTTATGAGTAAAAATGTTTTTCTCGTCTCGTATTTATGACACTGACCTTCACTATGAGAGATTTGGTGACCACGTCGATGCGACCTCTGTCTGGTACGCTCACAACCTCATTATCGCATGACACATGAGACGCTACGGCCTCAGCAGACACAGTCACATTCACAGCCCCTAAAAGCAGCAGCACAGGTCACCTTCTTCGTCTCTCCATTAAAATAAAGGTTACCGAGGTTATTTTACAGATTTTGTAGAAACTAGAAGGAAATGTGTTGGGACAAAAGGAGGCGGTTAACTGTGATCACACTAGATCTAAATCTAGATTTAATGTTGGTTCTAAATCGAAGGTAAGATCAATTACAATTGGAAATTTTACTGCATCAGGCATGAAAAACATGAGCTGAAAAAAACAGTCCAAAATGATGTCAGGGTTGCTGCTGAGTCCTGCTGGAGGCCAAAGTACTGCAAATCATAAGATCCATTTAAGATTAAGAAGAAATCATTTGCATGGCAATGCAACTGCAAACAGTCTGTTCTAATGATACTGACCAAGGGAAGCATGCATAATGAATTGAAAGGAAGGTTTCAAAATGACTTGTAATTGGCTAAGACAGCTGCATTAAGTAAAGCATGAGGATGGAGGCAGCTGCTGCCCTCAGACTGGAGGTATAGACGTTCTGCCCCACTCCCTACAACCCCCACGTTTAGCCTTCCAAACACAGGGGTTATATTCTGGATTTGCAGCAGCATTTGACTGTCTACATGTCCTAGCTCTACACTGCACACTCACTGTCGTCTAATGCACACACAGCTTTCTAAATTCCATGAATATAGCTTATTGGGTCTCAGATTCTCTCATTTCATTATGATAACTTATATTTCAGCAGTATTTCTCACATAGTGTTTTTATAATTGCTCTTTATTGTTTTAATCTCATTTATTCTATTTAGCCATCTTATGTGGATTCTTTTTAAGTCACTTCCTGAGAGTTCACTTCCTGCTTCTGGGTGCTGCACTTGGGTCGTACTCAGCCTGCCACACAGCGGTTTCCTGGCAGTGTGGAGGACCAAAGCCTGATCCTCACCTAAGGCTGTTGGGATCATGGTCCACCTGAGGGTCTTGCGCTCGTTGGCACACAAACAGGATGTGTACAGATCACCAGAGAGAGGCGTGAGGGTGTAATCTGAGGACGGCCCAGGAGTGACAGTAACCTGTACGAGGAACACAGACATGGCTACATTTAAACCTGAGTTCAAATGTGAACACACCTACAGGTGAGCTTGCAGGTGTTGGTGAGCAGGGGCCCTTCAAGAACGGCCTGCATCCTGCATGGTTATATTGCCAAAGAAAAGATATTTTCTATTGTATTTTAATAACTATGATATAAATTTTGCTTAGAAAGTCATGTTTTCAGTATGGCTTTCCTTGGCTATGAACAGACATGTATCTAAACACTTTAATCATTCATTACCATGATGCAGCTGGTCAGGTAGTTAAAGACAGTCGCCCTCAGTTCAAAGTGCTCCCCCCGGATGATGGAGTAGGGCATGGTGAGTTCAAGGAAGAAAGGTTGGAAGACTTTCATTTCTTTACGAGGAGCCAAACCAAAACCCTGAGAGGACAAACAGAAAGCCTCCGTCTCCCAGGTGGTGATGGTGTCTGGGACAGTCAGGGACACGCCCCTTTTTCCATCGTCTCTGAAGCAGCAGATACACACAAACATATTCTGTAACATAATCAAACATGTTTTTATGTCTGTAAATTACTTGTATATCATAGTTACATCCTGCAGTGTGAATGACTTGTATATGTTGCATTGACAAAGTAAAAGAGCTCCACGGTGCTGATGACAGTGAAATAATATATCCCACAAAACTTTAAATATGACAAAACATCAGCCTGAAGCATCAAAACATGCTCAAGAAAAAACTCACAATTATTCTATTTTCATGTTTTTCATGTGTGCAAAGACACAGCAGAAAGTTCACATGGGTTTCTAAATGTGATCGTATAAACTTTTTAAAATGGAATATGCACCAGATCTCTTCACAACAGATACTTACCCAACTTCCACCAGATCCCAGATCCATGTCTCAGGGAAGAAAGAGCGAGCTGTCTCTATTAGTGGAGGAAGATGCCCAGCAGATCCCAGACCAGGACTACTTAGTTGAATAGAACCATCTCCAAACCGGGGAGCCATAGCTAAATAAAAAAAGAAAAATTAATTTCCTGTTTTCTTTTTGGTAAATACAAAGCAAAATTTATAGCCAGACACAACACAAACAAGTGAATGATTCACCATAGTAGACATGAGGAGGGCCATCATAGTAGACACCAGGGCCTTGATGGTAGACTTTTCCTTTGAACTTGAGGCATGAAGGCAATCGAAAAAGCAAGTTTGTCGCCATCTTCAGTCCGACTTTCTACATATTTCAGCAGCACACAAAGATCAGCAAAAACTGGTGCAACAACAAAAACTATTGTATTTACGTTATGTTTGACGGACTCACAGGTATACTTGTATTTTACCTGGAAAACTGCATAGGCGTCATTTTGCTCTTGACTGGGGTACGGCAAAACATATCTTTTTGGTCTCACATTAAGGCATTCTGTAGCATCATGAACTTCATACGGGATACCTGAGGATTTCTTGAGTGGGAGCAAGTCAAATATCTGAAAAGAAAAGTGCAGATCAGCAAAACCTCCAAACATTTATTGCCTGCCTGGTCACATTTGATCCACATGTGTTTTTTAACTCTTACCTGTAGTACTGGTGCAAATACAAGTACAGATTAGGCTCAAATCAATTGCTACATTATCTAAGAAGAATTCTGAAAAAATAAATAAATAAAAATGATCAAGTCAGCAGTAAGTGTTCGCAGATGTGAGGTGTTATAGTTGAAGTATCTGTTTACCAAATGTTACAGAAGTTCTACAATTTTACTATAAACACCACATCGTTCTTAGTGACTTATATGGCTACAGTAAGTGTTCTCCATTTGAAGCTGTCTCTGTAGCTCCTTAAACTCACTAAGTCTCACTTTTTCCAGGTTTTGCTGTATGTTTAACATCAACAAATACTCGTGTATTTGAGCAGTTTTGGTGCAAAGTTAAATTCTTCTCAAGTAAAGCAGACAGTGACTGGCAGGTCATACACTTGTTTGCATGGTTGAATTATTTGCTAAAAAAAAAAAGTCATGATCCTGGATTTATCTCCATGCTGAAATATTAATTTGCTCAAAAGGAATTAATTTTATAAGATTAAAATATTGCTGTCTGCAACCACATGAGCAACAAGCATGGTACTTACTTACTCGCTAGAAAGACTGTCATCACAGACACATGCATTTGTAACCTTGTATTTTTTATACCAGTTTGCTTTAAGACAAACTCAGCATTTGACTGTTTAAAACAGTTCAATGTACGACTGCCCAAAGAATACTTATCAGGACACAAGTACCGGAGCGAAGGCATGAGCTGCTGGTAACTCATGACACTACGGGCTCTGGAAATAAGGGATGTGTCCACCTCACTGGTGTTAATATCAGCAGTTACCTTATCTGCATCCAGAGTCTTCCCAGGCTCCTTGATGAGAACGCTCTTGTCGATGGCGCTCACACCACACAGAGAACGTGGCAGGGCCGTCACCTGCATGTTGGTCTCTTCACCTGGGACGGCTGAAGACGGTGAAAACTCCACTGACACCTGACACACACAAAACACCCGTAGAAGTTTAGTGACTGTGATGAGTCCCCACTCACTGCTGGCTAAATGAGCTGCTTCACTGTGGTGAGTGACAAATCATGAGTCCCATGTGATGGCTGTAGCCCACGTTGGACACTGTATGAACACTGTGTCAGTGTTAGATAGGTAGGACTTGCATCATCATTGAAAAAGTGCTTGTATAAATGGGAGTGAGCGGGTCATGAGGTCATATAAAGAAGCAATTTGAATCCTCAGGTAGAGTAGAAACAGCTGTGGAACAACCAGTCCATTTACTGATGCTAGAAATCCTCAGGTGATTTAGCCAACTGAATTTGACTTTGATTTGAACGACATGGCATGACTGCAGACACCAAACACACAGCACACCTCTAGAATTACACTCACCTTGTTGCTGAAGCATTTGTCAGTAGAGAAGTCAGCACTGTGGGCAATTACATCCTCACTTGGCAGGACGGCATAAGCCACAACCTGGAACTCTGGAGCCATCTCAGGAGACACTCTGACTTTAAAGGACACCTGGCCCTCATTCACTGAAACACAGGTCCAAACATGCATCCACAGATCAACAAAACAGACCAACGTCAATGCTTGGCTGTGGCATTTGTGGAAATATGGAAATTTTACCCGATCTATCTTGCACTTGAACCCGTGTTTGTCCTTGCATGGTGACAGCTCCTCTGGACAACACCTGGAAGACAGAAATCATTTAAAAACAAGAATGAACTAGCACTGATATCTGTGCACATCAGAGATGGGCAGTGACGCGTAATCTGATTACTTTTTTCAAGTAAAGTAAGGGATTACTATTGCAAAATCGGTAATTAGATTACCGTTACTTTCCCGTAGGAACGCTGCGTTACTGCGTTACTAAAACCGTGATTTTTTGCGAGAATGTTTCACGACAGTGACGTAAGCGAGTGCGCCGTTCGTGACAACAGCTGTGTGCAGATCAACAATGGATCATATATCGAGTGCGGGAGAGAGTATGAGCGTGCAGCGTTTAAAGCGTGGAAGTACTGACCTTACTTTGAGTTTGATTCCATAAAAAGTGACAAAAACATTAGTGTCCGCTGTGCGTGGGAAGAAAACTTCTTTTTACAGCGAAAAAAAACCCTAAACTTCCAAACAAGCACCGAGTAGCTACGACGTAATGGGAAACTCACAGAGAAACTCGCGGATTCTTTAACTGACCGCCGCGGCACACCTGCACCAGGGTAAACCTCCGCCTACCCCACTCCTGCTTTACAGGTGAAAATAGAGCAAAAGGACCGCTGAGTCTTTGACTTTATTTATTTTCTGCTGTGTTTTACTTGCATCTATTTGAAAGAGTGAGTGTAAACACAAAAAATATTTTATTTTATGTGCTGGAATGTGCAGAAAATAGGTTTAAATGTTAAACTAATTTCTTCCAGTCAGAGAATGTTGCATATAATTAAATTTTTGCTTGATGCATGAAGTTAAAAGATTAAAAATAATAAAACAAGTTTTAAAAAGAGACTTTTCCATTTGATTACATTTTGTATGATGGATTATGCAGAAAAAGTAGAATTGGGCTGAAAGATCTATCGCTTTATCACCTATTCAGGTTGTAAATCGTGTTTTTAAAAAGTAACTAAGTAACTAAGTAATTAATTACTTTTTGGGGGAAGCAATCAGTAATTAGTTACTGATTACTTTTTTCAAGTAACTTGACCAACACTGGTGGATATACACTACCAGTTAAAAGTTTTGACACACCTTCTCATTCAGTGTTTTTTTAATTTTTATTTTAATACTTTCTACAATGTAGATGCATACTGAAGCAAAGAAAAGTATATAAATATCTCTAAATATGTTTTATGTTTTAGAGTCCTCAGAGCTGCCCTTTGCTTTACTGGCAGTGAATGGTAATGGTAAATGGACTGGTTCTTATATAGCGCTTTTCTACTCTTTCTGAGCACTCAAAGCCCTGTACACAACTTTGCTGCACAACAGTGCTGCAAACCCTCGCCTGACATGTTTCACCTCACAGGTGAGCCTTATCAGTGTCAATTGGTGGAATCTCCTGCCTTCTTAATGGGGTTGGGACCATCAGTTGTTTTGTGCAAAAGTCAGGTTGGTACACGGCTGACAGAACAGCTGACACAACTGTTAGAATTCATATTTGAATGTGTCCCCAGGTGCAGTCACAAAAACCATCAAGTGCTACGATGAAACTGGCTCACATGCGGACCGCCCCAGGAAAGGAAGGCCAAGGGTCACCTCTGCTGAGGATAAATTCATCAGAGTCACCAGCCTTAGAAATCACAAGTTAACAGCAGCTCAGATTAGAGTCCAGATAAATGCCACACAGAGTTCCAGTAGCAGGTAGTGATGGTAAATTTGATTCTTTTTTCTGAATCGAGTTTTAGTGAGTCACTCACCAAAGTGAATCGGGTGTTTTGAGTCATTTGAGTCACTGAGTCAGTTGACCAGAGAGTGCAAAAAATTTACATTTTCACTCAAACTTAATTTGTTTCCATTTTTTAGTAAATCCTACAGGTAAGATAAGTGATTGAAAAAGAAAAACAACCATTTTTATAGAGCAAAAAAGAGCAAAAAAAAAGATTTATAAAGGTAACATTTATTTTATTTATTTTTATTTTATTTTATTAGTATTTTCCTCACGTGTTAAATATATATTTTCACATCTAAATGTCCACTGAGCTGTGAGCCAGGGGGCGGTAATGCGCCTTAACATTGGTTGCCAACCAAGCAGAAGAAGAAGCTGTGAGCCAGGAGGGAGGGGGTGAGTGAATGAGTGATTCATTTATGCTACGATTCAGCCAAGAAACACAAGAAACGGACATTAGACCAGTGGAAATCTGTGCTTTGGTCTCATGAGTCCAAATTTAAGATCTTTGGTTCCACCTGACGTGTCTTTGTGCGACAGAGAAAAGGTGAATGGATGGTTTCTACATGCATGGTTCTCACTGTGAAGCATGGAGGAGGAGGTGTGATAGTGTGTGTGTGTGTGTGGGGGGGGGGGGGGGGGGGGGCTTTGCTGGTGACACTGTTGGGGATTTATTCAAAACTGAAGGCACACTGAACCAGCATGGCTACCACAGCATCCTGCAGCCACATGCCATTGCATCATCTATTTTCCAACAGGACAACGACCCCAAACACACCTCCAGGCTGTGTGAGTGCTGTTTGACCAAGAAGGAGAGTGATGGCCTAGCCTCCACAGTCACCTGACTTAAACTCAAAGGAGATGGTTTGGGATGAGATGGACCACAAAATAGGCCAACAAGTGCTCAGCATTGTTCACCAAATGATTAAATATGTATTCATTCATTTTGATGTTTTGATGCCTTCAGTGAGAATCAATCGGAATAATTCAATTCAATTTATTTATACAGTACAAAATCAATAAAACTGTCACATCAAGGTGCTTTCTATTGTAAGGTAGACCCTACAATAAGATTAATAACAGGTAGGATTAAATGCAGAGAGGTCTGTTAACACATAGTGAGTGAGAAAGGTGACTGGAAAGGAAACACTCAATGCATCATGGGAATCCCCGGCAGCCTACATCTATTGCAGCATAACTAAGGGAGGATTCAGGGTCACCTGGTCCAGCCCTAACTATATGACAGGACATTGGCCAATCAGATGAAAGGAAGAAAAATAGGGTCAAAATTTGTACTTGTAACTTGAAACTTGAGTGCAGAGTTTCTCACGTACACAAATTCTTTTTTATGCACACATAAATTCTTTTTACACATACAAATCCTGAGAATCCTAAGATGCACAAAACAAAGGATTAGAAAAATAAAACAGAAAATAACTAAACGTGGAGTCACTAAAAGACGAGACTTGAAAAGTGCAGGGGAAACACAGGGAAAGCATGATTAACTGAGAACAGAAATGACTAAATCTACGAAGGCCAAAGAATATAAATACTTAGCAGAGAGAGAAAACTAAGGATATCATGAACAAAGGACCAAACACTGAGGCTAATTACTAAGCTGACAGAAAATGATGAGGGACAAAGCACAGGGACCAGACCTGAAGTCTGTGGAACCAGCTTCCACTTTGGATTCAGGAGACAGACGCCCTCCGAGTTTTAAGTTTAGGCTTTTTCCTTTTTGCTAAAGCATATAGTTTGGGCTGGATCAGTATTTATGCTGAAATAGATCGAAGCTGCTGGATTCTCATGATGGACTGAAAGTTTCTTCTTCAGTCATGATGGGCATTACAACAGTAGTTTTTTAGCAAACACACAAAAAGTCTGGTCATGTTCAACTTTGTAGTAAACCCAGAGATAACTCACCAGATAAATGACATCCACAGACCCCGGAGACTCTCCCACTATAGTGTAGTTGACTGATACGTCTTCTTCTGCGTCACAGGACACTGCTTTATCCTTCTTCTGTACCTCTAGAGAGCTGATTGTTTTAATATCAGGAGAAGACGGCTGGGACATGGATAATGTGTGAAATCCCCTGTCATAGTATGCAGTTCTATATCCTGGGTTGCCCACTGTTGGTGTCAGGCTTGCCTAGTTGGGGATAGGAAACAAAAATTTAAAAACTTGATCTACAAATAACATTGGACAACGAGACTTTATAAGCAAGGCAAAGGTGGAGGAAGATGAGTCATAAACTGTTTCAGGATTGCAGCTTATTACTGTGGGAGGTATTTGGACATTTGCAGCCTATCAGAAACCAATTGTGGCTTCAGGCTGCTGTCATGGCTGCATTAAATTACACATTGTTTCCGTGTGTCAGCTCACATGGAGTTGGATATCCTGGTCAAAGTTATCAGTGCTGAAAGAAAATGAGGCCACACCGTTGCTGGCAGTTGTCAGATTTTGTAGTGAGCGTGTTTGCCACATTCGTCCCGTGAACAGGTAGACCGGTGCGTCACAAACTGGTGTATTATTGTGGTACACTGCTCTGACCTGTTGAAGAACACAATGCTCTATCAATGGAAAATACAAACAATTTAAATGTGCTTTGCTACGACAAACTGAGCTGAAAACAACATGTTAGGCTTACTTTTCCTTCCACATTAGATCCCCGTTCCCAAACCTTGGGCACGTTAATGAAAGACACTTTTCCAAGGACGTAAGAAATCGTGACTCTCTTCTCTTGAGGGAGTGAAACACCTGAATGTAAAAACTTTCATGTTACAATCCTGTGAATGCCTTTTTGGTTAAACATACATTGATGTGTCATTTTAAAGGAATAACACAACTTGCCTGTTCCCTCTTCTTCCACTTTGGCCCTGATATCCAGAACATCTTGAAGCACCTTTTGGTCCATTTTAGTAAAAATTGACATGTTGAAGGAAAAAGTTGCACAGCCAGTCTTGTCTGCCTGGAAAGAACAATAAAGAAAGAAAATCACTGATACAAGAATAAACCAAAATTAGAATCAAATCTCATTCACAATCGAATCTATAAAATATATTAAATGTTCAAACTAGAGAGGAGTCATTAAAGACTTGAGCTCATTTAGAATTTGATGAAAGCAATATGGTTTAAAAATGCAGGGTGGGGGGACAAAAGTCTGGAGGGGTCAGTTGTACTAAACATAAACAGCTGAAGGAACATTTTGCAACTGATTATGTTACCTGGCAACAGATCATTCAGATAAACATGTATAAAAAGATCATCATAGAGAGACAGAGTTTCTCACAAATACAGACGGGCGGAGGTTTACAAATCTGCAACAGACTGTGTCTACAAATTGTAGAACAATGACAGAATAATTTCATTAATGTAAAATTATCAAGACGGGGAATATCTCATCATCTGCAGCGCACAATGTCATCAAAACATGCAAAGGATAAGGCTGAAATCCACTATCAGATGCAGTCTCCAGGTCCTTGGGCAGCAATGCATGAAAAACTGTCATCATTCTGCCACTCAGATCACTGCATGGCCTCAGGAGCACTTCCACAAATCAATATCTGCGCACAAAGTTCAAAAGTCAAATGTGAATGCGAACTGGAAACGCTGCATTCTTTTCTGGGCAAAAGCTCATTTAAAACGACAAACACTGCTCTGTGCTCAGATGAATCGAAATCTGAAATTCTTTTTGGAAAAAACAGACGCTGTATCCTCCACAACATCCCAAACATCCTGTCGAGCTGGGCCTGTATAGCAGTATGATGGTATCACCTCACAAAACCACTGTATCGTTTAAATTTCCCAGCAGCATCTCATTTACATCCTCAAAATCTCAGTACTACCATATATATGTTATACAGTACTGTGAAAAAAATCTTCACCCAACCACCCTTTTTTTTGTTTGTTGGCTTCCAAAGAGCCAAACTTTTTTAATTTCTTCCTGCTTGAGCAGTTTTTGTTTAGACTTTGGCTGCTTTTACATTCATTTCCAGTTCAGTCCCCATACCTGATCATTTCTAGAGAAAGCTTTTTTTCTTTCATTCCTTTATTTGCATCAGGTACTTTATGTTGACCTATGAACCATCCAAGCACAACAAGGACACCTGCCTCAAGGGATTATTGTTTCTACACATAACAGACAACTTAGCAGACAACCAGTTTGAACTTGTATCACATTGTTGAGCAGCCTGTTGCAAAAGCACATCCTTTATTCCCATGTCCTTCTTTGAATCTAACAATGGGGTTTGAACTCATGGAAGCTTGCCTGAGAGACTTCAGGCTGTATTTCTATTTGTGTTTGCATGTTTCAGTAAACCCTGTAGCTATTCATTCTGCTTGTGTCAGTGTAACAGTCTGAAATTGTATTCTCTTGTGTGTCAGACATAATGAAACACACCACTTGCCTTAGCTCACGGCTCAATGAAGGCACATAACCCAGTATGTGACATATGAGACAATGAAACTGTAGTGAAAAAAAGTAAAGAGGACACACGGCGCCAGCTTAACTGAGTACAGCAGGCAACCCGTGTGCCGTAATGCTAATGCAGTGGCCTGAATGTACCCAAAGTATCAGGGAATAAAAGAGAAATGAAGTCATAACTGTACCTGCTTTGTCTCTGTGTGGCAGGAGCCACCCATCTGCAATAGGGCCAAAAGATCGTAATCGTGCGACGATATACCAAAACCTCTATACAAATTAATAGGTCTGCACACATTGACTGTAACACGTCCTGGTACAGGCTGTCCATACGTGTACCTGTTTTAAGAAAAATAAGTAAACATTATGAGTCATTTGCTCTCCAAACTCCAGATTTTACAACACATAATTTGTCCTGAAAGAACTTTTCCTTACTTTGCACACACTTTAGCTTCAACGTCTTCCTGCCCAATACTCACTTCTTCAGATATATTTACTGTCACATCAAATTTGGGTAAAACTGGGGGAAATATGAATGTCAGCATTTGCACTCCATTACAACAAAGAATTTAAGAATAAATAAGACTGACTTACCATATTTCTCCACTTTGAAGTTGTGAGATATTTTCCTCTCACCCATTGACACAATGATCTGGTACGGTCCCTCAGGGGCCTCAGCGTCCAAGGAGTAAGAAAGCTGCAGTATTCTGCTATTGGATGTTTCATTTAGCCACTGTCCAATCCTGTTACTGTGAGGATCCTGTTAAATCAAGTGACAGTGACAGCTACTACACATAGTAGTAGCTCAGTGTTCCAACATTCGAAAGAAAGGACTGCTCTCACAGCTAGAGATTGACGAGGTATAGCTTGAAACCTGGATCCCCCGTAGCCAGTTACCAAGATTACGTGAAGTACACTCAGAAGGTCTGCTGGATGATGTTAATGCAGCATTACGGACAATACCTACAACCACGATTACCAACACTAACAAGCTGATCTACAATACGGCAGCAGTGATCAGTGAGATGCTTGGCTACAAGTTGAACAGCCACAAGGGGCAGTACCCTCCATGGAGAAGGAGGCTAGAGGGCAAGATCAAAGTAGCACGGAGGGAGGTTAGCCAACTAACGGAGTTGCAGAAAGGTGCGACAAAGAAGGTGCATAAGAAATACAGCAAACTGTCCATACCTGAGGCCTTGGAAACTGCCAAGCAAAGACTCACAGCCTTGGCCACCCGCTTGAGGAGGTACACTAGAGAGATAGAAGGCAGGAGAATAAACCACCTGTTCTCCACAGAACCAGCAAAGGTGTACTCTCAGTGGCAAGGGAACAATAAGAGAACAGCACCACCAAGGCTGGAGACGGAGCAATACTGGAAGAGCATATGGGAGAAGGACGCAACCCATAACGGCAATGCTCAGTGGCTAGTGGATCTGAGGGCAGACCACAGCGACCTCCCTGAACAGGGTCCAGTAACCATCACAGTGGCAGATATCCAAGAAAGGGTCTCCAGTATGAAGAGTTGGACAGCACCAGGGCCCGACATGGTTCACGCCTACTGGCTGAAGAAGCTGACTGCACTCCACGAGCGTCTGGCAGCACAAATGAACCAGCTGCTAGTTAACGAGAGACACCCGGAATGGCTAACCGAAGGTCGGACGGTCCTGATCCCCAAGGACCCCAAGAAGGGACCGGTCCCCTCCAACTACCGACCAATAACCTGCCTCAGTACTACATGGAAGCTCCTGTCAGGCATCATATCGGCTAAGATGAACAGGCACATGGGTCAATACATGAGTGGGACACAGAAAGGAATTGGCAAGAATACCAGAGGCGCAAAACACCAGCTACTGGTAGACAGAACAGTCAGCCGAGACTGCAAGACCAGACTGACCAACCTGTGCACTGCCTGGATTGATTACAAGAAGGCCTATGACTCAATGCCCCAAAGCTGGATACTGGAATGCTTAGAATTGTACAAGATCAATGGGACCCTAAGAGTCTTCATCAGGAACTCAATGGGGATGTGGCGTACAACACTAGAGGCCAACTCCAAGCCCATAGCACAAGTCACCATCAAGTGTGGGATCTACCAAGGAGATGCTCTGTCCCCACTGCTGTTCTGCATACGCCTGAACCCCCTCAGTGAGATCATTAACAAGACTGGCTACAGATACCGACTACGGAATGGAGCAGTTGTCAGCCACCTCCTGTACATGGATGACATCAAGCTGTATGCCAAGAGTGAACGAGACATCGATTCACTGATCCACACTACCAGGCTATACAGCAATGACATTGGAATGTCGTTCGGACTGGAGAAGTGTAGTCGGATGGTAACAAAGAGAGGGAAGGTAGTCAGAACTGAGGGGATTGAACTACCAGAAGGCAACATTGCAGACATAAAGGACAGTTACAAGTACCTGGGGATCCCGCAGGCAAATGGGAACCATGAAGAGGCCGCTAGAAAGGCTGCAACCACCAAGTACCTGCAGAGGGTCAGGCAAGTCCTGAGGAGTCAGCTGAATGGTAAGAACAAGATCCGGGCCATCAACACGTACGCCCTGCCCGTGATCAGGTACCCTGCTGGGGTAATAGGCTGGCCAAAGGAGGAGATAGAAGCCACTGACATAAAGACAAGAAAGCTCCTTACCATGCATGGAGGGTTTCACCCCAAGTCCAGCACCCTGAGGCTGTACGCTAAGCGGAAGGAAGGGGGCCGGGGACTGGTGAGTGTCAGCACCACAGTCCAGGATGAGACAACGAACATCCAAGAATACATTGGGAAGATGGCCCCAACTGACCGAGTGCTCAGTGAATACCTCAGGCAGCAGAAACCCAAGACAGAGGAGGGAGACGAGGAACCATCATGGAAGGACAGGCCCCTGCACGGTATGTACCACCGGCAGATAGAGGAGGTGGCTGATGTCCAGAAATCCTACCAGTGGCTGGACAAAGCTGGACTGAAAGACAGCACAGAGGCACTAATCATGGCAGCACAAGAACAAGCTCTGAGTACAAGATCCATAGAGGCTGGGGTCTATCACACCAGGCAAGACCCCAGGTGCAGGCTGCTAGCAGGCAAGGCATACATGGAACGCCATAACCAAGTGGCCGGCATAGTGTACAGGAACATCTGTGCCGAGTATAACCTGGAAGTCCCGTGGTCAAAATGGGAGATGCCCCCAAGGGTGGTGGAGAATGACCGAGCTAAGATCCTGTGGGACTTCCAGATACAGACGGACAAAATGGTGGTGGCTAACCAACCGGACATAGTGGTGGTAGACAAACAGAAGAAGACGGCCGTAGTGATCGATGTAGCGGTTCCGAATGACAGCAATATCAGGAAGAAGGAACACGAGAAGCTGGAGAAATACCAAGGGCTCAGAGAAGAGCTCGAGAGGATGTGGAGGGTGAAGGTAATGGTGGTCCCCGTGGTAATCGGAGCACTAGGTGCGGTGACTCCCAAGCTAGGCGAGTGGCTCCAGCAGATCCCGGGAATAACATCGGAGATCTCTGTCCAGAAGAGCGCAGTCCTGGGAACAGCTAAGATACTGCGCAGGACCCTCAAGCTCCCAGGCCTCTGGTAGAGGACCCGAGCTTGAAGGATAAACCGCCCGCAGGGGCGTGCTGGGTGTTTTTATATATATATATATATATATATATCGTTTCCCTTGCCTCTAAAATGACAACAATGCCAATGAAAAGGCAGGTGTAAAAACACAATAATTATTTTGAACATTTGTTTATTTGTTCATTTTCTATAATACCAATGAAAGGAATAATAAGCTGGTAAGGCCATTGTCAGCTATGAGTCACAGGGAGCTAGCTTTCTAACTTTACTGGCAGTGCAAAGTTGTGGTGACAGCAGGGCTTGACTGGTAATCTGGCATTCTGGACATTTTCCTGTTGGCTGTAAGACCAGTACAACTCTTTGTTGTCAATATCATTATACAGGCTTAAAGACTGGCTGGAATGGCAGCTGCACCTGACCCTACGAGCGCTGGCAGCAATCTCTCTGGTGTATTTTTTTGAACACTACTTTTCACTTTTACTTAATAATATTTTAAAGTAATGCTACTCTTACTTGAATAACATTTTTGGATACTCGACCCACCTCTGTATATATGCAACCCAATTTGTCCAGTTTTGAAACTGTCAGTGACCTGGAGTAATACTGCAGAAGCAGTGTGTACATAAGCAGTGAGCAGGGAACAATCAAGTCTGACTCCATGTGTTCAGCATTGTGTTGATGCATTTACAGCAGAAGTAAAAAAAACCTTTTCTGGAGATATTCTCTTACCTGAAGTTCAATGACATCATACTGAAAGAAAGAACCAAAGACAGGTGGAGTTAAGAAATTGTTGTGTAAATCACTGCATCTCAATTCTAAACAGCATCATTAATAACACTGTTCAAAAACTCACCAGCTGATTGGCCGGTCGCATCTTATTATCCATCGCAACGACTCTGAAATTCACTGTGAGAAAAATTTTAAAGAGATTGTGTCTCTGTTTCTCTCCTTATACTTTAAAACAAAGGTCCATTAGGGTTGGGGCCATGACTGCTAAAATTAACAAAATAAACACTTAATTACATTACTAATTAAAATGGAAATAATTAATTAAATATCTAAACAATTTTATTATTAATTAAATTATGTATTTTGAGTTTCAATTTTCAATTAAATATTTCATGGTTGCTGTGCTGCAGTGCATCGTGATCTGTCACTGCAGCTTATCAACAAACACAACATCTGATTTTTACCCTACACAGCAAGTCAATACAGATCTCAGATAAGGGACTGATATGAATTGGTGGTTATGTGGACAGACCAACCAAATGCTTGAAGGTTGCACTACATAAAAATAATAAAATCATATTTGGTGACACGGCAAGTATTTTAAAATATTTCTTGTGGTGTAGCTCCATCAGGTCCGAATGGCTGTGTGCATTAAGCAGGGCACACTAAATAAACAGACACCCGGCCAAAGCATTAAATTGTCTGTGTCCCTGAGTTTGATGGGTGACAGATAAAACTGATTAATGAACACAAAATAATTAATTAAATTGAAAACCAATAATTGGACAATGAAATAATTAACTATCCTTGTAAATAATCAAAATGAGAAAAAATGAATTGAATATATAAAAAGATCATTAAATATGTGCTGGAAACTGGAAATCAGAAATAAAAACCTAAATGTGTGTTGGTGTACGCTCAATTATCCAGGTAAGTAAATCTCCAAAAGTTGATTCTGTTCATCTGGACGTTTTCAGTGGAGAAATTGATCCAGGTGACTTCTTCAATCTCAGCTGACTGCAAGTTTCCCCAATCTTAGAAACAGTACATTTGCATAATGACTGAAACCAGCCCACTGAAGGAACAATCTGCCGTTCGCTACATGGAAGAAGTGCAAAGCAGAGCTCTGGTATCGCACCCTGGCTGGAACAAAACAAAGTCACTGGTTCAGGGTTTCCCCACTGAAAACATCCAGATGAAAAGAAACTTTTTGAGATCATTCAAATAACTTATTACATTATTTAAATGAAATCACTGATATTTAATTAATGTATATACATACATACATATATATATATATATATATATATATATATATATATATATATATATATATATATATATATATATGTGTGTGTGTGTGTGTATATATGTGTATATATATATATATATATATATATTTTTTTTTTTTAGACTACACGCCTTTGGAGCAGAGGATCGCAAGTTCGATTCCTGCCTGGGGCGTCTGTATCCAGTAAGGGTCCTAAGGCTAGACCCCCTATCCTAAGCGAGCCTACCGCAGACATGAGCGAGACAGATAAATATGAAGGCATGCCGGCTCGGACGTCGCCCGGATCAACAAGGTCCGCGTCAGGTGTTGAGGAACCAGGGCACCCTGATGACAAGTGGGCTACTGGAACAAGAAGGCATCGGTGGGCAAGAGACGAAAACAGGGCGTTGTTGGAATGCTACTACGCAAGTAACCTTGGCGGAAGGGGCTACACGAATAGAATGAGGTACCTATGGATTCTTCGATACCCAACATCCACAATGACGGCGAAACAACTAGTAGCTCAGTGTTCCAACATTCGAAAGAAGGGACTGCTCTCACAGCTCAACACAAATGCTACGGCAAGGAGGAGTCAGGACGCCAGGTCACCCCCACCCGAGATTGGGTACATAGCCCCAAGTGCGATAGGAGAAGGATCGTTGAGTGCGAGAGGAACTGACCTAAAAAATAGGATCATGGCCAAGCTTGAAACCTTGGTTACCAAGATTACGTGAAGTACCTCCAGAAGGTCTGCTAGATGATGTTAATGCAGCACTACGGACGATACCTACAACCACGATTACCGACACTAACAAGCTGATCTACAATACGATCAGTGAGATGCTTGGCTACAAGTTGAACAGCCACAAGGGGCAGTACCCTCCATGGAGAAGGAGGCTAGAGGGCAAGATCAAAGTAGCACGGAGGGAGGTTAGCCAACTAACGGAGTTGCAGAAAGGTGCGACAAAGAAGGTGCATAAGAAATACAGCAAACTGTCCATACCTGAGGCCTTGGAAACTGCCAAGCAAAGACTCACAGCCTTGGCCAGCCGCTTGAGGAGGTACACCAGAGAGATAGAAGGCAGGAGAATAAACCAGCTGTTCTCCACAGAACCAGCAAAGGTGTACTCTCAGTGGCAAGGGAACAATAAGAGAACAGCACCACCAAGGCTGGAGACAGAACAATACTGGAAGAGCATATGGGAGAAGGATGCAACCCATAACGGCAATGCTCAGTGGCTAGAGGATCTGAGGGCAGACCACAGCGACCTCCCTGAACAGGGTCCAGTAACCATCACAGTGGCAGATATCCAAGAAAGGGTCTCCAGTATGAAGAGTTGGACAGCACCAGGGCCCGACATGGTTCACGCCTACTGGCTGAAGAAGCTGATTGCACTCCACGAGCGTCTGGCAGCACAAATGAACCAGCTGCTAGTTAACGAGAGACACCCGGAATGGCTAACTGAAGGCCGGACGGTCCTGATCCCCAAGGACCCCAATAAGGGACCGGTCCCCTCCAACTACCGACCAATAACCTGCCTCAGTACTACATGGAAGCTCCTATCAGGCATCATATCGGCTAAGATGAACAGGCACATGGGTCAATACATGAGTGGGGCACAGAAAGGGATTGGCAAGAATACCAGAGGCGCAAAACACCAGCTACTGGTAGACAGAACAGTCAGCCGAGACTGCAAGACCAGACTGACCAACCTGTGCACTGCCTGGATTGATTACAAGAAGGCCTATGACTCAATGCCCCACAGCTGGATACTGGAATGCTTAGAATTGTACAAGATCAACAGGACCCTAAGAGCCTTCATCAGGAACTCAATGGGGATGTGGCGTACAACACTTGAGGCCAACTCCAAGCCCAAAGCACAAGTCACCATCAAGTGCGGGATCTACCAAGGAGATGCTCTGTCCCCACTGCTGTTCTGCATAGGCCTGAACCCCCTCAGTGACATCATTAACAAGACTGGCTACGGATACCGACTACGGAACGGAGCAGTTGTCAGCCACCTCCTGTACATGGATGACATCAAGCTGTATGCCAAGATGTCTAAATGACTCGGGTAAAGTTTGTAGCATGCGTGCTTGTTGTTTTTGTCTGCTTCCACTTGTCTTTACACTAGGATGATGTCGGCGTAAATGTGCAGTCATATTCGTTGTGTTCCCACTAGTGCTGTCAGCGTTAATCTGAAATGACGTTAAAGCCACAACACGGCAAATCTCTGTTAACGACCTACCGCGTTCGACTACTCCACCTAGGCTGCACTGTCGAGCGCAGATCCACTGAGCTCTCAACACAGACAGCGTCCTCAGAAGAAAAGTTGATAAAATAAATTGAAATTTTGTATTGTTCGATACATATGCGTACCGAACCGAAAGCACTGTATCGAACGGTTCAATATCGATACAGGTATTGTTGCACCCCTAATATATATATATATATATATATATATATATAACACCCAGCACGCCCCTGCGGGCGGTTTATCCTTCAAGCTCGGGTCCTCTACCAGAGGCCTGGGAGCTTGAGGGTCCTGCGCAGTATCTTAGCTGTTCCCAGGACTGCGCTCTTCTGGACAGAGATCTCCGATGTTATTCCCGGGATCTGCTGGAGCCACTCGCCTAGCTTGGGAGTCACCGCACCTAGTGCTCCGATTACCACGGGGACCACCGTTACCTTCACCCTCCACATCCTCTCGAGCTCTTCTCTGAGCCCTTGGTATTTCTCCAGCTTCTCGTGTTCCTTCTTCCTGATATTGCTGTCATTCGGAACCGCTACATCGATCACTACGGCCGTCTTCTTCTGTTTGTCTACCACCACTATGTCCGGTTGGTTAGCCACCACCATTTTGTCCGTCTGTATCTGGAAGTCCCACAGGATCTTAGCTCGGTCATTCTCCACCACCCTTGGGGGCATCTCCCATTTTGACCTCGGGACTTCTAGGTTATACTCGGCACAGATGTTCCTGTACACTATGCCGGCCACTTGGTTATGGCGTTCCATGTATGCCTTGCCTGCTAGCATCTTGCACCCTGCTGTTATGTGCTGGATTGTCTCTGGGGCATCTTTACACAGCCTGCACCTGGGGTCTTGCCTGGTGTGATAGACCCCAGCCTCTATGGATCTTGTGCTCAGAGCTTGTTCTTGTGCTGCCATGATTAGTGCCTCTGTGCTGTCTTTCAGTCCAGCTTTGTCCAGCCACTGGTAGGATTTCTGGATATCAGCCACCTCCTCTATCTGCCGGTGGTACATACCGTGCAGGGGCCTGTCCTTCCATGATGGTTCCTCGTCTCCCTCCTCTTTCTTGGGTTTCTGCTGCCTGAGGTATTCACTGAGCACTCGGTCAGTTGGGGCCATCTTCCCAATGTATTCTTGGATGTTCCTTGTCTCATCCTGGACTGTGGTGCTGACACTCACCAGTCCCCGGCCCCCTTCCTTCCGCTTAGCGTACAGCCTCAGGGTGCTGGACTTGGGGTGAAACCCTCCATGCATGGTCAGGAGCTTTCTTGTCTTTATGTCAGTGGCTTCTATCTCCTCCTTTGGCCAGCCTATTACCCCAGCAGGGTACCTGATCACGGGCAGGGCGTATGTGTTGATGGCCCGGATCTTGTTCTTACCATTCAGCTGACTCCTCAGGACTTGCCTGACCCTCTGCAGGTACTTGGTGGTTGCAGCCTTTCTAGCGGCCTCTTCATGGTTCCCATTTGCCTGCGGGATCCCCAGGTACTTGTAACTGTCCTCTATGTCTGCAATGTTGCCTTCTGGTAGTTCAATCCCCTCAGTTCTGACTACCTTCCCTCTCTTTGTTACCATCCGACTACACTTCTCCAGTCCGAACGACATTCCAATGTCATTGCTGTATAGCCTGGTAGTGTGGATCAGTGAATCGATGTCTCGTTCACTCTTGGCATACAGCTTGATGTCATCCATGTACAGGAGGTGGCTGACAACTGCTCCGTTCCGTAGTCGGTATCCGTAGCCAGTCTTGTTAATGATCTCACTGAGGGGGTTCAGGCCTATGCAGAACAGCAGTGGGGACAGAGCATCTCCTTGGTAGATCCCGCACTTGATGGTAACTTGTGCTATGGGCTTGGAGTTGGCCTCTAGTGTTGTACGCCACATCCCCATTGAGTTCCTGATGAAGGCTCTTAGGGTCCCATTGATCTTGTACAATTCTAGGCATTCCAGTATCCAGCTGTGGGGCATTGAGTCATAGGCCTTCTTGTAATCAATCCAGGCAGTGCACAGGTTGGTCAGTCTGGTCTTGCAGTCTCGGCTGATTGTTCTGTCTACCAGTAGCTGGTGTTTTGCACCTCTGGTATTCTTGCCAATTCCTTTCTGTGTCCCGCTCATGTATTGACCCATGTGCCTGTTCATCTTAGCCGATATGATGCCTGACAGGAGCTTCCATGTAGTACTGAGGCAGGTTATTGGTCGGTAGTTGGAGGGGACCGGTCCCTTCTTGGGGTCCTTGGGGATCAGGACCGTCCGGCCTTCAGTTAGCCATTCCGGGTGTCTCTCCTTAACTAGCAGCTGGTTCATTTGTGCTGCCAGACGCTCGTGGAGTGCAGTCAGCTTCTTCAGCCAGTAGGCGTGAACCATGTCGGGCCCTGGTGCTGTCCAACTCTTCATACTGGAGACCCTTTCTTGGGTCACTGTGATGGTTACTGGACCCTGTTCAGGGAGGTCGCTGTGGTCTGCCCTCAGATCCACTAGCCACTGAGCATTGCCGTTATGGGTTGCATCCTTCTCCCATATGCTCTTCCAGTATTGCTCCGTCTCCAGCCTTGGTGGTGCTGTTCTCTTATTGTTCCCTTGCCACTGAGAGTACACCTTTGCTGGTTCTGTGGAGAACAGCTGGTTTATTCTCCTGCCTTCTATCTCTCTGGTGTACCTCCTCAAGCGGCTGGCCAAGGCTGTGAGTCTTTGCTTGGCAGTTTCCAAGGCCTCAGGTATGGACAGCTTGCTGTATTTCTTAGGCACCTTATTTGTCGCACCTTTCTGCAACTCTGTTAGTTGGCTAACCTCCCTCCGTGCTACTTTGATCTTGCCCTCTAGCCTCCTTCTCCATGGAGGGTACTGCCCCTTGTGGCTGTTCAACTTGTAGCCAAGCATCTCACTGATCACTGCTGCCGTATTGTAGATCAGCTTGTTAGTGTCGGTAATCGTGGTTGTAGGTATTGCCCGTAGTGCTGCATTAACATCATCTAGCAGACCTTCTGAGGGTACTTCACGTAATCTTGGTAACCGGCTACGGGGGATCCAGGTTTTGGCCATGATCCTATTTTTCAGGTCAGTTCCTCTCGCACTCAACGATCCTTCTCCTATCGCACTTGGGGCTATGTACCCAATCTCGGGTGGGGGTGATGATATCTCCCCCCTGACCTGGCGTCCTGACTCCTCCTTGCCGTAGCATTTGTGTTGTACCTCGTCAATCTCTAGCTGTGAGAGCAGTCCCTTCTTTCGAATGTTGGAACACTGAGCTACTAGTTGTTTCCCCGTCATTGTGGATGTTGGGTATCGAAGAATCCATAGGTCCCTCATCCTATTCATGTAGCCCCTTCCGCCGGGGTTACTTGCGTAGTAGCATTCCAACAACGCCCTGTTTTCGTCCCTTGCCCACCGATGCCTTCTTGTTCCAGTAGCCCACTTTTCGTCAGGGTGCCCTGGTTCCTCAACACCTGACGCGGACCTTGTTGATCCGGGCGACGTCCGAGCCGGTATGCCTTCATATTTATCTGTCTCGCTCATGTCTGCGGTAGGCTTGCTTAGCATAGGGGGTCTAGCCTTAGGACCCTTACTGGATACAGACGCCCCAGGCAGGAATCGAACTTGCGATCCTCTGTTCCAAAGGCGTGTAGTTTAACCACTACGCTATCCAGCTGCATATATATATATATATATATATATTATATATATATATATATAATTTATTTAAATTGAATTGGTATCACTAATTTATATTTTAATTAACAAGACATTTCATTTATTGTCTAATTATGTGTTTCATACATTTTGGCACCCGTGGCCCTCCACTTTGGTGCTTTAAATTCCATGTTTGAACATAATTTAATTGTGAACAATAAAACTATTAAGGATAAAACCATTAAACTTTCACATAAAATGAATTTGACTCTAATCGGGGACAGATGGTACAAACAATAAATCATGTCTGAGTGATATAATATGGACTTTGCCCTTTGGGGGGAGTCATGCACTCTGAGTATTCTGCATGTTTTATTTTGCATTACTGTGAATTTTTAAAATAGTTATATTCAAAGATGGACTCAGATTTCAAAGTGCGAACAAATATTTCGGTCGATGGACCGTATTAAATATCTTGAAAAGCGTTTGCTAAATGAAGCACAACTTTCACATCAATCATTGCATGTGTGTCCAAATTTTGGACCATAAAACTTGTTACACAAATTGGAGATGGTGGAGCAGCTGGCTCATGATGATGGAATTTGAATGAACTACATGTCTTATATAACGTAACATCACATTGTTACCTTTTTGTCCAGGGAGGTAGATGGGTTTGTCTGTTTGGATGAATGTGAAGGTATCAGACGCTCGGATCATCACTTTTCTGACTTGTTTGGAGTAAAATGTGTCTCCTCGTACCTCCACCTGAAAATGTTGCACCTCCTTTTGTACCAAAGGAGCCTGAGACAGTGGGATATTTAGATAGTCATTAAAGCCAATAATGCTTACGATAACAACTAACAAACACACTTTGTGTGTGAAAGTGCTGGTTGCCAACCTCAAACTGAACACAGGTTTGAAAGGCCTCATTTGACGTATGCGTGAATAAGGTTGTGTTCTTCTCTCGGGACATCAAAGTGACAGTCATGACCAGAGTCCCACTGGGCTGTCGGAGAGTTGCACAGAATTTGGCCTCAGCTCCAGCTTCAATAACTGCAGGAATGGCCACCAGGTACTGGCTGCATACAGCATCACACATACAGCAGTTACTGCAGTGAACAACTCACACAGACAAAAACACGCTGAAGACAAACTCACGGTTCAGCCACCGCTTGATCCACACGTATCCAGCTCAGGAGGACACACAGAGTGCAGCTCAGGATCCAGAGACGGTCCATGACTGGTTGTGATCGTTCTCAGTGTCAGCTTCGGCTAAATATTGGCTGATCGTTCCCACCCACGTAACAGCCACGTGTTTGAAACGCACTCATGTACTCTGATCTCCACAAAGTCAATCACTTACACATTTATAAAATCCCATTCCTGCTTTCAGCACTGAACACTAAACTATAGACAACAGTAAAGTTTGTCATTCAGTGTAAAATATTACAGTAACATACAGTGCTCCGAGGTGATGTTTCTAAATCAGCTCAGAGTTTAATTCGGCTGTTACAAAATATTATTTCTATTCTGTATGTGTCCATGTTTGTCTTAACACCAGTGCTGGGATATCCCACTGTAGTGTGTAACTACTGATATTCTCTAAAATCACTGGGCGTTACAGTAAGCGTAGCCACCAACAGTGCCCTTTACCCAGCTTGGGATGTCTGACTGCCATGTTTTTGACTTTATTTCTCGGGAAAGACTAAACAAACGTTTGTGTAGTGATAACAGGCTCAAACACAACGGATGGATTCATCAGTGATGTCACAGACTGCTATATTTGCTTAAAAGACAAAAATCACAATGTTTCTGTCCAAATTAAAAATGAAACATGTTAAACAGCTTTTGTTGCACTTTAGTAAACAACACAGATCAAACTTCAGCCCACTGAAATAACTGCAGTGACAGTCACACTGCTGAGTGTGGAGGGATTTCTGGTCTGGTTTTTAAACTGTAACATTGCTGAGAATGAGTCATTATCTCTGACCCTCTGGACCCAGCAGTATTACCCCATGTTATTCTATTTGTCTTCATTGATTTGCCTTTACGGGAAAAGGGTTTTTGTTTGTTCTGTCTCACTAAGGGGCTGTGGGTGGGTGGGGGGGGGGGGGGGGGGGCATGCTTTACACACATACAGAAATCAGAAATCAGAAATCAGAATGGGTTTATTGCCAGATGTTGAGGTTTACAACATTAGGAAATTGCTGCGGTGCACAGATGTGTTAATCCATAAATGTTAATACAGTTTGTTAATACTTGTTAACAAATGCAAAAAATAAAGTTTGTTTAAAAACAGTTATCAGCATTGAACCCATGAAAGACTGAAGTCTGTACTGATATACTCAATATTTGCTGCTGTTATGATATTAGTAGATATTTATTATGATACATTTATTCATGACATGAGCTCACTCATGGTTACAGCGCTGGAACATGTGGCCATGGACCCTAAACAGCATGCTCAAATCGTGACAAACTTCATAGATCTGGAGTGTGACCCCGTAAAAGACTTGCCTAAATCTGCTGGCCTGGGAGTCCAGCAGTTCATCTAAACAAAAGGCACTTAGACTAGAACAGATATAGATGTGTTTATCCTACCATGAAACAATAAGAGAAGGTACGACCGCTGCCATGCTCCCAGGAGGGTGTGAATGCCAGAACACCCTGGAATGCACACAAAGTCTTTGCAGACTATTAAGGATCAGACCCCTATCAATATGACATCGACTATAAACTCTAAGCATATATGAGTAAATATTTCTAAGCATGAATGACAATCAACAATACAAATCTAACACTAGTGTTGGAGCCAAGTCCAGGCCAATAATTTCACTCAGTTACATCATGCCATATATAAGTATTTGTCATGATCTTTAAGTTTCCATTATAATCTTGATCATTTTATGTTATAATGTAATATGCTGTGCTCCATAAATTAATCCTGCTTTATTAGTCTGTTGTTGTTGTAAAGTGTTGGTAGATGTCGTAAAGGGGTGTGTATTTGACCCGCATGCGGAGGGGTGTGGGTAAAAAAGGTTAGGTAAGCAAGCAGGACGTGGAGCAACAGTTTTCTGACCGTCGCCGTTCTGACCGTCGCCGTTTTAATGTTATTTTTTGGTTGTAACATAAAGGAAATATAAACGGAGCTCCCACCAGAGGCATTTGTTTTGTACCTTTCGATTTGTTTGGAAAATAAATGTTTTGCCCCTTTTCTCCTTCGCCTCGTTTTTTTTGCTACCGGAAGGCATCCAAGCGACTGAACAAGAGCACGAGTCAGAAACTTTACGTTCTGCAGAAGCGGCAAAGAAGGACGGAAGGCTGCCGCTACATTAGTCAGAAAACTGCTCCGAAAGTGAGAGGATTACGCACGCGTCACCGGCGCACAGAGTTAATCGGCCCGCGGCGCGGCAAGGGAAAACGGGACGTGAAAGAGGATGCGCTTAAGTCTACCCGTGTTTTCCGGATCCTTTCGGCAGTAAGAAAACCCCGCATCTGAAAAGTAAGAGGCTGTGCCTGCTTTACGGTTTGTGAAAATTCCTGTATGGTTAAGTGGTACATGGCCTGTGTAAAGGATTAATTGCATTGAAAGGTTTATGCCAGCGCAATTAATATGGAGCAGCAGGAAAAAAGAGTTTCCAAGCCAACTTTTAAAGCACAAGAGGAAAAGCTTCAGCATCTTAAAGTGACAAGGAAAACCAAGTTGGGTTACCTTACTAGAAAGATAAAAGAGATTGAGGAGCTTATGGAAGATGACGGCAATTTTGAGGAAGTGGCTGTTAAATTAGCCACTGACTTCTCAAAAATATATATTGAGTTTTGTGAAAACAACGATGCAGTTAAAAATCACTTGACTGAGTCGGAACTTCTTCATGATCAGACACAGTGGTATGAGCCAAAGGCTAGCTATTTGAGAAGTTTTGTGGAGAAAGTAGAGAGATGGTTAAAACGAGTGGAAATGCAAGCAGATAAAGCAAGAATGGTTGATGCTGAAGTTGAGCCTGCAGACAGTGCTTCAGCAATTTCGTCCAGACGCAGTAAAGCACATCGAAGCAGTCGAACCTCTTCTGTTGTGTCTTCGACCACATATTCTGCCAGGCTAAAGATTGAGGCAGAGAGGGCTGCTCTGGTAGCACGTGCTGAGGCATTAAAGCAAAAGATGGAGATTGACAGACAAGAAGCTGTTCTTAAGGCAAAAAGGGAGGAATGGGAGTTGCAAACAGCTATTGCTGCAGCTAACGCAAAGCTTGAGGTGCTGACTGTGAAGGAGCCAGCCCATAACACTTCTGCTGACTTGGTCAACAAAATGGCTACCTGCCAAAGAGCTCCGGGCCAAAGTATTGGGGCCAGTTTTGGTTTGGTTCAGCCAGAACATGGAGATGTCGGTCGAGAATGTGAGTCGGAGGTAATGCAGGGCTCAGAAAGGAGTAGCAGGCTTCCTCATCCATTGAATAAGAAGGATAATAGCCAGTCTATTACTAGTCAAGGCAGGATGGCTGATGTTAAAGACTTGTTGGATGTCATGAAGCGACAAAATGAGATTACAGAGCTCCTAGTAAAACAACAGAAAGCATCCACTCTCCCTCCTTTGGATGTTCCAGTATTCAGTGGGGATCCACTGGAGTTTGGGTTTTTTATGAAAGCGTTCGAGCATGGGATTGAGGAAAGGACAGACAGCAATAGAGATAGGTTGCGCTTCCTGGAGCAGTTCACCCAAGGGAGACCCAAGGTTCTTGTTCGTAGCTGTTCGCACATGTATCCTGACAGGGGCTACGCTGAAGCTAAGAGGCTTCTGCGCAAGCATTTCGGGGATGAATATACTATTGCCTCAGCCTACATTGAAAGAGCTCTAAAATGGCCTGTAATCAAGCCAGAGGATGGTGATGCACTGACGGAGTTTGCTATGTTCCTCACTAGTTGCTGTAACACAGTAGACAGCATGGAGTACATTGAGGAGATGGATAGCCCTACTAATATGAGAACAGTCATCTCCAAGCTTCCTTTTAAATTAAGGGAAAGGTGGAGGGGTTTCGCCTGTGACATTCAAGAACGTACAGCAATGAGAGCTAGATTCGCTGATCTGGTCAGTTTTGTAGAGAAGCAGGCAAAGATCGCTTCTCACCCATTATTTGGTAACATTCAGGACACCACTTTGTCTAGAGACAAGGGCAAAGCAAAGGTGTGCAGAGAGAATGCTCTGAAATTCAAGGAGAGGGAAAGCATCTTTGCTACTAATACAGCACCTGTATTAAACAGTGCAGAGCAGACAAAGAGGGAAAGGGAAAATATAGGCCCTACAGGTGGAAGACAGTGTCTTTTCTGTCATAAGGGCGGGCATAACCTCAGTACCTGCAGACTCCTCAAGCAAAAGCCTCACAGAGAAAGGCTTGACTTCCTCAAATCAAAGAGCTTGTGTTTTGGTTGCCTGTCACAGGGGCATCTGAGCAAAGGCTGCCAGCAAAGACACACGTGTGAGACTTGTTCTCAGAAACATCCCACCATTCTGCATAAGGAGCAGTACTCTTCTCCTGATAGTGACAGTAAAAGTATCAGAGAACCAGCAGCAAGTTTTTCTCCAGCAGCAGGCAGTGAAACATGCGGTTGTACCGGGGCTGGCAAAGCAGTCTGTGCACTCTCAATTGTGCCTGTGAAGGTCAGATGTTCAAGGAGCAACACAACAGTTGAATCATACGCGTTCTTAGACCCAGGAAGCACTGGAACCTTTTGTACAGATGAGCTGATGAAGGATTTACAGGTCACAGGAAAAAAGTCCAACATTCTGCTCCGCACTATGGGAAACGAAGCGACAATCAGTACTCATGTCGTTAAGGGTCTCGAGGTCAGTGGTTTGGATGAGGACAACTTTTTGAAGATTCCCCAGGTTTTCACACAGGCAGAGATTCCAGTAACAAAGGAGAACATTCCACAACAAAGCGATGTGGACAGATGGCCTTATTTGAAGGAGGTTCAGCTCAAGCAGATTGATGGAAAAATTGGTATGTTAATAGGCACGAATGTACCAAAGGCGCTTGAGCCCTGGAAGGTTATCAACAGTGAGGGCAACGGCCCATATGCTGTAAAAACTGCACTAGGCTGGACGATTAATGGACCTCTGCTAAGAGAAGAGGGTATTGCTCAAGGAGCTGTTGAGTGGCCACCGGTGATGGTGAACAGGATATCGGTGACAAAGCTAGAGGAGCTCTCGCAGCAGCAAATGAAGTACGACTTCCCTGAGCATGAGTTATCTGAGAAAATGGAAATGTCAGCCAGAGACAGACAATTTATGGAGTCTGTGTCACTGTCAGTGAAGCAGGTTCATGGTCACTTCCTTTAAAGAACAAGGGGGCTGCATTTCCAAACAACCGTGTTGTGGCGGTACAAAGAGCAGAAGGCCTGAAACGGAGGCTGTTAAGAGACAGTGAGTTTCATCAAGAGTACACAAAGTTTATGACAGAGACACTGGAAAGGGGCTATGCCGAAGAAGTTCCTGTGGCAGAAACTTGTAAAAGTGGTAGCAGAATATGGTATCTCCCGCATCATGGGGTCTACCACCCAACCAAGCACAAGTTGAGAGTGGTATTTGACTGTGCATCCACGTATCAAGGCATGTCACTGAACTCACAGCTGTTGCAGGGGCCAGACTTAACCAATTCCCTCATAGGTGTTTTGATGAGGTTCAGGCAGGAACCAGTTGCCTTCATGTCTGATATTGAAGGCATGTTTCATCAAGTCAGGGTTCCCGATGAAGATGCTGATCTGTTGAGATTCTTGTGGTGGCCACAGGGAGATCTTGGTAAAGGCCTCAAGGAATACAGAAAGGTAGTTCACTTGTTCGGTGCAACTTCTTCACCAAGCTGTGCATGCTACGCGCTGCAAAGGTGTGCTGAGGACAATCAGGCGAGGTTCAACCATGTTGTAACGAACACTGTTCTAAGGAACTTTTATGTGGATGATTGCCTGAAGTCTGTCAGCACTGAAGAGCAGGCAATCTCACTGATTCGGGACCTCAGGGCTTTGTGCGCTGCAGGAGGTTTCAAGCTCACTAAGTGGATTTCCAACAGCAGAGCGGTGCTTGCGTCTATACCTGAGGATGACAGGGCTAAAGAAGTCAAGGAGCTTGATCTTGAAAGGGACTGCCTCCCTATTGAAAGAGCTTTAGGGGTTCAGTGGTGCGTGGAGTCTGACACGCTGAAATTCAGAGTTCTGGTTGAGAGCAAACCACTCACAAGGAGAGGACTGCTTTCGATGGTAAGCACTATATATGACCCACTTGGGATTTTATCCCCTCTGATCTTGCCAGTGAAGCACATCCTGCAAGAGCTAAGCAGAACAAAGCATGCATGGGATGATTTCATGCCAGAAGCTCTGTCTCTGCAGTGGCAACAGTGGGGCGGCAGTTTACACCACTTAGCTAGGTTTGAGGTAGACAGATGTGTGAGACCAGTCAACCTTGGCAAGATCTCTTCGGCTCGACTTCATCACTTTGCCGATGCTAGTGAAAGGGGGTATGGCATAGCCACATATCTGGTTTCAAAAAACAATCTGAACCAGCCACATAGTGCTTTCATTATTGGTAAAGCCAGGGTTACACCATTGAAGCCAGTTACCATACCACGACTCGAGCTTACTGCTGCAGTGGTGGCAGCAAAGATGGACAGGATGGTAAGAGCCGAACTGGAGTTGGAGTTGGAGGAGTCTGTCTTTTGGACGGACAGCACGTCGGTGATTAAGTACCTCAAGAATGAAACAGCAAGGTTTCGTACGTTTGTTGCCAATCGAGTTGCTGCCATCAAGGATAGATCAGCTGTCTCTCAGTGGAGATATGTGAACACCTCGGCCAATCCTGCAGACTTTGCTTCAAGAGGGCTCAGTGTTGGTGCCTTTCTCAAGGCAAAGACATGGATCATGGGTCCAGATTTCATTTTGAAACCAGAAATGGAGTGGCCAGAAATGCCCGACAGTGTATGCCAGCCAATCTGTAATGACCCAGAAGTCAAAGAAGCATCAGTATATGCTCTTGTGGTTGAAGAAGCTGCAGACGCCACCTCTCAGCTCATTCATCATTACTCAAGCTGGCGTCGGGTTAAAAGAGCCGTTGCATGGGTCCTGAGATTAAAAGGTGTGCTGAAGCTTCTTGCTCGAAAGAGGAAGGGTTTAAAAGCGAATCTCTATGATGGAAGATTGGAGCAGGAGAAGCAAATGACACACTTCAAGGCTAACCTTCCCATCTTGCCACTTTCTGTGAGTGACATGGCCGAGGCGGAAGTGGAGATAGTGCGCTTTAGTCAAAGGCAGCGGTTTGGCAAAGAGATTGCCAAGCTGCAACAAGGAAAGACAGTGTCAAAGGATAGCCCTCTTTGTCAGTTGTCGCCAGTTGTACAGGATGGCATTCTGAGAGTGGGTGGCAGATTGAGCAGATCTAGCATGCAAGAGGAGTTAAAACACCCTGCAATCTTGGCTAAGGATCAGCATATAGCCACTCTCATTCTCAGATCTACTCACGAGGATCTTGGGCATTGTGGCAGGAATCACGTCCTGTCAAAGGTACGGCAGAAGTACTGGATACTAAGATCTCATGCTGCTGTCCGGAAGATTTTGTCCCGGTGCGTCGCCTGCAGACGGCATAATGGGAAAGCGGCAAGTCAGATCATGGCAGATCTTCCTACTGAAAGGCTCACGCCCGATGAGCCACCGTTCACAAGTGTCGGTGTGGACTACTTTGGTCCCTTCGAAATCAAAAGGGGTAGGTCCATGATCAAAAGATATGGCGTTGTTTTTACTTGCTTGACAGTGAGGGCTGTGCATATTGAGCTGGCAAATTCGTTGGACACGGACTCTTGTATTCATGCATTGCGGAGGTTCATTGCTAGGAGGGGACAGGTTCAGTTGATGCGTTCTGACAATGGAACAAACTTTGTAAGTGCAGAGAGGGAGCTGCGGGAAGCAGTGCGTGCTTTGGATAATGCAAAGATTCAAGAAGCCTTGTTGGTTAAAGGCATCACATGGATATTCAACCCCCCTGCTGCCTCGCATTTTGGAGGAGTTTGGGAGCGGCAGATACGGTCCATACGCAAAGTGCTCAGCTCCGTTGTGGAGCAGCAGATCCTTGATGAGGAGGGTCTGCACACACTGCTGTGTGAGGTAGAGGCGATTATCAATAGCCGCCCTATCTCAAGAGTCTCTACCAATCCGAATGACCTGGAGGCCTTGACGCCAAACCATTTGCTTTTGATGAAAGCCAAAACTCCACTACCTCCTGGAGTATTCAGCAGGAGCGACTTGTACTCAAGGCGTAGATGGCGGCATGTCCAGTACTTGGCGGATTTGTTTTGGACACGGTGGATCAAGGAGTATCTGCCAGACTTGCAAAGGCGACAAAAGTGGGCCCAGCCACAAAGAAATATCAGTCAAGGTGATATTGTTCTCGTCGTGGATGATTCCGCTCCAAGAAATTCATGGCTAATGGGTCGAGTGATTCAGACGTTTGAGGATGCCAAGGGTCGGGTTCGTCAAGCCAAGGTGAAAACCAGCAAAAACATTCTCCTACGACCTGTGGCGAAGCTTTGTGTGCTGCTAGAGTGTGATATGTAGCGCCCCTTTTACATATTACTCAAGAGACAGCGGTAAAGGCTGGTCTCCTACGGCGAGTCATGTGCTTGAACCTCTGACTCCATTCCCTAATCTCCCCAACATACACACATACACGCATCCGCGAAGACATGTTCCAGCCTAAGAAGAGTTCCTGCTGTAACAAGACAAAATGAAGTTTCTGTTGGAATAAGGACATTAATGTGCCATATGAGCAGTTAAAGTACTTTGTATATTTGTCTGTTCGTTATCTGAAAGGTTTGATTTGTTGTTCTGAACAATATATAGATGTATGTATAAGAGTAATTGTTTTGTGGCTCACAAGAACAATTAGGGGCCAGGATGTTGGAGCCAAGTCCAGGCCAATAATTTCACTCAGTTACATCATGCCATATTTAAGTATTTGTCATGATCTTTAAGTTTCCATTATAATCTTGATCATTTTATGTTATAATGTAATATGCTGTGCTCCATAAATTAATCCTGCTTTATTAGTCTGTTGTTGTTGTAAAGTGTTGGTAGATGTCGTAAAGGGGTGTGTATTTGGCCCGCATGTGGAGGGGTGTGGGTAAAAAAGGTTAGGTAAGCAAGCAGGACGTGGAGCAACAGTTTTCTGACCGTCGCCGTTTTAATGTTATTTTTTGGTTGTAACATAAAGGAAATATAAACGGAGCGCCCACCAGAGGCATTTGTTTTGTACCTTTCGATTTGTTTGGAAAATAAATGTTTTGCCCCTTTTCTCCTTCGCCTCGTTTTTTTTGCTACCGGAAGGCATCCAAGCGACTGAACAAGAGCACGAGTCAGAAACTTTACGTTCTGCAGAAGCGGCAAAGAAGGACCGAAGGCTGCCGCTATAACTAGGTAGAAGAGCAGCTCCAGCACGCACATTACTGATATCCACCTGTGTTACCTCACTTATATGAGGAGCTGGATCATTTCTTAGGCACAAATGCATAACCTTATATGAGTAACTCTGGATTAAAACAATGACATTCTTAGGTGCAGAGATAGGCAGTAACGTGTTACTGCGGTCTGGAGTGTGGGGCCTCCCTGCTGCTGCGGAGTCGGGGCGGTCTGCCTCTCCCCACCGCAGGGAAAAGGGTAACACCACCTGGGTCTGGGTGCAGTTCCCCCCTCCAGGAGCAAGGGTACCTAGACCCGGTTGGTAGAGTACGCTTGGGGAGTGTGATTGTGTGTACAGTGTCTCTTTATGTCTGTCTCCACGTTGGTTGAGTGTGGAGTAAGTGCATATGAGAGCATGAGGGTGGGAATGGATGTTTGTGTCTGTGTGTGCCTGTATGTCTGTGTCTATATGTCAGGTTGGGTATCAGACGCCACCTCTCTGGGGACATCTCAGGCCTCCAAACCTTGGAGGGCCTATCTCCACCCACCATCACTTCCCCTGCCGGTGGCGGACTCCCTCAGGTGTCGGTGCGTTGGTGGTTCTTTGTGTCTGGGGGTGGGCGTCCGGGTACACACCGGCTCACTCCTTGGCGGCCGCTTATTGGGGCTCGCTCGGGCCATTTCGGAGGTGGGGTGCCCCCGGCCTCTCGGCCTGGGGCTCGGTCACTCAGGCACAGCTGGCTGCCGGCGGAGCTCACGGGCGCGTCACTGCAACTCCCCCTGGCTTCTGCTCCGCGGCTGCTGAATGAGCCCTCATCTGGGACTCTCCTCAGCTCTTACTGGGACAGTGGCGCGGCTGCCCCCTCTGTGGGTCTTCCTTGGTCTCTTGTGTTCTGGGGGCCTCTGGATGTCTGGAGTTTTGATCTCCTCCATACCTGCTTGATACCATAGAGGACAGGGCTGTGGCTCCCCACACTCCCTAGCAGATCATTACATGGAGAAACCTTAGGAATGCAAGCATGCTGATCCACACAGGTATGCACACAGGTGTACACATGGGTATTCACAGACGCGGACTACAGCTTTCTTGGCTGCTGCCTCAAAGCACATGGTGCGCTTGGAAAAAATTTTTTAGTAAAAAAAAAAGACGAAAAAAAAATAATGAAGAACTGTTTGGGAGATTCGTAGAAATCCCCTGTCACAGACTTAAATTACACCTTTCTTGGCTGCTACTTCGAAGCACATTGTGCGCTGTCTGTCCTGCGTGCTGCACAACAACATTGAATATTTAGTATTTACTGCTGTTTACACTTAGCTAGATTAATGCGATGGTGTTGTGTTTAGTATGTTGCTTTGTTTTTTTTGTTTTTTTGCTTGTTTTCTATTCTTCTCTCAACAGGTGATCCAGGAGATTTTTATTTTTTTTTCTCCCCCCCTTTCTGTTTTTCCTTTCCTTCCTCTTTCTTTCTCCCTTTCCTATCCCTCACTCATGTCTGTCCCGTCTGTAACATCTGAAAATAAAATATAATAAATAATAAAAACAAAGCTCGATCAAATGGACCAATATGGCAATGCCACGATGATCCATTTGGCAAAGTAAATCCATTGGGTATCCTTGTTGGTCTTCAGACAACAATTCTGATGGCTAAAGAACCAAATGGGACAGGCAAAAAAGAAAGAAAAAAAAAGGCAGTAACGTGTTACAAGTAATCCAGTTACCTTTTTCAAGTAACGGGTAATGTAAGGGATCGAGCACGCTGCGTTACTGCATTACTAAACCGTGTTTGTTGGTGAGAGTGTCTCATGACAATGATGTACAAGTGTGACGTCCATGGTAACGGACATGTGCAGATCAACAATGGAAAATGTATCGAGTGTGGGAGAGAGATTGGAAGTACTTACATTACTTTGAGTTTGATTCCATAAAAAGTGACAAAAACATTGGAGTCCACTGTACACTCTGTGTGGGAAGAAAACTTTACAATCAACAGAAAAAGTTTACAATGCCTTTGAACATGGACACTGCAGGCCTACTTGTTGTTCCTAGAGTATTTAAAAGTAGAATGGGAGGCAGAGCCTTCAGTTTTCAGGCCCCTCTTCTGTGGAACCAGCTTCCAGTTTGGATTCAGGAGACAGACACTATCTCTACTTTTAAGATTAGGCTTCAAACTTTCCTTTTTGCTAAAGCATATAGTTAGGGCTGGACCAGGTGACCCTGAATCCTCCCTATAATTGTTAAAAGGCCGAAAACCTCTCTTGAGGTCAATTACTGATGTGTCCTGAAATCTGTATGTAAAACGCAGTGTAAATAACAGGTAATAAGCTGGCTCGTGCTGCTGTCTCAGAGTCCACTGGGGGTGGTGGAGTCAGCCATAACCTTTACTAACATTTTCTTAGGATTCAATGACGAAACATGAGTTTCGGTCAGTTTCCCTAACCACTCTGCTTTTTCACTGCCTAATCCTAACCAAAGACTCTTTCCAGTCATCTTGCCTGGCTGTGCGGAACTCTTTCATGGATGGACACAGTATGCCCCTGGACCCGCCCCAAGTGAGATCCCATCCAGGTGGAGCACAATATCCATAGAGGCTGGGGTCTATCACACCAAGTAAGGCCCCAAGTGAAGGCTGTGTAAAGATGCACCAGCACATAACAGCAGGGTGTAAGATGCTAGCAGGCAGGGCATACATGGAACGCCATAACCAAGTGGCCGGGGTAGTGTACAGAAACATCTGTGCTGAATACGGCCTTGAAGTCCCGAGGTCAAAATGGGAGATGCCCCCAAGGGTGGTGGAGAATGACCGAGCTAAGATCCTGTGGGACTTCCAGATACAGACGGACAAAATGGTGGTGGCTAACCAACCGGACATAGTGGTGGTAGACAAACAGAAGAAGACGGCCGTAGTGATCGATGTAGCGGTTCCGAATGACAGCAATATCAGGAAGAAGGAACACGAGAAGCTGGAGAAATACCAAGGGCTCAGAGAAGAGCTCGAGAGGATGTGGAGGGTGAAGGTAACGGTGGTCCCCGTGGTAATCGGAGCACTAGGTGCGGTGACTCCCAAGCTAGGCGAGTGGCTCCAGCAGATCCCGGGAATAACATCGGAGATCTCTGTCCAGAAGAGCGCAGTCCTGGGAACAGCTAAGATACTGCGCAGGACCCTCAAGCTCCCAGACCTCTGGTAGAGGACCCGAGCTTGAAGGATAAACCGCCCGCAGGGGCGTGCTGGGTGTTTTTTTTTTTATATATATATGTTTGCAGATATAATAAAAACTCACATACGTTGGAGTGAAGTAAGAATCTTTTTTGTAACCTGTGACAACAAACACAACAACACAAATCTGAAAGAGAAGAACTGTATATGTGACAGAGAGACACAGAGACATCATGTTAATATGTAAAAACATTTAATGTTGTTCATACAGCACCAACATCACAACATCATAGCGTCAGGGTGATTATATGGATATATATGATACTGATGGAGGCGGCTATCAATCAGAGGGACTGACAGGAAGTGTGGGTGTGGTCGCAGTGCCTCCGTCATGGGACCTTCCTGCTCTGATTGGAGCGCTGAGGTCAGAGGGGGTGTTTTATGATGTTCGTCTGATGCTTCCTGACAGTCAGCAGCTTTGAACTTTGAACCACATGAAACGTTTTGACCCCACATGTGACACAGAGTCAGGAAACTCTGTGGAGATTGTTACCTCTAAACAGTTTCGCCCGGTTCGTAGATTCCTCAGGCCTCCAGAAAGAACACCGGGGACTAAGTAGTCAAATCACAACACTTTTATTAATCCACACTCATTGATCACACTTATTGATTACACCTATTGATTACACCTTCTAGAAGGGAGATGTACAGGACCCTGGAACTCCTCTGCAGATCTCAACTCCTTTGTCTGTTACATGCAGTTTTGTATCAGTGACCCCCCTTCTAAACCCTCTACAAGGTGCCATAAAACTAAGTGCTATGTTTACATACTTTCACTTGAGTGTGTGCATGTGAATGCCTACATGTGCACGTTCCTGCGTGTCTATGTGTATGTGTGACTGCACGTGAATGAGTGTGCATAACAGTTAAAGCACTGTGGGTGTAGGTGACTCCCTAGAGGTCAAAAAAACTCATCTCCCTTCCAGACCACAGTTATCCAGGTCAAATGTTGAGACCCCCACCCAAACATTCTCTGGGGAATTTCCACTCAGTATTAACTCCTCTCTGTTTTACTTTCGCAGCTCAACTGGGGAGGGTCTCCTATACTCTACTCCTAAGTTCATGACACAATCAGGCCTTTATTACATTGAGGGCAGTGTCAGTGTCTCTACAATAATTCTACATTCTATGTTAACACATTTCTCAACTTTAAATCAGCTAAACATTTCTTCAAGTCCCCCTTTTTATCTGCCCTAAGGCAGATAAAACTAAATTAAATCCCTCACCATAATGTTTTCATACTGTGACTCCCCATTTCTCAAAAGTGGCATCATGGTTCGGCCTTTGTATCAGATTCTCCCATAGCACGATTGATGAGTCTCACAAGCAAAGCTCTGATACAAGGCACACAAAAAACCCCACATGTCACTACTACTGCAATAAAAACAGACAAAGAAACCATAATTGACATAATGAAACCTTTCCATTGCCCAAAGACAGAGGTCATCCATGCTTCCAATGGGTTATCCACAATAATAATACAAACCAGCACGTGCCCACAGGCCTATTTCGGTGCCAGTGTCTCTTGATACCTTTCCTCTGGCCAGGTACGTCACAGTGCACCAATCGGCGTTAATCTCCCCGGCCTCATGCTCATGTCTGTCAGGGAAAGACGCAGTAAAGTTAAAACACGTGTAGTTGGCTTTTCTTGGTGTGAAAGGACCAAGTACAGTGTCATTACCTATTGGTGGAAACAAACTAGCTAAAGTAGTGCAATTACCTTCAGAAACCGCTTCTCTCGTGAGTCTGAGCATGCACTCAAATCCCCACTGGTCTTCAGGATATAGGGGAGCTGGTTGAAAAGATGTGGGCGGGCAGCTGCGCATGCCACACAATCTGAAACATTTTGTTCTCTAGCATTTTGGATGAGCCAGTCTAGCCACAGATTGCTGTCCCGATAGCCAGTGGCCATTGAAATGAGCTGTTTAAGTTTGAGTCTTGTATAATCTACTTCAAGTATTTGTGGGCCCGATTCAGAAAGTGACAATGGTGGGGGAGGTGTATTTCAGCCACATCAGGTGCAGAATCTTTAAAATTAATTTTAACCAAACCGTATGGATCCTTCCCTGAGACATCTGCTCCTATAAATAAATAAATACACCACAGATCGGGCAGGCCACACAGTGTCATACCAGCAAGTCAGTGAGAGAGTCAACGGGTTCTGCCCAGTTGAGAAGTCCCGCTGAAACCCAAGCTTCTGCCACGTGGTGTCCTTGTAGGGGCGCCACGTGCCAGAATACTCCACTATGGTAGACCAGTAATCACACGGGCCCTTCCAATAAGTGTGATAGGGGTAGCCAAGCTTCTGATTATTACACTCTATATCTACCATTGGATTGTAACCTACCCAAACATCATATACCCGCCATGAACTATTTAAGCCTTTACATTTAATGACAGCACAAAGATCGAATGTATACGAAGTAGTGGACCCTTTAACGTAGTCCAGCTCTATACCGCCATAGTAATCCAAACACTCATCAGATTTACCTGTTTTGCTGCGTTTGGTTCACTCCACCGTGGCCTGTGAAGGGGGTATCCCCGGAGTGGACTCAGATCTGTCTCTGGGCAATTCACTTTCAAGAAAAATCACAGTTACAATTATGACAGTTATCACTCCTAACACTACCATTGCTCTCCAATTTCCCCATAACCCCATTTTGGTTGTTTCTCTCATCCCTTTTCTGTCCAATGTAATTTCACTTTTTTTTTTTTTTTTTTTGTTTTGTTGTTGTTGTTGTTGTTTTTAAAAACCTTTATCTTCTGAGTCGGGTGATTCTCTGTTGCTCTTCTTTCTTCAACTTCCGGGGTAGACTAACCTTCAGTCGTTGCATGGATCAGGGATTTATTCTGTCCCTGGGCTGGGATCCATGTGGGGGGTCTCAGTCGAGTTCCCCCTCTTTTCCTTTGCAGAGAGCCTTTCCGACCTCTTAGGCTCTTCCGCTACAGCACACTGGCTCCAGTGGTACCAGGTTTCGCCTTTCCCTTTCAGTCGGACTGGGTGTGAGGTCCTGGTCTCCACCTCGAATGGACCTGTCCACCTGGGCTCGTTCCACCTTCGTTTGTAGACCTTCAGCCACACCCACTTTGCCTCTGGCACCGTCTGCTCCTGTCCTTGGCCTGCAGTCACCTGTGATGTAAAACTTAAGACAAGAGCTTTAAGTGTTTTAAATTGCTTTAAATGTTCAAATGTTCAATGCATCAACCCAATCCATTTTAAACTGTGCACAGATCTTAGCCAATTTATTTTTTAAATTTTGATTCATTCGCTCAACCTGGTCTTCCATCTGACCCCCTCCAAATGTTGCTTACCTTTATGGCTCCTCTCTCCTTCCAGAGTGACTTTTCTTCTGGAGAGGCCTTCTCTTGTTCTTTTATGATCTCTTCGCGTTCCAGCCCTGGATTTTCTTCCCAATCCATTCCCACACTTACCATTTGTCTGATCCCCGTGTAGCCAACCACCTTTTTGGCTGCTTAATCCGCTGCTCGATTACCTCGAGCAACCCAAGTGGCCGAATCATCGTGCCCCTTGCACTTTATGATTGCTACCTCCAGGGGTCCTTCCAGGGCTTCTTCCAGGGCCTTCATCTCCTTCTCATGTTTGATTGGTTGTTGATTGGTAGTGAGGAATCCAGCTCTCTTCCACTGACTCAGCTCCACATGTGCAGCTCCAAAGGCATAGGCTGAATCAGTGTAAATGTTTATCTTTTTTCCTTGAGCATATTTCAGAGCTTCAATCAGTGCAACCACCTCTGCTCTCTGCGCTGACTGCTGCCCTTCCAACTTTGCTGCTTTGATCACCTCCAGCTGCTCCCCTCTCTTACTTACAACTGCATAGCCTGCCTTGAGCCTCTCCTTCTCATCCCTAAAGCAGCAGCCATCTGTGAAGAGATCCTCTGCTCCTTCCATGGCTTCCACTTTGAGATCTGGTCTTGTTTTCTCTTCTCTTCTCTTCTCTTTTTTTTTTTTTTTTTTTGTTGTTGTCCCATTTGGATCTATAGCCATCAGAATTGTTGTATTAAGGCCAAGAAAGATGCCAAGCGGATTTATTTTACCAAGTGGATCATCGTGGCCTTGCCATATTGGTCCATTTGATTGACCTTTATTATAATTATGAATTTATTTTATTTTCAGTTGCTACAAACGGGACAGACATGACTGTGGGATAGGACAGGGGGAAAGAATGAAAGAAAGAGAGGGAGAGAAAGAAAACCAAAGGGGAGAAGAGACGGTGAGAAGGGGGGGAAGAGAGAAAAAAAAAACAAACAAACAAAAAAAAAAAAAACACACCTGGGTCACCTGTATGGAGAAAAAAAAACAGAAGAGAAAGCAAACAACAAAGAGCAACATAATAAGAAAAAAAAGCACCATCACAATAAACTAGCTAGCAGTAGATATCAATAGTTACTAAATAATAAACGATATTGTGCAGCACGCAAGATAGACAGCGCACAATGTGCTTTGAGGCAGCAGCCAAGAAAGCTGTAGTCCGCGTCTGTTGGGCAGCTTAGATAATGTCACTTCAGAAAAGAATATAGCCCATATGGTTTTCACTGCCCTATGCATAGCCAAGAAAACAGTCCTCATGAACTGGAAAAATAAAAACAATCTTAATTCTAACCAATATAGAAATTATCTATTAGATTACATTAGTCTTGATACAGCCTCTGCCACCACATCAGATCAAGGCATCTTCCTTGGGGGGCTCAACCCGGGGCAGCGGTCATGTCCGGTTGGGGGCTCTTTTCTGACTGTTTCCTCGTGGGGGCCCATCCCTGGCGCATGGTGCCGCCGGTGTGTCGAGCCACCTGGGGGGCTCTTTAACTGGTGGGGGAGATTGTCACACCTTGCAGGAGCTTTCCTCTCCTCAGGAACTCTCTGCAGGAGGGGGAGATACAGGAGAGGTGGAGGAAGATCTCAGCCTGGGCGTCTATTGTCTCATGTAATCTGGAAGATGAGTGGATGGGGGGGTGGGTGCAGTTTTCTCTGTGGTGGGGTTGGGTGGACTGTCCCGGGCTCTGTGGGGCCGGGGGGCGCTGCTGCACTGGGCCCCGGTCTGGATGGGCCTGGGCCCCCTTTCCCTGGCGGGTTGCGGAGTATGGGAGTACCTACTGGGGTCAGTGGGGGAGCTGGCCCCAGGGAGGGGTCACCTGCCCCTCCCTTCCTTCCCTCCCCATCTCCAGCTGCCTCCCTCTTCCCGCTCCACCACAACCACCCACACATGCAGGGCCTTGGAGTAGGGGTATGTCACAAGGGTGCAGAGGAGGCTACCCCCCCCCCCCCCCCTGTCTCCTTCTGGCTGCCTCTGCCTCAATTTTATCCCACAACTTAGACATTCACATTACTCACACCCTCATTACACATACATATAGGATCTTGGGGGTGGGCACGATACACGGAGTCCAAGTTACCATCAGGGTGTACACCTCACCCCTGGCATCGTTGCCCACCTCTCAATTTTAAATACACGTAGACATTGAGGGCTAGCAGGAGGGACTATGCGCTTACCTGCTGCTCCTTGGCAGGTAGCTCCATGCCCTCCTGGGTTTTAATTGCACCTTAGAACACACATGCATCAACACTACAATGAGCGGGTGGAGGGAGGTTTGGAGTCTTCTCTCACCCCCGTTCTCTGCGGCCTGCTGGAGTGGGGGGGCTAGGAGGGGTTGGCCGTCCGACTGCGGTCTGGGGTGTGGGGCCTCCCTGCTGCTGCAGAGTCGAGGCGGTCTGCCTCTCCCCACCGCAGGGAAAAGGGTAACACCACCTGGGTCTGGGTGCAGTTCCCCCCCTCCAGGAGCAAGGGTACCTAGACCCGGTTGGTAGAGTACGCTTGGGGAGTGTGATCGTGTGTACAGCGTCTCTTTATGTCTGTCTCCACGTTGGTTGAGTGTGGTGTAAGTGCATATGAGAGCATGAGGGTGGGAATGGATGTTTGTGTCTGTGTGTGCCTGTATGTCTGTGTCTATATGTCAGGTTGGGTATCAGACGCCACCTCTCTGGGGACATCTCAGGCCTCCAAACCTTGGAGGGCCTATCTCCACCCACCACCACTTCCCCTGCCGGTGGCGGACTCCCTCAGGTGTCGGTGCGTTGGTGGTTCTTTGTGTCTGGGGGTGGGCGTCCGGGTACACACCGGCTCACTCCTTGGCGGCCGCTTATTGGGGCTCGCTCGGGCCATTTCGGAGGTGGGGTGCCCCCGGCCTCTCGGCCTGGGGCTCGGTCACTCAGGCACAGCTGGCTGCCGACGGAGCTCACGGGCGCGTCACTGCAACTCCCCCTGGCTTCTGCTCCGCGGCTGCTGAATGAGCCCTCATCTGGGACTCTCCTCAGCTCTTACTGGAACAGTGGCGCGGCTGCCCCTCTGTGGGTCTTCCTTGGTCTCTTGTGTTCTGGGGGCCTCTGGATGTCTGGAGTTTTGATCTCCTCCATACCTGCTTCATACCATAGAGGACAGGGCTGTGGCTCCCCACACTCCCTAGCAGATCGTTACATGGAGAAACCTTAGGAATGCAAGCATGCTGATCCACACAGGTATGCACACAGGTGTACACATGGGTATTCACAGACGCGGACTACAGCTTTCTTGTTTTCTCTTCTCTCCAGACTGCCTGGGCACAGTCGTGCGGTTCCCCTGACCCCATTTGGTCTGCCATGTTTATCCCTTCATGTGTAAACATCAAATTTGGAGCCTCCAGCACTTTGCTGAGCCTCTGTTGTCTAAGTGGGGTCATGGTGAAGGCCTGTGAGTTAACACCTGTGTGTTGTTAAAACTCTCAGTGGGTGTCCTCTGACTATATGTGCTACTTTCTGGATGGCCTTTGCCACTCCAGCTACATGCTGAGTGCATGTAGGGTGCCTTTTCTCCATGTTGTCTAAACATACACTGATGTACATTAAAACCTTTCTGCCTCCCCCTTTTTTCTGAAACAAAACGCCATTCACCACCCCTTTTGTTTCAGAAACATCCAAGGAGAAGTCCCTGTGGTAATCTGGCACAACTAAATCTACTGCACGAGAAAGGTCCTGTTTCAGAGAAATGAATGGTAAATGGCCTGTATTTATATAGTGCTTTTACTAGTCCCTAAGGACCCCAAAGCACTTTACATATCCAGTCATCCACCCATTCACACACCCATTCACACACAAATGAAGCATTGTTCAGCTTCAGTAGTCCAGTTCAACTTAGCAATCAGGTCTCTCATTCCATGCTGCTTCACCAAATCACGCAAAGGCTTAGTGCGGCCCTCATAGTCTGGAATGTACTGCCGGCTGTAGCCTGTGAGACCTAAAAAAGAAAGCATCTCTTTCACAGGCACAGATTCATCACCCATCCGGAACCAGCTCTTTTGTTCCTCCGCCAAGTGGACCAGGGCTGCTACCCCCTGCGGTCCAACATAAATATCCCTGGTAGAGACCTTCCATGCTTTCCCCTCCAGGAATTCATGGAATAGGTCTTCATACCACTCAGTATTTTCACGATCATAAAAGAGTGTCACGTGGTATGGGTCAATGGGTGGAGCATACACGTCCAGGGCCATGATCCAGGGCCGCCAGAGCTGGACGTGTGCCAGGATGCCGTCAGAGTTCGTCAGCCGGGCCCAGTAATTTTCTACTGTACGATGTCCTCAGACAGCAGCCACTGTCCTCTCGTACTTGTGGCCACACAAGGAAGCTGTGTGCCATCCTTCAAAGTCACTGTTAAACCATCAGGCCCACACATGATCACAGCTCCCAGTTTGATGAGCAGGTCTCGCCCCATCAAGTTCACAGGCACCTGCGCTGAAATGACATATGGATGAGCCACCGCTTGCTTTCCAATTCCAGTCTTTAAAGGAACAGTCACTGGCAATGTCATTGAAACCCCAGAGAAGCCGACCACGCTGATCTCGTCCCCAGATAATTTAATGTTATCAGCAACTTCTTGGATGGTTGAATAAGTAGCTCCCGTATCAACAAGGAACGGCAGAGTCAGTCCATTCACCGTCAGTGAGAGTAAGGGGTCTGCCTTTCCCCCCTCTCCTCGGCCTCCCTGTGGGGTGTGTCACTGCTGCCAGTCCTGGCTGCTCCAGCCGGCCTCCCAGGTCGGCATTTGGGGTCTTGGTCCGGGGATCATGCGTGGGTTTGGAGCCTGATGGAACGGGCCACCCCTTCCTCCTTGAGGCGGGCCCATATGCTGCTGTATTTGTGGCTGCTGTGGACAGTCTCTGGCCCAGTGCCCAGGCTGATAACACACCCAACAGACACCTCTAGGCCCACGACCCACTCCAGGCGCACCCCTTCCATACCCCAGGGTGCCTCTCACACCCACCGGGTCACCACGACCTCTTGCCCTTCCTCTACCGGCCCACACATTACCTCCCCAACTGGCCATGGGTGCACTCTGCAAACCATCATAATGTGTCCAGGGATTCATTGGATAAATACTTGGGTTAAATTCAGGTATTTTAGGCTCAGGAGGGCAGTCTTGAGCTACCGTCACCTTTGTTGAATCAGTTAATTTATTCTCTTTTTTCTTTTCACTTACCTTGTGTTTCGCTTCTCCCAAGTTAAGTTTAAGCAATTGTTCCTGAAGCTCCTCCAACTCCCCTTTCTTTTTATCCTTGATTTGCTTATATTTATCCAAATGATGCACCAAGTGTCTCTCCCAGTGATGTGCGTCTGCCCCTTCTAAATCAGGGTCATCTAAAGTTTTTTCTCTTACCTGTTCTGGTACTCCCTCTAGCACTCCCCTGTCTAAACCAAACCTGATGAAGGCCACGTGTGGAAGGGTTATAACCTGTGTTCTGCAACCATTTCTCTTTCACCTGTTCTACATAATATCTAGAATGTTGATCAAGGTTCCACTCTTAATAATGGCCGACGCATTCGGGGTTGGATATTGTTGGCGCACAGCATTCCCAATCTGCTCCTGCACTCTAAAAAAGGGTGTAGAGTCTGGTCTAGTGGTGACAGCTGCCAGTACCTGGATTTCCTCCAGTGTAGTAACTGTCATACACCGGCCAGCTATGGCTCGAAAATCCCCCAAGGCGAGCTGTGTGCCTGATGTCACTTTATCAAGTTGTCTCAGCCAGCCCGCGCCTCCATCAATGATGGGTGGGAGCATCTGCGCCAGGGATGTAACATCCCCTACCCCATATGGTTTATATCTTCTCTCACCTCCTGCTGCAACCACTAGGGGCATTCCTAATGCAGAACTGGGATGTCGCATGACTTCCCCCTGGGGTTTTTCTGCCGCTTTCATTTGACTTCTTCTCCACATCGGATGAGCCTCCAAGCTCTCCTCCACTGTGAAGCCAATTCTCCCCCATCTCCTCTCGCTCTCTTCGAGATCCAAACACGGGCCATCCTCTTGAGTCATCTTCATCCCCTCCTGCACTCTGAATCACACTACACTCATCTATATCCTCTTCCAGAGAGCCCTGTATCCATCCATCCCAGGAGTCAACACCTCTTACCTTAGGTATTTGCACCTTATGATGCACCTTCTTCCTCACATCTGGACCTAAGACTCCACTCCCTTTAGCTTTTACCTTTTGCTTCTTCGTTGAACCGTTTACTCACCATGTCCACCAGTTTATCTACCTCTTCGGGTAATAATTCCAGAGGAGTCCTAGCTGTTGCTCCGGCTGCACCAGACTGTTCTTCCTCTCCTTCCTCGTCCTCCCCATCTTTTTGTTCCAAGTTGGTCCGAGTATGACCAGCAGGTAGCGCTGTCTTTGTAGGTCCTATTACTATGTTTTGTTGCTGCGGCTTAGGGCAGTTCTGGTCCTCATAGTCACACTCCGCCTGCCCTCCAGTTAGGCGCAGCACCGTTCCCTCTTCATTCTCCATCCTGCCATCCTCAATACTCAATGTTGGATAATTACCACAATATGGTGGAGGACATGCTGAAAAAGGAGGGGCTGTAGGGTGAGGGTGTGGAAGACCACCAGGTCTCAACTTACCTTCCTCTTCCTCAGGTTCCCTCATCCAGTGCTCCAGTCCTTGGCAGCTGATTCCCCATAAAGCCAGCCTGGCACGTTTCTCCTCCTCCTCTTTTATTTGTTTCTTAACTCCCCTCTTCTCCAAAGTATGTGCTCCATCCAACTCTCTCCTGAGTTTCTCCTCCTACTCCACGGATGCCTTGGCCGCTTCCAATAAAACCTTTGCGAGAGAACATCGCACATCACCTTTTATTCCAGCTTGATCACATACACTCATTATTTCCTTCCCCATTTCCAGTATTTTACCATTCTTACCTGTCAGATGTCCTGTCATGGTGATCTTCAATGCTTCCCCTAATTTCTCTTTTTGCTTATCAACAGTTTTCCATTGCATTTCTCCCTCTGTTGGACTCCTCACTCCTTCTCTAATAATCTCCTCTTGTTCAGCCATTATTTTTAACTCACCTGGAATTCCGTTACTTACCACCAGATGTCGTCGTTTGTTTTTGTCGGGACCCTCCGAGCTGCTCCTTATTACTCCTCCTTCATTTCACCTTTGAGCCCACACCTTAAGGCTGGCACTCACACACCTTCTACTTCTCGCAGTCCAGTTCACAACTCACGGCAGGACACTTCCTCCTCTGCTTATTCCGGACAACGCCCTAAGTGGCACACAGAGCGGGTGCCGTCTGCTCTTGTGCACCTCACAAATTATTCAAACTGCGCCACGGACTCGATACCGCGGTTTTTCTTCCCCTAAAAAATATAAAACCAAATTCAACCCCCCAATTGACTCCACAGTTTGCAACAACTCATGACACGGCCTCCTGCCACGATTTCTGCACACCACAAACACACTTTTAGACACAAATTCTTTTTGTTACTTTAATTGACTCCCGTACTTCAGACGAGACACAGACTCTAACTGCGCTTTCACACACACACGCAATCTACACACACTGAAATCAGTGGGCTGAGCCAAGCAGTCGTACTCTCACTACGAAGCAACTTGCGCCCACTCTCATGCAGGTTATCAACCGCGACTAGGATCCAACACCTAGCTTTAGTTATTTAAGGCGTCCCCGGTGCCCAGGTTACCAACCTGGCTCCTGTCCCACAGGTCCCAATGACGCGTCCGAAGATGGGTTGAGTTGCCAAACTCAGAACACACACACGGCCCTCAGCCGCGACAAGGCCTTAAACCCCGCTTTCCAACTAATAGTAACACACGTTTCCTGCTTTAACGCACGGGGACGGTTCACAACACCAACACTTTTTTCCTAATAACTAAGACGGATCACACACCGCCGCGGATGAAACACCGATTCTATTAATCCGTAACAAACGTCTCCTGCTTTAACGCACTGAGATGTTCTTATGGGGCGCTAAACATCAACCTGAGTTCTTAGCAAAAGTCTCTTGCTTTAACGCACTGGGACGGACGCTAGCCGCCTCTTTTTCTACTGAGTGAATTTACACTGTAATACGTTCAACTTAGCGAACAGATAATTTAGAATTTATTCAATATGCACACTTCAAAAATAAACAGGTGGTGCTTACCTTTTAGATGATTGAGCCGGCTCTCTGTTTGCCTCGTTTCACGACCTCAGCACTGCCAATTCGTCCTTCTGAACCTCAAGCGAATCCCGGGGTTTCGGCACCAAAACTGTTACCTCTAAACAGTTTCGCCCGGTTTGTAGATTCCTCAGGCCTCCAGAAAGAACACCGGGGACTCAGTAGTCAATTCACAAGACTTTTATTAATCCACACTCATTGATCACACTTATTGATTACACCTTCTAGAAGGGAGATGTACAGGACCCTGGAACTCCTCTGCAGATCTCAACTCCTTTGTCTGTTACATGCAGTTTTGTATCAGTGACCCCCCTTCTAAACCCTCTACAAGGTGCCATAAAACTAAGTGCTATGTTTACATACTTTCACTTAAGTGTGTGTGTGTGAATGCCTACATGTGCGCGTTCCCGTGTGTCTATGTGTATGTGTGAGTGCACGTGAATGAGTGTGCATAACAGTTAAAGCACTGTGGGTGTAGGTGACTCCCTAGAGGTCAAAAAAACCCATCTCCCTTCCAGACCACAGTTATCAAGGTCAAATGTTGAGACCCCCACCCAAACATTCTCTGGGGAATTTCCACTCAGCATTAACTCCTCTCTGTTTTACTTTCACAGCTCAACTGGGGAGGGTCTCCTATACTCTACTCCTAAGTTCATGACACAATCAGGCCTTTATTACATTGAGGGCAGTGTCAGTGTCTCTACAATAATTCTACATTCTATGTTAACACATTTCTAAACTCTAAATCAGCTAAACATTTCTACAAGATCCATCAGAACAGCAGAAACACAATCATCATCATTATAAACTTCTAATGTAAGGAGACTGTCGGAGGTAGGGAGACTGTTGGGTAGGAGGTAAGTGATGGAAGTGACGGACAAGGTAAGCGACTCATGTTGTAACTGACGTCAGATGCCGGAGATTTTGGCGGAAAATTAAAGCGAATGGTAGTTTAGATTTGAACAAATTCCTTTAAGCTTCAGTATTACCAAATAAACTTATCAATTGTCTTATAACTAACAACATTTGTCTAAATCATCTCCAACACCCTGGAGAACAACGGGGAGAGTTTAGAGACTCTCCAAGATTATATTGATCAGTGCTTCCAGGATCTCGTGATGAAGAAGGGCCAGAGTGTATCTTCCCCAGCCAGATCTGAGACGCCGTCGTCGAAAAAACTTCGCCAGGCAGATTCCCCCGGCACAACATCGCCAGCCGGCAAAGATATTGCAGACATCCTAGAGTCAATCGACCAACGATTGTCCAGTTTCGATGCAAGGCTGTCCTTGGTGGAGATTCTTCACCGGGAATTCAAATGCTTGCGAGAATCCCTGGAGTTCAGCCAGCAGCAGGTGGAAACGCTTGCTGCTGAAAATACCACGCTAAGGGAGTCGGTGAAATGTCTCACAGACAATGTTACTCAGCTCAATAGAGAAAATAAAAAAATAAAAGAAACAGTTATTGATCTACAAGCTTGTAGCATGCGTGATAATCTGGTATTTTCTGGTATTCCAGAAGCCGCTGGAGAGGACGCGGAGACTACGGTGAAAAGCTTCATCAAAACCCACCTGAAGCTGCCGGAGGACACGGTGAAGAACATCGTCTTCGATAGGGTACATTGCCTCGGCCCCATGCGGGCTGCGACCATGAAACCACGTCCTATCGTGGCCAAATTCGGCCACTTCAAACAAAAGCAACATGTGAAAAGCCGCGGCAGGGAATTAAAAGGAACAGACTTCAGCGTGAATGACCAGTGACCCAAAGAGATCTTGGAACGACGCAGGGTCCTCTTCCCAATCCGACGCGGCTTCATCCAGAAGGGCTCCCGTGCTGTCATCGCTGTGGACCGGCTGTACATGGACGGACAGCTCCACCGCGACCCCAACATCACTCCGTGGCTGTATTAACCTCACACCAGATAGGAATCAGCTACACCCTTTCCCTATCCACTCACACTAACTTGCATTAACATCTGTTTAACTTACCAGTATCAAATCGCATCTTAAGTGTGATATGATAGCAGAATTAACACCGTCACTCTCCGTCAGTGGTTTGATTGGAATGTTTCCGGGGGTTTTTGGGGGGTTTTTTCTCTCTTTTCCCCCTCTTGTTTTTATGCTGCTCACCCCTGTCCTTGGTTTCTTTCTTTATTTCTTTCACTGCCTCGATCACCTGCTTCCACACTCATCCACAAACAACATCCTTTATTTTGACACATATTTTGGCACGATCACGCACAGTCATGCGCTCAACGGCAGCACATTTACATCAGTCAGACAGCGCACACAGTCATATAGGATACACACACTTAAGCCAAGCGTACTCATATTAGTAAATATGCACACACATTTTTTTCTCTCTCCTTCTCTTTATTTATGAACAAGTGATGTATTCTCTCCACCTGTCTAAGCGACACACAAAGTGTACACCCCTAGTTATACACAGACATCTATGGGCGCACTAAGGTTTGGTACATGGAATGTAAATGGAGCTGGCTCCAGAGAAAAGAGGTTAAAAATATTTAACCAACTCAAAAAACTACAGGCAGATGTTGTCCTTTTACAAGAGACCCACAGACCTCTTAGAGGTTCGAATTAACTTAAAACACCTGAGTTTCCTAATGTGTTCTCAGCTTGTTATAATTCTAGACAAAGGGGAGTAGCAATTTTAATCCATAAAAATATTAATTTCACAGTACTCGATACAGTTATAGATCCAGGGGGCAGATTCTTAATCATTAAACTATCTATACGTGATAAAAAGCTATGTATTGTAAGTGTATATGGTCCAAATGTTTTGAAATTGATTTCATGAAAGTATTTAACTTCATTTGGGATAACGGACTTTACTGCAGAATTCCTTTACTGTAGTCAAATTTATAAGAGAAAATTGTTGAGCTGTTAAAATGGGAGACAATCCAACTTTATGACGTTTGTCACGATTTAAATGAGCATGCTGTCTAGTCCTTGGCCACATGTTTCAGCACATTAACCATGAGTGAGCTCATACCATAAATACATGTATCATAATAAATATCTAATAATATCTAATAATATCATAACAGCAGCAGATATTCAGTATATCAGTAGACTTCAGTCCTTCATAGGTTCAGTGCTGTTAACTGTTTTTTTCTGTTATTTGCTTTCTGGAGCCCGGAAAGCAACAGAACAAAAAACAGGAACAAAGTCCAAAACAACAGCACCAAGGCCCAGGCAAAGTCCAAAAGCAAACAAACAAAAGAGCTCACGAAAGGCGCAGAGGCCCAGGCAATAGTCTCAAAAAAGTTCAGGGGGGCCGGCCCGGAGGCAGACAGCACGATAGTCCAATCCCGGGCAGTTCAGGGGGGCGGCCCGGAGGCTGATGGTCCAAGAGCCCAGAAAACAGTTCAGGAGGCCGGCCAGGCAAAAGGCACCGGTGGCGACGGAGCAGATCAGGAGGCCGGCCGGGCGGGAGGCAGCGACGGCGACCGAGCAGGTCAGGAGGCCGGCCGGCAGGCACTGGTGGAGGAGTAGTTCAGGGGGCCGTCCATGACGGCGGCGTAGTTCCGAGGGCTGTCCATGACGGCAACGACGTCCAGTCATCGGCCGGACAGGATGTGCAGGTCGGACAGGACGTGCAGGCCGGACAGGACGTGCAGGACGAGCAGGACGTGCAGGACGAGCAGGCCGGACAGGACGTGCTGGCCGGACAGGATGAGCAGGCTGGGCAGGACGTGCACGACGTGCAGGAACAGACAGCATGGAGACCTCAGGAGCAGACGACGCTGAACACTCGGAGGCTGGACCAGGCGGAGCTGCAGAGGCAGGACCAGGCGGAGCTGCAGAGGCAGGACCAGGCGGAGCTGCAGAGGCAGGACCAGGCGGAGCTGCAGACTCGGAGGCCGGACCAGGCGGAGCTACAGAGGCAGGACCAGGCGGAGCTGCAGACTCGGAGGCCGGACCAGGCAGAGCTGCAGACTCGGAGGCCGGACCAGACGGAACTGCAGAAGCTGAGGCCGAAGCCGGACCAGGTGTAGCAGAGGCAGAGGCTAATGACGGCTGGATGGGCCCCTCGGACCCTCCAGCGGAGACGTGAGGCTGAACGGGCCCCTCGGACCCTCCAGCGGAGACTGGTGGCTGAACGGGCCCCTCGGACCCTCCAGCGGAGACCGGTGGCTGAACGGGCCCCTCGGACCCTCCAGCAGAGACCGGTGGCTGAACGGGCCCCTCGGACCCTCCAGCGGAGACCGGTGGCTGAACGGGCCCCTCGGACCCTCCAGCGGAGACAGGTGGCTGAGCAAACGACTGAGGCGGTAACTGAGCAGGTGACTGAGCCGATAGGTGAGCTAATGTCTGAGCTATGGAGAGAAGTCTAATATGTATCGACTGTTGTAAAGATGTTAGTAATGGTGCGTGAGGTGGTGGATTAGCAGATGGTTGGGCTAGGTTGTCTGAGCCTACGGATCCTACAGACAACTGCTGGACGGGCTCACCTGAGCCTCCAGCGAGGTCAGAAACATGTGCAGGTACCTGCCGGACACCAGCCACTCCCACCCGAGGAGAAGGTACGGGTGCAGGAGCTAACTGGATCCCGGTCATCCTCACCCTGGGAGCCGGGACAGGCACAGTCAACGGCTGGGCAGCTGCTGTCTCCACCCGAGGAGCTGGTACAGATGCAGCGACAGGCAGAGGCTCAGCCAGCCTAGACACCTGAGCAGGGACCAGCTGGACCTCAGCCTCCCTCACCTGAAGCACTGAAACAGGTGCAGGGAAATGCTGGGCCCGAGCTGCCCTGGGAGCAGGAACACAATGGTGCGAAGGAGCAGGCTCAGCAAACACAGACTCCTCTAAAATGTTTTTTAACTTCCTACCACCACCACGTCTAACAGTCTTAATAGTCTCAGTCTTAGCAGTGTTCATATGATTGTTTTTTTCCAGCTCCGAGGAACGACAGCAATCACAACTCACCACCGGGAGTTGCTCCGCAGAAAAAGAGTGGTGACGGTGTGAGCGTCGCCTCCTCCGGGAAGTGGGAGGTGGCGAACTGGGCTGAGAATCCTCCAAAGGACCGGGCTGCGATGAGGAAGCAGAGAGTTTGTGAAGCTCAGAACGTGGCAGACCCAAAAACAGAGCGAAGGACTGCAGCGGAGTGAGTCTAACGTCCGGCGTCACGTAATCTTTCTTCCTCCGCCGCTTAACTCTCTTGTCGGACTGGTAACCCAGGGGTGAAGGCGGAGGTGTAGCGACTGGAGAGAAGGAGCACGTGCTCAACCTGATCGCCCGAGGCATAGACGCTGGCTCGGCCGTAGCCATGGCAGTTTGGAGGCTGCGGGGCCCTCCCAAAGCCAAACGTGACCCATAGAAGGGTGACTGGAGCTCCTGGGCATTCTCAGCTTCCTCCCTCACGATCTCCTTGAGGAAGGCAGAAACTGCGGGTTGCTGATACAACACGGAGTCTGCTGGGTCCATGTTCTGGTCGCGATCTTCTGTTAGGTGTGGCTGTGTGCAGGCAGGAACAAGACCCAAGGTGCAGACTCCGGAGACAGACGTGAACTCAAAAAAGGCTTTAATTTAATACTCAAAATATAACATAACTGAAAAAACTCAAAACAAACTTAAACTGGAGGAATGACAGAACACACAGCTAGGAAAACGGTAGATCGCGACACAGACACAGAGAAACACTGGGCTTAAATACACAGAGGGAGCAATCAGGGAATGAGTAACAGGAGGGAAACACAGCTGGGGCAAATCAGGCCTAACGAGACCAAAGAAGCGTAAACTGAACACACTGAGATAAGACACAGATCTTCAAAGTAAAACAGGAAACGCATAACACAGACTGAACAAAGACACAGGCTCATATGCAGGCACTACAAAGGGAACAGAGATGTGGGAACAGGGCAGACACAAAACACTGACTGAACACGGGGATATAGGAACTTAAGATACACATAGACGCAAACTAGACAAGGGGATGCAGGTGATAGGGGAGACAGAGCAACTAAAGAAGACAGACCTAAGCCATAAGACAGAACTCAAAGAAAACAAAAACTAGACAGTATAAATAATATCATAAACTCAAAAACCCTGGGTCGATGACCCAGGCATCCTAACAGTTTCTATGAACTCAATTAGTATGGCTTTATCCAACAGATTGGATCCTGTAAAGAACCGCAGGAAAAGCTGAAGATAACTGAAATCAATTTCTCCAATGTACCTTTTCAGGTAACGAGAAACTGTTGACTGGGCAGCTGTCATCTCCTCTGGAAAGATTAGAAGCTCCTTCACTGTGAGACGTACAAAAGAAAGGAATCTTTTAAACTACTGGTTGTCGAGCCGTACAATATCTCCTCCAGAAAGGGTATTGCAAGCTTCACTGGGAAGTAACCAGCTTGTTTCCACCCTACAACAAACACTCTAGCTATAGCCTGCCATTCTTCACACTGAAAGTCATGCCGGATGAATGGGACTTTCACCTCAACTCCCAATGTGCAGCTGTCATAGAAATCCATCCAAAATTCTGTCAGGCAGTCCCGCAAAACACCACTTCCTTCCCCCTGTTCAAGCTCTCCATTTGGTAACAACATTTTGATATTGACCTCAGATGAAATAATGTTTGAGTCCTTAAAGGCACTGATCAAATCAGTAAGACAATGACCTCTTCTAACAGTCAGTATTACGGGACAAGATCGTGGTTCAGGGGGTGCTTGGTCAGGAATATTGGCCTCTCCTGTCAGCCCCGGTGAGAGAGACAATGTGTGATGAGGTGGATCAGACTCTTTTTCTGTAAACAGTGTTTCAGGATTTAGTTCAACCACACTAATATCCACCCTGTTATCCCCACTAATAATAACAACTGCATCAGAATCTTCACTTTCACCTACATTTGGCAGACCATCCCATGGTAATGTGTCATTCAGTTCCAAATATCCACTTATGGAAGCTCCATCATTAATTACAAAGTTTGATGGTTCTGAATTTATGTTTTCCACCAACAGAGGAAGCATCCACACGCATCTGTGAGCTCTCAATATGAGTTGAATAGTGTGAAAGACTTTTTTTTTTTTTGAGGTGCCATTGGGGAAAAACAGATTTTCAGCCATAAGTTTGATATTTGACACTGTTTCATTTTTATCTACAGATAAATGCCTTGTTCCACCACCACTTACAGACTTCACCTGTTTGAACCCACCCTTCTCCTCATCAAAATCCATCCAGCCAACCTCAATTCGTCTAACTGTTCGTTTTGCATTTGTATTTTCTGCCCACTGAGACAATTTCTTTTTAGGAGGCATTCCCTCAGCTCCTGTCAATCTTTGTCGTAGCCTTGAGAGTATAGATTCTTTCCTGGATGGCAGAAGGCCACAGTGGAGACTCTATCGCCAACTTTGGGGATGTACTTTGCCAGGTCACTGTCTGTCATTAAGGGAATGACAGTTTCATCAATCTGAAAAATATAAATAACAAATTAATAAAATTGTCAATATTAAAAAAAACAATGAATACATACAACTGCATATTTTAGAGTTGTTTTTTGCTATCTACTTTTGATAACAGATACTTTTGGTAATGTGGTACACATTTGTCCAACATAAGATGAACAAAAATTACTTTTAAAATTACTCTTTAAACATATCACGTCATTAATTAATGTCACTGATTAAACACAAATATGAAATTCAATACATTTTTTTAGAATGTGCATAGTAAATTGTGGATTGCTGCTCTCCGTTCAAAAACAAACACACAGACACACACGCACGCACACAGCAACAGCTGCAGTGGCTTACATTCTCATCTTCAAGTTTCTTGATCACATCTTCTTCAACTTTGCGCTCTGTTAAAAATTCTCACAGCCGAGTATCCATAGCTGACCTCTAAACCACATGAAAATGAAATTAGTATTTTACACTCGGTTATAAATTTTATGTAGCAGATTTTTACATGATAGCCTACCTATAAAATCACTTTATCTATGGCAAAGCAGAATTTGATAATGATTGTTTTATTACTTTGATATTATCTATGGTAATGAGGAATGGAGCAATTGTCTACTTGGAGTTTAAGTAGTTCAGCATGAGCAATGACAACCTGCATCAATACAAAATCATTCCGATCACTGTATGCTTTATTAGTTCCCTTGGCAACATGATACCCGCAGTGAGCTACTGTAACTGCAAGGCTTCATCCGGTGATGCATTGAAATCTACGGCTCATTTAGCATGTATTACCTTAACAAGTGTGACTCACATGATGCTACTTTCAAGGAGATGTTCAGCAAAAAAAAAAAAGAGGCAATTTTAAGATGCTTTCCATCTAAAACTGTTATTATGGTCCAGCTAGTATGGTGTTGTGGCCAGGGTAAAAGAGAGACACCTTCGTGACACAGAGAACTAAGGTTTTATGTTGAACATACCTCGTTTATTAGTAGCCTTCAGCCTTGCTCTACAGTTAAAAATGAGTTTACGGCTACATATTAGCACAACAAAACAACGTGTAGTAACAACATGAGGATACAACATTTGAAACATCAGCAGATACCATTTAGAACATAGTAACAATATAGGTCTGAATAAATAACTGCCGAATTGCCGGATAACAATATGAAATAAATATAAAATATAATACACTCACCTTAAGGACATCACCAACAGCAAGGACTCCGTACTATGGCTGACACAGGTTCTAGTGAATGTGCCCTGGGATGATATTAAGAACTATTGATAACTTTTCTTTAAGGCCTGATCTGTCTGAAATTCATAGCCAGCTCTGACACGGTGCCATCAATCTTTGAATGCTGAAAAAGCAGCAGTGTATCCAGGAAACACATTATATGCTGCAATAAATGCACTGCCCAAGTGTCCCCTCTCCCCACTGCCTTTCAGCAGCAGACAGCAGCAAACAGGTCGTCAGAGGAGCCGATGTGATGATTAAGTTTAACATTTTCTACAATATTGACAAAGCACTTTAAGCACAAGTTTGTTAGTTAATCATTTACAAATGAATATTGTCTGTATGGACTTCCCCCCCAAAGAAAGTGCACATGTAAAACTGCGGTGTTAAGCGATGCGGTTGAAAAATTTGAGTGCGCCTAACTTTTGTGCCGGTGCGCCTAAATTTTTAAAGTTAGGCGCACCGGTGCGCCCATGTCAAAAAGTTAGTCTAGAGCTCTGACACTATGAGTTTATGGATATGGTTGGAAATATGCAAGACATAAACTGTATAGCTTAACATAACTGTTCTACCACTACTATTCCTATGTATAGACATGCACACACACACACACATACACACTAAATATACATGTCCAGTGACTTATGACATTGTGATTGAGGAGTTATAGAGTCTAACTGCTGTTGGGATGAATGATCTGCGAAAGCGCTCCTTCCTGCAGCGAGGGTGTTTCAGAGGGTGTGTTACTTCTCCTGGTTGGCACTAAACTATTGCTGTCCAGAATTAACGTTTTTTCTCTCACTATCAATAATTCGTTGATACCTATCTCTCCCTCTGTGAAAAGCTTGGGTGTCATTGTTGATAGCACATTATCCTTAAATTCACATATCAATAATGTCACACGTGCAGCATATTTTCAACTCCATAACATCAATTGCCTCCGCCCCTTCCTCACTCCTCATGACACTGCCATTCTCGTCCATAATCTCGTCATCTCTCAAACTGACTACTGTAATTCACTATTATTTGGCCTTACAAAAAAAATCCATCAACAAGCTCCAACGTGTCCAGAGCTCTGCTGCCTGTATTATTACTAGGACTTCCTCTACCCACCACATCTCCCCAATCCTGAAGCAGCTTCACTGGTTCCCAGTTAAATTTCGCATTTATTCTAAAATAATCCTTTGTACATTTAAGGCTATTCATTCTGTCTCTCTCCACCATACCTTTCTGATTTAGTACAGATGAACTTCCCATCTCAGTGCCTCAGATCTTCATCTTTTCTTTCTCTCTCTCTGTTCTTTCCGCTTGTCTTATTACAATGGGGGGCTTTTAGTCACTTTTCTTTTTAAGTCCACCCTCAAAACTCACCTGTGTAAAAGTCCTTATCTTTAAACCTCTACATGCTCTTAACTTTTATCTGTTACTCTTATTGTTGTGTATATTTCCAGTTTTTCTGGGGTTTTTTTTTAACATACACTCAACAAAAATATAAACGCAACACCTTTGTTACTGCTCCCATTCCCCATGGGATGGACGTAGAGACCTAAAATTCATTCCAGATACACAATATAACCATCCCTCCCAAACAGTGGTCATAAATCAGTCCAAATGTGTGGTAGTGGGCACATCTGCTATATTGAGATAATCCATCCCACCTCACAGGTGTGCCACATCAGGATGCTGATCTGACATCATGAGTAGTGCACAGGTGTACCTCAGACTGCCCACAACAAAAGGCCACCCTGGAATGTGCAGTTTTGTCTCACAGCAAAATGCCACAGATGCCACAAGCAATGAGGGAGCGTGCAATTGGCATGCTGACAGCAGGAATGTCAACCAGATCTGTCGCCCGTGCATTGAATGTTCATTTCTCAACCATAAGCCGTTTATTTATTATTTATTTATTATATTTGCCTCATACCTAACCCTGAACAAGCATCCCAGCTACAAATATGATACACCAGATTTCCTGACAATGGTATTGAATGCTGAGCTGTAATCTACAAACAGCATTCTCACATACGTGTCTCTCTTCTCCAGGTGTGACAGGGCAGTATGTAGTGTCAGGGCTATGGCATCATCAGTGGACCTGTTGTGGCGGTATGCAAACTGTAGAGGGTCCAGTGAGTCGGGCAGTGCAGAGCAGATGAAGTCCCTGACCAGCTTCTCGAAGCATTTGCTCACGATGGGGGTCAGGGCTACAGGTCGCCAGTCGTTCAATGAGGAGATGGTGGAGGATTTGGGTACAGGGACGATGGTGGCCATTTTGAAGCAGGCTGGGACTACAGACAGAGAGAGGGAAAGGTTGAAGATGTGCGTGAACACTCCAGCCAGCTGAGCCGCGCATGACTTGAGGACGCGGCCGGGAATCCCGTCCGGACCAGTAGCTTTGCGCGCGTTCACCTTCCTGAAGCACATCCACACATCCTCCTCAGACACAGTGTGCGCACTGACGTCATCCGCGGTGCGCACACTGTCCCGTCTCATGGTGTTTGCTGTATCAAATCTAGCATAGAATAAGTTTAGATCTTTGTTACATTCCCCTGAGGGGTCTAGGTGGGGAGGGGAAAGTAACAAAAAGTGTCCGGGTCAGAAAAAGGAGTCAAGGAGGCAAAAGGGTTAAATTAAATAGTTTTATTAAGGTAGCTCAACTAAAAGAGACGGACAAGCCGCTATCACCATTTAACTGCTCATCGTGTCTGCAGGCTTTGTTAATAAATTTCCACAACAGTAGCCACCTGTACAAACACACTAAGACATATTTAACATCATTTTCATCACTACTTATCAACACTTTCCCTCTCTTCTTCTTCTGTCCACATTTTAACACATCTCTGTCCATCACTCTTGGTTATACACCACCCACAGCACCTCTTACACACAGACACACTTCTCTTTACTGCATTCCTCAGTTTCTACACACTTCATACTGCATGTATTCTTTCCCATATTTCTGAAAGAGAAAAAATAGATAAATCATGCAATCAAAACCTGGATTTGCGCGGACTACCCAGAGGGATGCCTCCTACGGCCGTACTGGCCGTACTGCTGAGCTCAGCTTTGCGGACAAGCGTGTTCACCGTCCGGCCTTTTCCTTGTGGTGCAAAAGTGCTAAACACCGTAAACTAAGGACAGAGTCCTTCCCATGACGGTCCTGAAATTAGCCGTTGAATTCCTGAGGTTTCCCTCCCAGCGGTCCGTCCAAAAAAAATAAAACAACAACAAAAAACAAAAAACGCCCCCATTTGCTGGGCCCAGCTTCCATTGTACGAACAAGCGCGTCTGCTGTCCGGCCTTTCTGCCTTTTTCGCTGGTGCAAAAGTGCTAAAAGACCATACACTAGAAGGCTCAACTTGTTGAGCTTCAAAGATCCTGCACTTACCACTGCAACAAGAATACCCACTAGAAAACCCAAACTGAGTTTCTAGGAACCTGCACCCAATAATTGCAGCTGTAAGGAAGCGAGGCTTTCCCTGTTGGTCCGATTGAAAATGCTCCCAAATTAAAACATCTCACCGTTGCAGATCCTTTTCAGTGCCTCTCTTGGTTCTTTTAAAAATTCCTGCATGTGTGAGTCGCTGAAGCACACACCGCGGTTCCCCCTTTTTGAAAACAATGGTGGGACTGAGGCCATTTTACCTCAGGATAGTTCAGTGAAACTCACGGGAGGAATTCTGCCGACAACGCCAAATTGTCGTGGAAAATTTAACAATAACCTGCAACACACTGTAACAGTCACAATGGTGTGGTGTCTCTTTAAGGCAACCCAAGCCGTTCAGCCGGGTTTTTATATGGTTGGGGTTTTTTTTGGTTTTTTGGTTTTTTGTCCCGTTTGGATCTATAGCCATCAGAATTGTTGTCTTAAGGCCAAGAAAGATGCCAGGCGGATTTATTTTACCAAGTGGATCATCATGGCCTTGCCATATTGGTCCATTTGATTGACCTTTATTATAATTATTTATTTTATTTTCAGTTGCTACAAACGGGACAGACATAACTGTGGGATAGGACAGGGAGAAAGAATGAAAGAAAGAGAGGGAGAGAAAGAAAGAAAACCAAAGGGGAGAAGAGACGGTGAGAAGGGGGGGAAGAGAGAAAAAAAAACAAAAAAACAAAAAAAACAAAACACCTGGGTCACCTGTATGGAGAAAAAAAAAACAGAGGAGACAGCAAACAACAAAGAGCAACATAATAAGAAAAAAAGCACCATCACAATAAACTAGCTAGCCATAGATATCAATAGTTACTAAATAATAAACGATATTGTGCAGCACGCAAGATAGACAGCGCACAGTGTGCTTTGAGGCAGCAGCCAAGAAAGCTGTAGTCCGCGTCTGTGAATACCCATGTGTACACCTGTGTGCATACCTGTGTGGATCAGCATGCTTGCATTCCAAAGGTTTCTCCATGTAATGATCTGCTAGGGAGTGTGGGGGAGCCACAGCCCTGTCCTCTATGGTATCAAGCAGGTATGGAGGAGATCAAAACTCCAGACATCCAGAGGCCCCCAGAACACAAGAGACCAAGGAAGACCCACAGAGGGGCAGCCGCGCCCCTTATATGGTTATTGAAGAAGGCGTATTAAAGAACCACCGTGGATTACCGATACCAGCATGGGTGTGTTCTTCCAACTAGCCTGCTAGGTGTTTTGCCGCCTCCTCTCAACCACGCAACACAACCCAACGTTACAACACAGCCAGTGAGCTTGATTTGTGGGTTTAATAAACACACTGCAATGTGGAGAGAGCATCCCAGTGAAACACCAGGACCATCTCTGAATTGTGGCCACCGCCCTTACATCTTCTATACAGACACACAGACAAAGAACATCCACAGACTCTCACATGTTGGTATAGCCCCCCCTCTCACAGGGGGCTATACCTCCTCCCTCACACAGAGAATTATGACCTTGTTTTCTGCTTGGCCGTCACCTAAAGATTTACATCCCTGATAAGCAGAAGGAGTCCCACTATCTGTTTAACGTCTCCCATTACAACGGCCTCACTGTGGTAACTTTCCACATGCATGTAAACTAGTGACAGGAGTGCTCTCACTATGGTAAAGTGAGAAAGTGATATTACTATAACTAATGAGATGTGATTAAATATGTGATTAATACATGAGAAAAGAAATCTGCCACCACATTATTTAATGGCAAACATTCAAATTGAACTAAACAGTCACAGATTCATGTAGTGACTGTGTGCAAAACGTTACAAGACTATTAACAATGACACATTTGTTCCAACAAGCTCTCTGAAACCGATCTTTGTATTTTCCCATGTAACACAGTGGAGTATGAAACATGCCCACAGTGTAATAAAACTGTAAAATGATAAAAATGTTTTACAAACAGACTAATTTGTTAGCACAGCCTGTTAGGAGCAGCCATTTACTTGTAGTGCTGAGTATAAATGTACTTGTACTATTAGATGTTATTTGAATGACATCATTGTGTACTTTTACTTTCATGTACAGCATTTATGGTTGGCTGTTGTATCCTGTACACTGTTAAAGCTGTGATGTTGTTCCACTGTCACAAACACACAAGTACATGAAGTACATGAAGTACAGGAAGTACACGAAGTACAGGAAGTACATGTAGTACATGAAGTACAGAAAGTACACGAACTACAGGAAGTACATGTAGTACAGGAAGTACAGGAAGTACATGAAGTACAGGAAGTACATGAAGTACACAAGTGAAAGAGCTTTGTTGGATTCCACAGACACACTCTGTATGTTAAAGGCTCTCACACGCACACACACACACACACACGCAGACACACACACACACACACACACACACACACACGCACAAACACACACACACACATGCACACACACACAGGCACACACACACACACACGCACACGCACACACACGCACACACACATGCACACACACACACACACACACACGTTTCTGTCTGTATTTCTGTGGACGTCACTTGCCAGCTGTCACTGAATGTCTCCCACGAGCACGTTTGAGCTTTTTTAATGTTTTGCCCACTTGTTGCCCACTTGTTGCCCACTTGTTGCCCACTTGTTGCCCACTTGTTGCCCACTTGTTGCCCACTTGCACCTTTTTGTTTTTGTCTAAACCTGCACAAAGACAGAAATGTGGCATGAGGCCAGTCTCAGCGGTGCATTCACAGCACTATATTTTCCATTCTGCCGATTATTAATAATGAAGCCTGTTATTAAAGAAGCACTAATAATACTGGAGCTGTTAACACACACGCTTACACACATGTGAGCAGAAAAAGTATCTTTATTCAAATGCAGGTTTAAACCTCAGGACCAGCCACAGCTTCTTCAAACTGTGAGACGAAGAATACAAGTTAGTAAAAGCTCAAAGTTCTTTGCATTGATGCTGTGAACATGAACGTGTGTGAAAGGTGTGTGTTGTTACAGCTTCGTACCTGCAGCTCACGAGACAAACATGTATTGGGTCTCAGCCTGGTCACCTGACAGAAACATGGTAGAAAAACATGAACGTGTCATTTCTCTGAGTCACTGATGGAAACATCAGCTTGTATGAACTGTTCAGTCTGATGGATCCTCTGAAGTGTGTCAGTGTGCTGTTGGAGTAAAGCTTAGTTAGACTTGGACCTGGTTGGTAGTAGTCATAGATCTTGACCACGGCTGGCTTCAGGTTGTCCACTGGGAGCTCCTGGATGATCTCTAAGCTGTGGTTGATGGGTGTGTCCTTTGATAACTGGACGAGACAGAAACAATCGCAGACACAGTTTGTCCCAAAGATCATCATCTGGTGTCCCCACGGTGACTTTCACTTACCTCCTCTAAGTACACCAGAACGTGATCCTCCTTTTGCTCAACACGACTCACCAGGAGGCCACGTTTGAGCTGTGAGGAGATGACATCATTTTATTATTATCCTCACAATTATCACATGAGATGCACTCGTTGGTAGAATCTGTCTAATTACTCACACTCTTCAAAGACTCGGGGTCTGGGGAAAATCCAGAGAGCATTTTGATGTCCAGGATCACCATGTTTGTAGTTTCCTCCTTTCCACTGTACCTGTGTTTGAACAGTGTGATTATACTGACCTGTGTGCACACTTGCTTTTCATCTACCAGCAGTTCCTCCACACGGGTAAAGAGCGCTCCTCTCACCTGTCACATACTTACAGTGATTGTATTTGCACAGTGAATTTGGGTCTAGCAGATTCACTGGTGTTGACCTCTAGATGGACTTTCACACTGAGAGTGGTGACATCAGCAGGTGTTGGGATGTTGTAGGTGGCAGAAATCTGGGAAACACACTTGGGTCACGTGTGGAACAGAACTAATCACACCTCAATGCACCCTGCTGTCACTGTTCTACACCATGACACATATTAGCACACATACTTTTATAGTCATACCTATATGTCTATATTCATCTTAATATGAGGATCTCTGTTATATCTACACTCATTTTATACGACTGCTTGATGTTTGTTGTATATTTGCTGCTATGACAACTCAGTTTCCCTCTGGGATTAATAGTTTCCCTGATTCTGATACAGACAGAAAGTTCATTTGTTTTTGCTCAGTTCTCCAATTTAGTTTAAAATAGCATTGTACTCTCTACAGTTATTACTGCCAGGTCTAATGTCTTTATTGTGTATGAAAATACATGTGCAAGATGAGCTTTATTACATGTGAAAATGCTAATGCTCTCTGAAGTTGTATAAGGAAAAAGAAAAAGAAGAAACCCTTTCTCTGACATCAACCAGGAGCTTCTCACGTGATGCTGTCACTGACCTGCACTGAAGCACATGCAGTGCCCTTCACCTCCAGCCTGTATTTTCCTGACACGTCCTGCAGCGCCTCCTCCTGGTAGAGCAGTTTGTTGCCCTGATTTACATCAAACGTCAGCTGACTGCTGGGAGCCTGAACTGTCACTGTGCTCCAACCTTCAGCACTGAACACCAGAGTGGAGTAGAGAGCCAGAGCCTGAAGAGCCACCACCGTGTCCTACAGGATGGATTCATTGTGGTTAACACACACAGCATGTGTCTCCATATTTCATGGGCTTAAGTGGAATAGACATTAAGTTAAAACGGCCTGTGTCACTTTGAGACCCTCTCACAAAAGAGATCCTTAATCTCAAGTTTTCCAAAGTTCACTTCCTGGTTAAATAAACGTTAAACAGGTTAAAATATCTTTAACTGAGAATTATCAAAGTATAGAAATTACAGGTATAAACTCGCAGGTGATCTGTTATTTACAGGCTGTTACGTGTAGTTGGTGTACAGAAGTCTGAGGTAACATTGCTATTCTGTAAAAACAATGAATTTTTAGAATTAAATGTTATATTCTAACTAAAGAATAAAAACTTCTCTGCCTGGCTAAAACAAATCTGTTTTACATATCTGATAGAAAACTGAAAGCTTCAGTATTATTTCTTCTGTCCCTGGTTTTGTCTAAGACTGTACTCAAAGATGAGCTTCATACTGTTCGGGTGGTGTCGTACCTGAGTGGAGGAGAAGCCTCCGTAATAGTTCTGCTGCCCAGTCAGCCACCTGATAATACCAGAGGCATATCCCAGATCCTCAGCAGTCGGGGAGGCGCTGAGTTTGGCCAACAGCACATAAGAACTGATCTCCACTGACAGGGAGGCTGATGTTTCTGCTGCTGTCTGAGACCAGTAGAGGAAACCTCCTACAAACACAATAACAGTCACAGTGATGCTAATAAAGCCTGAATGATGTCCTGCTAAAGGATGACTCACCTTCCCTCACTGCAACTGTGTCTAAGTGCTGCAGAAGGTGAGCTCGGGTCTCCACGTCTCCTGCCAGAGTGAACACATAGGCCAGCAGAGCTGTAGTGTAGGTGTTGCTCAGGTCACTGAGAGACTCCTTGAGACAAGCCAGGCTCTTGTTCATCACAGGATCCTTTAAAAGATCAAAACAAAGAACTTTAATGGACAAACAGAAACCTTCTTTCATTAAACCCAGTGTGAGAAGAATAGGAGGCAGAGTTCCTGATTCAGTCACTCAAAACATCAGCGTGATAATAGAAAACACAGCAATTAGAGGAAAGTACAGATCAAGCAAAGAGTGGAGCAATCTGCTAGTAGAATTTACAATATAAAGAACATATTGAAAAAACACTGTACAGGTTGGGTGGTGATACCAGTCCTTGCTGGTGAGAGTTCAGGTATGTGGATGACACCTGGGTGAAAATCAATTCTCAGGACGTTCCACAATTCACAGATCACATTAACTCGGTGGAACGACACATCAAATTCACCAGGGAGGATATGAAAAGTGTCAGGTTAGTCTTCTTAGACTGTGAGATTTCCATCAGGGATGGAGGACATTTAAAAGCTGATGTGTACCGTAAACCTAAGCTCCAGCCGATCCAGGAGAGAAGGACAACCGCTGCCTAAGTGAAAACCTGTAGTGATCCCGTATGTGTCAGGAGTATCAGAACAGCTGAGGCACATTTTTTTCTAAACACTGTGTCTCTGTGGCTTTTAAACCCCAAAACACGCTGCGCCAAAAATTGGTCCACCCCGACACAAACAGAGTAACATAGTGTACGGTGTTAAGTTCCAGAAGGATTGCCAGGATCTATACATCGGGGAAATCGAACAACCTCTGGCTAAGAGGATGGCACAACACAGAAGAGCCACCTCGTCAGGCCAGGACTCTGCAGTCTATTCACACCTACAGGCCAGTGGACACTCTTTCAATGATGAGGATGTAACATCCTGGACAGGGAGGAACGCTGGTTTGAGTGTAGGGTCAAGGAGGCCATTTACGTGAAAAAGGAAAGACCATCTCTGAATCGAGGAGGGGGCCTAAGGGTACATATTTTGCCATCTTACAATGCTGTGATTGCAGCCATTGCCCAACTCTCTGTGAATGGTACTGATGGCCATTGATCAGTGGTGCTTGATCAGTGGTCTTTGATCAATGGTCATGAGAATATGCATAATTACGATTAAGGAACTGAGCTCCCAGCCCATTGTTCCTTCAGTGGGCTGGTTTCAGTCATTATGCAAATGTCCTGTTTATAAGATTGAAAGCTGCAGTCAGCTGAGACTGAAGAAGTCACTTGGATGAGTGACGAAACGTTTCTCCCACTGAAAACATCCAGATGAACAGAATCAACTTTTTGGGGTATATGTAATATATATATTAGATTGTATATTATATTGTTGGTTTATACACTTTTGTGTATGTATGTATATATGCATACCAGCTCGGACGTCGCCCGGATCAACTACTGGAACAAGAAGGCATTGGTGGGCAAGAGATGAAAATAGGGCGTTGTTGGAATGCTGCTATACAAGAAACCCTGGCAGAAGGGGTTACATGAATAGGATGAGGGACCTATGGAATACCCAGCACCCACACTGACAGCGAAACAACTAATAGCTCAGTGTTCCAACATTCGAAAGAAGGGTATTGCTCTCACAGCTAGAGATTGACGAGGTGCCACACAAATGCTACGGCAAGGGGGAGCCAGGACGACAGGTCAGGGGGGAGATGTCATCACCTCCACCCGAGATTTTTACCAAGCCCCAAGTGCTATAGTGCAAGAGGAAGTGACCTGAAAGATAGGATCATGGCAAAACTTGAAAACTGGATTCCCCGTAGCTGGTTACCAAGATGTGAAGATCTGCTAGATGATGTAAATGCGATACATACAGCCACGATTATCGAGACTAACAAGCTGATCTACAGTACAGCAGCAGTGATCAGAAAGATGCTTGGCTACAGGTTGAACAGCCACAAGAAGGAGACTAGAGGCTAAGATCAAGGAGGGAGGTTAGCCAACTATCGGAGCTGCAGAAAGGTGTGACAAAGACGGTGCCCAAGAAGAAGTATAGCAAGCTGTCCATGGAAACTGCCAAGCAACGACTAACAGCCTTGGCCAGCACCTTGCCTTACACTAGTATGGCTCACGTCTACTGGTGGAAGAAGCTGACTGCACTCCATGAGCGTCTGGCAGCATAAATTAACCAGCTGTTAGGTGACGAGAGACACCCAGAATGGCTAACTGTAGGCCGGAGAGTCCTGAAGGGATCGGTCCCATCCAACTAGGCCAGACAGTCTTGGAGGGATCGATCCCATCGGTCCCATCCAACTACTGACCAATAACCTGCCTCAGTACCACATGGAAGCTCCTGTCAGGCATCATAGTGGCTAAGATGAACAGACACATGTTCCTGTGCCCCACTCATTGGCAAGAATACTAGAGGTGCAAAACACCAGCTACTGGTAACAATCAGCCGAGACTGCCTGGATTGATTAGAAGAGGGTCTATGACTTAATGCCCCACAGCTGGATCCTGGAATGCCTAGACCTGTACAAGATCAACAGGACTTTAAGAGCCTTCATCAAGAACTCAATGGGGATGTGGCATACAACACTAGAGGCCAACTTCAAGCCCATAGCACAATCATCATCTATGAAGGAGATGCTCTGTCCCTACGGATACTGACAGAATAGAGCAGTTGTCAGCCATCTCCTGTACGTGGATGACATCAAGCTGTATGCAAAGAGTGAACGAGACATCGATTCACTGATCCACACCACCAGGATATAAAGCAATGACATTGGAACTTTTTGGACTGGAGAAATGTAGTCGGATGATAACAAAGAGTCAGAACTGAGGGAATCGAACTACCAGAAGGCAAAATTGCAGACATAGAGGACAGCTACAAGTACTCCAACAAGCAAATAGGAACCCCAAAGAGGCTGCTGGGAAAGCTGCTACAACCAAGTACCTGCAGAGGGTCAGGCAAATCCTGAAGAGTCAGCTGAATGTTAGAACAGGATCCGGCCTATCAAAACTTAAGCCCTGCCCGTCATCAGGTACCCTGCTGGGATAATAAGCTGGCAAAAGGAGGAGATAGAAGCCACTGACATCAAGACAAGAAAGTTCCTAACCATGCATGGAGGGTTTCACCCCAAGTCCAGCATGCTAAATGGAAGGAAGGAGGCCAGGGACTGGTGAGTGTCAGCACCACATTCCATGATGAAACAACGAATATCCACGAGTACGAGGAAGATGGCCCCAACTGACAGCGTGCTCAGTGAATACCTCAGGCAGCAGAAACTCAAGAAAGAGGAGGAAGGCGAGGAACCATCATGGAAGGACAGGCCCCTGCACAGTATGTTACCACCGGCAGATAGAGGAAGTAGATGATACCCAGAAATCCTACCAGTGGCTGGAAAAAGCTGGACTGAAATACAGCACAGAGGCACTAATCATAACAGCACAGCAACAAGCTCTGAGTACAAAATCCATAGAGGCTGGGGTCTATCACACCAGGCAAGACCCCAGGTGCAGGCTGTGTAAAGATGCTGGCTCAGCAGCTCAAACTCTACTCCTTTTTTTGTTGAATACCTTGATATTCTTTGAGTCTACTCACATGTTGGGATGTATTCATTTCCAAGAAGGCAGCAGTAACGTACGCACTGAGAGTCACTTCATCAGATACACCACCCTGTCAACAGAAGACATCATAGACACTTTATCATCAGTGCACCAACATTCAGGGATATGAAGTCATGAAAATGATTTTCAGCTGCATGTGGTTTTAGTATCATCAATGTCTTCATGCATGTTCAAACATCCAGCTAAAGAGATGAACAGGAAGTTGATTTTGTTCATCTGGACATTGTATTTCCAGTGAGATGGATGTTTCTTCACCTCGGGTTTCCAACCTTATAAACAGTTTGTGTAGTCATCTAGTAATCAGAAGGTTGGTGGTTTGATTCCCCGCTGCTCCAGCCTGCATGCCAAATATTTGTGGGCAAGATACTAATCCCAAGTTGGTCTCTAGTGCATACTTTGTATTTTGTATAAATATGTGTGAATGCTACAAAGAAAGCAGTGCTGGTGTGAATGGAACAAGATGTATGGAAATAATTTCTTATATAAAATAATAGAATATACTGATGTGAGCTATTACAGTATGTAGTACAGTGTTTTCCATGTATGCATGACATTATTAATAAAATTTGTTAAATCCAGACTGGAGGCTGTTTCCACAGTCTAACAGTGAAGAACTGCAGGTTACCTTCATTCCGTTGTGGAAGAGTTTCCCAGACTTTTCAAAACAGCCATTTTCTTGTTGTTTATGTTGCAGCCAGGTCTTAGACTCTTCGATCTTTCTGGGATCAATAAAGATGAAAGACTGAGCTTTGGCAAAACTTCTTACCACAAACGCAGTCAGCCTGACAGAAAGAAAACAACACTTACACGTCTTACAATGATGGAAATGTTTGGCTGTGAGGTCACATTAAGAGAAAGAAATACTGATCATTATGAAAATAAAGTTGAAATTTCAAGATTAAATTTGAAAATGTATTTTGAGACAAAAGCAGAAATGTGGATATCACAGTTATTTCAGGACAAACTGCCACGGTTGCTTTCCCCTCTGAATTAGTGAAATCGTACTTCAGACTCAGTTTTAGTAACAAGGAAGGAACTGATAATAATGGATTGGATTTATATAGCGCTTTTCAAGGCACCCAAAGCGCTTTAATATACCACTATTCATTCACTCTCACATTCATACACTGGTGGAAGCAGCTACAGTTGTAGCCACAGCTGCCCTGGGGCAGACTGACAGAAGCCAGGCTGCCATATCGCGCCATCGGCCCCTCTGGCCAACACCAGTAGGGTTAAGTGTCTTGCCCAGGGACACAACGACCAGGACAGAGAGCCCAGGGATTGAACCGGCGACCTTCCGTTTACAGATGCGATTCCCAACCCCCTGAGCCACGGTCGCCCATGTCACTTGTAGCAATAAAAACAGTGTGGCAGTAAGTATAAGTACACTGAAAAGCAGAAAGTGGTGCAGAAAGCTGCATGTGGTTAGATTTGTATAAAAGGAAATGGCTGCTAATGTACAGATGCAAGGATACCGATGGTTCCACGCTCGTGGAATAAAGAGGATCTATGCTGTATCACAAGACCACTGATTTATTTCACTACATCTACTCAAGGCATTTTATACAGGGTATAGCAGTCGTTTGAAACAACAACTGTAATCATTTCAACTGTTTTCTTAGATTTGAATTAGACTTTTTTCACAAAACAGTATTAAGACTTTATTATTGAAATAGTATTTAGACTTTTTCTTAAAGTAAAATAACTTTAAGCTTTAAAATTCGACTTTATTCTAATAATGATCAATAACATTTTTATGTGGCTCTAATGCTCCTTCCTACCTACTAAATTACACAGTATTAACCAAAAGGTATTGTTAATGTTGGCTTAGTCAAAGGATTAAATGGAGAATTATTTTAAGTATTAGAGGTAGACATGTTTATGTTATTAATGGGTAGTCAAACTTCAAGAAACGTCTTCTGTTTGGTGGGACATTTAAAAACCAGTGTAACCTCTCTGGTTTGTGACATGTTTGATCAGTGATGTTCTCACCAAGTGTTTCCTGGTCCTGTTCCAAATGTGGTGTAAGCACCGTCAGCACTTTTGTAGTTGAGCTGTCTTTGGTATCCTGTAACAACAGGGACACCATGATCGAGACATTGTTGCTATGGTGATGATTGGACTCCATTTGTTTATGGATCTGCATGTGTACATCAAGATTTGGGAAATTCAATGACTCTTGCTGACAGATGAGGAAAATGACGCATTTGACCAAAAGCTGTGGCTAATGTTCTGCCTCCTGTCGGCTTGTTTCTTGAACCGTGTGTGTTGAAGTGATTCAAATGATTTCCTTCTTAGAGGAAACAATAAAAACTTGCCACTGGTGAGGAAGTTAGTAGCTTTTTCCATGATGGCTGCGGTGAGCTGCTGTGTGCCTTTCAGGTAGTGGAGGATGTAGATGTTGGGGGCCAGGAGAGCCATGTTCTGCTCCCCACATCCATACGGCATCTGCAGCAATCCATCCAGGTTCTTCAGAGCCCGGCCGAGGATGTCACCTGATCAAAAACACTGATTCACTAAAACTAACAAAACTAGTGTAAAACAACTTTGTATTATTGGGCAGAGATAACCTGAATACTTCAATGTGCAATTTTAAATGATGATTTCATTTAGTGAGCGAAAAAACATCCAAACTGAAAATCGTAGATTGACTGTGATTAACCAAATATTTCTGGGAAGACTGAGTTTCATTTCACCAACCAGACCCAGGCCTGATTAAGGCCAGACCTGCTGGATCAAGAAATCACTCAAGTACAATCTGTTTGATAAAAGGGAAGCAGGCTAAAAGACGTCCAGAAGAAAGACGTCCAGAAGAAAGACGTCCAGAAGAAACACGTCTTTGCCATGACCAAAAGAAATTCAAAAATAGGCGAGAAGTCTTGAGATCTATCAGTTTGGACAGGATTAAAAACAATTTCTACAGCTTTGGAGCGCCAGTGCACCATGTTGGAACCCATTATCCACAAACTGAGAAAACTAGAAAAGATGTGGCCGAAATTACTCCATTAGCACATCGACGACTCACCGAAAAAGTCAAGCGAATCCCAACAACACCCAGAACTGAAGGCCTTGCCTTCCTCTGTAAAGGTCAGAGTTTACGATTCAACAATACAAAGGAGACGGGGCAAAAACAGCATTCATGGACAAAACCACTGCTGACCAAGAAGAACACAAAAGCTTATCTCACATTTGTCAAAAAAACATCTCCATGCTCCACAAGATATTTGGGAGAATATTTTGTGGACTGAAGAGAAAAAGTTTTGACTTTTGTTGCATTTGGCTTAAAAGTGACGCATCATTTCATAGAAAGAACATCATACCAACAGCGGTGGTAGCAGTGTGATGCTCTGGGGCTGTGTGGCGTAGCTTTGTCTGCGGCTCAGCTGCAGGGGAGGGGTGGGGCATTGGGTTCAGGTGGTTAGTGACGGAGGAGTCTGGTTAAGGCAGCTGGTGCCCAGTGTTAAATCATGCCTCTGCTGTTTCAGTAGCTCGCCATGACCTGGAGGGAAGAACTCTCTACCAGGAGAATGTCCAGCTATCAGTTTGTGCCTTAAATCTAAAACTTGGGCATTTAACCTTCTGGGGTCAGGGTATAATTGGCCGTTTTTGACTACTTTTGATTTTACCTCTATATCTCACCTTTAAAAACTGTTTATCTTGCCTTGTTTGGTATCGTTACTTTCAGCACAACTTCAAATATCTGAAATTTCAGTTATTTTTTCACTATACCATACTATACTATACTATATTAGCACAACTGATTTAAATTCAGACAATAAATTCAAAATCCGAGTAGAAAAAAGTTATATTTTTTACTGTAAAACCCACAAACATGTTTAACAAATTATTTTCATAACTTGAAATGCAAATAGAAAGAATAAAATTATGCACAAGTTTTGCAAACAACAAAGTTATATGGTACTATTTACCTAAAAATGCAGCCCAGGCCTCAGGCGTTTTTTACATAACCATTTAAATCTATTTACAGAACAATCAGGTGTACTGCATCAAATAAGAAGGCACACAAATGATTTGTGTTCAGTATAAGACAGAGGAGAACAGCACAGGCCTAAACCAGGTCTGACAGCAGGAGGAGCATCAGTCCAGTTTTCCATGTGGGAACAGCGTTTACACTGGAATCTGCCTTTGACGGCGTTTTTGGAGCAAATGTGACATTCAGCAGTATAACTGACACACAATACAACACAATAACTACACAACACACTAACTACAGCCTCCAAACACGCTAAACGTCACTAATGTGTGACATATGAAAACTCGCTCTCTCTCTCTTTTGCTCGCTTTCCGTCACTACTAAAAATGCCGTTCTCCTTAAATAACCAAGCGTCACATGTTGCCATATCATTTTTTGATTGGCTGACATGGTAAACTCTAACACCAATAGGGAAGGGGTGTTTTTTATTTTTATTTTTTCACGCGCAAGCGGAGAGTGTTTGCTAGCGCTGTCTGTAGAAAACGTCGTTTTTACCTTCTTCCTGCTGTAAACGCCGCTGTTTTGTTCAGAAAAAAACTTTATGTATATTTTTTATCATAACTCTGGTTTTACGTGGTCCATCGACACAATTCAAGAACTGGTATATAGTCTGAAGTCCGTTACTTTCGACCAACAAAACAACCTGAAGAGTCGGTTGGGAGCTGAAAGTCCTGGCTCTTTTTAATGCGCCGAGCCAAAAGAGCCGTTTCTCCAACAAGAGAAAGAAATCCCCTCACTATCTTGTAGCTGTGTTGTCTTAAATTGGTCATGTGATTTTGACGTGTCGGCGCATACGTCGACCCCAGAGGGTTAAGATGGAAAATGATCCAGGACACCAGAAAGTGGTCGAGTCAAAATCTGGACTTAAATCCTACTGACATGATTCTGCATGACCAGAACGATTGCGCTGGAAAACCCTCTGGTGTGACTGGGCCAAAACTCAGCGTTTCAAACAACACTTATGACTAAAGCTAGACTGCAGTTCTTCCTGCACAGAATGGCACAAACAGCCTTTTTGGGGTCCATTTCTTTTTCACACAAGGCCAGGAAGACGTGGGTCTATCTATAAATGAAATCATCTTTTAAAAGCTGAATACGGTTTTTACTTTTACTTGAACATGACGTCTCTTTTATTTTCTGTTGTTTTCGTAATTTGCCTTTTTAACAAAGCTTTAACCTGCCATATTTTATTTGGCTGAATCAAAATTGAGATGAAATGATGAGGTTTACCCAGGACTGATACAGAAGTGCGGGCAGATCCTTCTATCACATTCTCAGGCAGATGTATCTCTGCTTCCTCCGTCAGCGGGCTTCCTGTGTACAGACACAACAAACGTCCAATCAGGAAGTCACGACTACAACAGAGTTACTGTCCAAAGTCACCAGGTGGCCTGATCTTCAGCACATATCGTTACATTTTGTGAAAGTAAAAGATGAAAATTTGGCACATTTTATGTACACAGTGCACTCCACTGCTAACTTTGAGCATTTAGGTCATTTCTTTATTTAAACTTTGTAACTGATGGAAATCATACCGACCTTTTGGACAAAGAAGCCAGTTGTACGTCTTTGTCGTCTCACTTCCCTCAGCCTGAGGAAAAGTATCTTTAAAATGAGTAACAATTTAAATTTTATGAGTAAAAATGTTTTTCTCGTCTCGTATTTATGACACTGACCTTCACTATGAGAGATTTGGTGACCACGTCGATGCGACCTCTGTCTGGTACGCTCACAACCTCATTATCGCATGACACATGGGACGCTACGGCCTCAGCAGACACAGTCACATTCACAGCCCCTAAAAGCAGCAGCACAGGTCACCTTCTTCGTCTCTCCATTAAAATAAAGGTTACCGAGGTTATTTTACAGATTTTGTAGAAACTAGAAGGAAATGTGTTGGGACAAAAGGAGGCGGTTAACTGTGATCACACTAGATCTAAATCTAGATTTAATGTTGGTTCTAAATCGAAGGTAAGATCAATTACAATTGGAAATTTTACTGCATCAGGCATGAAAAACATGAGCTGAAAAAAAAAACAGTCCAAAATGATGTCAGGGTTGCTGCTGAGTCCTGCTGGAGGCCAAAGTACTGCAAATCATAAGATCCATTTAAGATTAAGAAGAAATCATTTGCATGGCAATGCAACTGCAAACAGTCTGTTCTAATGATACTGTGCAAGGGAAGCATGCATAATGAATTGAAAGGAAGGTTTCAAAATGACTTGTAATTGGCTAAGACAGCTGCATTAGGTAAAGCATGAGGATGGAGGCAGCTGCTGCCCTCAGGCTGGAGGTATAGACGTTCTGCCCCACTCCCTACAACCCCCACGTGTGGAGGACCAAAGCCTGATCCTCACCTAAGGCTGTTGGGATCATGGTCCACCTGAGGGTCTTGCGCTCGTTGACACACAAACAGGATGTGTACAGATCACCAGAGAGAGGCGTGAGGGTGTAATCTGAGGACGGCCCAGGAGTGACAGTAACCTGTACGAGGAACACAGACATGGCTACATTTAAACCTGAGTTCAAATGTGAACACACCTACAGGTGAGCTTGCAGGTGTTGGTGAGCAGGGGCCCTTCAAGAACGGCCTGCATCCTGCATGGTTATATTGCCAAAGAAAAGATATTTTCTATTGTATTTTAATAACTATGATATAAATTTTGCTTAGAAAGTCATGTTTTCAGTATGGCTTTCCTTGGCTATGAACAGACATGTATCTAAACACTTTAATCATTCATTACCATGATGCAGCTGGTCAGGTAGTTAAAGACAGTCGCCCTCAGTTCAAAGTGCTCCCCCCGGATGATGGAGTAGGGCATGGTGAGTTCAAGGAAGAAAGGTTGGAAGACTTTCATTTCTTTACGAGGAGCCAAACCAAAACCCTGAGAGGACAAACAGAAAGCCTCCGTCTCCCAGGTGGTGATGGTGTCTGGGACAGTCAGGGACACGCCCCTTTTTCCATCGTCTCTGAAGCAGCAGATACACACAAACATATTCTGTAACATAATCAAACATGTTTTTATGTCTGTAAATTACTTGTATAACAGTGTAGTTACATCCTGCAGTGTGAATGACTTGTATATGTTGCATTGACAAAGTAAAAGAGCTCCACGGTGCTGATGACAGTGAAATAATATATCCCACCAAACTTTAAATATGACAAAACATCAGCCTGAAGCATCAAAACATGCTCAAGAAAAAACTCACAATTATTCTATTTTCATCTTTTTCATGTGTGCAAAGACACAGCAGAAAGTTCACATGGGTTTCTAAATGTGATCGTATAAACTTTTTAAAATGGAATATGCACCAGATCTCTTCACAACAGATACTTACCCAACTTCCACCAGATCCCAGATCCACGTCTCAGGGAAGAAAGAGCGAGCTGTCTCTATTGGTGCAGCTTCAGGAGGAAGATGCCCAGCAGATCCCAGCCCAGGACCAGGAGAATATCCAATACCTGGAGCTGGACCCGTACCTAGTACTGTAAGAAAAAAAGGAAAATAATTACCGGTTTTCTTTTTGGTGAATACAAAGAAAATTTGTATCACAAACACAATTCAAACAAGCAAATGATTCACCATAGTTGACACGACGACAGCCATCATGGTAGACAACATGGCCATCACGGTATACTTTTCCTTTTAACTTGACGCATGAAGGCAATCGAAAAAGCAAGTTTGTCGCCATCTTCAGTCCGACTTTCTACATATTTCAGCAGCACACAAAGATCAGCAAAAACTGGTGCAACAACAAAAACTATTGTATTTAGATTAAGTTTGACGGACTCACAGGTATACTTGTATTTTACCTGGAAAACTGCATAGGCGTCATTTTGCTCTTGACTGGGGTGCGGCAAAACATATCTTTTTGGTCTCACATTAAGGCAGTCTGTAGCATCATGAACTTCATACGGGATACCTGAGGATTTCTTGAGTGGGAGCAAGTCAAATATCTGAAAAGAAAAGTGCAGTTCAGCAAAACCTCCAAACATTTTTAGTCCTATGAAGTTTTGACTGATCTATCATGATCATGGTCACATTTGGTCCACATAATTGTAAACTCTTAAATGAAGTACTGGTGTAAATATTAGAACTGATTAGGTTCAAATGAACTGCTAGATTATCTAAGAAGGGTTCTTAAAAAATAAATAAATAAAAATGATGAAGTCAGCAGTAAGCCTCCACAGATATGAGGTGTTGTAGTTGAGGGATCTTACAGAAGTTGTACAATTTCTCTATAAACTGTTCGTTCTTAGTGACTTATATGGTAAGTGTTCTCCATTTGAAGCTGTCTCTGTAGCTCCTTTAACTCACCAAGTCTCACTTTTCCCAGGTTTTTCTGTATGTATAACATTAACAAATACTCGTGTATTTGAGCAGTTTTGAGCAGTTTAAAGTTAAAGTCTTCTCAATAAAGTAGACACTGACTGGCAGGTGATGCATTTACCTGACTGTCATCACAGACACATGCATATGTAACCTTGTATTTTTTATACCAGTTTGCTTTAAGACAAACTCAGCATTTGACTGTTTAAAACAGTTCAATGTACGACTGCCCAGACGTGAGCTGCTGGTAACTCTTGACACTACGGGCTCTGGAAATAAGGGATGTGTCCACCTCACTGGTGTTAATATCAGCAGTTACCTTATCTGCATCCAGAGTCTTCCCAGGCTCCTTGATGAGAACGCTCTTGTCGATGGCGCTCACACCACACAGAGAACGTGGCAGGGCCGTCACCTGCATGTTGGTCTCTTCACCTGGGACGGCTGAAGACGGTGAAAACTCCACTGACACCTGACACACACAAAACACCCGTAGAAGTTTAGTGACTGTGATGACTCCCCACGCACTGCTGGCTAAATGAGCTGCTTCACTGTGGTGAGTGACAAATCATGAGTCCCATGTGATGGCTGTAGCCCATGTTGGACACTGTATGAACACTGTGTCAGTGTTAGATAGGTAGGACTTGCATCATCATTGAAAAAGTGCTTGTATAAATGGGAGTGAGCGGGTCATGAGGTCATATAAAGAAGCAATTTGAGTCCTCAGGTAGAGTAGAAACAGCTGTGCAACAATCAGTCCATTTACTGATGCTAGAAATCCTCAGGTGATTCAGCCACCTGGAGATGACTTTGATTTGAACGACATGGCATGACTGCAGACACCAAACACACAGCACACCTCTAGAATTACACTCACCTTGTTGCTGAAGCATTTCTCAGTAGAGAAGTCAGCACTGTGGGCAATTACATCCTCACTTGGCAGGACGGCATAAGCCACAACCTGGAACTCTGGAGCCATCTCAGGAGACACTCTGACTTTAAAGGACACCTGGCCCTCATTCACTGAAACACAGGTCCAAACATGCATCCACAGATCAACAAAACAGACCAACGTCAATGCTTGGCTGTGGCATTTGTGGAAATATGGAAATTTTACCCGATCTATCTTGCACTTGAACCCGTGTTTGTCCTTGCATGGTGACTGCTCCTCTGGACAACACCTGGAAGACAGAAATCATTTAAAAACAAGAATGAACTAGCACTGATATCTGTGGACATCACTACCAGTGAAAGGTTTTGACACCTTAATTCAATGTGTTTGAATTAAAAGGTTAAGAGACATCCAGATTCAAGGGAAGCAAATTTGGATGTCATCAGCATAACAATGAAAGGGAATGTTGTATTTCCTAAATATAGGAATAAAAATAAAAAAGGCAGCGTGTATGAGGAGAACAGAGCTGGACCCCAAACAGAGCCCTGTGGCACACCACAACACACAGGGGCAGAGGAAGAGGGGCATTGCCCAATAGCAACAGAACATGAGTTCTCTGACAGGTATGATTTAAACCATGATAAAACTGAGCCTTTAAGACCAACAACGTGCTTGAGTCACGTGCTTGAGTCTCCATAAGAGAATGTTGTGATCAACTGTGTCAAAGGCAGCAGTCAGATCTAAAAGGACTAAAACAACAGAACAACCTGAGTCTACAGTTATAAGAAGATCATTAAAAACTCGTAAAAGTGCAGTCTCAGGACAAGATTTAAAACCAGACTGGAATGCTTCACAAATGCCACAAACATCTAAAAAGGTCGGACGTTGCTTGAGAACAACTTTTGCCAAAATTGCGGACATAAAAGAGAGTTTAGAAACTGGCCTGAAGTTAGAAAGAACATTAGGATCAAGACTTTTCTTCTTAATGATGCCTCTGATGTCTTTTTTGTTGTGAGATTTGAAGATTCGTGTGCTGAGGTGTTTTTTCTGTTCTCAAACCGATCTCCCTTTAAGGGCTTAGTCTCTGTGGGTGTTTTTTCTCCTCGTCTTTCCTCGTGCATTGGGTATTTCCACTGTTCTACCTCTTCTGACCTGTCGTCCCCATGTCATGTTTGTGCAATGTATGTATGGCTGGAAGGGTAAGATGGCGCTGGAGTGCTGGCAGCCTTTAACCCAATTTCCTTCTGGATCAATAAAGGTCATCAGTCAATCAGTCAAAAGTGCAGGGGACACAGGAAAAGCACAATAACTATAATGAGGGCTAAAATACAAACAACTTTAACTGAGAGCAGAACCCAGATGACTAAAACTAAGAAGGCCTAAGAATTTAAATACTTAGCAGAGAGAGAAAACTAAGGATATCATGAACAAAGGACCAAACACTGAGGCTAATTACTAAGCTGACAGAAAATGATGAGGGACAAAGCACAGGGACCAGACCTGAAGTCTGTGGAACCAGCTTCCACTTTGGATTCAGGAGACAGACGCCCTCCGAGTTTTAAGTTTAGGCTTTTTCCTTTTTGCTAAAGCATATAGTTTGGGCTGGATCAGTATTTATGCTGAAATAGATTGAAGCTGCTGGATTCTCATGATGGACTGAAAGTTTCTTCTTCAATCATGATGGGCATTACAACAGTACTTTTTTAGCAAATACACAAAAAGTCTGGTCATGTTCAACTTTGTAGTAAACCCAGAGATAACTCACCAGATAAATGACATCCACAGACCCCGGAGACTCTCCCACTATAGTGTAGTTGACTGATACGTCTTCTTCTGCATCACAGGGAAGTGATTTATCCTTCTTCTGTACCTCTAGAGAGCTGATTGTTTTAATATCGGGAGAAGACGGCTGGGACATGGATAATGTGTGAAATCCCCTGTCATAGTATGCAGTTCTATATCCTGGGTAGCCCACTGTTGGTGTCAGGCTTGCCTAGTTGGGGATAGGAAACAAAAATTTAAAAACTTGATCTACAAATAACATTGGACAACGAGACTTTATAAGCAAGGCAAAGGTGGAGGAAGATGAGTCATAAACTGTTTCAGGATTGCAGCTTCCTACTGTGGGAGGTATTTGGACATTTGCAGCCTATCACAAACCAATTGTGGCTTCAGGCTGCTGTCATGGCTGCATTAAATTACACATTGTTTCCGTGTGTCAGCTCACATGGAGTTGGATATCCTGGTCAAAGTTATCAGTGCTGAAAGAAAATGAGGCCACACCGTTGCTGTCAGTTGTCAGATTTTGTAGTGAGCGTGCTTGCCACATTTGTCCCGTGAACAGGTAGACCGGTGCGTCACAAACTGGTGTATTATTGTGGTACACTGCTCTGACCTGTTGAAGAACACAATGCTCTATCAATGGAAAATACAAACAATTTAAATGTGCTTTGCTACGACAAACTGAGCTGAAAACAACATGTTAGGCTTACTTTTCCTTCCACATTAGATCCCCGTTCCCAAACCTTGGGCACGTTAATAAAAGACACTTTTCCAAGGACGTAAGAAATCGTGACTCTCTTCTCTTGAGGGAGTGAAACACCTGAATGTAAAAACGTTCATGTTACAATCCTGTGAATGCCTTTTTGGTTAAATACACATCGATGTGTCATTTTAAAGGAATAACACAACTTGCCTGTTCCCTCTTCTTCCACTTTGGCCCTGATATCCAGAAAATCATGAAGCACCTTTTGGTCCATTTTAGTAAAAATTGACATGTTGAAGGAAAAAGTTGCACAGCCAGTCTTGTCTGCCTGGAAAGAACAATAAAGAAAGAAAATCACTGCTACAAGAATAAACCAAAATTAGAATCAAATCTCATTCACAGTTGAATCTATAAAATATATTAAATGTTCAAACTATGATATTTTATAGAGTCATGAAAAACTTGAGCTCATTTAGAATTTGATGAATTCTACGTGCATGAAAGCTGGTGCAACAACGGGACCAGAGGAGAACGCTCTACAGGGTGGGCCATTTATATGGATACACCGTAATAACATGGGAATGGTTGGTGATATTAAAGTCCTGTTTGTGGCACATTAGTATATGTGAGGGGGCAAACTCCTCAAGATGGGTGGTGACCACGGTGGCATTTAGAAGTCGGCCATCTTGGATAGTCAAAGGAGCTTGCAAAGATCTTGGACACAACTTTTGTTTTTTCATTAGGGAGAGGGCCATGTGACACATGAAACTTATTGGTAATGTCACAAGAACAACAATGGTGTGCTTGGTTTCAACGTAACTTTATACATAAAAACATTTATTTATAAAATAATAGAATATAATTTTATATTTATATTTCAATATCACAATAATCTTCCAATTTAGAACTACAAGTTAAAAAAGAACTAACATAAATAAAATACACTTCCGCTAAATACTTCTCATTTATTTTCCCAAACCACACGGAGCTGCACTATAAGGACTAAAGAGCCGCACGCGGCCCCGGAGCCACAGGTTGCCGACCCCTGCTCTAGATCATGTTTACTCAAACATCAAACATGCATATAGAGATATACCCCTCCCCAACCTCCACCAGTCCGACCACACCTTTTGGTTCCTTGGTGTCCTCATCTCTGCTGACATCTCCTGGACAGAGCGAGACTTTAGAGTGTAGTCAATGCAGCACAGCCCTCTCCCGTCCCTGATGGACATTTATTCCTCCCACTGCTTCAGCAGAGCAGCAAACATCACCAAGGACAGCTCCCACCCTGGTTTCAACATGTTCAGCCTGTTTCCCTCAGGGAAGTTCTACAGGTGCATCAGCACAAAGACCCACAGACTTAAATATTGTTTTCCTCTCAAAGGCCTGCAGTCAGTTCTCTCCTAGCCCTCTTGAGTTTCTGTGCATCACCAGACCTGAAGACGGCATCCCTGACTTTCAGCAGGGAATGGATTTCTGCATTCAGCCAGGGCTTCTGGTTTGGATACCACATCACAGACTTGGTGGTGGTAACATCCTCCACACACTTACTAATGTAGCTGAGGACAGCCAATCTATACTCCTCTAAATCCAGCTTCCCCTTATACACAGCAGCATCCCTGAAGACCAGTCTGTGCATTTAAAGCAGTGCTGCAGTGCAGAGTCACCGTCGTGGCGCCACACATTGATGGTTTTCTGTGTGGGTTTGGAGCGTCCTAGTTCAGAATACAGTTACTTTGTTGAAATAAATGGATTACACGGCGGTGTTTCCTGTTTCATATATATTAGACTCGACTGTACACTGTGTTCGTGTTTTCCTCTGAAACAATAAGTCCCGTTGGAGCAGCCTTTCAACGCCTCTCTCTGTCTCTCGCTAGCAGAGTTGACCCACACAACAAAGCAAAGCTAGTTTTCGGCTACAAGCCGACACGGAACCAATGTATCAGCCAGAGGTCCCTTTGCTACGGTTCGGAGCCGCGGACCTGTTTTATATACGCGCGAAATAGTTTTCTATACGAGATCACTGCAAAAAGTGCAGCTTTACCTAATGTCCACCTACTGTTACTCATTTATATTAAGATTTAAACATCTAGTTGGTGTTGATATGGAGAGTAACCTTCAGTAATCACACAGCAATAGTTCATTCATGTAGTTGTAAAAAGCATGATAATATATTAAGTAATCCAAAGTATTCAGAATACGTTACTCTCATTGAGTAACGTAACGGAATATGTTACAAAATACATTTCGGGCATGTAATCTGTAGTTGAATACATTTTAAAAGTAACCTTCCCAACACTGGGCACATTGTTAAGCAGCCTGTAGCTAAAACACATCCTTTATTCCCATTTTGTTCTTTGAATCTAAAACAAATGCCAACAGTAAAGTGAACACACAGCGCCAGTTCAGCTGGGTAGAGCAGGCAACCCGTTTGCTGTAATGCTAATGCAGGGGCCTGAATGTACCCAAAGTATCAGGGAAAAAAGAGAAATGAAGCCATAACTGTACCTGCTTTGTCTCTGTGTGGCAGGGCGCACTTATCTGCAATAGGGCCAAATCATCCTCACTGTGCACCAATATACCAAAACCTCTATACAAATTAATAGGTCTGCACACATTGACTGTAACACGTCCTGGTACAGGCTGTCCATACGTGTACCTGTATAAAGAAAAATAAGTAAACATTATGAGTCATTTGCTCTCCAAACTCCAGATTTTACAACACATAATTTGTCCTGAAAGAACTTTTCCTTACTTTGCACACACTTTAGCTTCAATGTCTTCCTTCCCAATACTCACTTCTTCAGATATATTTACTGTCACATCAAATTTGGGTAAAACTGGGGGAAATATGAATGTCAGCATTTGCACTCCATTACAACAAAGAATTTAAGAATAAATAAGACTGACTTACCATATTTCTCCACTTTGAAGTTGTGAGATATTTTCCTCTCACCCACTGACACAATGATCTGGTACGGTCCCTCAGGGGCCTCAGCGTCCAAGGAGTAAGAAAGCTGCAGTATTCTGCTATTGGATGTTTCATTTAGCCACTGTCCAATCCTGTTACTGTGAGGATCCTGTTAAATCAAGTGACAGTGACAGCTACTACACAGGTGTAAGTACAGTACCAACTAGATTCTTTATTTTCCTTTTCAACAACATTAGAGCTAAAACTGGACAATATAAATTTAGGGGGACATAAAGATGTCCTGTCTTCATCTGTAGCCAGCTTTGTCCTCTTCTAGATATGAAGCACTTGTTTATAAATGTTTAAAAACTAAGTGATATAAAGAAACCTAAGCTGTAATGACAGGGAAGCTGTGGCTGTGTTTGTGGAGTAATTAAATCAAAATTATTAATTTGATTTAATCACTGTCATTTTATTTTCACATGTGGGGCATCAAGTGACAGAACAGACCCCTGCACGGTGTGTATTACATACATGCAACCCACTTTGTCCAGTTTTTAAAGCTTGCACTGTCAGTAACTTGGAGTAATACTGCAGAAGCAGTGTGTATGCAAGCAGTGAGCAGGGAACCTTCAAGTCTGTCTGACTGCATGTGTTCAGTGTTGTGTTGATGCATTTGCAAGAGAAGGAAAAGCCTTTTCTAGAGGCGCCCTCTTACCTGAAGTTCAATGACATCATACTGAAAGAAAAAGGAAGAAAGACAGGTGGAGTTAAGAAACTGTTGTGTAAATCACTGCATCCAAATTGCAAACAGCATTATTAATAATACTGTTCAAAAACTCACCAGCTGATTGGCAGGTCGCATTTTATTATCCATCGCAACGACTCTGAAATTCACTTTGAGAAGAATTGAGAGGTTACCTCTGTTTCTCTCTTTGTACTTTAAAACAAAGTCACTGCAACTTATCAAACATGGATCTGATTGGTTACCCTGCACAGCAAGCCTAGACAGATCTCAGATAATGGACTGACATGTATGAGACATATGTATAGAATTTATTGAAATTGAACTGATATTGCTAATTTATATTTTAATTAATGACACATTTAATTTATTATTTAATTATGTATTTAATACATTTTGGCACCCGAGGCCCTCCATATTCTTCCCTCACGATTTTTTTTCTTTCTGCTTTCTGCAGAAAGCAGATCCTGCTGAGCACCGCTCCTACATCGGTGGGGGAGAGAGTCATAGGTTGGTGGTCTGGCGTCATGTCTGCTTTGGTTGTGGTTGTGGGGTTCCCTCGCTCAAAACGAGCATAAAAGTTGTTGAGCTCGTTGAGGAAGGAGACATCAGAGGATGCGGGGGAGGGTTTGGTGGTCCTGTAGTCTGTAATGGTCTGGAGTCCTTGCCACATGCGTCGGGGGTTGGAGTTGGAGAAGTGTTCTTCTACCTTCTTTTTGTAATGGTGTTTGGCTTTTTTGATGCCCTTCTATAGATTAGCCCTGGCTGTGCTGTAGGCGTGTGCATCTCCTGACCTAAAGGCGGTGTTGCGGGCCTTCAGGAGGAGACGACCATCCCGGTTCATCCAAGGCTTCTGGTTGGGGTACATGGTGATCCGTTTCTGGGTGGTGACACTGTCTGTGGTTTCGGAGATGTAATCCAGTACAGATGAGGCGTACTGGTCCAGGTCTGTGTGGGTGAACATATTCCAGTCTGTGTTTTTAAATCTGTCCTGGAGCACTGCGTCTGTCCCCTCTGGCCACACTTTAATTGTCCTCACAGCAGGTTTCACACGTTGGATGAGTGGTGAATACCGAGGTGTGAGGAACAGGGAGAGATGGTCCGATTGTCCAATGTGGGGGAGGGGTGTGGCTTTGTAGGCTCCAGCCAGGTTGGAATACACATGGTCTAAAGTCTTGTCTCCTCTGGTGTGGCAGGAGACATGTTGGTGGAATCTGGGGAGGACTGTCTTTAAGTTGGTGTGGTTGAAGTCGCCAGCAACAATAAAAGCAGCCTCGGGGTGTTTATTCTGGTGTTTGTTAATGGCTGCAGAAAGTTTCCGCCTACAGGGAGGAGGTGGATCGTCTGGCTGAGTGGTGCGACACAAACAACCTGCTGCTTAACACCGAGAAGACCAAGGAGCTCATCGTGGACTACAGGAGGAATGCTGACCCACATCCACCCATCCACATTAAGGGGACGGCTGTGGAGCGTGTGAGCTGTCTTTTGCAATGTGAAGTTCTTCCTTAGTGTGAGCTCAAATATGAAACTTGTGGGATTTTTTTTCCTTTTGTTGTTTTTTAAAATACCATATTTTTCGGACGATAAGGCGCACTGACAATGAACTTGTCTGAAACGGGTCTGTTTTTATACATAAGGCGTACTGGAATATAGGGCGCATTAAACGCCTTATAATTTATGCTATGTAACTTTGCACTGTCCACTTTCTGCTGTAACCAAACAAATTTCTGACGTGTGGGACTAATAAAGGTTATCTTATCTTATAATAATGACTAACCTGGTATTGTGGATGGATTATCTCATTTGTTCTCCTGACTGAAGTTTGGTCCATTTAAAGCATCTTTCCGTGTGATTGCATTCGTCAAAAACCATCGGGAACGTTTATCGAATGGAAAAAATTTAGCGTTCATCCTCCAGCTTCACTGTGTTTATGTTATGCTAACATAACTGTGTCGCTAGCGATCACGTAGCACATCATTATATACCAGCTAGCCCAACTTCGGTAATGTTTGAAGTGATAGCAGAGCTTTATGTTTTATTTCTATCCAGAAATCTCTCAGTCACAACATGCTATATTAGGTAGCTAGCAAAACCAGTGAGCTACCTTCCTGCTAACTTCTAACTCTGTTAAATTTAATAAATTCTGTTTGCATGGATGCCTGGATGTTAAACTTAATTGTTACACCTGGTAAAGCAGCAAGGCTGATCATTTTATTAAAGAGGAAAGAATTTAGACAGTTTTTAACTCTCAGTGATGCTGCAGTGTTCGTTTGACTTTAGGACTTGAACATACGGCGTTTAGGACCCAGGCTTCTGACTCTTCTAGCCGTAATGCTCTGACAATCCATCAAGCTGTGCGGCTTCATACCTTACAAAAGGCGGATCAATTTTTGAGAAAAAGAAAGGATTTTAAGTGCGCATTATAGTCTGGAAAATGCGGTAGTTATGTTCAAAGATGGAGTCGGATTTCAAACTTCGAATAAACATCTCGATCGACCGTATTGATATCTTGAAAAAATTTTGCTCTATGAAGCAAACATTTCACATCAATCACTGTATGTGTGTCCAAATTTTGGACCACAAAACTTGTTACACAAATTGGAGATGGTGGAGCAGCTGGCTCATGATGTTGGAATTTGAATGAACTACATGTCTTATATAACATAACAGCACATTGTTACCTTTTTGTCCAGGGAGGTAGATGGGTTTGTCTGTTTGGATGAACGTGACGGGATCAGACGCTTGGATCATCACTTTTCTGACTTGTTTGGAGTAAAATGTGTCTCCTCGTACCTCCACCTGAAAATGTTGCACCTCCTTTTGTACCAAAGGAGCCTGAGACAGTGGGATATTTAGATAGTCATTAAAGCCTATAATGCTTACGATAACAACTAACACACACTTTGTGTGTGAAAGTGCTGGTTGCCAACCTCAAACTGAACACAGGTTTGAAAGGCCTCATTTGACGTATGCGTGAATAAGGTTGTGTTCTTCTCTCGGGACATCAAAGTGACAGTCATGACCAGAGTCCCACTGGGCTGTCGGAGAGTTGCACAGAATTTGGCCTCAGCTCCAGCTTCAATAACTGCAGGAATGGCCACCAGGTACTGGCTGCATACAGCATCACACATACAGCAGTTACTGCAGTGAACAACTCACACAGACAAAAACACGCTGAAGACAAACTCACGGTTCAGCCACCGCTTGATCCACATGCATCCAGCTCAGGAGGACACACAGAGTGCAGCTCAGGATCCAGAGACGGTCCATGACTGGTTGTGATCGTTCTCAGTGTCAGCTTCGGCTAAATATCGGCTGATCGTCCCCACCCACATAACAGCCACGTGTTTGAAACGCACTCATGTACTCTGATCTCCACAAAGTCTATCACTTACACATTTATAAAATCCCATTCCTGCTTTCAGCACTGAACACTAAACTATAGACAACAGTAAAGCTTGTTGTTCAGTGTAAAACATTACAGTAACATACAGTGCTCCGAGGTGATGTTTCTAAATCAGCTCAGAGTTTAATTCGGCTGTTACAAAAAGTTATTTCTGTTTCGAATGTGCCTGTTTTACTTATTAATGTGCATTTTCTTACCGTCAGTGCTGGGATATCCCACTGTAGTGTGTAACTACTGATATTCTCTAAAATCACTGGGCGTTACAGTAAGTGTAGCCACCAACAGTGCCCTTTACCCAGCGTGGGATGTCTGACTGCCATGTTTTTGACCTTGTTTCTCGGGAAAGACTAAACAAACGTTTGTGTAGTGATAACAGGCTCAAACACAACGGATGGATTCATCAGTGATGTCACAGACTGCTATATTTGCTTAAAAGACAAAAATCACAATGTTTCTGTAAGAATTCAAAATGAAACATGTTAAACAGCTTTTGTTGCACTTTAGTAAACAACACAGATCAAACTGCTGAAATAACAGCAGTGACAGTCACACTGCTGAGTGTGGAGGGATTTCTGGTCTGGTTTTTAAACTGTAACATTGCTGAGAATGAGTCATTATGTCTGACCCTCTGGACCCAGCAGTATTACCCCATGTTATTCTATTTGTCTTCTTTGATTTGCCTTTACGGGAAAAGGGTTTTTGTTTGTTCTGTCTTACTAATGTGCTGCAGTGGGGCATGTTTAAACACACATACAGATGTGTTCATCCTTATGAACAAATCCAGAAAATAACAGAAAAAAACAGTTAACAGCACTGAACCTATGAAGGACTGAAGTCTACTGATATACTGAATATCTGCTGCTGTTATGATATTATTAGATATTATTAGATATTTAATATGATACATGTATTTATGGTATGAGCTCACTCATGGTTAATGTGCTGAAACATGTGGCCAAGGACTAGACAGCATGCTCATTTAAATCGTGACAAACGTCATAAAGTTGGATTGTCTCCCATTCTAACAGCTCAACAATTTTCTCTTATAAATTTGACTACAGTAAAGGAATTCTGCAGTAAAGTCCGTTATCCCAAATGAAGTTAAATACTTTCATGAAATCAATTTCAAAGCATTTGGACCATATACACTTGCAATACATAGCTTTTTATCACGTATAGATAGTTTAATGATTAAGAATCTGCCCCCTGGATCTATAACTGTATCGAGTACTGTGAAATTAATATTTTTATGGATTAAAATTGCTGCTCCTCTTTGTGTAGAATTATAACAAGCTGAGAACACATTAGGAAACTCAGGTGTTTTAAGATCATTCGAACCTCTAAGAGGTCTGTGGGTCTCTTGTAAAAGGACAACATCTGCCTGTAGTTTTTTGAGTTGGTTAAATATTTTTAACCTCTTTTCTCTGGAGCCAGCTCCATTTACATTCCATGTACCAAACCTTAGTGCACCCATAGTTGTCTGTGTATAACTAGGGGTGTACACTTTGTGTGTCGCTTAGACAGGTGGAGAGAATACATCACTTGTTCATAAATAAAGAGAAGGAGAGAGAAAAAAATGTGTGTGCATATTTACTAATATGAGTACGCTTGGCTTAAGTGTGTGTATCCTATACGACTGTGTGCGCTGTCTGACTGATGTAAATGTGCTGCCGTTGAGCGCATGACTGTGCGTGATCGTGCCAAAATATGTGTCAAAATAAAGGATGTTGTTTGTGGATGAGTGTGGAAGCAGGTGATCGAGGCAGTGAAAGAAATAAAGAAAGAAACCAAGGACAGGGGTGAGCAGCATAAAAACAAGAGGGGAAAAGAGAGAAAAAAAACCCCAAAAACCCCCGGAAACATTCCAATCAAACCACTGACGGAGAGTGACGGTGTTAATTCTGCTATCATATCACACTTAAGATGCGATTTGATACTGGTAAGTTAGACAGATGTTAATGCAAGTTAGTGTGAGTGGATAGGGAAAGGGTGTAGCTGATTCCTATGTGGTGTGAGGTTAATACAGCCACGGAGTGATGTTGGGGTCGCGGTGGAGCTGTCCGTCCACGTACAGCCGGTCCACAGCGATGACAGCGAGGGAGCCCTTCTGGATGAAGCCGCGTCGGATTGGGAAGAGGACCCTGCGTCGTTCCAAGATCTCTTTGGGGAACTGGTCGTTCACGCTGAAGTCCGTTCCTTTTAATTCCCTGCTGTATGAACCACATTAAATGTTTTTACATATTAACATGATGTCTCCGTGTCTCTCTGTTACATATACAGTATTTAATCATTTTCTCACACAGTTCTTCTCTTTCAGATTTGTGTTGTTGTGTTTGTTGTCACAGGTTACAAAAATGTTTCTTACTTCACTCTAATGTATGTGAGTTTTTATTATAAAAAATCCCCACTCGCCCCTGTGGTAAATCCTTCAAGCTCGGGTCCTCTACCAGAGGTCTGGGAGCTTGAGGGTCCTGCGCAGTATCTTAGCTGTTCCCAGGACTGCGCTCTTCTGGACAGAGATCTCCGATGTTATTCCCGGGATCTGCTGGAGCCACTCGCCTAGCTTGGGAGTCACCACACCTAGTGCTCCGATTACCACGGGGACCACCGTTACCTTCACCCTCCACATCCTCTCGAGCTCTTCTCTGAGCCCTTGGTATTTCTCCAGCTTCTCGTGTTCCTTCTTCCTGATATTGCTGTCATTCGGAACCGCTACATCGATCACTACGGCCGTCTTCTTCTGTTTGTCTACCACCACTATGTCCGGTTGGTTAGCCACCACCATTTTGTCCGTCTGTATCTGGAAGTCCCACAGGATCTTAGCTCGGTCATTCTCCACCACCCTTGGGGGCATCTCCCATTTTGACCTCGGGACTTCCAGGTTATACTCGGCACAGATGTTCCTGTACACTATGCCGGCCACTTGGTTATGGCGTTCCATGTATGCCTTGCCTGCTAGCATCTTGCACCCTGCTGTTATGTGCTGGTGCATCTTTACACAGCCTTCACTTGGGGCCTTACTTGGTGTGATAGACCCCAGCCTCTATGGATATTGTGCTCCACCTCGCTGGGATCTCACTTGGGGCGGGTCCAGGGGCATACTGTGTCCATCCATGAAAGAGTTCCGCACAGCCAGGCAAGATGACTGGAAAGAGTCTTCGGTTAGGATTAGGTAGTGAAAAAGCAGAGTGGTTAGGGAAACTGACTGAAACTCATTAGTAAAGGTTATGGCTGACTCTACCACCCCCAGTGGACTCTGAGACAGCAGCACGAGCCAGCTTATTACCTGTTATTTACACTGCGTTTTACATACAGATTTCAGGTTCAAGGTTCAAGGTTCTTTATTTGTCACATGCATAGTTATACAAGTATAACACACAGTGAAATGTGGCCTGACACGCTCCTCGACATGTGCAAAAATTTGGGGGGGGGGGGGGGGGGGGGGGTGTAGAGGAAGAACATTATAAATATATATATATATATATATAAGATAAGATAAGATAAGATAAGATAAGATAAGATAAGATAAGATAAGATAAGATAACCTTTATTAGTCCCACACGTGGGAAATTTGTTTTGTCACAGCAGGAAGTGGACAGTGCAAAAGTTATGAGGCAAAAATTAGAATACAATAAGAATAAATACAGTACACAACTGTACAGAATAGAATAAAATAAAATACTATATACAGTAGAATAAAATAAAATAAATATACAATAAGATAAAAATAGAATACAAATACAAATACTATATACAACTGAGTAAAAATACAACGATGACAGAAAGGATTATTGCACTTAGTATTATTGCATATGTATGGATGTGTGTGCTTGATCAGTTAAAGTCTTTATTATGGAGTCTGACAGCAGTGGGGAGGAAAGACCTGCGAAATCTCTCCGTCCCACACCGTGGGTGCCGCAGTCTCCCACTGAAGGAGCTGCTCAGTGCTGTCACAGTCTGCTGCATGGGGTGGGAGATGTTGTCCATCAGGGATGACAGCTTAGCCGCCGTTCTCCTGTCACTCACCACCTCCACTGGGTCCAGAGGGCATCCTAGAACAGAGCTGGCCCTATAGTATATACACTGGGTGAATGTGCAGTAGTAGCAGCAAGCAGGTGAATTCTGTACATTAATATGAATAGACATCTGACTATTTTACAGGATAGACAATATAAACATATTTAAAATTAAAGGAATTTGGAATGTACATTGTGCCTTGGTTTAGTGTCTGGAAGAGAGTCCTGTCTCAGTCAATTATAGATGATGTGAGAGGGCAGGTGTGTGTGTTTAGGGCACGGATGGCTTGGGGATAGAAGCTCCTCTTGAGTCTCTCTGTCCTTGCCCGGAAGATGCGGAACCTTCTACCAGATTGCAGAAGTTGGAACAGTTTGTTGCCAGGATGGGACGGGTCCTTCAGTATCTGCGCTGCTCTAGTCCGGCATCTCCTGGTGTAGGTGTCCTGAAGCGGGGGGAGAGCAATCCTGCAGCAGCGTTCTGCTGTACGGATCACTCTCTGGAGAGCTTTTTGGTCCTTCACACAGCTGTTCCCAAACCACGATGTCATGTTCTGTGTGAGGATGCTCTCCACAGCGCCTGTATAGAAAATCCTGAGGATCTTTGGAGAGACCCTGAACTTCCTCAGTTGTCGAAGGTGATACAGGCGCTGCCTAGCCTTTTTGGTCTGGACCTGAATGTGGGCAGCCCATGTCAGGTCTGAGGAGATGTGGACACCAAGATACTTGAAGGACTGCACCCTCTCCACTGGAGCTCCATTGATGATAATGGGCTTGTAGTCTCTGTGCTGACCCCTTCTGAAGTCCACCACCAGCTCCTTGGTCTTGCTGACGTTCAGCTGGAGGTGGTTGTCCTGGCACCACGATGCCAGATTCTTCACTTCATCCATGTAGGCCGCCTCATCGTTGTTGGAGATGGCACCCAACACCACTGTGTCGTCAGCAAACTTCACAATGGTGTTGGAGCCATGGGTGGCCACACAGTCTGAAGTGTAGAGGGAGTAGAGCAGTGGCGAGAGGACACATCCCTGAGGTGCTCCTGTGTTGATGGTGATGCTGTTGGAGAAGCACCTGCCCACCCTCACCACCTGAGTTCTGCCAGTGAGGAAGTCCAACACCCATGCACACAGACGGCTGTTAAGTCCCAGATCCCTGAGCTTTGTGAACAGTCTGCAGGGCACTATTGTGTTAAACGCTGAACTGTAATCAACAAACAGCATTCGCACATAGTTACCCTGTTTCTTGTCCACGTGGCTGAGTGTGGTGTGTAGGACGTGGGCGATGGCATCCTCTGTGGATCTGTTGGATCTGTAGGCGAACTGCAGCGGATCTATGGTGTCTGGGATGGAGGAGGAGATGATGTTCTTCAGCAGCCTCTCAAACACCTTCATTACTACCGAGGTCAGTGCAACTGGCCAGTAATCGTTCAGGGATGAGGGGTTGCTGTTCTTGGGCACAGGGATGATGGTGGATCTTTTGAAGCATGTGGGGACCACAGACTTCGCCAGGGACTCGTTGAAGATGTAAGTGAACACACCTGCTAGCTGGTCAGCACAGCAGCGCAGCAGACGGCCGGTGATGCCATCTGGCCCCGCCGCTTTCCTTGTGTTCACTCTCCTCAGTGCCGCTCGGACGTCATGCTCCGCGATGCTGGTCACCGGTCTCTCGCTGATGACGTCACTGTCCTCGGTAGCCAGGCGGTAGATAGCATTAGTCGCCTGGTTAACCTCGAAACGGGCGTAGAACCGATTCAGCTCGTTGGTGAATGCAGAGTCGGCGTTGATCGGCGCAGTGTCCCTGGCTTTGTAGTCCGTAATGGTGCGTAGTCCGTGCCACATACTCCGTGTGTCGCCCTGGTGGAAGCGGGACTCCACACGTTCCCGGTACAGGCGTTTGGCATCTCTCACCGCGCACCGCACGCCGTATGAGGCCGCTTTGTAGGCGCTCATATCGCCAGTGGCGAGACCCGCGTTGTAGGAGGCGGTCCTGGCGTTTACTGCAGTGCGGATCGATCTGTCCATCCACGGTTTCTGGTTTGGGAATGTGGTGACTCTCGCAGTGGGGATAATCTCCTCCGCTAGCATATTGACGAAGCATACTGCTACTTCCGTAAACTCGTTGATGTCGACTGCGCATGCTCTGAACATGTCCCAGTCGACGTCATTGAGTGCGTCCTGTAGCGTAGCTTCTGATTGGGCAGTCCACCGTTTTACCTCCCTCGTGGTCACGTCTTCCCTCCGTATGCTTTGTTTATACTGGGGAATGAGGAAGATGGCGTTGTGGTCAGACTTCCCAAAAGCCGGGTGTGAGACAGCTTTGACACATCAGGACACATCAGTAATTGACCTCAGGAGAGGTTTTCGGCCTTTTAACAATTATAGGGAGGATTCAGGGTCACCTGGTCCAGCCCTAACTATATGCTTTAGCAAAAAGGAAAGTTTGAAGCCTAATCTTAAAAGTAGAGATAGTGTCTGTCTCCTGAATCCAAACTGGAAGCTGGTTCCACAGAAGAGGGGCCTGAAAACTGAAGGCTCTGCCTCCCATTCTACTTTTAAATACTCTAGGAACAACAAGTAGGCCTGCAGTGTCCATGTTCAAAGGCATTGTAAACTTTTTCTGTTGATTGTAAAGTTTTCTTCGCACACAGAGTGTACAGTGGACTCCAATGTTTTTGTAACTTTTAATGGAATCAAACTCAAAGTAATGTAAGTACTTCCAATCTCTAAATGCTGCATGGTCGTACTCTCTCCCACACTCGATACATTTTCCATTGTTGATCTGCACATGTCCGTTACCATGGACGTCACACTTGTACGTCATTGTCATGAGACACTCTCACCAACAAACACGGTTTAGTAACGCAGTAACGCAGCGTGCTCGATCCCTTACATTACCCGTTACTTGAAAAAGGTAACTGGATTACTTGTAACACGTTACTGCCTATCTCTGCACCTAAGTATGTCATTGTTTTAATCCAGAGTTACTCATATAAGGTTATGCATTTGTGCCTAAGAAATGATCCAGCTCCTCATATAAGTGAGGTAACACAGGTGGATATCAGTAATGTGCGTGCTGGAGCTGCTCTTCTATCTAGTGTTAGATTTGTATTGTTGATTGTCATTCATGCTTAGAAATATTTACTCATATATGCTTAGAGTTGATAGTCGGTGTCATATTGATAGGGATCTGATCCTTAATAGTCTGCAAAGACTTTGTGTGCATTCCAGGGTGTTCTGGCATTCACACCCTCCTGGGAGCATGGCAGCGGTCGTACCTTCTCTTATTGTTTTATGGTAGGATAAACACATCTATATCTGTTTTATACGGTGGCCCCTAGAGACAAAGCACGTACAAACTCCAAAACACTTGCAAACTCCAAAACACTTGCAAACTCCAAAACACATACAAACTCCAAAACACTTGCAAACTCCAAAACACTTGCAAACTCCAAAACACTTGCAAACCCCAAAGCACATGCAAATTCCAAAACACATGCAAACTCCAAAACACTTGCAAACTCCAAAGCACTTGCAAATCCCAAAGCACATGCAAATTCCAAAACACAACGGAAGTGCTCCAGGACGCTAGGGGCAGTGTTGAGCTTTTGTTACCTAGTAACTACACAAGCCAGGAAGTACCAATGACTGGATTTGGGGTCTGCAGCCTTAAAGGCCGCATTTTAAGGCCGATTACGTCACAGCAACACGATGAAGGCTGTCCCAATTCAAAGGCTGCTCGAAATGCGGCCCTCAAATGCGTCCTTAATTTCCCTGAATTTTAAGGATGGGTCGGTGTAGCCTTCATGGCCCAACATATCCCAGATTTCATAGTGCAGCTGTGGTGTGGATAATTTTGCTGAAAAAAACGGCGGAAGCGGAGCCGCCGAAGAGTAAACTTTCAGAAGTAAGTACTGAATATTATGTCACTTATTTATGCGCAAATGTTTTTATAATGAAGAACATTAAAACATTACTGTTGGCCGCATGTCGGGAAAGTTATGTGACATTAGCGATGTTTTTACTAACTTGGTTTTAAAGCCTTTACTTCAAAATATACGCCGTTCAATAGTTGACTTTAATCTTACAGAGAATGTGATGATTTTATGGATTAAAATGGATTTTATTAATTAAAGTCAGTCATATATCCACAAACACAACAAGCTGAAAGTCAGTGATGCTGCTCGGTTTGCAGTCCTGACTATCACGGCACAAGCAGGATTCACTGCACTGTTAATGTTAGCTCTGTTATATTGCTGCCTCTGTTCGGTGGTGTCAATCCAAACAGACTTTAATGTGCGTTTGAACGAGCTGACGGTTCACTCGTTAAGCTGAAAGAAAGATGCTTTAATCACAGGAGTCACACATGTGTCACACATGTGTCCACTGTACCATTTCCCGAGAAACAAGGTCAAAAACATGGCAGTCAGACATCTCCCGCTGGGTAAAGGGAGTTACACCTACTGTAGTTGTCACGGTCCTGGGTCTCCTGACTCAGCGTTTTTAGTTCTTTGTGATGTTTGTATTATCATACTTGTGTGTTTTATTCTATGGTTTCTAGTTTTGATCCCTTGCCCTTCATGTCTCTCTGTGTCCCCTCTGTTTCGTGTAATTGTGTCTTTGCATGTTTGAGTTTGTTTTCTGTCACCCTGCATTGTGAATTATGTTCTTATGGTTGGTCTTTCGTTACTCCCTCTAGTCTAGTCTCTTGTGTTCCAAGCTGAGTATTTCCCTGTGTATTTTGGTTCTTAGTCCTCTGCCTTATGGTTTATGTCTCTGTTTCTTAGTTGCTGTCTCCACTGTGTCAAGTTCGCGTCTCTGTGTGAAACTTCCTGTTTTACTTTGAAGGTCCGTGTCTTATGTGAATGTGTCCTGCTTTGTTTGTCTCGTCAGTCCTGATTTCTCCCAGCTGTGCTCTCCTTCTGTGTCTCATTCCCCTCGTTACTCCCCAGTGTATTTAAACCCTGTGTTTCTCTGAGTCAGTGTCGCGTCATCCCTCATGCTGTGTGGATCTCCCTGTGAGTTTAGTTTGTGAGTTTTCAGTTTAGTTTGCTTTGTATGTCTTTCTCCTGCCAGCGAATAAAGCTGAGTTCTTTGTGTTTAAACCTCGTGCCTGAGTCCTGCATTTTGGTTCCAACTCCTGCCTGCCGCACAGCGATTCATGACAGTAGTTCCCAGTGATTAGAAAATATCAGTAGTTACAGACTACAGGGGTGTATCCCAGCACTGGTGTTAAGACAAACATGGACACATACAGAATAAAAATAACTTTTTGTAACAGCCAAATTAAACTCTGAGCTGATTTAGAAACATCACCTCGGAGCACTGTATGTTACTGTAATATTTTACACTGAACAACAAGCTTTACTGTTGTCTATAGTTTAGTGTTCAATGTTGAAAGCAGGAATGGGATTTTGTAAATGTGTAAGTGATAGACTTTGTGGAGATCAGAGTACATGAGTGCGTTTCAAACACGTGGCTGTTATGTGGGTGGGGACGATCAGCCGATATTTAGCCGAAGCTGACACTGAGAACGATCACAACCAGTCATGGACCGTCTCTGGATCCTGAGCTGCACTCTGTGTGTCCTCCTGAGCTGGATGCATGTGGATCAAGCGGTGGCTGAACCGTGAGTTTGTCTTCAGCGTGTTTTTGTCTGTGTGAGTTGTTCACTGCAGTAACTGCTGTATGTGTGATGCTGTATGCAGCCAGTACCTGGTGGCCATTCCTGCAGTTATTGAAGCTGGAGCTGAGGCCAAATTCTGTGCAACTCTCCGACAGCCCAGTGGGACTCTGGTCATGACTGTCACTTTGATGTCCCGAGAGAAGAACACAACCTTATTCACGCATACATCAAATGAGGCCTTTCAAACCTGTGTTCAGTTTGAGGTTGGCAACCAGCACTTTCACACACAAAGTGTGTTTGTTAGTTGTTATCGTAAGCATTATAGGCTTTAATGACTATCTAAATATCCCACTGTCTCAGGCTCCTTTGGTACGAAAGGAGGTGCAACATTTTCAGGTGGAGGTACGAGGAGACACATTTTACTCCAAACAAGTCAGAAAAGTGATGATCCAAGCGTCTGATCCCGTCACATTCATCCAAACAGACAAACCCATCTACCTCCCTGGACAAAAAGGTAACAATGTGCTGTTATGTTATATAAGACATGTAGTTCATTCAAATTCCAGCATCATGAGCCAGCTGCTCCACCATCTCCAATTTGTGTAACAAGTTTTGTGGTCCAAAATTTGGACACACATACAGTGATTGATGTGAAATGTTTGCTTCATAGAGCAAAATTTTTTCAAGATATCAATACGGTCGATCGAGATGTTTATTCGAAGTTTGAAATCCGACTCCATCTTTGAACATAACTACCGTATTTTCCAGACTACAAGGCGCACTTAAAATCCTTTCTTTTTCTCAAAAATTGACAGTGTGCCTTATGTATGAATTCTGGTTGTGTTTACTGACCACAAACAGATTTTATGTGGCACACAGTGCTCAAAAATCTGTCAAAAAATGTTTTAGTACGCCTTTGGTAAGGTACGAAGCCGCACTGCTTGATGGATTGTCGGAGCATTACGGCTACCGTAATCAGAAGCCTCGCAGACTCGGCCTAATCTGGGTCCTAAACGCCGTCACTTCAGGTCCTAAAATCAAATGAACACTGCAGCATCACTGAGAGTTAAAAACTGTCTAAATTCTTTCCTCTTTAATAAAATGATCAGCCTTGCTGCTTTACCAGGTGTAACAATTAAGTTTAACATCCAGGCATCCATGCAAACAGAATTTATTAAATTTAGAAGTTAGAAGTTAGCAGGAAGTTAGCTCACTGGTTTTGCTAGCTTGTAAAACATGCTATGCTATCACTTCCAACATAAATGAAGACAGAAAGCTAAACAGCAGTGATGTTAGTAGGGTTACTGAAGTTGGGCTAGCTGGTATATAATGATGTGCTACGTGATCGCTAGCGACACAGCTATGTTAGCATAACATAAACACAGTGAAGCTGGAGGATGAACGCTAAATTTTTTCCATTCGATAAACGTTCCCGATGGTTTTTGATGAATGCAATCACATGGAAAGATGCTTTAAATGGACCAAACTTCAGTCAGGAGAACAAATGACATAATCCATCCACAATACCAGGTTAGTCATTATTATAAGATAAGATAACCTTTATTAGTTTTGTTACAGCCGAAAGTGGACAAGTTACATAGCATAAATTATAAGGCGTTTAATGCGCCCTATATTCCAGTACGCCTTATGTATAAAGACAGACCCGTTTCAGACACGTTCATCGTCAGTGCGCCTTATCGTCCGAAAAATATGGTATTTTAAAAAACAACAAAAGGAAAAAAAATCCCACAAGTTTCATATTTGAGCTCACACTAAGGAAGAACTTCACATTGCAAAAGACAGCTACTGACAACGAATGGTATGCAGTTATTTCACAGTGATGAGAAATAAAATATGCAGAATACTCAGAGTGCACAACTTCCCCCAAAGGGCAAAGGCCATATTATATTTTCCATTTTGAGACCTGCTGTTGTGATGGAGAATTAGGCAGTAATTCAGCTTAACTTTGTAATCGGGGACAGAGAGCACAAAATGAATCATGTCTGAGTAATGCCTCTTAGTTTATTTCAGAGTCAAATTATTTTTATGTGAAAGTTTAACGGTTTTAATTTTTAAAACTTCACAATAAAATAAATATGTTTAAACATGGCTTTGGAATTCAAAGTACAAAAAAATCGTGAGGGAAGAATATGGAGGGCCTCGGGTGCCAAAATTTATTAAACACATAATTAAATAATAAATTAAATGTGTCATTAATTACGCAGTGACAATTACAATGTTGCGTGGAGATCAGGGGCAGTACCCCTGGACTTGCAGACCGGGCTGGTGGTCCCCATTTTTAAGAAGGGGGACCGGAGGGTGTGTTCCAACTACAGGGGGATCACACTCCTCAACCTCCCTGGGAAAGTCTATGCCAGGGTGCTGGAAAGGAGAGTTCGTCCGCCAGTCGAACCTCAGATACAGGAGGAACAATGCGGTTTTCGTCCTGGTCGCGGAACACTGGACCAGCTCTTTATCCTCTCGAGGATACTTGAGGGTGCATGGGAGTTTGCCCAACCAGTCTACATGTGTTTTGTGGACTTGGAGAAGGCATTCGACCGTGTCCCTCAGGGTGTCCTGTGGGAGGTGTTGCGGCAGTATGGGGTGTCTGGCCCATTGCTACGGGCCATTCGATCCCTATACAACCGTTGCAAGAGCTTGGTTCGCATTGCCGGCAATAAGTCGGACTCATTCCTGGTGGGTGATGGGCTCCGCCAGGGCTGCCCCAAGTGGAGGAGTTCAAGTATCTCGGGGTCTTGTTCGCGAGTGATGGGAGAAGAGAGCTGGAGATCGACAGACGGATTGGTGCTGCGGCTGCAGTGATACGGACGCTGCACCGGTCCGTCGTGGTGAAGAGGGAGCTGAGTGTAAAAGCGACGTTATTGGCCGACCTACCCTCACCTATGGCCATGTGCTGTGGGTAGTGACTAGGGATGGGTATCTTTTAGGTTTTATCCGATACCGGTGCCAAACTTTTGAAACGGTGCCGGTGCTCAAACTGGTGCTTAAAGAATGGAGAACACAAAATTGGTCCTCTCATGGTCAGCTGTTTTTTTGTAAAAAGATAACAATGTTAGCCTTTTCTGCAGCTATGTGGCATATATGGTATCACTCTTGGCTGGAAGCAGTGTTTAAAGAATGGAAAAAACACAAACTTTGTCCAAGAACCTCTCATGTTTAACTGTTTTCCACTTTTTCTTTGGTCATTTTAGCCTTTTTGGCCAGGGTGAAGGGAGTATCTGCCATCAAACAAGAGGACAGCCGCATGTAGCTATGATGATGTTTGCTAGTTCACCTTACCTGCATTAATGTAATAACGTGGTTAGCCTACTCAATGTAAATTACACACGAACAACATTAAGCTACTCACGCAGAGAAGAACGGCTGCTGCTGCCATCATCATCATCATCATTTCTGCTACACTGGCAGGGCTAGGGGCCAGGACTCTCCTCTTAGTGTTTTTGGGGGATGTTGCTAACTCCGGGTCGATAACAGGCACCACACCCGCAGTAGATGTGCTCGGTGTGAGGTCTCGCAGCAAGCTATCAAATACGGCGCGTTTCTGGGCTTTTAAAAAAAACGCTATGCGTCGCCAGGTGTTTCATCGAATTTGAGGTGTTACCTCCTTTGACAGTATCACAGTATCAGCTTAAAGCACTTGTTGCTGCTGAGTTTGCATCTTTTGCTGTGAAGTACAGCCAGACTTTGACCGCTTCGACTTGGGCATTTTTAATCTGTAGCTCTGCTCTAAAAGAACGTACGTACCTGGACCCGCCTACTATCCTCGGAAACGTAAAATGATTGGCTAGAATCTAAAGTGTATCACAGCTCAGGAAAAAAAAGCACCGAAATAAAGCACCGAAATGTGCGCTGCTTTTCGGTCTGGTTACTACCGTTTATGTCAGAACCGGTGCCATCATGGCACCGGACACCGGTACCCATCCCTAGTAGTGACCGAAAGAAAGAGATCGCGGATACAAGCGGCGGAAATGAGCTTCCTCCGAAGGGTGGCTGGCCTCTCCCATTAGAGATAGGGTGAGAAGTTCGGCCATCCGGGAGGGGCTCAGAGTAGAGCCACTGCTCCTCCACATCGAAAGGAGCCAGCTGAGGTGGTTCGGGCATCTGACAAGGATGCCTCCTGGGCGCCTCCTGGGTGAGGTGTTCCATCTTGGCTTGCTGTGTAGGGTAACCAATCACATCCATGTTTGATAAGTTGCAGTGACTTTGTTTTAAAGTATAAAGAGAGAAACAGAGGTAACCTCTCAATTTTTCTCAAAGTGAATTTCAGAGTCGTTGCGATGGATAATAAAATGCGACCTGCCAATCAGCTGGTGAGTTTTTGAACAGTATTATTAATAATGCTGTTTGCAATTTGGATGCAGTGATTTACACAACAGTTTCTTAACTCCACCTGTCTTTCTTCCTTTTTCTTTCAGTATGATGTCATTGAACTTCAGGTAAGAGGGCGCCTCTAGAAAAGGCTTTTCCTTCTCTTGCAAATGCATCAACACAACACTGAACACATGCAGTCAGACAGACTTGAAGGTTCCCTGCTCACTGCTTGCATACACACTGCTTCCGCAGTATTACTCCAAGTTACTGACAGTGCAAGGTTTAAAAACTGGACAAAGTGGGTTGCATGTATGTAATACACACCGTGCAGGGGTCTGTTCTGTCACTTGATGCCCCACATGTGAAAATAAAATGACAGTGATTAAATCAAATTAATAATTTTGATTTAATTACTGCACAAACACAGCCACAGCTTCCCTGTCATTACAGCTTAGGTTTCTTTATATCACTTAACTTTTAAACATCTATAAACAAGTGCTTCACATCTAGAAGAGGACAAAGCTGGCTACAGATGAAGACAGGACATCTTTATGTCCCCCTAAATTTATATTGTCCCGTTTTAGCTCTAATGTTGTTGAAAAGGAAAATAAAGAATCTAGTTGGTACTGTACTTACACCTGTGTAGTAGCTGTCACTGTCACTTGATTTAACAGGATCCTCACAGTAACAGGATTGGACAGTGGCTAAATGAAACATCCAATAGCAGAATACTGCAGCTTTCTTACTCCTTGGACGCTGAGGCCCGTGAGGGACCGTACCAGATCATTGTGTCAGTGGGTGAGAGGAAAATATCTCACAACTTCAAAGTGGAGAAATATGGTAAGTCAGTCTTATTTATTCTTAAATTCTTTGTTGTAATGGAGTGCAAATGCTGACATTCATATTTCCCCCAGTTTTACCCAAATTTGATGTGACAGTAAATATATCTGAAGAAGTGAGTATTGGGCAGGAAGACATTGAAGCTAAAGTGTGTGCAAAGTAAGGAAAAGTTCTTTCAGGACAAATTATGTGTTGTAAAATCTGGAGTTTGGAGAGCAAATGACTCATAATGTTTACTTATTTTTCTTTATACAGGTACACGTATGGACAGCCTGTACCAGGACGTGTTACAGTCAATGTGTGCAGACCTACTAATGTGTATAGCTTTGGTATATCGACGTACGATCTTTTGGCCCTATTGCAGATAAGTGCGCCCTGCCACACAGAGACAAAGCAGGTACAGTTATGGCTTCATTTCTCTTTTTTCCCTGATACTTTGGGTACATTCAGGCCCCTGCATTAGCATTACAGCAAACGGGTTGCCTGCTGTACCCAGCTGAACTGGCGCCGTGTGTCCTCTTCACTGTTTTCCCCTACATTTCATCATCTCATACTTTCATCCACGAATTTGAATTTTTAGTGATATCTCATCTTTCTTGGACGGACGTGTCAGCTCCAAAGGAGTGAAGTGGTTATTGTTGTGCCTAAAAGGCTGCATAGGTTGTGTTGGTGTTTCTAATATCTGCTAGATGATTAGCTTTACTGGTAGGGCTAAGGCAAGTGGTGTGTCTCATCATGTCTGTCACACAAAAGAATACAACTTCTGTGAGAAATCTAAGAACTTCAAAAATCCTCTGATCAGACTGTGACACCTAAACAAACTGAACAAATATACACATATCCAAAGATTCAGCTCCTGTTAAAAGTTTGAACAATTTAGACTGATTTACTGAGTTACTGCTCAGTGTTGGGAAGGTTAAACTGTATTCCACTACTATTTCTGTGTGATTTATTACTATTACTGAAGGCTACTCTCCACACCAACACCAACTAGATGTTTAAATCTTAATATAAATGAGTAACAGTAGGTGGACATTAGGTAAAGCTGCACTTTTTGCAGCGATCTCGTATAGAAAACTATTCCGCGCGTATATAAAACAGGTCCGTGACTCCGAACCGTAGTAAAGGGACCTCTGGCTAATACGTTGGGTTCATGTTGGGCACGTAGCCAAAAACTAGCATTACTTTGTTGTCTGGGTCAAGTTTGCTAGTGAGAGACAGAGAGAGGCGTTGAAAGGCTGCTGCAACGGAGCTTATTGTTTCAGAGGAAAACACGAACACAGTGTACAGTCGAGTCTCAAAACAGTGGCTTTCAAAAGTATTCGGCCCCCTTGAGCTTTTCCACATTTTGTCACATTACAGCCACAAACATGAATCAATTTTATTGGAATTCCACATGAAATGTTTGATTCCAAACATTTGTTACAAATAAATAACTGAAAAGTGGGGGAAATAGCTACAGTGGTTTACTGAAACATGCAAACACAGATTCAAAGAAGGAAATGGGAGTAAAAGATGGATCGACAATGGGATAAAAGTTCAAACTGGTTGTTTGCTAAGTTGTCTGTTATGTGTAGAAACAATAATCCCCTGAGGCAGGTGTCCTTGTTGTGCTTGGATGGTTCATAGGTCAACATAAAGTGCCTGATCGAAATAAAGGAATGAAAAAAAGAAAAGTTCTCTAAGAATGATCAGGTATGGGGACTGAACTGGAAATGAATGTAAAAGCTGCCAAAGTCTCAACACAAACTGCTCAAGCCCATTTTAAAATGGGCGATCGTGGCTCAAGAGTTGGGAGTTCGCCTTGTAATGGGAAGGTTGCCGGTTCGAGCCCCGGCTTGGTCAGTCTCGGTTTTGTCCTTGGGCAAGACACTTCACCCGTTGCCTACTCGTGGTGGTCAGAGGGCCCGGTGGCACCAGTGTCTATCAGCCCCGCCTCTGTCAGTGCGCCCCAGGGTGGCTGTGGCTACAAAGTAGCTGCCATCACCAGTGTGTGAATGGGTGGATGACTGGTTGTGTAAAGCACTTTGGGGTCCTTAGGGACTAGTAAAGCGCTATACAAATACAGGCCATTTACCATTTAAAAATTCCCAAGAAGGTTTGTTTAGTTGGAGGCCAACAAACAAACACACAAAAAGGTAGTAGGTGAAGATTTTTTTCACAGTACTGTATAACATATATATGGTAGTACTGAGATTTTGAGGATGTAAATGAGATGCTGCTGGGAAATTTAAACGATACAGTGGTTTTGTGAGGTGATGCCATCATACTGCTATACAGGCCCAGCTCGACAGGATGTTTGGGATGTTGTGGAGGATACGGCGTCTGTGTTTTCCAAAAAGAATTTCAGATTTCGAATCATCTGAGCACAGAGCAGTGTTTGTCGTTTTAAATGAGCTTTTGCCCAGAAAAGAATGCAGCGTTTCCAGTTCACATTCACATTTGACTTCTTTGCGCAATGGAGCTTTAATCAGAATCAGAATCAGAATACTTTATTGATCCCTGGGGGAAATTATTTTTTGTTACAGTGCTCCATTTTAAACCAACATTAAGACAAGACAGACAATACACTAACTAAGAATAGTACAATATATACATATATATACATACATACATACATAAGTCACTCATAAATAAATAGTTGGAAAAGAAACATGTGTAGCTGTAGCAGCAAACAGTGTGTTAAGTGGATGCGTTGTACAGGGAGATGGCCACAGGCAGGAATGATTTCCTGTGTCGTTCAGTGGTGCATCATGGGTAATCTCAGTCTCTCACTGAACGAGCTCCTGTGACTGACCAACATGTCATGGAGTGGGTGGGAGGTGTTATCCAACATTGTCTTTATCTTGGACAGCATCCGCCTCTCCGACACCACCTTGAGGGAGTCCAGCTCCATCCCCACAACATTGCTGGCCTTACGGATTAGTTTATTAAGTCTGTTGGCATCTGCGACCCTCAGCCTGCTCCCCCAGCATGCAACAGCATAGAGGATCGCACTGGCCACCACAGACTCATAGAAAATCCTCAGCATTTTCTGGCAGATGTTGAAGGACCTCAGTCGCCTCAAAAAATAGAGACGACTCTGGCCCTTCCTGTAAAGTGCTGTGGTGTTTTTAGCCCAGTCCAGTTTATTGTCAATGTGTACTCCAAGGTATTTATAGTCCTCCACAATGTCAACACTGACCCCCTGGATTGAAACAGGGGTCAAGTGTTTCCTGGTCTTCCTGAAGTCCACGATCAGTTCCTTGGTCTTTGCCACGTTGAGCTGCAGATGATTCTGCTCACACCACGTGACAAAGGAGTCGATCACAGCCCGGTACTCTGTCTCATCATCCCTGCTGATGCATCCAACCACCGCAGAGTCATCAGAAAACTTCTGAAGATGGCAGGTCTCTGTGCAGTGGCTGAAGTCTGTGGTGTAGAGGGTGAAGAGGAAGGGGGAGAGGACAGTCCCCTGTGGTGCCCCTGTGTTGCTGATCACCTTGTCAGACACACACTGTGGGAGACGTACATATTGTGGTCTTCCTGTCAGGTAATCAACAATCCAGGACACCAGAGAAGCATCCACCTGCATCGCTGCTAACTTATCACCCAGGAGGGTCGGCCTGATGGTGTTGAAAGCACTGGAAAAGTCAAAAAACATGACCCTCACAGTGCTCGCCGGCTGGTCCAGATGGGTGTAGACACGATTGAGCAGGTAGATGATGGCGTCCTCTGTTCCGAGACGAGGCTGATAAGCGAACTGAAGGGGATCCAGATGTGGTCTTACTATGGGTCGCAGCTGGTCCAGGATGAGCCTTTCCAGGGTCTTCATGATGTGGGAGGTCAATGCCACGGGCCTGTAATCCTGGAGGCCACTGGGACGTGGCGTCTTTGGTACAGGGACGAGGCATGATGTCTTCCACATCACCGGGACCCTCTGCAGACTCAGACTCAGCATAAACAGTTTATGAAAGACTCCACACAGCTGGGGGGCACAGGTCTTGAGGACGAGGGGACTCACTCCGTCTGGTCCAGCAGACTTGCCTGAGTGAAGTCTCCTCATTTGCATCTCAACCTGGTATTGAGTGAAGGTGATGGGTGGGGGAGGGGTGTCAGGAATCTCACAGGAGGCAACATGTGAAGAGAGAGGCTGGCACAGTGGTGTGGTTCTGGATTCCAGGCTGACTGCAGGTGAGGTTGTGGGGGTGGGAGCAGACACTGTGGTGTCGAATCTATTGAAAAACAGATTCAACTCGTCGGCTCTATTCTCACCTCCCTCAGCTCCAGTGATGGTCTTCATGCCCCTCCACACCTCTCTCATGCTGTTCTGCTGGAGTTTCCACTCCAGCTTCCTCCTGTAATTGTCCTTAGCCTCTCTGATCTTGTCCTTTAGTAACACCTGGATCTTCCTCACCTCCTCTTTGTTGCCCCCTCTGAAAGCCCTCTTCTTGTTGTTGAGGAGGGCTTTGATGTCCTTAGTCACCCACATAACCTGCATTTGTGGGTGGCACAGTGAACTTTGTGCGCAGATATTGATTTGTGGAAGTGTTCCTGAGGCCATGCAGTGATCTGAGTGGCAGAATAACAACAGTTTTTCATGCATTGCTGCCCAAGGACCTGGAGACTGCATCTGATAGTGGATTTCAGCCTTAACCTTTGCATGTTTTGATGACATTGTGCGCTGCAGATGATGAGATATTCCCCGTCTTGATAATTTTACATTAATGAAATTATTCTGTCATTGTTCTACAATTTGTAGACACAGTCTGTTGCAGATTTGTAAACCTCCGCCCATCTGTATTTGTGAGAAACTCTGTCTCTCTATGATGATCTTTTTATACACATTAATCTGAATGATCTGTTGCCAGGTAACATAATCAGTTGCAAAATGTTCCTTCAGCTGTTTATGTTTAGTACAACTGACCCCTCCAGACTTTTGTCCCCCCACCCTGCATTTTTAAACCATATTGCTTTCATCAAATTCTAAATGAGCTCAAGTCTTTCATGACTCCTCTCTAGTTTGAACATTTAATATATTTTATAGATTCGATTGTGAATGAGATTTGATTCTAATTTTGGTTTATTCTTGTATCAGTGATTTTCTTTCTTTATTGCTCTTTCCAGGCAGACAAGACTGGCTGTGCAACTTTTTCCTTCAACATGTCAATTTTTACTAAAATGGACCAAAAGGTGCTTCAAGATGTTCTGGATATCAGGGCCAAAGTGGAAGAAGAGGGAACAGGCAAGTTGTGTTATTCCTTTAAAATGACACATCGATGTGTATTTAACCAAAAAGGCATTCGCAGTATTGTAACATGAAAGTTTTTACATTCAGGTGTTTCACTCCCTCAAGAGAAGAGAGTCACGATTTCTTACGTCCTTGGAAAAGTGTCTTTCATTAACGTGCCCAAGGTTTGGGAACGGGGATCTAATGTGGAAGGAAAAGTAAGCCTAACATGTTGTTTTCAGCTCAGTTTGTCGTAGCAAAGCACATTTAAATTGTTTGTATTTTCCATTGATAGAGCATTGTGTTCTTCAACAGGTCAGAGCAGTGTACCACAATAATACACCAGTTTGTGACGCACCGGTCTACCTGTTCACGGGACGAATGTGGCAAGCACGCTCACTACAAAATCTGACAACTGACAGCAACGGTGTGGCCTCATTTTCTTTCAGCACTGATAACTTTGACCAGGATATCCAACTCCATGTGAGCTGACACACGGAAACAATGTGTAATTTAATGCAGCCATGACAGCAGCATGAAGCCACAATTGGTTTGTGATAGGCTGCAAATGTCCAAATACCTCCCACAGTAATAAGCTGCAATCCTGAAACAGTTTATGACTCATCTTCCTCCACCTTTGCCCTGCTTATAAAGCCTCGTTGACCAATGTTATTTGTAGATCAAGTTTTTAAATTTTTGTTTCCTATCCCCAACTAGGCAAGCCTGACACCAACAGTGGGCTACCCAGGATACAAAACTGCATACTATGACAGGGGATTTCACACATTATCCATGTCCCAGCCGTCTTCTCCTGATATTAAAACAATCAGCTCTCTAGAGGTACAGAAGAAGGATAAACCAGTGTCCTGTGACGCAGAAGAAGACGTATCAGTAAACTACACTATAGTGGGAGAGTCTCCGGGGTCTGTGGATGTCATTTATCTGGTGAGTTATCTCTCAGCTTTTCACTTTATGGCATAACTACAAAGTTTACCATGACCAGACTTTTTGTGTGTTTGCTAAAAAAGTACTGTTGTAATGCCCATCATGACTGAAGAAGAAACTTTCAGTCCATCATGAGAATCCAGCAGCTTCGATCTGTTTCAGCCTAAATACCTGATCCAGCCCAAACTATATGCTTTAGCAAAAAGGAAAACTAGGGAGGGCGTCTGTCTCGTGAATCACAGACTTCATGTCTGGTTCCTCTGTTTTGTCCCTCATTATTTTCTGTCAGCTTTGTCACGGCTGGCACCAGTCCTGTTGTGGAATGAAAGGAGGACCCAAAATGCGGCAGTGACTGATGATTCGAGTGACGTTTATTTACAAGGTGGCAGTGGCAGAAACAGGCAACGAAGCGTGAGAAATTACTAACGGAAACCTAAACTGGGAGAAACTAAAGAGCAAACCTGAAATCTTAATGAAACGGAGAGCAGAGCAGAGAGACGCAGACTAAGGAACAGGATACCAAGAAACACAGACGAGCCGACAACGAACACAGACCGACACCCACTAAATATACACACACAAGGTAATCGGGTAATCACACACAGGAGGGAAGAACAGCTGAACCCAATACACATGATGACTGGAGGACACAAGCTGAACACAATGACAGACAGACACAGACCTTCAGAACAAAACAGGAAATCTAGAACCCGAACCGGACACAAGGGGGGAGGACACAGAATAACTAGAACAGAGGAAAATAATCATAAAACACAAAACGCTGGGTCAACGACCCAGCACCATGACAGTACCCCCCCTCCAAGGGCTGGCTCCAGACAGCCCAAAACAAAAACAGACGACCAACCCAGGGCGGGCGGCGGGGGGTCCAGGACGGAGGGACCAAAACCAAACAAAAAACAAGCTCCAGTGATCCAAAAGAATTGTCCAAAACACAACACACACTGGAGTCCCTGAACAGGGTCCCAAAACATAGTTCAGGAGGCCATCCCGGAGGCTGACCACTCAGGAGCCTAGAACAGTTCATCTCCGGGGGCCGACCATGTGGAACGCAGTGGTGGCGACGGGGAAACAGTTCAGGCGGCCGACCGTGCGGACGGCAATGGGGAAACAGTTCAGGCAGCCGACCGTGCGGACGGCAACGGTGGCGGTGACACAAGTCCGGAGGCCGGCCGCGCGGAAGGTAGTGGTGGCGTTCGGGAGGTCGTCCATAGTGGCGATGACGCCCAACAAGCGGCCTGGCAGATGATCGCCAATGTCGAGGCGGCAGTTTGGGACCCAAAGGCTGCGTGGCCCCCGCAGCACCAGGTGAGACGGAGGCTGGACCAGGCGACACTGAGGATGCTGAAGCTGGACCAGGCGACGGCGTGGGTGAAGCAGAGAATGGACCAGGCAACGCTGAGGATGCTGAAGCTGGACCAGGCAACGGCGTGGGTGAAGCTGAAGCTGGACCAGGCGAGGATGATGAGGCTGCAGCCGGCGAGGATGATGAGGCTGCGGCTGGACGGGCTCCTCGGGCCCTCCAGCTGACGAGGCAGGAAACTGGCTAGGTTCTCCTGAACCTCGAGCTGACGAGACTTGGGGCTGGACGGGCTCCTCGGGCCCTCCAGCTGACGAGGCAGGAAGCTGGACGGGCTCCTCGGGCCCTCCAGCCGACGAGGCAGGAAGCTGGCTAGGTTCTCCTGAACCTCCAGCTGACGAGTCTTGGGGCTGGACGGGCTCCTCGGGCCCTCAAGCTGACGAGTCTTGGGGCTGGACGGGCTCCTCGGGCCCTCCAGCTGACGAGACTTGGGGCTGGACGGGCTCCTCGGGCCCTCCAGCTGACGAGTCTTGGGGCTGGACGGGCTCCTCGGGCCCTCCAGCCGATGAGGCAGGAAGCTGGACGGGCTCCTCGGGCCCTCCAGCCGACGAGGCAGGAAGCTGGCTAGGTTCTCCTGAACCTCCAGCTGACGAGTCTTGGGGCTGGACGGGCTCCTCGGGCCCTCCAGCCGACGAGGCAGGAAGCTGGCTAGGTTCTCCTGAACCTCCAGCTGACGAGTCTTGGGGCTGGACGGGCTCCTCGGGCCCTCAAGCTGACGAGTCTTGGGGCTGGACGGGCTCCTCGGGCCCTCCAGCTGACGAGACTTGGGGCTGGACGGGCTCCTCGGGCCCTCCAGCTGACGAGTCTTGGGGCTGGACGGGCTCCTCGGGCCCTCCAGCCGACGAGGCAGGAAGCTGGACGGGCTCCTCGGGCCCTCCAGCCGACGAGGCAGGAAGCTGGCTAGGTTCTCCTGAACCTCCAGCTGACGAGTCTTGGGGCTGGACGGGCTCCTCGGGCCCTCAAGCTGACGAGTCTTGGGGCTGGACGGGCTCCTCGGGCCCTCCAGCTGACGAGACTTGGGGTTGGACGGGCTCCTCGGGCCCTCCAGCTGACGAGTCTTGGGGCTGGACGGGCTCCTCGGGCCCTCCAGCTGACGAGTCTTGGGGCTGGACGGGCTCCTCGGGCACTCCAGCTGACGAGGCAGGAAGCTGGACGGGCTCCTCGGGCCCTCCAGCTGACGAGGCAGGAAGCTGGACGGGCTCCTCGGGCCCCCCAGCTGACGAGGCAGGAAGCTGGACGGGCTCCTCGGGCCCTCCAGCTGACGAGGCCGGAAGCTGGACGGGCTCCTTGGGCCCCCCCAGCGAAAACCGTCTCAGAACCAGTGGGCACTGGAGCCCCTGGCACACACAGGACAGAACCAGCAGGTGCGGGGACCTCTGGCAGACGCAGGACAGAACCAGCAGGCGCACGGGCCTCTGGCAGTAACAGAACAGGACCAGCAGGCACGGTGGCCTCTGGCAAACACAAAGCAGACTGCAGCTGCACAGAGCATTGACTCAGCTCAGGCAGCCACAGCCGGGTGCAGTCCTCAGCTGGCTTCTTAACCTCCAGGGGTCCAGAGTCGGCTGGGGGCTGAAACCCAGCCTCTGGGGAGGCCCTGGGGTGCGTCACAGTCTCTGAACTGGCCAGCTTTTGAGGACTGATTACAATATTGTGTGGTTTGTCTCTCTGCTTAAAATGAACAGATGAAAAATTGTTCTTTGGCAAACGGAGTGTTTTAAATATTTAGGCATAAATTTACCGAAAGATCTTACAAAACTATTCGAACAGAACTACCTACCCTTATACAAAAAAATAAAGGAAGATATAGTAAGATGGAATTTAATTCCTTTCTTTAGTTTTAATTCAAGAATTGATTCTATTAAAATGAATGTATTGCCAAGATTTTTGTATCTATTTCAAACCCTACCAATAGAGATTAACCAAAGTCAATTTAATGAGTGGGATAAAATGTTATCTAGATATATATGGCAAGGTAAAAGACCAAGGGTTCGCCTTAAAACACTACAGCTGGCTAAGCAAAAGGGAGGATGGGGCCTCCCTGACCTCAGATATTATTATTTTGCAGCGCAGATGAGAGCAATAATATGCTGGTGTAACCAATCATACACTGCCCAATGGAAAACCATTGAGGAACAAATGCTGTCTATACCTATTCAGGCAACTCTAGCTGACAATAACTTACAAACCTATATAAAAAATACTGATAACATGTGGGTGAAAAGGACCCTTAAAACATGGAGAACTATTATAAAGGAATATAAACTCGAGACCAATATTACAGTTCTTAAATGGTGTGCTTACGACTCAGAGTTCAAACCTAATGAACTGGATTCTAGATTCAAGGACTGGACAGGTAAGGGCATAACAGCCCTGTGCAGTATAATGAAGGATGGAAAATTGTTCAGCTTTGACATGCTTAGAAAAACATTTTCATTAGAAAAAGAAGACTTCTATCGATATCTGCAGTTAAGGCACTATGCCGACACGAAGATGAGAAACGTAACAATGATAAACACACGCTTGATGGAACTGTTTATAAAAAGCTATAACTCAGAAACTATTGATAGAATTGTATCATGTCTCTATAAGGGTCTAATGGATTTGAAACCACATTCGACTTCATATATTAGAACAAAATGGGAGAAGGAAGGAGGGATAAAAATATTAGAGGAAGAATGGACGGCAATATGGAGATATCAGTGGATGTGTACTAGCTCACAAAAGTGGAGGGAATTTGGCTGGAAGTGCCTAATTAGATACTTTATAACACCTTCTCAGAAGTCTCATTATGATGATAACCCCCCTGCTTGTTGGAGGAACTGTGGAAATCAAAGTGCAAATCATTACCATATTTTCTGGGACTGCTCAATCTTGAGGGATTATTGGAGAGAAATACATAATGCCTTACAGGATATCTTTAAACGTGAAATACCTCTCGAGAGTAAGACTATGTTCTTTGGATATATACCTCAGGAATGGCCTAAATATGATAAACATTTAATAAATATTTTATTGGTGGCCTGTAAAAAGAATATCACCAGAAAATGGTTATCCCCAGAGAGCCCAAACATAAGTACATGGATGGAAATCACAATGGAAATTTATAACATGGAAAAGATAACAGCTTCTGTTAACCACAAGCTGGAGAAATTTACATCATATTGGGAAAACTGGGTTAAATATATCACGCCTCATAGGCCAGATTTTACTATTACAAACCAATAATTATGATGTATGTATATATATTTATAGGATCACCCCATACCAACACATCCGTGTTTTTTTTTTTCTTTTTTTTTTTTCTTTTTTTTTTTTCTCTTTCTTAGGTTTGTTAGTTTTGTTTTTTGTTTTTTGATTTTCGGATTATGTGATGGTTTCAATTACTTTTATCGTTGTAAGTATTCTTCCCTTATGACTTGGATGTAAATTAAAATACTATTTCAGTATTTAAGGCAGATAACCTAAGTATGAAGAATGCTTACATGATGTACATACTGTGAATGCCTGCTTTTGAAACCTTAATAAAAATATGAATTAAAAAAAAAAAAAGAAAAATTGTTCTTTTCGGGTTGGATTGACTTAGCTTGTTGTACAGGAGGAGTAGGTGAAGATGATGGCTGAATAGGTGGCTGAGCTGATGATAAGGCTGATGAGTCTTCTACCAACTGAGCTACTGACTGGGCTATGGGCTGTAACATAGTTTGTAGTAAGTCTGGCTGTGACTGTAACTGAGCTATGGGTAGTGAAGCTGAATGGGGTGGAGGTGACGGCTGGGCTGCTAACTGAGCTACTGGCTGGGCAGCTAACTGAGCTACTGGCTGGGATGCTAACTCAAAAAACACAGCCCCGGTATAAACAGTCACAAGGTCTGGCGAAACAGAAAGAGTGTCTTTTCTACTCACCACAGCCGGCAACACAGAACTCTCGGGGCCCGGCTGTGGCAATGGGCGTCGGCAGTGTGAATGTCGCTTCCTTCTCGGAGACAGCTCCGACCGGCCGGGTAATTCTACATCCGGCGGGCCGGGCCGCAGATTCCCCGGCGGGCAGTGCAAAACATTCACCACCGGGCTGGGTCGGGAAGCGGTAGCGGCTGGAGGGTGAAGGTGCAGTTCTTTTAGAATGAAGTCCTGTGCGAGCAGGTGAAGAGAGTCCAGTAGCCAGGGGTGAGTAGAAATTAGCTGCTGTAGCCTGGCTTCTACAGCGTGGTGAAATTACTCTCCCTCACGTTCAAGCCACAGGTTAACCTGTCACGGGTAATGGGGAAATACGGACTCAGTCGCGGAGCTCTGGATGCGAAGCAAACAGTGCATTTATTTACAGTGCTCAAAAACAGTCTCAAAACACAAAGCGAAGTACAAAAATTCAACGGTGATCATCTCCAAATTCCCAGTGGTGTGCAGGTGAGTCTCCCAAGTGATTATCCGAGTGTGTTTCTCCTCCGAGAGCTTAATCCAGCGGGCTCCTTCTCTCCAACCTTCTGCTCCGTATCACTTCCTCCTACAAACGAGTGACAACAACAGGTGAGACAGGGTAGCCGGCTAAGGCTATGTTACAAGTAACAAACACTCTTTACTACCGAGCTTCCAGTACAATCCAGCGTCGGCTGCCATCCGGACACACAGTTAAATATCTCAGTCCACAACGAAGGATGATGGCAGGTCGCCCCGGGAAGGACCGTCCGACCATGACATAACCAACCTCGAAATGGAGTCAATCAATTCCTCCCGAAACTCCTGGGAAGGTGCGGTTGCTGCTGGGTCCATGTTTGGTCGGCTCGTACTGTCACGGCTGGCACCAGTCGTGTTGTGGAATGAAAGGAGGACCCAAAATGCAGCAGTGACTGATGATACGAGTGACGTTTATTTACAAGGTGGCAGTGGCAGAAACAGGCAACGAAGCGTGAGAAATTACTAACGGAAACCTAAACTGGGCGAAACTAAAGAGCAAACCTGAAATCTTAATGAAACGGAGAGCAGAGCAGAGAGACGCAGACTAAGGAACAGGATGCCAAGAAACACAGACGAGCCGACAACGAACACAGACCGACACCCACTAAATATACACACACAAGATAATCGGGTAATCACACACAGGAGGGAAGAACAGCTGAACCCAACACACATGAGGACCGGAGCAGACAAGCTGAACACAATGACAGACAGACACAGACCTTCAGAACAAAACAGGAAATCTAGAACCCGAACCGGACACAAGGGGGGAGGACACAGAATAACTAGAACAGAGGAAAATAATCATAAAACACAAAACGCTGGGTCACCTTTCTCACTCACTATGTGTTAACAGACCTCTCTGCACTGAATCATATCTGTTATTAATCTTATTGTAGGGTCTACCTTACAATAGAAAGCACCTTGATGTGACAGCTTTATTGATTTTTGTTGGCCTTTTTTGCGCTCCATCTCATCCCAAACCATCTCCTTTGAGTTTAAGTCAGGTGACTGTGGAGGCTAGGCCATCACTCTCCTTCTTGGTCAAACAGCACTCACACAGCCTGGAGGTGTGTTTGGGGTCGTTGTGCTGTTGGAAAATAGATGATGCAATGGCATGTGGCTGCAGGATGCTGTGGTAGCCATGCTGGTTCAGTGTGCCTTCAGTTTTGAATAAATCCCCAACAATGTCACCAGCAAAGCCCCCCCCCCCCCCCCCCCCCCCCCCCCCCCCCCACACACACACATACACACTATCACACCTCCTCCTCCATGCTTCACAGTGGGAACCATGCATGTAGAAACCATCCATTCACCTTTTCTCTGTCGCACAAAGACACGTCAGGTGGAGCCAAAGATCTCAACTTTGGACTAATGAGACCAAAGCACAGATTTCCACTGGTCTAATATCCGTTTCTTGTGTTTCTTGGCTGAATCGTAGCATAAATGAATCACTCACTCACTCACTCACTCACCCCCTCCCTCCTGGCTCACAGCTTCTTCTTCTGCTTGGTTGGCAACCAATGTTAAGGCGCATTACCGCCCCCTGGCTCACAGCTCAGTGGACATTTAGATGAGAAAATATATATTTAACACGTGAGGAAAATACTAATAAAATAAAATAAAAATAAATAAAATAAATGTTACCTTTAGAAATCTTTTTTTTTGCTCTTTTTTGCTCTATAAAAATGGTTGTTTTTCTTTTTCAATCACTTATCTTACCTGTAGGATTTACTAAAAAATGGAAACAAATTAAGTTTGAGTGAAAATGTAAATTTTTTGCACTCTCTGGTCAACTGACTCAGTGACTCAAATGACTCAAAACACCCGATTCACTTTGGTGAGTGACTCACTAAAACTCGATTCAGCAAAAAGAATCAAATTTACCATCACTACCTGCTACTGGAACTCTGTGTGGCATTTATCTGGACTCTAATCTGAGCTGCTGTTAACTTGTGATTTCTAAGGCTGGTGACTCTGATGAATTTATCCTCAGCAGAGGTGACCCTTGGCCTTCCTTTCCTGGGGCGGTCCGCATGTGAGCCAGTTTCATCGTAGCACTTGATGGTTTTTGTGACTGCACCTGGGGACACATTCAAATATGAATTCTAACAGTTGTGTCAGCTGTTCTGTCAGCCGTGTACCAACCTGACTTCTGCACAAAACAACTGATGGTCCCAACCCCATTAAGAAGGCAGGAGATTCCACCAATTGACACTGATAAGGCTCACCTGTGAGGTGAAACACGTCAGGCGAGGGTTTGCAGCACTGTTGTGCAGCAAAGTTGTGTACAGGGCTTTGAGTGCTCAGAAAGAGTAGAAAAGCGCTATATAAGAACCAGTCCATTTACCATTACCATTCACTGCCAGTAAAGCAAAGGGCAGCTCTGAGGACTCTAAAACATAAAACATATTTAGAGATATTTATATACTTTTCTTTGCTTCAGTATGCATCTACATTGTAGAAAGTATTAAAATAAAAATTAAAAAAACACTGAATGAGAAGGTGTGTCAAAACTTTTAACTGGTAGTGTATATCCACCAGTGTTGGTCAAGTTACTTGAAAAAAGTAATCAGTAACTAATTACTGATTGCTTCCCCCAAAAAGTAATTAATTACTTAGTTACTTAGTTACTTTTTAAAAACACGATTTACAACCTGAAGAGGTGATAAAGCGATAGATCTTTCAGCCCAATTCTACTTTTTCTGCATAATCCATCATACAAAATGTAATCAAATGGAAAAGTCTCTTTTTAAAACTTGTTTTATTAGTTTTAATCTTTTAACTTCATGCATCAAGCAAAAATTTAATTATATGCAACATTCTCTGACTGGAAGAAATTAGTTTAACATTTAAACCTATTTTCTGCACATTCCAGCACATAAAATAAAATATTTTTTGTGTTTACACTCACTCTTTCAAATAGATGCAAGTAAAACACAGCAGAAAATAAATAAAGTCAAAGACTCAGCGGTCCTGTTGCTCTATTTTCACCTGTAAAGCAGGAGCGGGGTAGGCGGAGGTTTACCCTGGTGCAGGTGTGCCGCGGCGGTCAGTTAAAGAATCCGCGAGTTTCTCTGTGAGTTTCCCATTACGTCGTAGCTACTCGGTGCTTGTTTGGAAGTTTAGGGGTTTTTTCGCTGTAAAAAGAAGTTTTCTTCCCACGCACGATGGACACTAATGTTTTTGTCACTTTTTACGGAATCAAACTCAAAGTAAGGTCAGTACTTCCACGCTTTAAACGCTGCACGCTCATACTCTCTCCCACAATCGATATGTGATCCACTGTTGATCTGCACACAGCTGTTGTCACGAACGGCGCACTCGCTTACGCCACTGTCGTGAGACATTCTCGCAAAAAATCACGGTTTTAGTAACGCAGTAACGCAGCGTTCCTACGGGAAAGTAACGGTAATCTAATTACCGATTTTGCAATAGTAATCCCTTACTTTACTTGAAAAAAGTAATCAGATTACGCGTCACTGCCCATCTCTGATGTCCACAGATATCAGTGCTAGTTCATTCTTGTTTTTAAATGATTTCTGTCTTCCAGGTGTTGTCCAGAGGAGCTGTCACCATGCAAGGACAAACACAGGTTGAAGTGCAAGATAGATCGGGTAAAATTCCCATATTTCCACAAATGCCACAGCCAAGCATTGACGTTGGTCTGTTTTGTTGATCTGTGGATGCATGTTTGGACCTGTGTTTCAGTGAATGAGGGCCAGGTGTCCTTTAAAGTCAGAGTGTCTCCTGAGATGGCTCCAGAGTTCCAGGTTGTGGCTTATGCCGTCCTGCCAAGTGAGGATGTAATTGCCCACAGTGCTGACTTCTCTACTGACAAATGCTTCAGCAACAAGGTGAGTGTAATTCTAGAGGTGTGCTGTGTGTTTGGTGTCTGCAGTCATGCCATGTCGTTCAAATCAAAGTCAAATTCAGTTGGCTAAATCACCTGAGGATTTCTAGCATCAGTAAATGGACTGGTTGTTGCACAGCTGTTTCTACTCTACCTAAGGATTCAAATTGCTTCTTTATATGACCTCATGACCCGCTCACTCCCATTTATACAAGCACTTTTTCAATGATGATGCAAGTCCTACCTATCTAACACTGACACAGTGTTCATACAGTGTCCAACGTGGGCTACAGCCATCACATGGGACTCATGATTTGTCACTCACCACAGTGAAGCAGCTCATTTAGCCAGCAGTGCGTGGGGAGTTATCACAGTCACTAAACTTCTACGGGTGTTTTGTGTGTGTCAGGTGTCAGTGGAGTTTTCACCGTCTTCAGCCGTCCCAGGTGAAGAGACCAACATGCAGGTGACGGCCCTGCCACGTTCTCTGTGTGGTGTGAGCGCCATCGACAAGAGCGTTCTCATCAAGGAGCCTGGGAAGACTCTGGATGCAGATAAGGTAACTGCTGATATTAACACCAGTGAGGTGGACACATCCCTTATTTCCAGAGCCCGTAGTGTCAAGAGTTACCAGCAGCTCATGCCTTCGCTCCGGTACTTGTGTCCTGATAAGTATTCTTTGGGCAGTCGTACATTGAACTGTTTTAAACAGTCAAATGCTGAGTTTGTCTTAAAGCAAACTGGTATAAAAAATACAAGGTTACAAATGCATGTGTCTGTGATGACAGTCTTTCTAGCGAGTAAGTAAGTACCATGCTTGTTGCTCATGTGGTTGCAGACAGCAATATTTTAATCTTATAAAATTAATTCCTTTTGAGCAAATTAATATTTCAGCATGGAGATAAATCCAGGATCATGACCTTTTTTTTTTTAGCAAATAATTCAACCATGCAAACAAGTGTATGACCTGCCAATCACTGTCTGCTTTACTTGAGAAGAATTTAACTTTGCACCAAAACTGCTCAAATACACGAGTATTTGTTGATGTTAAACATACAGCAAAACCTGGAAAAAGTGAGACTTAGTGAGTTTAAGGAGCTACAGAGACAGCTTCAAATGGAGAACACTTACTGTAGCCATATAAGTCACTAAGAACGATGTGGTGTTTATAGTAAAATTGTAGAACTTCTGTAACATTTGGTAAACAGATACTTCAACTATAACACCTCACATCTGCGAACACTTACTGCTGACTTGATCATTTTTATTTATTTATTTTTTCAGAATTCTTCTTAGATAATGTAGCAATTGATTTGAGCCTAATCTGTACTTGTATTTACACCAGTACTACAGGTAAGAGTTAAAAAACACATGTGGATCAAATGTGACCAGGCAGGCAATAAATGTTTGGAGGTTTTGCTGATCTGCACTTTTCTTTTCAGATATTTGACTTGCTCCCACTCAAGAAATCCTCAGGTATCCCGTATGAAGTTCATGATGCTACAGAATGCCTTAATGTGAGACCAAAAAGATATGTTTTGCCGCACCCCAGTCAAGAGCAAAATGACGCCTATGCAGTTTTCCAGGTAAAATACAAGTATACCTGTGAGTCCGTCAAACTTAATCTAAATACAATAGTTTTTGTTGTTGCACCAGTTTTTGCTGATCTTTGTGTGCTGCTGAAATATGTAGAAAGTCGGACTGAAGATGGCGACAAACTTGCTTTTTCGATTGCCTTCATGCCTCAAGTTCAAAGGAAAAGTCTACCATGATGGCTCTCATCATGTCTCCTACAGTAAATCTTTCACTTGTTTGTGTTGTGTTTTTGATACAAATTTTCTTTTTATTCACCAAAAAGTAAACTGGTAATTATTTTTCTCTTTTTATTTAGGTATGCTTCCCCGGTTTAGAGATGGTTCTATACGACTAAGTAGTCCTGTTGTGGGATCTGCTGGGCAGCTTCCTCCACTAATAGAGACAGCTCGCTCTTTCTTCCCTGAGACGTGGATCTGGGATCTGGTGGAAGTTGGGTAAGTATCTGTTGTGAAGAGATCTGGTGCATATTCCATTTTAAAAAGTTTATACGATCACATTTAGAAACCCATGTGAACTTTCTGCTGTGTCTTTGCACACATGAAAAAGATGAAAATAGAATAATTGTGAGTTTTTTCTTGAGCATGTTTTGATGCTTCAGGCTGATGTTTTGTCATATTTAAAGTTTTGTGGGATACATTATTTCACTGTCATCAGCACCGTGGAGCTCTTTTACTTTGTCAATGCAACATATACAAGTCATTCACACTGCAGGATGTAACTACACTGTTATACAAGTAATTTACAGACATAAAAACATGTTTGATTATGTTACAGAATATGTTTGTGTGTTTCTGCTGCTTCAGAGACGATGGAAAAAGGGGCGTGTCCCTGACTGTCCCAGACACCATCACCACCTGGGAGACGGAGGCTTTCTGTTTGTCCTCTCAGGGTTTTGGTTTGGCTCCTCGTAAAGAAATGAAAGTCTTCCAACCTTTCTTCCTTGAACTCACCATGCCCTACTCCATCATCCGGGGGGAGCACTTTGAACTGAGGGCGACTGTCTTTAACTACCTGACCAGCTGCATCATGGTAATGAATGATTAAAGTGTTTAGATACATGTCTGTTCATAGCCAAGGAAAGCCATACTGAAAACATGACTTTCTAAGCAAAATTTATATCATAGTTATTAAAATACAATAGAAAATATCTTTTCTTTGGCAATATAACCATGCAGGATGCAGGCCGTTCTTGAAGGGCCCCTGCTCACCAACACCTACAAGCTCACCTGTAGGTGTGTTCACATTTGAACTCAGGTTTAAATGTAGCCATGTCTGTGTTCCTCGTACAGGTTACTGTCACTCCTGGGCCGTCCTCCGATTACACCCTCACGCCTCTCTCTGGTGATCTGTACACATCCTGTTTGTGTGCCAACGAGCGCAAGACCCTCAGGTGGACCATGATCCCAACAGCCTTAGGTGAGGATCAGGCTTTGGTCCTCCACACGTGGGGGTTGTAGGGAGTGGGGCAGAACGTCTATACCTCCAGTCTGAGGGCAGCAGCTGCCTCCATCCTCATGCTTTACTTAATGCAGCTGTCTTAGCCAATTACAAGTCATTTTGAAACCTTCCTTTCAATTCATTATGCATGCTTCCCTTGCACAGTATCATTAGAACAGACTGTTTGCAGTTGCATTGCCATGCAAATGATTTCTTCTTAATCTTAAATGGATCTTATGATTTGCAGTACTTTGGCCTCCAGCAGGACTCAGCAGCAACCCTGACATCATTTTGGACTGTTTTTTACAGCTCATGTTTTTCATGCCTGATGCAGTAAAATTTCCAATTGTAATTGATCTTACCTTCGATTTAGAACCAACATTAAATCTAGATTTAGATCTAGTGTGATCACAGTTAACCGCCTCCTTTTGTCCCAACACATTTCCTTCTAGTTTCTACAAAATCTGTAAAATAACCTCGGTAACCTTTATTTTAATGGAGAGACGAAGAAGGTGACCTGTGCTGCTGCTTTTAGGGGCTGTGAATGTGACTGTGTCTGCTGAGGCCGTAGCGTCCCATGTGTCATGCGATAATGAGGTTGTGAGCGTACCAGACAGAGGTCGCATCGACGTGGTCACCAAATCTCTCATAGTGAAGGTCAGTGTCATAAATACGAGACGAGAAAAACATTTTTACTCATAAAATTTAAATTGTTACTCATTTTAAAGATACTTTTCCTCAGGCTGAGGGAAGTGAGACGACAAAGACGTACAACTGGCTTCTTTGTCCAAAAGGTCAGTGTGATGTCCATCAGTCACAAAGTTTAAATAAAGAAATGACCTAAATGCTCAAAGTTAGCAGTGGAGTGCACTGTGTACATAAAATGTGCCAAATTTTCATCTTTTACTTTCACAAAATGTAACGATATGTGCTGAAGATCAGGCCACCTGGTGACTTTGGACAGTAACTGTTGTAGTCGTGACTTCCTGATTGGACGTTTGTTGTGTCTGTACACAGGAAGCCCGCTGACGGAGGAAGCAGAGATACATCTGCCTGAGAATGTGATAGAAGGATCTGCCCGCACTTCTGTATCAGTCCTGGGTAAACCTCATCATTTCATCTCAATTTTGATTCAGCCAAATAAAAATATGGCAGGTTAAAGCTTTGTTAAAAAGGCAAATTACTAAAACAACAGAAAATAAAAGAGACGTCATGTTCAAGTAAAAGTAAAAACCGTATTCAGCTTTTAAAAGATGATTTCATTTATAGATAGACCCACGTCTTCCTGGCCTTGTGTGAAAAAGAAATGGACCCCAAAAAGGCTGTTTGTGCCATTCTGTGCAGGAAGAACTGCAGTCTAGCTTTAGTCATAAGTGTTGTTTGAAACGCTGAGTTTTGGCCCAGTCACACCAGAGGGTTTTCCAGCGCAATCGTTCTGGTCATGCAGAATCATGTCAGTAGGATTTAAGTCCAGATTTTGACTCGACCACTTTCTGGTGTCCTGGATCATTTTCCATCTTAACCCTCTGGGGTCGACGTATGCGCCGACACGTCAAAATCACATGACCAATTTAAGACAACACAGCTACAAGATAGTGAGGGGATTTCTTTCTCTTGTTGGAGAAACGGCTCTTTCGGCTCGGCGCATTAAAAAGAGCCGGCTCTTTCAGCTCCCAACCGGCTCTTCAGGTTGTTTTGTTGGTCGAAAGTAACGGACTTCAGACTATATACCAGTTCTTGAATTGTGTCGATGGACCACGTAAAACCAGAGTTATGATAAAAAATACACATAATGTTTTTTTCTTTACAAAACAGTGGCGTTTACAGCAGGAAGAACGGTAAAAACGGCGTTTTCTACAGACAGCGCTAGCAAACACTCTCTGCTTGCGCGTGAAAAAATAAAAATAAAAAACACTCCTTCCCTATTGGTGTTAGAGTTTACCATGTCAGCCAATCAAAAAATGATATGGCAACATGTGACGCTTGATTATTTAGGGAGAACGGCATTTTTAGTAGTGACGGAAAGCGAGCAAAAGAGAGAGCGAGTTTTCATATGTCACACATTAGTGACGTTTAGCGTGTTTGGAGGCTGTAGTTAGTGTGTTGTGTAGTTATTGTGTTGTATTGTGTGTCAGTTAGACTGCTGAATGTCACATTTGCTCCAAAAACGCCGTCAAAGGTAGAGTCCAGTGTAAACGCTGTTCCCACATGGAAAACTGGACTGATGCTCCTCCTGCTGTCAGACCTGGTTTAGGCCTGTGCTGTTCTCCTCTGTCTTATACTGAACACAAATCATTTGTGTGCCTTCTTATTTGATGCAGAACTGATTGTTCTGTAAATAGATTTAACTGGTTATGTAAAAAACGCCTGAGGCCTGGGCTGCATTTTTAGGTAAATAGTACCATATAACTTTGTTGTTTGCAAAATTTGTGCATAATTTTATTCTTTCTATTTGCATTTCAAGTTATGAAAATGATTCATTAAACATGTTTGTGGGTTTTACAGTAAAAAATTTAACTTTTTCTACTCGGATTTTGACATTTTTGTCTGAATTTAGATCAACTGTGTATAGTATGCCAAAAGGAAAAAATAACTCAAATTTCAGATATTTAAAGCTGTGCTGAAAGTAACGATACCAAACAAGGCAAGATAAACTGTTTTTAAAGGTGAGATATAGAGGTAAAATCAAAAGTAGTCAAAAACGGCCAATTATACCCTGGACCCCAAGGCAAGGCAAGGCAAGTTTATTTGTATAGCACAATTCAACAACAAGGTGATTCAAAGTGCTTTACAGAGACATTAGAAACAAAAACAAATAAAAAGCATGATTTAAAATTGATTAAAACAAGCAAACAAACAAACTAATTAACAAACAAACAAACAAACAAAACAGTATATAAAATCAAAACAGATAAAATCAGAACAGTAGATAAAATCAGTAGTTAAAATGTAAGTTTTGAAATTTAAGCTTAAAAGTGTGGATTTGGTGCTTTATTCAAATGCAGCTGAGAACAGGTGAGTCTTCAACCTGGATTTAAATAAACTGAGTGTTTCAGCTGATCTGAGGCTTTCTGGGAGTTTGTTCCAGATATAAGGAGCATAAAAGCTGAATGCAGCTTCTCCGTGTCTGGTTCTGACTCTGGGAACTGATAAAAGACCGGATCCAGATGACCTGAGGGATCTGGAAGGTTCATACTGGGTCAGGAGGTCATTGATGTATTTTGGTCCTAAACCATTCAGAGCTTTATAGACCAGCATCAGAACTTTAAAGTCTATCCTCTGACGGACAGGCAGCCAGTGTAAAGACCTCAGAGCTGGACTGATGTGGTCCACTTTTTTGGTCTTAGTGAGGACTCGAGCAGCAGAGTTCTGAATGAGCTGTAGTTGTCTGACTGATTTTTTAGGTAGACCTGTAAAGATGCTGTTACAGTAATCAAGCCTACTAAAGATGAATGCATGGACTAGTTTTTCCAGGTCCTGTTGAGACATCAGATCTTTTATCCTTGAAATATTCTTGAGGTGATAGTAAGCTGACTTTGTTATTGTCTTAATGTGTTTTTCTAAGTTTAGGTCTGCATCCATCACTACACCCAAATTTCTCGCCTGGTTTGTGGTTTTTAGGTGTATAGATTGAAGTTCTCTGGTGACCTGTAATCGTTTTTCTTTGGCACCAAAGACTATTACCTCAGTTTTGTTTTTGTTTAGCTGGAGAAAATTGTGGCACAACCAGTCATTAATTTCCTCAATGCATTTACCAAGAGCCTGTACAGGGCCTCGGTCTCCTGGTGACATTGTGATATATATTTGTGTGTCATCTGCATAGCTGTGATAGTTTATTTTGTTGTTCTTTATAATCTGTGCCAGTGGGAGCATGTAAATGTTAAACAGAAGGGGTCCCAAGATGGAACCTTGGGGAACTCCACATGTGATACTTGTCTGCTCAGATGTGAAGTTACCTATTGATACAAAGTATTTCCTGTTTTCTAAGTATGTCTTGAACCAGTTTAGTACAGTTCCTGAAAGACCTGTCCAGTTCTCCAGTCGTTTGAGTAATATGTTGTGGTCAACTGTATCAAATGCTGCACTGAGATCCAGTAAAACTAAGACTGACATTTTTCCACTGTCTGTATTCAGACACATGTCATTAAACACTTTGGTCAGAGCGGTTTCAGTGCTGTGGTTCTGTCTAAAACCTGACTGGAAGGCATCGTAGCAATTATTCTGTTTTAAGAAGTAACTGAGCTGTTGAGAAACTGCTTTTTCAATGATCTTACTTAAAAATGGGAGATTTGAGATCGGCCTGTAGTTTTTCATTTGTGTCTTGTCAAGATTGTCCTTTTTCAGTATAGGTTTGATTACAGCAGTTTTTAGTGGTTCCGGAAACACACCTGATAATAAAGAAAAGTTGACGATCTGAAACAGGTCTGACTCTAAAGTCTTTGAGACCTTTTTGAAAAAACCTGTTGGCAGGACATCTAAACAGCAAGAGGATGAGTTCAGTTGACCTAAGATGTCCTCCAGGTCTTTGCTGTTAATTCATTCACTGCCATTGACGTCTATAGACGTCAATTGAAAGCATACGTTTGAAAATGGCTGGCAGTGAATGAGTTAATAGGGTCAAACTGTTTCATGGTGTTTAAACAGTTTTTTGGTGGACACAGTACATATCCTGGATCTGCTGTTGATGTACCAATTGCTTGTCTAATCTTATGGATTTTTTCTGTGAAGAATTTGGCAAAGTCATTGCAGGCCATGGTCGAATGAAGTTCAGCTGCCACTGACACAGGAGGGTTTGTTAGCCTGTCAACTGTAGAAAATAAGATCCGAGCATTATGGCTGTTTTTAGTGATGATGACCCTACGCCACACAGCCCCAGAGCATCACACAGTTGGTATGATGTTCTTTCTATGAAATGATGCGTCACTTTTAAGCCAAATGCAACAAAACTCAAAACTTTTTCTCTTCAGTCCATATAATATTCTCCCAAATATCTTGTGGAGCATGGAGATGTTTTTTAGCTAATGTGAGATAAGCTTTTGTGTTCTTCTTGGTCAGCAGTGGTTTTGTCCATGAATGCTGTTTTTGCCCCGTCTCCTTTGTATTGTTGAATCGTAAACTCTGACCTTTACAGAGGAAGGCAAGGCCTTCAGTTCTTTTCGGTGAGTCGTCGATGTGCTAATGGAGTAATTTCGGCCACATCTTTTCTAGTTTTCTCAGTTTGTGGATAATGGGTTCCAACATGGTGCACTGGCGTTCCAAAGCTGTAGAAATTGTTTTTTAACCCTGTCCAAACTGATAGATCTCAAGACTCCAAATATTTCTGGGAAGACTGAGTTTCATTTCACCAACCAGACCCAGGCCTGATTAAGGCCAGACCTGCTGGATCAAGAAAGCACTCAAGTACAATCTGTTTGACAAAGGGAAGCAGGCTAAAAGACGTCCAGAAGAAACACGTCGTTGCCATGACCAAAACAAATTCTAAAATAGGTTAATCACAGTCAATCTTTGATTTTCAGTTTGGATGTTTTTTCGCTCAGCAAATGAAATCATCATTTAAAATTGCATATTGAAGTATTCAGGTTATTTCTGCCCAATAATACAAAGTTGTTTTACACTAGTTTTGTTAGTTTTAGTGAATCAGTGTTTTTGATCAGGTGACATCCTCGGCCGGGCTCTGAAGAACCTGGATGGATTGCTGCAGATGCCGTATGGATGTGGGGAGCAGAACATGGCTCTCCTGGCCCCCAACATCTACATCCTCCACTACCTGAAAGGCACACAGCAGCTCACCGCAGCCATCATGGAAAAAGCTACTAACTTCCTCACCAGTGGCAAGTTTTTATTGTTTCCTCTAAGAAGGAAATCATTTGAATCACTTCAACACACACGGTTCAAGAAACAAGCCGACAGGAGGCAGAACATTAGCCACAGCTTTTGGTCAAATGCGTCATTTTCCTCATCTGTCAGCAAGAGTCATTGAATTTCCCAAATCTCGATGTACACATGCAGATCCATAAACAAATGGAGTCCAATCATCACCATAGCAACAATGTCTCGATCATGGTGTCCCTGTTGTTACAGGATACCAAAGACAGCTCAACTACAAAAGTGCTGACGGTGCTTACACCACATTTGGAACAGGACCAGGAAACACTTGGTGAGAACATCACTGATCAAACATGTCACAAACCAGAGAGGTTACACTGGTTTTTAAATGTCCCACCAAACAGAAGACGTTTCTTGAAGTTTGACTACCCATTAATAACATAAACATGTCTACCTCTAATACTTAAAATAATTCTCCATTTAATCCTTTGACTAAGCCAACATTAACAATACCTTTTGGTTAATACTGTGTAATTTAGTAGGTAGGAAGGAGCATTAGAGCCACATAACAATGTTATTGATCATTATTAGAATAAAGTCAAATTTTAAAGCTTAAAGTTATTTTACTTTAAGAAAACATCTAAATGCTATTTCAATAATAAAGTCTTAATACTGTTTTGTGAAAAAAGTCAAATTCAAATCTAAGAAAACAGTTGAAATGATTGTTGTTTCAAACGACTGCTATACCCTGTATAAAATGCCTTGAGTAGATGTAGTGAAATAAATCAGTGGTCTTGTGATACAGCATAGATCCTCTTTATTCCACGAGCGTGGAACCATCGGTATCCTTGCATCTGTACATTAGCAGCCATTTCCTTTTATACAAATCTAACCACATGCAGCTTTCTGCACCACTTTCTGCTTTTCAGTGTACTTATACTTACTGCCACACTGTTTTTATTGCTACAAGTGACATCAGTTCCTTCCTTGTTACTAAAACTGAGTCTGAAGTACGATTTCACTAATTCAGAGGATAAAGCAACCGTGGCAGTTTGTCCTGAAACAACTGTGATATCCACATTTCTGCTTTTGTCTCAAAATACATTTTCAAATTTAATCTTGAAATTTCAACTTTATTTTCAAAATGATCAGTATTTCTTTCTCTTAATGTGACCTCACAGCCAAACATTTCCATCGTTGTAAGACGTGTAAGTGTTGTTTTCTTTCTGTCAGGCTGACTGCGTTTGTGGTAAGAAGTTTTGCCAAAGCTCAGTCTTTCATCTTTATTGATCCCAGAAAGATCGAAGAGTCTAAGACCTGGCTGCAACATAAACAACAAGAAAATGGCTGTTTTGAAAAGTCTGGGAAACTCTTCAACAACGGAATGAAGGTAACCTGCAGTTCTTCGCTGTTAGACTGTGGAAACAGCCTCCAGTCTGGATTTAACAAATTTTATTAATAATGTCATGCATACATGGAAAACACTGTACTACATACTGTAATAGCTCACATCAGTATATTCTATTATTTTATTTAAGAAATTATTTCCATACATCTTGTTCCATTCACACCAGCACTGCTTTCTATGTAGCATTCACACATATTTATACTAAATACAAAGTATGCACTAGAGACCAACTTGGGATTAGTATCTTGCCCACAAATATTTGGCATGCAGGCTGGAGCAGCTGGGAATCAAACCACCAACCTTCTGATTAGTAGATGACTACACAAACTGTTTATAAGGTTGGGGAAACCCGAGGTGAAGAAACATCCATCTCACTGGAAATACAATGTCCAGATGAACAAAATCAACTTCCTGTCCATCTCTTTAGCTGGATGTTTGAACATGCATGAAGACATTGATGATACTAAAACCACATGCAGCTGAAAATCATTTTCATGACTTCATATCCCTGAATGTTGGTGCACTGATGATAAAGTGTCTATGATGTCTTCTGTTGACAGGGTGGTGTATCTGATGAAGTGACTCTCAGTGCGTACGTTACTGCTGCCTTCTTGGAAATGAATACATCCCAACATGTGAGTAGAGTCAAAGAATATCAAGGTATTCAACAAAAAAAGGAGTAGAGTTTGTGCTGCTCAGCCATGGAGTTAGGTTTAACCAGCAGTCTAGCACCCTGGCCTCCTTCCTTCCATTTAGCATGCTGGACTTAGGGTGAAACCCTCCATGCATGGTCAGGAACTTTGTCTTGATGTCAGTGGCTTCTACAGGGAGTGCAGAATTATTAGGCAAGTTGTATTTTTGAGGAATAATGTTATTATTGAACAACAACCATGTTCTCAATGAACCCAAAAAACTCATTAATATCAAAGCTGAATGTTTTTGGAAGTAGTTTTTAGTTTGTTTTTAGTTTTAGCTATTTTAGGGGGATATCTGTGTGTGCAGGTGACTATTACTGTGCATAATTATTAGGTAACTTAACAAAAAACAAATATATACCCATTTCAATTATTTATTTTTACCAGTGAAACCAATATAACATCTCCACATTCACAAATATACATTTCTGACATTCAAAAACAAAACAAAAACTAATCAGCGACCAATATAGCCACCTTTCTTTGCAAGGACACTCAAAAGCCTGCCATCCATGGATTCTGTCAGTGTTTTGATCTGCTCACCATCAACATTGCGTGCAGCAGCAACCACAGCCTCCCAGACACTGTTCAGAGAGGTGTACTGTTTTCCCTCCTTGTAAATCTCACATTTGATGATGGACCACAGGTTCTCAATGGGGTTCAGATCAGGTGAACAAGGAGGCCATGTCATTAGTTTTTCTTCTTTTATACCCTTTCTTGCAGCCACGCTGTGGAGTACTTGGACGCGTGTGATGGAGCATTGTCCTGCATGAAAATCATGTTTTTCTTGAAGGATGCAGACTTCTTCCTGTACCACTGCTTGAAGAAGGTGTCTTCCAGAAACTGGCAGTAGGACTGGGAGTTGAGCTTGACTCCATCCTCAACCCGAAAAGGCCCCACAAGCTCATCTTTGATGATACCAGCCCAAACCAGTACTCCACCTCCACCTTGCTGGCGTCTGAGTCGGACTGGAGCTCTCTGCCCTTTACCAATCCAGCCACAGGCCCATCCATCTGGCCCATCAAGACTCACTCTCATTTCATCGGTCCATAAAACCTTAGAAAAACCAGTCTTGAGATATTTCTTGGCCCAGTCTTGATGTTTCAGCTTGTGTGTCTTGTTCAGTGGTGGTCGTCTTTCAGCCTTTCTTACCTTGGCCATGTCTCTGAGTATTGCACACCTTGTGCTTTTGGGCACTCCAGTGATGTTGCAGCTCTGAAATATGGCCAAACTGGTGGCAAGTGGCATCTTGGCAGCTGCACGCTTGACTTTTCTCAGTTCATGGGCAGTTATTTTGCGCCTTGGTTTTTCCACAAGCTTCTTGCGACCCTGTTGACTATTTTGAATGAAACGCTTGATTGTTCGATGATCACGCTTCAGAAGCTTTGCAATTTTGAGACTGCTGCATCCCTCTGCAAGATATCTCACTATTTTTGACTTTTCTGAGCCTGTCAAGTCCTTCTTTTGACCCATTTTGCCAAAGGAAAGGACGTTGCCTAATAATTATGCACACCTGATATAGGGTGTTGATGTCATTAGACCACACCCCTTCTCATTACAGAGATGCACATCACCTAATATGCTTAATTGGTAGTAGGCTTTCGAGCCTATACAGCTTGGAGTAAGACAACATGCATGAAGAGGATGATGTGGACAAAATACTCATTTGCCTAATAATTCTGCACTCCCTGTATCTCCTCCTTTTGCCAGCTTATTATCCCAGCAGGGTACCTGATGACGGGCAGGGCGTAGGTTTTGATAGGCCGGATCCTGTTCTAACATTCAGCGGACTCCTCAGGATTTGCCTGATCCTCTGCAGGTACTTGGTGGTAGCAGCTTTTCCAGCAGCCTCTTTGTGGTTTCCATTTGCCTGTTGGATCTCCAAGTACTTGTAGCTGTCCTCTATGTCTGCAATGTTGCCTTCTAGTAGTTAGATTCCCTCAGTTCTGACTCTTTGTTGTCATCCGACTACATTTCTCCAGTCCGAACAATATTCCAATGTCGTTGCTTTATATCCTGGTAGTGTGGATCAGTGAATCGATGTCTCGTTCACTCTTGGCATACAGCTTGATGTCATCCACGTACAGGAGATGGCTGACAACTGCTTTATTCCGTAGTCAGTATCCGTAGGGACAGAGCATCTCCTTGATAGATGGTGATTCTGCTATGGGCTTGAAGTTGGCCTCTAGTGTTATACGCCACATTCCCATTGAGTTCTTGATGAAGGCTCTTAAAGTCCTGTTGATCTTGTACAGGTCTAGGCATTTCAGGATCCAGCTGTGGGGCATTAAGTCATAGACCCTCTTGTAATCAATCCAGGCAGTCTCGGCTGATTGTTACAAGTAGCTGGTGTTTTGCACCTCTGGTATTCTTGCCAATGAGTGGGGCACAGGAACATGTGTCTATTCATCTTAGCCACTATGATGCCTGACAGGAGCTTCCATGTGGTACTGAGGCAGGTTATTGGTCAGTAGTTGGATTGGACCGATGGGACGATCCCTTCAAGACTGTCCGGCCAGTTGGATGGGACTGATCCCTTCAGGACTGTCCGCCCTACAGTTAGCCATTCTGGGTGTCTCTCGTCAGCTAACAGCTGGTTCATTTATGCTGCCAGATGCTCATGGAGTGCAGTCAGCTTCTTCCACCAGTAGACGTGAGCCATACTAGTGTATGGCAAGGTGCTGGCCAAGGCTGTTAGTCGTTGCTTGGCAGTTTCCATGGACAGCTTGCTATACTTCTTCTTGGGCACCGTCTTTGTCACACCTGTCTGCAGCTCCGATAGTTGGCTAACCTCCCTCCTTGATCTTAGCCTCTAGTCTCCTTCTTGTGGCTGTTCAACCTGTAGCCAAGCATCTCTCTGATCACTGCTGCTGTACTGTAGATCAGCTTGTTAGTCTCGATAATCGTGGCTGTAGGTATCGCATTTACATCATCTAGCAGATCTTCACATCTTGGTAACCAGCTACGGGGATTCCAGTTTTCAAGTTTTGCCATGATCCTATCTTTCAGGCCAGTTCCTCTCGCACTATAGCACTTGGGGCTTGGTACAAATCTCGGGTGGAGGTGATGACATCTCCCCCCCTGACCTGGCGTCCTGGCTCCCCCTTGCCGTAGCATTTGTGTTGCACCTCGTCAATCTCTAGCTGTGAGAGCAATACCCTTCTTTCGAATGTTGGAACACTGAGCTATTAGTGTTTTCACCGTCAATGTGGATGCTGGGTATCGAAGATTCCATAGGCCCCTCATCCTATTCATGTAGCCCCTTCTGCCAGGGTTACTTGTATAGTAGCATTCCAACAACGCCCTATTTTCATCTCTTGCCCACCAATGCCTTCTTGTTCCAATAGTTGATCCGGGCGACGTCCGAGCTGGTATGCATATATACATACATACACAAAAGTGTATAAACCAACAATATAATATACAATCTAACAGAGGTGGGACCAAGTCATTGTTTTGCAAGTCTCAAGTAAGTCTCAAGTCTTTATCCTCAAGTCTCAAGTCAAGTCTCAAGTAATGTCAGGCAAGTCAGAGTTGAGTCTCAAGTCACTGGTGTAAAAGTCCGAGTCAAGTCACAAGTCTGAAACTTTGAATTTCAAGTCCTTTCGAGTCTTTAAAAAAAAAAAAACGAAAAAAGCATGTTGCAGTTATGCTAAATGTAAATATTAGACCATGTAATTTTAAAATCTGTGTTTTTCTCAACACATGACAAAATAGTGAACTTAGAAAATATACACAAATTGTGAAATTGCACCTCTTTAAAATGCAGCTCAATTAAACCTAGCTCCAAGAATAATTTTCACCGACAGTTCTGAGATACGCTGCATGTTATTCTTGGATGCGGTTGTAGGACCGGCTTTAAAATCGCATGACAAAAATATCATACACATTAAAAAAAACTGCATCACCAACGTAGCCTGGACAACATTTGCTAGTTAGATGAAGTCAGCTATCTCATCTTAGCATATTTATATGCATATTTATAATCATATGGTTCTTGGAGTGAGTGCATACACTCATGAAGTTTAGTAACTTCAGGTCACTGCAACAAGCCCAGGTACAGTTTACCGACGGATGGGTACAGGACCTTGAAATGCACAGTGTAGAACGAAAGACCATCGTACGTATCATAAGTTTACCAGTCTCACAAATCGTCGTCATAAATACACATTCCTTAACCGTTTATTAATAGGACCTTTGAGCTCAACGGTAATTAATTAGTAGTGGAAATAATTTCTGGTAGCATCACAGAAATGTAGCAGTGACAATAATACTGTATGCTGTAATCGTACTGGGCAATTAGTGATACAAAAATCCTGTTTTATCCTGTGAATAAAAGTATATGTTTTTGTCAATGTACCATAATAACAGAAGCGAAACGCAATATTGTGTCAGGACAATTCACTATTTATGCACAATAAATAAAGGAGCATAGCGCGACAATTTCTGTTCAGCGCCAGACTTGCTTGTAACCTATATCACTAATTATGTTATGAAAATGATGTATTAACTACAACAGCAGACTGACCTTCGTGTAAATGCTTGGAGCAGACTAACCTGTGAGCTGGAGTGTTCTGGGACGTTATAATTGGTCTTTGAATGGCTGCAATCCAGTCGCCTCTTTGTTACTTCGGAAACATGGCTCGAACAATTTCTCTTCAACGACGTAATCCGATAACAACCGATCTCTTTACCCGTCAGCTTCCTGTGGCTGTCATGCGACCGGCTATTGCATACAACAGCTTCTTGCCATTTTTGTGTTTCTTTTTATCGCTGTGTGACTGATTTCAATTGAAAGCCTGCGTGCGCTAGTACCACTTGCCACGAGTTCCCAGAATCCTTTGCGGTTCTACCCGTGAATGACGTCACATTTTCAATCTCTATATAATATGCATGTTAAATTTTATATTTGGGGTGAAATATCAAGTCTTTTCAAGTAAAGCGGTTCAAGTCCAATTCAAGTCCCAAGTCATTGGTGTAAAAGTCCAAGTCAAGTTACAAGTCTTAGAATATTTTTTCAAGTCAAGTCTAAAGTCATAAAATTAATGACTCGAGTCTGACTCGAGTCCAAGTCATGTGACTCGAGTCCACACCTCTGCAATCTAATATATATATTACATATACCCCAAAAAGTTGATTCTGTTCATCTGGACGTAGCGTTTTGTGGGAGAAACGTTTCGTCACTCATCCAAGTGACTTCTTCAGTCTCAGCTGACTGCAGGTTTCAATCTTATAAACAGGACATTTGCATAATGACTGAAACCAGCCCACTGAAGGAACAGTGGGCTGGGAGGTCAGTTCCTTAAGCGTAATTATGCATATTCTCATGACCATTGATCAAAGACCACTGATCAAGCACCACTGATCAATGGCCATCAGTACCATTCACAGAGAGTTGGGCAATGGCTGCAATCACAGCATTGTAAGATGGCAAAAGATGTACCCTTAGGCCCCCTCCTCGATTCAGAGATGGTCTCTCCTTTTTCACGTAAATGGCCTCCTTGACCCTACACTCAAACCAGCGTTCCTCCCTGTCCAGGATGTTACATCCTCATCATTGAAAGAGTGTCCACTGGTCTGTAGGTGTAAATAGACTGCAGAGTCCTGGCCTGACGAGGTGGCTCTTCTGTGTTGTGCCATCCTCTTAGCCAGAGGTTGTTTGATTTCCCCGATGTATAGATCCTGGCAATCCTTCTGGAACTTAACACCGTACACTATGTTACTCTGTTTGTGTCGGGGTGGACCAATTTTTGGCGCAGCGTGTTTTGGGGTTTAAAAGCCACAGAGACACAGTGTTTAGAAAAAAATGTGCCTCAGCTGCTCCGATACTCCTGACACATACGGGATCACTACAGGTTTTCACTTAGGCAGCAGTTGTCCTTCTCTCCTGGATCGGCTGGAGCTTAGGTTTACGGTACACATCAGCTTTTAAATGTCCCCCATTCCTGATGGAAATCTCACAGTCTAAGAAGACTAACCTGACACTTTTCATATCCTCCCTGGTGAATTTGATGTGTCGTTCCACCGAGTTAATGTGATCTGTGAATTGTGGAACGTCCTGAGAATTGATTTTCACCCAGGTCATCCACATACCTGAACTCTCACCAGCAAGGACTGGTATCACCATCCAACCTGTACAGTGTTTTTTCAATATGTTCTTTATATTGTAAATACTACTAGCAGATTGCTCCAGTCTTTGCTTGATCTGTACTTTCCTCTAATTGCTGTGTTGTCTATTATCACGCTGATGTTTTGAGTGACTGAATCAAGAACTCTGCCTCCTATTCTTCTCACACTGGGTTTAATGAAAGAAGGTTTCTGTTTGTCCATTAAAGTTCTTTGTTTTGATCTTTTAAAGGATCCTGTGATGATCCAGAGCCTGGCTTGTCTCAAGGAGTCTCTCAGTGACCTGAGCAACACCTACACTACAGCTCTGCTGGCCTATGTGTTCACTCTGGCAGGAGACGTGGAGACCCGAGCTCACCTTCTGCAGCACTTAGACACAGTTGCAGTGAGGGAAGGTGAGTCATCCTTTAGCAGGACATCATTCAGGCTTCATTAGCATCACCGTGACTGTTATTGTGTTTGTAGGAGGTTTCCTCTACTGGTCTCAGACAGCAGCAGAAACATCAGCCTCCCTGTCAGTGGAGATCAGTTCTTATGTGCTGTTGGCCAAACTCAGCGCCTCCCCGACTGCTGAGGATCTGGGATATGCCTCTGGTATTATCAGGTGGCTGACTGGGCAGCAGAACTATTACGGAGGCTTCTCCTCCACTCAGGTACGACACCACCCGAACAGTATGAAGCTCATCTTTGAGTACAGTCTTAGACAAAACCAGGGACAGAAGAAATAATACTGAAGCTTTCAGTTTTCTATCAGATATGTAAAACAGATTTGTTTTAGCCAGGCAGAGAAGTTTTTATTCTTTAGTTAGAATAATTAGAACATAGTTAGTTAGAACATGACAAGTTTTGTCTAAAAATTCATTGTTTTTACAGAATAGCAATGTTACCTCAGACTTCTGTACACCAACTACACGTAACAGCCTGTAAATAACAGATCACCTGCGAGTTTATACCTGTAATTTCTATACTTTGATAATTCTCAGTTAAAGATATTTTAACCTGTTTAACGTTTATTTAACCAGGAAGTGAACTTTGGAAAACTTGAGATTAAGGATCTCTTTTGTGAGAGGGTCTCAAAGTGACACAGGCTGTTTTAACTTAATGTCTATTCCACTTAAGCCCATGAAATATGGAGACACATGCTGTGTGTGTTAACCACAATGAATCCATCCTGTAGGACACGGTGGTGGCTCTTCAGGCTCTGGCTCTCTACTCCACTCTGGTGTTCAGTGCTGAAGGTTGGAGCACAGTGACAGTTCAGGCTCCCAGCAGTCAGCTGACGTTTGATGTAAATCAGGGCAACAAACTGCTCTACCAGGAGGAGGCGCTGCAGGACGTGTCAGGAAAATACAGGCTGGAGGTGAAGGGTACTGCATGTGCTTCAGTGCAGGTCAGTGACAGCATCACGTGAGAAGCTCCTGGTTGATGTCAGAGAAAGGGTTTCTTCTTTTTCTTTTTCCTTATACAACTTCAGAGAGCATTAGCATTGTCACATGCAATAAAGCTCATCTTGCACATGTATTTTCATACACAATAAAGACATTAGACCTGGCAGTAATAACTGTAGAGAGTACAATGCTATTTTAAACTAAATTGGAGAACTGAGCAAAAACAAATGAACTTTCTGTCTGTATCAGAATCAGGGAAACTATTAATCCCACAGGGAAACTGAGTTGTCATAGCAGCAAATATACAACAAACATCAAGCACTCGTATAAATGAGTGTAGATATAACAGAGATCCTCATATTAAGATGAATATAGACATATAGGTATGACTATAAAAGTATGTGTGCTAATATGTGTCATGGTGTAGAACAGTGACAGCAGGGTGCATTGAGGTGTGATTAGTTCTGTTCCACACGTGACCCAAGTGTGTTTCCCAGATTTCTGCCACCTACAACATCCCAACACCTGCTGATGTCACCACTCTCAGTGTGAGAGTCCATCTAGAGGTCAACACCAGTGAATCTGCTAGACCCAAATTCACTGTGCAAATACAATCACTGTAAGTATGTGACAGGTGAGAGGAGCGCTCTTTACCCGTGTGGAGGAACTGCTGGTAGATGAAAAGCAAGTGTGCACACAGGTCAGTATAATCACACTGTTCAAACACAGGTACAGTGGAAAGGAGGAAACTACAAACATGGTGATCCTGGACATCAAAATGCTCTCTGGATTTTCCCCAGACCCCGAGTCTTTGAAGAGTGTGAGTAATTAGACAGATTCTACCAACGAGTGCATCTCATGTGATAATTGTGAGGATAATAATAAAATGATGTCATCTCCTCACAGCTCAAACGTGGCCTCCTGGTGAGTCGTGTTGAGCAAAAGGAGGATCACGTTCTGGTGTACTTAGAGGAGGTAAGTGAAAGTCACCGTGGGGACACCAGATGATGATCTTTGGGACAAACTGTGTCTGCGATTGTTTCTGTCTCGTCCAGTTATCAAAGGACACACCCATCAACCACAGCTTAGAGATCATCCAGGAGCTCCCAGTGGACAACCTGAAGCCAGCCGTGGTCAAGATCTATGACTACTACCAACCAGGTCCAAGTCTAACTAAGCTTTACTCCAACAGCACACTGACACACTTCAGAGGATCCATCAGACTGAACAGTTCATACAAGCTGATGTTTCCATCAGTGACTCAGAGAAATGACACGTTCATGTTTTTCTACCATGTTTCTGTCAGGTGACCAGGCTGAGACCCAATACATGTTTGTCTCGTGAGCTGCAGGTACGAAGCTGTAACAACACACACCTTTCACACACGTTCATGTTCACAGCATCAATGAAAAGAACTTTGAGCTTTTACTAACTTGTATTCTTCGTCTCACAGTTTGAAGAAGCTGTGGCTGGTCCTGAGGTTTAAACCTGCATTTGAATAAAGATACTTTTTCTGCTCACATGTGTGTAAGCGTGTGTGTTAACAGCTCCAGTATTATTAGTGCTTCTTTAATAACAGGCTTCATTATTAATAATCGGCAGAATGGAAAATATAGTGCTGTGAATGCACCGCTGAGACTGGCCTCATGCCACATTTCTGTCTTTGTGCAGGTTTAGACAAAAACAAAAAGGTGCAAGTGGGCAACAAGTGGGCAACAAGTGGGCAACAAGTGGGCAACAAGTGGGCAACAAGTGGGCCACAAGTGGGCAACAAGTGGGCAAAACATTAAAAAAGCTAAACGTGCTCGTGGGAGACATTCAGTGACAGCTGGCAAGTGACGTCCACAGAAATACAGACAGAAACGTGTGTGTGTGTGTGTGTGTGTGCATGTGTGTGTGCGTGTGTGTGCGTGTGCGTGAGTGCGTATGTGTACGTGCGTGTGTGTGTGTGTGTGTGCGTGAGTGCGTATGTGTACGTGCGTGTGTGTGTGTGTGTGTGTGTGTGCGTGAGTGCGTGTGTGTACGTGCGTGTGTGTGTGTGTGTGTCTGTGTGTGTGTGTGTGTGTGTGCGTGTGTGTGTCTGTGTGCGTGTGTGTGTGTGTGTGCGTGTGTGTGTGTGTGTGCGTGTGTGTGTGTGTGTGTGTGTGTGTGTGTGTGTGTGCGTGTGTGTGTGTCTGTGTGTGTGCGTGTGTGTGTGTGTCTGTGTGTGTGCGTGTGTGTGTGTGTGTGTGTGTGTGTGTGTGTGTGTGTGTGCGTGTGTGTGTCTGTGTGTGTGCGTGTGTGTGTGTCTGTGTGTGTGCGTGTGTGTGTGTGTCTGTGTGTGTGTGTGTGTGTGTGTGTGTGTGTGTGTGTGTGTGTGTGTGTCTGTGTGTGTGTGTGTGTGTGTGTGCGTGTGTGTGTGTGCGTGTGTGTGTGTGTGTGTGTGTGTGTGTGTGTGTGTGTGTGCGTGTGTGTGTCTGTGTGTGTGCGTGTGTGTGTGTCTGTGTGTGTGCGTGTGTGTGTGTGTCTGTGTGTGTGCGTGTGTGTGTGTGTGTGTGTGTGTGTGTGTGTGTCTGTGTGTGTGCGTGTGTGTGTCTGTGTGTGCGTGTGTGTGCGTGTGTGTGTGTGTGCGTGTCTGTGTGTGTGTGTGCGTGTGTACGTGTGTGTGTACGTGTGTGTGTGTCTGTGTGTGTGTGTCTGTGTGTGTGTGTGTGTGTCTGTGTGTGTGCGTGTGTGTGTCTGTGTACGTACGTGTGTGTGTGTGTGTGTGTGTGTGTGTACGTACGTGTGTGTGTGTGTGTGTGTGTGTGTGTGTGTGTGTGTGTACGTACGTGTGTGTGTGTGTGTGTGTGTGTGTACGTACGTGTGTGAGAGCCTTTAACATACAGAGTGTGTCTGTGGAATCCAACAAAGCTCTTTCACTTGTGTACTTCATGTATTTCATGTATTTCAAGTACTTGTGTGTTTGTGACAGTGGAACAACATCACAGGCAGACTCGTCCCCGTCCGAGATGAGCCCAATAACGGTGGTGTCATCTGCAAACTTGATTAGCTTGACAGACTGGTGGGTGGAGGTGCAGCAGTTGGTGTACAGGGAGAAGAGCAGAGGAGAAAGAACACAGCCTGAGGGGAGCCGGTGCTGATGGTCCGGGAGTCCGAGACATTCTTTCCCAGCCTCACATGCTGCTTCCTGTCCGTCAGGAAGTCAGTGATCCACCGGCAGATGGGATCAGGCACATTCATCTGGGAGAGCTTGCCTCGGAGATGGTCTGGAAGGATGGTGTTGAAGGCAGAGCTGAAGTCCACAAACAGGATCCTGGCGTAGGTTCCTGGGGAGTCCAGATGCTGCAGGATGAAGTGTAGGGCCATGTTGATGGCGTCGTCTATAGACCTGTTGGCTCTGTATGCAAACTGCAGGGGGTCCAGGAGGGGGGCCGTGAGGGTCTTGAGATAGGAGAGAACCAGGCGCTCAAATGACTTCATGACCACAGATGTCAGAGCCACGGGTCTGTAGTCATTTAGTCCAGTGATCCTAGGTTTCTTGGGGACAGGGATTATGGTGGAGGACTTGAAGCAGGCAGGCACATGACATGCCTGCAGTGAGGAGTTGAAAATGCCAGAAAACACTGGGGCCAGCTCGTTTGCACAGTGTCTGAGGGTGGCAGGAGACACACCGTCTGGGCCGGGAGCTTTCCGAGCATTCAGGTTCTTAAACTGCTTCCTCACATCTGCTTCATGAATATGAAGAGTTGTGGTGGGAGGAGGTGGTGTGAAATCCTCTTTTGTGTGGGGTGAGGAGGGGGGTGTTGTAGGTGAACAGTTTGAAGGTGGCTCTATGGAGGGGGGAGAGGTGGGGGAATGAGTGTCCAAAGTGCCTCTATTGTTGGGGTCGTTGGAGGTGTGAAGGCTGCCTGATGGCTCGTCAAAACGACAGTAGAAGTCGTTGAGGGTGTTGGCCAAGAGCAAGTCATCAGTGGAGTGGGGGGTTTTAGGCTTGTAGTTGGTGATATTCCTAAAACCTTTCCACACAGAGGCCGAGTCATTCTCTGAGATCTGCTGCTGCATCTTCTCAGAGTGCTGATGTTTAGCAATGTCCACTTCTTTAGTGAACCTCTTGGCCTCTCTGTAGCAGTCCCTGTCTCCGCTTCTGAACGCCTTTCTCTTTTCCAGCCACAGCTTTTTGAGTTTAGGAGTAAACCAGGGTTTGTCATTGTTATAACTCACCCTGGTGCGTGATGGCACGATGCTGTCCTCACAGAAGTGGATATAGGAGGTGACAGTGTCCGTAGACTCGTCCAAGCTGTTAGAAGCAGCCTTCAATGTGTCCCAGTCTGTGGTCTCCAAACACGTGCGAAGCTCCTCCACAGCCTCGTTGCTCCACAGTTTTTTGGTCCTCACGACAGGTTTGGAGAGCTTCAGCCTCTGTCTGTACGCGGGGATTAGGTGGATCATGACGTGGTCAGAAAGTCCGAGTGAAGCGCGGGGCACCGCGCGATAGGCCCCGCTGATCGTGCTGTAACAGTGGTCTAATGTCCTCTCCTCTCGGGTCGGGCATTTAATATACTGCTTGTATTTCGGAAGCTCATGGCTCAGATTGGCTTTGTTAAAGTCCCCAAGAGCAATGATGAGAGAGTCCGGGAATGTCCGCTCCGTGTGGAGAATCTGCTCTGCGAGTGCGCACTGAGCTGCCTGCGCATCTGCGTCTGGCGGGATGTAAACAGCGGCCAGGATGAATGAAGCAAACTCCCGCGGAGAATAAAACGGTTTGCAGTGGATAAAAAGGTATTCCAGAGAGGAAGAGCAGTGCTGAGCAATCACTGTTACATCTGTGCACCAGCCACTATTAATGTAGAAGCAGACACCTCCACCTTTGGTCTTACCAGAGAGAGCGGCCTGCCGGTCCGCGCGCAGCAGATGAAAGCCCTCCAGCTTGAGCGCGCAGTCTGGGATGTCCTCACTGAGCCACGACTCCGTAAAACATAAGACACAGGAGGAGGCAAAGTCTCTGTTCATGCTTCTCATCAGGGCCAGTTCGTCTATCTTATTCCCGAGTGAGCGTACATTAGAAAGGAAGATCCCAGGAAGAGCAGTACGCAGTCCGCGTCTCCTCAAACGCACGAGTGCGCCCGCTCGCTTTCCTCTCTTCCGGCGTCTCACTTTCCTGATCAGAGTCAGCAGTAAATCTGCCGCAGATGCGACAAATATTGGAAATAAATCCACAGGCGTTGTAGTCCTGTAGTTAAGGAGCTCTTCTCTGGTGTAAGAGTATCCAGAGGAGTGCCCAGACACAGAAGAAATGCACAAAAGCAAAACAAAAGTAACGCACTGAAGCACCAGGGCATCCATACGCGGCGCCATCTTGGTCGTTGAGTATACTCCACTGTGTTACATGGGAAAATACAAAGATCGGTTTCAGAGAGCTTGTTGGAACAAATGTGTCATTGTTAATAGTCTTGTAACGTTTTGCACACAGTCACTACATGAATCTGTGACTGTTTAGTTCAATTTGATTGTTTGCCATTAAATAATGTGGTGGCAGATTTCTTTTCTCATGTATTAATCACATATTTAATCACATCTCATTAGTTATAGTAATATCACTTTCTCACTTTACCATAGTGAGAGCACTCCTGTCACTAGTTTACATGCATGTGGAAAGTTACCACAGTGAGGCCGTTGTAATGGGAGACGTTAAACAGATAGTGGGACTCCTGCTTATCAGGGATGTAAATCTTTAGGTGACGGCCAAGCAGAAAACAAGGTCATAATTCTCTCTGTGAGGGAGGAGGTATAGCCCCCTGTGAGAGGGGGCTATACAGGCAGGTCAGGACAGGCAGGTGGCAGACGCCGAGTAGAAACCTGGACACAAGTTGGCAGATGAAACACAGTTCCAACCAGAAGTGATTGCACGCTTTCGAGGAAGTCTAGTTACCACTGTGGGGGTGACTAACGGACTGGCGTGGAACATCCGTCAGCGCCGGGTTAAGTAGATCTTGGTTGATCTGATTTCCTCGTGTTGGTGTTGTTCCCAGATCATCATACTAAATGTTGTTCCAGGATCAACATTGCAAGTGACCAATCAGAATGTTGTGACGTCATACTTTTGCGACTTCGGGAAAAACCGGCGTAAAACAAAAAACTGTACTTAAGCTGCTTGAAACCGCCTCTGTCTGCTGATCAACGGACCCTGACCCTAACCCTAACCGTAACCCTTTAAGAATTGATATAGTCATTGCAACATTGGAATTTCATAAATGCACGAATGGCTTGGCGCGCAAAGGAATAACGTCACAACAATATGATTGGTCACTTGCAATGTTGAACCTGGAACAACATTTTCATGATGGTCTGGGAACAACACCAACACGAGGAAATCAGATCATCCGTAGAGGTTCGTGTAGTCACCGTGATGGAGAGCAGGTGTGCCGGTGATGGCCCAGCCCGGGGGTGTGGCTACCCGAGCATCACGCATTCCACAGACACAGGACACAGTCTCTGTCTCACTCTGGCTTCAGACCCTCCTGGATCAAACTCACCTGGAAAGGCTTTCAAACACCTTTGAATAATAAACATCGTGTTTTATAAGATAAATATCATGTTTTCATGTGTCTGTGCAGTTTGAGCTTCAGAGGATGAATCAGTGCTTAATGTTTAATGTGGATACTAATGATCAATAAATGTGCTGATTGGAATCAAATGAATGACTCGGACTGAATCTGTTCCTGCTTTTCTGTCATGTGGATTCGATCCAGACCTCCAGCTTCTGCCCTCCGCCTCACATTAGTCGCCCAGCACAGCAGCTTTCCCATTAAAGCTCACTTTTCCCACCTTTAAAGGAGCCTCAGACACACCTGGAAACTCGGTTAGAAAAAGTGAGATGGGATTAAGAAAAGCTGGGACAAAAGACACGGCACGAGCTTGTCGTCTGTGAACCTTTGACTCATTTTTAATCTTTGCTGTGATGCAGCTTTGAACACAGGAGACTCACATTTGACCTTTAAATGACACCGTGACCTTTCCTCCAGAGCCACCCTCAGTCCACAAACAGCATGTGACTGATTAACTGAACTGATCAATATTCCAGAAGTTTCACAGACTCGATGCTGCAAAAAATAGCTTTTATTTTGACGAGCAGGGTATAGGTCACTTCCTGTCACTGCTAGCGTGACATTAAGACGCATCAGGAATGTCCTGAACAGTGAAATAAGTTAAAATGAGCTCAGTGAGCAGATGAAGACAACACAAGGCTGGGGTTGGATCAGAGATGTTGACCATGTTCAGGTGTTAATCTGATAAATGTAAGCTCCGCCTCCAACACGACAGAAGGCTCTAAATGAATCCCCTGTGCTGGCCTCCCTGGCTGCCTGTGCCTTTTAGAGTTCATTTTTAAATTCTCATGTTTTTAAAATGTTTCACAGTCTTGCCCCGCTTTACCTCTCTGAGCATCTACATCCCCACACACCCTGTCGGTCTCTCAGGTCAGCTGACCAGCTGCTCCTGGAAGTACCGAGATCCACGAGGAAGCTCAGAGGGGGCGGGGCCTTTTCTATCGCGGCTCCTAAATTATGGAATAGCTTAATAATAATTAATTAAACAAAGTAATAATTTTATGTTTTCTTTTATTTGGCTTTTATTTATATCTTATGTAATTTTAACCAATAACCAATGTTATTCTGCTCCCTCTCAGACCAATATTACCAGTATCATAATCAGCAATATTACCCAACAGATATTAAATTGAATATTTAATATTTGTTTCATCCCCCATCACACGCTGCTACTCCCTTTATTCTATTGCACAACACTTTGTCACTTTCTAGAATCGCCTGCACTGATAGTTAAGTTCTTTATTCTCCAGGATACAGTCATTTATATTTGATACTATGTCTTGCACTATCCTACTACTGTATATTACTGTATACTACTATTCTTACTGTGTATATTATAGATCTTATTCATCTGTCCCTCTGTCTCTCCTGCTGCTTTGAGCATGTACATGACAAAAGAATTTCCCTCGGGATCAATAAAGTCGTTCTTATTCTTCATTTTACTGTATAGTTCCAGTGTACTGCACATTAGTCAGCTGTGGTTGTTTTAAAGTGTTTTATGAATGCATTTGATGATGATGATGATGATGATGATGATGATGATGAAGCCTACTCAGCAATCCCCTCCCGAGGCACTCACTGTTTTGTTTTTGTCTATATACCGAGCTTCTTACTAACTGCACGCACACACCAATCTCTGCTCCGATTCCACTTTATTTCATCTACCTCTCCATTTCCTCTGGAGCTTCTTGCTCGCGAGTGAATTGCACACATTGCAGCAACACAGTGCCATCTAGTGGCTGATACACACATGAGTCAACATGTTACATCTCCCTTCTTAAAAAAAAAACACAACTCAGGCTTGTAAAATTTCTAAGGCAACTGAAATTACAGGAATAACATCCTGAGCACATCCATTGATAACATAGCATTCGACTCAATACTGGCTATATCACAAACATAATAAACAGATGCATATAATGACATCATTGGAACAACAAACATGTAAACAGCTTTTGTTTTGTTTTTTTTGTTTGTTTGTTTTTTTTAGGGCAGCGATCCGCCTGCACCCTTTACAATATTACAGGTCCAAGACCTGTCTTGGTTTGGTAACACGCCCATATCGAGTCGTGTATCCAGGTGTTGTAATGTCTTTATCAGGGGGCTCCACAGGCGGGGGCTGAGATACCACAGGGCTGTCATCGCTGATGCCTGTTGGTTGAATGAACTCCTCACCTCCTACGCTGTTCCTGCTTCTGCGGAGGTGTCGGCGGTTACGCCGGTAAACTTGTCCTGTATCTGTGGTTATGTTGTAGCTTCTGGACGTGTCGGCACAACTTGTGACCACAGCTGGTTTCCAGGAACCGTCTTTTTGCCGGAACCGGACCGGTGTGCCAGGATATAGTTGAGGCAGAGGTCGGGCGGCTCTGTTGAAATAAGTCTGCTGGCGCTGCTGGCAGACTTCTCTCCTCTCACGCACTGTTTGCTGGCAAACTACTCGGGGTTCCAGCTGTTTTGGTGTTGCAGGGAGGATGGAGCGAAGTCTCCGGCTCATGAGTAGTTGTGCAGGCGACTTTAAGTTGTCCACGGGGGTGTTCCGGTATTCTAATAGGCTCAAGTAGGGATCCTTATGTTCCGCTTTGGCCTTGTCCAGAAGTTTCTTTGCTGTCTGGACTGTTTTCTCGGCTAGCCCGTTGCTCTGTGGGTAATGGGGACTAGTAGTGGTGTGGGTGAAACTCCATGACTTTGCGAACTGTTGAAACTTACTGGAAGCATAGCACGGACCGTTATCACTAATCACCGACTCTGGAATACCATGCCTAGCCATGGCTGACTTTAGTTTGTGGATCACTGCTTCTGCAGTGCAGCTGTGCAGTCTTTCCAACTCGAAGAATCTACTGTAGTAATCTACGATGATGATGTAGTCTTCCGAGTTCCAAGTGAACAGATCGGTGGCTATGACCTGCCACGGTCATTCTGGTATTGCATGTGACAACAGGGGTTCCTTGGGGTTAGCAGCTTGTCTCTCCTGGCATGTGCTGCAGGCTCCGACTGCTTCCTCAATCTGCTTTCCCATGCCTGGCCAAAACAGAAGGTCTCTGGCTCTGTTTTTGCTCTTTTCTATACCCATATGGCTGGAATGAATCCGCTCTATCATGTCCTTTCTGAGCCTTTTTGGGATGATCATTTTCTCTCCTTTAAACATGATCCCGTCTATCAGTGAGATCTCATCCCTGTGGTTCCAAAACTCCTGAATGTCAGGCGGACATTGAGACCGTTTATCAGGCCATCCACTCAATGTGGTCCGTCTCAGGCTGTTGAGCTGAGGATCTTGGGCTGTTTCGTTTCTTATCTCTGAGAGTCTCTGATCACTGACAGGCATGTTGCTGAGGACTGAGTGGATCTGCGCATCCATCCCGTCACATAATGATTTATCGTGGAACTGTATGGATTTCCGGGAGAGCGTGTCGGCTACCGGGATGTCTTTCCCTGGCTTGTGGATGATGCTGATGTCGTACTTTTGCAGCTGTATTATCATCCTCTGTAGCCGTGGTGGTGCTGATGCTAGTGGTTTTTTGAGTATGGACTCAAGTGGCTTGTGGTCCGACTCAATGGTCACATGTCGACCGTACATGTACTCGTGGAACCGCTTGCAACCAAAGAGAACAGCATACAGCTCTTTTTCTATTTGGGCATAGTTCTGCTCAGTGCTGTTAAGTGACTTGGATGCGTAGGCAACTGGCTTGCCGTCCTGCAGCATCACAGCACCGAGGCCACTTTTGGATGCATCGACCTGGAGTCGTAGCGCTTTCTTGGGGTCGAAGAAGGAGAGAACTGGGCCTGGTTCTTTAGTGATCAGCTCCTTCATTCGTTGAAAGGCTCTGTCATGGTTCTTGTCCCATACAAACTCACTGTCCTGCTTTAACAGCTGGCGGAGCGGAGCATTTATCTCTGACAGGTGTGGGGCAAATCTTGCTAGATAATTAACCATCCCCAGCACTGTTTCCAATTCCGCCCTGTTCTGTGGGGGCGCCATGTCTTGGACTGCTTTTACTTTTTGTGGATCTGGTTTCAGCCCTTCGTGTGACAATGTGTGACCGAAGTAACTGACCTCTTTGACGCAGATGGTACACTTGTCAGGGTTCAGTTTTTACACCTCTCTCCCTGCTGTGCTGCAGCATGGCCCTCAGGTTGTCGTCATGCTCCTGTTTGGTTCCTCCAAAGACCAATACGTCGTCCACAATGGCTGCCACGCCCCTCAGGCCCTCGTAGGTCTCGTCCACGCGTCGCTGGAACTCATCCTGAGCTGAGATTATGCCGAATGGCAACCTGAGGAAGCGGTACCTGCCAAACACAGTATTAAATGTGGTTAACAGAGATGATTCGTGGCTTAGCTTAATGGCCCAGTAGCCTGATCTGGCGTCCAAAACACTGAAATACTTGGCCCCAGCAAGTTTTGTGGTGACATCCTCCAAGGTGGGTAGAGGGTAATGGGGTCTTTGTATAGCCTTGTTGAGGGGTCTGGGGTCCAGACATACTCTGAGTCTGCCTGTCTTGGGTTTTTCCACGACAACAAGTGCATTCACCCAGTCCGTAGGATCTGTGACCTTGCATATGATTTGGTTCCTTTCCATGTTGTCGAGCTCGTCTTTGAGTCGGGCTCGCAGAGCAATGGGAATCCGACGAGGTGGGCTGACTGTGGGTGCAACGTCTGGATTTACATGGAAACTGCATTCACCAGGAAATTCTCCTATCCCTTTGAATACGTCTGCATATTCGTCTAGTATTGCCTGTGAACTGTTGGTTGTCTTGCCTCTTTCCTCCGTCACTGCCATCACGATCCTTACCAGGTTAAGGTCACGGCAAGCTTTCATTGCTAATACAGGTGGGGCGCTTGTGTTAACAACATGGAATTCCAACGTGCAGGTCTTGTCTTTGTGTTTGCATTTTAACTGGCATTTTCCTTCCACGCTGAGTGAGTGTCCCCCATAATCTGTGAGCTTGTGTGTGACAGGCTTCAGTGTCACGTGTGGGAAGAGTGTCTGGAACATGTTAGCTGGAATTGTGTTTGCTTGCGCCCCAGTGTCAACTTTAAACCTCACTGTCTGTGGGGGGGAACCAAGCTGCATGTCTGCATATGCTTGCTCATCATTTCTTCCTTCATTTTCTATGGTGATGCTATCAATGTAGAAACAGTCTTGGTCCTCATCTGTGTCCATAGTTGACATTTCTATGTTCTCTCTCACAGTGTGTACTGATTTGAGGTGGGCTTTTGTCTGCGAAGGGAGTCTTGACCTGCATGCTCTCGCAAAATGGTTCATTTTCTTGCATTTTGCACATTGCTTCCCTTTTGCTGGGCAGGTGTCTTTATTACTGTGTTGTCCGGCACAATAGCTGCACGTTTTTAGTGTTGCATTAGCGTGTTCTTTTGGTCTCACGCTTCTTGTTTGATATTCTTGTCTGTGCAATTTCCTGCCGATGGCGTGCACAGTTTCTTGGCCCCTGGAGTGACCCATAGTTTTTAGCTGTTGCTTTGCTAGCTCGTGTGATCGTGCTATATCTATAGCTTTCTCTAGCGTGAGCTCTGCGCCTTGGCTGAGTAGCTTTTCTCGGACGTGTGGCGAGTTAGTGGCAAATACAATGCGATCCCTGACCATTTCATCTGTATTTGGGTACCCACAGTCTTTAGCAAGCAGTTTCAGCTCTGTAATAAACTGTTCAAATGTCTCATTTTCACCCTGCATCTTTTCATGGAACTTATATCGGGCGTAGATTGGGTTAGCTTTCGGTATGATGTAATCAGTGTACTTATCGTAGTACGTCTGAAGCTTTCGGGAGTCGTCTGCGGTGAGCGTCCACGTGTTGTAGACGTCCCGTCCTTTCTCACCGACCCATAGAAGAAGGTAGCTGCATTTATCTGCCTCCTCCTTCCCCCGAAGAGGACCAGCGAACATTAGCTCAGCGTGCTGCTTGAAACGCCGCCATGCCTCGGGCAGGTTGCTGGAGTCCCAATCCATACGCGGTGTGGGAACGCCGTAAGCCTCCATGTCTGCGCTGTCCGACGGCGAGGGATTGCGTAGAATCCCACTTCTGACACCATGTTTTGTTTTTGTCTATATACCGAGCTTCTTACTAACTGCACGCACACACCAATCTCTGCTCCGATTCCACTTTATTTCGTCTACCTCTCCATTTCCTCTGGAGCTTCTTGCTCGCGAGTGAATTGCACACATTGCAGCAACACAGTGCCATCTAGTGGCTGATACACACATGAGTCAACATGTTACACTCACCACCTGATGTAACAACCCTGGTTATTGTGGTATGGCACCAGTAGGGGGTGCTGTCCTACTATTGTGGTAGTTGGGGAGACTGTTCTGTTTAACTGCCTGGTCTCCGAGTTGTCCGGCTAACATCCACACCACATGCCCGCGGGACCTGCTAGCCACTCCTTCCTTGCCAGACTGCCGTTACACTGCCTGCAGAGTAAGCCACATCAGATGAGACTGCTTTGTTTGTCCACATCCTCGGTTTCTCAGCTAATCAACCATCTCTGTCTGTTCCAGAGAGCCACGCTCGAGTTTCCCACACCTCGATTATTCCCCTGTGAATAGTTAGTAGCTGTGACATTCTGTGCACATCTCCCCACATAAACTCTCCTCATCTGTATTTTGTGAATAAAGTCTGTGTACACGTTAAAAACTGCATTTCATAGGTCCACGTGCACGTGCTGGCCTCTGGGTCCGCCTTGACAGGCGAGCTGCAGAGAGGCATGTAGGACTGCAACTCTTCTTCACCGTCCCAACTCTGGATAGTCACGCTTTGACAGGTTACTGAATTTACGTAGCGAGTGGTCAGTAAACATCTTACCTCTGCTGGATCAGGTGGACCCTACGCAGTTGGCATCTAAGCCACAAAGGGGGTGAAATGAAAGAAGATGCAGCGCTGCTTTCAGTTGATACCGTTGCACATCAGTTACGACAAACAGATGCTCAGGTAAGAGTTGTATTTGTTGGTTTGACTTCAGCTTTGAGGACAATGAGGACACAGGTTTTATTGCAGCACTTAATTAAGACGAGGCTAACTCCAGGGCTGATTCACTGGATCAGATTTATTACTGATCGTCCACAGAAAGTTTGTATGAATCATGTTTTATCTAAAGAAATCATTGTTAGCACTGGAGCGTGTGTCAAGGGTGTGTCTGATTAACACCTGACACAGAGCGAATCAGCTACGAGCTAAGCTAAGCTGGCCAATCCCCAAATACACAGAGAGTGTGGTTTGGCTGAAGCGAGTGGAGATCACACAAGGGAACAAGAAGTGATGAGTTTTCAATTAAAGTTGCTACACAGATCAGCAAAAACACCACTGTTCGTGGGAACAGGAAGTGATACTCAACACCAAGTGACAACGCCATTCACTTTTTCTATGTGCAAAAAATATATAAAGTAATAAACAGCAGTATCTCCCATGTGCTCTGGTGAAATGCTGATGTCAGTGTGGTGTCATGACTCACCTGATACAGCCTGTCTCTAATCAGTGCAAATGTCAGCTCTACGTCACTTGGTCGAACGCTGATCGTAGGGTGTCATCACAAGAGTCCTCTAGTGGGAAATCCACAGCTTGTTGCAGACTGGTGCCCATCCTTACCTCTGAGAAACCTGGCCTCTCTCTGATTGGCTATAAACGTTCCTCTAGCTGTTTCTGTTCAGTACCACTGACTTTTACAGCCTTTTATCAGCAATGCTGCTTCCATCAAGTTCAAAATGAGCTCACAGTTTAAATATTTGACATATTTTCTGTTCTACTGTGAATAAAATGTGGCTTTGATGATTTATAAATCACTGTATTCTGTTTGTATTCACATTTTTACAAAGCCTCCTAGTGTCACGGTCTGTGGGGGGGCAGACGGTGTGGAGGACCCAGGTGTGGACACAGGCGGGAGGCGGAGCTAATTCTAACCAAAGGCGAGCGTTTGTTTTGAGCTGATAAATCAAAACTATTGCACTGTGACTAGACTGCTATGGACTGACTATGAAACTATAGATTAACTATGATTTCTATGATGGGGAACGATACACACTGGACGTGATGAGGAACGAATGGAAACACTCAGAATAAATACACAGGAGGTGAGGAGGGGACACAGCTGACACAAATTAACATGATCACACCACAGGAGAAAGTAGAAACAAAACAATGAGCTCTTCAAAATAAAACAGGAAACATGGAGACTTAAACCAGACGTGAAACACATGACAAGAAACCAAACAGAAAAACAAGGAGACAGATGACAAAAACGACTTGACCTCAACTAAAACCTAAATAAGAATAACCCTCAATCACAAACCTAACACGAGAAGCTCAGCAATCCAAAATAAAATTCAAAAGGCCCAGCCTGTGACACCTAGAAACACCTGCTTTGTTTCTGGTAACAGATCGTTGTTTACAATTAGCCCTGTTGCAGAAGCCAGGGTAAAGCTGGTCCTCACCTAGCAGGTTTCTCCCAGTCGAGGTGCCAAACTCTTTGTTGCTCTCACTGACGCCTGCAGCCGTCCTGCACCTGTCAGGACTCGTCCTGAACTATTTTCAGCTCTAAACGAGCAGCTTTTATCCCACAGTTTCACTCACACTGCATCTCTCACGCACACACATGAATGTTGTAAAAACAACCTGTTCAGCACACTGAGAGTCACCTCACACATTTTTAATTCCCCCTTTATCCACAGAGGCTCAGCAGGAAACGTTACAAAAAGGGAAGTAAAGCCTAAAAGCTCTCGGAGCAAAAGAACTTTAAGGACTTTAAGTGCTTTAAGTACTTTAAGTGCAATGGAGCCTCATCAGGGATCAGTCTTAACACACACAATGTCAGCTGTGACCAGGATCTGTATTTACTGCAAGCTGTTTGTTGTCACACCTTCTCTCCAGCTCCACGTGATGAGCTGCAGAGTCAGAGATCCAGATGTTGTCCACAGAGAGAGGACACGTTTCAGTGAGCTGTGCAACCGCTCATATCTTCAGTCGTTGTGTTTTTGTGGTTCAGAACTGCTCAGTCACACACAGAGAAACGAGCTTCCTCCATTCTTCATGAACACCAGCGAATGCTCCAGGAGCAAAAATATTCAGTTCATCCATCCACTTCTGCTTATCCGGGGCCGGGTCGCGGGGGCAGCAGCCCAAGCAGAGAGGCCCAGACCTCCCTCTCCCCAGCCACCTCCTCCAGCTTATCTGGGGGAACACCAAGGCGTTCCCAGGCCAGCCGAGAGATATAATCTCTCCAGCGTGTCCTGGGTCTGCCCCGGGGCCTCGTCCCGGTGGGACATGCCCAGAACACCTCACCCAGGAGGCGCCCAGGAGGCATCCTTGTCAGATGCCCGAACCACCTCAGCTGGCTCCTTCCAATGTGGAGGAACAGCGGCTCTACTCTGAGCCCCTGCTGGACGCCCGAACTCCTCACTTCTATCTCTAAGGTAGAGCATCTGCATCACTCCAGCTGCAGCACCAATCTGTCTGTCAGTCTCCCGTCACTCGTGAACAAGACGGATACTTAAACACCCGCGCTTGGGACAGGAACTCGTCCCCGGCCCGGACTGGGCACTCCACTCTTTTCCAGCTGAGGACCATGGCCTCAGATTTGGAGCTGCTGATTCTCATTCCCAGCGCTTCACACTCGGCTGCAAACCGTTCACGTGTGAAGCCACCAGAAACACATCATATGTGATAATGTAAACAGAATTGGTCCTGCCACTGAACCCTGCAGAGCTCCATAAGTAACCTCAGCGTGTGAAGAGGACTCTCCTTTCACATGATAGATGTTAGATAGATATGATTGCACTGAAGGCTCCACTGGGGTCTAGCCGGACAAACACACACAGTGTGATGAAACAAAGAGCACGTCTGCAAACAGACACCATGGAAACTGTGTGTAAATATTTATCACATCCAGATGTTTGCACTGACACAGTGAGCAGATCCAAACCATCTGCTGCTGTAAGGTACACTCATCAGGAAACCAGACCTCGGGTCCACTCAGAGCCTGTGTCTGTGACCTTTAGCGCGTCTGTAGAGTTCACAGTGATTCTGACTCCTCGCTGCTTTACAAGACGCAGCTTTTATCTGACTAATGATGACAAATCCATCAACACAAAACTTTCTCTTTACTGCAGTGGGCTAAATGTCCACTGAAAGGGCAAAGTCACTCGCTGATACTTTTAACTCTGTGAAAGAGCGCTGGCTCATTCAGGGTAAGGTGTGGCGCGGTGTGGCTCAGCTGCAGGGCAGGGGTGGAGCAGTGGGTAGGGTGTGATGTCAGGGAGGCGGACTCGCACGCGTGGCCCCATTATCTATTCATGTGTCGCCTGATAAAGATGTCGCTGCGACCTGAGGAGAGGGTGTGGTGTGTGTGCTACAGAAGCAGGGCAGGTGGAAAGCCAGCCAATGAAAAACGTGCTGTTGTCGGCTCATTCACCGCCACAAAGTACTTTTAGCAACTTTAAGAGTCTAAATACTTCTTTAAGCACTTTTTGAAACAGACCAACACAAACTAGCCATCCATCAGTAATGGTGATAGGCTCACTCATACTTCACAGGAAGTGACCTCATCTTGGCGCTCTACCGTTTGTGGCATCCTGCAGAAGTCTTGGACCAACATGTTTGTTTTGATATAAAAGGAGTCTAAGAATTTCTGTGTGATCTCAGTCTGAACAGGTGAAAGTAGTTATTCCTGACAGGTTTGCACATTTACCTGAGTGTGTAACAAAACACTCTCTTCAGTCAGCATCACCTTTAGTCCCCACTGCTAGGAGCACCTGGACAGCTGGACACAGGTAGAGTTGGCCCATGTTGTCTCCTTCCTGTCATTAAAGGTCTCTCAGAGACAACAATTTACACCTTTTATGACAATAAAGCTTCAGTTAAACAGTCACACTGCATCTGTTAGTGCCAGAGCTCTGCCCAGACAATAACAGTCCTTCCAAGGAACTCTTTGCCCCTCCCACTTTGCTGATGTAATGTGATGACTCAGGAGTGTTCCTCATCTTAAAGTGGAGCGCAAAAGTATAAAAGAGGTCATAGCGTGCAGGGTCACTCATTCGATCACTTCACACCGTGACAGCAAGGAGACGACAACATGGACGGTCTGCAGGTGAGTGCTGGGCAGGTGACGATGGCAGGAAGCCTGAATAAGTCTGAGAGCAGAAGAAAGCGCACACAAGGACAAGCATGTACAGCTTTAAGAGAGGAGTGCCAGCTCACTGAAGATACATGAAGTCAGAGGAGGAGGAAGGTGAAGGGTTAAAGGAGTCCTGAGATGAAGACTTTTCTCTGATTTTACGACTGACTGCAGATTTAAACACGTTTAATGCAGTTCAGACTTCTTCACTCTCTGGAAGTCCATGACAGGAGGTGCCTGGTCTGTGGTTTTTGCTCTGCGCTGGTCTGATATGGTCTGTGAGTATTTGTGACTCCTCAGATCAGATCAGCTTGTTCTGGCTCGTTTTTTGCTGATACGTGCAGAGGGGTGGAGCCTCATTCTCAGGAATCCACATTTGTTGAACTTTGTTTCTGTCTCCTAGCAACAGGGTTTGAACTGATTGTTTACAGATTAAGATTAGGTGAACATGTGTCTAAAGTTGGATCGCTGAATCTGGTTTCTGTCCAGGTGTGTTTGTTACCTTACAGGACAGAGCAGATTGGGCTAATAGAAAGGACTTTAGCTTCAGGTATACTCAGGGTATAGCTTCAGTATAGCTCAGGCAGGTGCGCTATAGTTATGCCCTTCTTACCTGACACTTTGTTGTCCAACTGTCTATGTGTCTTATCCCAGGTGAGCATTGCATGTCTGCTGGTGAAGATGACCTTTGTACAAGGGGTTGCAGGGAGCTGTCCCACCTGTGCACGAGGTAAGGAGTCCTAATGTGTGTTCTCCTGCAGCTGAAGCTTTGACTCAAACAGATCTACCTGTGCACACCTGCGCATGTCTCTTAGCTCATGTGTGTGTCTCTCAGGTTTCTTCCTAGTGAAGAACTGCTCCAAGACTGTAGGGATCGGGTGCAAAGACTGTACTGATTGCTCGGGTAAGAACACTTTCAGTAAAAGGGCTGGACTTACCTATTTGCAATCAGTCACTGCTTGATTTGTCCTCCTATGTGTCCTCCAGCTTTACATCGGGACACTCTATCTGAGTGCACGCAGTGGACTGATGCTGTGTGCGGGAACCAAACTGTGACCACGGTGACAGTCACCACGGTGACCACTGCTGGACCTCCTGGTAGGCTCACCTGTTCATCCTTCTTCTTCACACGGCTTGAGAGGAACCTGAAGTTCTTATCACTGTCCTTTTTCTCGTCCACAGTCTTCCCTGGTGAAATGTGGATCATCCTAAGTGTGATGTAAGGATAACTCTCCTGTAATTATTAAGTGGCCTCTAATCACTTTTTAATCAATCAGTCAACACTCTGTGATGAGCTGTTCATCTGTTATTGATTCCTTTCTTCATCTGATCCTTTTAACCTACTAGTGCTCAGTGTTTTCTCTTCCTGTTTGTGTTTTTGTATTAAACGGATGAAGGCTTCTGATTGGATGTTTAGCTGGACTTAGTTTTATCTGCATTACAATTGGTTCTTTTTTGAAGGGGTGGAGCTAACTGTGTTTCTATATCTGCAGATCAGTGTCTGTGTTCCTGGTTCTGGTGCTCGCTCTGGTTCTCTCAATGCTATCCCAGCGGTACAAGCAAAAGAAAGGTAACAATCTCCACAATCTCCACCCCCTCAAACATCCACCTGCCCCTCAGGTAACAGGCCCTCTGACCATGTGACTCACCTGCTTGTTTCTTCTGCAGCTTTGTACCTGCCCTGAATGAAAGCAAGTCATTCTGAATGCCTCTCAGCACCAACGTCTTAGGGACAAGCCACTGTCCATGATGGCCAAAGCAGCAGATCCAGCTCTCAGAAACCAGAAACGTGGAGTCCAGGTCCAGGGCAGGTTTAGAGTCCAGGTCCTGGGTGGATTAAAGACCAGGTCCAGGCCGGGCTCATGAGTCCAGGTCCAGGTCGAGCTCATCATTCCAGGTCCTGAGTGGATCAGAGTCCAGGTCCTGGGTGGGATTAAAGTCCAGGTCCTGTCCGGGGTCAGAGTCCACCTGTAGACTGGTTTGATCCACCCATTATACTTCACATCCAGGCCACCCTATAAGAATACAAATGTAGACCAGGTGTAGACTAGGTGTAGTTCAGGTGTGAAGTAAGGTTAGATTCCAGGTGTAAGACAGGTGTAGACTAGTTGTAGCCAGATGTGGCGTAACTGTAGACTAGACGTAGTCCAAGTCCTAGGAAGAATTTAATTTCAGGTGAAGTCTGGGTCCACTTCATTAACACGTAGCCCAGGTGTAGCTCAGATGTAGCTCACACATAGACCAGGTGCAGCTCAGGTGTAGAGAAAGTGTAGCTCGGGTGTAGCTCACACATAGACCAGGTGTAGCTCAGGTGTAGAGAAAGTGCAGCTCGGATGTAGCTCACACATAGACCAGGTGTAGCTCAGGTGTAGAGAAAGTGTAGCTCGGGTGTAGCTCACACATAGACCAGGTGTAGCTCAGGTGTAGAGAAAGTGTAGCTCGGGTGTAGCTCACACATAGACCAGGTGTAGCTCAGGTGTAGAGAAAGTGTAGCTCGGGTGTAGCTCACACATAGACCAGGTGTAGCTCAGGTGTAGAGAAAGTGTAGCTCGGGTGTAGCTCACACATAGACCAGGTGTAGCTCAGGTGTAGAGAAAGTGCAGCTCGGGTGTAGCTCACACATAGACCAGGTGTAGCTCAGGTGTAGAGAAAGTGCAGCTCGGATGTAGCTCACACGTAGACCAGGTGTAGCTCAGGTGTAGAGAAAGTGCAGCTCGGGTGTAGCTCACACATAGACCAGGTGTAGCTTGGGTCTATAAAATAAGTCTGTAATTTGTCACAGCTCACCCAGAACCCCCCCACCCCCACCCCAGCATCCTCCCGATCAGCTGTTTCATTTCCTATATGTCCCATAATGCAACTTTACCTCTGCAGAGGCGACAAGCTGAGAGTAACGTGTGTAAAATCAGTGGAATGACCTTTAACCCTTTCACTGTGAGTGTGAGATGTCTGGATGAGCTATTTCAGTCAGTAGTGATGCTTATTTATTGATTCTGGATCAATAAATCTGATCACCTCTGTAAACTGAACGTGTTGTAAACATAAATCTCTTTTAAATGTTGAAGTCATTATGTACTTGTGTGCTCCTGTTTATTCAGAAATCTGTGACAGTTTTATACTTTAAACTTTCTTTGGTACTTCAGGTGTGTATTAGATAATCTGCTGTATGAACAGAGTGTGTGTTTGTATCACATAATAAACTCTAAACTAAAAACATAATGACTCTCGCCATGGATTCATCTGTTTTATTGTAAGCTAGGAGGTTGTAATGTCAGGCTCACAGAAGAAGATTTACTGTTTCCAGGATTAATTTACTCCCACAGATGTAATATTATCTACAGCTACTCTTAGTACCATTGATGTTAAGTTAGACTCTTTTTCTCCAATTGATCTTTCTGAGTTAACTTCAATAATTACTTCCTCCAAACCATCAACGTGTCTTTTAGACCCCATTCCTACAAAACTGCTCAAAGAAGTCCTGCCATTAATTAATTCTTCGATCTTAAATATGATCAACCTATCTCTAATGATCGGCTATGTACCACAGGCCTTCAAGCTGGCTGTAGTTAAACCTTTACTCAAAAAGCCATCTCTAGACCCAGCAGTCTTAGCTAATTATAGGCCAATCTCCAACCTTCCTTTCATATCAAACATCCTTGAAAGAGTAGTTGTCAAACAGCTAACAGATCATCTGCAGAGGAATGGTTTATTTGAAGAGTTTCAGTCAGGTTTCAGAGCTCAGCACAGCACAGAAACAGCTTTAGTGAAGGTTACAAATGATCTTCTTATGGCCTCTGACAGTGGACTCATCTCTGTGCTTGTCCTGCTAGACCTCAGTGCAGCGTTCGATACTGTTGATCATAATATCCTATTAGAGCGATTAGAACATGCTGTAGGTATTACAGGTACTGCGCTGCAGTGGTTTGTATCATATCTATCTAATAGACTCCAGTTTGTGCATGTAAATGGAGAGTCCTCTTCACACACTGAGGTTAATTATGGAGTTCCACAGGGTTCAGTGCTAGGACCAATTCTGTTTACATTATACATGCTTCCCTTAGGCAGTATCATTAGAAGACATAGCATACATTTTCACTGCTATGCTGATGACACCCAGCTCTATCTGTCCATGAAGCCAGATAACACACACCAATGAGTTAAACTGCAGGAATGTCTTAAAGACATAAAGACCTGGATGGCCGCTAACTTTCTGCTTCTTCATTCTCAGCAACCATCTTTTATGAACTCTCTTAACAAGGTCAAGCAGAAAAATCAAGATGATTGAAGGTTTTTTATGATGAGGTGATAGCTTATCAGTTATCATCTCCTCGATTGATCATCTTAAAACTAATAAATCTCCTGGAACTGATGGTTAGCAACCTTTCTCTGAAGAGCTAGCTCCATTACTGCTAGACGTTATATTAGAGAGGATTGGAAAAGGCTCTTTATCTCCTGCACTAACAGAAGACATAATCCCCACACCTAATGTGGTTATTGATAACTGGAGACCTAATTGAATGCAGACGACAACATTTTTGCCTCAACACTGGCTTTTCTGGAGCCGATCATTGATGAAACCCAATCTGGTTTCATGAAAAACTCACTGTAATCAACATTTCTATGCCCTGGTGATAACCTAATCCTTTGCCTGGACTTTTAGAAGGTCTTTGATATGTTAGAACTTTATATTTCAAAGCATTGAAAATGTTGGCTCTGGTGACTTCTTCTGTCAAGCTGTTAAAACATTGCATTTTACAGGCTCCATAAGATTAAGACGGTGAACATCCCCATGATTCAAGCTGAGTCGGGGGAGGAGATCAAGACTTCCACTGCTTTAATAAAGACAATGGATTTAAAACAACATCCACTCCATCCATTCTCTTATCTTCATCAGGGTTGGAGGGGGGCTATCCCAGGTGTGATAGGGCGAGAGGTGAGGTAGACCATGGACAGCTCACCAGCCTATCACAGGACAAACAGTGAGACAGACAACCATCTGCATGGCAATGTTCCCTCTAAGCTGCGCACTGCCGGCACGGTCTCTGCACACAGAAAATCTGCGTCGCGCACAAAAAAAAAAAATCTAACCTGAATTGAAATTAAAGTAAATACCTTAACTATTCAGTTTTGCAGTGTTAGTCAGTGACTGGCTGCTCCCGTGTGGGATCAGAACGATGCCACCTTATCCCACAGTCCAGACATGGCATTTAGTCGTTTAGGAAGGGGGGAAGTTTTAGGAGTGACGGCGTGTTTTGAGATGTGAGAGACTTGAGACGTTTAGCGCAAATCTTGTGTAGTTAGTGTGTAGTTAGAGTGTAGTTAGTGTGTAGTTAGTGTGTAGTTAGTGTGTAGTTAGTGTCTAGTCAGTAGTTTTGTTGTGTGTGTCAGAACAATGAGGCGACTGCTGAGTGTTACAGGTGTTACAGCAGTGACACATCTGCTGCTGTCAGGCCTGCAGGTATCAGGCTGTTGTTCTCCTTCATCTCATAGTGGACACAAATTATTTTTTGGAGCGGCACAAATAATTTGTGTGGCATCAGATTTGATGCAGAACAGCTGATTGTTCTGTAAATAGTTTGAAATGTTTATTTAAAAAACACCTTGGCTGCATTTTTAGGTAAACAGCTGCAAAACACTTTGTTGTTTGCAAAACTCAGTTACTTTTTTGAAGAAGTAACTATATAATTAACTGCCCAACATTGGTCATTATTTACTGTATGTTGCAGACAGAGTTACAGACTCTCTCCCAGACCACAGACTCAGAATACAAGTCAGAGCTTTATTAAGAAAATATATATTTTTTTTTTTACTTCCAATAGTGTTAACATGCTACAGGTCATGGACAAGATTTTATTTTTCGTTGTAAGTGGGCTAAAGCACTTAATTAAAAGTAGTGTAACGTGAATGCTGTAATTTGATTACTTTAATAAACATGTAACTTGGATGGATTGGATGCTGGCGTGACCACAGTGCACACGTCTGCTGTTGCTCACAGTGGTCCAAGGGCCGCTCAGGGAGTTTGTGTGTTCGCGCAGACACGTGAAACATTACAGGGAACACTGCTCACGGGTAATATAAACCAACTAACCAAGCCCACTAACTGTGGGAGAAAACCAGAGTAGCCACTGCAAACGCAGCCGGACTGTGGGTCTGAACCAGGACCTTCTTGCTGTGGGGCAGCAGTGCTAACCACAGCACCACCGAGCTGTCGACCCAGACTTTAAGAAAGTAGGAAAAGTATGATTACAGCTCGGTACTGCTTCTTCTTTGTGTTGACAGGTTGAACACAGCAACCACCAGCAGCATGCACGTGGTGTGTGCGGGTGTCTGCCTCTCACAGTGATTCTCCTCGCGTGTGATCTTGTAACATCGGGAGTCCAAACACTAAGACACTAACTGATACGATCACCATAGAAACGTGAAATCACTTAGTTCACGTTCCATGTTAGACTGTTGTAAGCGTCACACCCTCCAGTTTCAGTTTACTGAGCGAATTGATAAACATCTGTAACCACCAACAACTCTCAGTAAAGACTAATAACGAAACGAAGCAGCAGCAGGAGGCGTTGTTGTGGCAACCAAACAAATAGCGTTACCGTGGTAACAGCAACGTCACTCGGAGAGTTTCTGCTGACGTGCGCGTCATCAGCCCTGTGCGCAGAGGTGAGAGGTCACGTGTCTGACTCACCCGGATGAACCTCGTTGATCACCGATGTCAGAGACTTATTATTAGGACTTAAAGTATTCACTAATAAGAACATGACGATAGGTAACACCGCAATAAAGGACAAACAATTTAATAATAAGTTCATCTCTAATACCTCTAATACTACAATGTACCTGCCTTCACATCTAAGGATGTTCTTTACTTTATGGACAATCTGGATTCTGACATCTCAGATGTTGTCATTTTGTAATAGTGCTACATAAGTTTTTATTCATTTATGTAAGTGGAAGAATGCGTCTCCTATGTTTACCGTCTTCTTGAATTACTTTTGTTAATATTTTAAGTCACTTAAGCTTATTCCAAATATGAACCAAAAAACTGCTGTACTATAAATACTTGCTATTCTAATTTTCCTGCCTGTGTCAAAAGTAGTGATGGGACGTTCTGTATCGAGGCTTCGAAGCGTGTGTCAAGTAATGGAGGGGGCGTTTCCGCGAAGCGCGTATCGAGGCATGCTTCATTTATGGGAGGAGCTGAAAATGATGACGTCCGAAGCCTCGCTGCCCGGCTGTACCACGTGACTGGTTCAGGAAGCGGTTCGAACTTTGCCGCGAGCTATGACAGCGGTATAAACCCCTCAGACTTCATTCAAAATGTGGGCGTTTGATGGAGAGTTAGAGACAGTTTAGAAAAAAAAGAAATCTCCTACGACCTGCCACAGTGGACAAACTGTTGTTTTTAAATAAAAACCAATGATGTGTCCCCTAAACACTAATCACTGTCCTTGCCTCAATGTTACAAAAGCACAACCACTGTCCACACCTCACCTCACAGTAAATGATCATTTCCATCTTAGGCATTTCCAAATAATCATGTTCCATACTGCCACTATAAATATACACAGTATACTGCCATGACTACAATATACATGTTTTACACACTCCTTTTGTTGTTGACATTTACAGGCTGTGTGCAAAATGCCACACTCTTCAAATTCATGCCAGCTATTATTTTTACGTCCAGTAGGTGTCCTACTAGAGCAAATGGAGCTTCATGAAGCTTCGCGTTGGGGTGAACCAATTGGATGAAAAGCTTCAGTGCTTCATGAGGCTTCATCTGCCCTTCACTAGTCAAAAGGTCTATGTTCCTTATTTCTTTACCCTAGAAACTTTTATTTTCTCCCTGTAAAGTTATAAAAAAGAAAAAGACTTATTATTAGGGCGTTTCATGTTTTAAATAAACTTTATTTAAAGTTTTTGAGCGTCCCCTGGCGTGCACGCGCCTCCGCACATGCTCGTTCTCGCCGTGTGTCGTCACGTGCTGCGATTGGCTAAAAGGACACCACCCAGTGTACAGCACGCATGCGCAGTGTAGCAGGATAGGAGCAGAGTTTTGAGTTCAGTGGCGCTTACTGCTTGCAGCAACAGCACGCGTACGGCTGACACACGCACACCTCCACAGACACCGGGAGCACGCACAGCTGCAGACCCGGCCGAGGAGCTCCACAGTCGGCATGAGGATCGAGTTCGCCCCGCTGAACGTCCCGCTGCGGAGGAGGCTGCAGACCGCCGCCGTCGTGCAGTGGATCTTCTCCTTCCTGGCGCTAGGTACAGTCACGTGACCTGCCGAGACACACGTAGAGACAGTGATTGATCAGTGTGATCAGGGTCGTTGATTAATTAGCACAGCGTGCAGTAGTATTGATCTGCAGTCACTCTCAGGCGAGTCCTCAGCAGCCTGTAGGTGGACCCTGCTGTGCTCCGCAGGTGTTTGCGTTTGGCTTCACTGTCCAATCAGAGGCACATCACAGGAAAACTGAAGGATTTCACAGCTTCAGGTGTTAAAAAGGATCCTCCCACTTCTACCTGTTCATTTGTATTCGGATGTTTTATGTGATGTTTGAGTTTATCTGATGTTACACACTCATTTTTATTTTCACCTGGTAAAAGGTTTAAAGAGGCGGAGCTTAGACACACACACCTGTTAGGTGTAGATCAGCCTGGTCACTCAGAGAGCACCTGAACGCCTCAGCTCACCTGTCTGCCTCACCTGTCTCCCAGCTCAGTGCTGTTTGGCGGCCTTCGTCCTCCTCGCCCTCTCTGATTGGTGGATGGTGGCTCTGCTCTACGCTGGCTGGCTGTGGCTGGACTGGGACACACCCACCAATGGGGGTCGAAGGTCACAGTGGATGAGGAGGTGGAGTGTGTGGGAGCACTTCAGAGACTACTTCCCGCTGACGGTGAGCGATCCCTGAATATTGGTTACTGATCATTCATCAATCACTACTGATCAGCGATCGATCAGCGCTGCTGTTCGCTGATTGATTACCGATCAGTGATCGATCAATCGGTGATCGATCACTGATCGGTGATTGATCACTGCTGGTTTGTCTGCAGCTGCTGAAGACGGTCGACCTGGACCCGAAGAAGAACTACATCTTTGGATTCCACCCACATGGTAACAAACACACCTGTACACCTGCCCTTTTTAGTCCCGCCCCCTGGTGTGTGTCTCCATGCATGTGCCTGTCCTCAGGTGTGCTGGTGGCGGGGGCGTTTGGGAACTTCTGCACGGAGGCGACGGGTTTCTCTCACCTGTTTCCTGGACTCAAGCCTCACCTGCTGATGCTGCCGTTCTGGTTCCGAGTGCCGTTCTTCAGAGAATACATCATGTGTGGAGGTAAGGACCTGTGAGCTCAACTGTGCTGGTCATGTGACAGCGGTCTGTGTGCTGATTGGAGGACAGTCATGCTCTGTTAATGACGCTCCTTTAAACTCTACGCTCCTTGGACTCTTTGTCGCTGTGACCTCCTCCAGCTGTTGTAATCCAGCTGTGCTTTCATCACAGCGTCTCCATCGGGCTTCAGTTGCTCCATCAGCCCTTTGGACTCTGGGCTACAGGTCAGCAGGGAGGAGGCTGACACAGGCTCTCTGATTGGCTGCCTGACCACACGCAGGGTCACATGGGTCGATGTGTCCCAGCTATCGAGCACCTGGTCGTGTGACTCCGGCTCGGCTCCTGCTGCCCCCTCGGTGCGTGCACCTGTGTCACCTCGGGTCAGACTCACCTGAGGGAGGAAGCGGGGTCATGTGACACCTGGTGGTCTAATGAGAAACTGCAGGATGGAGATTTAGAACATCGTCGTGAGGGTGTGACGAGCGCAGTGTTGATGGAGTGATGGGTGGAGCTGGTGTGTCAGGGTCTCACCTGTGAACCTGTGTATTCTCTGGACCGAAGGTTGATTCCATCTGGATCAGTAAGAGCTGCAGCAGGGATTCAGTCAGTGTTTTTATCTCTAAGTAAACTGTTTCTGTTGTTTGATATCTGGTTGTACTTTTTTCTTCTTGTAAGAAACAAACATCTGCCTTTAGTCTGACAGGGCGGGTGATGGTTTTGGTCCTTTTCAGCCGACACCCGTACCAGCCCGAGGTCAGTGTTAGCGATGACGGGCCGATGGGGACTCCAGGCCTCGAGGGCCGGGGTCCTGCAGGTTTTAGATGTGTCCTTGATCCAACACAGCTAGGGCTGCTCGATTATGGCAAAAATGATCATCACGATTGTTTTCACTGAAACTGAGATCTCGATTATGTGACGATATTTATTTAACAATAACAATGTGTTGAATAATGACTTTAAAGTTTGTCAAAAAATAATATAAAATAGTGCAAATACTGATAACAGTGCAAATGTTTGCAATATAAAAATGAATGAAAAATGTAAACATCTGTGTTTAGTGAACTTTGCAGTGTTGCTCTGTGGTGCAGCTACACTGTAGCAAAGTTTACACACTGTGTCTACTTGATCCACGTCTGACTGAACCCATAATGTTTCCACACCACTGAAGGTTTTTACCTCTTTTCAACCAACGGCAGTCACTCTCCTCTCCAAATAACTTCTGCTCAGCTTTCCGAGCTTCCCTCGGGTCCTCTTAATCAGCGGTCCCCAACCCCCGGGCCTCGGACCGGTCCGTAAGTCGTTTGGTTCCGGGCCGCGAGAGTTGAGGCTCAGGTGTGAAATGTATGGTTTTTATCGATTTTCAGCGTTATTTTGTTATCGTTTTTATCGTTAACTCTGTTTTCCTGGGTCTTTTCAAGTGTGTTATGAATAAATCTTTTATTCGGTACTAGTTTTATTTTGTTGTATTTATCTGCAACACCTTAAAGGCCGGTCCATGAAAATATTATCGGGCATAAACCGGTCCGTGGCGCAAAAAAGGTTGGAGACCGCTGCTCTTAATTGTTGTGACACGTGTTCGAAATGCAGAGAGGTGCGCTCGATTTGCCACACGGAGCAGCGCGAGAGTAAAGCGGGAGGGAGGGGCTATTGGCTCAGTCATTTTTAATGATCGTTGAAAATTCGATTAATTGAGCAGCCCTAAACACGGCTGATTTAAAGGCTAAATGACTTCAACACGTACTGAAGCTCTCCAGAGGCTGGGAATGAACTACTCATGCCAGTCAGGTGTGGAGACCCACCGGCCCTCGAAGCCTGGAGTTCCCCAGCCCTGTCCTGGACGATGAACGTGGTGAAAGTCGATCTGATTGTCAGGTGGAAGATTTTTGGCGGAGCGCTTTAACGGTGGTGTGGGGGGAGTGGTCTGAGCTCAGTTTCATCAGTCTGTAGGTCGCTGGTGTCTACATGGCCTCTATGCCTTGTGGTAACCATGGTAACAGGTGAGGGGAGGAGTCACTTGTCACCCGTGTCTCTGTCAGGTCTGGTGTCCAGCTCCAAGTCCAGTCTCTCGTACCTGGTGAGCCGTCCCGAAGGAGGGAACGTGGCCGTCGTCGCAGTGGGTGGAGCTTCCGAGGCTTTGGACGCTCGGCCCGGAGCTCTCACCTTACAGGTACGTGTAGTCCTGCTGTGACCGTGACTCGCAGCTCCGCCCCATCGCGGTTACATCACTGATGTAGAAAGAGGAAGCTGTGTGGAAACACACCGCACTCAGTGACATCATCGGGTTATTAGCACAGTGAAACATGAGGTCAGAGGTCACAGGCTGGACTAACCACATTTTAAATTTTAAATTCTGCTTTTCCTCACCGAGCGCCGTCTCCGTCTGTTTTTCAGGTTCAAAACAGGAAGGGCTTCATCAAACTGGCTCTGAAACATGGGTGGGTGGAGCCTGTAAAGAGGGCGGGGCCGAGAGGGCCAGGACTATCACCTGACTGACTGTGTTTGTCTGTGTGCAGAGCTCAGCTGGTTCCCGTCTTCTCCTTTGGAGAGAACGAGCTGTTTGATCAGATCGAGAACCCGACCGGCTCCCCTCTGAGGAGGCTGCAGGTCAGAGGTCACACCCCACATCACCGTAGACGCTTCAGGGTAACCTGCTCGATAAAGGAAGCACAGGGGGCCCTCACAACCTTCTACAATCATTTACCACAGCTCTGATTGACCCTATAGCAGCCTCTCAGCGGCCACAAAGCTGATACACTGAACATAATCTATTCATCGCTGCACTTTTACAGCTGCTTGAAATGACTGTGTGGCTATTATGGGATACCAGTGTGTTATCCTGTGTCTACAGAACCGACTGCAGAGCATCATGGGAATAGCCATGCCTTTGTTTCATGCCCGAGGAGTTTTCCAGTACAGCTTCGGCCTGATACCCTACAGGAAGCCCATACGCACCATCGGTACGAGCACACAGCTTCAACCCGACCCTGACTCAGTGTTTATCCCAGCTTAATATAATGCTAACCTGATGCTGTTGCACTGTCGTTCCTCTAATATAGACTCAGAGCTAGCCTAATGGTAACTCCATCTGTATCCCGTGTTGACTCAATGCTAACTTGATGCTATTGCACCGTCCTGCGCCTGGCGCGTCCTGCCATTGTTGCACACTTGTCCTTTATGTCGTCCTGTGTTGATTGTGTTGAACACTGTGTCGTTTCACTGTGTACTGTATGGTTAAAAGGACCATCAAGCCTCTTCACTTGACTTGCTGACCTTTATGGTGTTCATCTAATGCTAAACCACAGCTAACCAAGTGTACACCACACTGAGCACTAGGAGGGGGTTGTGTTGGTCTGCTTTAGTCCCTTTGAGTCCGTATCAGCTCCCGTTCCTATCTCAGTTTTTAAACACCCTCTACCCTTTATCTCTGGCCCAGTGTCAGCCTGTGTCAGCCCCGTTGGCTGCTTGTTGGGTTTATCTAGGCACAAAGCTGCTGGAACACAAGCCCAAACTGCACAACCAAACCGACAAGACGGAGCTCTTTGCCCTTGTTAGCGAGGGACGTCAGCCCAGGCCTTCACCTGTCCTAATTGAATATGCAATTACAAATACTTGTGGCATTGTTAAGCAGGTATACCTGAACAACATCAGTGTCTGCAGTCTGTGTGCGTGGGTGCAGCTGTTCCATAGATAGACATGCAACCTTTCAATGCACTTAAACTGTGTCTGCAGGACAGCAGAGTAGGCGTCTCACTAAATGATCAGAACAGGAGGTTGCAATAGGTCATGTGTCAGATGAGCATCTAAAGGTCAGGACAGTTTCTAAAGCTCTGATGGAAATGATAACGTCGAGGCTGCTTCCTCGTCTCGTGGTACACAAGTGCACACAGAATCTCATCAGACCTAACAAGGATCTGATTGTTATCAGCATACGAGTGATGTATGTTTCTAAGCATAAAGAACGATATAAAAAATCAATTCCAACACTGCTGTCAGCCTCATGCCTCTCTCTGCCTCTGCCCTCAGTGGGGAAGCCCATCCCAGTGGTCCAGACTCCGAGTCCCAGCAGCGAGGACATCGAGAGTCTTCATAAAGTCTACCTGCAGAATCTCGCTGAGCTCTTCGAGCAACACAAACGCAGCTACGGCCTTGCTGACGACCAGCACCTCGCCTTCATCTGATGGAGCGCGTGAACATTGAACCATGAACTACATTCATGTAAACACCTGACCTGTGTGTGACTTGCATGTGATTTCACTATGAGTTGGATCTGCTTGCAGAGCCTGTTGACTTAAATTGGAAATTCCAAAGCTGCTATCAGGAAGCACTGATTACAATAGCAAAAGCTAACAGTGCTGGGAGGAGCCATGCATTTAAATAGGAGCTAACACACAGTGGGAAGCATTCAGGTCATAAGGAAACACTTGCAGGAATCTGCCTGTAATGGGCTTTGCTAACGTTAATGCTAATGGAGCTTTCATGGTACGTTTAAGGGTGTCATAAAGACTACTCTCGTGGGTTTATGTGCAATAAATCATGTAATAGGATCACAGGTAAATGGACTGGTTCTTATTTTGTGCTTTCCTGCTTCGAGCACTCCTAGCGATTTACACAATTCACCCACAGTCATACTCCGATGGATGCGTCAGAGAGCAACATGAGGTTACTGTCTTACTCGAGGATGTTTTGCATGCGGACCGGAGCAGACGAGGGTCGAACCACGAGCCCTCCGGTTAGTAGCTCTGCTCTAACCTGAGCTACAGCCACAGGTGTGGCAGCACAGGGGGTGGTGCAGTGTGAGTCAGAGCTGTTTGCCTATAAGCAGAGACCCTGGAGGACTGAAGCTGCAGATGCTGAAACATCTGGAAATAAACTGAAGCTACGTCTTTGAATTGTTTCCCTTGTTTAAAGTGTTTGGCATGGACGAGCTGAGCGTTGGAGGGTCTTCATGAGCTGTGACTGATGCTGAGCGTCTGCTCGGCAGCAGGTTATGTTGAGAGGGGATGCTCACGGGGATCTTCTGACCTGTGAATTTCCCCCAGAGAGCCGAGGTTACCAGAGACATAAATAAATACACTTCACGATTCACATTGATCTGATTTGAATGATGCAATATTCAATAAATTCTGGTAATTGGATTCCACGAAAGCGTGTCAACAGGAAGCAGAGGTCCGACGGCACATGCACGCACATGCTGCTGAGAGCAGAGGTATCACAGGTTTCATCCCTCCGGACAAAAATTCACTGAAGCAGCAGAAAAAGAAAACAACGCTTCACGTTGGAAGAACATCATGAGTTCTTTATCTACAGCTTTCAGTACCAATAATCAGCTATGTGCTGCAGGCCTTCAGGCTCCCAGTCGTTAAACCGTGACGGTAACGTCTGTGGACCCAGCAGTCCTACCTAATTATCTCCACCCTTCCTGTTTGATCGACTGCAAGCAGGTATCTGCTATAAAACGCCAGGCCAGGAAAATCTGCTTTGTCTGTTTCCTCCTCAGCTACACAAAGACATCTGCTCACAGCGCCAGCTTTGGCTAAATGCATGTGTACAGTGAGGCTGTGATTGCAGAGGAATAGTGAAATAATTTGAACGCAGGAGCTTCAGAGGGTTCCTTCGACAGCACGCTGATCTGAACTCTTGTATGATTTATATTATTGTTCATTATAATATTTATGAGCTGAGCTGAATCCGGTCAGAGGTCAGTGCCGACACGCAGGCTGCTCAGTAACGCTCGCTTTCACCTTTAAAGACACACGTGTGTGCACTTTGAACCAAACTTTATTGACAACACGTTTACGGTAAAGACCCCTCCTCTCTCCCCACTGCGCAGGCGCTAACTCTGTCAGAGTCTGTCGTGCACGCGCACGTCGGTGCTCGGACGTGATCCGGATCGGACCCGGACCTGGCTGCGCGTTCACGAGCTGGTACAGAGACGCGCACGCTGTTAGGATGGAGAGGAAGAGGAGGAGCGTGCAGTGACGGAGCGCAGGGTGTTTGTTTACAGAAGAAGAGGAGGAAGAGGTGAAGCTGCACCTCAGAAGAGTCTCGCTCCTGAAACAGCGCGAGGAGAGGAGGAGGAAGAGGAGGAAGAGTCCCCAACTTCTGACTCCGTAAACTTCCTGCACGCTCCACGGTCGGGCCGTGCTACCGCGCATGCGCCCTGAAGTTTTCACCCCATCGGAACACAATGGACCGATTGTGACGTCACCGGTTGCTTATCCGGATCTGAACCAGTGACGGCGGCGGGAGCGCGCCTCGGCTCAGCGCGTGACCGTGAGTGTTTACTGAGAAGTAAACTTTACGTAACTTTTGCTAAATCCAAACATGTTTTACAAACACACGTTTGACAGACACACAAAGACACACGTCAGCTCCTCCCTCCACCGTGTCCAGAACATGCAGCTCTGCTGACACAGGTCGTCGTTGACCTTCATCGACCTGTGGCTCAGGGTGCGCTGGTGCTACAGGACACCTTTAGGTTCGGACACGGTGTTCGTTATGGACACGCTGTGGTTTCCACAGAAGACCAACAACTCAGCACCGCTCGGGTTCAGATCCAGGAGGCCGTTCCTCCTAACCACACCCCTCCAGGTCTCGCTGTCGTTGTCCATATGAGCACTGACGTCTCCCAGCAGGACAACAGGGTCCCCAGGTGGGGAACCCTCCAGCGCCCCACCCGGGGACTCAAGTAAAGCTGGGTACTCAGAACCGTTGTCCCGCGAATAAGTGCAGACGACAGTCACACTTAACTGCTTCCCACCAGGGAGGTGACATTCCACGTCCCAGTTACTAGTCTTGGTAGCCGGGGTTCGGCCCACCAGGGCTGCCTGACACACGTTGCACCCGACCCCTACGATGCCTCCTGCGGGCGGTGGGCCTCTTTTTACCTTTTTTGGCTGTGCCCGGCCGGGCCCTAACGGACTAAGGCCCGACCCCCAGACTCTCGCACTCGGGCACCCTCGCAGGTCTGGCTCCAGGTCGGGGCCCCGGTAACTTTATCCCAGGCAGGGTGAACATCACCATTAAAGCTGTTTTTTAAGTTATCGTCCCTGCAGAACCGTCTGCACCATGAGATACTCGTATGCTGAGATCTCCAGTAACTAGTATCATCTGGAGTACAGTCAGATTCTGACGACACAACAGCAGAATTAGACTGCTCAGCAAAAACAAATATGGCTTTATGTTATGAAGTAAAAATGTAAGTGAAACACAGGAAGTGCAATCAAAACAAAACAGGTGGGAGCTGGTCCCACTGTTTCTTACATACAACCAAAAATAAATAAGTAAAACTTTGTTTACAAAAGCTGTAATTTATGTTTTATTACAGTTTTATTAAAGCTCAAAGTTTTGTTGAAGCGGTGTTTCAGGCTTTGAGGGTCAGTTAGCAAAGTGACCAAAAGTCTGTGGACACACCTTCATGTTCAGAAACCAACATCATCATTATCACGTGGTCCACCTTAACTCAGCTAGCCAATCACAGCACAGCTCTGAGAACTCCGAGTGCCTCACCTGACCCGGAGAGTGAAGGGTTAAACCCTGCAGAACCTAAAAAACACACACACACACACACACACACAGTCATGTTGTGCAACAGTCTGAAGCAACACAGCTGAGCAGGGTGGAGTGAACAGGAAGTAGAGAAGAAGCAGAGTGGGATCTGCAGGGCGGTGCACTCTTCTGGACAGACAGACTGCACGAGGGGTGAGACACGTTACTGCTTTTACTCGGACCTCTGCCTCCACACACTGTGTTGGTTTTTGTGCTCTACGGGGACCTGGGTGTGTACATGCTTCTCTGAGGACTTCGAGTGTATTGTGTGTGTTAGTTTTTGTGCTTTATGTGGACGTACCAGAGGTCTGTGCATCTGACGACTTAGTCCACTGATGTAGACCACCTGCGTTTATTGTGAGGCTACGTCCCCAGGATGCGGATCAACACACGTGCACATGCTCAGTGTGTCCTGTTTGGACATAAACAGCAGTGAATGTTAGGAGGCGTACCTGTCAGGTGTCTTCACACTGGACTGTGGTTAAAGCTGAACTTTGACCCCTAAGCTCCTCCTCTGTAGATCAAAAATCCATGTTTATTCTTAATTGTGTTTAATTTTTTAAGCTTGTGTCTCTGAAATGTCCCCATAAACCACATTAACTGGTGTACTCTGCTGTGTGTCAGTGAGCCTGTGGAGTGTGTGCGTGAGAATGAGTGGTGGTAAAAAGAGGAGTGGCTTTCAGATCACCAGCGTGACTTCAGAGGTGAACCAGAGTCCAGCAGACCAATTGTCTCCTAGCGCTGTCCTGCCCATCATCCAATCAGAGGTCTCTCTGCAGTCCCCCCTCTGCAGCCCTCAGGGAAGCTCCTCCCAGCCAACCACACCCTCTCTGAAGAGGAAGTACGTCTCCCTCGATGGCGGGCAGGGGGCGGGGTCTTCCTCCAGGTTCAGGGTGGTGAGACTAGTGAGCGGAGCCGGCGGCGGAGGCCGGGGTGAATCGTATCGTCGCGGGCGATGGATGTGCACAGAGTTCACAGAGCGGCAGGAAGGCCCGGGGTTCAGGCGGGTAATGGACAGCATGAGACACGCCCACTCCTTGGAGTCCCTGGAGATGATTGGCCGGGAAAGCGAGTGGGGTGGAGTCCACTCTCAGGACAACACCCATATGCTGGCTCAGCACGTGCTGCACAGCGGCCCGCCTTCACCCACGCACCAAACGCCAGCTAATGTCCGGCTGCTCGACCACAAGGAGTCACGCCTTGTGGTCGAGCAGGGCTTAGGCTCCACCCCTCCACCACCTTCACCCCGCCCACGCTTCGCCCCAACTCCTCTGCGGCTGGATGTGGACGCCTCAGGACGGGTAAACACACACACAGACACTCGTTTTAATGCCTTAGTGAGGACATCAATCTGACATAATATTTTTGCTAGCCTCTTACCCTAACCCTCAGAAACGACCTAATCTGGACTAACCCGGGCCTGACCAGAACCTCATTTAACTCCAAAGCACAACCACAGTGGGCTTTATGTTCAAATGTAAAGAGAAAACCCACCAATCAGCAGCCATATCCCTACTCCTTTGTGAAGCATTTGGTTCCCACAAAGACATTTAGACAAGTATACACGCACACACACGTGTCCTACTGCCTGACTCAGGCGTGATCTCTGCACAGGTGGAGGCTGTTAGCTGCACGCCTTCTCGTTTGCGACGTAGCTGAGTTAGCAGCACCTGTTCTGCTCTGCAGTTTCACCCCTGACACACTAGGGGGCGGTGCAGCTGCTAACAGAGGTGGGGCTAGGGCGTCAGCTGCTTGTGATGTCACAGCTGCAGCTGATCGAGCTGATTGTTGATCAGGTCATTGGAATAATAAAAACATGTACGTGCAGCAGTGACATCAGCGCAACATGTGACATCATCATGACATCACTGAGGAAACCCGCTGGTATATAAAATGAATCTTTAATGTTAGAACATTGCTCGTTGTTTTTACGACAGTCACTCACACCTGTGTCTCACCTGTCAGTCTGTCCTCAGGCTGTCTCACTCTCAGCCTGGCTCCCCCCCTGCTGGACTGTACCAACCCCCTCTGACCCCCGCTCAGACGCCGTCAGGCTTCAGCCTGGACCGCACCATGTTCGACCTGCCGGGGGACGCCAGGTGAGTGTGTTTAACAGGTGTTTGTGATGTCACTGCTCAGTGGGAGGAGTCAGGATGCTTCTCAGAGGTCAGCTGATTAGTTTTCAGTGTTTGGTTTGTTTGTGATTGATCAGGTTGATTGATTGAATGATGAACCCGGACTTTCACAATAAAAGTCCACCCTGTTTGAACTGCGTGCGTCTTAGAGGGCGGTGATGTCATACAGTTTCAGGTAACAGCCAATAAAACACCTGAGAGTCAAACTGACATTAAAGACAACTAATGGACCAAAACGCCTGGAAACCAACCACAGAAATGTCAGCGATCAATATCAGTGATCAGGAATTAATTACTGATCAATACCAGTGAGTGATTACTGATTAGTTCCAGTAATGAGCAGGCAGTTGGTCGTTTCCATGGTCCCTCCGTCTGAATCAATGGGCCTCTGTCTGCGAGTGGGCGGGAGAAGAATGCTGCTGCTGCCTTGCCATTGGCTGAGACCGTGAGTGGGCAGGAGCTGGCAGGCAGCAGCCAATCAGAGAGCAGAGATGTGTGGGAGTGACAGAGAACATGAAGATCTGAAGTCTGGACGCACCTTAGTCTGAAGACAACATCTGGATACAGCTGCTGACATTTACACACCTGTGAGCTCACAAGGAGGCAGCCAATCAGGGGCCACCTGGGAAGGCGGAGTCAGAGGTATTACGATTACATTAAGCTGATTGGAGTTTGCTCTGATGGTGTGCTGTGATTAGTTGGTGCTCTGTGGTGAAGTTCTCACTGGATGTTTCCTGTTGTGCTGTGCTGTGATTGGACTGGGTTTTTTTTTCAGAGTGCTGTGATTGGACTGTAAAATATGTAGCTGAGTTCTGATTGGCTGGTGTTTCAGTGGGCCTCCATCAGCTGAAGATGTTTGTAGGTGAGAAGAAGAGGACCTGTCAAACACGTCCTCAGCGCCGTCTCCCTTCGACTCCGCCCCTTCCTCCCAGGACTCTGCAGCTTGTTGCTAAGCAACTGGAGCCTCCAGTTGTCTTACGGGATCATACAAAGGTCAAAGGTCGTGGCTCAGCTGTCAGGGAGTCCTGGCCAAGTTCTAGGACATCGATCCAAGAACTCAAACCACGGGTGACTCAGAGGTCCCTGACCCCTCCCTCCAGAGCTCAGCCTGTCACAGAGGCCCGCCACCGATCCACCAATCAACCACAGCCATCCCAGCGACCCCAGAATCCTCTGCGTCACACTGCCCCGCATCCTCATTGGTCAGTTCCTGCCAGGGCTTCACCCACCGGGCAGGGCTCTGAGGCCACTATGATGGCTCTGCTGCTGTTCTGCAACAGGTAACCACGGTAACCCGGGCGGGGTTCAGATTCACCTGCAAAATAATAAATATGTGATAGTACCTGTCCAGGGCACCGTCGTAATGGAGATTTATCATTTCAGTGGGTTTGTTCATGGTTAGATAAAGTAATAACAGGTGAGAAGAACATCTGTGCAGATTAGAGATGGACCGATCCGATATTACGTATCGGTATCGGTCTGATACTGACCTAAATTACTGGATCGGATATCGGAGAAAAATAAAAAATGTAATCCGATCCATTAAATATCACGAAAGTACCTCACAAAACTTGCAACACGCCGTAACTCACCTCAGAACGTTAGCACGTCGGAGCAGTATGCATCACGTGATAGAGCGGCTGTGGCATGCGGGACCTGTCGGTGGTCTGGATAGCATGTGGAGCTTCGCTAGCAACCCGGCATTTCATCTCCGACAAAGTTATCCCCGAGAGAAGTAAAGCAAGTGTGTAAGTCCATCTCTGAATGTTTGTAAAGCATTCCTGCGTTAAGCTTAACAACTGATATATGGAGCGACTGCCTCTTCTGGCTGCTGCTTCAATCATGAAACTGCTTAATGATCAGCTGATCGGCTTTTCTGTCGCGAGTCCGTGTCTCTGGTTTGTTTTTGGCCCACTTTGCACCAGAAAGAGGAAACCAGCGGCTGAACAACAGCAGCACGTTTAAGCTTGATCAGCTGTTGTTAGAATGTATTTAATATTACTTTCTACTCCAGGATCTTTTTCTACGTAGCTGACGCTGGTAACTGTGCAGGGGTGGATCTAGCAAAGTTTAGCCAGGGGGGCCGATAGGGCATTAATGAATGAATAATGAATGAATATTCTTTATTGTCATTGTCACAAGTACAATGAAATTGAAAGATGTCTCCGGTCAGTGCAACATCACGAAAGATAAATACTTAAAAACTATAATAGATATGATATAAAAGATAGAAATACATATAAAATACAGTATTCTCATACAGTAAATACACCCAAGCAATCCAGGCCTAAGGCCCCATACAGACACTCAACATACGACCTAGTTGATATATCACTCAAACAATCAATCACTCAGTCAATTTGTTAGCGCATCCAACAAAACATGTCTGAAAGCATTCCAACATCAAGGGCACAAATGACAACAGGGGCAATGAAAGTCATCTACTTTTAGTAGCATTGAGACATGATATTGCAATTGGGTAGAAACTGTGTTTGAGTCTGTTAGTCCTTGTGTATGTTGTTCTATACCGTTTACCTGAAGGCAGCAGTTCGAACATGGAGTGTCCAGGGTGTGAGGTGTCCTTTATGATGTTATGGGCTCTTTTGAGGCAGCGGGAACTGTGTAGGTCTTTCAGTTTGAGGAGAGGGCAGCCGATTGTCCTTTGGGCAGCGTTGATTACTCCCTGGAGTGCTTTCCTCTGAGCCACTGTGCAGCTAGCGTACCATATGCCTATGCAGTACGTTAGTATGCTTTCGATGGACATACTTTTCTTTCTTATTCTCATTTAAAATGTCGAGCTTTTAATAAATAATTATCTGAATCTTACACCCAAAGTTTTAATTTGATGTAAAATGAATAGAAGTCAATTACTGTATATAGTGACTATTAAGTCTAATATATATATACCCTAGTAAGCTATAGTACTTTTTACTTTGGGAAGGTACCATCTGTGCAGTCTGCAATTTTGTTGAAGAAAGATGTTGAATCTATTTAATATTTCTTGAAAAATAATTGATTTCTGTGCATTTTTTTCACACTGCATCAAATTAAGGTTGATTACGTCGATTAAGCATCATGAGGTGGAGCGTGAGGGGTGGTTCCCTATTTTTTATTTATTTATTTTTGTTGTTGCTGGGAGTTGGAACCCTATTAGTTAGGTTGCTTAATATTTACGCTAAGTACTCTTTAAAATACCAGAATAGTGAGGATGGTGTAGGTTTGAGTTTATTAGATTGATCAGTATTGCTGAACTATGAAATATATATTTTTTTACATATAGGTATAACAGAATAGCTTTAGTGTAGTTGTTGTTTTAAACTTGAGTATGAACTTATACAAAATGCAGCAAGATATTTTAAAAAACAGTTTTGTTGATTAAAAAACACTATATCGGATTCATATCGGTATCGGCAGATATCCAAATTTATGATATCGGTATCGGACATAAAAAAGTGGTATCGTGCCATCTCTAGTGCAGATGTGGATAAAGGTGCTGATAACGGTCATTCACCTGTCTCAAAGTCACCTATCAGATAGTCACCTGCCTTTCTCACCTGCCTGTCTCAGCTGCCTGTCTCTCACCTGTCTGTCTCTCACCTGTATGTCTCTCACCTGTCTGTCTCACAGGCCTGTCTCTCACCTGCCTGTCTCTCACCTGTCTGTCTCACTTGCCTGTCTATCACCTGTCTGTCTCTCACATGTCTGTCTCACCTGCCTGTCTCTCACCTGTCTGTCTCTCGCCTGTCTGTCACCTGTCTGTCTCACTTGCCTGTCTATCACCTGTCTGTCTCTCACCTGTCTGTCTCACCTGCCTGTCTCTCACCTTTCTGTCTATCACCTGTCTGTCTCACCTTCCTGTCTATCACCTGTCTGTCTCTCACCTGTCTGTCTCACATGCTTGTCTCTCACCTTTCTGTCTTTCACTTGTCTGTCTCGCCTGCCTGTCTCTCACCTGCCTGTCTCTCGCCTGTCTGTCACCTGTCTGTCTCACTTGCCTGTCTATCACCTGTCTGTCTCTCACCTGTCTGTCTCACCTGCCTGTCTCTCACCTTTCTGTCTATCACCTGTCTGTCTCACCTTCCTGTCTATCACCTGTCTGTCTCTCACCTGTCTGTCTCACATGCTTGTCTCTCACCTTTCTGTCTTTCACTTGTCTGTCTTGCCTGCCTGTCTCTCACCTGTCTGTCTCACCTGCCTGTCTCTCACCTGCCTGTCTCTCACCTGTCTGTCTCACAGGCCTGTCTCTCACCTGCCTGTCTCTCACCTGTCTGTCTCTCACCTGCCTGTCTCCCACCTGCCTGTCTATCACCTGTCTGTCTCACCTGCCTATTTCTCACCTGTCTGTCTCTCACCTGCCTGTCTCTCACCTGTCTGTCTCTCACCTGCCTGTCTCTCACCTGTCTGCCTCACTTGCCTGTCTCTCACCTGTCTGTCTCTCACCTGTCTGTCTTTCACCTGCCTGTCTCTCACCTGTCTGTCTTTCACCTGCCTGTCTCTCACCTGTCAGTCTCTCACCTGCCTGTCTCTCACCTGTCTTTCTCACCTGTCTGTCTCTCACCTGTATTTTTTTAACCTGTCTGTCTCTCACCTGCCTGTCTCTCACTTGCCTGCCTCACCTGCCTGTCTCTCACCTGTCTGTCTCACAGGCCTGTCTCTCACCTGCCTGTCTGTCTCACATGCCTCTCTCTCACCTGTCTCTCTCTCACGTGTCTCTCTCACCTGCCTGTCTATCACCTGTCTATCTCACCTGCCTGTCTTTCTCAGCTGTCTGCCTCTCACCTGTGTGTCTCACCTGCCTGTCTCTCACCTGTGTGTCTCTCACCTGTCTGTCTCACCTGCCTTTCTCTCACCTGCCTGTCTCACCTGCCTGTCTGTCTCTCACCTGCCTGTCTCTCATTTGCCTGTCTGTCACCTGCCTGTCTGTCACCTGTCTGCTTCACCTGCCTGTCTCTCACCTGTCTGTCTCACAGGCCCGTCTCTCACCTGCCTGTCTGTCTCACATGCCTGTCTCTCACCTGCCTGTCTTTCACCTTTCTGTCTCACTTGCCTGTCTATCACCTGTCTATCTCACCTGCCTGTCTTTCTCACCTGTCTGCCTCTCACCTGTGTGTCTCACCTGCCTGTCTCTCACCTGTGTGTCTCTCACCTGTCTGTCTCACCTGCCTTTCTCTCACCTGCCTGTCTCTCACCTTCCTGTCTCACTTGCCTGTTTATCACCTGTCTGTCTCACCTGCCTGTCTGTCTCACCTGTCTGTCTCACATGCCTGTCTCTCACCTGTCAGTCTCTCAACTGTCTGTCTGTCTCTCTCTCACGTGTCTGTCTCACCTGCCTGTCTCTCACCTGCCTGTCTCTCACTTGCCTGTCTATCACCTGCCTGTCTCTCACCTGTCTGCCTCACCTGCCTGTCTCTCACCTGTCAGTCTCTCAACTGTCTGTCTGTCTCTCTCTCACGTGTCTGTCTCACCTGCCTGTCTCTCACCTGTCTGTCTCACTTGCCTGTTTATCACCTGTCTGTCTCACCTGTCTGTCTCACCTGCCTGTCTGTCTCACCTGTCTGTCTCACATGCCTGTCTCTCACCTGTCTGTCTCACCTGCCTGTCTTTCTCACCTGTCTATCTCACCTGCCTGTCTGTCTCACCTGTCTGTCTCACCTGCATGTCTCTCACCTGTATGTTTCACCTGTCTTTCTCACCTGCCTGTGTCTCACCTGCCTGTCTCTCGCCTGCCTGTCTCTCAGCTGTCTCTCACCTGCCTGTTTCTCACCTGTCTGTCTCACCTGTCTGTCTCACCTGCCTGTCTGTCACCTGTATGTCTCACCTGTCTGTCTCTCACCTTCCTGTCTCTCACCTGTATGTCTCACCTTCCTGTCTCTCACCTGTATGTCTCACCTGCCTGTCTCACCTGCCTGTCTCTCACCTGCCTGTCTCTCACCTGTATGTCTCACCTTCCTGTCTCTCACCTGTATGTCTCACCTGCCTGTCTCACCTGCCTGTCTCTCACCTGCCTGTCTCTCACCTGTATGTCTCACCTGCCTGTCTCACCTGCCTGTCTCTCACCTGCCTGTCTCTCACCTGTATGTCTCACCTGCCTGTCTCACCTGCCTGTCTCTCACCTGCCTGTCTCTCACCTGTCTGTCTCACCTGTCTGTCTCACCTGCCTGTCTCTCACCTGTATGTCTCACCTGCCTGTCTCACCTGCCTGTCTCTCACCTGCCTGTCTCTCACCTGTATGTCTCACCTGCCTGTCTCACCTGCCTGTCTCTCACCTGCCTGTCTCTCACCTGTCTGTCTCACCTGCCTGTCTCACCTGCCTGTCTCTCACCTGTATGTCTCACCTGCCTGTCTCACCTGCCTGTCTCTCACCTGCCTGTCTCTCACCTGTATGTCTCACCTGCCTGTCTCACCTGCCTGTCTCACCTGCCTGTCTCTCACCTGTATGTCTCACCTGCCTGTCTCACCTGCCTGTCTCTCACCTGCTTGTCTCTCACCTGCCTGTCTCTCACCTGTCTGTCTCACCTGCATGTCTCACCTGCCTGTCTCTCACCTGTCTGTCTCACCTGTCTGTCTCACCTGCCTGTCTCTCACCTGTCTGTCTCTCTGTGTCTTGCAGTAGTTCCAGTACCAGTTTGATCGCCATCGACAACAAAATTGAGCAGGCCATGGTGAGTCCTGTTTCTACGTTTCTAGTCGTCTATCAGGCGTCGATCTATAAACCTTTGTATCTGTTGCTGGTAGATTCTGTCATGAAGACATCAAGTCGTCTGTTGTTTTTCTAGTTGTATATTTACTCTTTGCAGTGAGAGAGAGTTTGTCTGTGACTCTGTTCCTGTGTAGATATTTCAGTTCTGTAGTTATTTGATTTCACCTTGATTGAAACGAGGATAACCTGACTCCTGAGGTTAAGGATCTGTTGTGTGAGAGGGTCCTGACTGAGAGACAGTCAGCAGTGGTTAAACAACAGCTGTAAAGGTTTCTGAGCCAACTCTGATGGTGGTCCTCCGTCAGGTCGGTCCTGGCTCAGTTTGTCCTCAATCTGAGGTTGAATGCATACATTCCAAGTATGCATGTAGAGCTGTTCAGATCTGTCCCTGCTGCTGACGACCATAAATGTGACACCGTTCTGTGGTTACAAACGTCTCTCAGTGAGGACATATGAGCAGGAGGTCTCCTCTATGCTGATGATGCTGTTAATCACACAATGCTCCCTCTGTAGGACGGGCTTTATGATTGGCTAGTTTATTTATGCACATCACGTGTGTGTGTGTGTAGGACCTGGTGAAGAGTCACCTGATGCTGGCGGTGAGGGAGGAGGTGGAGCTTCTGAGAGAACAAATCAGAGAGCTGCAGGAGAGGAACCGGCAACTGGAGAGAGAGAACCACACGCTGAGGGCGCTGACCCACAGCATGCACACTCAATAACACACACACTAACACACTCACACGTGCCGTCATGTCAGGGTTAACAGGACGGCGTTCCGGCTCCTGCGTTTTCTGATCAGCTGATGCTTCAGAGACACTCGCTGTGCCCTCCTGCTCGTCCTCCTTCATGTACCTGTAGTACTGTTGAACTGCAGTATTTGTGGTACTGTGTACTGATGAAAGGTGTGTGTTTCTGTGTGTGTGTGTGTGTGTGTGTGCAAGTACTTACAGCATCTGACAAAAGTGAGCACACCCTGACATTTCTGTAAATGTTGTGTTAGCTCCTTTCATGGGACAACGTTGTAGGTAACAAAAGAGAGAAGACCCGAGGTGAAAATGTCCAAACTGTGCCCAAAAGTATTATGTTTGGCCACCATTATTTTCCAACACTGCCTCAACTCTGTTGGTCATGGAGTTCACTGGAGCTCCACAGAGTGCCGCTGAATCCTCTCCCACTCCGATGACATCATAGACCTTGCACTCCTCCACCTTCCATTTGAGGATGCCCCACAGATGCTCAGTAGGGTTTGGAGACATGGTTGGTCTGAGCACTGACAGGCTGACCCTCCACGCCTCTGCAGCAATGCTGGCAGCACTCATACCTGTTTTCAAAGACAACCTCTGGATATGACACTGAGCACGTGCACTCAGCTTCTTTTGTCGACCATGTCCTGTTAAACTGCTGGATGGTCTCGACCACCGTGCTGCAGCTCAGTTTCAGAGTGTTGGCGAGTCACGTGACACCAGGGAGGGAAAATGGCTAATCGGGCTCAGTTTGGACATCTTCACCTATGGCTGTACTCTCTTTTGTTTCCCAGGGATTCAGTCACTAATGGCTGTGGGTGGAGTTATTTAGAGGTGACACCAAATGTGCACTGTTGTACAAGCTGCTTACTTTACATTGTATCAACGTGTCAGATTGACAGTGTGTCCTGTGAAAAGATGTAACGAAATATCTCCAAAAATGTGAGGCTGTGCTCTGTGTGCGAGTGTGTGTCTGTGTGTGTGTGAGTGAGTGTGTCTGTGTGTGTTTGTGTGCGTGTGTGTGTGTGTGTGTGTGTGTGTGCGAGTGTGTGTTTCTGTGTGTGTTTGTGTGCGTGTGTGTGTGTGTCTGTGTGCGAGTGTGTGTTTCTGTGTGTGCGAGTGTGTGTGTCTGTGTGCGAGTGTGTGTTTCTGTGTGTGCGAGTGTGTGTGTCTGTGTGCGAGTGTGTCTGTGTGCGAGTGTGTGTGTCTGTGTGCGAGTGTGTCTGTGTGCGAGTGTGTGTGTCTGTGTGTGTGTGTGTGTCTGTGTGTGCGAGTGTGTCTGTGTGCGAGTGTGTCTGTCTGTGTGTGTGTGTGTCTGTGTGTGCGAGTGTGTGTGTGTGTGTCTGTGTGTGTGTGTGTGTGTCTGTGTGCGAGTGTGTGTGTCTGTGTGTGTGTGTGTGTCTGTGTGTGTGTGTGTGTCTGTGTGTGCGAGTGTGTCTGTGTGCGAGTGTGTCTGTCTGTGTGTGTGTGTGTCTGTGTGTGCGAGTGTGTGTGTGTGTGTCTGTGTGTGTGTGTGTGTGTGTGTCTGTGTGCGAGTGTGTGTGTCTGTGTGTGTGTGTGTGTGTGTGTGTGTGTGTGTCTGTGTGTCTGTGTGTGTGTGTCTGTGTGTGTGTGTGTGTGTCTGTGTGTGTGTGTCTGTGTGTGTGTGTGTCTGTGTGTAGGTGTGGAGGACAGTGAGGATGATGGGTGGAGTCAGCAGCTCAGCTCCAGGCAGCAGAGGTGTTGTCAGAAACCGATGGACGAGTCAGAGCTGATGGTTTGAAACTCCTTCTTTGAGAGCCCCTCCCACCCCGAGGAGGTTACTTCCTGTTTAAAGGGAGTTTTTCCTCCCCACTGTCCCACCGTGTGAAGCACTCGGAGGCGACTGTTGTGATTTGTGCTGCAAAGTAATCGTCCAAGGTGTCCCGATGATGTGTTTCAGTGTGGCTGCTGAGGAAGGAGTTGCTTCATCAATTTGAACTGTAGCTCAGGATCAGCGGGCTCCGCCCTCACCATGGGTCAGGCTGGACCCACTGTGACCCCTGATCACTCACACACACAGACACACACACACACACGCATCCTGTAACACAGTAACCCAGAATGTGCCTTACTGACCTCACCTGACGGTGTGGGCGTGGCCTAACGGTCGCACCTGGGACTGTTTGTATTAGCCGTCCAGATGCTGATGCTGATGATGAAGAGTAGAGTCTAATAAATTAATAAAGCCTTACAGACTGATGTTTGTGTGGTCCCTCTGTGTTTGCTGTCTCTCTGTGGGGTATGACGTCACACACAGTGCATGCTGGGATACTGGGTCAGGCTGACAGATGGAGAGAAAACAGCCAAATCAGAGAAAGGAGGATATCTAATCCTTAATCCAGCGAGCCCCTCCCCCTGCACACACACACACACAATCGTGGAAACAAACACAGGATTAGGATTAACTGATGATCTTTAAATCGGTCAAAATTTGAATGGACTTTGGTTCACAGCTTGCGCCTCTCCTCTAAAGCTGACCTTTGACCTGCAGCTCAGCAGTCAGCTCCTCCTCCCTGTGAAGCTGCTGGCCCTTTAAGAGAGGAAGAGCACAGGATGAGCCCCCCCCTCACACACACACACACACACACACACCCTCCTCCTCCTCAGCTGCACATTGTTCTGTGGCTCCGGGAGAAGCCACTTCCTCCTGCTGCTGCTGCTGCTCAGCCCGCTGCAAACGGACAGACAGACAGTTTCAGTGCCTCCGACGGAGAGACGGCGTCTGTCTGTGTGTCCGACAGGATCAGCTGAGGGGGGCGGACACGCGAGCACAGACAAAGACTCGCAGACAGACGAACAGACTGGACGAATGGACTGACAGGATGCGGCACCGCTGGACCCTCGGGCTCGCCCCCAGGTAGGAACAAAGACTCTCCTCCTTTTTTCATGGATGCTCCTGCTCCTGTTGTCATGGTAACCATTTCCCAGTCTGAGGTCACGGAGAGGAGGAGGGCCGGTTTGTTACATCAGCCGGCACTTCCTGTTTTTACCTGCGTGATGTCATCAGACGTCTGCGGGTCACGTGACTGTAGAGCTTTTGTTTGTTTCAGCTGCAGCTGAGATTTTCACAATAAACAAACAGTATAATCAGCTTCCTGCTGACAGAAGCCTCGTGATCGATGAACGTCCACACTTACATGATAAAGCATCCTGACTCATTTACAGCTTTTAATCTTTTTAGAACTTTATTGTGAAAATTCCTCAAACCTGTTTGTAAAATATAAAAAAATGTTTATTTTATTCTGAAATCAGACATCACTGTGGAACAACAACAGCAGAGTTCTTGTTCAGATTGTTAAAACCTGTTTACAGCTGTCTGAGGTTCTCTGTTTAGACCTGTGGTTGGGGTGGACGTAGCTCTCTCTGGGGTTCTCTGAGGTTCTCTGGGGTTCCTCTGCATCTCTCTAAGTGCTGCTGGTTCTGTCAGAAAAGCTCTCCTGTCCGTAAGATCACAGTCTGGGATGTGTGTGTGGACCTCCTCAGGTTGGTCGTTCAGAATCTTTGGCTGGTTTGTTTTTATCCTCAGTGATACTTTGACCTCTGACCTCTCAGCGCTTCATTCATTGTCGTGTTTCTGCCCACGGTGACCTATGGGATTCAAACCAGCAGCCCTGGTTCACAGGTCACTTCCTCTGCGTCTGGCTGGCCTCAAACAGCTGATCAGCTCCTCCATCTTCTCCTCTGCAGGAGTCTGTGACACAGACAGTGTGAGCTCCTCACAGCAGGAGCTGACCTCTGACCTCTGACCGCCTCGTCATGCTCTGAGACTCTGAGAGAAATAACTGCTGTTGCATTAAAGCAGCCGGTCAACAGGAAAACAACCCCAGGAAGTCTGCTTCCTCACACACACACACACACACCCCTGCTTTGTCCTGACTGTGTGTGTGTGTGTGTGTGTGTGTGTGTGTGTGTGTGTGTGTGTGTGTGTGTGTGCGTGCGTGCGTGTGTGTGTGTGTGCGTGTGCGTGTCCTATTTCCTTTGTTTGACGGCCTGGTTGGGAGAACAACAACAACAGCACATGAGGATGTCTGTGAAGGCTCTCGGTCACCCAGGGTGGCTCTTAAGTTAAATCATGGTTCTAGCTGCGCACTTGCATGAAGAGGCGGGGCCGGCAGCATCTGACCAATCTAAAAGGAGCGTTTCATGGATCACGTGACTCTCCTTTCACAGAGGTGTCACTGCTCCGCAGATGTTATCAGATGACGATTGAAGACGTCTAATCTAACAGTGAATAATCTGAGCGACCTCAAAGGGTGATTCTGTTCATCAGGACGTTTCAGTGGGAGAAACCTTTCATCATCATCATCATCATCAGCTGACTTCTTCAGTCTCAGCTGACTGCAGGTTTCCTTTAAACAGGACGTTTGCACAATGACTGGAACCAGCCCACTGAAGGAGCTGGGAGGTCAGCTTGTGATCGTTAATCTGCAAACTGACCACAGCTATGAGAACCATTCACAGAGAGTTGATCACACACTGACCTCACAGCGTTGCAGGATGTACTTACGTGATGACTGAGCGTGATCGAGATATTTTAACAGGGTGCACCTCTAAGACAAGCTTTCTGTGTGATCAGCTGAGTCACCTTCTGGCTTCGATCAACCTGCTGCTGGGCTCTGAACACCACACCCTGAGGTGAGAGGTGTCATGATGGTCTCGTACCACGTTACATCTGTCTCCACTTGCATCCCAGTTAGGGAAGCGTAGTTCGTAAGAGATTACAGGACGACCCCACTCTCAGCGTGGACCAAGTGTGCTTGAGCTGTGTCTTCAGTGTGTGTAGAGTCCATCGTGTCTTTGTGTCTCGCTCCCTCGTCCCTTTGTGTCTTAGTCGTGTCACTGTGTTTCCTCTGTTCCTCTCCTTGTGTCTCATCCTTGACTCCCTGTTTGTCCATCTTGTGATGTGTCAAGCCTGTGTGTGTCTTAAGTCTGCCTCTCAGGGTTTCCTGTTTTATTTTGACAGTCTTGCGTCCCACGTTCAGCGCTGTGGTTTTTGCCTCCCCGTCTCATTTAGTCGAATTCGTTCCAGCTGTTTTTCCGTGTGTTTATTTTGCCTTTAGCCATAATAAACCTCTTGCTTTTGGTTGAACCCAGCCTCCTCTGTCTGCTGCACGATCTGCAGCCATAAAGCGTCTCGTTGTCTGCTTCACTGATAAACCGTCTCCCTGTTTTCAGCGAACATCAGATCACCTGTGCTCAGCTAACACACATTAGCCCTCCCACTTTACCTGTGGACCAATACAAACGCTCCGTCAGTGAAGCTGCTCTGTTCATTCAGCATCTGTTCACTTTAGCTGAGAATCATGTGACCCAGCAGCTGTAGCACCTGTTCTTTTCCAGGTGTTCTCATATGGGCGTGGCCTGTAATGTGACACTTTCATTATGATGCATGTAACATGTTACCATAGAAACTCATACAGATTTTTAGGAGGATGCTATTTCTTCTAACTGCAGCTGTTCATAGACAAACCGTCCTCTGAACATCGTTACGGCTCGTAGGAGGACACCTGTGTCTCTGACAAACCTCCTGTTATCAAAGAGGACAAACAAACCCAAACAAAGTACAAAGGCTGGGGAGCAAAGGAGAGGGGGCGGGGCTAAAGAGGAGGCCAAGACGTGATCAAAATTAGTCTCACTTTCTTGTTTTATCAAGTCTAGTTTCAGGTTACGTGACTCCGCCCACAGGTACGGGCCTCACCCAACAGCTGCACCTGTGGAATTGTTCCAGAGTGACCTCTGACCCCTGCTGTTTGCCCTGTGCTGAGCTGCAGCTCTCTCTCTCTTCACAGGTAGCCCAGCACTGAGGTGAGGTGTGACTGTTGGTTGCCATGGTGCCCAGGCCATCGTCAGGGGAACTATGGGGGCTCCACCTGATGCCCCCCCGGATCCTGGTGGACTGCTGCCTGCCTAACGGTACAGCCACGGGCGGATGTAAGCTTGGGTGTAGCTCTGTGACGTCATAATGTCGGACAACAGATGACATCATGACGTCACAGCTTTGTTTTTAAGGCTGAACACAAGCATCACTCGTACAGGCTTACCTTCGTCCTCTTTCAGCTCACCTGTAATATTTGTGTTTCTGTTGGATTGTATTTCCGTGGCGTTTCCATGGCGTTTTCATGCTGTTTCCATGACATTCCTCAGGTATGATGGTTAGCCTGGAGTGTCTGAGGGAAACTCCTCTCATCAGTATCAAGCAGCAGCTCTTCTCCGAGGCCAGGAAGTACCCCCTGTACCACCTGCTGCAGGTATACGCTCTTAACTTTGACCCCGCCCCTTCCTTCTATCTCAGTCCAACTATAAATTCCGGTCTCCGATTGGCCAGGAGGAGTCGTGCTACATCTTTGTGGGCGTGACCCAGGAGGCTGAGAGGGAGGAGTTTTACGATGAGACGAGGCGGCTGTGCGACCTGCGCCTGTTCCACCCCATCCTTAAGGTCATCGAGCCCCTCGGCAACCGTGAGGAGAAAATCCTGAACCGTGAGATCGGTAAGCGAACGCCCCATCACATGTAATCACACTATGACCTCATAGTCAGACTCCTCCCCCCACAGGTTTCGCCATCGGGATGCCGGTCTGCGAGTTTGAGATGATGAAGGACCCGGAGGTCCAGGACTTCCGCCGTTCCATACTGAGCGTGTGCAGAGAGGCCATGGAGGAACGGGAAGGAGGGGGGGCCCACAGCCAGGCGCTCTACGTTTACCCCCCCAACGTGGAGTCCAGTCCCCAGCTGCCCCAGCACATCTATAGCAAGCTGGACAAAGGTACTCCCACACCTGCTGGGCCCAGAACCACCCTGTACCTGTCTCTCCTGTGTGAGGTGCCGTGAGGGACATTATTACTGAAACACTGTCACTACTGAAAAACCTTTCAGTTGAACAGGAAGTTGTTTCAGTTGAACAGGAAGTTGTTTCAGTTGAACAGGAAGTTGTTTCTTGACAAGGAAACTGAAGGAAAAAGTGGTAGATTTCAAACAAACCACTGCACAGATGTCTACTCAGCAACCTGCCTAAGTGAAGCAGCTGCATTACTTAACACTATATTAGCCCCAGCACGAGTCAAATTTAGAATAACAGACGGGCATTATCCTGGTTATTTATTTGGCATGTGTGCTTTTTGTCTTTTTTAGCAAAGAAAATCTTAAAATCATCAATAAAACCAGGGAGAGAAGCTCAGCGCTCCTCCATGTAGCACAATGATGTTTACTCAAAAGTATGATGATGTTAATAATGTCTGAGACACCCAATGCAGATGATCCATATAAAAAATTATGATGTAATTCAAATAGTGGCACATCATTAATATTTAGGGAAATCCAATTTTTTAAGTTGCACCAAACACATTGTGTGATAGGGCAAAAAAAAGATGTCCTAGGGTTTCATGGTCATCAGTTTCATAAAGAACACTGATCCACCTCAAAGCCAAAGCTCTTTATTAGAAATTCTGCCACAGGATTAAAGTGTGTTTCTGTAACTTTAGGTAGAATAGGCTATTTCATAATTTTCAGTACGCTTTATCCAGTGTATATGAAATAACTACATTAGAACCATGTAACCATCCTGTATGACATATTTTGTCTTTGAAGAATCTACTAATTATACTCTTATTGCATTTTTATCAAACAGCTGACATTGCCCTGGCAATAAATTTGGGAGCACTGATGAGAAATTATTGTATATCATAAACTTTTAATCAAATGAAGCCGAGGCAGCGGGACCAGTGCACTAAATGTCTTATATTCTCTTTGAGTTTAGACAATATTTTTCTGAAAGGTCCGTGTAACTGAGAATGACACCGCTATCATCCACAAATCTGTCATGAATATAATCTTTTTGTTTAACCAGTCACTGTTGAAAATTGATTTTTGATTAAGTGTTATTACCCTATGATTCCATAAGGCTGAATTATGGGGAGAAGTTGTGGGTCGCTCATTTATTGTATCCCTTCACAAGCTGAGATCTTTCTATGTCATGGGTTTTATTCCTCCACAAAAATTGGAAAATAACTGTGTTAATGTTTTTTCTCAAAGATATTTTTATTGATTTAAAGCAACAAAGAAAAACAGGTACACACAGAATTGTTCAACAACAGACAAGTTTCACAGTGACTGTTTGGACTGAAATATTAGAACACAGATTAATGACACACTCACATGTCTAGTAATTGTTTACACCAGTTTACCCCCTACCCATACCACTTAGAACCCCTATCCCTCAGGCCAGGTAGGAAAACAAATAAAACAAAAGAAAAAAACAAACAAAGCAAGAAAAAAGAAAAAACAAACAACAGAAACAAAAAACCCAAACAACAAACAAACACACACAAAAATAAAAAATACAAAAAAACCATTGCAAATACAACACAAAAATAAGACAAACACACATGACTAGAAAAAAATAAATAAATAAAATAACAACATTTTTCTGTGTTAATGCTTTTAGAGGAGATATGTAGAGAGGGACAAGGATAAATCAATTTGGAGATGCCTCCAGCTTTAGATAGGATGTTTCTGCCAAAAATAGCGAGTCTCTGGTTAACCAGTGGCTGAGTGATGTCTTCATCTCCATGATACAGTTAGAAATATTAGTGTCTTCTCTGCTAATTGGGTTTTTTAGATATTATCAGCCCTATATATTTAACTTGAGGAGTCAGAGCTTGTATGAATCGGGTTCACATTTTTTGATACTGAGAGATAAACGAGCCCAGACCTCCCTCTCCACAGCCACCTGCTCCAGCTTATCCAGGGGAACACCAAGGCGTTCCCAGGCCAGCCGAGAGATATAGGCTATGTTCACTCTGCAGGTCTTGATGCTCAATTCAGATTTTTTGATCAAATCCGATTTTTTTGTCTGCTCGTTCACACTACAAATAAAATGTGACAGCAAACGTGCTCTAGTGTGAACGCTCAAAGCGGCCCGCATGCGCAAAAGAAGACGTCACACACAACGCGCTCTGTTTAGACCCAGAGCAACAGGATGTTTGACTGATGGACTTTAATATAAAGACTTCGGACTTTACGTTTCCCAAGTTTTGCTTTAAGTTATTTTGTTATTTACATAATAATGTAAATAACCTAATAATGATCCTTATTGCTGTTTTAGAGGAGCGCTGCTTCAAAGGATAGCTGCAGATTTCTGTCAGAATCTGCAGATTATACAGAACAAATAAAATGTTCACGTTTCTCCAACGTTGTCTTCCCAACAGTTTCACTGACATCTACACGGGATGGCCAGGAAGCGTTCGCGATGTCTTCTCTGGCGCTGATAATTGGCGTCTGTCTTGTGTCAGTGACGTAAAAGACGGATTTAATGCGACATGACCGTCAAACAGCAGTCGCTTTCTAAAACATCGGATATGTATCGGATTCAGTACCACATACGACGGTGACCCAGATCGGATTTGATGCGCTTTCGCCTGCAGTGTGAACGTAGCCATAATCTCTCCAGCGTGTCCTGGGTCTGCCCCGGGGCCTCCTCCCGGTGGGACATGCCTGGAACACCTCACCCAGGGGGCATCCTTGTCAGATGCCCGAACCACCTCAGCTGGCTCCTTTCGATGTGGAGCAGCAGCTGCTCTACTCTGAGCCCCTCCCGGATGGCCGAACTTCTCACCCTATCTCTAAGGGAGAGGCCAGCCACCCTTCGGAGGAAGCTCATTTCTGCCGCTTGTATCCGCGATCTCGTTCTTTCGGTCACTACCCACAGCTCGTGGCCATAGGTGAGGGTAGGGAGGAGAAGCTTTAGAGAAGCTTTAGTTTTCTCTACCTCGCATTTATCTTTCAAAAAAATAGACTTATCATCTGTGAATTGACTTATTTTGAAGTCTTTATTAAAAATTGATATTCCTTGTATGTCATGTTAACAACTGAGTTGCCAATATAAAAAGCTTAGGGGAAACAGGACATGCTTGCCAAATTCCCTGTTGCACCTTGAATCCATTCAAGGAAGCTACAGTATTGTTAAGTAATACATCTGCTTCACTTAGGCTACAAGCACAGCCGCCCCCACCCCCAGGTCCTGGACCAGTACCGGTCTGTGAGTCGTTTGGGTCGCAAGAGTCGAGGCTTTCAGGGTTTTTATCGTTTTTATATCGTTTATATTGTTAGCTCGGTTTCCCTGGGTCTTTTCCCGATGTTATGAATAAATCTGTTTTTTGGTAGCGGTACTGTATACCTGTCTGACTTGCTGTACCTGTCTGTGCAGGGCGCCTGATTGTGACCATCTGGGTGATCGTGTCTCCATCAAACTCCAAACAGAAGTACACCTTGAAGGTAAACCTGGACACTGAGCTGGTTCCTGAAACAATCAGAACAGGAAGTGAGGTAGTCACCAGGTGTGTGTGTGTGTGTGTGCAGGTTAGTCACGACAGTTTACCTGAGCAGCTGATCGCCGAGTCCATCAGGAAGAAAAGCCGATCGATGCACCTTTCACCTCAGCAGCTCCGCCTCTGCGTTCAGGAGTACCAGGGCCAGTACATCCTTAAGGTACGCCTGTCTGTCTGTGTCTACCTGTCTGGCCCCACACCTGTCGACTCACCTGTCTCCCTCCCTGTGTGCCTCTCAGGTGTGTGGCTGCGATGAGTACCTGCTGGAGAAGTTTCCTCTCAGTCAGTATAAGGTAACAGCTGATCCTGTGGCTTCACTGCACCTGTCACAGTTTGTCCTACACCTGACCTACCTGCTGCCCATAGTTCACATTAATGTCACGTACAGGACAGGTGAGACTGTCCAACGTGAGCTTAAAGTGTCATCCAGGATTAGGTGATCTTCAGTTCCTCACCTGTGTGTCTGCAGTACATCCGCTCCTGCATCATCGTGGGACGTCTTCCTCACCTGATGCTCGTGTCCAAAGACAGCCTCTACTCTCAGCTTCCCGCCTCAGGCTTCGTCACGCCTTCCTACAGGTATGGCCGTCACAGGTGTCACACCTGCAGGTATCACAGGACACAGGACAGGAGGTGACTTGAGCTGTGTGTGTTTCAGCCGTCGGACTCCTCAGCCGTCTCCCTGTCCAGGAGGAGGCGACGGTTCTCCTCCTCGCTCCTTGTGGGCCTTCAACACTCTGCTGAGAGTCCGGCTGCTCTGCGCCACGTACGTGAACGTGAACATCAGAGACATCGATAAGGTGAGTCGGTACTCGCTGCCTGGACCTGCCGCATCACATGTGGGGTCTAACAGGTGTTATCATGATCAAGCATCAGCCCTGACTCCAGTAATTATTACGTGCTTTGAGAAGCTTTAATGTTCAAAGAAGGACTCACAGGGTCGTAGCAGGAGGAGACCCAGGACTCTGCAGAGGTTCTGAGCACTGGGGGCCGGTTCACTGGACTGGATTAGATGTCTGGATGTTTGGGTGGATGGTTGGATCAGTCCCACCAAAACATCAGATAGGATTTTGTTGTGTGTGTGTAGATCTATGTGAGGACAGGGATCTATCACGGAGGAGAGCCGCTCTGTGACAACGTCAACACCCAGAGAGTGCCCTGCTCCAACCCCAGGTACGACACACCCAAACACACACGTTAAAACATCGGCCCCCCTCCTGTCGCTCCTTTTACCTGCCTGTCTGCAGCTAACTCTTACCTGTCTGTCTTCAGGTGGAATGAGTGGCTGACCTATGACATCTACCTGGCTGACCTCCCTCGTTCAGCCAGACTCTGCCTGTCTATCTGCTCTGTGAAGGGAAGGAAAGGAGCTAAGGAGGTAGGAAAGAAGGGAGTACAAGTGATCTGTGTAGTAAGACTGCTGGTTGAACCTGTCCCAGGTCGTTTCTCAGTACTCAAGTACGCAAGTCCGCACTCGTCCCACTCGTGCTTCTGAAGTTCCCACGGGGAATCTGGAGTTCCTGAGAACTGGAGGACGCGGCGATCGTTCTAATGTTGGAACGGGCGTGTACTTGATGACATCACAGCTCAGCTCCATTGTTTCCACTGTCACCACCCTTTAATTTAACTGTGATTGATATGCGCAATGGAAATTACACATGACATAAAAAACTGCACAAAGTAATAGATTTCTTTAAGAATATAATCTTTTTAAAGTATTTTGCAAAATGCCCTTTTACATATCATCTGCTTCACAGTCAGATGTGAACAGCTAAAAACTGTACACATGTATGCACAGTTCATGCTGCTTATTCAATAGAAACAAAGAGGTTAGAAAGCTTTTATTTTATTTTAGTAGATACTAAAACGTACCACAGACAGCTGCTGGGGTTTGGAAGAGAACTGAACTAATACTCCAAATATAATCAGATCATTGTTGGAGCAGCCGTCAGGATCTCCTCGTATCAACATGCTGTTTTTGTTTCCTCCTGGATTTAATTATTTTTATTGTTAGATTCAATTCAGAGTCAGCTGTTTAAATAAGAACAGCACATTTTACATCAGGTGAAATGACCATCGATGCATGCTCGATAGAAGGGGAGGAGCCAAGACACATCCTCTGTCTCACCTGTCTCACAGGAGCACTGCCCTCTGGCCTGGGGGAATGTAAACCTGTTTGACTACAAGGACATCCTGGTCTGTGGTAAGGTGGCTCTCAGCCTGTGGCCTGTTCCCCATGGCCTAGAGGACCTGCTCAACCCCATTGGAGCCGCGGGTTCAAATCCCAACAAGGTACCCAACAAGTTCTCTCAGACAGTAGAAATGTGTCTGATCCTGAAGTAAGTATTTAATGATGGTGTTGTGGTCTGCAGGAGACCCCCTGCGTGGAGCTGGAGTTCTCCTGGTTCAATCAGATCGTTGTTTTTCCTGACGAGCAGCAGATTGAAGAGCACGCCAACTGGACCATCAGCAGAGAGCTGGGCTACAACTACTGCCACGGCCTGGTAACTACAACATTAAAAACTCCCTCTCTGCCCCCCGAGGTTTGGTGTGTGTGTGAAATCCTCAGACCACGTCCTCTAAAGAGGTCCTATACAAAGATCCTCTACAGAGGTCTTCTACCAGAGGTCCTCTACAGAGGTCCTCTACAGAGGTCCTCTACAAGAGGTCCTCTACAAGAGGTCCTCTACAAGAGGTCTTCTACCAGAGGTCTTCTACAAGAGGTCCTCTACAGAGGTCCTCTACAAAGGTCTTCTACCAGAGGTCTTCTACCAGAGGTCTTCTACAGAGGTCCTCTACAAAGATCCTCTAAAGAGGTCCACTACCAGAGGTAGTCCTCTACCAGAGGTCCTCTACAAAGATCCTCTACAGAGGTCCTCTACAAAGATCCTCTACAGAGGTCCTCTACAAAGATCCTCTACAGAGATCCTCTACAGAGGTCTTCTACCAGAGGTCCTCTACAAAGATCCTCTACAGAGGTCCTCTACAAAGATCCTGTACAGGGGTCCTCTACCAGAGGTCCTCTACAAAGATCCTGTACAGGGGTCCTCTACCAGAGGTAGTCCTCTACAGAGGTCCTCTACAAAGATCCTCTACAGAGGTCCTCTACAAAGATCCTCTACAGAGATCCTCTACAGAGGTCTTCTACCAGAGGTCCTCTACAAAGATCCTCTACCAGAGGTCCTCTACAAAGATCCTGTACAGGGGTCCTCTACCAGAGGTCCTCTACAAAGATCCTCTACCAGAGGTCCTCTACAAAGATCCTCTACCAGAGGTCCTCTACAAAGATCCTCTATCTATCGGTAGTGGTTTCCTGTGTGCTCTCCTTCCATTAACAGTGCTCTTCTTCGGGGTCTTCCTCAAAGTGAACACAGTTGCTTTCCAGCTGTTCTCCAGCTGTTTTGCCTTTGGCTTCTTTTTGCCTCTTTGGGAATTGTGGTGTAATCTTTATAGGTTTCATCTCGACCGAAGAGCAGCAGCAGTCCTGTGCAGTTTGTGTTTCCGATGTTGTTGTGTGTTTTAGTTTGTCAGTGTTTACCTGTGACTCAGATCCAAATACAGAAGACTCAGCGATTGCCTCAGACTACCTGTCTCTCACCCGTCTCTCACCTCTCCCTCAGAGCAGCCGTTTGGCCTGTGACAGCAGTGTTTCGTCAGGCGATGCCGAGCAGCTTCGCTCTCTCTGCTCCAGAGATCCGCTGTACGAGCTCTCGGAGCAGGAGAAGGACTTCCTCTGGAGACACAGGTGAGAATGAATGTAATGGAGTGAACACCCTGCAGGTGTATTTTTGGAGGCATGTCCTCTGAACGCTGTGACCTTCTGAACCCACAGTTAAACCTCTGATCCAGGTACATTTGAACAGGTCTAAATAGTCCCAGATTTACCTAACGTGATCTTTGACACAGAAACTTTCTGGACCTTTCTGTCTGTCTGATTTTAGATGTCTGGCAGCTTCACGTGACTCTCTCTGTTTGTGCATGTTCCTGTCCACCGGCCTTGTCTACCTGTCTCTCCCCATTTGTCTACCTGTGTCTCTGCCTGTCTGTATCTCTGCAGACATTACTGTGTAAACATCCCAGAGTCTCTCCCTAAGCTGCTTCTTTCTGTCAAATGGAACTCCAGAGACGAAGTTTCTCAGGTACCGAACTTCCCATCACAGTCAGGGACAAATGCTTCAAACCCTCACTTTGACTCACCTGTCTCTCTGTCACCTGTCCCCTCCCTCAGATGTACTGTCTGTTGAAGGAGTGGCCTCTGATGGAGCCCGAGTCGGCTCTCGAGTTGTTGGACTGTAACTTTCCCGACCCAATGGTCCGAGAGTTTGCGCTGCGCTGCCTCGTGCAGGGCCTGACGGATGACAAGCTGTCGCAGTACCTGTTGCAACTTGTACAGGTGCGTGTGGTAATGGTAAATGGTAAAGGGTCTGCACACCTGCTGCTGTGTGCCTCACACAGTCCTCTGCAGCACACTGCAGACACACCTGGACTCCTCACCTGTCTGTGTACTGTCACATACATACACTTATCTTTCGTCTTTTGTCTCATGGTCTTTTCTGCAGGTGTTGAAGTATGAGATGTACCTGGACAATCCTCTGGCCCGTTTCCTGATAAAGAAAGCTCTGACCAATCAGAGGATAGGGCACTTCTTCTTCTGGCACCTGAAGTGAGTGCAAATGTCCTGGTGTTTACCTGAGGGATCTAACATGTCTGTTTGGTCATTTTTAATCTAACAGGAAGTGTTCTCACAGGTCAGAGATGCACAACAAGACGGTTTCCCGACGCTTCGGTCTGCTGCTGGAAGCTTTCTGCAGAGCCTGCGGGATGTACCTGAAGCACCTGAACAGACAGGTGAGCCCTGACACACCTGGTCTTCTGAGTCCAGTTCAACATGAGCTCCTTATCTAGTTTTTCTTAACCTAAGACCATCACCACACAACAAAAGTGTGTCTCAGCCCAGGATTTATCAGTCTACCTGTGAGATAGTTCACAGGAACCAGGAAGCCTTGGAAGACCAATCAGAAGCATGGACACATACTCACAGGAAGTATCATGCTGGAAAAATATTAGGTGGTTAAACACAGAATAGAGCGTGAAAATAACACAGAGCAGCAGAGTGAAACAGCAGTGTCAGTGATTAACGAAGCTTCTCTCACCTGGTCGTTTGTATAACTGAGCTACTAACACACCTGTATGTGCGTGTGTGTGTGCGTGTGTGCGTGTGTGTGTGTGTGTGTGTGTGTGTGTGTGTGTGTGCAGGTAGAGGCCATGGATAAACTGGTGAATCTGACCGACACACTGAAGCAGGAGAAGAAGGACGAGACTCAGAAAGTATGAAAACAAACAAAGCAACTTAAATCTGACTTGTGATTGGCTGACGGTGACGTGTGTTTCTGTACTGCGATTGGTTGTCAGACTCAGATGAAGTTTCTGGTTGAGCACATGTCTCGTCCAGATTACATGGAAGCTCTGCAGGGATTCGTCTCTCCACTGAATCCAGTTCACCAGCTGGGAAATCTCAGGTAGGCATAACTGGTTAAATAACTGCATGACTTCCTACCTGACCGATCATTGCATGACCAGATCTTTTAGTGTGTGTGACTATGACTAAGATCAGTGTGGATATTTATAGCTCTTGGTAGTGAAATGTGGGGTTTTCTAAATATAAAAGTGATTCATCTGCATATTGACCGACTTTAAGTGTTTTATTCTTTAAAGAGCTTCCTGACTGCATCAGCGTGTTTTCAGGCTTGAAAAACAACAAAGTAAAACAATGTTTAAAAAGTGTCGTGTGCTTTTAGGCTGGAGGAGTGTAGGATCATGTCCTCGGCAAAGCGCCCCCTGTGGCTGAACTGGGAAAACCCTGACATCATGTCCGAGCTTCTCTTCACCAACAACGAGATCATCTTCAAGAACGGAGATGGTAACGAGTTTGGCGCTAACTGTATTACTGCTGTTTACAGCTGTGCCAGGGCACTGTGGGTAACGTAGTGTGTTCTGTTACAGACCTGCGTCAGGATATGCTAACGTTGCAGATTATTAAAATCATGGAGAACATCTGGCAGAACCAGGGTCTGGACCTGCGGTGAGAGCCCGTGACATTAGCTGTGACATCACACCGACACCTGGCTAACGGAGCGTGTGTTTGTGTATTAGCATGTTGCCCTATGGATGCCTCTCCATCGGTGACTGCGTGGGTCTGATCGAGGTTGTGAAGAACAGCTTCACCATCATGCAGATTCAGTGCAAGGGAGGCCTGAAGGGGGCGCTGCAGTTCAACTCCAACACGCTGCATCACTGGATCAAAGACAAGAACCGCGGCGAAGCGTGAGCACACCCCTCTGCACACATGTTTGCATGAACACCTGTCTGCCCTCTGCTCACTTCCTGTCTGTCCCACAGGTACGATCGGGCCATCGACCTGTTCACGCGCTCATGTGCTGGTTACTGCGTTGCCACGTTCATCCTGGGAATCGGAGACCGCCACAACTCCAACATTATGGTGAAAGAGAATGGACAGGTGAGCCTCTGACCCCACGCCCTGACAGCTCTTCCTGGGACTGCAGCCGCCTAACTCTTTGTCTGCCTCCTCCAGCTGTTCCACATTGACTTTGGTCACTTCCTGGATCACAAGAAGAAGAAATTTGGCTACAAGAGGGAGCGTGTACCCTTTGTCCTTACTCAGGACTTCCTCATCGTCATTAGTAAAGGCATCCAGGAATCCACCAAGACCAAGGAGTTCGAGAGGTGCCCTGTCCCTCCTCTTTGCACCTCCTCCTGTCTCCCTCTGAGCCCGCCTCACTCTCTGTCTACCTGTTTAGGTTCCAGGAGATGTGCTACAAAGCATACCTCGCCATCCGTCAGCACGCCAGCCTCTTCATCAATCTCTTCTCCCTTATGCTGGGTTGCGGGATGCCTGAACTGCAGAGCTTTGATGACATTGCCTACCTGAGGAAAACCCTGGCCCTGGGTAAGACTGGAGTGACGGACGGGCAGGAGACAGGTGGTATTATGATGCTGTAGATGTCTAGAACTCCACCAATCCATGGTGGCAGCAGAGTGCCTGTTCTAAGCAACCATCTCCTGTCCATCACAGGGACAGTTCAGTACTTGGAACTGTCTGTAACCCGTCTGTCTCTAAGCCATCTGTCATAGACCGGCCTGTCTAAGGTCATATCCCAATTCATGGGTTGGATCCTCCTGAGGACCCGGCCTTCGTGGTCTACGTGGGCCGGGTCCTCAGAAGGTTGGGTAGGCCGGAAGTAAACGGCTGTGGAATTGAACGGTCTAGCCTTCAGATTAGCGTCACCGCTGTCTTGGTGGAGTTTAATAAACTCGGCGTAAATTCTCGACCATCTCACACTTCTGTTTAATCAGTTTTCTGTTTGACGTTTATTCAGCTGTGTGAAAACCACCCAGGGGATTAATTAAGTTTTATTTTATCTAATCTAATCTAATAACTTTAATCTCAGCCAAACCGATTGACTCACGAACAAATAAAACACTGAAAAAGCCCAACAATAACATTTTTAGGTTGTCTAAATGACTCTTATATTACATTTAACCTGAGTAGCGAAAGTCCGCGGTGATCTGAAAATGATGTGCCGGGAGTTGTGTCGTTCTCGGCGGCTTCAGTGACCCTCGAGCTCTCAGCTAGCTGTCGAGCTGGTGGGTAGCAGACGTCTCCAAAAACGTCGAAGCACTTTTGCAAATATGCGATATCTTGATAAACTGAGCAGATATTAGAAGTTTACACGCCCACATTCTCGCCTGAAAATATTTTAAAAGTTTATTTTTTGGGGGGTCCTTTGTCCCTCTTTGGGGGGGGAAACTCCCACTAGGTTTAAATCTGGGACTCCCCACCATTTGACCCTAGAACTGAAGAAGCTTCTCAAATGAGAGGTGAATCATCTTCAAGCAACTTAAACAAGTCCAGACGCTTTTCTTTCCAAGCTCCTTAGATTAATACCAGTAATTTTAAAACTTAGTAGCTGCCGCCATTGCCGGAAACTGGAGTTTGGCTGGGCCACGCTATGATTTCTGGGATATGGTGGGCCACGATGGACACACCTGACCCATCCTTCAAATTCGGGTAAAAGGAGGCCACACTTGTCGGCTGCATTCAGAGGAGTCTACGAATTTGGACAGCCTTCGGCGCGTCGCTGTGACGTAATCGGTCTACAAATGTGTCCTCAGGAGGATGCAGCCCATGAATTTGGACACGACCTGTAAGTCTTTTCTTTAACCAGTCTGTCTCTAACCCATTTGTCTGTCATTCAGAGAAGAGCCAGCAGGAGGCACTGGAGTACTTCACCAAGCAGATGAACGACGCTCACCACGGCGGCTGGAGCACGAAGATGGACTGGATCTTTCACACCATAAGACACATGCCCAATGAGCACTGACACACACCCACACTGGTGTGTTTGTTTACTGCACTACTGTGATGATTATGATACTAATGATGATGATGATGATGACAGACTCGTCATCTGATGTCATAGATTTTCTTTAGAGGTTTTTTGTCCTTGTGTCTTTTGGACGGTTGTCATAGAAATATGAATCTCAGGGTCAAAGGTCAGTGGGGTTTTGATGATGCCAAAGGCAGGCTGGGAAAAAATGACGATGCTGATGATGAAGGTGACGTCACAAAAGTCTTCCAATCGGTGCTACTGTTAGCTTGTTAGCTGCTGTACTTTTCAAAAACAGTCAAACTTTATTGAGTGAAATTTTATTGACAAGCAGCTGTAACTTCATAAAATGTTATTTTTGAGTGACATAACTTTATTGAAACCAGCAAAGTGAACACTGTGGTCACTGTGAGAGCAATAAAACTTCCAATAACCAATCAATATTTAGATTATGACAATCAGTTCTGACCAGTAGGAAGGCAGAGCTGACCAGCTGTGGGCGGAGTCATTGTGATGATGCAGTCTAGAGACTTAAGATACCTTCAGAGTTTATTGGAAGTATCTTTTGGAGTATTTTGTTGATTTGAACCCACTTAAACAGATTTTTACGATCAGCATATCATCCTCGTTAATCAGGGATCAAAGTACTCGACAATCTGAACCAATCAGCTGCTGCCGTTAGCCCTTAGCTAGTCTACTTAGCATTGTTAGCTGTTGGCTCATGAGTCATGCTGAGATAGTTAGCATTAGCCTGTTAGCTATTAGATAGCTGAGTTGTTGCACTGGATAAAGGAACTGTGGGTAGGTTTAGTTACCATAGTGAAAACCCCGTCCCTCTAATCTCATTGGCTGCCAGTTCCTAGGGCAGGGCTACATTCAAATAGTTTTATGTGAAGGTTTTTTCCTGTTCAGGTGAGAGATCAAAGCCCCGCCCCCTGCTGCATGCTAATCATTCATTGCTGACATCATCGACTGTGATGGTTACTATAGTGACTGATAACACACGGGGAGATGTGATGTGTTTGTTTCCATGTGATCAGTATTGATTGTTTTCTGATGTATTAATGATTTTTAACTAATTGGTTTCTTCATGTATTGATTTGTGATGTTATTGATTCTTCTTGACCCTCTGACATAGGAGAGCAGGTCACCTGAAGGGCGGAGCCTGATGTTATAACACCATGCCCAGGTGTTAAAGCACTTATTGATCAGTGTTATTATGGATTATTGTTGTTTTGTTGTTTCAAAATAAAAGTTTAACTGGTGTGTGTGTATGTGTGTGTGTGTGTGTGTATGTGTGTGTGTGCTTTACTCACCTGAGACATGTTCAGTTCCTCTGACGTCCAGCAGGTGCTGCTGTGACCTTTGAGTCCTAACTGCTCTTTTTTTAAAATGAAATAAATAAAACTAAAATAATAAGATATTTCACCGTATTTCAAGGAAAATAAATGCAAATAACTCTGGGTATTAATCAATCCATGATATATGACATCTTTTTTTTCCAAGCTCCTTAGACAGCATTTGACACTGTTGACCACACAATCCTATTAAATTAGGGGTCCCCAATCCCAGTCCATGAGGGCCGGTGTCCCTGCAGGTTTAAGATGTGTCCTTGATCCATCACAGCTGATTTAAATAGATAAATAACTGTCTTGTCTCCAGAGGCCTGGTAATGAACTAATCATGTGATTCAGGTGTGTTGACCCAGGGTGAGATCTCAAACCTGCAGGGACACCGGCCTCGTGGACTGGGATTGGGGACCCCTGTATTAAACCATCTAAAGACATGTGTTGGGTTTGCACTTGTACAAACGTATACATGTATTATGTTCACATATGTGTGCTTGTGTGTGAATGTGTACACTCTTGTATATGTATGTGCATATTTGCATGTACACATATATTTTTACAAACATATGGGATGTCACAATGTTTTCTATTTTTTCATCTTTCATCTATTTTAATTCTTTTTATTTGATTATGCTATCCTTCTGTTCAGCACTTTGGCGGACACTTGATGCCCTTTAAATGTGCTTTATAAATAAAGATCACTTGACTTGAGAAGCATACATTAATGCAGAGAAGTGTATTTTCGTTTATCGTTTTTTTAATGTATTGATTGTGCATTGTTGGTCCTCCATATATTAATAAATATAATTTTGTAGTTTATGCACTATGGGTCCGCCATAATATTTATATATCACTTATTATTATTTTTAATGAAGTCAATTATCCCGCGTTGATCCTCCATACTTATGGACATAATGTTTCGCTTTTATAACCTTTCGTGAAAGTGCGATTAGTGACCATTATCAAATTTGTCCCTTCGCGCCTTCCGTCCACTGTTCCGCCGTAAGCATGCGCATTGACAGAAGCCGTCACCGCAGTCCAGTGTGTTGAGTAGAAGCCGAGTAGGGACAATAGATTAAAAATAGAAAAGTACAGGTGATACAGGCGGAGATAAGGAGCAGAACGAGAGACGGAGGAGAGATGGATCAGTTGGAGCGGTAAGGCTCACCTTTGACCCGGAAATAACTGCAGATAACGCTCGAGCACGTAGAGCTAGCATCCAGTGTGATTCATTCAAACTTTATTTAAACAGACTGCGTGAAATAAGAGTTAGCCGTTAACAACAGCGTTTTTATCCAGGCAGTCGGGGTCTAAACTTTATTGACACAGCCTCCCTGAACAGTCCGGTTGTTTCGGAGCGTGAGACGGTCGCGTGCGCTGTTGTGTACAAGTGAGAGGACCTGTGGAGGTGTGACGTCAGCGCAGGGCTCCGTCTTTTAAATGGAGTTTAGGAAGGACATGTGAGATAAAGGGGCGACTTCACCTGTGAGTAGTGACGGTGCGGTGTGTCGAATCTTTCCAGCCAATGGTTTCGGGCGCACGAAGCCCCGTTTAACAGCTCACTGCTGCCATCTGCTGGTCGTTCGGTGTACAGCAGCCCTGCTGTGATAACACATGCAGGCTACATATCAGTGGAAAAGCAAACGTAAAGATGACTCAAGCATTTTAGCTGTTCGTCCACCATAAACCATGGGCACGTCCCTCAGGTGACACCTGGGATTACCTGCTGAGTACTTCCTGTTTGTCTTTCAGTCCCCAAGATGACAACGCACAGGAGACAGATTGTCACGTTGACAATGCCGATGGAAACAACAACAACAACAACCGGCGCAAGGTAACCTGTTCCTCTGTTTTACCTGGTTACCTGTTCACGCCGTGCTCGTGTCTGTAGGCACATTATGTTATCCCAGGTGGAAGTCTCGCTGAGACACGTGGCGTTAGAGGACAGACAACAGTTGTGTTTGTGGATATATGACTGACTGTAATTATGCATGAAATCATCACATCTCTGTAGGATTAAACTGTTTGAACATTATAAGTGCTTCATAAAAACAATGTCACGTGACTTTGCTGACAGGAAGCTAAAAGTATTGTTTAATGTTCCTGTTGGAACTTTTGTATCGCCGCATAAATAAGAGTCATAAAACTCAGCACTTACTTTTAAATGTTTACTCTTCGGCCGCCCCACTTTATCCTCTGCTGTGCTATGAATCCTGGGATATGATGTGCCAACCCACATCATAACCCATCCTTGAAATCTGAGGGAAAGGACGACGCATTTGCAGCAGCCTTCGTCACGTCACTGTGACGTAATCGGCCCTCTGAAGGACAGCCTTGAGTTTAGACACTCTTAAAACCCTCAGACTGTGAGGGCCTGATTGGTCAGCAGCTGTGATGTGTGTGTTTTGTAACCTGCAGACGGTGTGTCCAGGTGCAGGTGAGCACCCCCTGCAGTATAACTACACCTTCTGGTACAGCAGGAGGACCCCGAGTCGTCCCGCCAGCTCTCTGAGCTACGAGCAGAACATACGACAGATCGGCACCGTGGCCTCGGTACGTATGGACAGCTTTCTGTGAGGACACGCCTCCTCTGAGACCACACCCCGTCAGCTTTACTGATAGTTTCAGTCTGACACGATTTTATTTCTTCTCTCTCTGATTCAGTCACATGATCAGTCTGACCGGATCAGTAAGTCTGTGCGATCGATCGTTCTGATAGCCAATAATGTGTGTTCAGGTGGAGCAGTTCTGGAGGTTTTACAGTCATCTGGTGAGGCCAGGTGACCTGAGCGGGCACAGCGACTTCCACCTGTTCAAGGAGGGCATCAAACCCATGTGGGAGGTAACTAAGTACCCAGTACTCCTGCAGTACTCCTGCAGTACTCGTGTAGGACAGATTTGTGCTGCTCAAATGAAAGTACAACAATAAAATCATCATAGACACACAACACATGCAGGGCTGCAGTGACATCACCACGAACCAGACACGCCTGTGTGAGGCCACACCCACACCAAGAAAGTACTAATGAAGGAAGCATCAATGAATTCTTAGTGAAGTGCTGATGAAGATGAGGGGTATCCATCCATCTTCCTTCACTGGGGGGCAGGTCACGGGGCAGCAGCCTGAGCAGAGCGTGCCAGACCTCCCTCCTGCTGGCCGCCTCCTGGAGAACACGACAAGCGCACCTTGCCCAGGAGGCTCAGCTCTCTCTTCACCACCGTGGACCGGTGCAGCATCACTGCAGCCGCTCCAGTGCGCGCTGTAGGACACCACCTGATGAAACCAACAGAACCAATCTGCACGAAAGCCAGAGACGAGATTCTTGGCTGCGCCTGTAAATTCTGTACATGAAGATTCTGAACAGAATCGGTGAGAGTACCATGTCCCACCAGGAACTAGTCCTACCTACTGACGGCTCTGCGGACCAAGTTCTTGCAATGGTTGCTTAAGGATTAAATGGCCCGTAGTACGGCGATGGGCCCCTGTCCCTTTCCCTGGCTGTGCCCAGCTACATCCTGGGCCTGGCTCCAGGGCGTGGCCCTGGTAACCCCAGGCAGGGGGAACTGTTTCCTGGGTGAGCTTCTCATGGAGGTTTTTTAATAACTCTTTGTCTGGTCCCTAAACCCATGTCCAGAAAGGTAGCGCTTCACAGACGAGCGGTCCCACAGCTGTACACAAAAGGCTAAAAGTAACATGAACGTTAGGTCATAGTCAATACAACAGATTAAATAAAACACGTGAAAATAAACAATACATAATAAGTCAACTAAGAATTCTTAACAGAAAAGCTGTTTTAACAGAAAAGTATTAACTGCTCATCAGTGTACTCGAGTACTGCAGGAGTAATCCTGGAGATGTACTCATGCGCTAAAGGAGTACTGATACTGCAGCAATCCCGTACCGCCCCCTGCTGTGCTGCTCGTACCAGTTGTCCCAGATAACTTCCTGCAGTGATGTTAGAGCTGTGTGGTCACATGACTGATGCACTCAAACTCCCCCCTGTGTCTCCTACCTGTGTCACCTGTTGTGTCTGTCTCACCTGTGCAGGACGAGTCTAACCGCAGTGGGGGGAAGTGGATCATCCGGCTGCGTAAGGGTCTGGCGAGTCGGTTCTGGGAGAACATCATCCTGGCCATGCTGGGCGAGCAGTTCATGGTGGGAGAGGAGATCTGTGGGGCTGTGGTCTCCATACGCTTCCAGGTAACCACACAACCACTGCAGCACTGTGTTACTGCAGGGCTGCTGCTCTGAGTCGGAGTGAGGCACAGCGGAGACCTTCTCTACCAGAGATCAGGGCTCAAACTGGGATTCGGTGCTGTCCAAGTAAAACACAATAGAACTGTGTTACTAAAGTGCAGCTAGTGATGACTGTGGAAGTCTGTGGAGTCAAGCAGAGAGAGGACTTCTGTGATTGTTACCAGGGTTACCCAGTGCTGGTGTGCTGGTCCCCTTTTTTTAATAAGAATGAAACTACACTGAGCGTCATGCTCAGTGCTGAATTCCACTTTCAGAGCTCAGGGACCTCCCACGACATCTTTCAAAGTAAAAGTATTTCCAGTCTGGATCATGTGATCTGATCAGTGGGTAGCGTGGGTTCAGCTGGACGGGTGGGGTCTTGTTTGGCCTCAGTGTGTCCTGTATGGAAGACTGTGGCAGCAATGTTGTCGAGCTGTGTTCACAGACCAAATCAGTGAGTCCGATATATGAGCGCTGGAAGTGAGCTCAGAGGAGAGCTGCTGCTCCTCCACTGACAGGAGTCTGCTCCTTTAGCCTAAGCTTAAAATGAGACGGTCTGTCTCCCAAATCCAAACTGGTTCCCCGAGTTGTGCTCTGATGCATCCATCGGAGTATGTGTGTAAATATTAGATAGGAAAAAGGACTTGTGTGGATGGGCGAACCAGGCACGCTGTGCTCAGAGTAGGAAAGTGATATAGGAGAACCAGTCCATTCACCATTTCCTGTCAGAGGCCATAAGAAGATCATTTGTAACCTTCACTAAAGCTGTTGCTGTGCTGAGCTCTGAAACCTGACTGAAACTCTTCAATGAGCCTCTGCAGATGATCTGTTAGCTGTTGGCCTATAATTAGCTAAGATTAGCTGGGTTTAAACAAGCTTGAAGGCCTGTGGTACGTTTATGATAGCATCTGACCTCTGACCTGTCTGTAACCCGTCTGTCTGTCAGGAGGACATCCTGTCGATCTGGAACAGGACGTCCAACGACCAGACGACGACGTCCAGAATCAGAGACACTTTGAGACGAGTCCTGAACCTTCCAGCTAACACCATCATGGAGTACAAGACCCACAACGACAGCCTCAGGTACTACCACTGTGCTAGCACTGTTACTGCTGCTAACACTGTGCTGCTCAGGTTGGTTGATGCTTTGAGTGTATTCATATGAACCTGACGGTGATCAAAGTCACCTGTCTCAGCTCTAAACCATCTGTACTTAACCCTTTAAAACCAGTTAGAGCGGCACGCTCCGTTTTGCCTAACCATTTTTAAATCCCGGTAGAACCGGAACCGTGTAAGCTAGCGCAATAATTTTTTTTGCATATGAAACCAGAGGAGTTGTACTTACATCTGATGCCATCAGCTTGTCCTCGGTCACAGTTCCCTTCCACATATAGCTTTGCAAAAACTGCATAAAAAGCACTTGCAGCAACAAAAACATAATATCCCAGAAACACGCTTTGCCGATCCGATCAGCTGTTCGTAACACTTCCTACGTTAGAATAGACGTCAGCATGAGCTATCGCATGTCCGCCATTACCTGCCCGAAACCGGAAGTGACGTCATTTTCTCAGAAAATGTAGTTTTTTACTTGTAGGCCTTTACCGATGTTTTTAAAAGTCATGTTTGACTTCATGCTTTTCTGAATAGTTGCTGGGATGCTTAGGACTCAAATCGCGCTGCTTTAAATGGTTTATTTTGACGCACCTGCTGTTTTCTCTGCAAATTTGCATTATAGGATTGGTTTTCGTTTTTCCTGCAGTATATAAAAATTGCTGTATCTCAAAAATAAAACTATGAAGACACAAAATAAATTCCCTGTGGTGGGAAACTATTTGTGCAACTTTTTTGGATTTACAGTTTTGAGGGATAAACCTCTTAAATTTCTCTATTTAGAAATATATGTTAAAAAAATAAAAACGATTTTCAAATTTTTTGTACTTTATTGCAGCGGTCCCCAACCGTTTTTGCGCCACGGACCGGTTTATGCCCAACAATATTTTCACAGACTGGCTTTTAAGGTGTCAACAAAATAAAACTAGTACCGGTACCAAAAAAAATAAGATTTATTCATAACACATGTGAAAAGATTCGATCCCTATACAACAGTTGTAAGAGCTTGGTTCGCATTGCCGGCAATAAGTCGGACTCGTTCCCGGTGGGTGATGGGCTCCGCCAGGGATGCCCTTTGTCTCCGGTTCTGTTCATAATTTTTATGGACAGGATTTCTAGGCGCAGCCAAGTGGCGGAGGGCTTTCGCTTTGGTGGCCTCAGAATCTCATCTCTGATTTTTGCAGATGATGTGGTTCTGTTGGCTTCATTGGGTGAGGGCCTCCAGCTCGCACTGGAACGGTTCGCAGCCGAGTGTGAAGCAGTGGGAATGAGGATCAGCACCTCCAAATCTGAGGCCGTGGTTCTCAGCCGGAAAAGGGTGGAGTGCCCACTCCGGGTCGGGGATGAGTTCCTGCCCCAAGTGGAGGAGTTCAAGTATCTCGGGGTCTTGTTCTCGAGTGATGGGAGAAGGGAGCAGCGTAAATAAGCTTCCTCCGAAAGGTGGCTGGCCTCTCCCTTAGAGATGGGGTGAGAAGTTCGGCCCTCCAGGAGGGGCTCAGAGTGGAGCAGCTGCTGCTCCACATCGAAAGGAGCCAGCTGAGGTGGTTCAGGCATCTGACAAGGATGCCCCCTGGGCGCCTCCTGGGTGAGGTGTTCCAGGCATGTCCCACCGGGAGGAGGCCCCCAGGACACGCTGGAGAGATTGTATCTCTCGGCTGGCCTGGGAACGCCTTGGTGTTCCCCCGGATAAGCTGGAGGAGGTGGCTGGGGAGAGGGAGGTCTGGGCCTCTTTGCTTAGGCTGCTGCCCCTGCGACCCGGCCTCGGATAAAGCGGATGAAGATGGATGTGAAAAGACCAGGAAAACCGAGTTAACGATAAAAACGATAAAAATGATAACAAAATAACGCTGAAAACCGATAAAAACCCTGAAAACCAGACATTTCACACCTGAGCCTCAACTCTCGCAGCCCGGTACCAAACGACTCACGGACCGGCACCGGTCCGAGGCCCGGGGGTTGGGGACCGCTGGTTCATCAAATGTATGTGTCCTCCCTGTAAACCCACTGTTACCCCTCTGTCCACTCTGTAAACCCACTGTTACCCCTCTGTCCTCCCTGTAAACCCACTGTTACCCCTCTGTCCTCCCTGTAAACCCACTGTTACCCCTCTGTCCTCCCTGTAAACCCACTGTTACCCCTCTGTCCACTCTGTAAACCCACTGTTACCCCTCTGTCCACTCTGTAAACCCACTGTTACCCCTCTGTCCTCCCTGTAAACCCACTGTTACCCCTCTGTCCTCCCTGTAAACCCACTGTTACCCCTCTGTCCACTCTGTAAACCCACTGTTACCCCTCTGTCCACTCTGTAAAGCCACTGTAAACACTCAAGCGTGTTTAGAGAGCAGGAGGATTGCAGCAGATGGTAAATGGCTTGTATTTGTATAGCGCTTTATGTAGTCCCTAAGGACCTCAAAGCGCTTTACACTACATGCAGACATCCACACACATTCACACACTGGTGATGGCAGCTACATCGTAGCCACAGCCACCCTGGGGCGCACTGACAGAGGCGAGGCTGCCGGACACTGGCGCCACCGGGCCCTCTGACCACCACCAGTAGGCAACGGGTGAGGTGTCTTGCTCAAAGACACAACAAACCGTCAACCTTCCGATTACAGGACGAACTGAACTCTTGAGCAACGATTGCCCAGATGACACTAATTCTGTGTTTAAACTAACAGCTGTGCTTGTCACTGCTGACTGGTGAAATGCATTGTGGGAAACGATGCTGATAAAGCAGTGAGACCTCTTCTGTCTTCTGTTTCAGGGACAACTCGAGCTTCAGGAACACCAAGATCTCTGTCTGAGGTCACCGGGGTCAGCCCAATGGCCCTCTGACCAATCAGGAACTGCCGTGGTGTTACTCTGCTCTCTCATTGGCCAGAGGATGGCCACATGGACCAATAAACTGACTGAACTGGACTGACGGTGTTAGTTTGTATCTCTGAAGTTTGTGCTGGTGTAAATAAAACTGAGTCTTCTTTAAACTCTGAGTGTGACTCTTTAATCCCAGCTGGCACCTCCGGGTCCCAGAGCAGTATAAAGACCTGTCCCAGGATATTCCAGGATGGTAGCTGAGACTAATCTGGGTCTATTCCAGGCTGCAGTCCAGCAGGGAGCTGAGCAGATGGACTTGATCCAGGCCGGGATTAGCAGATCGGAGGTACCATCATCGGTACCTGATCCAGCTCACCTGTCTGATCGCATGATTCACCTCCCCTGCTGCTCCTTACACAGGAAGACGCCCTCTTACCACAGGCTGTGACACTACAGCGAGGTGCTGACATCATCAGCAGGAAGTGAAGACGTGACAACAACACAGGTGGATGCAAAGTTCCTCTCTCTCCACTGTAAGTGAATGTAGCTCGACCATGATTCTCTCTCTCCACTGTGAGTGGATGTAGCTCGACCATGATTCTCTCTCTCTCCACTGTAAGTGGATGTAGCTCGACCATGATTCTCTCTCTCCACTGTGAGTGGATGTAGCTCGACCATGATTCTCTCTCTCCACTGTGAGTGGATGTAGCTCGACCATGATTCTCTCTCTCTCCACTGTGAGTGGATGTAGCTCGACCATGATTCTCTCTCTCTCCACTGTAAGTGAATGTAGCTCGACCATGATTCTCTCTCTCTCCACTGTGAGTGGATGTAGCTCGACCATGATTCTCTCTCTCTCCACTGTGAGTGGATGTAGCTCGACCATGATTCTCTCTCTCCACTGTAAGTGAATGTAGCTCGACCATGATTCTCTCTCTCTCCACTGTGAGTGGATGTAGCTCGACCATGATTCTCTCTCTCTCCACTGTAAGTGGATGTAACTCGACCATGATTCTCTCTCCTCTCTCTCTCTCCACTGTAAGTGGATGTAGCTCGACCATGATTCTCTCTCTCTCCACTGTAAGTGGATGTAACTCGACCATGATTCTCTCTCCTCTCTCTCTCTCCACTGTGAGTGGATGTAGCTCGACCATGATTCTCTCTCTCCACTGTGAGTGGATGTAGCTCGACCATGATTCTCTCTCTCTCCACTGTAAGTGGATGTAGCTCGACCATGATTCTCTCTCTCTCCACTGTAAGTGGATGTAACTCGACCATGATTCTCTCTCCTCTCTCTCTCTCCACTGTAAGTGGATGTAGCTCGACCATGATTCTCTCTCTCTCCACTGTAAGTGGATGTAACTCGACCATGATTCTCTCTCCTCTCTCTCTCTCCACTGTAAGTGGAGGTAGCTCGACCATGATTCTCTCTCTCCACTGTAAGTGGATGTAGCTCGACCATGATTCTCTCTCTCTCCACTGTAAGTGGATGTAACTCGACCATGATTCTCTCTCCTCTCTCTCTCTCCACTGTAAGTGAATGTAGCTCGACCATGATTCTCTCTCTCCACTGTGAGTGGATGTAGCTCGACCATGATTCTCTCTCTCCACTGTGAGTGGATGTAGCTCGACCATGATTCTCTCTCTCTCCACTGTAAGTGAATGTAGCTCGACCATGATTCTCTCTCTCCACTGTGAGTGGATGTAGCTCGACCATGATTCTCTCTCTCTCCACTGTAAGTGGATGTAGCTCGACCATGATTCTCTCTCTCTCCACTGTGAGTGGATGTAGCTCGACCATGATTCTCTCTCTCCACTGTAAGTGGATGTAGCTCGACCATGATTCTCTCTCTCTCCACTGTAAGTGGATGTAACTCGACCATGATTCTCTCTCTCTCCACTGTAAGTCGATGTAGCTCGACCATGATTCTCTCTCTCCACTGTAAGTGGATGTAGCTCGACCATGATTCTCTCTCTCTCCACTGTAAGTGGATGTAGCTCGACCATGATTCTCTCTCTCCACTGTAAGTGGATGTAGCTCGACCATGATTCTCTCTCTCTCCACTGTAAGTGGATGTAGCTCGACCATGATTCTCTCTCTCTCTCCACTGTAAGTGGATGTAGCTCGACCATGATTCTCTCTCTCCACTGTAAGTGGATGTAGCTCCACCATGATTCTCTCTCTCCACTGTAAGTGAATGTAGCTCGACCATGATTCTCTCTCTCCACTGTAAGTGGATGTAGCTCGACCATGATTCTCTCTCTCTCCACTGTAAGTGGATGTAGCTCGACCATGATTCTCTCTCTCTCCACTGTGAGTGGATGTAGCTCGACCATGATTCTCTCTCTCTCCACTGTAAGTCGATGTAGCTCGACCATGATTCTCTCTCTCTCTCCACTGTAAGTGGATGTAGCTCGACCATGATTCTCTCTCTCTCCACTGTAAGTGGATGTAGCTCGACCATGATTCTCTCTCTCTCCACTGTAAGTGGATGTAGCTCGACCATGATTCTCTCTCTCTCTCCACTGTGAGTGGATGTAGCTCGACCATGATTCTCTCTCTCTCCACTGTAAGTCGATGTAGCTCGACCATGATTCTCTCTCTCTCTCCACTGTAAGTGGATGTAGCTCGACCATGATTCTCTCTCTCTCCACTGTAAGTCGATGTAGCTCCACCATGATTCTCTCTCTCCACTGTAAGTGAATGTAGCTCGACCATGATTCTCTCTCTCTCCACTGTAAGTGGATGTAGCTCGACCATGATTCTCTCTCTCTCCACTGTGAGTGGATGTAGCTCGACCATGATTCTCTCTCTCTCCACTGTAAGTCGATGTAGCTCGACCATGATTCTCTCTCTCTCCACTGTGAGTGGATGTAGCTCGACCATGATTCTCTCTCTCTCCACTGTAAGTCGATGTAGCTCGACCATGATTCTCTCTCTCTCTCCACTGTAAGTGGATGTAGCTCGACCATGATTCTCTCTCTCTCCACTGTAAGTCGATGTAGCTCGACCATGATTCTCTCTCTCTCCACTGTAAGTGGATGTAGCTCGACCATGATTCTCTCTCTCTCCACTGTAAGTGGATGTAGCTCGACCATGATTCTCTCTCTCTCCACTGTAAGTCGATGTAGCTCGACCATGATTCTCTCTCTCTCTCCACTGTAAGTGGATGTAGCTCGACCATGATTCTCTCTCTCCACTGTAAGTGGATGTAGCTCGACCATGATTCTCTCTCTCCACTGTAAGTGGATGTAGCTCGACCATGATTCTCTCTCCTCTCTCTCTCTCCACTGTAAGTGGAGGTAGCTCGACCATGATTCTCTCTCTCCACTGTAAGTGGATGTAGCTCGACCATGATTCTCTCTCTCTCCACTGTAAGTGGATGTAACTCGACCATGATTCTCTCTCCTCTCTCTCTCTCCACTGTAAGTGAATGTAGCTCGACCATGATTCTCTCTCTCCACTGTGAGTGGATGTAGCTCGACCATGATTCTCTCTCTCCACTGTAAGTGGATGTAGCTCGACCATGATTCTCTCTCTCTCCACTGTAAGTGGATGTAGCTCGACCATGATTCTCTCTCTCTCTCCACTGTAAGTGGATGTAGCTCGACCATGATTCTCTCTCTCTCTCCACTGTAAGTGGATGTAGCTCGACCATGATTCTCTCTCTCCACTGTAAGTGGATGTAGCTCGACCATGATTCTCTCTCTCCACTGTAAGTGGATGTAGCTCGACCATGATTCTCTCTCTCTCCACTGTAAGTGGATGTAGCTCGACCATGATTCTCTCTCTCTCTCCACTGTAAGTGGATGTAGCTCGACCATGATTCTCTCTCTCCACTGTAAGTGAATGTAGCTCGACCATGATTCTCTCTCTCTCCACTGTAAGTGGATGTAGCTCGACCATGATTCTCTCTCTCTCCACTGTAAGTGGATGTAGCTCGACCATGATTCTCTCTCTCTCCACTGTAAGTGGATGTAGCTCGACCATGATTCTCTCTCTCTCTCCACTGTAAGTGGATGTAGCTCGACCATGATTCTCTCTCTCTCTCCACTGTAAGTGGATGTAGCTCGACCATGATTCTCTCTCTCTCCACTGTAAGTGGATGTAGCTCGACCATGATTCTCTCTCTCTCTCTCCACTGTAAGTGGATGTAGCTCGACCATGATTCTCTCTCTCCACTGTAAGTGGATGTAGCTCGACCATGATTCTCTCTCTCTCCACTGTAAGTCGATGTAGCTCGACCATGATTCTCTCTCTCTCTCCACTGTAAGTGGATGTAGCTCGACCATGATTCTCTCTCTCTCCACTGTAAGTGGATGTAGCTCGACCATGATTCTCTCTCTCTCCACTGTAAGTGGATGTAGCTCGACCATGATTCTCTCTCTCCACTGTAAGTGGATGTAGCTCGACCATGATTCTCTCTCCACTGTAAGTGGATGTAACTCGACGTTGACGCTCTCCCTCCTGGTCTCTGGTCCTCCCTCGTTCACCCTGACATCATCTGCTTGGTTTGCTGGTTTCAGGACTTTCGGTGTAAAGTTTTCCTTTGGACAGATGAAGCTCTGAGACAAAGGTAAATAGATCATTGATCGCTTGATTGATTGTTCTGATATTTGAGCTTCTGATGCTCAGACAGTCTTAGACTCTGTGTGTGCAGACAGGTTGTGTTTTGTCCTCTCTGATTTCCGATCCGTTGGAGCTCTCTCCCTGTTAAAAAGGAGTTCTTCCTTCCCACCTTCGATTGCCCCTCTAATATTGTAGGCTCTTTGACTGCTGCTGTAAACCCGAGCTGTATACATAAAGTTAAATTTTGCCTGAATATAGGGAGCATGGGACCTGAGTGATTTAAGTAAATCTGTTAATGAGCTTGATCTTCTTTAAAACCAGCCAATCGGAGAGCTGCAGATCAAGTCTTGACCTCTCAGGTGTGTGTGTGTTTCCATGGTTACCATGATTGGATTAAAGGTGTCAGCGGATGCCCTCTGTGGGTTCAACCTGAGCATGTGTGGTCATAGTTACATACTCTGCTCTCTCTCTCCTGATGCCATGACTGAGGCAACACATTTGCACACACCATCATCGGTTATTGCACAACATGCATGTCTCTGGACAGCCTCTGGTGGCAGCCAGACAAAGGCAAGGCAAGGCAAGTTTATTTGTATAGCACAATTCAACAACAAGGTGATTCAAAGTGCTTTACAGAGACATTAGAAACAAGAACAAATAAAAAGCATGATTTAAAATTGATTAAAACAAGCAAATAAACTAACTAACTAATTAACAAACAAACAAACAAACAAAACAGTATATAAAATCAAAACAGATAAAATCAGAACAGTAGATAAAATCAGTAGTTAAATGTAAGTTTTGAAATTTAAGCTTAAAAGTGTGGATTTGGTGCTTTATTCAAATGCAGCTGAGAACAGGTGAGTCTTCAACCTGGATTTAAATAAACTGAGTGTTTCAGCTGATCTGAGGCTTTCTGGGAGTTTGTTCCAGATATAAGGAGCATAAAAGCTGAATGCAGCTTCTCCGTGTCTGGTTCTGACTCTGGGAACTGATAAAAGACCGGATCCAGATGACCTGAGGGATCTGGAAGGTTCATACTGGGTCAGGAGGTCACTGATGTATTTTGGTCCTAAACCATTCAGAGCTTTATAGACCAGCATCAGAACTTTAAAGTCTATCCTCTGACGGACAGGCAGCCAGTGTAAAGACCTCAGAGCTGGACTGATGTGGTCCACTTTTTTGGTCTTAGTGAGGACTCGAGCAGCAGAGTTCTGAATGAGCTGTAGTTGTCTGACTGATTTTTTAGGTAGACCTGTAAAGATGCTGTTACAGTAATCAAGCCTACTAAAGATGAATGCATGGACTAGTTTTTCCAGGTCCTGTTGAGACATCAGATCTTTTATCCTTGATATATTCTTGAGGTGATAGTAAGCTGACTTTGTTATTGTCTTAATGTGTTTTTCTAAGTTTAGGTCTGCATCCATCACTACACCCAAATTTCTCGCCTGGTTTGTGGTTTTTAGGTGTATAGATTGAAGTTCTCTGGTGACCTGTAATCGTTTTTCTTTGGCGCCAAAGACTATTACCTCAGTTTGTTTTTGTTCAGCTGGAGAAAATTGTGGCACAACCAGTCATTAATTTCCTCAATGCATTTACCAAGAGCCTGTACAGGGCCTCGGTCTCCTGGTGACATTGTGATATATATTTGTGTGTCATCTGCATAGCTGTGGTAGTTTATTTTGTTGTTCTTTATAATCTGTGCCAGTGGGAGCATGTAGATGTTAAACAGAAGGGGTCCCAAGATGGAACCTTGGGGAACTCCACATGTGATACTTGTCTGCTCAGATGTGAAGTTACCTATTGATACAAAGTATTTCCTGTTTTCTACGTATGTTTTGAACCAGTTTAGTACAGTTCCTGAAAGACCTGTCCAGTTCTCCAGTCGTTTGAGTAATATGTTGTGGTCAACTGTATCAAATGCTGCACTGAGATCCAGTAAAACTAGGACTGACATTTTTCCACTGTCTGTATTCAGACATATGTCATTAAACACTTTGGTCAGAGCGGTTTCAGTGCTGGGGTTCTGTCTAAAACCTGACTGGAAGGCATCGTAGCAATTATTCTGTTTTAAGAAGTAACTGAGCTGTTGAGAAACTGCTTTTTCAATGATCTTACTTAAAAACGGGAGATTTGAGATCGGCCTGTAGTTGTTCATTTGTGTCTTGTCAAGATTGTCCTTTTTCAGTATAGGTTTGATTACAGCAGTTTTTAGTGATTCTGGAAACACACCTGATAATAAAGAAAAGTTGACGATCTGTAACAGGTCTGACTCTAAAGTCTTTGAGACCTTTTTGAAAAAACTTGTTGGCAGGACATCTAAACAGCAGGAGGAGGAGTTCAGGTGACCTAAGATGTCCTCCAGGTCTTTGCTGTTAATAGGTTGAAACTGTTTCATGGTGTTTAAACAGTTTTTTGGTGGACACAGTACATATCCTGGATCTGCTGTTGATGTACCAATTGCTTGTCTAATTTTTTGGATTTTTTCAGTGAAGAATTTGGCAAAGTCATTGCAGGCCATGGTTGAATGAAGTTCAGCTGCCACTGACACAGGAGGGTTTGTTAGCCTGTCAACTGTAGAAAATAAGACCCGAGCATTATGGCTGTTTTTAGTGATGATGTCAGAGAAGTAGGACCTCCTTGCACTCCTCAGTTGTAAATTATAAATGTGAAGTTTCTCTTTATAAATGTCATAATGAACCTGGAGGTTTGTTTTTCTCCATCTGCGCTCAGCTTTCCTATACTCTCTTTTTTCATTTTTCACCAGTGTGGAGTTTCTCCATGGAGACTTTTTCCTTCCAGAGATAACCTTCACCTTAATGGGAGCAATAGTGTCCATTACATTTAACATGTTAGCATTGAAGCTATTGACGAGCTCATTGACTGACCCTCTGGGCAGGTCAGGTGTTAATGGGAAGACCTGGTTAAAAATTGCACTACTGTGTTCAGTTATACACCGTTTTGTGATCACTGTTGTTGATATATTTATGTGGGCTGAGATTTTACTTTCAAAGAAAACACAGTAATGATCAGACAGGCCCACATCAGACACAGTAACCTTTGAAATGCTCAGGCCTTTGGAGATCAGTAGGTCAAGAGTGTGTCCTCTATTATGTGTGGCCTCTGTTACATGCTGAGTCAGCCCAAAGTTGCCCAGAGTGTTACTCAGGTCTTTAGTCCCTTTGTCCTGAGGGTTGTCCACATAAATGTTAAAATCCCCAGCAATAATTACACAGTCAAAATCAACACAGATCACAGACAGCAGTTCACTGAGGTCATTAAAAAAGTCTGTGCAGTATTTGGGAGGCCTGTAAACATTAAGAAACACAACTTTGGATGGGGCCTTCAGCTGTAAAGCCACATATTCAAAAGACTGAAAACTTCCAGGAGATAGCTGCTTACATTGAAATGATTCATTAAATAAGACAGCAACCCCTCCTCCTCTCCTGCTCACCCTGGCCTCACTGATAAAACTGTAGTTAGGAGGGGTCGTCTCGATGAGAACAGCTCCACTGTTACTTTGGTCCAACCAAGTTTCAGTTAAAAACATAAAATCAAGGCTGTGCTCAGTGATTAAATCATTAATTAAAAATGTTTTCCCAGCTAAAGATCTAACGTTTAATAAAGCCAACTTAAGTGTTTTAGAGGTATTACTTGTCCCCTCGTGTTTGGGAGCAGTCTGTGGCACACAAGGTATGTTTACTATGTTTAAAGATCTTTTAGAGTGCAGCTCTCTGTGTTTTGACCAGGCCACATGTCTCCTGTCACCTAAAAGTACAGAAATTTTAAAACCTTCTAGTAAACAGGGTCCCAGCTTCTCCTGGGAAAAGTCATCACTGCCATAATCCTCACAGCCCGGACCCTCCACACATCACGCATCAGACTGTGGAGACAGAGCATGAAGAGGAACTAAGGGGGGCGAGGCTGGGCAATGTGACTTCGATTGCTCTGTTGAGGGTGGGGCTCGATGGCGAACCTTTGGCCGCTCTGGTGGGGGGTTTATGGGGGACAAAAAGGGATTGGGCCGGGGGGTAGATCTGAGCCCAGCATTGACCCGCTCCATCATCTCCTCAGTGAATTTCAGGTGTGGGGAGGAGGGGGAAAGGGAGGGGGAGGAGGGTGATGGCCTGTCAGGGGTTTGGGGGACTGGGGAAGGTCGTGGTCCCTTGTCCTGGTCGTTGGTGTTGTTGAGAGAGTTGGAGGCAAATAGGGACCCCTCTTCTTGCCTCTTCTTGCCTCAGATGTCTCTCCTTTCTGAGGCTCTTCCCGGGTGGGGGCAGATGGAGCTCCTCTTCAAGGTTTCTGCTGGGCTTTGTCTGTTCTTGGAGTACTGTTTGTTCCTCTTTATGAGATAACTCCTCGTTTATCTCAGCCTTGGCACCAAGCACGGATGGATGACGTATGGAATAAAACAAGTTGGAGGTGAACAGTTTCACCCCTGACTTGTTAAAATTAAATCCATTTGCTTTGAACAGATGCCTGCGTTCCCAAAAAATATTAAAGTTGTCGATAAAGTGCACTGAGTGGTCAGCACATGCTGATATAAGCCATTTATTCAGTGTAAACAAACCAGTGAAAGCCTCCACCTGCTCTCCAGTTGCTGTACCTAAGGGTCCAAACTTTAGGATTTATGGTCTCTGAGGAGAACCAGTCACAAATGAGCCACAGCTGAGGGTCCTGTTTCAGAAAGCCGGTTCACTGAGGCTCAAGTCCTGAAGGGGGTCATGGTTCATAGTGGTCCTACACAAGCGGTCCTAGTCCCTTAGGAGGTTGAAGGTTTCCAGTGCCTGGTGGTTTGAGTGTTCAGCTTCAAGTCATCACAGTCTCTAATGTGGACTCAGACCTACCTTCAGATTAATTATCCCCAGAGGGAAGCATCTCTGTGACATCACCTGGAGACTCATCACAAACCCCACATAGTCACAGCTGCAGGAGGTCAGAGGAAATGTGGTCGTTTCAGAGGTTTTGACAGTCAGCTTTCAAACGCTGATACAAGCAAGCATCCCACGTGTGGTTAACTGCATCTCATTCATAGTTACTGTGGAAATGACACTTAAGTCATGTGATGTCAAACAGAAGGTCTTCTTCTGAGGGTTTATTGAAGTATTCTCACCTTAAAACAGAGCGTGGTCCTCTGTGAAGGGGCCAGCAGGTCCCTGTGACCTTATCACCTTGGAGCTTCTACATTGTCATCATCTTTTAACGAAGCACTACGTAGGCCTCTAAATTCTTAATCTGTTATTCACTTTAATACCTAACACAAGATTAACCCTTTACAGCCGATCAGAGCGGGCACGCTCTGTTTTGCGTAACTATTTTTAAATCCCGTAGCTCTGCAACCACGTGAGCTAGCGCAAAATTTTTTTTGCATATGAAACCGGAGGAGTTGTACTTACATCTTATGCCATTAGCTTGTCCTAGGTCACGGTTTCCTTCCACATATAGCTTTGCAAAAACTGCATAAAAAGCGCTTGCAGCAACAAAAACATAATATTCCAGAAACACGCTTTGTGATCCGATCAGCTGTTTGTAACACTTCCTACGTTTGAATAGACGTCAGCGTGAACTTTTGCATTTCCGCCATTACCTGCCCGAAACCGGAAGTGACGTCATTTTCGCGGAAATGTAGTCTTTTTTACTATCAGGCCCTCAGAGCCTATACTGGTCTTTTTAAAAGTTATCTTTGACTTCATGACTTTCTGTGTCGTTTCTGGGATGCTTACGACTCATATTGCACTGCTGGAAATAGTTTATTTTGATGCACATGCTGCTTTTTTGCAAATTTGCACTATAATACTTATTTTCGTTTTTCCTGCAGTATATAAAAATTGGTGTATTTCAAAAATAAAACTATGAAGGCACTCAAAATAAATTTCCTGTTGGTGTAAACTATTTTGTGCAACTTTTTTGTATTTACAGTTTTGAGGGATAAGCCTCTTAAATTTCTCTAACAAGAAATATATGTTAAAAAACAAAAACGATTTTCAATTTTTTTTGTAGTTTATTGCACTTTTTTGCAATTTATGTAATTACTATGCACTTAATGAATACATATTATTAAAATCTGGGCTATAATGGTTGTATTGATGTATAGCAACTTGAAATGCTCCCAAAAATGGCTCCACAGCAGGTAAAAATATGATATAAGCTCTGGCAGACTTGGTTCTATGGTAGGTCTTAAAGGGTTAAGGAGCAGATGTTAAAGGTAAGATGTTACATCATTCAGGTGGCAGGCTGGTCGATGGATTTAAAACCTCTGCTGTAGTATAAACTTACAGATCATGTGATTCTGGCTACCCACAGTCCACAGTGACGCAGTGGTTAGCACTGTTGCCTCACAGCAAGTCCTGAGTTTGATTCCACTTTGAATTTGACTACATGTTCTTCTGCTGTCCATGTAACTGTGACATGTGACTGCATTGCGTCCAGAGGAAGCCAAACCCCGTAAAAGCATCAGTGTACATAAGCAATGCTGGTCTACAAAATCTATTTAAAACAATAGCTTGCTCTTCTGTTTTGACTGGTATGTTTAGTGTAAATGTGTTTTCAGTGTTACAAACAAGTGATTCATACAGATTTCTGATGCTTGTCTCCTCTGAGTTGTATGTCAGCATTATTAAGTCTTATTACAGACTGCCAGAGCCAGTCCAGTGTTCCACAACCAGTGGATTCAGCCTTCCTCCTGAATCCGAGGGTCGACTACAAATCTCTTTTCCAGAACACTGGCACACACTTTCCCAGGAAAGCTGTTGAGTGTGATCCCTCTGTAGTTGGAGCACACCCTCTAGACCCCCTGCTTAAACAGGGCAACCACCATCTGGTCTGCCAATGTAGAGGCAATGCAACACTGCAGAAACGTAACCTTCAGCACCTTCTCAGTCCCCCAGCAGGACAATAGAGTTCCTTATTGGAGAGTTACTGAGCGTTATTACCCCCACCCAGTGACTCTAAGAAGGCTGGATGGGGTGCTGGAGAACTCTGTAGGGTCATTTGGCTCATACACACAAACAAAAATTAGGACTCATTCCACGACCACAAGGCGCAGGGAACCACCGGGGAAAACTCCAACAGCAAAGGCAGCCAACCGTGGCGATACATGTAGTACCACTCTGTCCGTGCCCTCACATCGAGGGTAACTCCAGAGGGGAACAGAGTCCAGGTCATCTATAGGAAACTGGTTGAGAACCAGAGCTATGCACTGAGGTCATCACATCTTAACCTCATGCACCAGCTCAGGCGCCTTTCCCACCAGAAAGGCGACATTCCATGTGCCACAAGCCAGTTTTGGAAGCTGAAAATCGGAGCGCCAGTACATCAGACTGTCTGGGGTGGCTGTAGCTCAGGTGGTAGAGCGAAAGCTTGGTGGTTCGATCCCTGGCTTCCTCAGGCTGCAAGCCAAATATCCTTGGTCAAGATCCCAAATTGCTCTCCGATGCATCCATCGGAGTATGAATGTGTGTGAATGTTACTTAGAAAGCACTTGGAAAAATGTGCTTGTGCGAATGGGTGAATGTACAAGTTGTGTACAGCGCCTGAAGTGCTCAGAAAGAGTAGAGATGCGCTATATAAGAACCAATACATTCACCATTTACCATCTAAGCACCCAACCCTACAGCCCCTCGTGTGGGTGGTAAGCCCACAGTCTTAAGCCCTGTCTTTAAAATGAACTGACATTGCAGGTTAAGAAGAAATGTCTGCCTACAGGAGGGAGGTTGAACGTCTGGTGTCCTGGTGCAGCCACAACAACCTGGTGCTGAATGCCCAGAAGACAGTGGAGATTATTGTGGACTTCAGGAAGCACACAGCCCCACTCCCCCCCATCATCCTGACTGACACCCCCATCACCTCTGTGGACTCATTCCGCTTCCTGGGTACCACCATCACCCAGGACCTGAAGTGGGAGCCCACCATCACCTCCGTCATTAAGAAAGCCCAGCAGAGGATGTACTTCCTGAGGCAGCTGAAGAAATTCAACCTGCCAACACGGACGATGATGCAGTTCTACACTGCAATCATCGAGTCCATCCTCACCTCCTCCATCACCGTGTGGTACGCTGGAGCCACTATCAGGGACAAACAGAGACTGCAGCGTGTTGTGCGCTCTGCTGAGAAGGTGATTGGCTGCAGACTCCCATCTCTGCAGGACCTGTACACCACCAGGACACTGCGGCGTGCAGCTCGGATCTCAGCTGACCCTTCTCACCCTGGACACAGTCTGTTTGACCTGCTCCCCTCAGGCAGGAGGCTCCGGTCCATTCGCACCAGAACCTCTCGCCACAAGAACAGTTTCTTCCCCTCTGCTGTTGGACACATGAACAATAACCACATGATTGTCCCCGCCACTAACACATGACCCTACGCTGTGTCACTGCATCATTCCATGTTTGGCACTGATCACCACCTGCACTCATGTATATATCATGTATATATCTTTCTACGTAGCACTCTTAATTCTTATTCTCATGTATATATCTCATGTATATCTCATGCACATATCTTTCTTTCTACATAGCACTTTAATTCTTATTGTCTGCACTGAAGCACCGCAGCAATTTCCTAATGTTGTAAACCTCAACATCTGGCAATAAACCCATTCTGATTCTGATTCTGATTACGTGGAGGTTTCAGGTTCCTTGTTAACAGACAGTAGTTTGACAAACCTGAATCAGTTTTTTTTGTTTCATCTTTGTTCAGACGAGTTTGTGTTCTTGTTGACTTTCTAAAAATCTGTCTGAATCTCTGGCAGGTTGTCAGGATGCAGCTTCGATGGTTGCTAGGGGCGTGTCTGTGGTTGCTATGCATCGAAGAGGTTCGGACAACAACCTTCAAGATCGCCTTGGTCGGTCCGTGGTCATGTGACCCGTTGTTTTCCCGGGCGATGCCGACAGCAGCGGTCACGCTGGCGTTGTCCAGGTTACGGACTGACACCAGTATGAGCAGAGGGTACTGGTATGATGTCAAAGTGCTGGACGAGGACTGCTCTGCCTCCAAAGGTCTGTTATCCAATCAGCCAATAGGACCTTAAAATAAAGTTCAGTAAAATATTTAGAAAGAGATTACCAGTTACAGTTATGGTTAGTTACACTAGAACAAAGTGCTACAGGGTTAACCAATCACACAATGATGAGTTAGCAGCCAATTATTAGACCCCCTGTTAAAAGGGTTTTTTTCTTTCCCACTGTTGCCAAAGTGCTTGCTCATAGGGGGTCATGTGATTGTTGGGTTGTTCTCTGTATCTGTTATTGTGCGATCTACTATACAATATAAAGCGCCTTGAGGTGACTGTTGTTGTGATTTGGAGCTTTATAAATAAAATTGAATTGAATGAACAATCAGAACACATTTAATAAAACCTTTAATTTGAAAAGTCTGCTTGTTAGTCACATATTAGACCACCTCCAAAGGATCATTAGACATTTAATCAGTCTTATCAACACACGCTTATTTGAAGTGTGTTTATCAGCTTACAGACTGGAGTAAGTGAACAATTTTTTATTTTCCTTGTTTTTATTTGTGTGATATTTATTTGACCTTTGACCTTTTTATTTTAGCTCTGACCAACTTTGGGGACTTTGAAGGTTATGGCTATGCCTACATTGGACCCTTTAATCCCGCCCTCTGTCACTCTGCCTCCCTAATGACTGAGCATTGGGAGGCTGGACTCGCCTCTCCCAGTTGTCTAGATGCTGACTGGCCAAACCTGCCGCCACTGACTCCTCCCACCAGAGTCCTGTTCACCGTGCTCAGATTTTTCGGCTGGGCGCATGTCAGCATCATCACAGGTAAGGGTTTGACATCACAGTCAGAGTGGTGGGGTGGTTCTCACCATAATCTCTTCATTCAAACTTGTGTTACTTTAATTTAGTCTGAGCCGGTTATTTGATCTGAGCTTCATCATTTTAGACTGTTACACTCACATATTAGGCCCCCTTTGTTTGATTTTGGTGGTTTGACTTTTACTGCCCATCGGACTATAACTGCAGTGGTTCATTGGGACATCACAGAAGTGGAGGTGTTTTCTGTGAGGGCTTTAACTTAACCATTGTTACTTATGAGCTTCTGAATGGAGATAGAAGTGAGAGCTAGACCCAGTTTAACAGTATTGACATGTTCACCAGGACTCTTTCACCAAGGAAACTTCTTGCTGACATGAAATCCTCTCTGCCAAAGTAAAGTACAGAGATAGACAGAGACAGCTGGAGGTTCAACAGATCCACTGACCTTCTGATCCTCCAAGTCTGATTTCACCATTCTGAAGGAAAAAGGAGACATGGACCGAGCCCTTCTCTTTATGGACCCATCCAGGAGGACCTCAATTGTCCTGGTTGTCTGATTCCAACTTATTAAGGACAGCTTCTTAAAAGCTCAGATGATCTCCACGATCTTTGGTTCTTCATCATTTCAAACCAACCATCAACTAAATGATCCACACGAAACCTTGATGTCAGGGGGCACTCATTCGATTAATGTCCAGACGGCTGTGATCATCTCGTCTTCTCTGTGAGAGTAAAAAACAGAGCAGTGTCAGGTCAAGTGGCTTTATTGTCATTGCAACCATGTGCAGTATGAAACGAGACAGCGTTCCTCACACTGTTCCTCACACTGTTCCTCTCACTGTTCCTCACAGCGTTCCTCACACTGTTCCTCACAGCGTTCCTCACACTGTTCCTCTCACTGTTCCTCACAGCGTTCCTCACACTGTTCCTCACAGCGTTCCTCTCACTGTTCCTCACAGCGTTCCTCACACTGTTCCTCACACTGTTCCTCTCACTGTTCCTCACAGCGTTCCTCACACTGTTCCTCACAGCGTTCCTCACACTGTTCCTCTCACTGTTCCTCTCACTGTTCCTCACACTGTTCCTCTCACACTGTTCCTCTCACACTGTTCCTCTCACTGTTCCTCTCACTGTTCCTCTCACACTGTTCCTCACACTGTTCCTCTCACTGTTCCTCACACTGTTCCTCTCACACTGTTCCTCTCACTGTTCCTCTCACTGTTCCTCTCACACTGTTCCTCTCACTGTTCCTCTCACACTGTTCCTCACACTGTTCTTCTCACACTGTTCCTCACAGCGTTCCTCACACTGTTCCTCTCACACTGTTCCTCGTTCCTGTCACTGTTCCTCACACTGTTCCTCTCACACTGTTCCTCACACTGTTCCTCACACTGTTCCTCTCACACTGTTCCTCACACTGTTCCTCTCACACTGTTCCTCACACTGTTCCTCTCACACTGTTCCTCTCACTGTTCCTTTTGTGAACCTGCACGAGGTCTGGCTGACAGCTTTTACCCAGCATTTGCGTAAACATATGCATCTCCCCGGCAGTTTGTTTAAATTGTGATCTTCTTTGTTGTCTTAATTGTTTATCAGTGTTTCCTGTCTCCATCTCTTCTCCTCTGTTGTGTAGCTGCCACCGACCTTTGGGAGAGCACCGGACAGGAAGTGGCCTCTGCGCTCCGGGCTATGGGTTTGCCGATTGGGCCGGTGGTTACCATGGAACCAGGCAGCAAAGGCGGGGCTCGGGAGGCGCTGAACGAAATCAGAGAAGCCGACAAGGTCAAAGGTCAGAGCTAAGAGGTGATTGTTAAGCTGCATCCCTGAACTGAACACATCAGATCAGAGAACTTTTTATTTCACCTTCAGTGGTCATCATGTGCATGAGCTCTGTCCTGATTGGTGGAGAGGATCAGAGGGAGGTACTGCTGGCCGCCCTGGAGATGGGGATGGTTTCCAATGGTTACGTGTTCATTCCCTACGACGCCCTGCTGTACGCGATGCCCTATCAGGTAACGACCAACAAGTTCTCAAGGAGGTTTTATTCCATTTTCTCCGATCCTCAAAAAAAAAAACTGAGTCAAGCAAACTTTTCTTATTTACCACCCATACACCACCCCACTGCCTTTACATATTAATCATGACATGTTTAACTAAAGGCTGAGTTCTGATTGGTTCCCTCCCTCTCTGTTTTATCCAATCAGCACACAGTCTTCAACCAGCTGACCAATAGCACGCAGCTACGTCACGCCTATAGTGCCGTCCTGACTGTTACCATGGCATCCGACCAGAGTTTCTATGAAGCTTTCCGCGAGGCTCAAATGAGCCGAGAGATTCACTCGGGTGTCTCCGCCACAGAGGTAAACAAACAAACAACAACAAACACGGGCTTTAATGTGCTGATGGATTCAGAGGTAAACAAGTAAATAACGTGTAAACAATGTGTACGTCCCCAGTAAACGAGAGAATCTAATGTGACAAAGTGTTGTCCTGTGTCTGCAGGTGTCTCCTTTGTTTGGGACTATTTTCAACATGGTCTACTTCGTTGCAAAGGCAGTGGAAGAGCGCCGTCAGGCAGGGAGTGGACACTGGGTGACGGGCAATCAGCTCATGAAATCAGATGGAGGCTTTGATTTTCAGGGTTTCAATCAGGTCACACAGATTTCAGCACTCGCTAGCTGAGTAACTAACTAGTTGCTGCTTTCAGTATCAAAGCTGAGATAAAAGACGTTCTCCTCGTTTCCTTCAACAAACTGCTCCAGATCAGATAGACTCGTGACACTCAGAGGGAGAGAGGCAAAAACTACAACAAGGCACACTTCACGGTTTTTAAAACTATGACCTAAAACTCAAGTTTTGTTTTGTGGCAGTGAAGAGTTACTCGTGACTGAACCTTCTAGTGTCAGATGACTCTGATCTGGGAACAGTTCGTTCTGATTAAGTTAGACAGACTAATTGAGTCTCTGTGTCCACAAACACAAAAGAGTTTTAATAATTGTTTTTCACCACTTAATACAACATAATCACATCTATCCCGTCGTTAAGTGTTTGCATAAAGTTCTCTAAGGAGCTTGGAAAGATTTTCAGTGTACACTGAGAAGAATAGAAACCTCAACACTGAAGTTTACCGGAAACCGACACACATGGACCAGAACCTTTGACTCTGAAGTTCTCCAGAGGCAAAGAGGTAAAGAACTAATCATTTGACCCCGATGACCCAGGGTGAGAGCTAAAACCTGCAGGACACCGGACCTCGAGGCCTGGAGTTTGAGAGGATCAATAATGGGTCAACAACCCTCTTAAGGGACACTCCCACAGACGCTTTTCTTTCCAAGCTCCTTAGACCATGATGACCTGGATCACTAAGAAACTTCACAGACATTTAGAATAAAGTTAATAAATTAATCATTTCTGAACCACAGAATTTGATTTGATCTTTTTTGTTTTGCATCATCATCATTTTCATCATGTCCTCACCTTAAACTCAATGGTACAATCAGCTCCTGTCTTCTTCCCTTTCAGGTGTTGTATGGAGGTACTGAGGGGCGTGGCCTGCAGGCCAGCTACGTAGTGTTGGACAGCGATGGCGACCGCCTCGTCCCAACACACTCACTCTCTCCGACGCACACCGACGGGACGACCGGAGGTCTGAGACCGCTGAGCCGTTCCTTTGTCTTCCCGGGAGGAAAACCCCCCTCAGCCAGCTTCTGTTGGTTTAATCCAGATGAGGCCTGCAGTGGAGGTGTGTTTACTGACCCACAGAGAGGGTGGGAGCTTTGTGCTTCAGTTCAAATGAGGTCTTAATTACACCTGTAGTTTCTGTATGTGTCGTGATTTAGTGTTCACGTTGACAAAAGGTTGCTGTCCGGCATGGCTATAAATGTGGAAACCTCTCCACTCCCTGCAGGTATGGGCGCTGTAACTGTGCTCTTCCTCTTCCTGTTGTTCTGCACTCTGCTTGGAGGCCTTTTCTTTTGGAACAGGTTAACACACAGGCTTAATCTCACACACTCCTCTCTAACGTACCTGGTGCTTAGTCTGCTTTCAGTCTGGTTCTCGGTCATCCCGGTCATGGTAGTCTAAGAAACTTGGAAAGAAAAGCGTCTCGACTTCTTTAAGTTTCGTGAAGACGCAAAGCTTCTTGAGCTCTAACACCAAATGGTGGAATGACCGAGGCTTTAAGCCCTAGTGGGAGCTGTCCCTGGAGAGGGTCGTTGACCCATTGTTCATCATGTGACTCATCACATGAGCCGAGGTATTAGTGATGTGTCAGTCGTGAACGAAACGGCTCTTAGAGCCGACTATTTGAAGCTCCTTATTGGGAGCCGTGGGGTTTTTTCTTTCTCCCTCTCTCTCTCTCTCGCACTTTTTCCCGCTTCACTCAGCATGCCAGCCTTGTGCTGGGCAGAGGGGGGAGGGGCGGTAGTTACACTCAGTAGCACAGGAACAGAGCGGGAGGGAGAGAGAGAGCAGGGACAACAACGTCACATTAGAAAGGTATAGTAATCATCCACAACTATTTTCAGTTGCAGATGATAAAGGATTCAGAAAGTTTATTCATGCAGAGAACGTGCATCTTCTTTTTGTTTTCCTATTATAATTTATATTTAATTGTGTTGTGGTTTGCAGTGTTTTGTGTTGTTTCACTTTAAATTTGTGAAAGGAAAAAGTTGAAAATTTAAATAGTTAAAAGTTGAAATGTGAATAGTTGATTTTTGTGTTATATGATTTATTTATTACATTTTATGTGGAGTGAATAAATAAAAGTATATTTACGGTGGCCCCTACAGACAAAACACGTACAAAAGACAACAGAAGTGCTCCAGGATGCTGGGCGCAGTGTTGAGCTTTTGTTACCTAGTGGCTACACAAGCCAGCAAGTACCAACGACTGGATTTGGTGTGTGGTAATAACAGGTAAATGAACTTTTGTTTAAATTATTTGAACATATATATGAGTGCCTGTGTATAAATACACAAACAATACACACATGCTTTCAATTGTGTAATTTAAGTGATCTAGTAGCTCTGCTTTGGAAGTTCAGTTCATGCTAGAAATGTGTTTTGGAGTTTGTACGTGTTTTGTCTCTAGGGGCCACCGCATATATTTATATATAAACAACACTTTTTTTACATTAGTAATTCCTTTTGTGCATAATTTTATATTATTGTTAATAATAAATTAATTAAAGCAACAAAACAACCTGACGAGCCGGTTGGGAGCTGAAAGAGCCAGTTCTCTAAAAAGAGCCGGAAATCCCATCACTACGAGGTATGAGGGTCATTTTTAGCAGACGTAGCCAACCTTTACATGGAGGAAGTAGAAAGTCTGACTCTTGGCAGCACCTCGCCACTGGTGCAGACACGTGTATGCCACCTAACAGTTTGCTGTTTCTGGACTGTGCCGTGCACATTGAGGAGAATCGAAATCTCAACATTAAAGTTGACTGTAATAGAGAGAAGATGGATGATTTGAAAGAGGAGTGAAAGAAGCCATCTATGTCCACTGTGAATGACCATCTTTGAACAGAGGGCGGGGCTTATCACACCAACTGTCGGCCATCTGTAATCCAGTCTCTGATGCTTCCCAGGCGCCTTAAGGTCTCACAATGGGTTCACCCAAAACCTCTGCTTATAATGACTCACACCCACCTTGGCTCATGTAATGAGGCCATGATCAAGAGTGGGCCAGTGACCCTTTTAAGAGGCCACTCCCACTAGGGCTTAAATACCCAGGACTCTCCACTATATAGTCTTAGAGCTAAGGAAGGTTTCTCAGACAGAGCCTCTTTAAGAAACTTGAAGAAGTCCAGTAGTTTTTCTTTCCAAGCTTCTTGGATTTCTGCTGCTTAGTTAAAACAAACAAACAAACAAACAAACAAACAAACAAGCCATAATCACCCTGAACTCACTGACGACATAGTTTCACCCCCCAGTCCAAGGACTTCCCTCCATACACAATCGACCATCACCACTGTGTAACACTTAATTTAAGTGCAATGACCCACACTGTAAATATATAACACTACTTATGTTGTATATAGTGCTGCAGAACTGTGCACCTTTCTTTTCTCACGTGTCTCTGGACAGGAGTACTAAGGGAGCCGTGACAGCAACCAAAATGATCCTTACTCTGGACGACATCGTCTTCATCGATACTCAAGTCAGCAGGAAGGTCAGAGAATGTTTACTGGTGGTAACTACTGTTCAATCTGGTACCATTGCTGGTACTGGTGCATCTGTAGTTCTGTAGAAAACCGGGAGCAGCGGGAGTACTAACAGCGAGGCATGTTTGACTAATGAGCTGATCAATGGGCTGATCAATAAGTTGATCAGTGAGCTACCTTTGGTCAGATTGTTGTTGTTTCCATAGAAACTCAACGATGAGTCCATCATGAAGAGTCTTTTGGAAATGAAAACTCCATTGCGATCGCTCGCTCGAAGTTATATCCTCACAACACCGGAGAGCTCCAACATCGGGATACTGGAGGTATTACCTGCACCTGTGTGAGCCTACCTGTCCTGTCACATTCCCTGATTGGCTGTGCTGTTTTCAGGGTGACTGGGTTTGGCTGAAGAAGTTCAGTACTGGAAAAACACCAACAGAAGCCAATCAAACAACCCAGAATATGTTCAGCCAGGTATGATGAGCAGAAAATCTACAATAGAAACACAACAGACACAGATTCTATTTGTTTCTGTGTTTTCTGTTCTGTTGTATGGCGCTACCATCTGTACGTGAAACAGATTAACAGTATTGCAGTATTAAGAGTATTTTCTGCCTGGTGTTCAGTTGCGGGAGATGCGACACGAGAACCTAAACCTGTGCCTGGGTCTGTTTGTGGACTCGGGGATCTTCGCCCTGGTGGTGGAACACTGCCCCCGAGGAAGTCTGGCAGACCTGCTGGCTGACGGCAACGTGAGGCTGGACTGGATGTTTAAATCCTCACTGCTCATGGACCTCATCAAGGTACTGCCGAACCCCCTGTCCCTGGTGTTCACTTATATTTGCTGTGAGTAGTGGTGGTCGGGGGATGAAACGAAAGAAGTGAGTTCATTAGATAATCACTGTTTGTACAATGCTGCTACTTATACAACAACTGGTGCTGTGAGCATTACTCACACTAGTACTCTGCTCCTTATTATTAATAGTGCCATGATAAAGCACTGCTGTCCTAATGAAGGATCTATGAACTAGTCTGATAAAGCTCAGGTTTCACGACTCGACTTCTAAGTCGATTAATTATGCAGCTCTATTCGACTTTATCTATGATCTCTTTAAAGACTGTTTCATTTCTGATCAGACCGATCAGGTTACTGATATTTGTGTTTGTTTCAGGGCATGAAGTACCTTCATCTGCGAGGTTTGACTCATGGCCGTCTGAAGTCAACAAACTGTTTAGTTGATGGTCGCTTTGTTCTGAAAATAACAGATTATGGACTCCCTATGATCCTGACATCCCAGGGGATCAGCATTCCTGAGGATCCACACGGTAGAAACATGAGCATGTTCAGATGTTTGAAGTTTATCTCAGACGCTGTATCTCTGCTTACACGTGTGTTTATGTCAGAGGGCATATTAAGACTCTCCATCCTAACCCTAACATTAACCCTAATCATGAACACAACACAAACCTGTTCCAATAAAAACTGCAGCTGTGTTTCTCTTCCTGTCTCTCAGACATGCTGTGGACAGCTCCGGAGCTTTTGAGGAATCCGGTCTCAGGAGGTTCGTTTGCTGGAGATGTCTTCAGCTTCTCCATCATCATACAGGAAGTGATCTCCCGCACACTGCCATATGCCATGATGGACATGCCGGCTCATGGTGAGGGAGGATGTCTGATCAGCTGTGTCTCTTTTAAACCGCCTGTCTCTTACCACATGTCTGTCTCCCAGAGATCGTGGAGCGTCTGAAGCAGCCTCCTCCTCTCTGCAGGCCGATCGTTTCGGTCGATGAAGCTCCTACCGAGTGTCTCACGCTGATGAATGAATGTTGGAATGAAGACCCGAGTAAGAGGCCGAGCTTTGATGACATTTTCAAACAGGTGAGCCGAGTCTCACTGCTGCCACCTGCTGCCTTCTACAGGCTCGGGGTTATTTTCTGATTTCATCTCGACTCCTTTGACAATCTGTTTGCAGTTTCGAGGTATCAGTAGAGGCAGGAGGGCCAACATCATCGACTCCATGCTGCGGATGTTGGAGCAGTACAGCTCAAACCTGGAGGATCTGATCCGAGAACGAACGGATGAATTGGAGATTGAGAGAACCAAGACAGATAAGCTGGTGGGGCAGCTTCTGCCAAAGTAAGACTAAAACAGTAAATTACTAGTAATAATTAGCAGTAATGTGAACTGGAGGTGTGGTCAGAGTCTCTGATGGGTGGGTGGATAAGAGTCCTTGAGAATAGAACTGTGTCGTTGGGCCTCGTTAATGAAGTTCGCTGCAGACAGGAATGAAGGGTCCTCATGATGCAGACTTTGGTCCTGATGGGACACCGACTCCCGAGAGAGGAGTGGCCATGCTGGGAGGGTTTAGCCTGGCTCGGGGTTGTGGAGTTGCACAGGTGCTAATGAGAGGGCATGCTGCAGCCAATCACTCCTCAGGTTATGAATGATGAGCTGCATTGTGCATTTGGAGGAATGCCCCAACATGATCTTTGGTGAGTTTAACTTGTTGCTGTATCACAGGAAGTTCGTCCTCCGTTGTGCTCTTTTGATTTGAGCTTGTTTAGCTCTCTGAGGACCTGTGAGATGATAGCTGCTGGCAGGCTGAAAGGTAACCCTGTCTTACTGGAATCAGACAGGATCATTGATATGGTTGGTGCCAAGGTTTTCAACTCCACTGGGGGCAGATTTAGGCAGGAGGATTTGTTCTTTGGCAGACCAGGATGATGATGGCGTTAAAAGTGGAGCTAAACTGGAATCCATTATTGGTTCCTGCGGAGTCCTGGGTTTGAAGGATGAACTGGAGAGCCATGTTAAACTTCTGGCCTGTATTTTGGCTGTTTGTGGCATGGTTACACTAAGCAATGAAATTCTTACTTTGCGAGTTCCCATTTGTTCCAGGTCTGTGGCTCAAGCTCTGAAGAAAGGGAAGCCAGTGGAACCTGAACATTATTCGGACTGCACCCTTTACTTCAGCGACATTGTTGGATTTACAACTATTTCTGCTCTGAGCGAGCCCATCGAGGTACAAACTGTTTGAACTTGTTTTTGTGCATTTCATTTTTCAGTGTTTCACTAAACCTGTGTGTGTGTAGGTGGTCGACCTGCTGAATGACCTCTACACCATGTTTGATGCCATCATTGCTCTCCATGATGTGTACAAGGTAACACACTTCCATTTAAAACACGTGTCTGACCTAAACAGTAAAGATTTCTCTTAATTTCTGGATGATCTGAACAAAGACATATGAAATTTGGTTCTGGTTTTGTTATAGGTGGAAACTATTGGAGATGCCTACATGGTGGCTTCAGGTGTTCCCAACAGGAATGGGAATCGACACGCAGCTGAAGTGGCCAACATGTCTCTGGACATCCTGCACTCGATAGGAAACTTTAAGATCAAACACATGCCCGAGATTAAAGTCAAAATCCGCATCGGACTGCACTCAGGTACACCTGTCGACCGTTATCTGCTCATTCAGTACCAGGACGTCAGGAGAGGGTTCATTTATCAGTGTAACTACTATACTATCAGCTTTCCTCATCTGAAGAATCCAGAGTATGTTCAATGTGTCTCAGGTGTAAGTCACTCTTACTGTGGACACGTGTGGATGAGATTAGTGAAGCTCGACGTCTGTGGGCAACTGCTGAAAGATTTAGAAATGTCAGGAGTAGTGAGTAGAAGTGTCTGTTGACAGAACTGTTTTGGGAGACCTCAGGGCTGGCTCAAGTCCTGCCTCATCAGCAGCTGGTGCTCAGACCACAAGGATGGGAATGATATTTGAACCAGTCAGACTGGATTACAGTACCAGTTTTGGACAAAACAGTTTAATGGTTTTTCTTTTTAGATTCTTGCTGAAGGCATCAACTAATAATGAACACATGTTGAATTATGTAGTAAATCAAAAAGTGTGAAATAACTCAAAACACGTTGTTTGTTTTATATTTTAGATTCTTCGTAATATGCAGACTTTGCTTTGATTACTGTGTAACCTGGACGTGTGTCCCTCTATCCTAATGAAGGGATCCACCCTACTGGCCCCAAGTGTAATATTTACAATGTTCGGGTCTCGGGCCTCCCAGTGAGAATCACCACGAGGCTACTCCGAGGCGCACTCACTGAGCCTCTAGGTTCTGAAAGGAGATTGGCAGCAGCAGACTAAATGGAAGCACATAAGGCCTCCAGCCCACACAACACTGCTGATGGGAATTCTGAGTCTTTTTAGAGAACCGGCTCTTTCGGCTTGGCTCACTAAAAAGAGGAAAACCATGACTGACCTTCAGTTGTTAAAGTAATGATGGACTGTTGTTTCTCTTACTTTACTAATATGAATGGTAAAGGTTGTCAAATATGTCTGTCAGCTGTGTACCAACCTGATTTCTGCACAACACAACTGATGGTCCCAACCCCATTAAGAATGCAAGAACCATTCTTAATTAGGGGGCGACCGTGGTGCTGGGGGTTGGGATGTGCATCTGTAACCGGAAGGTTGCCAGTTCGATCCCCGGGCTCTCTGTCCTGGTTGTTGTGTGAGGGGCCGATGGCGCGATATGGCAGCCTCGCTGCTGTCAGTCTGTCCCAGGGCAGCTGTGGCTACACCTGTAGCTGCCTCCACCAGTGTGTGAATGTGAGATTGTAAAGCACTTTGGGTGCCTTGAAAAGCGCTATATAAATGTAATCCATTATTATTAGAACCAATGAACCCTGACAGGCTCACCTGTGAGGTGAAACCATTTCAGGTGACTACATCATGAAGCTCACTGAGAGCAGGATAAGGGTTTGCAGCGCTGTCAACAAAGCAAAGGGCAGCTACTTACAGGAATCTAAACTATAAAACATATTCAGTGTTGTTTTGCTGTACCCTCAATCATCCAGGTGAGTAAATCCAAAAGAGTTGATTCAGTTCATCTGAACGTTCTCAGTGAGAGAAACGTTTCATCATCATCAGGTGACTTCTTCAGTCTCAGCTGACTGCAGGTTTCCAACCTTATAAACATGCATTTGCATAATGACTGAAACCAGCCCACTGAAGGAACACTGGGCTGGGAGGTCAGTTCCTTGATCATTAATATTCACGTTGTCATGTGGGCTGCTCCTGCCGGGAGCGGTGGAGGAGCTGCTCCAACCGGAGATGGCAGATGAGGGGCGCAAGGGTCCACACCGACTGGAGGAAGAGGAGCTGCTCCAGGAAGGGCTGTTCCAGCCAGGAGTGGTGGAGGAGCCTCATAAGCCAGAGGTGGACGAGGGGCGAGAGGGGCTGTGTTGGGTCTAAACTCAGACCCCGCTGTATCCAAGACTTATTCCCATGAAAGAAAAGCAAGGCAACAGTGTTCGATCGATTTCTTGCGCAAGGGAGGCCTCTCGTCTGTGACCAGCACGTTGAAATGACCACACTGGTGGCCTCCTCTCGCCGCCTTTTATTGACAAACTTCAAACAATAGTTTACAAAACACCTCCCCTTGCAACCCCCCTTTGGTTACAAAGACAAGGCACTGTATGTAAGTGTGTGTGTGTGGGTGTTATGTGAGAATGTGTGTGTGTGTGTGTGTGTGTGTGTGTGTGTGTGTGTGTGTGTGTGTGTGTGTGTGTGTGTGTGTGTGTGTGTGTGTGTGTGTGTGTGTGTGTGTGTGTGTGTGTGTGTTTGATCAAAGGGTCATAAAACCTAAAAGCAGGAACAACATCCTTGGTCATAAAGAGGGTAGTCTTCCCCCACACCCAATGTATGGTTTACCAAAGATAACACAGTGAAACCATACAAAGGGTAGGAAGCTCTACCAAACATCAAACAGATCTTCAAGTTAGGATGTATCTACAATAAAACCTCCCCCAGCACAGAGTGGCTGGAGAGGTGGTCAGGATCAAAGGAATGGCTTTGATCCTACTGCTTAAACTAAGACTATACAAATTTAAGAAACACAATGGCGACATTCAACAATTAGACTTAACATTTCCCTCCTTTTTGTCATTGTATACTTAAATTTCAACTTATGCACCCTTTGTTTGACAGTGTCAGTGTAGATTTCATTCATGCACAGTAAACTACATCCTATACATAAGCAAATCAGTATCAACAGTTCAAAAACAGGAATTAATATTTTCAAAAGAAGATGCCACCAAGGACCAGACGGTAACCAAGCTATCCAGTCTTGTGGCGGATCTACTCCTGTCGTGCAATTCATTATGTATTTCTTCAAGTACACAACTGAATGTCAAAGGTCAAACAAGAAGAATCATCATTCTCAAAAATCATATGTCTCTACAATCCAACTGTATACAGACATAGGTATTTAAACGCATCAGTTGACTTTATTGTTTGTCCATATGGCTCTCAGCTAACTTCAAAGCTGCAGCCTGGTCAACACCCTTCTTTATGACTCCTATCAACCCCCCAAATCTTTTCACTGTAGGCATCCTGTGGGGGTTAGAGTCAACTGGTGAATTATCTGCATTTACAACTCTTCTCCTGTCCTGTTGTCACCACAGAAAAAGCTTTGTAAAGGAAATTGGATCAAGCTGTTTTGATCTTCTTGGCTCAAAACCTCAAGTGTTCATGATGTAAATGTAGACAAAAGGCTTCTCTGTTTACATCCTTCTTGCAAAAGACAAAAGAATAAGTGATGTTGCCATGTTCCATGGTTAATCTCCAACTTGGGCTAATCCATTGTCCTTCGTACACATAGGCAATTGGCCTGTTTCCAGTTCGTTTAACTGTATAATGTCCTGCAACAAGTCATATTCTTTGAGTCAGACGAGCAGGTCTGTCTCACCAGAGCAGTTCACCTTCCCAGCTACTGGTGAATCAACCTTCCATTCAGGTTATGAGGAATTGGAAAGTTGAAAAGTTGGCAGTGTTCCTGGATGTGTTGCTAAAGCAACCAAACAAACTGTCTCGCTCCAAGTGATGCTATCCGGTTGTGTTCTTAAACTGCCACCAGTAGTTGGTTGAAAACCCATGCGGGTACTGGGTGTGATTTGCTCTGTCCCAATGCGCTCCTGTCATCCCACTCAGGGTCCACAGGCACAAGAAGATGCACAGCACATTCCCAGCCATTCTGATGAGTACCTGTGGCTCAGTTGGTTTCTTCACCGGATTGAGACGAGGGGCCCTGGAGGCTTTCCCCCCCTTTGTTCCCGGTCTTCCTGCCACTTACTCCGAGCTGGCCTGGATGTGTGTCACCTTCTTGCAGTGCGCTTGATGTATCCAAGTGTTCCTTCCAGCAATCTTCACTGCTGTGGTCGTCGTCAGCAGCATCCGATATGGACCTTCCCACCATGGACTGGACCAGCACTTCCTCTCCATGGCCTTATCATCATCCAATCTCCAGACTTCAGGCTCTGCTCCTGCGAAAAAACAGAATCATCTGGCAGATCATTTGTTCTCATGACTACTTTACTTTTAAACATTTTCAAGCATCTAATCTGCTAATATGCTCTCTCTTCTGCTTTTCTATCATCACTACAGAAGACTGGAACTCTAAATGCTCTAACATGTGTAATCTCAAAGAGTCAGACCATTCTCTGTTGGAGTAATCCTCATGTACTTATTCTATACAGTCTAACCATGTCCTGCCTGTCTTCCTAAATCTTAACTTTACTGTCTGCAAAAGTTTTTTTTTAAAGTATTTAATAATCCTAGAGTGAGTATAACGACTGCTCATCTCCCTCCTGTTTGAGACATGGCATAGCCAATGGCTCAAAATAGCAGCAGTCTTATACAAATTATTAGGCAGTACTGGTTTATCACACAGATAAAAAATCATCCTGCAAGCTTGCTCCCTCTGTAAGTCACAACTGTTTTCCTGCAGTAGGTGAGTGGGCCTGCATGTCTGCTAATGCTGTACTGATAAAAGGTTAACACCATGTTTAACTAAAGCTGCCTCTTTTGCGATCTTATCTGCAAAAACTTCCCCTAATGCAACCGGATCTTTCCCTCACATGTGTGCTGCACATTTACAAACGGCAATTCCACTGGTTAATAACGCTGCATCCAGCAGAATTTGCAAGAGTTTGGTGTGTTCTGCAGGTTTCCCTGTAGAGGTTGTCACACCTCGTCTCACTCACTGCACTACAAAGAAATGTACAGTAGCAAATGTATACTACCTATCAGTGTATATTGTCTCTCTACAGCTTTACACGCTTCCGTTAAAGCTAGCATCTCTGCTGCTCAAGCAAACATGAAACATGCTAGTTGTCCTACATAGATAACTCTCTCTCACTGTCAGCTACAGTAAAACGTGTTCTAGTCTGTCCCTCTGCTGTTGTAAAACTCAAATCATCAACAAACCAAACCTTTCCCTCAACGAGTGGCACATCTATTAAGTCATCCCTCAGCTTACACGTCTTCTCCTCGCGCTCTCTACACTCATGAGAAGTGTCCTCCTCCGTTGGCAAAAAGGGTTTGACAGATTCAGAATTCTGCACCACTTTATGGTAATATGTGTGGTTGTGAGAGTAACAGTAACATTAAAGACAAGTGTCTTGTAGGTGACAGAAATGTAAGTTTAGTCTGCAGTAGTAGACATCTACCTCGTGTGGAACTAACAATGTCAAAAGGTGAAATAAACCATTGAAACATTGTACAGCTTAAGCTGCTGCACATACTGATCTCACGCATGGAGGTAAAGCACGAGCAACTAGAGCTAATCTTTTAGGATAGTAAGTTACTGGCTTCACTTGTGGAAAAAGTGCTGTTAGTTATTTTACAGTCACCTTGCATTTGTGCTGTTCACAGAACCACAAGTCCATCGCTGGACCTCCTCTGCGCTGTCACTTTTTGGAGCTTGGCACGCTCCCTCAGGTTCCATTTTGTGGGCGATCCTCTCAGTCACTCCTTCTCATCATGGCATCTCACGACATCTACAAATTGAAAAAATGACACTCCTCTCGCCACACGGCTTTCGCCATGTGTCAACTCCCCAATGAGACATGTACAAGAATGTTGCACAGTCTCCCTAAAACAATCTCCAGGGTTTGTCCCTTGGAGCAGCTTCACTCCAAGCTGTAACCCTGTGTAAAAACATTAATCAGCACTTAAATGTTCAGCTTGTTTAGCTCCCAGCTCCTGTATCACAGAAGACAAAGTCTTAAATTTAAAACAACTTCACATTCGCAACCAACTGTAGATCATAAGAGTAATAAAGTATTCAGCATCACAGAGACAAGTATCATTGCGGGTTTATTCTAAACTCATTAAACTTCTACTTTTTCCCATAATTTGTTCCAAATTATTTAACATCTCAACGTCATTCCACATTATAATCAGTGAACTTCACTTATAGGCCATCAAAGCCTCATCTGAACATGGATGCACCACTTGCATAGGTTTAATACTTGTAAATAAACAGCTAATCACACAAATCACTGCAACAATAATAGTAAACATTGTTTAATATTAATTCTGGACCCCACCTCTTGACGCATGGACACTTCTCATGCGTCAACTCACCAAACCTGGATCCCTGTCTTAAAAACTGGCTCCACCAGGAGCCTGCATACACACTATCATGGCCTGGAAAACAAGATCTGGAAGTAAAATCAAACTTCACACTTATAAACAAGTATATCACAAGAGTAACAAGCATTCAGCATCAGCAAGACAAGTGTCATGTGCAGGTTTTCTCAAATCATTAAATCACTATTGTTACCATAATTCGCCTCAAACATGGATCATCCCATGTGCTCAGTTAACATTAATGTAATCGGTGACTTCCCTTAAGCAAAGTCACTCCACTCATATATTATTATGGGTCCAAAAGTGGCCAGCAAATGAGCCCATAATAAACTATTCCATAAATATCGTAATCTCTTATTTGTTTTACTCATGTCACTTGTCCACTTCTGCTGAATGCTACATGCACTCTTAAAGAAAACAAAACCTGAAATAAAGAAACAAACATCCACCAGTTGTTCTGCTAAAAACCACATCATCAAATCACATGAAAAACTGCAATGCTGTAAGAAAAAATGCAAATGTTAGCGCTGCGCAGGTGTGTACACACTTTCTCACAGTAACTTCTGTGAGTACCACAAGCCCATGAATAACACACCTCTGATAGATTCACAAACATAAAAATGGCATTTAAAAGGTTAAACCATCACGCAACCTCAGATGTTGCTATCATCTTTCTGCTCCTGTAACAGAGACACACACAGAGATACATCCACACCTTTGTCAAGTGGGGGTTGACTTCACACAATGGTGTTAAGTCAGTCAGTCAGTTCCCCATTTATTTTAAAATTCTTACTCATTCACTCAGTGATTCCTTCTTTTGCTAATTGTGGAAATTATCGTCGCATCCGTTTCCACGCTCAGCAAAACAACGTCATTTCAAAAAGAAAAATAATTTAGACTGGATTTCCTCGTTGAATCCTTTTGGACAGGAACTTGTTTCCTGATTGTCCCAAATAAGAGCCCATTTTAATTTTGGAGAAGCTCACTTTGCAACAGTTTTCTCGACGACGCTTCGATTCTAATCGTGCAGATCTGCTCAAACAGAGATCATCAAACAAAACTTTCAGTGCACCATGAAAGTAACAAAATAAAAGAAAGAAAATAAAAGAAATCAAAGAAAATAAAGGAAAGATAGGCCTTGTTCAAATCATGACACGTGTTCTTCATGCCAGGGGGATAAATCGTAACAACCCAATTGGCAGGTTCAACTTTAGTAATAAAAGACAAATCAAACAGCCAGTTTAATCTCAAACATTCATCCAATCAGCCATACACACAACATACAGCATAACCCTGTTGTCTTAGCACATAATAAGTTTTAGTTCTCATGTAACTAAATGTGTGCCATGGTAAAACTTCTTCACACACCAGAAACTCACAATCAGCTCACTCAACTCACTCATTCAAGACCTCTCATCAGCATTCTGTTTCCTCCTCTATGATGCAACCATCTGTCCTCCTATAATATTCAGTCCACTAGTCTATGTATCACTTTCATCTTACTAGTGACTTGGACAAGATGACAAACAGAATCTCATGCTTAAGATGCTGTCTGGTCTCATGAGTATCATTTATGTGTAAATGCATGTGGGGTTAGTATAGTTAATGCATTTTCAGTATGTTTTTGTGTTCATCTCTCATCACACTTCCATTATTCTCATCACTGCTTAAAACAACACACATCTCTCTCTGTTTTTTTTCTTTAACTGTACTTTTCTCCAAAACAGAAAATAGCATTACAGCTGTTTCAGACTGAGAAACACCAAACACTCTTCATGCTATCATTCATCCACACAACTATTTTATTTCTTTTTGTCCACTGGGCAGGTGACATGCAGAATCACGTCTGCCCCAGCTGGATACCTTTCACACACACCATGATGTCAAACATTCTCACACTCGCGGAATTGATCAGGAGAAAAACTTTCTTCATCTTCACACTCTGTTACAGAAACACCATATGGTTTTTTTTTTTTTTTTTTTTTTTTTGTGTTGTGTCAGGGATGGATATGTAGTTGTAACGTTTGTGTTCACTAACTTTACTTTCTGTTTCCTACCTTGCCTAGTCTGTCTTGGACTCAATGCTGCTCCTAATATGCCTTTAATCTCTCCTCCACTTTCTGCCTCTGCTCTCTCACGCTCTTCTCTGGCTCTTCTTTCTGCTAACATTCTTGCTCTTTCTAATGCTTTTCTACGGTGTTGTTCTAGAGTAGTTGCAGTGGATTGAGCTGTAGTTTCATCCTCAGGTTTCACAACTACTGCTTGCAATATTGCTCTTTTAACATTCTTGCTTCTCTCCTCTTCTGAGCCTGCTCCAGCCACAACTTAGCAACTGCTAACTGCAATTCCTTCCTCTGCTTCGCTTTACCTGTTTTACCTGCTACACTTACAGATATTCTTTCTACCAGCATTTTACACTTAACTTCCACTAATGTCCCTTCAAATCCACATTTCTTATACCAACAACCTACATACTGCGTGCTGCCTGGTAAAACTTTCTGCATAAATTTTACATCTCCTTCTAAGGCAGACTTACACATTTTATTCTCCATTACAAGACAACAATCAGCCACACTCACGCAGACCACGTCTGGCCCGCACACACACAACATAGGCCTATCGCTTGCGTCTGCACGCACAGCTAGCGCTCTCTGTTGAAAACTCTCAAACGCCCCATATGGCGGAGAATTCAACCTTCGGACACTCTCCAACGCCCCAAATGGCGGAGATTCCGGACTCTGAACCTAGGTTCTCTCCACGCCCCAAATGGCGGAGAACTCTCTACGCCCCAAACGGCGGAGAAGCCTGCGTCTCTCTCACGCGGCTAGCGCGCTCCCGGACTCACGTTTAACGCACAGCCCGTAGCCGCTCTCTATTGTTTTGGGTCACGTGCGCTCTCGTGACCAGCGCTCCCCGGGACTCAAACGTTTCACGCAGAATCACGGTGACGCGTTTCTAGGATCCCACATTCATTCACGCGGTTATAGAGACGCTCTCTAAGGCCTTCTGTACTCACTGTTTGTTTACGTTCATGGGAAGAGTCTCTGGATCCCGTCAATCGTCATCCATCCCGAGGGGAGGTCAGGCGCAAACTTCCCGGCCTGGTGGCAAACCAAAAACACCAGGGCTTTACGTCAATCATCCCAGACGTTGCGGTGGCGTCCTCTCCCTCTCCTCGGTGGATGCAATGTGTTAGGCTCCGGCTCCGAAGGACCAAATAAATGTTGGGTCTAAACTCAGACCCCGCTGTATCCAAGACTTATTCCCATGAAAGAAAAGCAAGGCAACAGTGTTCGATCGATTTCTTGCGCAAGGGAGGCCTCTCGTCTGTGACCAGCACGTTGAAATGACCACACTGGTGGCCTCCTCTCGCCGCCTTTTATTGACAAACTTCAAACAATAGTTTACAAAACACCTCCCCTTGCAACCCCCCTTTGGTTACAAAGACAAGGCACTGTATGTAAGTGTGTGTGTGTGGGTGTTATGTGAGAATGTGTGTGTGTGTGTGTGTGTGTGTGTGTGTGTGTGTGTGTGTGTGTGTGTGTGTGTTTGATCAAAGGGTCATAAAACCTAAAAGCAGGAACAACATCCTTGGTCATAAAGAGGGTAGTCTTCCCCCACACCCAATGTATGGTTTACCAAAGATAACACAGTGAAACCATACAAAGGGTAGGAAGCTCTACCAAACATCAAACAGATCTTCAAGTTAGGATGTATCTACAATAAAACCTCCCCCAGCACAGAGTGGCTGGAGAGGTGGTCAGGATCAAAGGAATGGCTTTGATCCTACTGCTTAAACTAAGACTATACAAATTTAAGAAACACAATGGCGACATTCAACAATTAGACTTAACAGGCTGTGCCTGCTGGAGGCAGAGGCGCCGCACGGGGAGCTGTGCCAGCCGGGTGGCTCCCCAGCCTCAGTCGGGCGATGGGGGTATTTGGTGGGGCGTGGCCTGCGGTGCTGTGCAGGGAAGGTGGACACACCTGCACGGCATCGGCAATCTTGCCCCGCCAACTTAAAAATGGGACTGGTTCCTGACTGGGGTCTGTTGGTGATGTGCATTGAGGAATAAACATATACAGAACACAACTGGGTCATTGTTCATTCATGCTGGTTTCAGTTACTGTGCAGATGTACTGTTTATAAGGTTGGAGAAAGCTGAGACCGAAGAAGTGACAAAGCATTTCTCACACTGAAAACTACATCCTGCATCCAGCTGAACATAATCAACTTTCCTGGCATATTTAAAGTTGTTAATCAATTTTTTCTTTGCTACATAATTCCATTTGTCGTGCTTCATATACATGAGGTCTTGAGTTTGTATCAAAAGTAGTAAAAATAAAGAAAAACCACTAAATGAGAAGGCGTGTCCAAACCTTTGACTGGTAGTGTATTTGTGTTCCCAGCTAGTTTGAATGTAACCCTACATCTCTGATTAAAGTATGGTAATAATGGTTCCTGAGGTTATCAATGGTGTTAGTGCCAGGTAAAGGTCGGCCCTTCTTGTCTTCAGGTCCCGTGGTAGCAGGTGTGGTTGGACTCAAGATGCCCAGGTACTGTCTCTTTGGAGACACGGTGACCACGGCCTCACTCATGGAGTCCTCTGGGCTACGTAAGTAAAATCTTTGATCAATGGTTGGATCACTGAGAGACCACCCTGAAGTCTCTCCTGTCTGCATTTAAATTATGTCAGAATCACTAGCTTCCTCCTGAGTTGCGGTGTGACGATGTGTTTGTGGTCTGCAGCTTACAGGATCCACATCAGTCTGAGTACGGTCAAAGTCCTGACCAGTCTGAAAGTGGGATACCACATAGACACCCGGAAGGCACAGGTATGCCAATCTAAACAGACCTGAAGCAAATCCAAATGTAATTGCATGACGCAGTAGCTGTGGATGCTGTTAGAAAACACGCAAAATGGTGATAAAGGCAGCACGCTGGCTCGGGTATTAGCACTGTTGCTTCACATAAAGAAGGTCTTGAGTTCGATCCCACCCCCTGCCAGGGCCTTTCTGTGTACTGGGTACTGTGGCTTCCCACAGTCCAAAGACATGCAATTAGTGAGGTTATGTTAATTGGAGAATCTAAACTGGTCATAGGTGTGACCACAAAGCTTAGCCTTGAATCAGGCTGGCGACCTGTCCGGGGTGTACCCTGCCCCACCCCTGCGACCCTGATGAGGATGAAAGAGAATGGACGGTTTATAAAACCTTATCAAAAGTCAGGTTATTACCCTCAGGTTTACTGTAGTCCAGTCTGACAGGTTCAGAGTCTGGTCCAGATCCCACCCTGTCCACAGTTAGTCAGCCTGATGCCAGTCCGTGGTGGGACTCGTTGATGTTTGGATGCTTGTGTTGCAGGTTAAGGGCACAGAGGACACGTACTGGCTGATGGGTCGAGAAGATTTTAATAAACCTCTTCCTGTTCCTCCAGACCTCGCCGGAGGGTAAGAACACACAGCGGTCATTATCGATTACCAATAAAGTAATCCTTAAACTGAAACTCGCTCTCCACCTGTCTCTCTGTCAGGGCCAGCAACCATGGAATCAGCCTGGATGAGATTCCAGTCGACAGACGACAAAAGTTTCTGGACCGACAGAACAAGATGAAGAAGTGACAACACACACAGTGTCATCAGCTGATGAGACCCTCTCAAAGACATCTGAACCCTGGAGATCTTCAGCCTCCCGAAGGCTGTAAAGTCTGAGTGCACAAACCAATCATCATCATGGGTGCTAATTTCTACTTCCTGATTTAACTGGAAGTCCTCTTTGATTGGTCGCTGACATCGCTTCTGTTTGACTAGTGGAATTTGTCCCTCACACTGTCTGATGTTTTACAGTTGTATAGAAACTAACTGTTACCATGGTGACTGTGATGTGTTAGTGACCTTGAAATAGAATCAGGGTTGTTCATGTCCAATGAATGCTGGGTAAATGACTGTTAAAGAGTGGATGCGTGACAGATGTTGTGATGATCAATAATCGGTTCTGCGCACTGACGCTGGCTGCATGCTGTCGCTGTTCCTCATGCTTCTTTAAAATGTAAATGTTCCATTAAACTCTGAGGTAGACTCAGTGCTTAAATATGGATTTTCCCGGATGCTCCTGAAGGCACCGTCTTCCTCAATAAGTCAATCAAACGTGCAGTTCAGGTCTATTTTCTTCACTACCAGCTGAGTTTCACATAATAATCTGTAAAGATAACACACAAACACCCATTGTTGTGTAAGTAATAATACTTTTTTAAAAACAAATGAAAAAATCCTAAAAAGAGTGAAAAAACAAACAAAAATGGAAACAATTTAGTTCAACTATTGTCTGAATTAGACAGAGGGCGGCTGCTGCTGTCTGCTGACAGGTGAGGGCTGAAACGAGCCACTGACTCCTTTTAAACCTCCCTCTCAGTCTGCATGTTTCTTTATTCCCTTTCCAATTTTCATTCGTCTCATGTTTTGTGCATTTTGAATTAATTTCCTTGTGCTTCCTCTTCTTAAATCCTATTTTTAAGCTTTTCACCTTCTAAATTCAAAAATGGATATTCTCTGGATTATTCCAGTTTTACGTTAATTTAATTAAAGTTGGTTTAAAAGTATTACATTTTTTTGATATAACCCTTAACCCTCTCTTCTCCTCAGAGTGAATGCTAAACATAAGCAGCTGTACTCCAGTTAACCTGGGTTTCGATAATCGATTTTAGCTTGAATAAAGTGATATTGATTCATTAAATCCTGAATCAGTTTTTAAATATAAATGTATTTTGCCAGAAATGCCAGAATCTCAGGTTAAAGCTCACAAAACTAGATCCCAGATGTGAACGAATGAAATATTCTTATTAAATACTTAGTTAGATTGTTGATAGTTGATATTTAGTTGAATGTCCTGACAACAAAATCACACAAACATTTTCAATGGAAATCAAGCTTAGCAACCCATGGAGGTCTGGATTTGGAGTCACACTCAAAATGAAAGTGGAAAAACACAGGCCGATCCAACTTTGATGCAATGTTCTTAAAACAAGTCCAAATGAGGCTCAGCAGTGTGTGTGTGGCCTCCCTACAACACCTGGGCATGCTCCTGATGAGGTGGCGGATGTTCTCCTGAGGGATCTCCTCCCAGACCTGCACTAAAGCATCTACCAACTCCTGGACAGTCTGTGGTGCAACACACCTAAATGATGTCCCAGATGTGCTCAACGAGTGGGCCAGTCCATATCATCAACACCTTCGTCTGGCAGGAACTGCTGACACGCTCCAGCCACATGAGGTCTAACATTAGTTGTGTCCCAAGTCAGGGGCCTCATCCTCCAGAGGCATTTGAAGGCCGATCACGTCACAGCCAGGCGATGAAGGCTGCTCCAAATGCGGCCTTCATTTCCCCTGATTCGAAGCATGGGTCAGGTGTGTACTTTGTGGCCCAACCTATCCCAGAATTCATAGCGCTGCCTAGCCAGTTCAGTTTCTAACGATGGCAGCAGCTACAGAGACGGTAGAAATTGTTATTGTTAAGATATTAAAGTTAATGGAAGTTTCATTTTAAATATTAAGGTGATTTATTTTACATTCATTAAACTTACGTGACTGTAACTGCACAGTGCCGCTGGTTTTAACATAAAGGTTAGTTTTAATATTACTCTCATTACTCCTTCTGGGTTACAAAATAAACGTTTAAAATATTTTCAGGTGAGAATGTAGCTGTGTAAACTTCAAATATCTGCTCGGTTTATCAAGACACCGCATATTTGCAAAAGTGCTCCGACGTTTTCTGAGACGTCTGTTACCCACCAGCTCGATAGCTAGCCAGGAGATCGAGGCTCAGTAGAGCCGTGAGAACAGCGAACTCCTTGTTCTTTAACCCCCCGCGGTCTTTGACTACTCAGGTTAAACGTAGTACATAAGTCACTTAGATAACTTAAACATGTTATTGTTTGGCTTTTTTCATTGTTTTATTTGTTCCTGAGTAAATCGGTTTGTTATAGTAACTTATAGTTTTCACACAGCTGAATAAACGTCAAACAGACAGCTGATCATCAGAAGTGTGAGATGATTGAGAATCTACGCCTGTGTCCTGTTATGTTTTAGATAGCAAGGAGCAGACGGCGAGTTTATTAAACTCCAGCGAGACAACGAACACCTTTTCACCACTGTGGGCTGCAGGTGCAGCAATAGTATGCAGTTCTTACTCTGTTACGTGTGAGGCAGAGTGATGTTTTTGGTCTTGTGGTCCTAATTTAGTACAGTTTGCTGTGGATGCTGTTCAGGGACTAACATGAGTGAGATGTTCTCTTATATTCTGTCTGTTAGGGCAATTCTTGTGAAGATGGGCCTGGTGGGAAAAATCACCCCTTTGCAGGCCAACAAAACAAAACAAAGTATGTACAGTAGTGTTAAAATATGTATTGTTAAGTCTAATCTTTTGAACTTATTCGTGTAAACCTGTACTGTTGCTGTTTTTGTCCATTGCCACTTGTGATTTCCTCTGCTGTTAGGATTGCAAGTATCCAGGGTCAGGCGAGGGAGTGAGTGGGAAGCCCACGGCTGCTAAATGGTGCTGGTCTGTATTATGGATGAGGTGTTGGGACAGAGCCTTCTACCAGGCTCCAGTCCTAATTGTCTCCATCCAGGAGGACACTCCAGGCCCAGTTCAGCAGTGGGCCAGCTGCAGCCAAGAGTGGACAAAAGACAGACAGGAAGGATGAATTCTTGGACTTAATAAGAGAGGGCATGAGACTGCAAATGGAAACGGAGGAAAGAAGAGCCGGAGAATGGACAGGCTTCTTCACAGTCATGTCTCCCGGGGCCAGCTGGCTGATCCTTTGCCACTTTGCTCTCTGACACTGTTAGTAATCTAGGTGTTCTGTGATATAGCTCTTTCAAACTTGATAGACAACTATCCTCTGCAGTCAAATCTAGCTTTTACCCACTGCTTCTTATTTCTAAGGCTAAGCATTATGTAACACACAAGGATCTTGAAGCTGATTCATGCCTTTGTGACCTTCTGATTGGATTACTGTAATTCCCTCTACTTCTGGCTCCAGTCTGCTCCATAGATTGCAGCTTGTCCAAAATGCTGCGGAACACCTTCTGACTGCAACCGGCAGGTTTGCCTCTTTCACTCCTGTCCTTGCTGATTTGCACTGCCTCCCTATCAAATACCAAGTTTAATGAAAGTATTGCTGCTCACCTTTAAAATCATAAACCATACAGTGTCTAGCTATCTCGTTGAGCTCCTTAGACCATACACCCCTGGGAGAGCCCTTACATCATCAGCCCAATTACTCTTGGCGCCTCGCCTCTGTCAGTGCGCCCCAGGGTGGCTGTGGCTACAACGTAGCTGCCATCACCAGTGTGTGAATGTGTGTGTGAATGGGTGGATGACTGGATATGTAAAGTGCTTTGGGGTCATTAGTGACTAGTAAAGCGCTCTACAAATACAGGCCATTTACCATTTCTTCCCCTAAGCCGTCAGACTCCTGAACACTCAGTGACTGGACACAAACATATGCAGACCTTCATACACCAAGGTACTTTTCCACAATGCTCAGTCTTCTGCAGAAGCCGCTGTCATTGTTGCACTTTTCTGTTGCAGTGTTGTGTCTGTATTTTCTGTTCTGTCTGGTGTTTCACTGTCTTCGTTTGTTTTTTTGCAACTTCTACACACTTGCACTTTATGTAGTCCTGTGTTGATTGTGTGTCATATGTAGCACCCTGGTACGGAGGAACGTCACCTCATTTCACTGTGTACTGCACCACTGTACGTGGTTGAAATGACAGTAAAGCAACTTGACTTGAAAAATGAACCAAGATGGAGCTGAATGCTTTACAATCAGAGACCAGGGGCCCGTTCTTCGTACCTCGCTAAGTAAGTTAGCTGGATTAGATTGTTGACGATTTCGCGTGATCCTGGATCAGTCGGTTCCCCGAAGCTCATCCGGGACTTGCTGTCATAGCAACAGAGCCGTAAGCGTAAACCTGCTCGGGAGCAGGTTTACTTTATGTAAACAGGATTAGATCGCGGCCACGCAGGTATGTCCGCTTCATTTATACGAAAGCAACAGCGATATTTTTCCACTGTTTCACCATAAATAAATATTATCAGTGTAACTAAAGATAATGCAGCACTTGATCCTTTTATTGATGTCACACAGATACATACAGGTCATTTCCTAAAAAAGGGAAATGTACTATTAACATTCTATTACATGTATGTGATTATTACAGATGTAATTCATATTTCAGAGTAGTAATTGTAAATTACTTCGTGTAATCAAGATGAGAGACCACGGCTATAAAAGCGAAGGTGGATTTGGGAAGCCTGTCGCAGCCATGTCCTGTCCGTATACGCGAGCAACCCATTGCAGAAGGTGCAAGATTGATAAGGAGAGTTTTCAGAATTCAGCGTATATTGCGGGACAGACAGGATCCTTTAGCTCAGCGCGACAGTGTGCTCATAGAGAGATATCGATTTTCCCGTGAGGGTATTATTTACTTAACCAACTTGTTGACGAGGGGGTGCAGGACCACCACCTGTCTTTTTTTCCTCTGCCCTTTTCTTGGTTGCTGTTATGAACAAACTAACAGAGTATTACAGGCCAGTATTACCTTGCCAAGAGACGCAAAGCAATCTAAGAGATAAATATTACCATTCTGTAGAATACTCCTGTATTCCACTTTTACTTGTTCCCATGTTCTTGTGGGTCCTGTTGTGGCTCTAATGTGAAAGGGGATATAATATAACATATTATAATATAATATAATGCCATATGATATTGGACAATATAGTGTCATATGATAGATCTACCCTACCGCCTACTGGTGTTGGCCAGAGGGGCCGATGGCGCGATATGGCAGCCTGGCTACAACCGTAGCTGCCTCCACCAGTGTGTGAATGTGAGAGTGAATGAATAGTGGTATCGTAAAGCGCTTTGGGTGCCTTGGAAAGCGCTATATAAACCCAATCCATTATTATTATTATTATTAAATTACCTACGAGTTTGATTTGTCAGCAACTTTCTGCCAGCCCTCTCTCCTTGCTTTTGCAGCCTTTGCAGTGTTCTCTTGCGTTTTAATTAAACTCTGAAACTCCTGAAATCCCTCACTCATGAGTTCTTGCTCTGCTGCCGGAAAATACCGAGCACGCCCCTTCGACATTTTCGCCGACCAATCAGCGGGTTGCCGATCAATGTTTCTACTATCGATGCGTAGCCCCTTTTACGACACCCAGTGATGTCACATTCCTGCGTCCAGCTGTAGTAATCGTCAACAGCAGGTGTGTTCGGGGAACCGGATTAGCGAGCTCACGGTTAGCGCGATGATTTGATCTTGGATGTGTCATTTGATCTTGGATGTAGTAAGCGACGTACGAAGAACGGGCCCCAGGTGAGTCTCTCTCACAAACAGTCTATTTTTGTTAGAATTGATACTCGTGGATCTCACTCTGGTTAAAAATCCAGGTTTTGGATGTTTCATGAGCTGACTGGTGTATTTTTACCTGCAGGCTTCATACAGCGTGAGCACTCAATGCTCAGACGGTCTCGAATGTTTATAATGTGGAAGAAAAACATACATCATAGTGCAGAGACTAATAATTACATGTGAGGATATGCTGCTGTTGTCATGATGAGTGTTACTGTATTATAATGTATAATGTATTATAATACTAATGTTTTAATGATGAATAAATAAATATAAATAGATGATTATACTGTTGTTACAGTGGAACTGTATCACTAATTACAGGAATGTAAAGAGCATTTTAGGGGCTTGCTTCCTCCAGAAGACACAGGTTCTTCCTGATAACTGAATGAAATCTCAGCTGTGATGGAGCTTTGTGTGTGTTTGCTGAGTGTGTGTGAGAGCTGCTGCTTGCAATAAACTGAAAGTGTTTGAGGAACAAAGAGAAACAAAGAAAATCAGCTGATGATCCAGTAAAGACTCTCTGAGCAAAGTGACTGAATGAAGCAGATTTTATTGAGGATTGACAGAAAAGTGCATCGAGCAGGAGACGATTCATGTGGAAGACCCGAATACAGAGAATCTGAACAGATCAAGTCCAACATGAAAGGATCCAAATGTTTCCGCTCGGCCTGAGCCATCACAAATATCCAGCATGAACACATGAAGAAGCCGAGGCATCGTGTCAATGACATCCTCTGCACTCACTGAAAGACAACAACATGTTGGACTGTCTCTGGATCGTGTCAGTGACACGTTACTGTCCCACAACCAGTTTACTGAGTCAGCATGAGAGGAGCAGCAGGATAAAGCTCACACTGACAACAGTAGAACAACGTGACAGAAACACATGTATTTGTGGAGATAGTGACGTCAGAGGAGCAGGGAGCTGTTCTCACACACTGTTGTACTGATCGTTAAACAGCAGGGGGCGCCCTCACTGCATTTACAGCACAGCTGGCAGCTCTGCTCTGCATAATAACTGACTGTGGAGTTTATGTAGTAATACTTGTCATGTGCTGTTACATAAGTACAAATACCTGTGTGAAATACATGTATATTAATAAAGAAAAAGCAATAATTCAAAGTATTGTGGAGATTAGAATATTATTTTAATGTTACTATTCATAACCATTATCATTACTATTGCATTACTTATCGTTTATCATTATCATTTCATCAGAGCATTTATTGAAGCTGTTGATGTTACATTAAAGTCTGTATTTCAGGTGTGAGCATAATCACATAATAATCTTTCATTGCAGGTGCAACTGTAATCATGTTATCCATATGGCATTTTTGTGCTAATTAAAGAGTTGAAGCTCGGTCAGTTGATGGTCTGAAGCTTCGGGCAGCGCGACGTCCGCCCGATCAATTGAGAAATGCATCGAGCTACGAAAGGATTGCATACATGCTTACAATACAATACACCACATATAACCTGTAAACAGAATACAGGCCTGTGTGCACTCAGCAGCCTGCTGCATTGGAGTTTGCCTGGTAACAGATGACTCAGAATAGGTCATGCACTGAGGTCAAGACACACATAGGCTGCCTGTACACATACACAGTATCTAGACTTGTTTTGCTCGAAACTGCAAAATTGTTTTACCTGCGTATGTGACAGTTTAGTTCCACAGATGAGTGAAGTGCAGTAAGTGAAATAACAGGAAGCATCTTGCGGAGGAACAGAAGAAGGAACTGTTCTTTTTTGAATGTGTCCGAGGTCGGAATTACTGGAACTGATGCATGTTAGCTATCTGCTGTGACGCATGATGCTCGTCATCAACTATGTTATATATACGACTGCTCATTTATGGTTCTGGGAAGATCGATGCTTTTTGGGTGATCGTGCTCGGCTTCCCACATACATGTGTTTAAATAAAATCATCACGGGGACTTTGCAGTCGTTTGTCTCTTACCTCAAAATACAAAATCAGGACAGTATTCTTTATAAATGAGAATTTTGATTTTTTTAATGACTGGATAAAATATGAAAGCATACATGATGTTCCCGTCTTAGAAGGAGGCCATCATCATCAAATTACAATAATAAAATTTAAACCCATCATCACCACCCAACAGCCTAAGTCATCAAAAGCTCAACATGCACTATTCTACCATATGCAAACTTATATCATTAAAAGATTATACTGACTACTGAGAACTTTGATAGAAAGGTCATCATATTTTTACTGATCAATCATTTTCATGTCATGTTTAAATGATATAAATTCAATGACATTTCCCACATATTTGGAAAATATGTGAGAAACATTTTTTTTCTTGAGATGAAAATAATGTTGGAAGCAATCGACATTTTTCTGCAGGCATCACCAAAGCACACAGAGCCACATGTTGTATTTGGTACAGATTTGATGTCAGATGCATAAAACGAACAGTGAGCCACAGTAACTTCTCCTTAGGACCAAAGAACTGCTAAACAAACTGACTGATCTCTAAGTAGAGACGTCAGTGCTGATCAATAATCAATAACAGGCTTTTTTAGAAGTAATATGCCATCTGTCAGCAAAAACAACAACAACAACAACAAAGAGCCATGTTGTGTACATCTGAACATGTAGCATAGAGTGTGTCAGAAAAAAAGCCATTCACACAGCTGCATGATGCTTCTTTACATGCTTCACTTACGCCAGACCAAGGATCTCCCAATGTTTCTGATAGCTGATGGTGTTTGAGTAAACTTGTACCAATTTGCTGCTTTTTTGTTTTTTTCATCCACTCTCCTTCTCATCTCCTCCAGTTTCTTGACCTTCTCTGTGTCTCCTTCCTCCTTCATCTTCTCAATCAGGAAGTCCAAGTGGACAGTAGTGGATGCTGAATCAGCTTTCAGAGCGATCTGCTCCAGTGTGACAACATGTTGGTAGGACTCGTCCAGGAACCGCGACTTCTCTGCTGTCAGCAGTTTCATTTCCTTTTCAAGATTTTCTAACAGGGTACACTTCTTCTCTTTTTCTTTTTGATACTTTTCATATTTCTGCTGCATTTCTTGTTTGTTTAGTGATGAATCAGCTGCTGTTTTCTTTGTTTCATCCACTTCCTCTGCAACAGTTTTTAACTCTCTGGCTTTCATCTCATATTCTGACACATTCTTCTCATACTGCTTTTTCATTTCTTCATCAGTCTTCATTACCCTCCTTGTCTTGGTCACATATTTTAACATTTCTTTCACATGATCTGATGCAGGACACTTGTTGGTACAAACAGTGCAGCGACCTCCTTTCATGACTTTACAGTGTGCAGGGTTCCAGGCCATTGTGCATCCAGGATAGTGACAGTTCTCCTCACAGACTGTACAGCAGACAGCTCCTCTGTAAAACAACAATCTCATCCCACCATCAATGGCTTCTTTCTCTTTGTAGACTTCATCAACTTCTACAGTGAAATTCTCATTCCTCTTCATCTCTGCTTCATGTTCTTTTATAGTTTGTTGTATTTTTAGAGCTTCTTCACGTTTCTGTTCTCCTTGGTTCTTTAGAGTTTCGTAGATTTTTTTAGCTTCTTCAAGCTTTTTCTTTTCTTCTCTTTGTTTTTCTTCATGTTTCTTCAGAGCTTCTCTCTTTTGTCTGATTTCTGTCTGTTTCAGTTCACCCAGCTCAATTCTCTCTTTCAGGTTTTGGATGCAGGCTTTCAGTCTGATTCGTTCATTTAACACTTCGGCTGTTTTCATCAGTGTTTGAGGGTTAGGGTTTCCCATGAAGTCTGTCAATTGATTCATGTTTTCCTGTGTGAGTTCCCATGAAAGTTTTGAAGACTTGTTTTCTTCTGTTCGGTTTTCATACTGTGAGTTATTAAAGAGGAAGTAAACTGGCTGATTCTTCTTATTTTTGGCACATTTAATTTGTGCAGCTTCAAGAGCTTGAAGAGGGTTTTCAGGTCTGCTTCCATCTGAGTGTGTGATCAGAGCTATGATGTTTTTCTCCAAGTTTTTTCCAAACAGAGACATCACTGAATCAAAGACATACAGCAGTCGGTCACTCAGTCGATTATCACTCGCCTTCATCACCAGACCCACTGCATGAATTTCATGGACTCCATCATCTGATCCAAACAAGTCCAACAATCTGTGACTGATGATGTCATCATGTTCAGTCCCTCTGGTGTCTCCATATCCAGGAGTATCGATGATGGTCAGAGAGTAGGGCAGAGTTTCATCTTCAAAACCAAAGATCTCGTACACGATCACATCTGATGTCTGACTTTCTGTCTGTCCTTCTGTTTGAGTTTTCTTCTTCTTCTCCTCTACCATCGTAAACCAGACTCCATCCTCCCACTTCACTCCCATGGTGTAGTTGAGCAGAGCGTTGATCAGTGTAGATTTTCCTGCTCCTGTTTCTCCCACCAGTAAGATGGTTCTGTTTGTCTTGATTAGATTTTTTTCTCCAACAGTGATTCTTGTCAGAGTTCCAATCATTTCTTTCTTTGGTCTCAGCTGGTAGACAGCAGGAGGTCCTGACCTGATGAGAAAACTGTTTGAGATGATGTCTTCATGTGGTGATGAGATCAAACTGATCCTGCAGAGTAAAGCAAAAATGTCTTCAGTACAAACGTAAACATTACGAACATGTTCCTGTTGTTAGTTTGTACACTGAAAACTGAGCTGATCATTTTCTGGCCAGAATCAAAAATCACATAGAATAAAAGCTTTTATTTTCTATTTTTCAATTAGATTCTTTTTTTTCCCGTCTGCTCTCTCAAAGCATTCGTGGTCACACTGTTACTTTATATTATACTTTATATATTCCTGAGACAAAAGTGACAGTGGAGGCTGACTGTACACTGCCCACGTAAACAGAAGACAGCTTCTGTTTTTATTTCTTTATTTGTAATTCACAGGATGAACAAATATTTTTTCACCGCAACCTTTAATTGGGCTGGCATGACATCAGCTGGGTGGATCATAGCTGTTGCTGGCCTGGATTCCTACAGTGTTAGTTTTTATTGTCAGTATTAGAATATTGGCATGATATTCTGGGCAGATTTAAATCCTTCAAGAGCGGGTGTCACAGTACAGTACAGCACAGTAAGTGACACTTTCTCAAAGCACTTAGCAGCAGTTAACAGACAAGTTAACATCCCAAAATCATTTCAGTTGATTTTATTTTTTATTTTGATACAAAAATTGGCATTACTGCTTCAGTTAGACTCTATTTAACATTTATTTTCCATTAACTGAAATAGTTAGTCCTTGACTGAACAATGACCTCCAGCTGTAACCTTCTCTTTATAGTGACACAGATAAGGATCAGCACCATCTGAGGCCATGGTTCCCAGCTGGAAATGGTTGAAGTGGCCATGATGATCTGGGAATAAGATGCTGGAGTAATTTTTTCTTTTTGCACACAGTTGTAGTTTTAGTTCACTATAAAAAGGTTGGTGTAATTCTCCCTCATTTAAACCAGATGTTAATGCCTCTTTATAGTTTTGTCATGTTTTCACACAAATCACTGATTGATTCCAGTTTCTTTGTGAGTCATGAGAATCCGTTTTTTTTCTTATGGAGTCTCTCTCTCTCTCTCTCTCTCTCTCTCTCTATATATATATATATATATATATATATAGAGAGAGAGAGAGAGAGAGAGAGAGTTCATTATTGTTGTGTGAGAGGGGAAACAGTTTGAATGCTGAGAGTGAAATAAACCCAGGACAAACTTTCACTGATGTGTTTCAGCAGTGACATTAGTGTTTACACTCTTATTTATCATATACCTTTGAAAAGAAAATAGTAATTAATTATAATTGTTATAATTAAAATTTAAATGAACTACATTTTTTATTAATAATTATAACCAACAGTCACTTTGCTGTAACTTTAACATACCTCTGTGCTCCTTTGCTTCTTTTATCCTCTCTCCTTCTCATCTCCTCCAGTTCCTGGACCTTCTCTGTGTCTCCTTTCTGCTTCATCTTCTCAATCAGGAAGTCCAAGTGGACAACAGTGGACACTGAATCAGCTTTCAGAGCGATCTGCTCCAGTCTGACAACATGTTGGTAGGACTCATTGAACCACTTTTCCTTCTCAGCTGTCAGTCGGTTCATTTCCTTTCCAAGTAAATAAACATCCTTGTCTTCTGCTGGTGGTTCATTTTTCTGACCTCTCCTTATCCTGGTCACATATCTCCTCTTTCCTTTCACATGCACTGATGCAGGACACTTGTTGGTGCATGACGTGCAGAGACCATCTCTAAAGACCTCACAGTGATTTAAGGGCACCGTGCATCCAGGATAGTGACAGTTCTCCTCACAGACTGTACAGCTGACAGCTGCTTTCAAACCCGGCCCACACGTCTCTGCTCTGATAGGTTCTTTATGTTTAAAAACAACACATGGAGTGACCACTTCATTCTTCTGCAGAGCTTCCCGAGTCTGTTTCATCTCTCTCTGTTTCACTTCAGTGAATCTGATTCTTTCTTGCAGGTTTTGGATGCAGGCTGTCAGTCTGATTCTTTCCTTTAACACTTCAGGAGTTGCCTCTGGCTGCACAGGTGTACTTTCTTTCAGGAAGGCTGTGAACTCTCTCACTCCTCTCTCTGATCTTTCAAAATTTAGTGTCAGAAATTCTTCTTCCTCATCTTCAAGCTGGCAGTTATTAAACAGGAAGTAAACTGGCTGATTCTTCCCTTTTTTGGCACATTTAATATTCCAATCTTCAAGAGCTTGAAGAGGGTTTTTAGGTCTGCTTCCATCTGAGTGTGTGATCAGAGCTACAATGTTTTTCTCCAAGTTTTTTCCAAACAGAGACATCACTGAATCAAAGACATACAGCAGTCGGTCACCCAGTCGATTTTCACTCGCCTTCATCACCAGACCCACTGCATGAACTTCATGGACTCCATCATCTGATCCAAACAAGTCCAACAATCTGTGACTGATGATGTCATCATGTTCGATCCCTCTGGTGTCTCCATAACCAGGAGTATCGATGATGGTCAGAGAGTAGGGCAGAGTTTCATCTTCAAAACCAAAGATCTCGTACACCATCACATCTGATGTCTGACTTTCTGTCTGTCCTTCTGTTTGACTTTCTGTCTGTCCTTCTGTCTGACTTTCTGTCTGTCCTTCTGTTTGAGTTTTCTTCTTCTTCTCCTCTACAATCGTAAACCAGACTTCATCCTCCCACTTCACTCCCATGGTGTAGTTGAGCAGAGCGTTGATCAGTGTGGATTTTCCTGCTCCTGTTTCTCCCACCAGTAAGATGGTTCTGTTTGGCTTGTCTTGTTTTTTTTCTCCAACAGTCATTCTTGTTCCAAACTTCTGTTTCTTTGCTCTCAGCTGGTAGACAGCAGGAGGTCCTGAACTGATCAGATCACTTCTGGAGATGATGTCCTTGTATTTTGAGACGTTACTCGTCCTGCACCAAAGCAGAGTTTCAATCAGAGGGCAGAGTGAATGCAGAAGTCTTTATGAGTACTGCTGTCTGTGATTATCATGTTATCTGTACTGATGCAGCTGCTGTACAGCTCAGACTTTACTTTTACAAACACTATGACGTTTAAATGAGATAAAACCTGAAGACACAAACATGTATGGTGACAAAACTCAACATTTATGTGATCAAAATACAGAAATCAGATGAAGCCAGACGTCTTACTAAGTTTAATAATAATAATAATAATGTATATAATTCATGTGAGAAGGAATATAAAATGAACAGGTATATCACAGGGAAGCTTCAATAATAAAATTGAATAAAATACGAAAACATGGTTGACCTTCAAATAAACAGATAAAAAAAATAAATCAAAACTCCTCTGCGTCTGTTAGGAATCAATCAATAAATAATCAATTTAAGGTCACAGGAACTGAGTTAGAGATCAGTCATCTTCTACTCTCAAAAAGAAACTGATATTCAAATATGGATTTATCACCCGTAGATTGATTCTGTTCATCTGGACAGAAACGTTTCGTCACTCGTCCAAGTGACTTCTTCAGTCTCAGCTGACTGAAGCTTTCCCCAAATCTTATAAACAGTACATTTGCATAATGACTGAAACCAGCACTGCTGAAGAAACAATGGGCTGGGAGGTCAGTTTATGATTGCCATGACCATTGATTATTGTCCACGAGTACCATTCACAGAAAGTTGGGCAATTACAGCAGGTCTAACTCAGGCAAGCTGAAAGCCTGTGTAAAAATTATTTGAGAGTGACTTTGAGCGTGTGTGTGTGAATGAGACAGCACACCGGAGATCTCTGAATGTGCAACATTTAAAGTGTATGATTTAGTAAAAAAGGGGCCTGTATTGAACGTATTGAGTTTTAAAGAGAAAAGTATTTGGATTAAAAGGACTCATGTTAATGTGCTAATGAAATGTGAGCTGAATAACCTTTGCCTTAGAGATGGAGAGGATAATAAGGACGGGCTAAAGGTCAGTAAATCTTATTTAAACACCTGATTGTTTGACTAGATATAAGAGAGAGGGAGGTGCGGGGAGTTGAAAGTTAAAAAGTAAATTGGGATATCTGGAGGCATTCTGGGTCAGTCTCCAGTGTCCCGCGAGAAGGGCAGTTCAAAGGATTCCAGAAGTTCACTGTTGGAAATTTCAGCAGCAGCACCGGAAATCGTCCATGTTGGACTTGGATTTGACTCTATTCCTCCTCCTCATCATGATTTTAATTGATGTGTTGGATTATAATTCTGAGAAGGATTTGGACTTCCAAAAGCATCCTCGGGCAAGATGCTGAACCGCAGGTTTCTCTTCGATGTTACAATCAGAGTGAGCTCTTAGGTAGCAAAAACAACAAAGCTTGTATAAATGGGTGAAAGAGAGTGGTCAAGTAGAAAAGCGCTGTATAAGAACCAGTCCATAAACCTGACCACCCTCTGCACTATTTAATAACCAGCCAGCGGAGCTCCTTCTCTAACAGACAAACACAAGAATTCTCTACAGTCCCTTTATTATGTAATACCTCTTTATGGTGAAAGGACTGAAAGCACTTTTCTACTCTCCCGGAGTACTCAAAGTGCTCTATACAACATGCCACATTCACCCAATCACAGCCATTCTCACAAGCACTGTCTTAGAGCTTCCTACACATCTTACTCTGATGGATGCATCGGAGTACAATTTGAGGTTTGTATCTTGCCCAAGGATACTAGACATGCAGACTAGAGGAGCCAGGGATTGAACCACTAACCTTCTGATCAGTAGATGACCTGCTTTACCTCCTGAGCTACAGCCACCCCATGTATAATACTTATAAAGTTTACTACTGATTTTTCAGATATGAGATAAACTATTCTTTATTTTTATGAAATAAACAAAAGTTCATGTACAAAAAGGGGTGTCGAGATGAAGGAACTGACTGATTTTGATTGCGTGACCTCACTGTGTTTCGAGGAGAACCCGTATCTGGATCAAGTCATCAAAACATTCAGATCATACCTCTGTTGTTTCCCACATCTGAAGTTGATATTACACAGCATGCTGACTTCTTCTCTGACTTTTGTCTCCAGCTCGGCCAGGGTCTCCTGAATCATAAACTGGTCACTGGTTACAGTCACAGCAGACCAGTCCTGCAGCTGGGGCTTATTGTAGGTAAGAGGGAGGACGTTCTCCAGGAAGCTGAAGGGGTCTCTGATGAGCGAAGCTTCATGAAACTGCAGCTTCTTCTTCTTCATGTGTGTAATCTCTGCCTGCAGCTCATCAATAAAGCTTTCTGCCTCCGTCTCATTTATTTCCTGCTTCATCTCGATCGCCTCAGACAGTCTGGTGAACTCTGTCTTTATGTGCTGCACCAAAGCGGTCATCACCTTCCTGCTGTACGATAACGCCTCCTCAGCTTTACTTCTGCTGGTCTTCACTGACTGTTGAAGCTCCTGGATTTTCTGCTCACGCTCCTGGATCATCTGATCCATGCTGTTATTTTCTAATCTCAGCTGGGATTTCCTCATTTCAGCCTCGTCCTCCAGACTCACTGTTTCATGTGTTTTATGGTCACTGCATTTACAGGACCGACACAGAAACCTTTGATCCAGTCTGCAGATCAGCTCCAAAGGCTCACCGTGATCCCGACATATTCTGCTCTCCAGGTTCTTAACTGGATCGATCAGCTTGTGTTTCTTCAAAGCTGAAATCCTCTGATGAGGCTCCAGATGTGTTTGACAGTAGGACAGTAAACACATTAAACAGGACTTCAGGGCTTTGACCTTTGACCCTGCACAGATGCTGCAGAGCACGTCTTCATGTCCTGCTCGTTCAGCTGAACTCAACAACATTTCTTGAAGAGATTTTTTAACCTTTTCTGCCATTTCATCAATGACAGGGTTAACCCGAAGCAACGGCCTGGTGTAAAACGTCTCTTTGCACAGTGGACATTGGAGTACAGACAGGGTGCTCCAGTACTCTGTGATACAGTTCATACAGAAGTTGTGTCCACAGGGAATCGACACAGGTTTAGTGAACACACTCAGACAGACGGGACAAAGAAGACTGTCCTCGGACACCAGAGCCAACGCCGCAGCCATGACTGCAACATACAAGCAGAGCTAATATTAGCACAGTGTAAAGTCAATGTAATCCTCATTTATCATTATCAGAGTTCAATATACAAAAAAGCAAAAATGAAACTGAAAAAATGCGACTGTACCTTCTCTATGAAGTCTTCACCAAGACTGAGCGGTCAGAAACAGGCTCTTCTTCTTTTTAGTTTCTACTGACACACTGACCACATCGTCTCCAAGCACTTCCTCGTTTGAGTAGAACAAATTAACTCTTTAGAAAACAGACCATGAAACCCTCACAGGTTAAAAAGGTTCACTGGGAAGCTGATCAGCATGAAAACTACAGCAGCTCAGAATGAACTCCTGGATTCAAACCTCCACCTTCAAGAAAAACAAAGTGGATAGAAGTTTGAACGTGCTCAGAGGAACGAGTTAAGAGGAATGAACAAAGGGGAGTTCTGACTCCGCCCACTGAGACTTGCAGTTTGTTCCTGCATCTGTGATCTTTATCTCTGACATGAGGCTCTGGGCTCAGGAACAGAAGTGAGTACACTTCTGTACTGATATCAGCTACATGTCAAATCCTTCACAACATCACAGTAATTTCATCATCACTGAGTTCACAGCTTGAGGCTTTTTTTCTCATGAACATTCAAGAACAGCTTAACACGGCCTATATTGAAAAGAAAAGTAGAAACACAAAATGAAACTAAACTGGGTACTCCTGTGTTAGCCTGATATCATGAGCACAGTCCAAAATAAACACTAGACACTCATACTGAAATTCAGAGCTTTGTCTGCATTAATTAGTCACATGAAAAATAATTAAGAGATAAATTAAAACGTCAGACTGTGACATGATGGAAAATCTGACCAAATAAAAGCAGCTGCATCAGAAATCAGAGTCGTGGTGATATTTTAACATGAATCCACACACAGCAGGGATCCAGACCATCCAGGGGCTGTCAGTGAAAATGAACGTCCCTCAGAGTGAAGGACAGTGTCCACGAAATAAAAACGTTGTTTGCTCTTTAGGACAAAAATGCAGACTGAAACGTTCCTAAAGAACTCTGATGAATAATTGGAGCAAACTGGAGTCCAAATTTGATTGTCTTAGAAAAGTTCCAGCATAATAGCATAATAGAATTGAACCTGTCCGAGAGTGTCACATGCAGAATCCTGACAGTGAAGCAGGGTGTGATGATTTGGGACTGCATGAGTCTGAGAGATGGAACCATGCATTCGTGCAAAAAACCCAAAAAACATGTGACAGGGTGAATCTCAGCCTGAGGCTGCCTGGCAGAGGAGGAATATTCCAACTAAAGCTAAAAACTAAACTGGAAATCAGGAAACACTGCAACTGTTCAGTTTATATGACATGTTCTGTGATTAAGACCCTTTTTGAAAGTGGTCGGGGTGTTGAACTGCATAAGAAGGGTCTCTCACAGTGCGACATCTTTGCTGAGGTGGGACGCAGTAAGACGGTCATCTGAAATTTCTTAAATGATCCTGAGAGTTGTGGAACAAAAAAGCCAAGTGGAAAACCCAAGAAAAAAGTCACCAGCTCTGAGCTGGAGGATCCAGTTAGATCTCCATCAAGACACTGGACGATCCTTGACCCAACAACTTAAGGCCATTACTGTTGCTGACTGCAGCTCCATACCCATCAGACAGCACCTGAGACTGTATGTATGTATTGGTTTGAAAATGATCGTCACTAAATTGAAATTGAATTTTATATGTTGAAAATCAATTCATTTTCTTTGAAACTGTATTTTATCCTCTACAAAAGGATTTTAACAACAATTTAGTTTCAGTTTTAGAATTCAACTTCTGTTCCAAAATTCAGTTTTTTGGGACTCGCATCCGGTTCCGGTTCAAGAGTAATCGAGCGCAGATTAATAGAACTAGATTTTACTAGCAGACCAAAAGTGTTACTGACGGGACTCTACAGCATCCTGAGCTGGAGCTGGATTAAGACTTTAGAAGTCATTCGTCATGTCGAATGACCAGCGGATAAACTCTAATGTTGGTAATAAATGTATTACATGTATAAGAACATGAACTAGAAGCTAGCAAACAGAAGCATTCTAGCTTTTTAAATGGCGACCTACAACACATACATTAAACCTAACAATAACAGTCACAGTGATGCTAATAAAGCCTGAATGATGTCCTGCTAAAGGATGGCTCACCTTCCCTCACTGCAAGTGCTGCAGAAGGTGAGCTCGGGTCTCCACGTCTCCTGCAGAGTGAACACAGAGGCCAGCAGAGCTGTAGTGTAGGTGTTGCTCAGGTCACTGAGAGACTCCTTGAGACAAGCCAGGCTCTGGATCATCACATAATCCTTTAAAAGGTCAAAACAAAGATCTTTAATGGACAAACAGAAATCTTCTGTCATTAAACCCAGTGTGAGAAGATTAGGAAGCAGAGTTCCTTCATTCAGTCACTCAAATAACAAAAGCAAAACTCGTACTACGTACGGTACGTACTATAAGTACTATAAGTACGAGAAGTGCGGAAGTGAGAGGCTCGTGAAATGGGACGGTATACGCTTCGTCGCACTGTTCAGGTTGCCTAGCAACCATGATACTAACCGCGAGACACGTTACATACAGCTTTGTGTGACAGAAATGAAGGAGAAAAATGTTTTGTTAGTCATTCATTTTTGTCATGACATCACTTTGATTAGTTGAGTATCTGAGGCTGAGACCACGGGACTGTAAAACATGATTGTTGGGCTTCATGTCTGTGCTGAACAGTCATTTAAGATTAGTTAGTAAATAACAATTAATGTTGGTCATGAGACTAAAGTCATCTCACTGTGGTAATGTAAATATAGTATGGCCAATTTTATAGTATTGTCAGATTATTATGATATATATATATATATATAAAGAAAAAAAAAAAAACACCCAGCACGCCCCTGCGGGCGGTTTATCCTTCAAGCTCGGGTCCTCTACCAGAGGTCTGGGAGCTTGAGGGTCCTGCGCAGTATCTTAGCTGTTCCCAGGACTGCGCTCTTCTGGACAGAGATCTCCGATGTTGTTCCCGGGATCTGCTGGAGCCACTCGCCTAGCTTGGGAGTCACCGCACCTAGTTCTCCGATTACCACGGGGACCACCGTTACCTTCACCCTCCACATCCGGTCCCTTCTTAGGGTTCTTGGGGATCAGGACCGTCCGACCTTCGGTTAGCCATTCCGGGTGTCTCTCGTTAACTAGCAGCTGGTTCATTTGTGCTGCCAGGCGCTCGTGGAGTGCAGTCAGCTTCTTTAGCCAGTAGGCGTGAACCATGTCGGGCCCTGGTGCTGTCCAACTTTTCATACTGGAGACCCTTTCTTGGATATCTGCCACTGTGATGGTTACTGGACCCTGTTCAGGGAGGTCGCTGTGGTCTGCCCTCAGATCCACTAGCCACTGAGCATTGCCGTTATGGGTTGTGTCCTTCTCCCATATGCTCTTCCAGTATTGTTCCGTCTCCAGCCTTGGTGGTGCTGTTCTCTTATTGTTGCCTTGCCACTGAGAGTACACCTTTGCTGGTTCTGTGGAGAACAGCTGGTTTATTCTCCTGCCTTCTATCTCTCTGGTGTACCTCCTCAAGCGGCTTATATATATATATATATATATATATATATATATATATATATATATATATATATATATGTTGTATGTTGTTCCACTGTCACAAACACACAAGTACATGAAGTACATGAAGTACACAAGTGAAAGAGCTTTGTTGGAATCCACAGACACACTCTGTATGTGGGCATGGGTAAGCCGGCATGCCTTCATATTTATCTGTCTCGCTCATGTCTGCGGTAGGCTTGCTTAGCATAGGGGGTCTAGCCTTAGGACCCAGTGATATATATATATATATAATTTCAAAACTCAACCCCATCATTTAATTTGTTTTTGATTGAAATTGAATATTACTTAAACTCTCTTAAACTAACTTCCAATAAAAAAGGTTTATCATTGATTGAAGTTCATCCAGAAATGTTTAACGAATGAGCTGTCACAACTTTCAAGTACAAAGTTGTTATGAAGTCTGTCACATTCCCCCCTTTTTTTTCTTTTTTTATCCTTTATTTATTTATCCTTCTTATTTCATTGCACTGTATATTGTTACCCTTATTTGCCTTGTATATCTACTGTACAAACTGAACTGGAATGACTGACTGTTCGCTTTATAAGTTCAATAAAATTTGGGAAAAAAACCTCTTCGGCCGCTCCCTTCTGCCGTATTTTGCGGCAAAATTATCCACACCCACCGCCGCGCTATGAATTGTGGGATATATGGGACCACGAAGCGTGCACCGGACCACGCTTGATATTTGGGGAAATCGACGGCGCATTTGGAGTATGCATTTGAAGTATACTTCGAATTGGGACAGCCGTCGTTGCGTGGCGGTGACATAACCGCACTTGAAATGCGTACTTCAAGCGTGCAGACCCTGAACTGGGACACAGCCAGTGTGTTCTTCAGTGTCAGGCCTGTTTCTGCTGACTGCTGCAGGTGAGCTGATGTTCCTACACCTGTCTGTCCTCATCATGACCTCTGACCTTTAGTGACCCTCAGTGACTTCTGTCCTGTTGCAGGTGTGTGTGTGCTGCTGCTGTCTGCACTGACTGTTCCTGCAGGTGAGTAGATGGAAGGTGGAGTCATGTTCTTCCCGTCTCTGTTTCCTGGTCTGAACCCCAGTTGGTTCCCCTCTTGTCCGTGTGGGTTCTCCCGGGTTCTCCAGCTTCCTCTCACAGTCCACAGACCTGCATGTGTGTAGAATAAAGGAGAGAGGCTGATCGATGGTTGAATGTGGCTCGTAGTTTAAAGGATGGTCAGTAAGACTAGAACACCTCCGTGTAAACTGAAGTGAACCAGCCGCTCAGTGGTTGGAGTTCAACATCACCACTTACACACAATGTTGCTGCAGATGTTTCACAATAAGACCACTAAAAGCACGCAGCGCTTTTACTTTGAAAGAGATGCAGGAAGTGTGGAGTCTGTGTCACCTGTGTAACTTATGAAGTAACTATGGTTACTGGTTACAAGTGGACATACTTCCTTTGTGGAGGAAACACACAGCAGGCTTTCTCTCTTAAGCAGGCTTTCTCTGTTAAGCTGATCTTTGTGCTTGAGGTTCTGAGTGAGTGCTCATGTTAAAGGGCTGTTTCATGTTTCTTTCATCACAATATGACTGACTGAGCGCTGCCTTCTCCTCCAATCAGAGATCTGAAAATGAACATTTATAGCAGCCATTTAAAAGCTGTAGCTGCAAACATAGAGAGCAGTTTGACAGCTGCTGCTGTTCAGAATGTGGCAGCTGCACGTTTGAGTTCACAAACTGAATTTAAACACTGAAGTGTGTTTTAGTTGTTACACAGTGTCACAGTCTAATGAAGGACAAGTCTCTGCTACATCACCCGTGTTCCTCTGTTAGAATTGGGTTAGGTGGTTCTGACATAAACGGTAGTAACCAGACCGAAAAGCAGCGCACATTTCGGTGCTTTATTTCAGTGCTTTTCTTTTCCCTGAGCTGTGACACACTTTAGATTCCAGCCAATCAAGTGTGAAGGGATTTCAGTAGCAGGGTGGTCTATCTGGGCCGCAACAGCCACTCAGGTCCAAACCCAAATGAAGTGAATCGCACAGTGGTAAACATCACCTGCCATCCTGGATTCAACTCGTCGACTTGTGAGAACGACATTTGTCTTCTGAAGCTGTCGGCTCCTGTCAATTTCACAGACTACATTCGGCCGATCTGCTTAGCCTCACAAAACAGCACCTTCAACAGTGAGACCAGCAGCTGGGCCATCGGTTACACGAGTAAATCATAAAATATTTTCGCATGACAAGGTGGGGCCAGGTTTCACAATGAACCCACCCGAAACTCTGGCTGATTGGGACCCACACCCAGTTTCACACCTTGGCTCAGGTGATTAGAGGATCATCAGGGGGTCCTTTTGTCCCTCTGTGGGGGGAAACTCCCACTAGGTTTATATCTGGGACTCTCCACCATTTGACCTTAGAACTGAAGAAGCTTCTCGGATGAGAGGTGAAACGTCTTCAAGCAACTTAAAGAAGTCCAGACGCTTTTCTTTGCAAGCTCCTTTGACTACGATGACCTGGATGACTGAGAACCTTCACAGACATAAAATATTTTATTTTTTTTTACTTTGCAGTATTGTGTTGGACTCTTTAGAAAAGCCTGATGTTTAAATTCTCTCCAACTAGACTCCAGAAATAACCTGCAGGAGGCAAACGTACCAATAGTGGGAAACAGTGAGTGCAAAGCCAGCTATCCACGGGTCCCAGACAGCATCATCTGTACTGGAGAGACAGCTTCATGTTTGGTGAGCACAAGTTTATTTCTTATAATCTGTTGTTGACAGTCACTGAGATAATCTCACCTTTAGTCACACTTTGGTTTACTTGTTTTGCTGTAATGGACCATAAATATTAATATTCATGTTTATCAAAGGTTGTTTTTTCTAAAGCCTCTAATTTATTTGATGAAACTGATTCCTTTAAACGAGCTGCCTGAAACTTTCTGTCTGTGGAATCGTCACTTTCATTGCACCAAAGCAGCTGAAGTGGATTCACAGTGGTTCATGTTTCCTAAGTGGACAGACTGATATCCATGAAGTGTTACTGACTGTGTTATACTGGGACGATCAATTTATTTATTACTTAATTTATTTCAGCAGTTTGTAACAAAACTACCAACAAAGTTCAAACTTTAGTGGGTGACAAAGGTCGACCTCTAACAGTTACACATCTGTCCTGATAACTTTCATCACTGTCTTTCCACAGTTTAGTGTTGGGGCACCACTGAGGACTCAGAGTGGATCCGTCTGGCTGCAGAGTGGAGTTTTCATTTTTGTTGGATGCTCTGCACGTCCTACAACCTACACTCCTGTGTCCCAGTACCAGCAATGGATCAGCGACACAGTTACCTTCCCCTCCCCAGACAGTTCATTACAAACCACTGCTCCTCCCACTGCTTCTACCACTGCTCCTCCCACCGCTCCTCCCACTGCTCCTCCCACCGCTCCTCCCACTGCTCCTCCAACCGCTCCTCCCACTTCCCCGACATGTGTGGGTGTGTTTTGCAGTGGTGAAAACCTGATCCACTTCACTCACTTCACCTCACTGTGTGTTCTCGTTGTGTTGCTCCATGTGTTTGCTGCAACTGTTGGAAACTAGATCAACACATTTACTCAAGTTCAAGTACAAACATGAAGAACTTTACCTGACATGTTACTTTATAACTTTAGGAACCTTTGATTTCACCGTATTTATGGACATCAGGAGGGTTTTCTTATTAGCACAGTTATTATTTTTATGTGATTATTTTCTCTACACATCTGTCTGTATTTGCTTTACTGTCATTATGAAATGAAGCCTTCTTACATAATTCTGAGGAGTGAGATGTTGTTATCACACACTTATTTCTGTTGTTTGCTCAAATTCTTAAACTAATCTATTAAAATCTTTGAAATCTTCTTTTGTGGTGGAATGTTTTGTATATTTCCCATCTGTCCTCAGACTGTGGTTAAAGGTAACTACACTGCCTATACCACATGCAAAGAAGGCACGAAGTAGCACTAGCAGGTCTAACAAGGCCACTACTTGTGCTACACCAGTGCTACACGGACACTGAGGGAGTTCTCTCACACACAGGTAAGTGAACATGTCGCCCACTTAGAATAAGACACTGCCGAGACAGAGAGTGTAGTGGTAAAGAGAACGGCAGAGAGATGCCGAATTTAATCCTTTAAATTGATTTCATTCCTTAAACACAGGTTTGCAGGGTCGGAGCAGATATACCTGAGAGGAGGATGGCTGAGCTGTTTTGAGAGATGATGTGACTAAACTTTTTCTTTTAATTTCCTAAGCTTGGGTGAAGCATTTTGAGTTTGACGCATGAGATGTGTCAAAGAGAGGGATTTAAGGTTTAATGGGTTTTAGGATTATGTTATAACTTTTGGGGGTTTTGATAATTTAGATATGGTAAAACTGAGGCAGAAATTGTTATTTTTATGTTAAGGTTAAAGGATTAAAGTGAACTGAATCCTGTTTAGAAGATAAAATTCTGGTGTTCATAAGAAGCTGTTTACAAAACTTAAAGGGAAACTGTGGGAATAAAAGATATGCTTTGAGGAAAACTAGTGAAGATTGTAGGAGTAGAAAATGTTTGATTTCTTTTTGATTTCTAGAAGAAGTGGTTATAATGTAGGCTTACACATACAGATATTACATAGATTTATTTCTAGGGTAGAGGAGAGAGCTTGTTATGAGAATGTTACAAGTGTCGCTGACCCAAATGAATAACATTGAAGATTATATACGTAAAAATAATTTTGTATACACATTGCGATTGTGCTCATTTAGAGTTGTTGCTTGGTCTACAGAGGGTCTTAAGCTTTGTTTGGCGCAATGTCCAGACAATCTATTGTGTAAGAGACTTAGAGCATAGAAGGCCGCACATGCTTACAAACACATAGGATCTATAAACTTGCAAGGCCAAAGGCCTGACATTCATTTAGCTTATAAGTGAATTTGAGCTGGTCTAGCAACAAGTGACAGGAAAGAGGAACTGAATAGGAGTTTCTTGCTTTAAAGAAGGACCTAAGGAAGGAAAGCATATATTTTGGTTAAGTCTGATAAAGTATAATGAAAAGGAGCAAAATGAAATAAAAATGCTATATCAAAAACAGGTTATGACACAGGAAATGTGAGTTTTAAAATGAAGTTAGTGTTAACACTGTCACAATCAGCAGGGCTGACTGTGTGTAGAGCGAAGGGTGGACCCAAATGCAGACGGAAACAAAATGTGAAACATGACTTGAATAACAGAAAACGAGCCGTTTATTGAGGCTGGCAAAATAACTGTAAACAAAAGGCAAAATGCAAGGCTAACAATAAACTAAACTGGGTGAGCCAAATTAACTTAAAAACCTACAGGAACATGGACTTGACATGAGGAGACTTGACATGAGGAGACTTGACATGAGGAGACTTGACATGAGGAGACTTGACATGAGGAGACTTGACATGAGGAGACTTGAACTTCTTGACTTGCAAACAAAGCAGACGATCTGACAATGACACACTGAAAACACAGGACTTAAATACACAGGAGGTGATTAGGGGAAGTGGGAGCACATGGAGGAACAGCTGACTGACATGAGCCTAATGACAGGACAGGGGAAGTGAAACTAAATACAATGAACAAAGAACACACGACTCCTTCAAAATAAAACAGGAAACACTGAAACTAGATATGACAACACAAGCTTAACAGACCTAACACGTGATGAACGATACAAGAACTCAAACATAGAAACCAAGGAAACAATAAATAATAACTGCCTTTCCTTAACTAAAGCTAAATAGGAATGACACAAACTAATCACATATCTAAAATGAGACAAATAGAAAATGAACTCAGAGCGCTGGGTCAGAGACCCAGCCTGTGACAAACACACAGGAGTTGTTTTTAGGCAGCTTTTGGCTATGATAAAATTTACGCATGAGTAATTGCTTATATGTTTAAACTTAATTGATTAAAATGGTTGTTTTCTCTCTTTTAGTAGAATAGGCGCTTATAATGATTTTCTTGTGATTTTCTTGTGAAAGGTGACTTTAGGTCAGAGGCACTTGCAACAGCGACAGTTTTGTGTACAGGATGTTGATGATCAGATAAGGGAGAATAGATTGGGCAACAGGAAACATATGCAGGGATGTGAAAGCAGCGCTTTAAGATTCTTTGCTGCCACTGTGAATACGAATGTGGTCTTTGCCTAATTAAATAAAGGTTACACTGACTCACTGCTTCCTCTTCTGGTACAAACTGGCATTACATGAAGTACAGTCCAAAACCAGTTTACAACACTTTACAGCACATTTCATGCTGCAAACACGAGAAATTCACATTTTGAAATGTTCTCCTCCTGAAAGAGAATCTCTTACAAATACATGTCCCAGAAGGCCGGTCTCCACAATCCCCGTCCATGACTTTCAGTCCCAAATCCTAACAACAGCGCACACACACACACTGTGGTTGTGATGATGTCACAAACACACACCTGGGGAGTCCAGTGTGCTCTAAGCAGGAAGCAACAATGAGGTCATGTGACTTTGACCTCCTCATTAATACAAAACACATGAAGGGAGAAATTATCTGTAGAGACCAAACCAGTTTGAGTCTATGGGGACTGAGTCACTGCTGCCTCTGCTGGATGTCAGAGGAACTGCAGGGATCACCTTCATTGTTGTTTTTGTCTTCATCTGATCACTGAGCGCATTTTGACTTATTTCACTGTTCAGGACATTTTTGATGTGTCTTAATGTCACGCTAGGAGTGACAGGAAGTGACCTATACCCTGCTTGACAAAATAAAAGCTCTTTTTAATCAGAGTGCAGCATCAAGTCTGTGAAACTTCAGGACTATTGATCAGTTCAGTTAATCAATCACAAGCTGTTTGTGGACAGAGTGGTGCTGGAGCAAAGATCACGGGTTCATTTAAAGGTCAAATGTGAGTCTCCTGTGTTAAAGGCCGCCTCACTGCCCAGTTAAACAGCAAAGATTAAAAATGAGTCAAAGGTTTCAGTCACAGACGAGAAGCTCGTGTTGTGTCTTTTCTCCCAGCTGTTCTTCATCTCACCTCACTTCTCCGATCCGTGTTTCCAGGTATTTCTGAGGTTGCTTTAAAGGCGGGAAAAGGTCTGGATCAGATCCATAAGAGAGAAAAGCAGGAACAGATACAGTCCAAGTCATTCATTTGATTCCAGTCAACACATTTATTGATCATTAGTAGCCACATTAAAAATTAAGCACTGATTCATCCACTAAGGCTCAAACTGCACAGACACATGAAAACATGATATTTATCTTATAAAACATGATGTTTATTATTCAAAGGTGTTTGAAAGCCTTGCCAGGTGAGTTTGATCCAGGAGGGTCTGAAGCCAGTGTCACACAGAGACTGTGCAGAGACTGTAGAAGGACAGAGCAGCAGCAGAGCAGTCCAGATACACTGATGATCCTGTCAGATCCAGAGGGACACACAGGGCTGATGCTGGAGTCTACATTGTGTCTGACAGTGGAGCTGTTCTCAGAGCAGTTCACTCTGCAGCACTGACAGTCATCTGCACTTCATTCCTCTTTCAATCACTGCTGGATGAAGCTCTCCTCTCCTCCTCCCAGTAACATGGCCCAGTCAGAGCGTCTCTACACACAAGCTGCTGCTGCTTCATCCATTCTGGATCATCAGGACACAGCTCATCCTCTTTCAGCACACACACCATCCTATTTACAACCAGCTCCACCTGCAGAGAGAAGAAAGAAGAGCAGAGGAGATAAACGAGTGTTTCCAGAGACTCTTCCTCAGCTGTCAGTCAGTGATGCAGCACATCCAGTATAAAGAGCAGCAGGGACGTCAGTGCTGGGACTGTACTAGGACTCATTGTTGCTTCACTTTCTCTAATCTTTGGATTTTTATTGAAGTTGATGAAAATGTTTTTGACTCCTAGTTTGAGTTTGGACTTTCATTCATTAGAAGAACCTTGGTGTGTCCACTCTGAGCTCTGTAGGAACCCCAACAATCCAGATGGACGGTTCCAGCTGTTAACTGGAGGAATACCAGCCAAACATCTTCTCTGCACAAAAGGCAGAAACAGGAAGTGTTTGTGTCCAATCCTGAAGGCTGTCACCATTCTCCTCCCACAGCTTCACTGAGAAGCTGCAGCTTTACAGGAAACACTGCATCTTTCTTTCATACTGACTGTGTTTAGTACAATACTGCTGACAGCACCACCCACTCACTCCATCACTCTACTGACCTCAGAGTCTCCAATCTGTAGTCTGGACTCTCCTTAAGATCACACAGCTGCTTCACGTCTGGATCCTTCAGGTTGTTTCCTCTCAGGTCCAGGTCTCTCAGATGGGAGGGGTTGGACTTTAGCGCTGCTGCCAGATAATCACAGCTTATCTTTGACAAACCACAGTTCCACAATCTGCATAAAGAATTAAAGAAAGTTTATTAGACAAAGTGCTTGAAATCATTCAGTGTTTCATAATCTGTTCAGAGCTGAAGAAGGTTCAGAATGTAGAAGTTTAGAAAATGGAAACTCCAAACAGCTGAAGCCAGCAGGAAACAGCTTCTAACAGGAAACTGTGCAGAGTTTCAGACTATATGTCCTGATGCAGCCAGTTGGATTTTGGAGTTTTGAATCTCTGTTCTGTGACTAAGTCCTTGAATCATTTCTTCCAGTCGGTCCAACAAGACAGACTAAGTATTGGACATGTGTTGTGGCTCCATCTTGGGAGCTTCTAAATGTGATGTGATGGCCCCTCTGAGTCTGTCAGATCACAGTACTGAAGAGAGCTCAAACTGGGCACACAGTTGTTCTAGACTTGACCCGAGATTGTCTGAAACTGACTGGGAGATTTTTACACATGTTCCACTCCTCCTTGGAACAACAGGAAGTTCCCAGCATATGGAAACAAAGGTTAAGTGTCCTATGGCATTCAGTGATGATGGTGCTGTGGCCCCACCACCTCCACCTCTTTTGAAAAGAACTAACTGTAATCTGAAGCTTCAAATGGAACTAAGACTTCCTCCACTAGGTGGCAGTGTCTGGTGAGAAAGTGCTAGTGTATCTGGTCTGTAGTCAAAAACAGGAAAATGCAGGATTTGGGCTGAAATGGCGAAAAGTGGCAGAGCAAGAAGGTTGTAGGTTGAAGCTTGTTGGCCTTTCTTTGGAGGTTGGATGTTCCCCGTCAGTCCAATGAAATGCTGCTTAGGTTCATTGGTGCTTCTAAATTGGCTGTAGGTGTGGATGTGAGAGAGTGCTTCTCTGTCTCTCTCTGTTGGCCCTGTGATGGACTGCTCCCCTGCGTAGGTGGACCACGCATCTTGCCCGATGACAGCTAGAGCCCAGGCTCTAGGCAGCACGGTGGCACGGTGGTTAGCACTGTTGCCGCACAGCAAGAAGGTCCTGAGTTCATTTCTACCATCAGGCCGGGGTCTTTCTGTGTGGAGTTTGCATGTTCTCCCCGTGTTTGCGTGGGTTCTCTCCGGGTACTCCGGCTTCCTCCCACTGTCCAAAGACATGCAGCTTGTGGGGATAGGTTAATTGGATAATCCACATTGCCACTAGGTGTGAATGTGTGAGTGAATGTGAGTGCGAATGGTTGTCTGTCCCTGTGTGTTGGCCCTGCGACAGACTGGCGACCTGTCCAGGGTGTACCCCGCCTCTCGCCCTGTGACAGCTGGGATAGGCTGCAGCGCCCCCCGCAACCCTGAAAAGGATAAGCGGAAGCGAATGGATGGATGGATGGATTTGTGGCCTGAAATTCCCCAGTTAGCAGTTTGGTAGATAACTATGACATGGTAATCACATCCAGCAGCTGTATTCTAACTGTAAGCTGAGCCGTGCTAAGCCAAAGCACTTTTTAATATACAAATTACAACATTTAATAGAAACTTATTGGTCAGCATATTATTAGCCTGCTGTTAACTTCATTCCACAGAAAACTGAGAGAATCTAACAGAGTTGATAAAGAATAAAGAGAAATGTGCTGATTTAAAGCCTTTGAAGTGCTTCAGATGATCTCTGTCCACTCATTCATTAAGTTATGTAAGCTTTCTAATGCAGCTTTGATCGTCACAGTCTGCCTTATGAAACTCATTCTAACCCTGAATATCAGAGTGCTCCTCCTTCTCTTTTCCCATCATTCATGCTGGCATTGGAGGAGATTTGGATTTTGGATTGTGTTTTGGATGATGTGTGTATGTTTGTGTTGGACTGCTGTTTGTAAAGCAAATTGCCATTTTGGTTTGGATTTCAGTGTCACTCAGACTTTAAGGTGGAATGAAGAGTTTTAGAGTTTCACAGTGAATTATCCAGTGGAGGATTTTTCTTGTTCTCTGAAGGTTTGAAATGTGAACATTGTTCTGCTGCAGTCAATGGACTAAACCAGAGAAGAAGAAAACAGACGTTACCATGATGATCCTCAGTGTGGATCAGTATCAGCCTTATGTCTGCAGTTTAGTGTCAGCACAACTTTCACATCATATTCATCTCAGCACAAGTAAAACATGTTGAATGACCTCAGAGTTTCAAGTCCACATCCTGGTCTCTCCAGAAAACCACACAGATGCTTCACTCCTGAATCCCGCAGCTCATTGTTCTCACTCAGGTCCAGCTCTCTTAGATGAGAGGGGTTGGACTTCAGCGCTGCTGCCAGATAATCACAGCTGATGTCTGACAAACCACAGCTCATCAATCGGTATAAAGAAGGAAAGATTTAAGTTTTTTAGACAAAGTGTGTGCTTGAAGTCATTCAGTATTTCATAATCTGTTCAGAGCTGAAGAAGGTTCAGATGTAGAAGTTTAGAAAAAGGAAACTCCAAACAATTTAAGTCAACTGTAAGCAGCTTCAAACAAACACAAGAGAAAAAAAAATCTGAATTTTTCACATTAAAGTTGTACATTTATCATAAAAACATGAAGAGTGCTTAAGCTTTAATGCATGAAATTAAAAAACAAACATCAGAGTCCAAAACAAAGAAAACAAGTTCAGGAGGCCAACTATGAGGTGCCGTAAGGGACGTTATTACTGAAACGCTCTCACACACACTACTGAAAAACCAAGGCATTTCAGTTGAACAGAAAGGCATTTCAGTTGAACAGGAAGTTGTTTCTTGACAAGGAAACTGAAGGAAAAAGTGGTAGATTTCAAACAAACCACTACACAGATGTCTACTCAGCAACCTGCTAGGAGCCTAAGTGAAGCAGCTGCATTACTTAACAATATATAAGCCTCAGCATAAGTCAAAATTTAGAATAGCAGATGGAGTTATTCTTGTTAATTTTTTTGGGATATGTGCTTTTTGTCTTTTTTAGCAAAGAAAAAAAATATCTTAAAATCATTATTAAAACCAGGAAGAGAAGGCTTAGCGTTCCTCCATTTAGCACAATGGATGTGATATTTACTCAATGTAACCATACTGTTGTAACTATGACATATTTTGTCTTTGAAGAAACTACTATTAAATCTATTATTGCATTTTCATCAAACAGCTGACATTTCCCTGGCAATAAATTTGGGAGCGCTGATGAGAAATTATTGTATATCATAACATTTTTAATCAAATGAAGCAGAGGCAGTGGGACCAGTTCACAAAATTTGTTATATTCTCTTTGAGAACAGTTTAGACAATATTTTTCCGAAAAGTATGTCTAACTCAGAATGACACCGTTATCATCAACAAATCTGTTATGAATATTGTCATGGTTCGGCTGTGTGCAGGCAGGCAGAGAGGAAGGACCCAGAATAACCAGCTTTATTGCAGGGGTGACTGAACAGAAAACTAACTATACTGGAAAATAACTAAACTGGCATGCAGGCAAACAGAACACACAGGAAGGTAAGAGGGTGAACAGACGTTAACGACGCGACACTGACACAAAGACACACTGG